>NC_081379.1:32230946-33445946 GCF_030684315.1 Stegostoma tigrinum
CATTTTGTCCTCCTATGCCCTACAACATACTCATTAATACATGAGTGTGGTCCAAATCCATCACTTTAGAACTATTCTGTCCCTCATATATGATGCTCACTTACTAATGAGTCCTTAGTGATAAACACACTAAAGTAATTTATTGGCTGTAAAATGTTTTGAGACATCCTGACTCGATGAAAGACATTATGTAAATATAAATCTGATTTATTTTCTATGTATCTGAAGTAACTCATTCAGTACAGTTGGTGTTTGTCCCTTTGATTCCTGGTGCACTCTCCTGTTAATTAGGAATGTTGTCCTTAAATTAATACATTATATTGTCCACAGAAATTCAAGAGACAGCTTCCATTGCAGCTGATATGGTTGTGGGGATCTAGAGCTTCTGGAGTTTGGAAGGTCCATCAAATGGGAATGTGCATTTGGAGGCTTGCCTGCATATCACAGAACGATGATGACCAAATAAGGACTCTGGACTACACAGAGCAAATTTAGAGCGTTATTGATTAAAATCTATTGAACACTGGAAGTTAGAAATTCCTCTGAGTTATATAATACCTTTTGTTTTTCCCTTGGCAGGGCCAGTCCTCTGCAGGAGAGGGGAACTTTTCTAAGCATGACACCTTTTTCCATCTGACAGTTCTTGGGGGACAATTGTTGCTGTGTGTATTTTCCGTGGCATTGTTTGACCAATCAGCGTCTGTTTCTTATATCATACAACTCATTACTCCCTTTGAAATTTGTTGTTCTTGCCATTCTATCCTGATTAGTGGAAGGCAAAAAATGTCAGCAGCATGTCTCTTCTCAGCAATTTTCACCCATTGCTCCATACTAATATAAATGCTTACAGATCCTCGTAAACTAAAAGTCAGGATTTTATCATGCCTTTTGGTCAATTTTTGCAAGATATGATGAAAAATGTGTACCATACACAACCTGAATAACACATTTTTCTGTATTTATAGCAGTCAGCAGATTTGTTAATTATTTCAAGATCAACTGTGTGTCACTATTGCAGATGTGGTCCAACTGATTGCAGCAAACAGAATTCATCTTCTCAGAATTGCACACTTTGGAGCTGCCTGTTCCAATGGTAAGGTTTGCAAGTTAACACAGAGAGGAGGCAATGTGTTCTTTTTTTGCCTAAAAAAGAAGAATGGCGAGGAGCTGGTGTAAATATTATTTAATTTTGCTCTCCTTTTCACTTGTCATTTAAACGTTGACTTTTTCAAATTGTGTACAAACACCGAAATATTAGATATTGAAAATCAAATTAGAAATTGGGGGTAGAAGGTGGCTAGGCTATTAATCCAAAAACCTGGCTAATGTTCTGGGGCCCTGGGTTCGAATCCCACCATAGCAGATGGTAGAAATTGAATTCAATCATAAAAAAATGAAGTCTGGAATTAAGAATTTACTGATCACCATGACATCATTGCCGATTGTCAGGAAAAAAAAAACTGGTTCAGTCATGCCCTTGGGAGAAGGATATGTGTCACCCTCACCTGGTCTGGCTTATACGTAACTCCAGACCCATACCAATGTGTTTGACTCTCATTTGCCCTTCTCAAAGAAATAAAACCAGACTTATCACCTGGCATCAATCTAGGCACCAGAAAAGACAACGGCAGAAACAGCCCTGTTGACCCTGTAAAATTCTCCTCACTAACATCTGAGGGTTAGTGCGAAAATTGGGAGAGCTGTCTCATAGACTAGTTAAGCAATAGACTGACATAGTCAGACTCACAGAATCATACCTGACAGACAATGTTCCAGATATCACCATTATCATATGATTGTGTCAGAGATAATAGGAACTGAAGATGCTGGAAAATCCGAGATAACAAGGTGTGGAGCTGGATGAACACAGCAGGCCAAGCAGCATCTTTGGAGCAGGAAAGCTTTTCTGATGAAGGGTCTATGCCCGAAACTTCAGCTTTCCTGCTCCTAAGATGCTGCTTGGTCTGCTGTGTTTATCAAGCTCCACACCTTGTTACTATCACCATCATCCCTGGATATGTCCTGTCTCAACAGCAGGACAGATCCAGCAGAGGGGGCAGCACAGGGATATACAGTCAGGAGGCTGTTGCTCTAGGAGTCCTCAACATTGACTCCAGGCTCATGGCAGCAGGTTAAACATGGGCAAGCAAATCTCCTGCTGATTACCACATACTGTACTTCCTCAGCTGGTGAATCAGTATTCTCCATGTTGAACAATACTGAGAAAGCACTGAGGATGACAAGGACACAAAATGTACTCTGGGTGGGGGTTTCAATGTCCATGAACAAAAATGGCTTGGCAACAGTACTACTGATCGAGTTGGTCGGGTCCTCAAGGACATAGTTGCTAGACTGGGTCTGCAGCAGGTTGTGAGGGAAACAACAAGAGGGAAAAACATACTTGACCTCATCTTTACCAATCTGCCAGTTGGAGTTCCATCTGTCCATGACAGTATTGGTAAGAGTGACCATCACACAGTCCTTGCGGAGATGAAGTCCTGCCTTCACACTGAGAATAACTTCCATTGTGTTGTCTGGCACTATCACTGTACTAAATGGGGCAGACTTCGCACTGATCTAACAACTCAAAACTGGGCACCCATGAGGCCATACACAGCAGCAGAATTGTACTCCAGCACAAACTGTAACCCCATGGCCTGTATTATCCCTCACTCAACCACTATCATCAAGCCAGAGGATCAACACTGATTCAATGGAGAATGCAGGAGGGCATCCCAGGAGTAGCACCAGGCATACGTGAAGATAAGGTATCAACCTGGTGAAGCCACCAAACAGTGAAAGCGGCAAGTGATAGATAGAGCTAAGTAACACACAATGAAAAAATCAGATCTAAGTGCTGCAATCCTGCCATATCCATTCATGAATGGTGGTGGACAGTTAAACAACTCACTGGAGGAGGAGGTTCCACAATTATCTCTATCCTCAATGATGGAAGAGCCCAGCACATCAGTGCAAACGATAAAGCTGAAACATTCATAACAAGCTTCAGCCAGAACTGCCGAGTAGATAATCCATCTTGGCCTCCTCCAGTGGTATCTACCCAGCAAGTTGCCCAAGTATGTCCTGGACACAAAAAGCAGAACAACTCCAACCGAGCCAATTACTGCCCTATCAGTCTCCTCTCAATCATCAGTAACATAGAAGTTATCATGAACAGTGTTATCAAGCAGCATCTGCTCAGCAATAATTTGCTCAGTGATGCCCAGTTTGGGTTCTGCCAGAGCCACTCAGCTCCTGACCTCAGTAGTGTCCTAGGCCCAACCATCTTCAGCTACTTCCTCAAATGACCTTCCCTCCATCATAAGGTTGGAAGTGGGGATGTTTGCTGACGATTACAAAATGTTCAGCATTATTCGTGACTCCTCAGATACTGAAGCAGTCTGTGTTCAAATGTAACAAAATCTCGACAATATCCAGGCTTGAGCTGATAAGTGGCAAGTCACATTTGTGCCGCACAAATGTCAGGCTATCACCAATAAGAGACAATCTAATCACTGTTCCTTGACATTCAATGGTACTACCATCACTGAAAGCCCCACTATCAAAATCCTGGGGGTTATCATTGACCAGAAATCCAACTGGACTCATTACATAAACACAGTGGCCACAAGAGCAGGTCAGAAAGAAGCTAGGAATACGGCAGTGAGTAACTCACTTCCTGGCTCCTCAACGCCTGTCCACCATCTACAAGCCACGAGTCAGGAGTGTGATGGAATGCTCCCCACTTGCCTGGATGAGTGCAGCCCCAGAAACAATCAAGAAGCTTGACACCATCCAGGACAAAGCTGCCTACTTGATTCACACCACATCCACAAGTATCCACGCCCTCCACCGCCAATTCTCAATAGCAGCAGTATGTATTATCTACAAGATACACTGCAGAAATTCACCAAAGATCCTCAGACAGCACCGCCCAAACCCACAACCACTTCCATCTAGAAGGACAAGGGCAACAGACATATGGGAACACCACGTCCTCCAAGTTACCCTCCGAGCCACTCACCATCCTGACTTGGAGATATATCACCGTTCATTCACTGTCTCTGGATCAAAATCTTGGAATTCTCTCTCTAATGGCCTTGTGGGTCAACCCACAGTGGGAGGAATGCGGCAGTTCAAGAAGGCAACTCACGACCACTTTCTCAAGGGCAGCTCTGGAGGCCAGGACTCAAAGCAAGGAAGAAAGGATGAGAAGAAGAAAAGAAGGACTATTAGGAGGAAGGAAAAGAGAAGAGGAAGAAGAAAAGAAGAGCAGGCACAGCAGGCGAGCTCCAGCTAGAGTGGTCTAATTTGCCATCATCTAGCATTGCCAAACAGCGCAGAATACTTGTGCAGATTACCAATGTCACCCATACAATGGCATTGTTAATTACATACTGAGCATGCCGATTACAGCAGACCTTATGCTGCCCTTGCCGATTTAAAAGGCTCAAACCAATTCAATGAGGTCTTCGAGCAAGTTCAACCAGTTGTTCAATCAGTGCACTTCAGTAAAGCATGAATACCTTAGGGATGAGATTTGAATGCATTTGCTATCAACTACAAGATGCAGTAGATAAGTGGAGACTGTGATATGTTCCCAGCGATCACTTCTGAAACTGACAACTTGAGGTATTTGTCACTCTGTCTGTACGATATACGGATAAGGGTTGTTTGAGATAATTTGATGCCACCAAAGTTCTGGTTTGGGAAATACCCCCAAGGGTAGCCTTAAATGAGTGTAAAAAATCAATGCTACAGAGATTGTAATCACAGTGGTGCAGCTCTCACCCCAGCAAGTGGCATACTTCCAATTCCTGATAAAGTGTATGATGAACATATAATCTAATCATTGTGTTTGCTGGGACACCCGTGGTTGGGCTGCCATATGCCTGAGGTTTGAATTTACCAACCCTTATTCCTTTTGCATGAAATATCTTTTCTTGCCAAAATACAGGACAAGCACCAGCTGGTCAGCTGCAATGCTGATGCTGTGCACTTTCTTTGCTAATTTGAGTGCAGCTGTTGGCACCAGAAATACTGTAGTTGGAAATCTTCATCAAAGCAATGCTGAATTGGAGAAAAAACAGGCGACAGATAAAATAAATACAATTGGTATATTGCACAATGACAAAGATGCAAGTCTCAAATAGATTGTAAGCTTACCTTACATTGTAGAGTTCCACAGTGGATAGTTTGGAGACCTCCCAGAAGCCAGAGTGTTTTTGCACACCAGAAGACCATGGGGAATTAGATGAAGGATCAACATTGATGTAAATAATTATGTTGGCTGTGAAAATGACATTTTGCACAGGTAGCTCAGCTTCAAAGGCTAACATGGTGAGTCAGGGTTCAGAAATGAATGTGGTCACATCTGCATTTCTGATTCCATGTGTTTTGTAAACCCAAATGGCGGAGGTTGACTGAGGAGGGACAGCATTGAGCTCTTCCAAAGCATTGGGTTAGGGAATCAGATCAGCTCTTCCATCTATTTGCCTGGAGTTAAATGCCTTGGCACATTTGACTATATAAATGCGGGTTGCATGTGTACATATTTAAGTGTCGAATAAATGTTTTGGCGGAAAGATTTGTTTTCAGTGCAGTCATACCAAAACTTCTGCACACTCAAATTATTAAATAGCCCAATCCACATTGACTGTCAATCTGACAATATCTAAAGTGATCATTGCTCATGTTAATGAGCAATAAAGCTGGAATCACCTTTGCACTACTCGTTTTTTTTGCTGCATTCTTTTCATCCAATTTGTTGTCAAGTTTCTGCTATGATCAATCAAAGTAGCATAAACAAAACAGGAAGAGACGCTGACTTGTAGGCATAAGGTATTTTTGAATCAAGATACTTTCCTGTCACAATCAATCATTTCTGAGTGAAGATGAACGACTTTATAAAAACACTTCCCATAAAGGTTGTTGCCTTTCCAATAGTAAGGAATATGATTCACGTTGAGAGAAATGCCTTTCATACTGGGAAAATCTACTTCACGCAGATTACACTATCTTACCAGACATCCCACTGTTGGCAAAATAATGGCTGTATTTAAGGCACCAGCATAAAATAAACCTCAATCTCAATTTCTATATTTGTTGAAGCAAGTTATCAGTAAACAAAACCACAAAATTTGAGTTTTTGAGTTTTGTACAACTTCCAAACATTCATCTCTGCATTTTCAGCAAATAGTTGTGCTCAATGCATTTCTGAGACATTTACATATATTGGCAAACGGATCCAGACAAATCATAGAATCCATACAGTGCAGAAAAAGCTGTTCTGCCCATCAAGTCTACATTGACTCTCTGAACAGCAGCCCATTCAATCCACCCTCTTCCCAAAATCTCGCATTTACAAGGGCTATTCCACCTAACCTGGACACGATGGGGCAATTTAGCATGGCCAATCCTGCATATCTTTGGAAGGAATCTGGAGTACCTGATGGAAACCCACGCAGACATGGGGAAAACTTGCAAACTCAACACAGACAGTCACCCAAGTCTGGAACTGAACAAAGATCCCTGCACTGTGAGGCACCAGTGCTAACTACTGTGCCATTGGACTGCACTAAATGAAGTATAAAATCACACAGCATGATATCCTTTCTCAGACTGTGAATTTTACAGTTCAATTCAGGTTTGATCCGAATATATTTTTATTTACTATTAGTCTTCCTCCTAAATTGCATATTTGTAGATTGGGTATCATTTTAAGGAAAATGTGATAATCTTTCAAATCCACATTTTACAATTTCCATTGAAAAGGAATAGGAATTGTCATTGTTTATGTGACATTAAAATTATTTTAAATTACTATTAATTACTTTCAATTCATTTTTAGTACAATGATTTATACTTTTGTATAGTCCTACTTAACCCTAACTGAATTGAATTTTATGTCATTTTAAAGACAACTAAGAAATAACTGTCGGTGTAGAACTATAGTTACATAAGGTCCAATTTCCCCCTCACTGGGAATGATGAGATAGGTGGCAAGAGAATTGAATGTTAGGCCCTGGAGATATACTTACCCTAATGTCACCACCTCAATCTGAGTGGGAAGGTTTTATTGAGTACTTTGTTGACTCACCAAAAATGAAGAATCTGTTATGATCTGTTAAGGGCCCTGAAGGGCCACAAAATACCACTTCCCTGTTTACTTCATTTGCTGGCAACTAGGAAAAGTGGCTAGTTTCCTGACTAGGAAACCACGGCACCTGTCTGCTGGGTTCTTGGAAAAGGTTTCATTTGTCACGGTGAATATGGGGAATATATTTCCTTTGCTGAGGAACATCCGTAGGCTCTTTTAACAATGCAACAGTTTCATGGTCTCTACTACTGATATGAGGTTCAGGATTATCAATTACTCCAAACAATGGGAGATGGTGTGCTTTTGTAATAACACCCTGGATAGCATGTCAGTGTCCTGATGACTGTAGGATACGTTACTATTTCAAAGCCACAGTAGGTGTAGTCAAGAATCTGCTTACCTCCAATTAGCTGGAAAAATCCATGTTGAACTTGCAAGTGTATTGAAGGTGGGGAGAAGTTAGTAAGATGGTGGATTTCAATTCATAATAGTGTAGATCATGTTAGCACAGAACTATCATGTTCAATGTGTGGAGCAGTGAAGTAATATTTTTAATTTTTAAAGAGATAGTTTGTCCACGAGAGAGTTAATGCGAAATTGGGTACAATTCCTTTCAGTTGGTTGTTTGGCCACTTTTCTGTGCAGTGAGGCTGTGAGCCTTCTGATATCTTGCCTCCTCTCTCCTTCAATGGGTAGGGCCCGTTATGGCTGCCATCTGCCTTTGGTAATTGCACTCAGCAGACAGTTCCCATTTCCTCAGCCCAACTCCAGCCCAGTAAGGGATATCTCTATTTGAAGATTGCTTTGTGAGAGTCTGCAGTTGTGGTGAAAGGTTGGGACCCAGAAATTATTCCAGTGTTGGAAAGTTTTGACTCCAAGTTGAGAATCAAGTCCCAGGCTTTTATCTGCAGCTGTTTGGAAAACAGGATTCAAATTTTCTGTTGTTGCAGGTACAAACTCCAATTTATTCCAGTCAGTTGGATTACTAAACTAATAGCATTACCACAACTACATTACCATAAGAAAAAGTCAAAATCTTTTCCAGAGTATATTGAATCAGGTTAATGTAAGGGCACGGATCAGAATCTCAGCTTCCCTTTGTCATGTAGTACTTGAAACTATATGCTGTAATGTTGCATGGATTAGCTGAAGGACATGAAGCAAGAATATTAACAGGAAAATTGCAATGGCTTTTGAACAATTTGTTTCTTAGGATAGACTTTGACTTTTTGTGAGGAATGACAAATCAGCAGTATCTTTAATATCACTCCTAAATTATATTTCCATCAAAATCAAATGATTAAAAATCTTGTAACATTAGCTGCTGATTCAGGATCTATTTTACATCATTACACAAAACCAAATTTAATATATATCCTTTACAGCTTTGTGCAAATAAGAAACAGCGTTGGTTTTACTCTCTTAATTTCAAAATGTATTCATAAAAACTTCTAATAAGTACATGCAGATATACTAAATCAGTTCTTTGCAGAGTGAAACAAACAAACAAAACATAGGAATTTTGACATTTCTCACACCTTTTCTACAGGAGCAACAGATAACGAAGGCACTTTACCTTGCTGCCGAAGTTGAAGAACATGAGGGAAAATATAGATGGACTTTTCCAAAGAAAGGTTTGCAACTATACAGCACCTAAAGTCCTTTATAGTGAATTAAAAAGCTTTGCTTAAAAAAGTGTAATAATTGTTGTAACAATTATTGTGAGGAAACATCACCACCAATTCACAAACAACAAAGAGATCAGTACTAGATAAACTGTTATTCCCGTTTCAGTGGTTGTTGGCTTAGAAGTTTATTTGCATAGAAAATCAGGAGAACTGCCTTAATCTTCTTTGAATAGAGTCCTGGGACCTTTTACATCGACCTGAGTGCACAGTTTTTTCTGAAAAGCACCATTTCCCAAGAAAGCCACCCTCACGCAGAGCAGCACTGGACTGTCAATTTGAATTATGTGCACTGTTTTCCGGAGTGTGCATGAACCCCTTTATTATAATTCAGAAGTGAGAGTGCTATCACTCAGTTAGAACTGACACACCATTATACACCGTAGCTCTGTCAACAATAGAAACAGAAATCCAAAAACAGACATAGAGTAGAGAAATTGATTTTTCACTGTGGCATCAGTGTCCAACATGTTCGAAAATGACCGAAACTGGCAGCACAGCAAACATTGGGTGTGTGTTTTATTTTGCACTTGCATCTAATCTGCCAGAAATAGTTTTTTTTATGGAAGACCAAAGTTGTTCTTCAGAGTTGGATGGTGCAGCTGACTATTTTATGGTACAAAGCACTGATAAAACTTATACAAAATTTGAGTCATGCTATGGCATGATATGTTAGATTAACAGAATTCTTTCTGTTTAGTTGCAAAACTATCTTATGCTGTCATTCCTTTCAGCACTGGTGCTTTTGCCACAAATAAAATATAATTGCAGTGTCACTTGAATCTCTTAAATACTTTAACCTGCATTTGGTGCCAAAAACAGGATCTTAAAGTAAGCCAAATCTTATATGATCTACACTATTAATTCAAAACTTTTTTTTGCTTGATAAAAATCAAGTTATCCAATTACATGAATTAAGTAATTCAAGAAGATATTTACAGTATTAATTTGAAGTAACATATTGTGAACTGGGCAAATGCAAAACAAGAACAATGGATTACGCTGCATTTCAATGGGATAATCATGAATAAGGTTTGGATTTAATTATTTTTGAGATCAGTTTTATAGCAATGAAAATAAAATATGGTGAGGCACTTTCTTCCTGCTTCTTCAGTTTTTGTGATTTCTGGAGATTGGTGCTCTTAAAAAGACCTTCACTCAGGTCCCAAATTTGTTTTTAAAAATGCCTTGCCAGCTGCTCCTACCAACCAGTACGATTATGACACACGCTGCAGTCTGATAGTGAAATACAGGTCATGTCAGCCAGTTGAGCAAAGGTCAACTTGATTGTCAATAAAATGGTCAGTCAAGCTTGTTGATGTTATAGATCTAATATCAGCTAAAAGGCCAAATAGAAACGAGCCAGTGAATGGATCAAACAGTGACACGCAGTGCAAGAGCCTTTGGCTCGTGGGTGACACATGAAAACAGTTGATGGCTGCAAACAGAAGGCAGTGAAGGACGGCAAAGATAAACTACTATTTCTACCAAACTAAACATTCCAAACAACACAAAGGCCGAAATCCATTAGATAACGGGTGATAAACAAACAGCCAGTGGCCTGGCATTTTGATCCCAAGCCGCATAGGAGAACAAATAACTGTTGCAAAGTAACAAGTAGGTAGGAAATCACAAATATTTAATCTAACTGTTTGATGGCAAACAACTGAATGTCCCTGAAACGCAATGCACACGTTTATCCTTATGGGACAAAGAAAAAGGTAATAAAACAAACATGGATAGATAAAAAGAGAGTGTAAAATCAACAACAGATGTTAAACAGAAATGTTCTCAGTTTAACTGATGGTAGAAAGAAGAGTGAATGAATTTCTGCATCCCATCAATCCAGAAGTAATATGTTATATTGATCTCAGTCAACGTTGACTGATTTGGGGTCGGGGGGCCCATGTTATATTTTCACCAACTCTTCCATTCCAACTACCCCATATTACTCTCGACTTAGGTGCCGGAGAGCTATCCACACTTTCTTACATAGGTGTGCAGCATTCTGCTGATCAAATGTTGAAAAAATTCTTAACATTATCCAAGATGCAACAGAGCAGTGAGTTCTTTGCCCAGTTTAAAACAGTGGAAAAAATGAAGTTTAAATAAATGGGATCTCTATAAACCTACTTCAGTGGTCCAATCTTGGTCGCTATTGCATGGATTTGAAAATGAAATCACTTCATGTCAATTAAAAATAAGCCATATAACTTGTAAAACAAAATGCCAACAATTCAGGTGAAAAACGTTCATATTTCCAACACAAATAATAGGAACTGCAGATGCTGGAGAATCCGAGATAACAAGGTGTAGAGCTAGATGAACACAACAGGCCAAGCAGCATTTTAGGAGCAGGAAAGCTAACTTTTCGGGCTGACACCCTTCATCGAGAATGCCTGCTGTGTTCATCCAGTTTGACACCTTGATACTTCAAAAATAGTTTGAACACAGTCTACTTTTCAGACAGGTTGGAAGGAGTTGCATTTAAAGGTAAAATCCAAATCATTATCTTCTCACCAACCTTCAAGCTCATCCCCATAATATGGGTGTATGTTTTTTGTAATCAGTAGCCAACCACCACATGTAAATATATAATTAAGAGTCAGCTGAGCCTGTCATAGTATTTCCCCTAAACCTTGGGCATAATACCCATCATCCTTCCTACCTGCATGCTCTCCAAAACCAAGGCTCATGCTTCTTTGGCCTAAGTTAGCTAAAAATCTCCCTGTAGATGACATAAAGATAGGTGAAGGGACAAATAACATTGAGGAAACAGGAATGCTGCAGGAGGACTTGGACAGGCCAGGAGAGTGGGCAAAGGAGTGACAGATGGAATAAAATGTGGGGCAAGTATGAGATTATGCATTTTTGGTAAGGAAAATAGAGATGTAGACTCTTTTCTAATTGTAGAAAGGCTTTGGAAATCTGAAGTACAAAGAGACTTAGGAGTCCTAATTTCGGACACTTGTAGAGTTAAATACCAGTTCACATGGCAAATGAAATATTAGCATTCATTTTGAGAGGGCTAGATTAAAGAACAGAAACGAACTGCTGAGGCAATATGAGGCCCTTGTCAGAACATATTTGGAATATTGTAAACAGCCTTGGGCACCCTTTCTAAGGAAGGAAGTGCTGGCCTTGAACGAGTCTGTAGGAGGTTCTCAGGAACGATCCCAAGGATGAAGAGATTGCCATATGACAAAAGTTTGAGGGCTCAGGGTTTGTACTTAGTGAGGTCTGGCAGGATGAGGGGGAATCTGATAAAAACTTTCAGAATACTGAGAGGTTCGGATGGAATGTACATGGAGAAAATGTTTCTGCTAGTTGGAGAGACTGGACCAAGGGCACACTCTCAGAGTGAAGGAACAACCCTTTAGAATTGAGATGAGGGGTAATATTTTCAGCCTAAGGGTGATTAATCTGTGGAGCTCATTGTCATTGTGGAGGCCTAGTCATTGAGTATGTTTAAGGTAGAGATAGATTGTTCTTTGATTAGTAAGGGTTGAAGAGTTGTGGCGGAGAAGGCAAGAGAATGAGGTTGATGAACATGTCAACCATGATCGATGGTGGAGGAGTCTTGACGGACTGAATGACCTAATTCTGATCCTATATTTTATGGTTTTATGCCCAATACCCCAAACTTTTTACCTTGATCCAGGATGCATGGCTGCCTTCCTCATGTCACCTGCTTACAGTACTGACAGTGGCCACTACTGATCTCCTGGTGCCTCTGAGACTGCTGGAGATGGTTACCAATCAGATTAGTTGGCATGGAAAGGATCTTCTCCCCAGTGAGGGACAGAAGACCCATTTTTCATATGTTAACTCCACCTGTGGACTGTTATTGGAGCCTAACGTATTTTGCATCAATGAGTTTCCAGGTGGCTCATCAGGGGTAACACAGTGTGGAACTGGAGGAACACAGCACGCCAGGCAGCTTCAGAGGAGCAGGAAGGGCTGATGTTTCCTGATCCTCTGATGCTGCCTGGCCTGCTGTATTCCTCCAGCTCCAAGCTGTGTTATCTCTAACTTCACCAAATGCAGTTCTTACAATTTCTCATTGGGGGAGGCCTGGTAGCACTAGTCCACCCACCCCCATGTTTTTAACCTGAAGATACCAGTTAATATTAACACTGTCCTCATCTTTATATTTGTCTCTCCACTGACCCTTTGTAACATGCAAAGTTTCATCAAATTTCTTTTAATGTAAACCACTTTAAAATACGCCAAATCATTCTGTTTTGGATAAATATCAATTTCAGCGAGTTTTATGCATAGTTTCTCTCCAAGAACCTTCTGCTTTCTCAAGCTTTTGTCCCAAACTCTCTCTGATGAAGGGTCTAGGCCCGAAACGTCAGCTTTTGTGCTCCTGAGATGCTGCTTGGCCTGCTGTGTTCATCCAGCTCCACACTTTGTTATCTTCCATTAACTACATACTCTGTCCCATGCCATGCCTCATATCTGTGCCAGCCCGATTCTCCCACTTGCCACAGTCTGAAGGACTCACTGTTGCCGAGAATACCCAGCATAGACATCCCTGGAATTGGTACCATCTTACAACCCTGGCTGAACACTTAGTCAAGTTTTGGTATTCTGGAGTTTTCCACTGTCCATGAAGTGGCACAGCAGATACAAACCCACAACAAAATCAGAAGTTGCTGGAAAAGCTCAGCCAGTCTGGCAGCATCTGGGAAGAAAAAAGAAAAATCAGAGTTAACGTTTTGCAGAACTGACCCTGCTCATGGCACAGAGCTGTTATGGCTGACAGGTCCTCTCAACTACAAATCCATTTCCTTGCTATATTCACCAGTATTCCACCAGGCAAAACAGCTTACCTGTTCTAAGGCAATTTCCAGCTTACTACCCTCTCTAATTCACTGCAACTGCATCTGCAGTGTTCACTGCACCACCAGCATCTTATCATAGTCCAGCAAACACACTCAAGAAAATATTTAAACAATGCCACAATAATTTGTTTATTTGGAATTGACAGAAATGAGCCAAAACAAAATGAACAGAAGTGGCATTTCGCCTCCCAGGATACAAACGATTCCCTTGCATGCTGGCCTCACCAATTTTAATCAATGATTGATTTTCTCACGCCTTTCATCACTGTATTTATCCCATTGCCTATACATGCCCTCACGTGTGCCCCATCTCAGTCTTTAATACCTTCAACTCCTATTGTCACAATTCCTCCCTGCACCTCCACAACATACAGGCCCCCAGGACTGACCGCTCTCTAGACCTCTGACTGATGTCAATAGACAGTCCCAGGTAATGGCTGACCAAACGTCTGACAGATCTGACCCTGGTCCACTCCCACAGAGACCTTGACTGTGACCACCCCAGCAGATGACTGACTACAGCCAAGCCTCTGGACTGTGTACAGACTCTGGCCTTGCTTGGCTGTGCCAGATGCCATGGTTGACAGCAGTCCACTTAATTCAACTGAGAATCACTCCCCACAAACTTCCAGATATGGTCATTTGGATATCCATATCATGCAGCGTATTGGCTGTGCGGGCAGCTGGCACATACTGTTGGTGTTAGAGTGATATAGTATTGTGTGGTATGACAAGATAGCTACCCCTTAAATGGATCACTAATTACAAGCATGACCAGCGGCCTGGCTACAGGCTTGAGGTGCAACCTGGCCCACTCTGTGAGCTGGGTGTCTGTGCCTGTGTGCAATGTGTCCTTGCAGCAATGCTCACTGCTGATATGGCCCAAGGTGCAGGTTTAAGGTGCAGAAGTACAGTAGGTGTATTGGAGATGTGCCATATGGGTTCTGAGAGGATGGTAGCTGTCAGATGCTAGTGATTGTTGAAATGGGATGTGTGCAGTTGATGCCCTGGAGTGTGTCCGAGATCGTTCTCTGGAGGACCAAATAGAATGGTGAATTTGCAAGTGCCCACTTAGACTTCCAGGTCAAGAATTTTTACTTGTTGCTGGTGGTAGGATAGAAAGCTACCTACTAATGAGGCGAGATGTGCAGTTAATGAGTGTGATAATAAGGAATAATTCCAGTTGATAGACATCACTTCACTACCCAGGAGAATCTTGAATTGATGCCCAGATCTCCCCCTGTCGAGAAAGGTCTCGCTGGACTTTTCACCTGATTGTACCAGATTTCTCACTGTAACCCCATGTCATTCAAGCCCCTATTAGATTCTGCCCTTGGTTTTTTTCATGTGTGACCATACACGCCAAGAATGGCTACAGCTAGCTTTCATGAAAGAACAGCAAATGACTCCTTAATGTAAACCAGGATGCATTACTGCAAACATTGAGCCAGTAGGCATTTCATAACTTGAATCTGATGTGTTGACATTTGCTTTATTGACAAAATGATACCACTGTAAGGGCAGCAAAGCACACTGTTTTAAAAAGAAAAAAACAAGTGCAAAGTACCAGGGCTCTTTTGAACACTAACCATAAAAGTACAAGATAAGTAGAAAAGAATAATCCATGACAGTGCTGGAAACAATTTGTTCAAGATCTGGTATCAGGCTTGGCTAATGTTACAGTTCCGGGGAAGAGGCAATTGAGTGAAAGGACCTTTGTAGGGTTTTTTGCTGTTAACCTTAAGAGGTCAGTAAATCAAGATTGCAGATAAAAGCTGCTAATACAAAGCTAGACATCTTTTAATGAAGGAGAACACAGTCTTTACACTTTAATTGTAAAATGGCTTTTTGGGGAAACTTTGCTACCAATTAGTTTATAGCTAGATGCATTGAAATTCAAGTTATGTGGCAGAATTTATCTTGTACATATAGAGATTCATATAGGCAGCACAGCTCAGGCACTGAAAACAAATTACTGGAAAATCTACAACCAATAGAATGCTTGTTCTTGGCAATTTCAATTGTAATAGTGGAAAATTGGAGACACGAAGAATTCTGTTGAGAAACCACCATGAAGAATGAAGGCCAAAGGGAGTACAGCAGAGGCTGAAGGGTGATTGGATAATAAGATGCTCGGGTTTTAAGTATGGCCACAAGCATAAGGCTATACTGGAGCAGTAAGGATTCCATTTTCTGAGGGAAAGAGTTATATCAAGTAAAAGACATTTGAGTGAATCCTGATTTCATCATAGAAGGGACAATGGAGCTTCTGTGAATGTAGATAAAATATTCAATGTTTCAACAAGACAATAGCTCAACAAAAGAATGATCACAACACCATTATAATAGAATAAAGCGATAACAACAACTTGCACTCAAATAGCACCTTTAATGTTGAAAAAATACCCTAATGTACTTCACAGGTCAGTCATCAGACAACAATTTGACAGTGGGCAACAGAAATCAATATTTGGTCTGGTGGATTTAAGGAGTCTCTCAGAAGAGGGCCTAGAGGTAGCGAGGCGGGGAATATTTGAGAGGCAGTTGCAGAACTTTGGATAAGCCAGAGAAGGAGGGTTGCTGGGAGAGGTTCTATATCTGGGAAAAATTCTAATGTTTACACAGTTCTTACACTTTATTGCACAGCTAAACAGCAACATCATGAGAACCATTTCACCTTCAGTAGGACATTGGAATACATCAATGGAAATGAAAGTCTTTTGTGCGTGTGCGCATATGTGCATGTGCACGTGCGCGTGTGTGAATCTGTGCATGTGCGTAAGTGTGTGTGCGTGTGTGCATGTGTGTCCATCTATCCACTGGAAGGGTGTGATGGAGACACCCTTACTCTGGAAGACTGCCCCTCAGCCTTTTATTTATTCACACATGGAATGTGGACACAACTGGCTGGAATTGCACACTCGTAATTGCCTTTGAGAAGCTGATAGTGAGCTGCTTTCTTGAATCGCTGCAGTCTACGTGCTGTGCATAGAACCACAATGCCTTTAGGGAGGGTTTGACCAAGCGACACTGAAGGAACGGTGATATATTTCCAAGCCAGAGCATAGCATTGAGTAGTTTGGAGGAGAATTTGCAGTTGACAGTTTTCCTACGTATCTGTTTCCTTTTTAATGGCTGGTTGGCCATTATATGTATTGAGGCAGGCCAGCAAGAGGAAACACAGCCTCAGAGATCTGTGGGGCTTGTTCTCAGCTCTCCTCTGTGTGGCAGTGCCACTGCAAGTACTGGCTATTACCATGAAGTCTATGGAAAGTCAAGCTGCACTGGCATCTAGGGTGGGAGTACTTCTATAGTTCTCATTGAGCCAGACTGGCAAGTAGTCTTTGAGTTGGTGAAACCTGGAGAAGGTTGACTTTATTTAAGAGGTCTTCCATTGAGGCCAGGGGAGCAATTATTGAAGACGGCACCCCATGTTTGCCATTAGTTCATACTGGATTCTTGACCCAGGCCTCTCTCGCTGCTGATTAAATCTCAGCAGCAGAAAGATAAGGCTCTTACACGTGTATGGATTGGTCACTCAATGTCCTCAATTGTCCTATGGGTGAGCTGCCAGCCAACTGAGTTCCCATCATTGGACAAACTGTAGCAAAGGCAAGGTGGGCAGTTAGGCAGTGGGTGTTGAGCCTCTGAATTTTATGGGCTCCCTGCCCTTAAATTCACAGATAGAAGAGTGTTAAACTCAGGCCATAGTTCTATCTGTGTATTAAGTATCAACAACAGATTCATCACAGAAACAAAAACAAATTTGCTGGAAAAGCTCAGCAGGTCTGGCAGTATCTGTGAAGGAAAAAACGGAGTTAATGTTTCAGGTCTGGTGACCCTTCCTCAGAACTGTCATTATAAAGGAAGCAGATGCATAGGAAAACTGCCACCTGCAAATTCTCCTCCAAACTACTCACCATCCTGACTTAGAAATGTGTCACCATTCCTTCAGTGTTGTTTGGTCAAAAATGTGGAACATCCTCCCTAATGGAATTGTGGTTCTACCTTAATCACAGAAATGCTACTCTGCAGAAGAAGGCCATTCAGGTGATTGCACTGGCTCTCTGACAATTTTTATGTAGTGTGAATCTCCTGGCTTTTCGCTATAACTGTCCTGTAAAGCTGAAGGGGGAGTAGGAACTGCAATAGGGCCCACACCCAGAATGTCAGCTTTCCTGCTCCACTGGTGCTGCTTGGCCTGCTGTGTTCATCCAGTTCTTGTTATCTTGGTAAAGCTGAAACATTTTTTTTCTTTATTTCTTTACATTTCTGCCTTTATATTTTATGTTTTGGTTTATTTTTCTGTGTTTTAGGATGGCACGGGAGAGTGGGTCACTATGTAACTCCTTTTGCTGCATTTTGTAACAAAATATATGTAACAATAAATAGATCAAATCAAATCAATAACCCTGCATTTTGCATCTATTTAAATAATCATCCTATGTCCTCATTTGTCTCACTTGGCCCTGTCTCCATAACATTTTCATGCAGCTCATTCCAGACTCTAACCACGCACTGTGTGAAAAAGTTCCCCCTCATCTCACATTCACTATTTTTGCAAAACACTTTCAAACTGTGTGCTCTGAATTTTATCTGTCCACTCTACCAACTTGTCAATGACGTTTTAAAGTTGCTCATTGTCCTCCTCACAGTTTACATTTCTCCAAAGTTTTGTGTTACCTAGAAACTTTCAAATTGTCCCTGTACTCCAAGATCTAAATCATTATTACGTATCAGAAAGAAAACAGGCTGCCTTACTCATGGTTTCCCGTCCCTCAGCCTTTTTTGTAGATCAGTTTCTCCCATCACTTTAATCCCAGGACCATAGCTTTCTTTGCAAGTCTGCTGTGTACCATTGCATCAAGTGATTTGGAAGTCCATAAATGGCTCATCGACGTTCTCTGTCAGCTCTTCAAAAGCTCCAACATGTTAGTTAGACACAATTTTCCTTTAAAACCACATCCACTCTTTAGAATCAATTCACATTTTGAATGTGACTTTAATTCTATTAATTCTACTCCAAATTGAAATGAAATGAAATCGTTGAGTGCTCTGTAATTCATGAGTTACATTTTAAATCACCTTTAGGCTAAGAAAAAATATTTTCACACAGGGAAGAAACATTTGAAGGTGTGCTAATGTGTCCTATTCTCAGACAACCAAGATGGGGGCAAAAAATCCTTAAAATGCGAGCCTAAAAATGGACAACAGATTCTACTTATTATCTAGGAACCTACAGGGCAAGGCTACATAAGAAATCTGCCAGATAATACTGTGCACTAGTATCAGGAACAAGGACTTTAGTATTTTGCCATTTGATGACATTTTTTAATGTTGCAGTGAGCATTTAGGTAAAGTGCTGAAACAAAGTGGCATCTTGTTGCAAAGGGGAGTGTTATTTGCAGATCAAGTATGGAACACACTTAAACCTTGGAGCTAAAGTAGTGAAAAAAAGAGTGCAGGTTGCGCTATTGCTTCACTCTTGAAAGGTTCATACCTTATGCTGCGAAACTATAGCTAAAGCAAACGGTTGTTGATTGTATTCGCAGGTCAACTTGTTACGAGACACGGGTATGATTTTGACCTTGGAAAATTCTTAGTTTCAACTCAGTTGGATTAAAAGGGTAGGCCTCAGGCTTCCTTCTCAGTTTAAAATATATTAGGTGCCCAGAGTGGCAATAAAGGTTGTCAAAATCTGTCGACGTTGGGATGATTTGATAAAGTATGATAAAATAATGAAGGTATTCAATTGACTTTATGTGGTGTAATTGATTCAAGTGAGTAGGTTAAGGTGGACCAGGATTCAGCTAATATAAGGCCAGAAGAAGACATGTGACCTGTAAACAGGTTGCTGCCTCATGAACACTGATTAACTGTATTCCTTTCAGGGAGGGCTGAACCTGTTTCTGATTGGGACAGAGATCAGTTCAGATATAAGGTAAATATCCTGTAATATTAATGATCTTTAATGTGATCTCCTGAACTAGTTTCAATTGCCTAAGGCAGTAGAAGGAGGATTTTCCGGATTCTTTTCCTGTCATTAAACTGGATTTTTATCTGTTTGTTAGACTTTCCCAAGAGATGACATGGCATGTGAGGAATGTTTGAATTGTGATGGACAAGATTATCCCAATTACTTAGGACAGGTTAATAATGGAGCAAAGGTCTTTTCTTATGTATCATTTGTGCATCTGTATGGTACGGAGCTCTAAGCAAATGTTACAGATTTAAGAAAAGTTATATTTATCCTATAAACATGTTACAAGTGTCCTTTGCATACTCTTCTACTGCCGCTTCTCTTTCTGTGCTTTTCACATCGCGTTTATGTTCAAGAAATGTCAAGGGACTTTACCTGATCTCCCTCCATTCCTGCAGCAGGAGATCACTGAAGCACTAAGTCTATTCGCACAAACAGCAAAAATTTTTAATCATTGCTCAGATGTCTTTGGTGACTTGATCAGTCTTCTACCAATGGAGGGGAACTGGAAGACACTCCAGGTCAGGGCTTACGTACTTGGCTACTATCCTTTGGCTTGTTTTCTGATTGACTATTCTTTGTATTGAGTTCTGTCTGACCCTGTATGGCCACCATGCTTTATTTCTGGCTCTGATCTATGCTCTGAATGAGGGTCACTGGACTCAGCGTTAACTCTGCTTTCTCCCCCTGAATGGTTCCAGACCTGCTGAGTTTCTCCAGCAATTTCTGGCTCTCAATTCACGCAAATATTCCCAACTTCCTATAGCCCATGCTTCCAACAGTCATTTGCCCCTTTCATCTGGGGCAGATTTTATACATCCCCAGCCCCCATCACATCTGGTGTGCTTTTGGGCAGAGATGAGTGACCAAAACAAATAAAATTAAACGGTAGCTAGCTGACCACCTTCCCACTCACCCCAACCTGTTCCTGTAACATGCTTGCCAACTGTCAGCATTCATAAAAGGATAATTAGGGGGTAGTTAAGCTTGCTAACAAGCCAATTTGTCTGAATAATATGCTTGCCTCCCTTATTGTTACTGAAGTGTGATCTTGTTAACATGAATTGGCTGGTAGCCAACACTTCTTCCTGGGGTTGGGGGCAGTGGTGGGCATGGAACTGTGGCTGACCAACCATGGAATCCTAAAATCCAGTCTGTGGTAGTCCCCTGCCCTCAATTGTACATGGGCTTGAAGTCTTCACAATGTCAGTGTATTCTTCAGCCACCAAAATGCATCTGTTTGAGAGGGACTTTAAAAATACTGGGTTGCCGCCAGTAAGAAGTTAATGATTACCTCCTTATTTTATAGTGGCCACTTCCCTAAACTAACCACAAATTAGAACAGCCAGATATTATTGTATTTCTGTTTGGAACACTGGGCCTTATAAGATGGCTATATTTTAATCTGTTATTTTTAATCTGAAGTAAACTGAAGTCGTTTGGAGAGGAGGCATGTACTCCGTACTAAATCAGACTGGAAGTGAGCCAAGATAACAAAGTGTGGAGCTGGATGAACACAACAGGCCAAGCAGCATCTCAGGAGCACAAAAGCTGACGTTTCAGGCCTAGACCCTTCATCAGAGAGCTCTCTGCTGAAGGGTCTAGGCCCAAAATGTCAGCTTTTGTGCTCCTGAGATGCTGCTTGGCCTACTGTGTTCATCCAGCTTCACACTTTGTTTTCTTGGATTCTCCAGCATCTGCAGTTCCCATTATCACTGGAAGTGAACCAATGTGGCTTGCTGGTAATAGAGATAGAAATTCCATTCCAAATTTAATCGGAAGTCAGATGCTAGTTTGAACACCTTAATTGAAAGGAGGAGGGGCTGATCTTGCTGTATACAGACTCAGAGTCTTAAGAGTCAGACAGATTTCATGAAAGAAGACCCAGGATGCGTGGTGGTATGCCAGACATAAGGAAAGAATATTTTTGAGTTAACCGTCTAGTAGAGTGCTGCTGATGATGGGATTCCTGTTTGAAGAAATAAAACTTGTGAAGAATAAAAGACCAAGGAGTCTCTTGAGGGTGCTTTGCTATTCGAGGTCCACTTTATTTGGCTCAAAATATGAGGTGAAGTGATTCCCTTTTAAAAGGCAACTGGAGAATTAACCTTGGGGGATGTGGCAAGGTGAAGACTTCATCCTAAACTTCAAAGGAAGGTGGTCCTTTAAACCTATGATTACCATTTCTGCTGGTTGTGCTGTTAATGCATAAATATGTTGTGGGGTTTTCACTGATGTTAACAAGTCAATCGGGAGTGGGGGGAAGGGGTGCAGGTTAATTCTGTAAAGGAATTAAAACCAGCTCTAACTCATGGATGACAACTAAACTGATCTTTCTACTTATTACCGACTCGTTGTCCTGACTCTTCACCTCTCCCTTGACCCAATCCTCCTTGACATGACACCATCCCTACCTAGTGAAGCGGTTGAAGCTACTTCGCTGAATGTTTTTACGGTAAGGCTAGATAAATTTTTCAACAGTAAAGGAATTAAGGGTTATGGTGACTGGACGGTTAAGTGGAGCTGAGTCTCAAAAAGATCAGCCATGATCTTATTAAATGGCAAGGCAGGCTCAAGGGGCCAGATAGCCTACTCCTGCTCCTAGTTCTTATGTTCTTATGTTTTTATGTTATACCAAACTGTTGGAACCCATTCTGGTCCCCACACACCCAGACTTCACCCTCAACATTCCCCCGGCCTAACTTGACTCAACCCTTGATTAGTCCAATGTGCCAGAAGGTCCCTCAATGGGACACATCCCACCACCTCCCAACTCCTAATCCCACTTAACTGACCTTTATATCCCTCCCTCACTTGACATTTGTGCCCCTCGTCCACCTGTCACTCAATCCCTCACCAACCTGGGACAATAACCATACTCTGCCATTCGAGCCAATAATTTTATCTGGCACTTGTGTTCATCCACATGGCGCCCGGACTTCTCAGTCACTTGGCACCCTATTCCCAGCTCACCTCTGAACCAACTTCCCACACACCTTACCTTTTCACGACCTTACACACCTTTTCTCAGTAGCTGTCAAAGCTGTTTTGAGACCTCTCAAACCATGGAATACATCAGCCATTGTCATAAAACATGGCATTGTTTTCAATAGCAATCCATTTGACTGCTGTCTGCAGTTCATTAGACTGCTTCAATTTTATAAAGGTTCCAGGCTCAAAGATTCATCCAAAAACCTTCTGTTAAGATAAGCTGGCATCATTCTGTCTGATCTTGGTTAGAAATAGTGATTTTGATCAGTACATTCAAGCCAATGTTTAGCTGATATTGATTTTAGTTGTTTATTGCGGACAATGTCTTCAAATCTTGTTGAGCTATTCCTTTACAATGGTCACTGGGAAATTCATCTCTTTTTGAAAAGCCATTGGTTCCACTGTTTCAACAAGTCCTGGCATGGCCGTCTTATAAATCTTTGAATTTATATTCTAAAAGTTTCATTTTAGAAGAGTGCAAGTCAAATGGCTTTTTCAGGTCATCAGCTGTCTTTTGTGGATTAAGGAATATTCTTATCTTTGAAAAGGGCAAGGAACACATATTTCAGGGTGTGGCTCACTGTAGGTTAGACCAAGTTACTCAATAGCTTTGTTGTAACGCTGCTGATTGCCTTCTTCAAAGGACAGGACCTTGGCCAATTGAAGCCACAGCTGAGGCAAACCAATCCCAGCGACCTGTCGGATTACCATAACACCTTAAACCCCTACACAGTGGCATGACACTTAACACGGGGCCAACATGATAATGTGGCTCCCTTTGCATCCTGCTAAAAGGGTATTAGCAGAATTTAAACTTGCTTCAGATGCCTGCAGCCAGCTAGGCAGAAGGTTTCCAAATGTAACCGAGAAAGGAAGGCTCTCTCCTCTTCTCTATTCTGCAATTAGTTTCACCTGAGAAATTCACATTCTGACAGGTCAGTTACCAAAACCTTTGCAGCGATTGAGAGATCTCTGCTTTGTCAGTACCTTCATCCCAACCAAGAGATACATCAGCCTGAATTGAAATATAGATTAAGTTAAATTCTAATTTTACATTTACTGTTTTATTTTTGTGTATTTAATTTTGGTCTGTGGGTGATACCTCACATTCTCGTTAATTTATAAGATGAATGTGTTGAGAAGTAAAATAACTTTTGAAATATTAAGTACACAAAAGCTTGCTGTTGGGTTACTAATAAGGAGTAAACTCCACCCCCCAAACACCCTGATCCCTCCCAGTGGGTGAGAAAATACATACTTTCACATACAAATGTATTGATCACAAGCAAGTAGGAGGAAGCACCTAGAACATGTCCATGACAGTCATGTTACATATTGGTGCATTATCTGCGTTTAGCCAATGCCTTTGATAGTGAGTTCTATCAAGCAGTGGGCCCTCCTTTGTTCAGGATTTGGAATTGTCATGGGTTTAGTCTCATGAAATACCAGGTTAAATAACTCTGGTGGCCTTAATTATCAGCATAGAAGCAGAAGTAGGAGGATGTGAAGAACTCAGTCCTTTTCCTGATGTAAGAAGCAGAATACAAAACAAGGAGGCACAATGTTCTGATCAACTTGTGAAGCAGACATTCCTCCTGTGAATGGAATTCAGCAGTGGGTGGAAGGACAGTCCCACTCTCGGCTCAAGTTGATCCGCGTCTGGAACATTAGACTCACCCATTCTCGTGGGAAATACCAAGGCCAGGGAAAGGAAATGTTGGCTGTAGGTAAGAAAAAAAAAACATTAATTTATGAAAGATTATGTAAAGATCAGAAGGGAGGTCTGGATTTTCAGACAGCCTTTATGAAGCCAATCATCAAATGCTGCTCTCCCCTGACTGAAACACTTTAAGGAGTGAGTGAAAAATGTAAACAGCTGCAACATGTATGTAGCCAGAGCTTAGTTCCAGTCCCTCATGAAAGAACAACATGTGTGTCAGTCCTTTAAACTGGGATTGGTTTATAACCTTCTACTAAATTGAAAATGATACAAAAATCAAAAGCAGAGGAAATATGGACCTGTTGGACTATGGAGAATGAGACAGAAATGTAATCTCACAGTCCCCCAGCAGGCTCATTTCTGGTTACTGCCAGGTCACTGGATGGCTACTACAAACGAATGGTGAGTATGCCTTCATAGGCAGATTGTAAGTTAAATCAAAATGAACAGAAGAAAAGCTTCAAGCCGTAGAATAAGACCACAACTTCTGAAAAAAGCAGGGCAGACCTATTCATGCCTAGAAAGAAAAATGGTTAATCAATATTTTGAAGTTGACCTAGTGAACCAAAAGTCAAGTGGGGTTGCTTTAATGACCAGTTGCATCAGAAGTGACATGCTTGCCATTCCTTTTATACTGCACAGTTCTAATGATAAGAAGTGAAACAGCTTTGCAAAGATTGAGAAGGGAAATGTTTAATGAATTGTTAGAGAAATTGAAATCTATTTTGGAAACAACAGAACAGTAACAACCCAATTACTTGTTACCACGTTAGAGCACCATCTCTTATGGTCATCCTATCTTTTAATATTTTGTAAAGACAATCAACCACTAACCTTGGCTCTTGTTTGTGGCTTGCTACATCAGATGCTGTTCATTGTAGAGACTGGATAGATTGTGCCTATCTTACTGTGCATTTCCTTGCACTGTCATGGCACTAATATTGATCATCAGTGATGCTTTTAACTTTGCATTGACTGCAGTCTGTCTCAGTATAATCATGTGATCTCAGTACTGCAATTCAGAAATATGAAAAGGGGAGAAATATTAAAAATACATATCAGAAAGCAGTGTTAAAATGAAATAATGTAAACAATAACTTGGTAACCTTTAGAACTGGAACTGCCATTCTTTCTTTCAAGTCTACTGTTCACTTAATTAGATTGTGGCTAATCTTTACGTCAACACCATTTTACCCATTTTTGCATTTCTTTTCCCACATCTCCTGATGCCTTCACCCAATAATAACTATTTGACCTCAGTCTTGAAAATTCTGTTCACCAACTTCAATAGTTTTTTGAAGGGGTAAGTTTTGAATTATTTTCTATTCTTTGCTGCTTCACTGCTTGATGAAGTAATAATACACCAAAGACAGACATCTCACAAAATACGATTATTACATTAATCTTATGTTTCAGAATGAAGCAAAGAAATGAAAAAAATCATGTTACCGCAGTCAAAAGTTATCATTATTAAATATAATAACTTCACATGTTTGCCACAATGGTAAGGCGTTACTAATTACAAAATATGCAAACACTGCAGGTTTTATCATCTTAGTTAAATATGTGCTAACTGAACCAATGTATATGTTGACTGTTTCATAAACAGATGAAATTTATCAGAATATCAATTGTACTTACCTTAGTGTAAAACATTAATGCTCCAGTAAGTGTATATTTAGTAAGTAATAATAGAAAAATGTAGAAATTTGTCTTGAAACACAGCTATGTAAATAGCTTGGGGCATAATGCCGCTGGGTTAGCAGAATATCAGTAAGGCCAAGATCTAGTCCCACAAGAGAGAAAAACCTGGTATATGTGACATTAGTTGTAAATGGCCTTCGGGGTGCATTGGTAAAATTAAAAAGCCACTGAAGGAGACTTGAGGAGCAGGAAATAAGAAAATCCAAAGTGAAATCTGCTGCCAATAAACACCCTAAATAATAAAAAAAACTCAACATATTCCAGTTAGGGATAATGGCTAGTTAATTATAGCAATGTGTAGTTATAATATCTGACTGCATGAATTGACTGAAAGCAGATACGTGTGAGTGGATTTCCAACATACTAGCCATGCAATAAGATTATTTGTGGATTGGGTGACTGCTGCAGATACCATTCAATTTTTCCCTAACATTGATTTCCAATTATAAATCTTGTCAAAAATGTACTCCTTTGAGTAGTGCACAGAAAAAGTTCCAGTGCAATGAAGAATCATTTATTACCATGTTCATTTACAGAGAGTACAAAAGAGATCCAGCTCTTGTTGCATGTGGACTTTTAACATCAGATCCATCAACTGTATATTTCACAGCACACCTTGGAGTGAAGATTAGGTGAAAGGGAAATCTATGTTCACTTGAAGAGCTGACAGTTATGGATGATTTTGATCAGAATCCAAACATTAATTGATCTCTTAAAATGATGTAATAGCAGCGATACCATCACCTTGGTTTGTCAAGGTTTCATTTCTGCATTTTAATTATCTTTACCTACTACAAATTCACCACCACTGAGGAAGCTACCAATAGAACTAGTCCTGCGTATGTATGCTGCAGAAAAGGTCATACTATTAAGTATGGTTTAGAAACATGATAATCATGAACATGAGTCTGACCAAGTTCCTTGAACAAAAAGAGAAGTTGCTGGAAAAGCTTAGCAGGTCTGGCAGCATCCATAAAGAAAAAGATCAGTTCACATTTCGGGCCTGGTGGCCCTTCCTTAGAACATTTGACAAATGGTAGGGTCTGAACGATTGGCATTCCCAAAAACAAAATTTCTTCCAATCCTCTTCTACATATCAACGTTAATGATATTTTCAAATATAATTATGTGAAAAGATTGCTGCATCAGTTTAATTTCTTCTACAGCCATGTGATATGTTACTTTTAACATGAATTCATAATCATTAATTTCATACCTGTGTGAAAATGTAGTTTGCCTTAATATTTTCAGTACTTATACATTCTAAAATACGTGACTGAATTTAACTTAAAGAATAATCCCTAACATTGTCTATGCAAACTAAATTTTTAAAAGTTAAAGGCTCAGTTTTGAGTAACAACAACTTACACGTGTATAACATCTTTAATGTAGTAAGATGTCCCAAACTGCTTCACAGAAGTTCTCACAAATAAAAGCTGACACTTATCCACAAAAGGAGATATTAAGGCAAGTAATTGAAAGCTTGGTCAAAGAGGTAGATTTTAAATAGCATCCTCAAGGAGAGGATATATGCAGAGAAGTAGAGATTGTCGTAAGAGATGCCCATGGCTTGATTTGGCCTGGTTCTGCTCAGTTGTCCTTTGGCTAGGTAATGTCAAAACCAGTTTTTCCAGTAATACTACCTTTATGGGGCCTTATACTATTAGGTGATGATGGATTCATTTTAAAATAAGATTCTAACTACAGAAGGAATCCTTGCGAAACAAGAAGTAACTTATTACATGCCAGCAAATGAATACATAAGCACTAAAGCCTGATTACCTATATTGAGTATAAGAGTTCGGAAGTCATGCTGAGGTTGATCAGAATATTGGTGAGGCCTCCTCTGAAGGACTGTGTCCAGTTCTGGTTGCCCAGTTCTTGGAAGGATAATATTAAACTGGAGAGGATTCAGAAGAGATTTACCAGGGTATTGCTGGGTATGGAAAGTTTGAGTTGTATAGAAAGGCTGGATAGGCTGGGATTTTTTTCATTGGAGCTTAGGAGGTTGAAAGGGGGATTTTTAAAAGTTTATAAAATAATGAGGGGTATAGATAATGGCAGTTGTCTTTTCCCTAAGATGCAGGATGTCAAGGCTAGGAGGCGCATTGTTAAGGAGTGAGACTTTAAAAAAGACATGGCTGAATTTTTCAGAAGGTAGTTCATAAATGGAATGAACACCCTGAGGAAATGATGGATGTGTGTACAATTAAAGTTTAAAAGACATTTAGATAAATACATAAATAGGAAAAGTTTTGAGGGATATGGACCAGGAGCAGGCAGGTGGTGGGACTGGTTTAATTTGGGATTATATTCGGCATGGACTGGTTGGACCGAAGAGTCTGTTTCTGTGCTGCATGACTGTATGATTCTGATTCTCCAATTGTTAAGAGATATCCAACTAACTTCAGTCGCATGATTGTTAGCAGTAGAAGTCAGTCTAACAAACTGGAACAACTACAACAGATAACTAGAACTTAACTCCTTCCAGTGACTGTCATACATCTCTCAGTAGGTGGAGGTATACAAAACCTTCGGATTAATTGTTTCAGGCCAATTTGGAGAAACAACAGAGATACATAGTGAGAGAATTCTGAGCATTTTTGGGGTTAGAAAGGAATGAGAAACATTGGCATCATCAGTGGTCCCTCAGAATTGGGGGTGACCGCTGTCAGGCTGGATCCACATGCTCTTCTGCAGCGAGGGCCCATTGTTGCATGGGGAAATAGAGGCCCAACTCTGGGTCGGTTTCCTACTCCTACCTCCAATGTTCCACCTCATGACCAAGTCGCTGAATTCTGAAGCAACTTGAGCTATATTGGATCAGGAAGTGCCTGATCCCAGTTAGTCTTCATCTTTAACCTTTCACCTATTCCTTTTGGTTGACATTCAAGAATTTGCATGTTGAGAGCTAGAAGAGAGCCTTCCCATGGAGAGATTTCTGGGCTTTTTAAAAATTCATTTATGGGATGTGGGCATCGCTGGCTGGCCAGCATTTATTGCCCGTATGTAGTTACCCTTGAGAAGGTGGTGGTGAGCTGTCTTCTTGAACTGTTACAGTTCAGCTGCTGTGGGTTGACCCACAATGGTGTTGAGGATGGAATTCTAGGATTTTGGCCCAGCGACAGTGAAAGTCTGGATGCAATGATCCATCTACTGGAGTTGGTTTCTTTGATGCTGGTAGATGCAGAGTCATGGAGAATGTTTGCTTTGAACTGGCAGTCCTCCCATTTGATCTCCAGAATCCAAAGTGGGCATTGCTGATTGAAGCTGTCAAAGATGAGCATGTAACATAAGTAGATGGTTCAGGTTTCGCTGCAGTGCAGAAAAAGGTCAACACAACAGCCTCCTGCAGTGGTCGCCCAGTGTCACAGATATCAGCCTTCACAGAATTCAATTCACTCCACAAGCTATCAAGAAGCGGTTAGTGGCACTGGATACTACAAATGCTATGCACCCTGAAAAACTTCCAGGAACAGTACTGAGTGTGGCACTAAGGAGCTATAGCAAAGCTGGAATCAATGGGCATCAGGGCAAACCCTCAGCTAATTGGAGTCATAACTGGTACGTAAGAAAATGGTTGTGGTTGTGGGAGGTCAGTCTTCTCAGCTCCAGGATATTTTGGAAGAAATCTTCAGGGCAGTGACTTAAGTCCAAACATCTACACCTGCTCCATCATGGTGTCAGAAGTGGAGATGTTTTCTGCTGAACATTGTGTATTCACAACTCCTCAGATACTGAAGCAGTCCATGTTCAAATGCTACAAGACCTGGGTAATATCCAGGTTGGCTGAAAAATGGCAAGTAACAGTTCTGCCATACAATTACCAGGCAATGATCACCTCCGATAAGAGACAATCTAACAACTACCTCTTGACATTCAATCGTGTTACCGTCACTGAATCATTCACTATCAACATCCTAGGGTTTACCATTGACCAGAAAATCTGGGCTCTCCATATAAATACAAAACTACGACAGCTTGTCAAGAGTCAGGGATACTGCAGCAAGTAACTTGCCTACAGACTGGTCTGTTCACCATCTACAAAGCACAAGTCAGAAGTGTGATGGAATACTCCCCATTTGACTGGATGAATGCAGTTCCAATTACACTGAAGTACCTTGACATCATCCATGACAAAGCCACCTGTTTGTTTGGCACCACATCCACAAGCATCAACTCCCTCCACCATCGACACTCAGTACTGGCAGTGTATACTATCTACAAGACGTTAGTGCAGACATTTGCTGAAGCTTCTCAGATAGCACCTTCCACACCCATAATCATTTCCATCAAGAAGGACAAGGGCAGCAGATACATGGCTGCACCATCACTTTCATGTTCCTGTGTAAAACCACTCACCATCCTGACTTGGAAATATATCATAATTTCTTCACTATCATTGGGTAAAAATTCTGGAATTTCCTCCTAAGGGCATTGTGGGATTATCTACAGCACAAGGACTGCAGTGTCTCAAGAAGGCAACTCACGATCACCTTCTCTGGGGCAACTGGGACAGGCAATAAATTCTGGCCAACCAGTGCCGCCTATATCCAATGAATGAATTTAGAAATTATTATACCAGGATCTTTGAATTTCAGAGGTCCCTGTTGTCAAAGAAGTACTGACACAGTGTGAAGAAAGCAACAGTGGCAATGTTGACTGAGTGTTGGCTACTTTATTCAATGTCTCTCTGTTAGAGGTGGCACCCCATCTATGTAGATGGCCTGGGGGATGATCGACTGGCTTCAAAAGAGTTGGTGAAAGGCCTTTGTTTCAGCAATATTTAAGGACTGTAATGCTGGAATGTCCTTGGCATTTTCTATACAGAATGTGCTATCTCATTGCTGTCATCTGCAAAATGACGTCATAGATGTCCATGAGTTTTGTATTTGCTCAGAAGAGACCAAGGTTGAAGCACTTCCATCCAGATGAAACTGGCTGTTTTCACCAAGATATCTGGCCAGGATGGCAATTTGTTTTCTGAACAGACACACTTTGGATTGCCAATGCGTGTTCTCACATACCATGTTCTAAACTTTTTAGCTTTTTTCTTGTTTCGCCCACAGGGATGATAATTCCACTGGGTACAGTTCCCTGGTCAGGAGAAAAACGGGATAGCTTACTTTTGGGAACGCCTTTTCTAGCCCTCCTGCACATTCACAGTGAGCAGGGAGCATCCTGAATCAGGCTGCTCAGTTGTAGATGCTGCTGCTGAAAGGCAGCCAATCTCTGCACAAGGCCAACAACAGTGACATCTCCGAGGGTCATCCCCTTGCTTTTGCAGATAGGCTTGGGTCTTCCAGTAATCCTGAGTAGAATGTCATCTGGAGCTCCATGGCCCTGGCTTGGCCTCCCATGGCAGCAGCACTGAGGGAGAGATCCCAAGGAAACAGAAATCCAACAAGTCCTCAGCAGAGGAAAAAAAAACAGAGGATGGCTGTGCTTCCTAATTGCAGTGGGGAAATAATAATATGGATTGACAAGTCACTGAACTTGGCCAAAAATTACCATGCTTGCATGGAAGCTGCCTGCTTTTTGGAACCCTCACACTAAACATTGTTGCACACAGGCACCTGTCAATGTGTTAATGGAGGCTTGGTGACAGGTGCAGGGCTGTGAAACCTGCAGGTGGCCAACTAAGATTTTATACAAAACTAGCCACTATGTAATAGTAACTGAGAGACCATGAGGCTAGAGAAGAAATAGCAGCCATGTGACAGTGAGGGTACTTTTTTTTCAAAGCTTGCAGATCAAGAACGACTTTACATTGCAGGCTGCAGCAGTTACTGTTTTCAACTCAGTGAAAACTTTATGAGCAGTAAAACATGTTACATGTTGTGTTTAGAATTCAGGAGGGTCAACTACACCAAACCAAATGACAACCAAACAAAAAGCAGAACAGCTCTATTGTTGGAAGCAGAAAAGCATTAGAACAGATATTCTGGGCACTATTTAATAGCCCTGTTCAGGTTCTTATTGTCGCCTGACTGTCACCATGAGGTGTATTCTTTTAGGGAAGGCCCACCCAGTGAAGTGACACCCAGGCATTTAACTAAACAGTGGTGAGCTTTCTCCAAGATCGAGGGTGTGCCTGAAAGCACACATTCCGTTCGAAGGGATCTAATAGCCAATGAGAGGCTAGTGGCTCTCATTGCTGCCAAAATGACATTCTCCCAAGGTCCAATATATTCATTTCATCATGGAGGACAAATGAATGCTGGTGGGAGGGGTGTTGCCAGAGATGGGAGGTGGGAAGTTGGTGGGGGCATGTCTTTCTAAAGATTGCTTCCTAAAATGTTGGGAACTGCATTCAGGTCCTGAGTGTCTTTGAATGATGGGCCCCCTCTTGAGAGATAATAGCAACAATGCATAGATTTTCTTGTCATGTTTCACTCATGGCCATCCCCTGTCTGCTGCCAGGTGAATCCCAGTGGCAGTTAAGTGGATATTAATTGTGCATTTAAGGGCCTCAGTTGGCCGCAGGGTGAGAGGTTTACCTACAGATCTCCTACCATGGACATAGGCTGCAGATGGGACAATGCCCACCACTCGGTCCTGCCATCTGCTTTAAATTATTGTCAGCCCCTAACTTGCCAGAGCGAAGTCAATGCCCCTGCATCTGTGCTTAACAACACAGGGTTTTCCCTCCATTACAATGAATGGGTAGGAAAGGGCAGAAGGGAATGTTAGAGTCAGAAATTTTTTTACCATGACTTTCAGTGTAGAATATTGTCATATCCATGTCCAAAGAATCTAGTCAGAAGTATTAGCTTGAAGCACAATTTAAAATTTAATTGTAAGTATTTTGCATGGCATACATTCTCGAAAGTTTGCACTCTTCACTCTTAATTTAAGGCCTTCATTCACTATAATAAACAAACTGTAGATAAAATGTAGAGTAGCCAATTAAGTTTGAAAATTATTGAGAAAAAAGACACAAATTATTTTCCAACTCAGTTTAGACGAAACCTATAAATGTTGATGATACAGTGATAGTCTGTAACAGTGAAAGTTAGCTAAACTACATTATCACTGTACTATGTTTTCTCATATCTTACCTGGTAATTATAGAAGTTTGAATAAAGATTGTTCTTTTGGGAGCCGAGACTCACTATGTTATAAACAATTCTCGGTATACTGAATTGCATTTCAATGGACATCCACGGTATTCCAGTTCTCCCATACACCAGGAATGCAAGGTATAATTGAAAAATACAACTCAAAACTAAATTTATGGTGAGATAAATTGTTGGTCTTCAAGTAAAACTAAATTTGGAGGCTGGCAGACAGTGAAAAGTTGGAAGGACACATTCTGGAATAAAAGTAAAAATAATAGCAGATTCTAATGATACTCTTTATAGCCTATACGTTTGTGTTAATGATAATAATGGATTGTTGCAGAACACATTCATGAGATTTTCCTTCTACTGTTTTAAATTAGTCACTAGCAATGTGGTTTATTTTTGTTTGAATTGTTTCTCACATTGTTCATATCTTTCATATTTGCTATAGGCATTATTGTGTGAGATTTCCTTACTAATTGATATTTGACACAGCCATTGTTTTATCACCTGCCCTCATTCTATCATGAAACCTGTACTGGGATTGAAAGTCACAGCTGCATTTAAGTAGTTGTCAAATTAGAGGTAAATGAAATAGATTTTTGACTTGGCACAGAGATATTAAATTTGTTGCAAATTTGACAATCTGGTGGCAGAAACTACCTAAGTTTGCATTTAACTCGTATAAAGATCAAGGTCATTAAAAATTGGACAGCTTCTGCAAGACATAGCTGATTTATTACATTGGATCGGTGTCCCATCGAGCACAATGAGGACCTACGCTAACGTGCAAATTGTGCACGTTCCTTCTGTATTTAAGTTAACAAAGTGTGGAGCTGGATGAACACAGCAGGCCAAGCAGCATCTTAGGGGCACAAAAGCTGACCTTTCGGGCCTAGACCCTTCATCCGAAATCTGATGAAGGATCTAGGCCAGAAACGTCAGCTTTTGTGGTCCTAAGATGCTGCTTGGCCTGCTGTGTTAAATCCAGCTCCACACTTTGTTATCTCAGGTTCTCCAGCATCTGCAGTTCCCATTATCTCTCCTTCTGTGTTTATCTGTTTTCTCTTTCTGATGTGCTCTATTACCATGACTAATGTTCTCACAGTCTGATTTTTCTTTTGTTTAGACTTTTTTTGTATTTACTTTTGCCAAAACGATGCGCTATAAAGTTGAAGAATCACGAGTATCTCCGAAATTTTTGAGAGTTATTTTTATATGCAAAGTGAGCCTTTCAATCACAGGATAATGAAATGTGAGGCTGAATGAACACAGCAGGCCCAGCAGCATCTCAGGAGCACAAAAGCTGACGTTTCGGGCCTAGACCCTCCATCAGAGACGGGGATGGGGTGAGGGTTCTGAAATAAATAGGGAGAGAGGGGGAGGCGGACCGAAGATGGAGAGAAAAGAAGATAGGTGGAGAGGAGAGTTTAGGTGGGGAGGTAGGGAGGGGATAGGTCAGTCCAGGGAAGACGGACAGGTCAAGGAGGTGGGATGAGGTTAGTAGGTAGGAGATGGAGGTGCGGCTTGGGGTGGGAGGAAGGGATGTGTGAGAGGAAGAACAGGTTAGGGAGGCAGAGACAGGTTGGACTGGTTTTGGGATGCAGTGGGTGGAGGGGAAGAGCTGGGTTGGTTGTGTGGTGCAGTGGGGGGAGAGGATGAACTGGGCTGGTTTTGGGATGCGGTGGGGGAAGGGGAGATTTTGAAACTGGTGAAGTCCACATTAATACCATTGGACTGCAGGGTTTCCAGGCGGAATATGAGTTGCTGTTCCTGCAACCTTCGGGTGGCATCATTGTGGCACTGCAGAAGGCCCATGATGGACATGTCATCTGGAGAATGGGAGGGGGAGTGGAAATGGTTTGCGACTGGGAGGTGCAGTTGTTTATTACGAACCGAGCGGAGGTGTTCTGCAAAGCGGTCCCCAAGCCTCCGCTTGGTTTCCCCAATGTAGAGGAAGCCACACCGGGTACAGTGGATACAGTATACCACATTGGCAGATGTGGCTTCGGTGTGGCTTCCTTTACATTGGGGAAACCAAGCGGAGGCTTGGGGACCGCTTTGCAGAACACCTCCGCTCGGTTCGCAATAAACAACTGCACCTCCCAGTTGCAAACCATTTCCACTCCCCCTCCCATTCTTGAGATACATGTCCATCATGGGCCTCCTGCAGTGCCACATTGATGCCACCCGGTTGTAGGTTGCAGGAACAGCAACTCATATTCCGCTTGGAAACCCTGCAGCCCAATGGTCTCAATGTGGACTTCACCAGCTTCAAAATCTCCCCTTCCCCCACCGCATCCCAAAACCAGCCCAGTTCGTCCCCTCCCCCCACCGCACCACACAACCCGCCCAGCTCTTCCCCTCCCCCCACTGCATCCCAAAACCAGTCCAACCTGTCTCTGCCTCCCTAACCTGTTCTTCCTCTCACACATCCCTTCCTTCCACCCCAAGCCGCACCTCCATCTCCTACCTACTAACCTCATCCCACCTTCTTGACCTGTCCGTCTTCCCTGGACTGACCTTTCCCCTCCCTACCTCCCCACCTATACTCTCCTCTCCACCTATCTTCTTTTCTCTCCATCTTCGGTCCGCCTCCCCCTCTCTCCCTATTTATTCCAGAACCGTCACCCCATCCCCCTCTCTGATGAGTGGTCTAGGCCCGAAACGTCAGCTTTTGTGCTCCTGAGATGCTGCTGGGCCTGCTGTGTTCATCCAGCCTCACATTTCATTATCTTGGATTCTCCAGCATCTGCAGTTCCCATTATCACTTTCAATCACAGGAATGCACAAGCCATTGGTTTAATGGCATGCAGTAGTTTCTTTTCTCATCTTGTGTGAGAACATCCCCGATTCTTGAATGCTTCCATATTTAAAATTTTCCTCCTCGTGTACAAATCACTCCACAGATGCTCATTTCCTCTTTTTGTGATCTCTACCATTTCTCTGTCTTCCTCCATCCTATTCTCTTGTCCATCTCCCACTTCTTTCATTCCAACATTGGTGGCTGTGCTTTCAGCTAAACTGGATCCTAATTTCTGGACTCCCCTCAGAAAAATTTCTGCTTACACTTTTGATCAGGCTTTTGGACACCTCTCTGAACATTTCCTCCTTCTTTTGCACAGTCTCAATTTGTAGTTGGTTAAGTGATTAAGAGGCAATCAGGAGGAAAGCCAAACCTATTCCTCTCGGTCCAAAGCAATCCCAAAATATTTGTTACAAAATTACCTTCCTGGGCCTCTTTTGAATTGAATTGAATTGAATTGAATCAAATTTGTTGTCACATGTACTCAGATGAGTACAGTGAAAATTTACAAGTTGCCACTTACGGCTCCATTTTAGCTATGAAGGTACCCAAGTACAGATTCATCAGTGCGCATTCTTAGGAAAAGAAATAGAAAATAAAGAAATAAAAGGTCTAGGGTTGAAGATCATAAGATTCAATGAGAAAATAATGAAATAAAAAGGTCAGAAACAGCAGTTCTTCTGACCCAGTCCATGCTGGCACCTAACTGCCAGTCCATGCAGGTTTTGACTCCAGACCACACCGGGCTTCACCTTGAGGTTCCCAACACTGGAAGACCACTCTGCAATCACCTCAATGGAAGCCCATGCCAGGCTGGGAGACCTGCACATCAGACCGGGCGGACAGTGCACTGTGCCAAAAGACCATCATACTGGGGCAAAAGACCGCCACACCAGATCGGGTGGACCCCTCATCAGGCTGGGAGGCTACCAAGCCAGACTGAAAGGACGCCTTGCTGAGTCAACACTAAGATTGGGAGTCTGAGCCCACGCCGAAGCAGGGAGTCCCAGGCTGAGCACAACAAAGGAAAAAGAGAGAAGAAGAAAGAAAAACACGAGAAAAAAAAGTCCCAGCTACTACTTAACAACAGATTTTGTAGAACAGCACGATGGATCCAGGGCTAAAATCATATCCAGTCCATTGTAGCTTTAAAGAACGACAATATTTTATAAGGCTCTTGCCTATCTGAGGTGAAACCCCATCCGTCCTCGTCTTCCAAAAAGCAGAATGTAAAATGTAACTAAAAAGCAATGCAAATCAAACAGAGGAAGTGAATGGCTTAATTTAACCTGCTCTATACCCAATTCTCATCAGTCGCATGGGGATGTGGGAGTGTGTTTAAAAAGCAGCACTGAATGATACACGAACCGACAGAAGTTGACTGATCCTGGGTTGCCCATGGAGAAGAGCTGTCGATATTTCTTTTAAATATGGAGCCTGAAATTTATAGCCCAGAGGTTTTCGGCAAGGGCCATAAACTTCCGCACAGCTGCCATGAAATTTGGAGTTTTACCGTGCATGCAGATGTAACGAGCTGAGAAAAAACCAAACGCGCAAGGAAACCCATCTCCCAAGTGAAAGCACCTCCCAATTTAAGGTCCACTTTCATATCTAGCCCCAAAAGATAAAGCTTTTGCACATTATGTCAGTGGGTAACCTAACTAGAGTGGATATGTGACGACATTCTGGAGAACACAGCACTGACCACAATCTCTGCTCTGAAAGATAACTGAGGTCTCTGACACTTGGAGGACTGCTGAAAAACAGGCACCTGATGAGCACAGTAAAGATGATGATTTGCTTGACTTGGCCATTAATGCAGAGGCAACAGCAGAATGTCTGGCAAAAGTGCCTGAGGTCTTGTGCAGATTGGAGGGAAGGGTTGAGAAGTCTCTCAAAGTTCTGTTTCAAAGCTCTGCATGCAAACACATGGTTGCCTCCATGGACTGGGAGGCAGTGCTGTGCCTGTGGCATGGAAGATCACAGGAGCATTGAACTACATGTCCTTAAAGATTGCAGGTGGGCACCCCACTCTTTTGCATCTCCCCCCTTCTCATACATTCCTCACTCAGGTGGCCTTCTTTTTGGAGAGAAACAAATTGCAGGTCATGGTTGAGATGTTGGTGTTGAGAGTTGAGAGACATTATTCAGCTTTACTTTGTAATGAAGAATTTCCTTCAGTACCAAGCCATTGTCTGAGTGCTCACGTGGTAGTATTTTTCAGTTTCTGTTCGATGGCCTCAGTTGGCGTGTTTGCATTGTGCAGGAACACTTACAAACAGATCACAGGCCCAGCCCATTTGTACTGTGCATTCTCTGTGAGGTCGCAGTTTGCGATACAATTTAAGAGGGATGTAGTGGTTGGAAAATTTTTATTTGATTCACCTTCTACTCTCCTCCTCCATGCTTTACCTCTCTCCCCTCATCACTGTTAATGGTCTTTTGCTTCTTCTGGTGTCTCCACTGTCATTCTTCAATGACCCAATATTATTATTGGCCCCTTTACTACCTCCTCTGATACTGTTGTACTGGGTGAAGGTAGTAACAGGCATGGCTGAAGCATCTTGACCAAATTCCGAAGGGTGGGAGAGTGAAATTCATCCCGAATGGGGCAGCCAAGTGGAAACTATCACATCTGCCAAAAATCGTACAGTCAATGGCACTGTATATTGGATGAGATGAATGTGGTAGGTGTCATATTGCTGATACCTGTTTCACATCCCTTACAAATATCTCCCTCGTTTCCAAGACATATGTCAGAAGAATGGCCCTTTGTGTTAAAAGTATCTGAAGCTACTGGTTTGCGTGCAACAGTACAATTGAATAATATACTGTTGCCAGGAGTAAGTAAAGAAATAAAAGGAGAAAAACGTTGGAGAAAAGACTAATTTGAAATAAAAACTTCAATGCAAACCTTTATTTGTCTGGAAATTTTAAAAAAACTGGACTTGCTTTTTTCTCAAATTAAAAATAATGTCAGTCAGAATCTTATTCATCATGTATTGTAGAAGCAACCCTCAAAAAGAAGCACATGGTATAGATTAAGGGAGATTAATGACTTTCCTCATAAAAAGATTCCGCTCAGATTAAATACTATTTCCAGCACTTACTCTGATATAATCCAGCAACGTTTACATCACGCAACTTATATTGCAAATATAATCAATTCTGAAGCAACATGCTGCATTTAAGTTATTTAAAAGAAGTTGAGTATAAATTGGGTTATGGAATGCTTTCCATTAATAACACCTATAAAGCAATCTTTCTGAGTGCTGAGTTCTGTGAATAATATGAAGCACAGTTTCAAGTATTGAACCTTGGGGTCATTTTTATCCTTGTGTGGGTTTTGGCTTGATGGAGGCAGGGTGAAACCAGGACTCATAGACCTGAAATTCTAACACTGGAGTATTGTTATTCTTTGATCTCATGGAAACAGCAATGATCTATTGACACAATAGAGAGAATGAGCAATTAGGTTTTTTCATTTTCATGTGCTCACCAAGGTGAATGATAGTCTGAACTAATGCAGAATTTTGCTTTCCTCATCCAGTAAAACTATCTGCCACTTAAGGCAAGAAACACGGATCACACCCGAGATTATAATGCCTAGCCTTTCATAGCATTCTAGAGAAACCTGGCTCATCTAAAAAATGGTGGGTGGGTCCCAGGTCTGGATGCCTAGACCCTTTTCCAAGTAGGTCCTATTTTTTGGAAGGGTTGGAGGAATGGGATGGGGCGTGAGTCACACGTAAGGGAAACTCGAACATAGCAGGGCCATTTGAACTTAATGCTGCTGATAACTTGCCTCAGGAGCAAAAGTCTCGAGAACTTCAGTCAATCAATCTCCATTAACTGAGTGAGTCACTGACTAGTCTTAATTAAAATTAAAGAGTGTGGAGGTTGAATTAGACAGATTTTTTAACAGCAGAGGAGTTTAGAAATGTAGATAAAATGTTCTTGTGATGCAGTGGTAGCATCCCAACCTTTGAGCCAGGAGACCTGGCTTTCAGTCCCACCTGCTACAAACATGTGTATTAACATCTCTGAAACATTTGATTACCAAATATATTAAAAATTGAAAGTGGAGTTGAGGCCAAAATAAGTTCACCCTTGATATTAATAAATGGTGAAGCAGTCTTGAGGAGCAAAATTGCTTACACATATTCCCATTTCCAAAACAAATCTTTCCAGATTCTGTCATTCCACGAGCAAAAGCTAAATGACAAGAATTTTCTCAAGATTGATAACCTTTTAATTAAGATGGAGAAGAACAATTTAATTTCAAGCAGAAGTTAACTAATCTCAGCCAGGTTAATAAAAAGTGAGGCTGAATGAACACAGCAGGCAAAGCAGCATCTCAGGAGCACAAAAGCTGACGTTTCGGGCCTAGACCCTTCATCAGAGAGGGGGATGGGGTGAGGGTTCTGGAATAAATAGGGAGAGAGGGGGAGGTGGACTGAAGATGGAGAGAAAAGAAGATAGGTAGAGAGGAGAGTATAGGTGGGGAGGTAGGGAGGGGATAGGTCAGTCCAGGGAAGACGGACAGGTCAAGGAGGTGGGATGAGGTTAGTAGGTAGGAGATAGAGGTGTGGCTTGGGGTGGGAGGAAGGGATGTGTGAGAGGACGAACAGGTTAGGGAGGCAGAGACAGGTTGGACTGGTTTTGGGATGCAGTGGGTGGAGGGTGCAATTGTACAATGATGCCACCCAAAGGTTGCAGGAGCAGCAACTCATATTCCACTTGGGAACCCTGCAGCCCAATGGTATCAATGTGGACTTCACCAGCTTCAAAATCTCCCCTTCCCCCACCGCATCCCAAAACCAGCCCAGTTCGTCCCCTCCCCCCACTGCACCACACAACCAGCCCAGCTCATCCCCTCCACCCACTGCATCCCAAAACCAGTCCAGCCTGTCTCTGCCTTCCTAACCTGTTCTTCCTCTCACCCATCCCTTCCTCCCACCCCAACCCGCACCTCCATTTCCTACCTACTAACCTCATCCCACCTCCTTGACCTGTCCGTCTTCCCTGGACTGACCTATCCCCTCACTACCTCCCCACCTATACTCTCCTCTCCACCTATCTTCTTTTCTCTCCATCTTCGGTCTGCCTCCCCCTCTCTCCCTATTTATTCCAGAACCCTCACCCCATCCACCTCTCTGATGAAGGGTCTAGGCCCGAAACGTCAGCTTTTGTGCTCCTGAGATGCTGCTGGGCCTGCTGTGTTCATTCAGCCTCACACTTTATTACCTTGGATTCTCCAGCATCTGCAGTTCCCATTATCACTAATCTCAGCCAGGTCATCGGTTTGGATACAATGATTAGATTCTGTGAATTGAATATTCTGTTCCCTTGAGCAGCATAGACAATGATGAGAAAGTTGAGAAAATGTAGCAAAAATGTAAAAATCAACTCTTCAAAATCAAGGTACAAATTTCTGACTTTCTCCATCATTTAAATAGCAAGCCATGAATCTCGCTAATGAGAGGCAATCCCCCTTCATCCCATGTGTTTTCATCTTATTATTAGTTACCTCAGTTGCAAACAGATTCATGGATACTGGAGCCAGCATGTCTGGTGGTGTAGCATTCTTTAAGAGTACTTTGGCGGAGGTGTGAAAGGATGGCCCATTTTCTACTATCCCGTCCATCACGACGTCCAGGTCCCCCGTTGGTAAGACAAAGGTGAGAGCCTCCTTTCCTGGGTCATGTCCTTTGTAACAATTGTTAAACACCAGAGTGTGCGTTAGGCACTTCTCGGCTTGAGTTGGGGAGATGGGCTTTAAAAATGGTGCAAATAGCATAACTCTTGCCAAATCCTAGCAGTGGCAAGCAATTCTGCCTCTCCTGCTGCACAATTTCATGAGGTGGGCAGTGGAGAGGTTGCTTATTTTATTCATGAACTAAAAAGCAGAAGATTGCAGGAGACAAGTCAACATGGAACCAGGGCAGACAGCCTGCATTGAATCTCATTTTAAAGAAAATTTTGCCAAATAAATGGGAAAATTCTTAGATGAAATTAGTAGAGGCGCTTGGTGCTGGTCATGTTCTAGGCCCTTGAGCTGGGGAAACAGCTTTTATAGTACCATTAAATGAAGACATAATCATTAGTGAGGGCTATAGACATTTGCCTTAACATTTCAGCCAGGCAACTGTGAAAAACTAGAAAGTTCCTCTTTCTTTTCTTTCCAAATGCATTTGTGTTTCACATGGTGTGCAAGTGCTTGGGTGGCACTTCCAAAGATCTGCCTTGTACTTGTATTCAAAATACACCCAGGAGAAAGAACGCCTCATCAGCAGCAGAAACCTCAGCCTTGACATGGCTTCAGCATATTATTTTTGGAAGAAATAAGAGCTACAATTTCTTGATCAGAAAACAAAATTAATTAGGCTGTGCTGGATGCAATTAGTAGCAAACAAATGAGATGTGTAAATCATGCAGTGAATTGGCATTCAACAGAAAGTGAGTAATGTACAATAGGGAATAGCAGAATAATTTTATCCAGAAGATATTAATTATGATTATAATAAGTATCAGGTGATATTTGTTTCTTATTAGGAGAACTTATATTTAAGTAATGCTTTGGAAAAGCTGACCTATTTAGAATTTAGAAGACAATTTACTTATGTTTAAACATCCTTGCCTTTCTTCTAAATAATACAGGAAGTTCACTATTATTAGTCAATCCCACATGACTATCATTTTCCTCACAATGGATAAAGTTGGTTATTTGCATGGAGCTGATATCCTATTGGAGTGGATGGTGCTGCTGTCTTTCACTTTCCAAGCTGTGTGGCTGCATTACAAAGTTATTAACACGAGGCACTGCCATATTACTTCTGTGTAACAAATTTGAATTTTCTGGTGATGAGGAACAGGATAAAAGATTACAAATGAGTGAAGTGCAATGAATAGGAAATGGAAATTCAAATCGCTACATAAAGCAGGGAGCAACAGGTTGTGTGGAGGGTTCCGTCAACGTGATTGACATGAATGACTGAGCTCAATGACTGGAAGGACATAGGTCAGAGCTGGAGATTTGATATTGGAAAATGTAATATGTAAAAGTATCATAGGATGTGGAACACAGTGACTGTTAAGAGCAAATAGAATCTGTTATTGAGGAAAATTTCCGGAATGGTATTTATAGGTTAACAGTATAATGCTGCTCATTAAGTATTGAAACTGTATGTATAATGACGCCATGCATAAGAGGAATGGGGCTTTCAAATCTTCATTTCAAAAGTCAGCGAGTAAAAGTACAACTGGTAGTCTGTTTGGAAGCCTCTGATAGCTAACAGTTACTCATTTAATGGAAAATCTTATCCAGTAATCACTAAAGACACAACAGCAATAGCGATATTTTAATGGAATGCATTACGTGCCTTTCAGGGTAAATATTTGACCAATAGGTTTTTAACCTGATGCCATTACAGGGAGTCCAAAGTAAGCTGATTTTCTGAGGGAAGTGAGGTTACACAATAGGGATAATTCGATCAGTGACACAGACGTAATTTGGTGAGTTTTAATCATTGAAAATGGGTGAGTTATGGTCGGATGATAAAACTTGGAATGTTAAGATGTTAATATTTCAAAAATGTCAAGCCACTAAACTTGGCTTTGACCCGGTGTGAATTAGTCAGGGAACTAATGGCACAAGTTGGTCTAGGAGAGAAACTCATCCTCTTCTCACTTTACTAATTACTAATTAAGCTCTGAGTGAGAAGGTCTACTGGGGAATTCCTCCACTTTCCAGCAATAAAGGCCCTTCAAAGGTCAATTAATGACCACCTAAGGCTCTCCATTTGCCATTCCCCTGACCATGTTTTCTTGCCATCGGCGAGAGAAGTACATAGTTTCCTGATAGAGGAATGACAAAGACTAGTCTACAAGGTGAGGGGGAGCCTCCAATTATCTCTATCATGAGACAATTGAAGGCAAGCGTGGTGGAAAGTCATCTTTCTGAAAGCCATCTCCTCAACCATGTCTCCACCAACCAGCTCTGCCCACTCCCTAGTCTGCCTCTCCCATCCTATGGGAAGAAAAATATTTTGTTTACCTTCCTGTTACTGGATCTCCAAAGGAGTAGGTCTCTACTAGAGGACTTTAGGACCCTGAAGCTGCTGGCCTCTGAGTTGGTTTGACAGATTTGAAGCCTGGGGAAGAGTGAGATACTTACCTATAGTTATTGGTCAGCTCTTAATCAGCTAATTAGGGCATTGAATGAGTTATCATGCCACTCACCCCAACTCTTTAATAAAAAGTGAAAATTATGTCCAAAGGGGCAGGAACCCGAAACTAACTTTGGAAAAAAAAATTGGGTTAAAGTTTGCAGAAGTTATCTCAAGCTGATGTTGTGATAATATCATTTAGATTAGTTTGACAGGATATCACATTAATGCTATCCTAGTTACAACAATCCAAAAACACAATCTCTGAACTTTGTACCTCTCCACTGAAAGTGATTTAGAGATGCATTTTAATAATCAAAAACAGCCCTCTAACTTTGAGGCCAAGTTGACACCTCTGGATGCATTTGCACATCAGCTGAAATTGTCCTGTGTTCAGTTACAGGATTTATGGATCCAGTCAGGCAGAAGCACTTTAGGTACTGTGTGGCCCTTTTTGGCTGGAATCATAACTGCTCTGTGTAGAATATGTTGAATATATGCGTAGACCCATAAACCAGTACAAAGAAATTTACTGCTAATGTTTCAGGATTAAGGAGTAAAGTCAGATAGGTTTTCCAAATGTCTGGGGGTGCAATGTTGTAACTGGAGCTTAGCACCTAACGAACCAATCAAAGACTCAGGATCACGCCAGTATAATGCACATTCGGCAAAAATACTCGTGAGATCATTTTACAAAATTCCACTGTGGAAAAAATTGTTGCAGGCTTAATATTCCCTAGTTTTAATAATGTATTCCTGGTGTGAGTTGTTTTGGGCTGCAATTTCTTAAGGTAATCTCTCGAAATAATTTTTAAAAACCATGAACAATGTTATTCTCATCTCATTTTCTTGTAAAACAGAAAACTCATTGGTTTTAATGCAGCATTACCATTAGAGAAAATGTATCGATTTATCACTGTCGAATAGCTTCATTTTGCTAGATTGTAAGATACCTTTGTGTCACAAGAATTACTCTAAGAGTGAATGAAACAAGTGCATAAGAGCAAAAGAGGTTAACTCAACTGACTGCCGAGGCTACTTCTACAGGATACTTAGCTGCCCTTGAACCCAATGCTTAATCCAGTGATGCAGCAGTTTCAGCACAAAGGCTTTCAGTGGAAACACTTTTACAGGGCTGTGCCAATGTGGCATCTTCTTCAGCATGGCATGTGTCGAACGAGTGCAACAGTATTGCCTTTGTTACAAATTTTGAACCAGAGTGAAAGCATTTAGAGAAAGGCTGAGCTTCTTAATGGTGAGGATGGCAGAAACATAAAAACAAATTGCACATGTGCTCCATCTGATCAGTGCTTTAAAAGGGAAGTAATGTCAAGATGTCAGTCTACGTAAAATTATTAAGAACATGCTGTTATTACAATTGCAGATGAAAAGTGAAAGAATATTGAAACTGGCTGAGAATCCCTTTTAATGTATTAGAAATAGGTTCAAAAACAATCCAAACCAACAGGCTGAAAATCTGTTTTCAAATTACATTGATGAATTCATGAGTTAGTAGTAAGCATCATTCCAGACTACAAAATTGGCCACAATTTGCAGATGGAGTAGATATTACAGAATTGACTTGCAATTCATAGGTCAACTAGTGTAGCAGGGATGTAGTCTCCTAGGTTAGAGTTAAGGCACTTTATGCCTGCTAATGTACAGCAAGCTTTATTCAACAGGAAATCCAATGTGTATTTTACCAGCGTATTTGATTCTAGCACTGGACCCAAAGGAAGAGTTCCATTTCAGTGGGTACAACTTTACCGTCGTTAAATTTTTAAAAAAGGCCAAAAAGAAAGAAATTGGTATGAATTTTAAAAATATCATATCCATTTTGTCACAGTGTTCCATGGTCAACATGGTGGATGTACTGAACTTGCACACTGCACACTGTAGGGATTCTATGATTCTATGACAATACCAAGTATTAACTTCTGGGAAGGCTGATGAGGCAGACAATGATGTCTAATTTCAACCCTCATTTTAGCAAGTTCTGTGGGCAGAAATTCAAAGAGATGAATGTAAAGTTATTTCACCATTTTCTTGTATTAAGTTTGGGCATTTAGACAGAAGATCAACAATCATAGTTAGAGTTGAACATGTCTCAAAGCAGATCCTTCGCTCTAAACACTACTTATGCGGTAAATACCACCAGAAGATAAGATCAGAAATACACAAGTGTGTAATACTTGTTTATTCAAGAGTCTGTATCCAGAATAATCACAATTCCTGGAACATATGGATCCCTTGAAGATATTCTGGAAGGAGGATGCCTTAGAGGAGGTAGCTCAGCAGCTGACAATAATTTCAAGAGTAATAGAATTGGTCATGACTCATTTAGTCAGAAAGCAATTTGAGGGTGTGTAAGAAGTAACCCAAGAGATGTTGTTCGACTGCCAAATCAAGAGCACAACCGAAGGAGGATTGCTAGAGAAGAGAAAATGCTAACAACAGCCAAGCCAACAACACCTACTTAACTGAGAATGTACACAGGAGGTTAGAGTGCCCACTATTGCAGAGTTGGGGCACAGCTCTGAAATGGTGATATTTCCATTCGCTGTTTAAATGTGACCCTGCTTTTAACTGATTTCCAATCTTGGAAACATTTACAGAATTTTGGCCGAATCTCTGATTTCCTCCGAGGGAGTCTGCAAGAGTCAGGAATCTGTTGTAGTGGGATGAGACAGTCAGGCTTTCTGCTACTCCTACTGAGATTGTAAAACAAAATCATTTTATAAAACTGCATTAGCATTTTTCTTTGGGGCAACACCTAAATGACAGGGGCAAGAATTTGGTCCTTGTTTCCAGTGTTGTTATGGCAGTGGAAATGAAACCAAACCATGCAATTTCATTATTGGAATATGAGTTAATCACAACAAAGTCACATCATTGTTCCAAAGTGACAATGGGAATGTAATGTGCAGGAATGCAGCCAACAACAACCCTGAGCCATTGTGTCCCACATTTTGTCACTGTTCAGCTAAATATAATTGCAGGGGAGAGGTTTGGAAGTCACCACCGGGGGATCTGCAGAGGCTGACATGGCATTTTACTTCAGTTGACATGAATTTCATCACATCTTGGTAATGTTGGAAGTCCTCAACCCAATTTTAGCTTGGACTAAATTTCCTACCAGTGAGCAGAACTTTTTACAGGGACTGAAGCCCACAATATATTAGACCTCTAAGTCTCATTGGCCAATTTCCAACACCTTCTGGTCAGGAAGCCATGGTAAATTGAGCAGTCCCTCGGCGTGGAGATACTGGCTAAGTTACAGGATCTACTGCCAGATTGTGAAGACGAGCCAACTGAAAAGGACAGTGAATCTATGGATAAACTTTCCTTTCAGCTGTGGAAGAGGTCATCTTTTTTTGTTCTCCTTTCTCTGATCATCTTTCCCAAGGCCTGACAAGAAACTCGCTGCATATCCCTGTTTAGGTCATGCGGTTAAAATTGCAAACTTTTCTCAGTTATATTGTCCGGCCCTGATGTGCACACATTGAGAAGGCCCCACTAATTTTGTATGGGTTCTTTTGCTACTGTCTCAGTTCAGCAAGTTGAAATTCCAACCAGCCTTTCAGCAGCTCTAGGACAGATGTGATGTTAACTTTTCAACTACCCAGTTTCCAATCGGCAGGTACAGTTGGAATCACCTCCCACTGTGCATAGTCTGGCAACAATATTACAAGTGTAACTTATAGGACTGGTGTGGAAGCCCTTTTAAAAAAGCAAAATAGTCTGAGTTACTTAACTTAATTGGATCTGCTGCCAATAAACAGTTAAGTTGTTTTTTCTTCACTGGCAGTAGTCATTTATGGTTGTGTTAAAACTCCAACAAAATGTATGCATTGGCCTTCACACCATTCGTAGTCATTCCTGTTAATTTGGCTGCAATTTCAGCTCTCTGTAATTGGGTGATAAAACCCTGAACATCCAGCTCTCCCATATCCTCTCATACTACTCTTTGCTGGCTGACCGAACATTAGACTGCCTACTATTGTGGAAATTACAAGTAGATGATATTTACATCTTCCAGCTAAATATGAGGCTGTTTTGAAACATAATCCACTTATTTTTAAAGTCTTAAGTATATTGGAAAAACAGTATAAACACTTATAAGTTGACAAACTGATGCCTTTTCTCAACAAAGCACAATTCTGGAGTTAACAAGGTGTAGAGCTGGATGAACACAGCAGGCCAAGCAGCATCAGAGGAGCAGGAAAGCTGACATTTCGGGTCTGGATCCTTTTTCTGAAGAAGGGTCCAGACCTGAAACGTCAGCTTTCTTTCTCCTGTGATGCTGCTTGGCCTGCTGTGTTCGTCTAGCTCTACACCTTGTTATCTCAGATTCTCCAGCATCTGCAGCTCCTAATATCTCTGAAACAATTCTAGACTTCGTCAGTTTCATGGTGGTGGAATTTGTAATGGTGAAACGGTAAAGTTTTCAACATATTATTCCTGTCTATACCTGAAGTAAAGTTGGTTTCAAATCAAACTTGAAAGTGATTTTGATTAAAATAGAGTCCAAGTAATCCCTATCTGCATTGTTTGTTTGCATTAGGTCAGCTGAATTGCAATATTTCACCTTCTAAACACCTCAGTTAAGTGAATGTGAGTAAACAGGTGATTAGGACTGATTTAGACAAAGTTTATTCCATTTCCACGGTTACTTTGAGTCTTGTTTCTATCAAATACAGTGTTAATAGCAATCAGCCCTGAAACTTGCGTGTTAAGAAACATTGAGCCTTTGTTAAAGGGCAATTAGAAGAAAGAACTCTTGCAGTTTTGTTTGCGGGAATAGGCTGGGGATAAACATTACAACTGAATTCATTAGTATATTCCATCCCAGCTAAATGATTCAAAGGCAGAGCGAGATTTCAAAAGTTCTAACAGTACAGTGTCAGAAGTGAGCACAGAATGACAGACTGCAACACATATTCAAAATGACATTTTATTTAGTAAATATATGCCCATTCTGTTTCAGTGCATATGATGTTTCAGCACACATGACATTTAAGTTCTTTTGGTACAAGTTTTCAAGGCTTGTTTATGTGCTTTGTTTCAAGTGTTGCCTCAGCTGAGGGGATACTAATGGACCTTGTTGAAAAACTGCCCTGACTCAGAAACCACACTTGCAACTACCACAGACTAAATTCACCTGTAAAAGTGGGCTATTTCTTTCTCTCCATGGCTCAAACAGAGTACCTGCGCAGATTGAGCATGGCATCTCAAAGGAGTGGAAGGTGAAAGTCTTTGCAACATTGAGGCAGCCTCCCAGAGGCTGCTCCACCATTCTATTAGGTTATTGCTGACCTGTAAGTCAAATCCATTTTGCTGTTTTTTCTCTATAGCCCTTGATATCTTTTACTCATGATAATCTTTCAATCTCCATCTTGAAAATATTAATTGATACAGTGGCCACAGACATGAGGGAGAGCAAGTTCCAAATTTTTCTTCATTCTTTGTACATAAAAACATCTGTGTTGTGCCACCCCTAACAAAGTCTGTGCAACTGGATGAAGGAAATATTCACTGATTTTTATACTCAAAATAGTATCAAATCAGCATCTATTAGAGGAAGGTCATGATTGACCAGTTATGAACTGTAACTCTCAAAGCAATTTAAGTGTGTTGCAAACTGGACGTTAGGCCAAAGTATTCCACAAAATATGAATTACTAACCTCATACTTGAGCCGTGAAGGGAACATATTATTCTTATGTTTAAGTGACTGTTAGAGCAACCCAATTTTTCTCCAAAATAGATGTAGCAGAAATGGGAGTGAATAGGTTAAATGCAGTCAGTGCCATTTAAGTGCAGTGTTTATTTTCCTTCTTCTCATTTCCTCTTTATGTAAAACCGTCTTGACATGTAGCTCTGGTATCTCGGATGTGGCTTTGGAAAGCAGACTCTGATTACAACCATTCAAGGACCCCAGAGTGGTGTCAGTAAAGTTCATTACTTCGGAAAGACCATTCCCAGTAGAGAGAATAGTGTAACATTTCTCCCCAGAGAAAAGGAAGAACAGCTAATGTTAAGCAGCTTTGGACAAATCTCAGTAATTTAATTATCCTGCCTCTGGCACTTCATTAGCATATATCTCCTGTTCACCCACACCCTAAGGAAAAAACACTCATCTCTTTTTCAAGACGTCACTGGATGTAATAAAGTCCCTTTTTGCCTCAATAACATTGACTGGTACTGTATGGTTTATGTTTCATTTGAAAACTAAAATCCAATCCATTCCAATTCAAAATTCCTTAAAGCAAATAGGAGTTCAGCTTGAACGGTTTTGCTATAAATTCAACGTCAGTTTGTGCATGACAGAAAAAAACTTAAGTAATTTTTTGACAGCGTATATGCTGTCGTGAAAGTATATACTCAAGTCGTATAATTTAAGTGATTTGTTTCAGATTATAGCCATTTAATAGAAGAATAAAAAGTTGACTGTACAAGGTTGCACAATCAACATTTATTGTTTTTTTTGTGAGTTTGATCACAGTTGGTGGTATTGGGCTGTGATGGGCAGGGACAGTGGTCAAACGGGATGCATTCGGCTTTAGAAGAACCTAACTTAGGACATCTCAAGTTGCAGCTATGCCAGCAGAACTAGGTGTATGCTTTTCTATCGGAGATTTTGGTATTCCCCAAATTCTGGCTTCTCGTATATTCCTAATTTTCAGATTCCAAGCCCCCTGCTCTGCCCCTAACCTATTTGGATTCTCTTGATCCCTGTAAAGTTGCTCCTTTAAAATGTAACTCTTCAACCAAGCTGGTTATTATCTGTGATAACAAAGTGTGGAGCTGGATGAACACAGCAGGCCAAGCAGCATCTTCAGAGTCTAAAAGCTGACGTTTCGGGTCTAGACCCTTCATCCCATCATATCTGGTTATTATCTGTCCTCTGTGCAGTTCAGTGACAATTTGTTTTCTGACAAAGCAGCATTGAAACACTGTGCTACATTAAAAGCACCGTGTGAGTGTAAGTTATGGGTTCAGTTCCCATACCGGTTCAGGTTACGATGAACGTCCCTTCTTCTCAATCCTTCTCCTTGCCTCAGGTATGGTGACTCTCAGATTAAATTATCACCAGTTTTCTCTTCTAATGAGAGAGCAATGCTATGGTTCTCTGGGACAATGGCAACCTTACTTACAAGTGTTGTTTCAGGATGATCAGAAAGTGTATTAAAAACAGTTGGGTCACTAATTTGTCAAAGAGCAGATAAATTTTACTCTGAATCTAGGCACATTAGCAATGCCAGGAAACTTGAAATGGTCAAATTCCAATTATTTCAGGGCAGAGAAACAATTTTCCCACAAACGGAACAATTTAAATCTTCCGGTTGTAAACCCAAATGAATCCTCTTGATCTCAGTCAGATATAGAGAAAATTAGATCCAATTCAAAATCTTGGATGTTTTCCAACAACAAACTTGTTTTTGTTTTTCCTTCTATTTAAATTCATTTTATTTGTGTTCTACAGACAACTGCCATCAAAAAGATAAACAATGTGAGGTTATATTTTTTATGATCACATAAAAGATTGCGTTCTTTCAAAATATTAGTATGAAAATTTGCTTCTTTGTTAACAAGCAGAATTAATTGGCAAAATTCCACGTTCAAATTTTATCAGGACAGTCATTTTCAATTTTATCCCACATCAAGTTAGTTTCCTTAGAAAAAATAAAATTGTAAAACCTTTGCTCTTCAAGTAATTACTATGGATTCTCTTATTTTTGCTTGAAAATATAATGCTGAAATGAAAGCTTAACACATTCAGAAGACAGAACCTCTGGCAATTCAACATTGCAATTATGTATTGACCTAGATTATGAGTCCAATTTTACCCTCGCTGCTCGTTGTGTGATAAATGGTGAGAATGGTGACAAATTAATGTGAGATCCAATAAAATTAAGGTTGAAACTTGGCAGCACAAATTCTGAAAAGGTAACATGACGTGGCTGTCTGGTAGTCATAGCTCACTGATTGTTTGTCACGGCCATCGTGCCGCTGCTTCTTCTCTACAAAGTCTGTGCAAGGTCCATGGCCACCGTTCTCCTTGATCCTTCATTTCACATAAATTGGTGTTGGCAAACCACGAGCCTCACCACATCATCATGCCTGCGCTTGGACCAAGTCAGCCACCACCTAAGACATTAACACTTTATTGTGGAGCTGACTGGCATCCAGGATTAGCACGTTCCTGTTGGGTCACTATGCACACAGGGACAGCCATGCATAATTCCTGCTGATATGGGTATGTCCAGCTTATATGGTTCTTAGCTTGCTTCGTTTGTATTTACTGGTTTTAGCATTTACTTGGAGGCTGCTAGCTTCTCTTTGGGTCACGTTACTTTCTTACTTTCTTGCTGTGCAAGTTTTTGAGTGTTCAGTTATTTTTTGCTAGCCTCTCCAGCTTGCATTACAGAAAGAGAGGCAGACTGCTTGTGATCATGATGAATACTAAAGAGTAAATGCTTCAGTCAGGCAGGGAGTGAATATGCTACTGTAGAGTGCTATGTAACCACACCTGCTGCAGCTTTCCTGTCAAACACACAATGTGTTTCAAGTAAAAGGTGATGTGTGAACATCAAAGGGAACAGTCTTTGGTGAGTGAAGTAGGATTACAGTCAGTCAGATGGTACTGCCATATTCACTGAAGACATTCATCAAATTACACTACAGAAGGTGCAGAGTATTCTGTAAATGCTGTGAGATTGGAAAGTGTTGATATCCAATGGGACAGTCTTATTCAATAATTGTTGAAAGCTAGTACATTAATGAATCGAGCATTTCAGAAGGCATGTGCTGTTTTAACCTCCTGTCACAAAAGAATTTGAGTGTGGGAAAAAACAAAGTCCTTTTTTCACTGTGTAGAACAATTGGGAGGCCAGACCTGGAGTACTGGATGCAGTTCTGATCCCTTTGCCCAAGGAAGGATGTACTTGCCAAGAGTGAGCAAAGTGCATGTTTGCAAGATTTACTTCTGTGATGATGGGACTATTTTATCAGGATACATTGAAGAAACTGGCCCACTATTCTCTGGCATTTTTAGAAAAATGAGAGGCTATCTCATAAAAACTTACAAAATTATTACAGGGATAGATAGATAGATGGAGTAGATGCAGAAAAGATGTTCCCCTGGCTGTGGGGTCTAGAACCAAAGGGTGCAATCTCAGAATTAAAGACAAACCATTTACGATTGAGACAAGGAGGAATTTCTTCACTTGAGGGAGGTGAATCTTTGGACTTCTAAAGCCCAGAAGATTGTGGAGGCTCAGTCATTAAGTTTAACTCAACAATTGATAGAATTCTGGCTACTGAAGACATCAAAGGATATGGGGGTAGACTAAGAACTGGGGGTAGCTGAAAGTCCTAATCCCATTCCTTTTGTTCTGATATTCCTAGGGGTGTTGGCCACAGTCAATCCTACAGAACATATGCAAGAAGTCTGGGGATTGCAGGTAAATCAGTCATGCTGCTATTAAGACGTCAGTTAGGGAGTAGATTAGTTTACTCACTAATAAGACAAAAGGACTGTTTGTGTATAATGAAAGTGAATATAAGAGCAGTTATTGGTGGTGAATGAGCAGTAAAAGTGACATAATGTCACCAATGAGTAAATAAATGCATTGTCACAAGAACGATGAATATTTTGGGAAGATCAGATGGATTTTAGGCCTGAAGTGAACATGGTATGAGCAATACTTGGTGACATGCATAGGCTATGACACAGGCAGGCTGAGTACTGATTCTTTGAGTGTGATAGCTAGAGAGAAAATGATGGCATTTACTGTTATGGACTGCAGAAGATCATTGACAGTCTTGAAGCATTACATCCCTTTTCACTCAGGACAATGCACGGTCCTGGGCTGTAATTCCTACATAGAGTGGCCAAGTATGGAGATAGAGTCTTCTTTGGCTGTCAGCAGGGAAAAGGACAGGCCTCCTGTCCACCAGGTCCCTAACCTAGAAGTGGGGACTTGCACATATTTTCAAGGGTGGGCACTACAGCTTGAGAAGTAGCTTCTTGCTTATAGTGTATGAAGTGCTGCTCAACTGGGCTTTAAATACATTGCCAGAGAAGAGGAAAACAGGAGTCTCCTGCCATTGTGAGTACTTCCACTTCACTCACCGTGTGATTCCCACAGAAACACATCTCCCAGCTTGATAGCAATAATCAACAAAATGAAAAGTGAAAGATTAAGAGAAAATTCAGTCCAGCAGAACGGAAAAGGTTGCCTCCACATGTCTACTGTGCCTTATGTACACGAAGACTGAAAATTGGTTTGAATTTGTACCCGACCTCAAAGGAACCAATCTGAAATCTCCATGAGCAAAAGTGATCATGTCATGAGAGATTCTGGGGTAATTGGTAAAAATATGATGCACACAGTGAATTTTTCATCGTGAACTAGCTACATATTTCATCAATGAGAAACTTCCATTACAGGAAATGAAATAATCCAAATGAGCCTAGGATCACTGGATATCTAGTCGTGACAGCTTCTCATGTTGAAAACCTTCCAGGTGTCTTGATTTTAAACTGTTCAGATCCAGTTGACTGTTTCTAAGTGTGTAATTAATACCTCCATTTTTAAGAAAGTGAGAGTCTTAAGATATCTTTGACTCCAGGGTCAATTTGAATTTAGACCTCAGCAAGGAAGCTTTTATTTATTAATTCATGGGCTGCTAGCAAGGCCAGCATTTATTGCCCATTTCTAATTGGTCTTGAGAACATGATGGTGAATTGTCCTGTTAAACTATTGCAGTCGCTTAGAGTCTAATTAAGGGCACTGTGCTACTAGGGAGGGTATTCCAAGATTATTTCCTGATGATAATAGAGGAACAGCAATATATTTTTAAGTCAGGATAGTGTGTGGTTTGATGCAGCACTTTCAGATGGTGGTGCTCTTCTATATCTGCTGCTCTTGTCCGACTAGATGTTGGAGGTCACAGGATTGGTACTGTGCTATTTAAGGAGTTTTGGTGAGTTGTAGCAATTCATCCTGTGGATAATGCCACGGTGCATTGATCATGGAAAGAGTAAACATTTGATAGTACTGGATGGGATGCCAGTCAAGTGAACTGCTTTATGGTATTGAGATTCCTGAGTATAATTGGAGTTGCACTCATCCAGACAAGAGGTTCCACCACACTCCTTACTTGTGACTTATGGATAGTAGGCAGTTGCTATGGCTTTCCCATCAGGCTGAAGTGAATTATTACCTGTTAGGAGGATGAAGATGCCCAAAGGTGGAAAATCAGTAGGCTGAAGCTGATGACATTTTAGCAAAGTGTTATTTTTAGCTGAGTTTCAAAAACTGAGTGTCTAACTGTGAGGCCAGGAACATTCTCCCGCATAATCTTCTCAAACTTTCCTCCTTATCTACGCAGCCCAACCTATGCTGCATCTCTTGTTCCATCCTAGGCTGATTCTCCCACTTCCCTTAGCTGGAAGAGCTGCCAGTTATTTTGGAGTAATCTGGCATTTCTGGTGCTATCTGTTAGTAGTGGTGTGTCAGATGGATGAGCACATCAGTATTCCCTATAGTTTTCTTCTCGGCTGTCCAGACCTCCCGAGGTCTGTCCACAGCATCAACTTCCGAAACCAGAAACTAACAAAGGACAAAGAGCCACACAGTGCAGGAGCAGGCCCTTCAGCCCTCTAAGTCTGTGCCAACACATTTTGTTCTTCCAGAGTAAAACTGTTTTCATTTTACAGGATCCATATCTCTCTATTCCCTTCCTATTCATGTATTCGTCCAGATGCTTCTTGAAAGCTGCTATTGTATCTGTTCCGCCACTTCTTCTGGCAGTACGTTCCAGGCACTCATCACCCTTTGCGTGGAAAAACTTGCCCCATACATCTCTTTTAAACTTTGCACACACCCGCTCCCCCACCGCCTCACACCTTGAAGCTGTGTCCCCCGGTAATTGACCCTACCACCCTGGGAAAAAGCCTCATATTTTGCTCTCTATCCATGCCATTCACAATCTCAAACTTCTATCAGTTCTCCCTGCAACCTCCTGCGTTCCAGTGAAAACAAACCCATTCTAGCCAGGCTTTCTGCATAGCTAAAATCCCCCATACTAGACAACATCCTGGTAAACCTATTCTGTACCCTTTCCAAAATGTGCATATCCTTCTAGTTGTCTTATGACTAGGACAGCATGCAATATTCTTACTATGATCTAACTAAAGTCCAAGAAGCTGCAGCATAACTTGTCTATCCTTTTATTAGAAGCTCCTTCCAATGTGGGCAGGCATGCCAAATGCTTAATTTACTACCTTATCTACCCAGCACTGCCACCTTCAGTGATCAATGAACCTGCAATGAACCAGTTGCCTCTGCATATCAATAGTCCTAAAGGCTCTGCCATTCACAGTATAATTTCCAACTATATTTGATCTTCCAAAATGCATCACCTCACATTTGTCTGGATTAGACTCCATCTACCATTTTCCTGCCAATGCCTCCAACTGATTTATGTCCTGCTGTATAGTCTGACAATCCTCCTCACTATCCACAAGTCCACCAATCTTTGTATCATCTGCAAACTTACTAATTAGGCTGGCTACCTTTTCCTCCAAATCATTCATGTCTATCACAAACAGCAGACATCGCAGCCCTAATCCCTGTGGGACACCACTAGTCACAACCCTCTATTCAAAAAGATGTCCTTCTGTCTCCTATGACTGAGCCAGTTCCGTATCCACTTGCCAGCTCATCCCTTATATCAATGTGATATCCCCTTTTGTACCAATTTACCATGAAGCATCTTATCAAAGGCTTTACTGAAGTCCACATAGACAAAATCAACTGCATTTTCCCTCATCAGTCATCTTCATCACCTCCTCAAAAAACTCTCTCAAGTTAGTGAGGCATGACCTCCTCCACACAAAACCATGCTGCCTATCGTTAACAAGCTAATTTGCTTCTAAATGTGTGTAGACAGTATCACTGGGGACCTTTTCCAATACTTTCCTTACCACCAATGTAAGATTTACAGACTACTAATTTCCAGGATTATCCCTGTTATGTTTCTTTAAACAATGGGATCAATACTGACTATTCACCAGTCCTCTGGGACATCGCCAATGGCCAAAGAGGATACAAAGATGTCTATCACTACTCCAGCAAATTGTTTTTTGCCTTCCTCAGCATGCTGGGATAGATCCCATCAGGACCCAGGTACCTTTTTCTACCTTAATACTTTATAAGATGTACAAAACCTCTTCCTTTTTCATACTAACGTGGCTTAGGAATTTAACAGATTAGCTACTGATACCTGCTAGTTTGCAATGTAAATTGATGCCAACAGTGTGGATTCAATTCCCATATGAGCTGAGCTAACCGTGAAGGATTCTCCTTGCCAACCTATTCCTTTGCCTGAAGTATAGTGGCCTTCTCTCTCTCTCCTCCTCTCTTCCTAATGAGAGACACTAGGGCACAGTAGACTGGTTAGAGATAGTAAGAACGGCCGATACTGGAGTTCGAGATAACGCAGTGTGGAGCTGGAGGAACACAGCGGGCCAGGCAGCATCAGAGGAGCAGGAAAGCTGATGTTTCGGTTCGGGACCCTTCTTTAGAAATCAGAAATTTCTTTTTGGAAAGGCAAATCAGAGCAGGTCTTATACACTTAATGGCAAGATCCTGGGCAGGGTTGAAGTGCAGGTTCATAGTTCCTTGTAAGTGGAATCATAGATAGCTAGGATAGTAAAGAAGACATTTGGAATGCTTCCCATATTGGTCAGTGCGTTGGGTGTAGAAGTTGGGAGGTCATGTGGCTGTACAGGGCACTTTTGGAATATTGCATGCAGCTCTGGTCTCCCTCCTAGAGGAAGGATGTTGTCAAACTAGAAAGGGTTCAGAAAAGATTTACGAGGATGTAGCCAAGTTTGGAGGGTTTGAGCTACAGGGAGAGGCTGAATAGGCTGCGGCTATGTTCCCTGGAATGTTTGAAGCTGAGTGGTGACCTAAGATGTTTATAAAATCATGAGGATCATGGATAGGGTAAACAGGCAAGATATTTTCCCTAGGCTGGAGGAGTCCAAATCTAGAGGGCATAAGTTTAAAGTGAGAGGGGAAAGATATAAAAGGGATCTGAGGGGCAACTTTTTCACGCAAAGGGTGTTGCCTGAATGGAATGAACTGCTAGAGGAAGTGGTGGTGGCTGGTAAGAATAAACATTTAAAAGGCATCTGGATGGGTGTATGAATGGGAAGGGTTTAGAGGGATATGGGCCAAATGATGGCAAACGGGACTAGATTTATGTTGGATATCTGGTTGGCATGGACAAGTTGGACTGAAGGATCTGTTTTGATGCTGTATATCTCTGTGACTCTATGACCATGCTGATTATATGTTAAGTGTTTTGAAACTTGCAAGATTCTGAGGATGCCTGACAAAGTACATTTTGAGAAGTTTCGAAGGTGACCTTGCATAAAATTATTCAATTCTCAAGTGACTTCCAGTGCAATTGGCAAATAACATTAGGAGAATTTTGAAATGGGGGATATATTTACAGAATAAAGGGATACTAATTTAAAACCGAGAGCTAAAGCAATTTCTTTTTTCAGAGGATAGTGGGTGGCTAGATTTCTCTCTCCCAGGCACTTGTGGAGGCTCGGTCACTGAATGTATTTAAAGAGAAGATAGATTTTTGAAAAGATGAGGAATGAAGGGTTATGAGGATCCGATATTGAAAAGGAGTTGAGATTGGAGACAGATTAGCCATGATCTTACAGAATTAAGGAGCAGGCTTGAGAGGCCGGCTCCTCTTTATGTTCTTGTAGTATAATGGCTGCTTGAATGCAACAATGCCATGGGTATCTGGCTGCCTTCAAGTTGGTGGCTGACAGGAGGAACTGGGTCCAGGAGTAACCGTCTTCTGGGTATGTGAATAGACCTGTACCGCATTGCCTCAGCCATTGGCCCCCACCACCAATGGCAAAGATCCAGTGGGCACAGGTCTTTGACCTCCCTCTAGGTGCTCCTTCCTCACAAGGAGACAAGGTATTACCAGTAGGCACTGCTCTGGAGGAGGAATTATGTACAGGTCCCCAGAAGTTTCCTCTTGCAACACTCGAGTGGCTAAGCCTTCTGCGTCCATTCTGTCAGCTACCCTCAGATCTGTGGGAGCGCACGCTTAATGGGGTATGCTTGCCACTGGCAAGGAGGCATTCAGCAGTTCTGTGCTTTTGCCTGGTTGACCTGAAAGCAGACCCAGGGACTGTACTGAGACATAGTGGGTGGGGAGAAAAACAAGAAAATCTTTTTACTGTCATCATAATGTCACAAGGTCAGATTTTTAAAGTGCCAGTCTATCATACTTACCAAACACTCAACACCAAGAAACTGATATGGAACCAATAAATTCTGTTTGGGTAATCTGTCCCCACTCTGGGCTCATGTTTATGTTTACTGATAGACTGAATTGATAGCATCAGTCAATTGTACCATGTAATTCAAAATCTTTCTGCTAAGAGCAATACTAGGACATTGAAGTTGTTTTGATCCCATGTACTGAGGCACTAAATGAGCACAGAATCTTGGCCAGGAAAGAAAAGTTTCAGAGGTGGCCTTACATAAAATTATTCTGGTCTCAAGTGACTTCTCGTGCAATTGGCAGACAACATGAATGCTCTTGGCAGAATATTCCAATGCATGTTATGCCTACAATAAGTAAAATTAGCCCACCAGGTTTCAGCATGAGAGCACATACCTGCAGTCAGAAACCCAAACAGAATATGAGTGCAACGCAAAGAACAGTCTACAACATCAATCTTTGGTCCTTTAGATGATTGGTTATTTAAGCAGGCTTAATCTTAAAATAATAGTTTTGTGCTGCAAAGCTGTTGCTTTATGACACAATCTGATGTTAAGAATTGTAATGATTTAAATTGGCAAACTTGAATATAAGCCAACACTTCTGAGCAGATAGGCAGAAAATTCATGAATACAGTCATTTGCTTTATTAACAGGAAAATGGGATTTGAAGAATGAATTCATTGTTGGAGACAACAAGTAATGTTAACTGAGAGGTGATCATATCAAAACTTGGTGATGATTACTTTCCATGTAAGATTAATTTCAAGCTGCTGATGTTTGCCTTTCCACGACACTCACCATCTCCTAGGACCAAACAATCTCATATTCACACAGAAGCATTTGGGAAAATAAGTTCATTGCATAATGTGAGCTTTTAGTGCGCATTTATTCTTGCCCTGGCTGTGTTTTGAAAGGGACACAAGTCTCTAGATACTGATGTAGCACAGTCAAGAGTAAACTGACTCTGATTTGTGCCGAAAGGGATCAACATCACACTAGTTACTATGTCAGGTTTACAAAATGTCAAAGATGTGGTCAGAGTGCACTGTCATGAGAAGTAATAGATATAATTCAACAACAGCATTCTACTATAGTAACTCTACTGGGTCTTTAAAAAGCATTTCAGCATGAGATACTGAAGCATTCATAAACTAAGTGTTCCAGTGTCTTTGCTTTAGCTTTCCTGTTTTACTTTATTATCTTACCATGAAGGTCATCTGAATTTTGAAAACATACTTCTTTTCTATGTGTCCAAAATAGATTTTCTTTTATAATCATAAAATGTAGCTCTTCAAATTTTGACAAAGCAATTTGGGACAAAAGGGGTTATTGATAGTATTGAGATCTGAAGGCAAACATTGATAAAGAAGCAGAATTTGATCATTTGCTGACATTTTTACAAATTTTATGCCTAATTTATGGCATTTGTATTGGTATCAGCAACATAATTCAGAATCCAGCAAGCACAAGGTCAATATATTTTTAACTAAAAGGTTTTTTTGTAACCCTCAGGGGTCAATAAGAACAGACTATTGTTATTGCAAATACAGTATATTGGAATCAACCAAATAAATTGTATGAATAAAACGAGAGAATTGGCAGTTGCATAAATGACCATCCATCATTTATCTATTGCTATTTGTGTAAAATATGCCACACACTTCAATGTTATTCTCTTAAAATAATTATTAGAGAGTGAAGTAGAAATTAAGACTATTTTAACTTCTAAAAGTGAAGACTCAATTGAATTTTATTGTGCAAAAATGTGAAACAACACTATAACAATCCACTAATCCTGTGACAATTGCCAACTCTTATGATAAGAAATAAGAATTATTTACATCACAGAATTAACTGGCAGAAAGATGACATATAATGGTTCTTTTTGTTTAACGACAAGTACACTTACCTGGTACTTTTGTAAAACTGTAAAAGGAAAAAAATGTTTGTGATTGTAAACCTACTCGTTGAATAAACAAAAGGCAGTGACAATGTGCGATGTGGTCCAAAGGATTGAATGTTACTTAACAAGTTGCGCACGTGTAACTATATCAGACTCATTTTTAAGATTTAGTGCAGTTATTAAATAGACTGTGCTGAACTCTAAACCACTTTGGGTATGAAGAAAGAATAGATTATTATTATAATTGAAGTAAAACGTTGCAGGCTGATTCGAGAGCAATTAGTTTTTTTTGAGTGACATTTAAAGCTATTTTAGCTAACATTCTGAAGTCTCTCATAACATGAATGGTGAACAAGGGTTAAGAGTGGATAAATGGTGGAATTTTCCACTAATACTTAGTTCATTCACGTAATGTAAATATGTCAAAGCAGAAGGTGAGGGCAGCCAAGTGTTCCATCTTTTCGCTTGTAAACAATCACCTGGTTTTTATTTTTTGTACATGTCAAATAAGGGAGGCACTTACTACACAGTTCAATATTTGATACCAAAGGAGTATTTAGCCTAAAGGTAGATTGTGATGTAAGGATCTATCTTTTCAATAATTACTAGTTGTGTATAGCGTACTAGTTAGTGTTTGTAAATATTGTGTCAATGGACGTTAATCCATTGATAAGCTTGTATTTGTGATGTGGGTTTCTTTAAATTCACAGAATATCCAGAAAGTGTTGCATGCAATTTTGGAAGGTTGCATTGTTCAAGCAGTGAAATGGTTTGCTGAATTTATCTGATCACACGCTGCAACATGCAAAGGCTGGAATGGTTTCTGGAAAAGTGATTCCAGAGGTTGTCAATTCGTAGCTTGAAAAGAATAGGGAAAGATGAGGCCCATGAGGAACATATTGTTACTGGCATAGAGAAGTTGGCCTGAATGATCTGTTTTTCTGTTGCAGATTCGATCTAATGGCAGAGAATGTTCAAGAGTAACAGTCATAAGTGAAGACAGACGTTTCATTTGACAAAAAACTAATGCTTACTGAAATCAAGGGGGGTGGATGTGGGGACAACAAATACAAGATTAGGAATAGTGACCTAAAAGCATCTCTGTGGTTGCCCTACACAAAATAAGAGAAATTAATATGAAGAACAGGCAAGTGGCAATGATGGATATTTCCATAATCAATAGAAAAATCAAGTTGTTTTTTGATCAGAAAAGCAGGTTCCAGAACAAGGGTGAAAACAGTAAATGTAGAGGAATGTTTTTGGTTTTGGAATTTGATCATCAAGAAGTGGAGGTGCAAGCTGGAACCATCGATGTGCAAAAGACAATGATATGTCTTGCAGATTGAATTTAAGGAAGCCAGACTTAAACAAAGCACTGAAGTTTTCTGGAGTCTGTGTTCAGGAACATTGGATAATCATTCCAAGTCAAAAGATGGGAAAAAGGATTTTATTTTTGTTAACATGCATCATTTCAGCAAAAAATATCACCCAGGACAGCAGGAGAAGTCACACGAGATTCTTCAAATTCCTTCGTGGGCTTTTTTTTCACAAAAAGGTTATTATTTTTAAAATTACTTGTCATTTGAAAAGACGAGCTAATTAATAGGAAGAATCTCACAGCAAAGTAACAGTGATGATTCAAAAGGAAGGGTTTCTGATTTCAGCAGTGCTGGGTCAAAGTATGGTATGGTGGAGGAGGAATTGAAATAACACTAAAGACTTTGCAAAGAGGATTAAGCTGAAATGGAAAATACTCAGATTAGTACATTTAAGTCTGTGCACAGAAAATTGCAGGTTGTTCACCCAATTCCCTGCTGACAGTATATCTTTGGAAAAATAATTTCAGAATGTCCCTGGTTTAAGTAATGAAAAGAAATTTTCCTGTTGTGAGTCCTTTACAGACACCCACATTCTTTAAATGAAATTCAAAGGGAAATCTGCAATCAGTTCAGAAGTGTGTATAAATAATAATGTGAAAATAATGCTTTTGCTGCCAAGTTATATAGGGAAAACATCTGGGAAGCGAGTTTTAAATGAGCAAGGATTTCTGGAATACCTTCAAGACTATTTGCTCACTCAGTGCATAAGCTCAACAAGTAAGAACGTGATATTGCAACTGCGCCCTGATAAAAAACTGAAGTATGTCAATGACCTGAAAGTAGGAGAAATATTTGCAGAAAGTGATCAAAAAAAATTTCCTTTTGATGTAAAAATATGTGGGAGAGTCAAGAAAATTAAATAGCTTGGAGTAAAGAAAACTATAGAAGATGATGGAAAGTTGAGGAATGAATTAATTGGGTAAAGCAGAGGAGCAACAGCAGTGAAACTTAAATGTGCAATTGACACAGCACAGTCCAGGAAAGATTATAATGAAGCAAAAATGGCTGTATTTAAAGTCCTGATTCCATGGATGAAAAGTCAGTTTAAACTGAAAGCAAAAGCTAATGAAAAACACATGACAATATTTACCATATAAAAAGAAGACATAGAATATTATAATAGATTAAATTTAAAATCATTCAGCCAAGCATCCAATTGTCATATTTGATCTGCACAATCAGTCCATTCTGGACATGAGGCTACTTCCTAATACATTAAAAAGGTAAAAAAGATTGTGTTTTGTTCAAACTCCTTAGGTACTTTTCTGGATAGAAAAGCTCCCTATTGCAGTGAAGAAATTTCTCTTCCCTTGTTATATCTGTCCTGTAACAGCATATTGTGAACAGCATCCTTAAACAAAGCAATTGTTATTCTTTCTTATGCTATTCTTTGGGTTTACTATTCTTCAATATAGATTTTCTTTAATCACAAACAGAAGCCCTATAAGAGCTGCCACTATACCAAATATATTCTGTCCGCCTTTCAAAATCAATGTGTCTGAGAAAATCTTACAAAGATTTTCTGAAATTATGACTTGTCAGCTTGCCATTGAAAATACTATTCTGATTTTAACATACCAGCAAAAGAACATATACGATATCATATCATTTTAGTAGATAGTTAGCCTTCAAAAAAAATCCCTTTCTCAACAGACTTTAGTCCAATGTATGTAAGAAAGAGTGTGTGATGTTGACATTGTCATACAGTTAATATTGTATGGCTGAAGTAAAACCAAAGCAGAAAAGTGCAATTTAGCATTAACACATGGTATTCAGAGACTGCTGTGATATTGCCTCTTTTGAAATGATGCAACACAATTCTGAGGATTCAAAATTCTGAGGATTCAAAAAATGATACCGTGTTTTGAAATTTCACCAGATGAAACAAATTCAATTCTTCACTGCCAAATACTGGAACTGATTCTAGACAATATAATTTTGCCACTTGATTTTTATTTTTCAACCCAAAGGTGTGATATTTTCATACAATAATTCTATTCATTATAAATGTTGGATTATTGAAAATTTGAATAATATCAACAAATAGAAGCCTTTTATTGTAAAGTAATGGCTATACTGTAATTGCCTTAAATTTTGCATAAATATTATATTTTTTTCAATTGCATTAATTATAATCTGTAAATACATAGTGAGTTTTTAAAAAAATAATTCTTGATGTGGCTGCTGATGATGATTTATTATCCATCCCTATTTTCCTTTGAAAAGTCTTTATCAAAGTTAATTAATGTTAAAACCATACTTGTGGGACAAATTGCATGGTTTCAATTTAATAGAGCTCAAATTTTATGCACCAGTTCTGCAAACTGTACTATCTAACTGTGAACAAGGACTCAATTTAACTGAAATGGCTCTTCTTTGTCATTAAGAGACTAGACCACCATCTGGGTTGGGTAGTTTTGGTATATGGAAGGAAGGAAGAAAAATAAACATGGTTGAAACCAAAACTAAACAGGAGAGTTTCACTCCTCATTAATAGGTGTTTTAACTATGATTATAACATGATAAGTTATTGCTAAAAATCAACATCAAAGTGTTATTTTACATTGCATAATCCTGTGAGTCACTTTTAAAGACATTTTTCATAAGCTGTTTGAAACATTTGAAGACTTTTTTGACATGCAACCAGATGTATTGGGTTTGGATTCAGCACCTGGGGCTTGCACTGTTATTTTTGGGGGGTGGGGTCAGGTGAAACATAAGAAATAAAATTGTGGGCAAGGAATCCCATTCTTTTCCTCATAACAAAGGATAATTTGTGACTACTCTGTTTACTCTCACTTGGGGACATGTTTGGTACCAGTATGATCTATTGACTGTGGTATGATCAGAGATCACAGGAAATCTGTTTGGGGTTAGTTCTGGGTTAGTTAAGTTGGTGCAAAGACTTGTTTGCCACACTCAGACTGCATTGCCCCAACTCCATCCAAACATTAGAACCTCACTTTCAGGAGGACTATTGTCTACTTCACCAAGACCCTGGTCAAGGGATAGGCTCCTTGTATCTACCCTCAGTCATCGGCTGTGGTTGTAGATATTGTCTCCCAAGAACCATCATTGAATGGTGTTGGCCCTTAAAACTAAATGGAAATTCTCAAGGAAATAGGTATTGTGGCAGCTCCCAGGGTAATGGCAGCAATCTTCTAAGAAAGAGCACCTATGATCGTAATTGATTTGTACATTGATGGAATGGAAGCCTTTTCTATTGAAGTCTGCTGCATTATAATATTGTACTGTCAATGTGGTGAGTGTACAATCTATTTTGCCCCACCACTAGGAGTACCCGGCTCTGTTGGCAAAGCCTTCTGCCCAGGCTGCAACACTGACCCTGCATGAGATGAAGTGGTATGTACCAGCACAAATCGCTTCTGTAATATCCTTGCTAGATGTGTGGGTTCAGAATCAAGAGATCCCACACAGGACTCCAGTGGATCCTTGGAAGTAGCCAGTCATGAAAAGTAGGGAGAACTATCATTTTGACAGCCGTAGGGATGGGATGGCCACCTAACACTTCATGTCATAGGCCCCCCTCCAATAGCTGGGATGATCTGTGATGATGGCACAGGGCATCTGCAGACTGTGGTGGCATAGCATCTTGCCCATCTCGAAGAAATGGCATAAGGGCAATGGACTCTGCACTTCCTAAATATCCGGAGGGGGCCTTCAGCTGTAACCTTTCCACGTAGAGGCTGTTTGGAAGGTCCTGGAGGTTGTTGCTTGCCCTGGGCTTGCTGGCACTTTGTTCCTGATCAATTTCTCTGCACTGTTGGAGTACTATGGCTACAACAACAATAATATTCAGGGACATGGTTGGTCATGGTGAACTTTTCTAGACAGTATCCAAAACAGATCCAATCCTTCATAATGTGAACAGTCAGCATTCACGTCCAACAAATGATGGTTCAGCACAGCTCTATAGACAGTGGGACATGGAAGACTCTGACAAAGAGGGACCTGAAATTCCTTTATGTAGAGATTTGACATAGAGACATTATCTTGAATGAAGCTTAGGCTAAAGCATGAAAAGACAGTGGGAGATTGCATGTGCTGTATAATTATAAATATCTTGTCCCCCTCAAGCCCACCCACCCCAGCATCACCCAAGGAAGACAGCATTACAGATAACAGCATGTTTGCGAATAATTACAGTTCAACTCAATGTCAAAAAGTCACCGTTGGGACCTTGTGAATGATGGCCTGCAGGTGAGATCTTAAGATCACCTGGATTACTTTTGTTTCACACAGAGGACAATGGTCAATTTTCAGTAACCAATCGACCTGGTGAAGATTGTCAGCAGGATCTGTATCCTAGGCAGTGGACACATGAAAGGTGCTATGATCACCGATATCTTCACCCTGTTTTGTGAAAGTGCCTCATTAATGCAATTGTCGGTTAAGGGCCTGACATTGCTGAGAAGTATATCTTGCGTGCTCAAACAGGAGGGGAATAAAATCACGGAGTCTGTCCATTCTAGATGTGGTTGCAGCCATTTTCCACTTCCATTGTCCATTTAAGTCACACGAGAATGGAAGACAATGTAGGTCCCATTTAGTACAATGAGTCACAGCCTCAGTCTGGTGATTCTGGACCCCCTGCATTCCCTGAGCTTCCACATTCCTGTGCGCCCTGTCCAGTCCATTCACACTGAACATCCACATCTCTTTAAATATATTTCATCTCCCGACAATATGTCCTGAGCCCAAGCTCCCTAGCTTAACCATTGTGGTACATTATTACCCCCCTGAAGTTATAGTAGTTGTGAAATTCAATTACTGATCTCCCCGACTCCTGCCGTAAATCACGTCCTCCAAAACTCTGTCATCTCTCCTCTTTAAATGGACTAATTTCACTGGATCTGCAGAACTAACTGTGACCCACTCCTTGGATTGTGGTCATATAAAACTTTCATTCAGAACTGGGACTTGTTGCACTAGGGCATAGGAGATTGAGGGAAGACCTTAAAGAGGTTTGTAAAATCATGAAGGGTTTGGATAAAATGAATGGTAGGTGCCTTTTCTCCAGGATGGGAGACTTCAACATGAAAGGGCATATTTTTAAGGTGAGAGGAGAAATATTTTAAAAATGACATGAGGGATAACTTTTTTAAACAGAAAGTGGTGCATATGTGGAATGGACTTCCAGAGGAGGTGATAGATGTGGGTACAACATTTAAAAGGCATTTGGAAAGTTCATGAATAAGAAATGTTTGGAGGGGCAAGGACTAAGTGCAGGCAGGTGGGGCTAGTTTAGTTTAGGATTATGGTTGGCATGGGCTGGTTGGGCTGAAGGGTCCATTTCTGTGCTGTATGACTCTATAATGTCAACCCCTGAGCCTGACTGCTGAAGCAGCGACTCACTGACCAAGGGCTGATGGCAGACACTGCTTTTGACTGATTCTACCAGTACCCCTAGTACTGATTGAAAACTATTTCCTTTAGACTTTGGGATATCTAATGTGTTTGTGATGTAATCTGCTGGCACATGGTGCACACTGCCATAAAGCAACATGTCCATGTCCTTACCTGACCACTGCTCACAACCATTGCCAGCTATCTGGCTTTGTGTCTCTGTTAAACAGGATGTTAACACAGAATTACTGTGAGCCTTTAGTTTCTGCGGGTCAAAGCTTAAAAAGCGAAGGCAGGGACGCTCTGAGCATTTAAGTACTGCAGGTAAAAAGTGAGCAAGCACAAAACGGACAAGCTAAGACTTATGAGATGATCTTTGGTCCCACCTAACTGGTTCAATAAGGTACCGCGTATAAGACTCCTTCATAAGATAAGAATGCATGGAGTTTGCTGGGAATGTATTAACATGGATTGAGGACTGGTTAACCAATAGAAGGCAGAGAGTTAGGATGAATGGGCGTTTCTCTGGTTGGAGATCAGTGGTGAGTGGAGTGCCGCAAGGGTCAGTGTTGGGCCTGCAACTGCTTATATGTACAAATGATTTGGAAGAGGAGGCAGAGTGTAACATATCTAAGTTAGCTGATGACACTAAATTGAGTGGAAAGGCAAAACGGTGTAGAGGATGCAGAGAGTCTGCAGAGAGATTTAGATCGGTTACGTGATTAGGAAAGGGTCTGGCAGATGGAATAAATGTTAGTAAACGGGAGGTCATCCACTTTGGAAGTAAAAATAATAGATCAGATTATTGTTTAACTGGTGAAAGATTGCAACATGCTGTGGTGCAGATAGACTTAGGAGTGCTTGTACATGAATCGCTAAAATTTGGTTTACAGGTGCAACAGGTAATCGGGAAGGCAAACGGAATGTTGGCTTTCATTGCTAGAGGGACTGAATTTAAGAGCAGGGAGTTTCTGCTGCAATTGTCCAAGGTGCTGGTGAGGCTGCACCTGGAATGTTGTGCGCTGTTTTGGCCTCCGTACTCGAGGAAGGATATGCTGACTTCGGAGGCAATGCAGAGGAAGTTCGCTCAGCTGATTCCAGAGATGAAGGGGTTGCCCTATGAGGAGACAGGGATCTGCCTGGGACTGTACTCACTAGAATTTAGAACAATGAGAAGGGATCTTATAGAAACAGAAAATGACGAAAGGGATAGATAAGCTAGAGGCAGGCAAGTTGTTCCCACTGGTGGAAGAGACTGGGACTAGGGGACATAGCCTCAATGTTAGGGGAACTAAATTTAGGACAAAGATGAGGAGATGCTGCTTTTCCCAATGAGTGGCAAATCTATGGAGTTCTCTGTCCAAGGAAGCAGTAGAGGCAGCTTCATTAAATATACTTAAGATACAGTTGAACAAATTTTGCATGGTAGTGCAGAATTAAGGATGATGGGGGTAATTCAGGTGGGAGAAGCTGAGACCATGGATAGATCAGCCATGTTCTTATTGAATGGCAGAGCAGGCTCGATGGACCGAATGGCCTCCTTCTGTTTCTATCTCGTATGAACACATGTAATGAGTGCGTGACCCTGTGTAAAGTTTGCTGGCAGAAGCATTGCAATGAAAGGTGCTGGTATGCTTCAAAGTGCAGCACTGAAGTGGGGAAATGTATTGGAAATAGGCTGGAAATGTGCCATAAAGATGCAGAGAGGCTGGTATGTGTCTGATGCTAACCTCCAAGCTAAATTCTGTGGATAGTTTGGGTGGCGAGGGATAAGGGTGGTCACTAGCCATGAGGTATTAGTACCGGGCTGCCAAGACAGAGGCCTGGATGGGCCTGCAAGCGACGAGTGGAGCTACCAGATCTCAATCCTGAGTACCATGTCAGGAAGTGTTGCCATGTAGTTTCTCCTTGGTATATGGGAAAATAAGACAATGTTCAATGTTCATCGCTGAGGTGAGATTAGGTTCTAATGGCATGCAAATGCATGAAAATAGGCCTTTTTCCTCTTACAAGTGAGATTGTTTTCTCACTGTTCAAAACTTAATTGCAAAATCTTGACCTCAAGAATCTCATTTCTGCCGATCTCACCACTTTTCTTTCAACCGACTCACTATTACTCACATCAGTCGGGGCTGAGAAGATAACATGCATCAAATGTATTGCAATTAGACTGGAAATGTGCCATAAGGATGCAGAGAGGCTGACATGTGTCTGATGCCAACCTCCATGCTAAATTCTGTGGATAGGCTGGGTGGGGAGGGGTAAGGGTGGTCACTAGCCATGAGGTATTGGTACCGGGCTGCCAAGAGTGAGGCCTGGAGAGGCCTGCAAGCAATGAGTGAATTGTATTGTATTGGCCATCAAAACCCAAGCAGTTCAGCTAATGCCACTTTCCAGCTCTTCATCTGTAACGTTGAATGTTATCACACTTCAAGCACAAATCCAATTGACTTTTTGTGTTGCTGACTCTACAAGTCTTTCAGGCATTGAACTCCAGACCAACATTCTCCGAGTGCAAAGCTTTCTCCTCAACTCCCCTGTCTTCTCACCTTAAATCTACTTCACCACATATTGATCTTTTGGTTAAGATCTTTCTCCTCCACTCAAAGTATTCAATTATTTATGTTTCAATTGCCATCATTTATGTTACTGTCCATGTACAAGCCTATTTTTTGTCATTCAAGAGCAGAACATGGTGGCTTAAAGTAAAGAGAAAGGGTGACCTTTCTGCTCAGTAATGCCCTATAATCCTTTATGCTGGTGCATTCCGTCACCTTTCTGTGAAAAACTGATTAATGCTTGACTTGTCTCCATCCTTTATGAATAAAACGACCATTGTTTCCATTTCACAGTGAAATTATCAGGTAACAATTAAATAGTGGATGTTCCTGAATATCCCGTAGAATCAGGTGTAAGGGGAAAAAAAATGAAGTAGAATTCATATGTGTAGATGCTGGTTGTAGATTTAAACTACTTAAAGATATCTGCGCTACGCAATGGTTAATATTATGGAAAGTACTCAATAATTATGAGGAAGATTTGACTGATAAATCAAATTGGGCAGAATTGTATAGTATCTGCATATGACAGATTCTGCCCTAAGGAAATAAAAGAATTTCAAAGTCACAACATGAGGCTGCATGAGAATTGTTTATGGAATTTTACAACGTGAGAATGCAGGTGGAAAATGAAAGTAGAGGCACTAAATTCTGCACAGATTCTCCCGCAGAAATCTAGTCAATAACATCCAGTACCTGCATGTCTGGGAGTTGGAAGTAGGGCTCCCTGAGGTGGAAGGCTCTAAAGTAGAGAGACAACAAAATATAGAGCTGGAAGAATACAGCAGGCCAAACAGCGTCAGAGAAGCAGCAAAGCTGATATTTCGGGTCTAGACCCTTCTTCAGAAATGGGGGAGGGGAAGGGGGTTCTGAAATAAAAAGGGAGAGAAAGGGAGACGTATAGAAGATGGAGAGAGGAGAAGATAGGTGGAGAGGAGACAGACAGGTCAAGGAGGTGGGGTTGGAGCCAGTAAAGGTGAGTGTAGGTAGGGAGTTAGGGACGGGATAGGTCAGCCCAGGCAGGATGGGCAGGTCAAGAGGGCGGGGATGAGGCTGGTAGTGAGGAGATGGGCATGGGTCTTGAGGTGAGACGAGGGGATAGGTGGGAGGAAGGACAGGTTCGGGAGGCGGGGACAAGCTGGACTGGTTGTGGGATGCAGTCAAGGGAGGGGAGATTTTGAAGTTTGTGAAGTCCACATTGATACCATTGGGCTGCAGGGTTCACATGCGAAATATGAGATGTTGTTCCTGCAATCTTCCTCTGTAACAAGGGTCTAAAGTAGATTGGGTTTACAGAAACCAGTTTGTTATAACATCAGAAGAATTATGTTGAAGGGTGTTTAGGTAGTTAGCACTCAGGTATTTAGTACTCAGTTACAAGCTGTTCTGCTCTCTGACTTACATTGCTTTCCAAATGCAGGAATAAAGGCAGGCAGCTTGTCCTGGTGAAGAACCGTCAGTCTATCCATCAAAGCAAGATTGACATGTCACTGATGGCATGGTGATACATCAATTCAGGGCTGTGACTCGTGCCAGCAGCGCATGTGGCAAACACACTGCATGGGCTTCAATCAAATGGTAATGTGTGAGATAGGGGAAGACCCCTCAGTGGGACACACACTTACTGGAGCCAGCACAGTCCTGAAAACGGTCATGGACTCCTCCACCCTTTCATTCCAGCTTGTGGACTGCTGCTGGCTAGCTGCTTGAATATTCTGTTGCCAGATTTCTTTTTTCTGCAGTTTGACCAAGCATTCTGCCTGGTGCTGAGCAGATGCCTAGTCTCTGGCAGTCCTCCTAGTGCCAGGGACCTCAGGGGTTTCATCTTCAAACAGCTGCAGAGAGGTGTCAGTGATGTGCTCACCAGAATGTGCTCCTGAGTCTAAGCTTTAGAATCATTTAATCGCTACAGTGAGGAAAGAGGCCATTCAACCCATCGAGTCTGCACTGACCTTCTGAAGAGCATCCCACTCCCAGACCCACCCCACCACTGTAACCCCACATGGGAGTTTTACCATGTCTAACCACACCTTACCTCTACATTCTCGACACCATGGAATGATTTTTTGAATGACCAATCCACCTAAACTGGATATCTTTGGACTGTGGGCAGAAACCAGACCATCCAGCGGAAACCCACACAGACATAGTTAGAATGCACAAACTCCACACAGACAGTTATCCAAGGCTGGATTTGATTCCAGGCTCCTGGCACTATGAGGCAGCAGTGATATCCATTGTGCCACCATGCTACCCAATGCATCTTTTTTATTCATTTTTTGATGCGGGTGTCACTGACTGGCTGTACTTATTACCTGTCCCTTTGTTAATCCAGAAGGTAGGAGAGAGCTGCTCCAGTTGACATGTAGCTTGACCCAAAATGCTCTTAGAGAGGGAATGCCAGGATTTTGACCCAGTGACAGTGAAGGAATGGAGATCCATTTCCAAGTCAGGATGGTGACTGGCTTGGAGGGAAACTTGCAGATGGTTCCCATGTATCTGTTGCCCTTGTCCTTCTAGATGGGAGAATTAATGCACTGGCAATGTGCTGTATAAGACTGGTGAATTTCTGCTGTGCATCATGGAGACAGTATACACTGCTGCTATTGATTGTTGGTCTTGGATGGAATAGATACTTATGGATGTGATGCCAATCAAGCAGGCTGATTTGTCCAGGATGGCGCCAAGCTGCTTGAGTGTCGGAGGTGCGCACATCCAGGCAAATGGGGAGGATTCTCTCAGACTGCTGATTTTGACCTGATAGATGGTGGACAGGCTTTGAGGAGTCAAGAAGTAAGTTACACACTGCAGTATTCCTAGCCTCTAACCTACTTTTGTAGTCACTGTGTTTATGTGGCAAGTCCAGTTAAGTTTCTAGTGATCAATGGTAATCCAAGGAAGTTGATAGGAGGGGTGTCAATAATGGTAACACCTTTGAAGGTCAAGGGGAAGTGGTTAGGTTATCTCTTATTGGAGATAACATTGCCTGGCATTTGTATGGAGTCAATGTTACTTTCCACTTGTCAGCCCAAGCCTGGATATTGTCTAGATCTTGTTGCGTATGAACATGGACTGCTTCAGTATCTGAGGAGCAGCAAATGGTACAGAATATTGTGCAATCATTGGCAAACATCGCAACTTATGACGTTATAATGGAGGGAAGACATGAGGAATTTTCTATGTTGTCAGACACCAGTGATGTAGCCATATTGGAAGTGCTTGGCTAGGGGAGCAGCAGATTCTGAAGCAAATGTCTTCAGTACTATTGCAGCAATATTGTCAGACCCATAGCCTTTGCAATGTATAATGCCTCCAACCATTTTTAGATATCACATGGAGTGAATCGAATTGGCTGAAGACTGGTGTCTGATGCTCGGGAACACTGGAAGAGGCTGAGATGGATCATCCATTTCATACTTCTGGCTGAAGATCATTGTGAAAGCGTTAGCCTTATCTTTTGCACTGATGTGTTGGGCCCTCCGATCATTGAGGATAGTGATATTTGTGAAGCCTCCTCCAGTTGGTCAATTGTGCACCACCATCCATGACCGAATATAACAGCTTGGATCTGATCTGTTGACTATAGGTTTGTTTAACTCGGTCTATTATTTACAGCTTATGTTTTTTAGTATGCAAGTGTTGACAACCTTTTTTTAGGTATGTCTGATGCCGCTCCTGCATTCTCCATTGAACCAGGGCTAATCCCCTGGCTTGATGGTAATGGTTGTGTGGGGTGATATGCTGGGCCATGAGATTACAAATTGTACAATTTTGCTGCTGTTGATGGCCCATGGTGCTTCATGGATGTGAGACAAGATGTGCTTTTAAGAGCGATTTGTTCTGTCCAGTTCCTATTGAAGAGGGGTGTTGTAAATCTGGTACCGAGTTGCCTGCTCCATGGAAAGCAATGTAAATGGCTTTGGGTTTTTTTTTGAAATAGACAAAACAAGCCTGAATAGCTGGAGTCCGGCTCTATCAGACCCAGGATTTTATCTTCGCTTCCGGTTGTTGCAGTTTGGGTTTTTGAAGTTGAAGCTGTTACTCTCTGCTGCTACAAAGCGTTACATTATCTATCAGTTGCCAGATTCATTCTGTTCATGTCCCTTCTCCTGGACTGAAGGAGACAGCAGGTAAGGGAAATCTGTTTTGCTGAATTTGCCTTTGCCAAGAGTGGGTTTATGGGATGTTGCTCTTTAGAAACAGTTGATGAGTAGTAGATAAATACTATATTATTTAATTAAGTATTCAATAGAGATAATGTTATGTGAATTTTTTTTGTATTTTATCAGTGGTGTAGGAATAAAGTATGTTTTGTTCAAAACCTAGTAGTTTGACCAATTGAATCACACCTGAAAAGCTGCACCTTGCCGTCGTTTTTTAAATAAGATTGAAGTTAAGCCATATTGATATGTTTTGAGGGGGTTTGATCTGGTCCATAACAAATGATCAGTCTTGAGTTGCTTGATTTGTTCAAAGTCTGTCCTATTTAACACTGTGACTTCCAACACTTTTTTTTGTTTTCAGTTCAGATTCCAGTATCTACAGTAATTTGCTCCTACATCATGCTTTTCCCTCTTGTTGGCTCCAACACCATCTGCCACACACCCAGTCTGACAGCTATGTCCTTTAGGATATAACCAGTTTGATCAGTAGTGCAGCTGCTGAATAATGATGGTTATTGAAATCTCCTACCCAGACTATTTCATGCCTTTGCCGCCCTCAGTGCTTCCTCCAAGTGTTGCTCAACATGGAGGAGAACTGATTCATTAGCTAAAGGAGAATGGTACAGGAGGTTACCTTGCCCACGTTTAACCTGAAGCCATGTGACTTTATAGGGCCCATAGTCAATGCTGAGGGCTCCCAAGGCAAATCCCTTCCAACTGTACACCACTGTGCTGCCACCTCTCCTGGTCTGCCCTGCCAGTGGAACAGGGATGGTGATGCCTGGGACATTGAACGTAAGGTATTGCTCTGTTAGTTTGACTATGTCGGATTGTTGCTTGGCTAGTCTGTGAGACAACTCTCCTAATTTTGGCACCAGCCCCCAGATATTAGTAAGGTGGACTTTGCAGTGTGGACAGGGCTGTTTTGTCTATTCCTTTGCCTCGGTCGATGTCATGTGGTCCATCCGGTTTCATTTCTTTGCTGAGACTTTGTAGCAGTTGCTGCAACTGAACAGCTTGCTACCATTTCAAAGGGCAGTTAAGAATTAACCACATTGTGGTGGGGCCGGAATCACACGTAGGCCAAAACAGATGAGGTTGCCAGATTTCCTTGTCTGAAGAACATAAATGAACAAAGTGTGTAGCTGGATGAACACAGCATCTTCGGAGTACAAAAGCTGACGTTTCGGGTCTAGACCCTTCATCCCATTATGTCTGGTTATTATCTGTCCTCTGTGCAGCTCAGTGACAATTTATTTTCTGACAAAGCAGCATTGAAACACTGTGCTACATTAAAAGCACCGTGTGAGTGTAAGTTATGGGTTCAGTTCCCATACCGGTTCAGGTTACGATGGAGGTCCCTTCTTCTCAATCCTACTCTTTGCCTCAGGTATGGTGACTCTCAGACTAAATTATCACCAGTTTTCTCTTCTAATGAGAGAGCAATGCTATGGTTCTCTAGGACAATGGCAACTTTACTTACAAGTGTTGTTTCAGGATGACCAGAAAGTGTATGAAAAACAGTTGAGTCGGAAAAATTTTACTCTGAATCTAGGCACATTAGCAATGCCAGGAAACTTGAAATGGTCAAATTCCAATTAGTGGTGTCATTTGGGAAAGTGCATTAATATTCAATCCAAACTACTTCCAAGGCAGTAACAAAAGTTAAAGATTTAACCAAATGGCTCAAAGACACCAGTTTTCCTTCTGACGAAGATAACAAGGTGTGTAGCTGGATGAACACAGCAGGCCAAGCAGCATCTCAGGGCACAAAAGCTGATGTTTTGGGCCTAGACCCTTCATCAGAGAAGTGACGAAGGGTCTAGGCCTGAAACGTCAGCTTTTGTGGCTCTCTGATGAAGGGTCTAGGCCTGAAACGTCAGCTTTTGTGCTCCTGAGATGCTGCTTGGCCTGCTGTGTTCATCCAGCTACACACTTTGTTATCTTGGATTCTCCAGCATCTGCAGTTCCCATTATCTCTTCCTTCCTGATGAACCCAGGTTAACAGAAAACACTGACCATGGGCTGACTCTTGCTTTTTGTTGTCTAAGTTTCAGTTTACTTTGTAAATCATCGAGGGCTTCTCTCCAGGGTCCTTTACTGAGGACTGCTTCCTTGCTTTGTGTCTGTGCCAAAAGGTAAAACAACAGTACTGTGAGCCAGCCATCTCTGGGCAGGGGTTAAGGTGCAAAAATGCAAGGCAAGACAAGACAGGAAAACTGAGAGCATTCCAACAGGTTCAAAGTGAGTATTATAAGGGCAAATGAACAGGCCAGAGATCCATCAACCAGATGCTGTCCCTGAATGCTAACTGCCTTTACAGCAATATTATAATGATAGCTACCATTATATCCCAAGGTGCTGCATTGAGATGCAAAGTCATACTGTAAGTGGATTGGAGATGCGTAATGAGGTTTTGTTAGAAGTTGACAGGTATCAGATGCCAATGTCCATTGACATGGATGTTCTGGGCGGGGGAGAAAATACTGAGGAAGGACAATTCAATAGTATCAACTCACAGGCCTTGATAAGGAACATTTGTTGTTTCTTCCAAAATCTTCTGTTTGCCAATCTCCATATTTCCAGATTCTTTCAGTTCTTGGCTGAAAGCTCAGGCTAACTGACAAATTATTTGTTCAGATGTTATGGGCAACAACTTGGAGCACATGATGAGAGAAAATAGCTTGCTACCTTCTGGGTTTCAGTTATTTCATTGCACTGGGGGCAGGGGGTGGGGTAGGCGGAGGGGAGGGGAAGAGAAGATAGTACAAACACTATATCAGAGATAATGGGAACTGCAGATGCTGGAGAATCCAAGATAACAAAATGTGAGGCTGGATGAACACAGCAGGCCAAGCAGCATCTCAGGAGCACAAAAGCTGACGTTTCGGGCCTAGACCCTTCATCTGATGAAGGGTCTAGGCCCGAAAGGTCAGCTTTTGTGCTCCTGAGATGCTGCTTGGCCTGCTGTGTTCATCCAGCCTCACATTTTTTTATCATAGTACAAACTTTGCCTTCTCCTGTTGCAGTCTGAAAGTTTCTGCCTCTGAATCTTTCACACATTCTCTCTTCACTTGCCTAGTAGCCAATGAAAGAGTTGTTGTCATGCTAATGAGTTGAGCTCTCCACAACCGGTCCTGAATGCATAACTCAAAGAGAGGCAATAGTTTAGTGGAATTACCGCTAAATTATTAATCCAAAAATTCAGCCAATGTTCTGGGGACAGAAACAGAAGTTGCAGGAAAAGTTCAGCAGGTCTAGCAGCATCTGTGAAGAAAAAATCAGTTAACATTTCGGGTCCAGTGACCCTTCCTCAGAAGTTGAGTTAACTCCTGATTTTTTTCTTCATAGATGCTGCCAGATCTGCTCAGCTTTTCCAGCAACTTCCGTTTTTGTTTGTGATTTACAGCATCTGCGGTTCTTTCAGTTTTTATAATTCTAGGGGCCTGGGTTCATATCCTGCCAACATCAGTTTGTGGAATTTGAATTCAGTAAAGAATCTGGAATGAATGAAAACTATTGCCAATTCTTGGAAATACACATTAGGCCCACCTTTGGAAATGGAAATCTGCCATCCTTATCTGGTCTGGTCTATATGTAACTCCAGACTCACAGTAATGTGTTTCAGAGGTAGTAGATTTCTGAAGAAGGGTCTAGGCCCAAAACGTTAACTTTCCTGCTCCTCTGATGCTGCTTAGCCTGCTGTGTTCATCCAACTCTACACCTTGTTATTGCACAGTAATGTGGTTGTCCCTTTACAATTAGGGATGGTCAAAAAATGCTGGATTAACCAGAGATGCCCAAATTCCACGAGGGATTTTGGTTTTAAAATTTAATCAGCAATCTTGATCTCCAAACACCCAGGCCTTTTATGCATTAAATATTTTCCCCTACTCCAACAAAGCAACAGGGTAAACACAGCTCACAATTAGTCCCATTGTTTCTTTGAAACGCAGCAACTCCTTTTACAGGAGTTCTTGTTTAACCAATATCCTTTTTCTCATTCTGATCCACAATCCAAAGTAAAGAAAAAAATCACATAGTTTTTATAGTTGGAGAAGCTAGATCAAAGCTTGGACAGAAGAGTAATGTGTGAGCATTGGTGGCAGTGTTAGAGCAGCACAGCACAATGGAACTTATCTAATGACGCCTCATCATCTCATATGAATAGTCATCCTCTTCTTTGGCCAACTCAAGTATTGTCTCCTCAGAGGTAGTAAGGAGCCAGATGTCCACCATTTCCTCTCATCTGAGTCTTCGCCTTCTTGGTCTGGTTGTGGGTCAGTTTTCTCCAACAACAAGAAAAGGGACAGACTCATCTTGCATCCACTTCCATCACACCCAGTGGTTATACATGATCAATAGAAGTGAGATGCTACCTGTGAGTGAGCAGGAGGTGTAGAGGTGAGGAGACATTATCAGTTTGGGAGGATGATGTGTATCAGAGCCCTGATGGACGGATACATGCCATAGTAAGCATTGTATGAAAACTGAAAGAACTGCAGATGCTGTAAATCAGGAACAAAAACAGAAGTTGCTGGAAAAGCTCAGCCAGTCTGGCAGCATCTGTGAAGAAAAAAAGTCAGAGTTAACATTTCATGTCTGGTAACTCTTCCTCAGAACCCAGTAAGCACGGTAATTTATTAGCCTTGGAGAGATGCATGTGCAATGACTGAATTCCGGCACTTTTTAGTGAGAGGTTACAAAGAGATAATGGTGTCAAAGATAATAGGAACTGCAGATGCTGGAGAGTCTGAAATAACTAGATACAGAGCTGGATGAACACAGCAGGTCAAGCAGCATTATAAGAGCAGGAAAGCTGATGTTTAGGGCCTAGAAACTTCTTCAGAAATGGAGGGAGGAGGGTAACTTCTTCAGGGTGGCCATCCTTAGAGGACGCTTCGCAGTGGGGTTAAAATTGTTTCAGAGATAGTAGGAACTGCAGATGCTGGAGAATCTGAGATAACAAGGTGTAGAGCTGGAAGAACACAGCAGGCCAAGCAGCATCATAGGAGCAGGAATTGCTTTGTGGATCGAAGAAGATATTGAACTTCTGGCAGCACCCCAGACATTCTTTCTCACTCAAAGACACAGCACGGACGCATATTGCCTCTTGTTCTTTTATCAATTGTTTTAAGTTTGCATCCTTTGCTTACTGACCTGCCTGCCATTGGATACTTGCTCTTTAGTTTTTGAAGCAACAGTTCATGGTTTTGCACACTTCTACCAATTATCCTTTTAACTTTAACAGCTCTAAGGTGAACAGCCCCAGCTTCTCCAGTCTCTCCATACATCTGAAATCCCTCAGACTTGAAACCTTACAGGTTCTTCAAGCATTCTGCATCCTCTGTAAACTAAACAGCTTTTGTTCGGAATTGTGCATAATACGCTAGCTGAGTCCTGGCACGTGTTTTAGTGAAGATGAATCTTGGCTTCCCTTGCTTTCCTATATTGTTATGCTCCAATTACTGAAGCCAAGGTTCCAACATGCTTTTTTTAACTGTCTTCTCAATTTTTACTGCCACACTCAGGAATTTATGTACCTACACCACTGATCTGCACTCTGTTGATGTTGTGTATTATTTAACTTATATTGACTCCTTTTATTCTTATCAAAATGTATCACTTTACACTTGCTGGAATGAAATTTCATCCATTTTACTTTGGCTCATTTCAACAATCTTTACCTTCCTGAAGTTTGTTACTATCTTCAGATTTGTTATGCCTCTAAGTTTGTGTCATCTCAAGTTATACCTCTACATTCAAGTTGAGGTCATTCATATATATCAAGAAAAACAGCAGTAAGTACTAGTACTTAGCCCTGGAGAACACTGCTTGTACTTCACTCTTGGGTGATCTGTTTCATCACGTTTTACAGAAGGAAAATGAGGTTAAATGTTACAGTGGAAGCTGACTGACTTTGGGAGACCAAACCTGAAAATGATGATGTTTTCTTTCTTATTCATGGGATGTAAACGTTGCCTGTAAACACTAAGTATTAATTGCTCTTAAGGTGGTGATTTTTCTTTTTAGAATCCCTACAATGTGGAAGCAAGCCAGTCAGCCCATTGAGTCCACACAGACCCTCCGAAGACCATCCCACCCACACCCATACTCCTACCCTATCGCTGTAACCCTGCATTTCCAATGGTTAACCAATCTAGCCTGCACATTCCTGATCATTAGGGGCAATTTAGCATGGCTAATCCACCCAAACTGCACATCTTTGGATTGTGGAGAGAAACCAGAACACCTGAAGGAAACCCAAGCAGACACAGGGAGAATGTGCAAACTCCACATAGACAGTCATTCAAGGCTGAAATCAAACATGTGTCCCTGGTGCTGTGAGGCAGCAATATTAACCACTGAGTTACTGTGCCATCCCCTAATGGTGAGTTGCCTTCTTTAGCCTTTGCAGTGCTTGGGTGCACGTATACCCATAATAATGTTAAGGAGGCAATTCTAGTATTTTGACCCAGTGACCATGAAACAGCAATGGCATTGTTCCAAGTCCAGATGGTGTTTAACTTGGAGGGTATCTTGCTGTTGTTTGTGTTTTTGACCTTTTAATTGGTACAGACCACTGGTTTGGAAGCTGCTGTTGGCGCCTTAGTGAGATGCTGCAATACACCATATAGATGGGTACATGCTGTTACAGCTGTGTGTTCGAGCTGAAGGGGGAGAATGCAGAAAGTGGTAAGTGGGATTCAATTATTACATTTTGTCCTGGGTGTTGCTTGAGCTGTATTTATCCAGACAAATTAGGAATATTCCATTCTATCACACTCCTGACTTGTGCCTTGTAGCTGGTGGACAATCTTTGGGGACCCAGGGCGTGAGTTACTTGCCACACAGTTCCTAGCCTGATACCCAGCCTTGTGGCTGTAGTATATACAGGTGGCGAGTCCAGTTCAGTTTATGGTCACAGTAAGCCCCAAGATGTGGATAGTGGCTATGCCATTGAACCTCAGGGGGAGTTGGTTAGATTTCATCTTGTTTGAGAAGGCTATTACCTGGCACCATGTCATGCAAATGTTACTTGCTACTTACCCGCCTAACCTTTGATATTGTTCAGGTCTTGCTGCATAGCAACATGAGCAACTTTAGTGTCTGTATAGTCACAAACAGCATTTCCTGCAATTTTCTTTCCATCTCTGTGCGGGCCTTTGAGGCCTGTGAATGCCAGTGACTTGTGAAACTAAAAGTCAATGCTACAATGGGTGTGCTAATATCAGTCACCATGCATGGAACCTCAGTGTGGCATGTAGAGGAATGTTGGTCATGATTGGTTCTGAACATTGTGCAATCATCAGTAAATATCCTACTTCTGATCTTATGATGGAGGTAAAGTCATGAATAAAGCAAGTGAAAATGATTAGGTCTTAGACACCACCTTGAATAACTCCTTCATTAATATCGGGAAATAAGACAACTGATCTCCCATAATCAAAACTATCTTCCTTCATGCTGCAGGGAGTTTTGACTCTGACTCTCATGGAACTGATTTTGCTAGGACTCCTTGATGCTGTCCTCAGTCAATTGTCACCTTGATGTCAAGGGCAGTTATCCTCACTTCCTCACTTGAACTCAGCTCTTTGACCATGATTAGGTCAAAGCTACAATGAGATTATGAGCTGAGTGGTCCTGTTGGAACCAAACTAAATGTCATTGAGCAGATTATTGTGGAAAACTTGCTGCTTGATTGCTCAATGACCCCTTCTATCACTTTGATCAAAAGTAGATAAATAGCTGCATTGGATTTGTCCTGGATTTTTGTTGACTAGTCATAGTTATAATCCAAACAGATATTACTACTGGACAAGTCAGATCTTGGGGTAAAATCTGGCCTGATAGATCATATTTTGTTATTCTTAATTCAACATAGTGGTCTTTTACTGAAATGTCAATGCGCAAATTTGTAAATTTGATTTCAACAATAAACAGAAGCTTGTTACACAGAAGAAACAAAAATAAACAGTAACAAAGCAATCTATTTGCATATAAGATAACAAGGTGTGAGCTGGATGAACACAGCAGGTCAAGCAGCATCAGAGGAGCAGGAAGGCTGACATTTTGGGCCTAGACCCTCCTTCAGAAATATTTGCATATAACACAGTTTTAAAGCAAAACAGTATTCTATCTCTTCCAACATCACCACTTCACTGTACTCAAACACCAGACAGCAAGTTCTCTTTTTTTTTAACAACTCTGTAGTTTTAACTTTGCTTTTTCAATTTCTGGTCTTGAGACCTTAATAGTCTTCCTTGATTATTCACACAACTGAGCTGAAACATTCTTAGCTTCAAATAACTCATTCAAATTTCTAACCAAACACTTCTGTTCTGGAATTTTCAGAGTAAACCGTTGAATTAATTTATTTGTAACTGTTCTGAACTAACTTCTGTCTCCAGGAAAAGGTGTTTTGACATCTGGCCCCTGCCAGGTCTTCCGTGAACCTAATCTAGAAGCTATGAAATTTGTGGGTTTATCGTGAGCAGAAACCAATTCTTGGCTCTACTAACCTAAAAGCAAATTAATGCTTTTCCATATTTTCTCTCTTTAATTGTAAAATTCTTGCATTCCAAACAAATTCACATTATCATTCCAGGAGAATTCTGTCATCTGCTCTCTGGCACATACTGGTTTAAAATTGTGGCTCTGGAAAGAATGACAGGTTTATTATTAACCCTTCATACACATAGATCAAACCCACATACCATTACTTCAAAAACCCAATTCCACAATAAATTTTATATGAATTAAATACCTAACATTATAATATATCTGGACAATTTTCTACATTGCATTGTAGATTTTAGTTTCATTGTCAACCTGTTCCAGTAGGGCTATGTCTGTGGCAAGTTCTGATACACAAACCATCAGTCCTTTTTTTTTGGACTGTTGTCAGGATTCACAGCCTTTTCAGTAAGCAGTGCCCAGCCATTTAATGATATCATGTGGCTTGAGTTGAATTGTTTGAAGACTGGCACCTGTAATTTTAGGGACCTCAAATTTCACATTTGGTTCTCTCACTCAAGAGTTTTCACCTACTCCATGGACTCATTACTGATTTCATATCTGTTTGGCTTTATGTTTAAGCATCTGTTTATTGTAAGAGGAGAAAAATAAATGAAAAATATGCTATTGAAAATTTAGCAAGAAAATACAGTACCTATTAAAAATATTGTTAGATGCTGTGAGCTGAATTTTCACCCAAAGATGGGAGAGCAGGATCATGAAAATTCCTAATTCCACAGACTTGACTTTGGATAAAGTATGCTGCATCTTTTGGATTTTTGTTCTGGAGTGGTAGGAAAGAGTGATAATTGGATTCTGATCCCAGAATAAGTGCTGATGTTGACTTAACAATAACCCTGTACTCACACATCACCATGACCTTTCATAGCCTCGTGTCAATTTATTGTTGATTCATGTCAAACATGTTTCCCAACTAACCTCTATTGGTGCCCATTATCCAGGTCAACTCACACAGTATACATCGTGTACAGATTTCAAGATCCTGATGAAATAGAACTGTACTTTGTTTAATCTGGGATACTTTGTTTTAAGTGTCCATTGCAAAAAAAAACTCTGATAACATTAAAATCCCATCAAGTGCTTAGTCCTCTATGAAAACAAATATTTGGATTCTGAGCATCATAATGAAATGTATAATTTCTTCATCTAATATCGAGCATATAAATACCACAATTCCTGTTTTCAAAGCTCCATATTGAAAACTACTTTGTTTAAACAGTTATCTCTCCAGCTGCACAAAAAAAAATTACGCTCTGTATTCTGTAGCACAGTTGTATATGAATGCAATATGCAAATTGATGATGAAATTACTGGAATATGTGTTGCAATCTGATTGTTTCCAGTCAGGTTCTGGCACATTTTAGTTTACTTGAGATATTTGTGGCATTATCAGAGGTTTTATTGGAAAGGAATGTGTACTTTATCCATGTTTAGAGAGTTACTGTGATGCCTATATTGGTGGAAACAACATAGGGTCTGTTGCCATGCTGTATGACTCTTCGTCCAACCAGTCCATGCTGAACATAATCGTAAAATCTAAACTAGTCCCACATGTCTGTTCCTGGCCCATATCCCTCCAAAACTTTCCTATTAATGTACTTATACAACTGTCTTTTAAATGTTGTAATGGCACCCACATCCACCACTTCCACAGGAAGTTCATTCCATGCACGAACCACCCTCTACGTTATAAAAATTTCCCCTCACGTCTTTTCTAAATCTCTCTCCTTTCACCTTAAAAATGAGCTCTGAGTCTTGAAATCCCCCATCCCAGGGAAAAGTTGATTATTATTAACTCTGTCTATACCCCTCATTATTTTATAAACTTCTATAAGTTTGGCTTTCAACTTCCTATGTTTCATTGAAAATCGTCTCATCCTATCCAGCCTTTCCTTTATAACTCAAACCTTCCACACCCAGCAACATTCCGGTAAATCTCTTCTTAACCCTCTCCAGCTTAATAGTATCCTTCCTATAATTGCATGACCAGAACTGGACACAGTATTCCAGTAGTGACTCACCAATGTCCTGTACAATGTCAATATGACATCCCAACTCTTATACTCAAAGGACTGAGCAAGGAAGGCAAGTGTGCCAAATGCCTTTTTAACCACACTGTCCAAATGTGATGCCAACTACAAGGAATTATGCACCTGAACCCCTATGTGCTTCCTTTCCACAACCCAAGGCCCTACCATTAAATTGTATAAGCCCTATCCTTGTTTGTTGTCCCAAAATGCAATACCTCTCAATTATGGAGATTGAACTCCATCTGCCAGTTTTCAACTGGTTGACCCATTTGATCAAGATCCCTTTATAATCTAAGAAAACTTCCCTCATGATCTACTATGTCACTAATCTTGGCATCATCTGCAAATTTACTAATCATGCCTTCTCTATTCTGATCCAAACCATTTCTATAAATGACAAACAAAAGAGGATCCAGAACTGATTCCTGTGGAACACCACTGGTGACAGGCCTCCAGTCTAAAAAGCTACCCTCCATTCCAGTCTTTGTCTCCTTATGCCTGATAAATTTGTTGGAATTCTCTGAGGAGATAATCAGGAGAAATAAAGGGAACCAGTAGATGTAATATATTTGGAAATCCAAACGGTATCTGATAAGCTCTTGTACATAAGGCAACTTCAAAAGATAAACACCCGTTGTGTTGAGGGATAGTATATAAACATGTGTAGATGATGAGCAAGCCAGCAGAAGTCAATAGATTGATATAAGGATAGCAACTTGTAAGTAGTGGAATACTTCAGTGCTGGAGCCACAGTTGTATATAACATCTCTTAATGATCTGGAGGAGAGAATGAATGTAATATTACAAAGTTTGTTGATGACCCAAGAATATGTGTCAAGGCAAGTAATGAGGGTGATATTGAGTCAATGAGGGGATATACATAGGTGAAGTGAATAGGCAAAAAAAATTGACAGATGGAATCTAATGTGGGAGAATGTGAGGTTATGCACTTTGACAGAAAGGATAGTGGAGCTAAATATTATCTAAATGGAGAAAGACTATAGAAAGCCTTAGGACAGAGGAATTTGGGAGCCATCATGTACAAATCACAAAAAGCTCACATGCAAGATCAGCATCAAATGGGAGACAAATGGAATGTTGGCCTTGCATTCAAAGGGAATGGAGTATAACAATATGTAGAACTTGCTACAAGTGTATCAGGCCCTTGTTAGGCACACCTGGAATATTATGAACAGTTCGGTCCCCTTATCGAAAGAAGGATACACTGGCATTGGAAGCAGTCTGGAGCAGGTTTACCAGGTTTGGTCAGAGTGTGGAGAGACTTTTTTAATGTATGAGGAAAGATTGAGTAGGTTGGGCCTGGATTCATTGGACTTTAGAAGAATGAGACGTGACCTTGTGAAAACATTTAAGATTCTTGAGGGGGGTGCTTGACTGGGCAGATGTGGAGGTGTGTACTTATTAGGGAGAGTCAGGGAACAAAGGCATAATCTAAGATTATGTAGTAGTAGTCTAGGTAATACAAAGTTGTGTTGTGTTTGCTTCATTTACAGGGTAGTAGATTTATGGAAGTCTTTCCCATCGAGGGCTGTAGAGGTTGGGTCATTAAGTGCATTCAAGGTTGAGGTAGACAGATATTTAATCTATAAGTGAATCAAGGGTTATAGGGAAAAGGCAGGAAAGTGTTAAGGATTATTCAATCAGTCATGATCACATTGAATGATGCAACAGGCTCGACAGGCTGAATGGCCTACATCTGCTCCTACATCTTGTAATCTTTTGTAAATTGGATATGATTTGTGTGTGTAGAGTTCAATAAATAAAAGAAATGCAGTAGTAAGCTAAAGCCACAACTCCTAACCTCATTTCGAGAGCAAATCTTTATTCCATTAAGGCTGATGTTTGGATTAATAATGCTACTTTGGCACAGGATTACAATGTTAATGCTCAATTGTTGCCACTTGATACAATCTCTTAAAAGGGATATAACTGTTCTATAGCTATGTGACTACATTAAATGAAAAATCTTGTGTTTCACTGTTAATGGGCAGTCAATCAAACTTTGTTTCTTCTCTTTTTGCAAGGTAATTTGTAATCTTGATTTTTAATTAAAATGTCTTTTTTTCTTTATTACTTTCTCCTGGCACAAGCATTTCATTTGTTCTATTTCTTATGCAACCTTACATTCATTTGTGCTTTTATATTTTCCTAAATGTTTACAAACTAGTTGTCGAACTAATTGTTTAACTGGTATAGCACATAATTTTGTGATTGAAGTTCATTGGCTTTAATCATTACTTTCCCTCATGGGACTAGCAACTTCACCTTAGATTACACAAGTAAGTGCTAGCACTGAAGCATTGTAATACAAGAAGTCTTTTAATTCTGATGTGAATGGTCGGTTATTGCTTGACAATATGCTAAATATCTCTGAATTTAGTACAGTCTTCAACCAGGAATGATTGTGCTGCAGTTAGATGAATAGCTTCATGAGATTTTTTCGTGAATTAATATCTAATTTTGTGGAACTGGTTCAGGAAGAATGGTTCATGGGAGTTATCCGTACTCAGTGACAATAACCCTTCAGCTAAATAAGTTGTCCAATGTGACAGCCAGATGTAGAGAGGCCACTTGGTCCCATCCTTACCTTCTCTTTGGCCCATAACAAGTTTTTGTTTGCTTGAAAAGGACACATAATTTTGTGTGTGTGTTTAGCTATTTAATGCCTTGATTATAATCTCATTGAAGCTGTGCTATTGTTGTTATCAACAAAGAAAGAGGTAATTGAACTGATATAAATGAAATTGAGCAATCTTCCCATTTTGAATGGAAGTGTTTTGTCGAGTATGATTCATGGCATTTGTTCTGCCCCAGTTCAGAGTGACATCTCTCACTGTTCACACTCCACCTTATTAGTTATCATCTGGTACCCATGGCCCCCTTCTTGCAGAATAATGTGGCAGGAGAGATGGAGAAACTCTCCACTGCTGGAACACACCAGCGTTCAGTCTGCTGACACCGCATTTCAAACACAGCTATATGATACTGCATATGATACATGCCAAGTATTGCCCTTGACACTGTGGTGCTCCACCAGTATGACTCATCCAAAAGGCTGAATTCCTTCACTGCTTTGTGGACAGCGACCTGGATATCTTGGTGGACTGGTGGCTGCAGTGTTTTTCCTGCTGATTCTCGAAGGAAGCCATGCCGTCAGACCTCAGCAGCCTGGCTCTAGGTTGTGACCCAGCTCAGTATTGTGTTCTAGGTTACAAGTAATGGCCAAGAGTGCAGGAGTAAGGGCAATAACCTTCTGTGCTGTGCAGGAGTAAGTATTACCTTTCTGCCCCCTACCTCATACACACAGAATCACTATTTTCTCGACTGCTTGCCACTGTGTACTTCTCTTACCAAGATACATGGCTGGCTTTACATGCATTGTGCCCATTCAACAGTTCTCACCCAGTGTATCCTCCCAAATTCCTGTCTGTCTTTGCACTTCCTACCCACTCACTAGGGACAGCTCACCACCTCTCCTGCTCCTGCATCACCATTACGTGCTGTTCCATCTACTTCCATTATAATCAGTCCCTTCCTTTGTCTCATAGCAGGAAACACACACACACACACACACACACAATAGATTAATGTCTCCACAGCAACCTGACTGATCTACCTGTGATGTGATAATGGGAACTGCAGATGCTGGAGCACAAAAGCTGATGTTCGGGCCTAGAACCTTTGGGTGCGGGCCCAAAACGTCAGCTTTTGTGCTCCTGAGATGCTGCTGGGCCTGCTGTGTTCATCCAGCTTCACACTTTGTGATCTACCTGTGATACCCAGATTAGTTGCAGTTGATCTGCAAGACTGAGGCTAAATCCCCAGACTATAAGATCAGGAATCTCAAGACTCAGGTGGCGGTAGGGTGTGGAGGGGAGGGTCAAGAGCCACTCTTAAGAGAAAACAATCCAAGTTTTTCTAGCCTTTCCTTATAGCTCATTGCCTCTAATTCAGGCAGCATCCTGGTAAACCTCTTCTGCACCACCTCCAAAGCCTTCCACTCAGCCTCTGCCACTCAAGAACCACACACGGCTGGCCCTGGCCAAACCCATGTGGAATTGAATGAACTCTTTGACTGACTGTGATGACACCTCCCAATAGACCATAGTTCCTCTTGACCTCATTAAAAGCTGCACTCTTTTGACCTTCAGGCATGGCTATTTAGCTGAAGCAAATGTAATATATTTTCAACGTAACCTGCTGGTACATGCAGAGCGCACGGAGCGCAGTTCAGGCCGGGACGTTAAATGGCTTCAAGGTGGAGATTGGTAAATTCTTGATCTCGCAAGGAATCAAGGGCTACGGAGAGAGTGCAGGGAAGTGGAGTTGAAATGCCCATCAGCCATGATTAAATGGCGGAGTGGAATCGATGGGCTGAATGGCCTTACTTCCACTCCTATGTCTTATGGTCTTATATGCTGGAGGTTTGACATTTACAAAGCACAATGTACCACAGTGATATGTCTCACTTGAATGTTCAGTGCACCCCAGTATGACCATTGACTCAACTCCCTATCTGTGCTAAAAGCAAAGACCTATCACAGATGCTAGCAGACTCCAAGTATGTCAAAGTCAGTGAATATTTAGAAATCTAGCCAACAGCCATGAGATGCAAAAAGTGACCTGATAAAAACATACAAGTTTTGGGCACCCCTCAGCTCTAAGATTAAGAACTGCAGGGCTGAAGTAAGAGTTGGACTGAGAGAGCAGACATGATGTTAAATTGTGCCTGTTGTTTGCTGCTGCCAGCTTGCATCATGAAGGATTGAGGAGATAACATCCATGGAGTATGTAACGATATAGTTAGAACATAGAGCTGTACAGCACAGGAACTGGCCCTTCGGCCTATGATGTTGTGCCAAACATGACACCAAATTAAACTAATCCCTTCTGCCCGTCATTGGTCCATACCCCTCCCTACCTTGCATATTCATGTGCTTGTCTAAAAGCTGCTTACACATCCCTATTGTAGCTGCCCTCACCACCACCCCTGGCTGTTCATTCCAGACTCCTCCCATACCGTGTGCAGAAAAACTTATCTGTCACATCTCCTTTGAACTTTCCCCCTCTGAACTTAAATGCACGTCCCCTCTTACTGGACATTTCAACTCTGGTGGAAAAAAGATTCTATGCATGTCATAATTTTATAATGTTATAGACTTCTGTCAAGTCTCCCTTCAGCCTCTGCCACTCAAGAGAAAACAATCCGAGTTTTTCTAGCCTCTCCTTTTAGCTCATTGCCTCTAATCCAGGAAGCATCCTGGTAAACCTCTTCTGCACCATGTCCAAAGCCTTCCAGTAAAATGGCAAAAAGAATTGAATACAATACTCTAAATGTGGCCTAACCAAAGTCTTATAAAGCTGCAACATGACATCCTGACTCTTATACTCAATTCCCCAACCAATAAAGGCAAGCATGCCAAAAGCCTTCTTAACCACACAATCTGCTTTGCATGGTTACTTTCAGGGAGCTATGGACTGAAACCCCAAGATCCTTTTGTACATCAATGCTGTTCAGAGTCCTGCCATTAACTGTATATTTTTCCTTCACATTTGATCTCCCAAAGTGCAGTACATCCCACGTACCTGAATTAAACTCCATCTGCCATTTCTCCACTCATATCTGCAACTGATCTAAGTCCTGCTGTATCCTTTGACAAACTTATACATTATCCACAACTTCACCAATCTTTGTATCATCTGCAATCTTAAAAACCCACACATCTACATTTTCATCTAAGTACAGGTCACTGCAGAACAACACTGGTCACACCCCTCCAGCCTGAAAAACACCCTTCCACCAATTCGCTGTGCGTTCTATGGGCAAGCCAATTCTGAATCCACATGGTCAAGTCACCATGGATCCCATACATCCTAATCTCTTGGATGAGCCTACCATGATGCATCTTGTCAAAAGCCTCACTAAAAACCAGGTTAACAACATCCACTGCTCTACTCATGTCGACCACCTTCGTCACCTCCTTGAAAAATTCAATTGGGTTAGTAAGACATGAGTTGCCCCACACAAAGCCATGCTGGCTATCCCTAATTAGGTGATGCTTTTCCAAATGTAGGTAAATCCTATCCCTCAGAATTCTCTCCAATTGCTTCCTTGATGTGAGACTCACTGGTCTGTAGTTTCCTGGATTATCTCTACTTCCCTTGAACAGAAGAACATCATCAGCTACTTGGCAATTCTCTGGGGCCTCTCCAGTGACTAGTGAGGATACAAAGATCTTGGTCAAAGCCCCAGCAATCTCCTCTCTTGCCTCTCTCAATAACCTGGGGTATATACTATTTGGCCCTGAGAACTTATCCATCATAATGCTCTTCAAGGCATCCAACACCACTTCTTTCTCAATCTCAAAATGCCTCAGCATATTAGCATGCTCCACACAACTCCAACTATCCTCTATATCCTCCTCCTGGGTGAATATCAATGCAAAGCACCAATTTAGGATCTCTCCCACATTCTCTACCTCCAAGCACAAGTTCTCTCCTTTATCTTTGAGTGGTCCTACCTTATTTCTTGTTACCACCTTGTTCTTAATTTATCAATAGAAAACTTTGGGATTCTCTATGGTCCTACTTGCTCAGGTTATTTCATTTCATAGTAGTAAAGAAGCAGTTACAAAATGGCTGGAATAAACATGTGTTGAGCTGCAGTCACCAGGGACCTGCTCTGATTTATAAGTCAGGTATTTACTGGTTTCTTGGCGATGGAGATGAGAGCTGCAAGTGGTATAGGATATGGCATGTTGGATGAATAATTGGGTGCAAATACAGGGAAATAAGCAAACAATTTATAGACAGTCAGTTAATATGGTGTCCTATAAATTCCTACTTTAGAAATAAAACCAGTCTGACTGCAAACTAAAACACAGACAGATTCTAAACACCTAGCATGCATTGTCTGACGTAAAATGTCACCTCTTCTTTACACTGATAAAACTTTTAGCTCTTTCAGGACCAGACACTTGAAAGGAATTTGGGGATTTACATATATACATATAAATCAATTAAAACCTTCTAACTGATTAAAGATTTATAGATCAAGTGAATATAAATGAGATCAGTGTAGTTTGGTGTTTGTTGATTGGCATACACATGGTGAGTGGAACTCACTGTCTGTCAAAGTGTTAAAGCCTGAAACTCTCATATGATTTTAAAATATCTAGATTATTATTTGAGATGCCAAGGCATGCAAAGCTGTGGATCAAATGCGGGGAAATCGGATTAGAATAGTTTAGTTGTTTTTGACTAGCACGGACTCAATGGACTGAAAGGTTTTTTTCGGTGCGACAGACCTCTATTACTCTGTACTGTTAAATACTAATTACAGTGTGGGGAAGGGTGGTTTGGCCAAATTTATATCCGTTAAAATAAATGTGAAAGAGTAAGCAGTCCATAATTTAGTGAGTTGCTCTGATCCCACTACTTCCAATTTAAAGGTGTAGACAGCTGACATTAAATAAAGCAACTACTGAGCATGTGCAAAAGAAGCAACGGTAGAACTACATCACAGTGATCACATGGAACGGGAGCCTCAGTCTGTAAAAGCTGCAGCAGCCTATCCTCTCTTACTAAACCTTGAAAGTAGCTATGTTTAATAAGGCCTGTCGTATTCATCACATTTCCACAGTCTTAGCAAGCCAGTATAGATGAAGAAATCTTCTCATTCAATATGTGCTTCATATATTTTGATAACTATAAACATAAGAGACAATGTAATAAACAGAAACAAAAGCCCAGAGAGAGCTAAGATTCATTTAACAATGACCCTGTGTCATTTAGCTTATGACTACACTAAGGTTGGGATCATGCTCAGCACTTCAGAAGAAAATCTTGACTTTTTTTTACATTCAATAGAAGACTCAGCTTTAGTAAGAATTGTGCAGTTAGCAATACAGCTGACGTAACAAAACAGACTTTATTCAAGGTGATAGACAGGTTTTATGAAAAATAAAAAATATTGAGACAGTGCAATATGTCAGGAACAAAAGTGAAAATGCACCAAAACCAGGGAAGCACAAACATTGTAGATCCCATGGCTCCATGCCAGAGAGACAATCTGTATCCAAGATTAACATTAGAAAGGCAGCCACAGAGAAAATCTAACTACCAAAGTCATATTATGTGGAAATAGATAATGGCATTATAAGACAAAGTAGGAGCACCTTAGTTTCATCAAGGAAAAAAAGACATGATTAGGATGCAGATAACAAGGTGTAGAGCTGGATGAACACAGCAGGTCAAGTAGCATCAGAGGAGCAGGAAAGCTGACGTTTCAGGTCTGGACCCTCCTTCAGAAAATCATGAGGATGGACTAGTTATCCAGACTTGAGGAAGACAACATGACATTCTCTGACAACGCAAACAATAATTCACAGGGTACAACTGAAAACTTGGAAAACATAAATCCTCAACCATCTCTAAGGCAACTACAAACTCAATCGGAGAAACTGATGAAACCACTATAACTAAAAGACAGAGTCTTGTGGTAGTGAAGGACGATGTAAATATTTTGCCGAGATAGTGAATTGGGGCAAGTTTTGTAACCAGTAGGCTTTTGTCAGTAATGATGTAAATGATGTAAACCCCCAATGATGTGATGATAAGACGCTGAAGAAAGATCATATTAATGTGGACATTGAGCCTACTTTAAGAGTGTAAATAGTTCATAGAATGTTGAATAAACTCCAGCAGTTCTTCTCAAGTAATGTAGGCCACCACATTCCCTTCCCAATCTACAATCATTTTAACAGACCATCCATATTATCAACTGATGCCCTTTCATCCAACTGTATGGCCCTTTATACACCCTCTGCCAAACTATGTCCCTCTCGCCACCCTATGGGTCTTCATAGGTAAAGTTCTAAATACCTATTGATGAAATCACTATCTTGAAAACAAAACTCCCAACATTTAAAATTATTATTTACTACATTTAATTTCATTCAATTACATAATCACTGATGAAAATAAGGCCCCACTTCAAAAACTTTTCTCGCACTTATAACTGTCATTCAATCTGTGAACAGGCAGGCATCCCACTGGAATCACGATAGGTTTGTGAAATCAGTCATGCAGCATAAATCCTTTCTTGACAGTACCAATCTATTATAGCAGAAAGAGTGAGTTTCCTGACATGTTTCCAATGGCATAAAGTGGTTTTTGTGATAACAACTTTTTGTCAAAACAATTTGGTAACAGCTCATCGTTAGGTATTCACAGCAAACATTCTTGCAGGTTAAAATTAAAAACAATTTTTGCTGATGAATAAACTGGAATTCCTCTTTTTGCATACTTCTAAAATGATTGTATACTTTCATATTGGCATACGATGTCAGCTCAGTGCAAAATAATCTTCAGGTGTAAAGAAAAGGTCATTCAATCCAAAAAGCACATTTCTTTTTGACAGGCATCAATTAATTTTTGCCATAATCTTTAAGTCAAACACTCTTCAGCAACTTGATGCTGCTAGAGCCTGTTTCAATTATATTTTCATGAACTACTTGCCTTTATAGGTTTTTGTCCATAAGTTTGATCCACTTTACATAACAATGGCTGATTTCCAATAAGCTTCCTCATTTTCAAAATTGTAAAGAATTATCAATTGTCAATCCACCAGATAAATTAAAAAATAGACTACTTCATATTCCATCTCCATTTCCACTATCCTCCTGAACAACACTCATTAGCAGCAGTGTGTACTATCCAGAAGATGCACCATAGAAATTCACCAAAGTTCCTCAGAAAGCACTTTCCAACACACGGCCACTTCCATCAAGAAGGACAAAGGCAGCAGATGCATGGGAACACCATCAATTTCAAATTCCCTTCCAAGTCACTTACTATCTTGACTTCGAAATATTTCACTGTTCCTTCACTGTCGCTGGGTCAAAATCCTGGAATTCCCTCCTAACACCATGTAGGTCAACTCACAGCATGTGGATTGCAGCGGTTCAAGAAAGCAGCTCATCACCACTTTCTTAAGGGCAATTAGGAATGGGCAGTAAATGCTGGCCCAGCCTGTGACAGCCACATTCCACAAATGACTGAATAAAAGCCTTTTCCAAACTAAAAACAAACGGTATATTTTATCTTTACTTATAATTTAGATTTGCAATGATTGAAATCAGATTTTCCAACTTGTATTTTCTTGAGAATAACATTCATAAGTTCTCAGACAACTCTATCTAAAGTTCAAGTAGTATCCTTTCTGAGAACATCATTTTGTTTCAAAATTTTGATGCTGATATACAAATAGCTACTCTTCGAAAAACAAAAGGGTCAACATGTCTGTTAAAATGGAACAATTTCCAACAAATGTCATCGCATGAATGTCATAATTTCTTGATTCCAAAGTACATTGAGTGGAAAATAGAAAACATAAACATATTCTGTACAATTTTGACTCCCTTTGTTGAGATAGGATGTAACTGAATTGGAGGCAGTTCAGAAGAGGCTCAGTTGATTGATTTCAAAGATGAGGCCTTGTGATATGAAGAAAGGTTGAGCAGTTTAGGCCTATGCTCTCTAAAGTTTAGAAGAATGAGACGAGATCAAACTGAGGGATTGACAAATTAGACGTAGAAAGGATATTTCTCTTAATGGGGTCAATCTGCAATGAGCGTTTATAGTTTTGGGGTAAGATTTAAAACAGAGATGAGGAGAAATTACTTCTCTCAACAAGGCCATAAATCTGTAGAATTCACTACCCCAGAGCATTCTGGATGCAGGGATATTGTGTAAATTTTCAGAGGAGAGAGATTTTTTGATTAGAAATAGGTCAATGGGTTATGGAGAGCAAGCATGAAAGCGGAACTGAGGCTGGGTTCAATCATGATTGTGTCAAGTGGTGGAGCAGGCTCGAGGAACTGAATTGCCTACTCCTCCTCAATCTTATGTTCTTGTAAGATAAAGGAGATTTTCTGCTTCAGCATCCTGGCCTTGCCACCTCCCATCCCCAACAGTTCTCCCATAGAGTACAGCGCTCGCCAGGAGTGTATGTTTGGATGGGTTTCAAGGACAGCTGGAGTGGGGTGGATGTTGGCATGATGTTTCTGATATTCACTCCTCTGAATGCACTTCCATCAGTGGTGAAGTTGAAATGCCACACTCCAACTAACAAGAATGACAATCAGAACCAACAAAGAGGAAAGCACTGACTGTATGATGGCCCAATCAAGTTAGTCAGTATAACAACAAAATTTCATTATATCTTTACTAATAGGTATAATCATTTATTTGGTTTCCTAGCTGTCACCCCGTGTGTACACCTTGACAGAAATGATGTACATGTTGTCAATTTTGCTAATTAATCTTTTATAGTATCATCAAGCAACAATAATTGACATGATGGAACTATAAATGCTTTTGAAAGAACAAAATAATTAATATCACTAAAATTTGGCTGCAATCAACGACAAATTGTTCCAATATTTCCGTCTAATTTGCTATTAGTATTTCATAGTTGAACAAAAATGTAACTGGAATAGAAAAGATTATATGACTAAATTTAAAGCTGAGGAAATGCTTTGACTGTTACTAAATGAGCATGCCATTAATCTCGAACACCTTGCTCTTTATAATAATTGGGAGGTAGTCATCAAATGTGCTTCCAATCTCAAGTCATAACATGTTCCCAGTTGTAAATGTTACACACAGATTCTTGCCAAAGACTGAGACAGATTTGTCCTGAAATTGCAATCAACACAGAGCACAATGGGATACTTAGTCTTCAAAGTGACAAGTTCAGCAACCTTAAACATAAGAGGACAGGACATTCCTTCAAGCCACTAATTCTGAATAAGGCTGTCCACTTCTTTGTTCATAATTAAGGTAGTTAGGAGTTTCCAGTGTTATGAATTAATTGAGTCTGTACAGGTGAATATATTTGTTCATATTTAACCTGCCTCAACCTACCTTTAGGATTCTTTAGAGCAAAGTAAACCTCTCTTTCTCACCTGCCATCCATATACTTGACCAACTGATGGCCCTTGATGTTGAATTAATACTTCATTCTTGACATTATAATAAGTTCCTATCTTCTTAACAGAAAGTATTAATAACTCGTGTTTTATAAGGTATTGATAATGAACTTTACCATTCTAATTGAAGGACTACATTGGCAAGGCAAAGCTTTTATTCAGTTTACTCTTACTTCAGTTTTCAATGGGCAAGGTAGGAAGGGCTGACAACGTTCGCAGTAGCTTCTGATCAATCCTCCAACAATGGATGAATTATTTTAAGTCACTAATGTCCAATTTGTTGTTACTGGTATCTGACAATGTCCATCTTCTTATGACATTCAAACAACCATTGAGTTATGCAGCTATGTCATTTGCTATAGGGAAAGTATGTAATCAAGTTAATTCATTTATTTCCAGCCATCCAGAGGTTTGCACTCAGGAAGCCCTTTCTCTGGATAAATTACAGCCTTTGTTTTGGGACCTAGGTAACTGTAAACTCTGCTGATTCTAAACCAGCAGCTCATTTTAACTTGTGCAATGGAATGCACTAATATCACATTCTTATTGATCCTGCTTTTCACATTAGCTCTGGAAACATTTGCTGTCCATGTCAAAATTCATTTCAAAGATTATAGACTCCCCGTAATGGAGCAAAATTTTGTTTTACCTGGCAAACCCCAATGTCTGTTTAGTCCCTTAGTTAAAAATACTTACATGGTACATTGGTTTTAAATGCCTTGGAATTAGTACCTCCCATTATATTAAGGAAACAGTAAGAATAAACAAAGAACTACATGGAGAACAATATAGAAACAGATGTCAACATAAAGTGCTCCCTCTTAATGGGATCAGTGAATACACAAAAAAATTGATAATAGCCCCTCTTATTAAGAAACTTATATCAATTATGATTATGTTATTCCCTGGACAGAAATATATTTTGTTGTATTGATTGATGCCTTTTGCATGTTGCCAGGTTTTACAAGAATTGTTAAATTTAAAAACAGCTTGGCTTTTTTCACTTTTGTTCCCTTTGTGTTGATTTCAATGCCTCATTCAGAAGTGTTGCTAATTCTTACAGGTGGGAATGGATGGAAATAGGATTCTGGCATCTTTAGGTGCCTCGTATGCCTTATCATAAACTAGCCCCTTGGAAAGGCTTAAAAGTAAAGTATCGAAAAAGCATTGCTTTAGTTTACACAATCAGTTGCCATATCAATGGCACCTGAAGGCAGCATTTGACAGCATTTCCTTGAAGACAGCTTCTTTATTTCTAGGGCATAATGACAAGATATAAATCTATGACCATATTTCCATTTTGCTATTGGCTGCATTACAGGGCCTATGGTTCCTTTTCAATAGTTTGTTCCTCTCTCAAATGGTCCTCTTTCTCTTCATGACTCCCTTTTAATTAACTTCTCCCTCGACCAACTGCCATCCGCCTCTCCTGATAACTTTCTCATTATCTCCTAGTATCTTCATGAGGGTCCCTGTTTGTAATGCAGTTGCCTGAAACAAAGCTATCTTTATCACAGAATGTATTCTGAAGCTCGCATTGAAATGAAACCCACATCTGCATACTTAGTGTGTCTTGCCTGCCTGTGCCAGTTGAGAGGCTGATTGCAAGTTTGACCCATTTTCGCAGTAAATGATACCAAAGGAAGGTTATGATGAAACATCTACAGCCAGACCAGAAGCTGCCAATTTCAGCAATGCCAGTGCTACCAAGGTGACAACTGCCTTGAATTTGCTTCGTCTCGGAGACTTTCAGGAAACAGCAGGGAATAAGCATCAACTCTCCCATACTAAAATTAACAAGTGCCTTATGCAGGTAACTGATTAATAATAAGCAGTAGTGCCAATGTACTTTGCTCTCTTATACCTGTTGTGAGAGCTTGCTACCTGTTCAAAGTGCAGCATGTTATTGACATTGCTCAAACACCTTAGGGCAGCATTGATGGAAGGGACCACTTTACAGAGAGGGTTTCTATTGATTGTGTGTAATTACAAGAACAGAATCTTATTTATTATTGTTTGCTTTGCTGGAAATGTTTATTAAACACCATTACGATTGTTACAGAGTCCACCATCACGATACACCAGCAAGATTATGGAGTTTCTTTTATAGTGAACACAAACTGTTAATTGCTAGTCATGCGAATGATACCAATAGAGAAGATCAGAAGCGAAATGCAATGAGGCGTGCATAGTATTATAGGTCTTAATGAAGTGCCACAACAGAATACTTCGATAAAAGTTCGCATGCATAGACAGGTTTTGGTGAATTTTCCAAAATTGCTGAGGCCTCCAGGACTATCACAGTTAGTAATGATTTATAAATTTTGCAAAAAGGCACTGTCATAGAGAAAGTTGAACCAGTTTTGCTAAATTCTGCCATGCCTCTGTAAATGCATCCACCAGCATGACCAGATATCACCAAGGGAGCAAACCCGTGTGCAGAAATCTATCAGATTGTCATAGCTTGGCATTATGGCTGTTGCAATTTGATTCATATACAGAGTGAATCTGGACAAGAGAAATGACTAGATCAGAGTCAAAAATCTCTGACACACCAGTTGAAGCAGTTATGATAGAAGCCATACATAAAATTAAGAACTTTGCTAGATGGAAGATCCACTGCATTTTGCAGAAGTGCTAACAGATTGTGTGGTGGTTCATTCCATTATCAAAAGGGCATAGATTACTCCAAAGAGTGCACTGTCAAGTGAGACATTGTAGGAACTGCCGATACTGGAGACTGAGATAACAAGGTGTGGAGTTGGATGAACAAAGCAGAAAAAAAAGAAGGTTCCTGACCCGAAACGTCAGCTTTCCCACTCCTCAGATGCTGCCTGGCCTGCTGTGTTCATCCATCTCCACATTGCACAGTGGATTCTGCAATATCAGTAGCACAGTGGTTATGATCCTGGACATGAAATCCAGAAGCCTGAGCTAACATTTTGGAGACAGGAGTTCAAATTCCACCAAAACTGGAGGGAATTTTGAATTAGATTAATTTTTAAAAGCCTGGAAGCAAAAGATAGCACCAAATATAAATATCATGAAACTTCAAGATTCCTGTATGAATTAAAATGCTGCCCCATTAACGTCCTTCAGGGAATAAATGTGCTTTTTTGTTTTACCTGGCAAAGTGACTTCAGATCCTCGACAAAATGGTTGATACTTAATTCAGAAATGAATTAGCAAGCCATTAAAAGAGGGAAAATTATGGATGAATAAACATTAGGCTAGCCAGTGACATTAGCATCCTGTTAATGAATGGAAGGTGTTAACTCCATGGAGGAGATGATAACAGAAAGTGCTGGAGAAACTGAGCAGGTTTGGCACTATCTGTGTACAGAGAAGCAGAATTAACTCAGGGATTGTGAAGAGGAATAATTGAATCATAGAGTACAGAAGAGGCCCTTTGGCCCATCACACCTGTACCACCAAAAAAATACAATGCTACCTATGCTAGCCCCATTTTCCTGCACTAGGTCCACGGTCTTGAATGTTGTAACACTTTACTTGATCATCCAAGTGCTTTTTTAAAGGTTTTGAGATTTCACACCTTAACTACCTGCTAAGGAAGTGCATTCCAGATCCCCACTTCCGTCTAGGTGAAAAAGAATTTTTCTCAAATCCTCTTAAAGTTCCTGATTTTTCCCTGTAAAAGTGTGTTCCCTTGTTCTTGACTCTTCAATTGCTTTCTATCCACTCTGCCTATGCCCCTTATAACTTTACGTACCTCAATCAGGTGCCCCTCAACATTCTGTGCTCCAACGGAAACAACCTGAGCTCATTCAGCCCCTCTTCATAACTGAAATGCTCCGTTCCTGGTCAATCTCCTCTGAATGATTGAACTCGAAACATTAACTTTGCTTCTTGCTCCAAAGATGCTGTCAGATATGCTAAGTTTCTCCAGCACTTTCTGTTTTAAGTCAGACCTCCAGCATCTGCAGTATTTTATTTTTATTTGACCCTGTGAGAATGTCTCTTGTGTAGGCATGCATTATTAGTGAAAGTGGTAAGCTCCATTTCAATGAAATTTCAATCAAAGGAGGCAGTTACGTAGGAGTGTCATACAAGGGTGACAAATGATAAAAGACATGAGAATTTCCGCAGAAAGATTAACAATCTTTACAAAAGCTGAAGGGACAGAGGATGAGTGCTGAAGTGCAAAAATAAAAAGAAAGGTAATGTAAATCACAGACATGAGATTGCAGACAATTAATGGTACAGTCCTGTAAAAGAATTAAAAAACATTAACCCTTTTTCTTTATCCACAGGTGCTATTAGACTTGCTGAGTATTTCTAATAAGGTCTGCTTTTGTGACACAGGGGTACCAGAGGCTTGAGAAATGTAAAACATCTTGGCAAGTGAATCCAATAGTATTAAACTGACTATATTCCTTACTATGCCTTGTTAAATGCTGCACAATGGAAAGCTGAGTATATTGTGGTGGAAATACTTACAACTGTGCTGTTAGTCGCTACACATAACTTTGTTGAACCAGGCATCTAGTGCTCCAGCAGCTTTGGGAAGCAAAGTTCTTGACTACTTTTCTCACAAAGTGAAATATATCATTTTTGTTCACAAAGGCACACACCGAGATGCCAAGCAGTGAACCACTGTGCACTTATTATGCAGCTTGGCTTCAATGTCAAACTCTCAAATCTCTACTTCCATGTTCCTCCTAGAGGAGGGACAATGCCATCAAACTCATTTAAAAAACAGTAATACTAGTAATTGTGCTGGAGGTAAAAATCATGGAATAAATATGGCTACCATCCAGGCACAGACAGGACCTCTGACATCAGGATGTGAGTTTGCTCGCTGAGCTGGAAGGTTAGTTTTCAGAAGTTTCATCACCTTTTTTTTATTTGAAAAAATATACTTTATTCACAAGGTGTACGAAAAATAAAACATATTTATACACCTACCCAGTCATGCAAGCCGCTCCGGGTTACCCAGGGGGTACGTACACCAACTAAAGGAAAAAAACAAACAAAGAAGAAAAAAACACAAAGCAAAGAAAATACCCCGGCAGTCGTCACCCCGCACAGTCCCCCTTGGCCCCCTGACCAGTTGGGGAATGCGCCAGCTGGGCCCAGTTACCAGATAGGGCCCTCTTTTCTATTCTGGATGAGGGGTTTCATACCATGGTCTTTCCCCACCGCGCCTTGGCGGCGGCTGCCCCAAGCTTTAGCGCGTCCCTCAGCACAGAGTCCTGGACCTTGGAGTGCCCAGTCTGCAACACGATCGGGGTCAGTTCTTTCAGCTGGCAGACCAGCAAGTTGCAGGCAGATCAAAGAGCATCTTTCACCGCATTGATGGTCTTCCAGGCACAGTTGATGTTGGTCTCTGTGTGCGTCCTGGGAAACAGCCCGTAGAGCACGGAGTCCCGCGTCACCGAGCTGCTCGGGACGAACTTCGACAAATACCACTGCATCCCCCAGCAGACCTCCTGCGCATAAGCACACTCCAGAATGAGGTGATCGACAGTCTCGTCCGCCCGCAGGCGCCTGAGGGCAGTGTGTGTTGGCGCAGAGATTCCGGGCATGCATAAAGGATCTCACTGGCAGGGCCCCTCTCACGGCCAGCCAAGCAATGTCCTTGTGCTTGTTTGAAAGTTCTGGAGATGAGGCATTCTGCCAGACGACTTTGGCAGTCTGCGTGGTGAACCACACGACGGGATCCACCCTCTGCTTTTCCCGAAAGGTCTCGAGCATATTACGTGCTGACCACTGCCTGACGGCCTTGTCGTCAAAGGTGTTTCCCTTCAAAAATTTCTCCACGAAGGACAGGTGGTACGGGAAGGTCCAACTACTCGGAGCGTTCCGCGGCAACGAGGCCAGGCCCATCCGTCGCAACACTGGGGACAGGTAGAACCTCAGTAAGTAGTGACACTTGGTGTTTGCGTACTGAGGATCTACGCACGGCTTGATGCAGCTGTACACAAAGGTAGCCATCAGGGCGAGGGTGGCGTTCGGTACCCCCTTTCCCCCATTTTCCATGTCTTTGTACATGGTGTCCCTGCGGACCCGGTCCATCCTCGACCCCCAAATGAAGTGGAAGATGGCCCGGGTGACCGCAGCGGCTAAGGTCCAGGGAATAGGCCAGGCCTGCGCCACATACAACAGTACCAAAAGCCCCTCGCACCTGACAACCAGGTTCTTACCCGCGATGGAGAGGGACCGGAGCGTCCACCTGCCCAGCTTCTGCTTCAGTTTGGTGATACGCTCTTCCCAAGTCTTAGTGCACGCCCCAGCTCCACCAAACCAAGCACCTTCAAGTAGTCTGTCCTGACGGTGAAGGGGATGAAGGAGCGGTCGTCCCAGTTCCCGAAGAACATGGCCTCGGTCTTACCCCTATAGACTTTGGCACCCGAGGCCAGTTCAAACTGGCCGCAGATGTCCAAAAGCCTACTCACTGAACGACGATCGGTGCAGAAGACAGCGACGTCGTCCATGTACAGGGAGGTCTTGACCTGAAGGCATCCACTGCCTGGGATATCACGCCCTTCAGGCTCACGTCCTTCCTGATGGATGCGGCGAAGGGCTCCACACAGCACACGAACAAGGCAGGAGAGAGCGGGCAGCCCTGCCTGACTCCAGATCTGATGGGAAAACTGTCTGATTCCCACCCGTTGATCGAGACTGCGCTAACGATGTTGGTGTAGAGCAGCTGGATCCAATTGCGGATGCCCTCCCCAAACCCCAATTTGGAGAGGACGTCCCTCATGTAAGCATGAGAGACCCTGTCGAAGGCCTTCTCCTGGTCCAGGCTGACGAGGCAGGTGTCCACCCGCCTGTCCTGTACGTAGGCGATCGTATCCCTGATGAGCGCGAGGCTCTCAGCGATCTTCCTGCCCGGCACAGCACAGGTTTGGTCAGGGTGAATCACCGACTCCAGGACAGACCTGACCCGGTTGGCTATGACCTTGGGCATGATTTTGTAGTCCACATTCAACAGTGAAATGGGATGCCAATTCTTAATTTCTCCCCTCTCCAAATTCCTCTTGTAAATGATGGTGATGATGCCCTTCCTCATGGACTTGTACATTTCCCCTGCCAGAAGCACACTATCATACACCTCCAGCAGGTCCTGGCCGACCAGGCCCCACAGAGCGGAATACAGCTTGACCGGTAAGCCGTCGCTCCCGGGAGTCTTATTCCTCTCCAAGGACTTGAGGTCTCTGGTCACCTCATCCAGGGATATCAGCTAGTCCAGCCACTCCCTCGTGCCGTCATCTAAGACCTCCGTGATAGACGACAGGAACAAATCAGAGGCCGTGCTGTCCGTGGGCTTTGCGTCGTACAGTCCGGCATAGAAGGATCTGCTGATCCTCAAAATGTCGGGCCGACACGACGTCACCGAGCTGTCGTCGTCCTTTAGCCGGCTAAGCACAGAGCTCTCTTTGTGCACCTTCTGAAAGAAGAAACGCGACCACGTCTCGTCCTGCTCCACGGAGCGGACCCTGGACCGGAAGATTATCCTGGAGGCCTCCACGGCGAAGAGTGAGGCTTGCTGGCCCCAAACCTCACGGAGGTCCTTCGTGACATCGACCCCCCTCAACTGCAGAAGGAGCAGGTTCTGCACCCTTTTCTGGAGTCGTGACAGCTTTCCCCGCCTCTCTTTCGCCTTCCGAACACCCTTGAGGACAAAGAACCTCTTGATGTTCTCCTTCACTGTCTCCCACCAGTCACCCGAAGACTCAAAGAGGGGTTTCACGGTTCTCCAACCAGCGTACTCCCTCTTCAGCTCCTCGACGTTCTCTGGGGTCAACAGAGTCGTGTTGAGCTTCCACGTCCCCTTGCTGGCCTGCTGGTCATCCTGTAAGTGACAGTTGGCCAGCAGGAGGCAGTGGTCAGAGAAGAACACCGGCTCGACGCCGGTGGACCTGACCGAGAATGCCCGTGATACAAGCAGCAAGTCTCTCCTTGCGCGAATAAACCCGTCTGGCCACGACCAGGTGTATCTCCGCTGTGCTCCGTCTGCAGGGGCACTGAAGATGTCGAGCAGCTTGGCGTCCTTCACCGTGCCCATCAGGAATCTGGACATGATGTCCAGTTGACTCCCCCCACCCGCTGTCCCCACGCCGGATCTTCCATCTGCATCGATGATGCAGTTGAAGTCTCCGCCTAGGATGACCGGCCTGGACGTAGCCAGCAGGGGTGGAAGCCGCTGCAGGACGGCCAACCGCTCACTCCGTTCCGCTGGGGAGTACACATCGATCAGCCTCAGGGGAGCGTTCCTGTAGGTGACATCAACCACTAGGAGGGTCCCCACTACCACCTCCTGAACTTGAGAGATGGTGAAGTTCAGCCCCCGCAGCAGAATAGCCAGGCCCGAAGAACGACAATTGTTACCCCCCGACCAGATCGAAGGCCCACAGGTCCAGGCGCCGGACCATTTCTCGTACCTGCTGAGGTGCAGTATCCCGCACTCCTGCAGAAACAGGAGGTCTGCCTTGACGGTGGTCAGGTAGGCCAACGTGCACACACATCTTGCGGTGGACTTGACGCTGCGCACATTAATGCTCGCAACTCATACCCCCATTGTGGGCAGTGACCGCAGTACCCTCCCAAAGTCCAAGGTCCAGCCCCCCCATCTGTCCCTTCATGCCCATTGCCCGGGCTAACTGCTGGACACTCTCCGGGCTCAGGAAACCGTCCAAGCTGCCTTCCGGGTAGCGTCCCCCCGTCGGGGGTACGGAGGCAGGAGAGTCTGGCTCTGGGTCAGGCTGGGAACACGCTGTTTCCTGCTTCCCACCTGAAGGTTCCGGGGGGGCCTCCAGGGCCCCAGTGGCACGTGGATGGGTGTCAGAGGGAGCCTCAGGACACCTCCCGTCACCTGGAATCGGGGTGCTGCTTTCCTTCTCCTTTGAGATCTTTAGCTTCTGCTTTGGCCGGGCCCTCTCTGAATCTCCCTCTTCAGAGGAGATCTTATAGCCCCCCTGTAGCTGCCTCTTCCCACCTGATGGTTGCGGTGCCAGGGCCCGCCGGTGCGCCTTCCGCCTCGCTTTCCGGACTGTCGTCCACCCCCCTGGGTCGCCTGTCGCCTCGTCCATTGGCTCCGGGTTGTCGGGGTGTAGCAGAGCCTGCAGGGGTGCTTTGCTGGCCTCGGGCCCGTCCTGCGGGGCTGGTCCCTCCGGCATGACCTGGCCCTCCTGCACATTAGGGGGGTCCTTGCAGAGGCCTGGTGCCTTCCTCTCCTCCGGGGGGGGCTTGCCCTGCATTGCCCCTGCCGGCCACCTGGGCATAGGTGGTCCCCCGCTGCGGGCATGCCCTATAGAGGTGGCCTGCTTCCCTGCAAAGATTGCAGCATTTTTCTTTTGGGCAATCCTTTGCAAGGTGTCCCTCGTTCCTGCAGATGGTGGCTTTGCAGTCGGCTGCCACGTGACCTGACCTACCACAAGCACGGCAGACTTTAGGTTGCCCTGCATAGGTCAAGTAGCCCTTGCTCCTGCCGATCGCGAAGCTGGATGGTGGGTGTACGATGTTCCCGCCCGAGCCCGTCCTCAGCGTCACCTTGACCTGCCTCTTACTGGTCCAGATGCTGAAGGGGTCCACGATGTTGGTTAGGTCCCCTTCCACCTTCACGTACCTTCCAAGGAAGGTCAGGACATCAACTGCTGGCACATGCGGGTTGTACATGTGTACAGTCACCATACGGCTCCTCTGTGCTGGCATCACGAACAGCGGGACAGCGATCAGTACAGAGAGGGGACCCTCACCTCCTTTCTCCTTGAAAATCTCCAGGAAGCGCTCGCAAAGCTTGGCACTCCTGCAGGTTACATCGTAAAAACCTCCTCCCGGGAAATCCTGCAGGCAGTAAATGTCCGCAGCAGCGAACCCACAACAGTCCAACAAGACCCTCTTCACGAAGATGGTGCGGTCCACAGGTGCACGTTCATCCACCTTCTTCACGGAAACACGGATGGTGTTCCGGACCCCCTGACCTGGGGCACGGGCATGAGCACTCGCCGCAGCCATCGTTGCAGGTTGGCTGCGCCCCTGACCCAGCGTTAGGCCGAAGCCAGCATTAAGATCCACTGGTTGCAAGGGTGCACAGCCAACCCGACGTCCTCCTTTCACCTCCAACACAGTCATGGCCTCCTCCTCTCGGTCCACAAAAGAGTGGGTCTTTATTTTGTTCTGGATGTAAGCTGGTTCACTGAGCTGGAAGGTTTATTCCCAGATGTTTCATCACCATTCTAGATAATATCATCAGTGAGTCTCCGCCAAAGCGCTGCTGTTATGTCCCGCTTTCTATTTATCTGTTTAGGTTTCCTTGGGTTGGTGATATCATTTCCTGTGTTGGTGATGTCATTTCCTGTTCTTTTTCTCAGGGGATGGTAGTTTGGCTCCAAATCAATGTGTTTGTTGATGGAGTTCTGGTTGGCATGCCATGCTTCTCGGAATTCTCGTGCGTGTCTCTGTTTGGCTTGTCCTAGGATGAATGTGTTGTCCCAAACAAAGTGGTGTCCTTCCTCATCTGCATGTAAGGCTACGAGTGACAGTGGGTCATGTCGTTTTGTGGCTAGTTGATGTTCATGTATACTGGTGGCTAGCTTTCTGCCTGTTTGTCCAATGTAGTGTTTGTTACAGTTCTTGCAAGGTATTTTGCAAAAAAAAACCTTGCAAGAACTGTGACAAACACTACATTGGACAAACACTACATTGAACGCTCCCCTGAGGCTGATCAACGTGTACGCCCCAGTGGTACGGAGTGAGCGGTTGGCCGTCCTGCAGCGGCTTCCACCCCTGCTGGCAATGTCCAGGCCGGTCATCCTAGGCGGAGACTTCAACTGCATCATCGATGCAGATGGAAGATCCGGCGTGGGGACAGCGGGTGGGGGGAGTCAACCGGACGTCACGTCCAGATTCCTGATGGGCACGGTGAAGGACGCCGAGCTGCTCGACATCTTCAGCACCCCTGCAGACGGAGCACAGCGGAGATACACCTGGTCGCGGCCAGACGGGTCTATCCGCTCAAGGAGAGACTTGCTGCTTGTGTCACAGGCGTTCTCGGTCAGGTCCACCAGCGTCGAGCCGGTGTTCTTCTCTGACCACTGCCTCCTGCTGGCCGACTGTCACTTACAGGACGACCAGCAGGCCAGCAAGGGGACGTGGAATCTCAAGACGACTCTGTTGACCACAGAGAACGTCGAGGAGCTTAAGAGGGAGTACGCTGGTTGGAGAACCGTGAAACCCCTCTTTGAGTCTTCGGGCGACTGGTGGGAGACAGTGAAGGAGAACATCAAGAGGTTCTTTGTCCTCAAGGGTGTTCGGAAGGCGAGAGAGAGGCGGGGAAAGCTGTCGCAACTGCAGAAAAGGGTGCAGAACCTGCTCCTTCTGCAGTCGATGGGGGTCAATGTCACGGAGGACCTCCGTGAGGTGAGGGGACAGCAAGCCTCACTCTTCGCCGCGGAGGCCTCCAGGATAATCTTTCGGTCCAGGGTCCGCTCCGTGGAGCAGGACGAGACGTGCTCACGTTTCTTCTTTCAGAAGGCGCACAAAGAGAGCTCTGTGCTTAGCCACCTGAAGGCCGACAACAGCTCGGTGACGTCGTGTCGGCCCGACATTTTGAGGATCAGCAGATCCTTCTATGCCGGACTGTACGACGCAAAGCCCACGGACAGCACGGCCTCCGAGTTGTTCCTGTTGTCTATCACGGAGGTCTTAGATGACGGCACGAGGGAGTGGCTGGACTAGCTGATATCCCTGGATGAGGTGACCAGAGCCCTCAAGTCCTTGGAGAGGAATAAGACTCCCGGGAGCGACGGCTTACTAGTCGAGCTGTATTCCGCTCTGTGGGACCTGGTCGGCCAGGACCTGCTGGAGGTGTACGATAGTATGCTTCTGGCAGGGGAAATGCGCAAGTCCATGAGGAAGGGCATCATCACCTTCATTTACAAGAGGAAGGTGGAGAGGGGAGAAATTAAGAATTGGTGTCCCATTTCATTATTGAACGTGGACTACAAAATCCTGCCCAAGGTCATAGCCAACCGGGTCAGGTCTGTCCTGGAGTCGGTGATTCACCCTGACCAAACCTGTGCTGTGCCGGGCAGGAAGATCACTGAGAGCCTCGCGCTCATCAGGGATACGATCGCCTATGTGCAGGACAGGCGGGTGGACACCTGCCTCGTCAGCCTGGACCAGGAGAAGGCCTTCGACAGGGTCTCTCATGCTTACATGAGGGACGTCCTCTCCAAATTGGGGTTGGGAAAGGCATCCGCAATTGGATCCAGCTGCTCTACACCAACATCGTTAGCGCAGTCTCGATCAACGGGTGGGAATCAGACAGTTTTCCTGTCAGATCTGGAGTCAGGCAGGGCTGCCTGCTCTCTCCTGCCTTGTTCGTGTGCTGTGTGGAGCCCTTCGCCGCATCCATCAGGAAGGACGTGAGCCTGAAGGGCGTGATATCCCAGGCAGTGGATGCCTTCAGGTCAAGACCTCCCTGTACATGGACGACGTCGCTGTCTTCTGCACCGATCGTCGTTCAGTGAGTAGGCTTTTGGACATCTGCGGCCAGTTTGAACTGGCCTTGGGTGCCAAAGTCTATAGGGGCAAGAGCGAGGCCATGTTCTTCGGGAACTGGGATGACCGCGCCTTCATCCCCTTCACCATCAGGACAGACTACCTGAAGGTGCTGGGTGTTTGGTTTGGTGGAGCTGGGGCGTGCACTAAGACTTGGGAAGAGCGTATCACCAAACTGAAGCAGAAGCTGGGCAGGTGGACGCTCCGGTCCCTCTCCATCGCGGGTAAGAACCTGGTTGTCAGGTGCGCAGGCCTGGCCTATTCCCTGGACCTGCGCTGCTGCGGTCACCCGGGCCATCTTCCACTTCATTTGGGCGTCGAGGATGGACCGGGTCCGCAGGGACACCATGTACAAAGACCTGGAAAGGGGGAAAGGGGGTACTGAATGCCATCCTAGCCCTGATGGATGGCTACCTTTGCGTGCGGCTGCATCAAGCTGTGCGTAGATCCTCAGTACGCAAACACCAAGTGTCACTACTTACTGAGGTTCTACCTGTCCCCGGCGTTGCGAAGTATAGGCCTGGCCTCGTTGCCGCGGAACGCTCCAAGTAGTTGGACCTTCCCGTACCACCTGTCCTTCGTGGAGAAATTTTTGAAGGGAGACACCTTTGACCACAAGTCTGTCAGGCAGAGGTCAGCACGTAGTATCCTCGAGACCCTTCGGGAAAAGGAGAGGGTGGATCCCGTCGTGTGGTTCCCCACGCAGACTGCCAAAGTCGTCTGGCAGAATGCCTCATCTCCAGAACTTTCAAACAAGCACAAGGACATTGCTTGGCTGGCCGTGAGAGGGGCCCTGCCAGTGAGATCCTTTATGCATGCCCGGAATCTCTGTGCCAACGCACGCTGCCCTCAAGGCAGCTGCGGGGGTGATGAGACTGTCGATCACCTTCTTCTGGAGTGTGCCTGTGCGCAGGAGGTCTCGAGGGGGATGCAGTGGTATTTGTCGAAGTTCGTCCCGAGCAGCTCGGTGACGTGGGACTCGTGCTCTACGTGCTGTTTCCCAGGACGCACACAGAGACCAACATCAACTGCGCCTGGAGAACCATCAATGCGGTGAAAGATGCTCTTTGGTCTGCCCGCAACTTGCTGGTCTGCCAGCTGAAAGAACTGACCCCGACCGTGTTGCAGACTGGCGCACTCCAAGGTCCAGGACTACGTGCTGAGGGATGCGCTAAAGCTTGGGGCAGCCGCCGCCAAGGCGCGGTGGGGAAAGACCACGGTATGAAACCCCTAGTCCAGAATAGAAAAAAGAACCCTATCTGGTAACTGGGCCCAGCTGGCGCCTTCCCCAACTGGTCAGGGGGCCAACTGGGACTGTGCGGGGTGACGTCTGCCGGGGTATTTTCTTTGCTTTGTTTGTTTTTCTTTGTTTTGTTTTTTTCCTTTAGTTGGTGTACGTACCCCCTGGGTAACCCAGAGCGGCTTGCATGACTGGGTCGGTGTATAAATGTTTTATTTTTTTGTAAATTCTATGAATAAAGTATATTTTTTCAAATACAAATAAGGTGACAAAACGTCTGAAAACTAACCTTCCAGCTCAGCGAGCAAACTCACATCCCGAACCGCAACCTGAGCTACAAACCTTCTCAAAACACGCTACCTCTGACATCAATTTACCATGGTAACAAAGGCCACAGGAAACATCTGTATGTGTAGTGCTGTTGAGGGGACCAGGGAAGCAAGACAGAGACTGGAAGTCTATCGGTGCAGGGGCGAAGGCTACCTTTTGGATGGAACAGATATTGGCCTGTACTAATGCAGGAATGTAGAGCTTAGGAGGGATGGGGTTGCACAGCAGCAGGATCAAGGGAGAGGTCTGCACTGGGAGTGAGAGAAGGGGGATGACTTCACTTGGAGTGGTGAGAGAAGTGTGAAAATCTGAAGAACTTTGAAAGCACACACTTTCTGTAGTGTCATCTCTGAGACTGGTTGCTGCTTTCTATTGCTTACCAATGACATCAGCTTTCTCTTTGCACCTGCACACTCTTTGTGCCACCTACAGATGGCATTTACATATGAACATACACCCGTCATCCCTTCAAGCCTTCTCTGCCAACAATAAAATTGTAGCTCTTCTGATTTAATCTCAACTCTACGTTCGTCCATTAGTCTTATCATCTCCTTGATTATCAAGAATCTGCCTACCTCTGCCTCAAACATATTGAAAAATTCTACATCCGTGCCCTTTGGGCAAATGAATTCCAAAGACTCTCAAACTTTGGGAATTTTTTGTTTCTTACTTCTGTCGTAAATGGATAACCCCTTGTTTTTAAACTACGACCCCCAGTTCTAGATTCTCCACCATGAGGAAACATGTTTTCAAGTTCCACCCAGTGAAGTCACCTCAGGCTCTTGTATCTTTCAATTAAGTCACATCTGACACTTCTAAGCTCCAGAGGATACAGGCCTAGCCTGTCTAGCCTTTCCTCATAAGGTATTAGAATAGTAAACCTTCTTTGAACTGTTTCAAATGCATTAACATCCTTCTGATATGTTTTTATATCTTTGGGTAACTTTCTCGTAGACTATAATTATTGTCTCTTCATCAATCTTTCAGTTATCCTTTGCTTTTTTATACTCTGACCAATCTTCTGACCTATTTTTGCACATTGATGTGTCTTTGTTTTGAGTTCATTATTATGTTTGATATTTTCACTTAAGCACAGGTGGCAGGTCTGTCCCTTGGAAGTTTTCTTATTTGCTGGAATGTGTCCATTCTGCTCTTTTTGGAAAATCACCCCTGCCTCCCCTCCCCACATTTGCTACTGCTACTGCATTGGCCTATCCGTCAACCTAAATTGCCTGTTCACTTTCGCTTGCTCTGATTTCGTGCTGAGAAAATTACCCTTGATTAAATTCAAAATAGTAGTCTTGGGCCCACACTACTCACCTATAAGCTGTGTGCAAAATTAAATCATTTTATAACTGCTGCTATCTGGGCTCACTTTCACTACGAAGACACTATAAGGTCAGTAATTAATGCTGTTTGTTGGTCAAAATCAATTGCTACCATAAGATGCTAGTCCAAGAAATTATCCCAGATACTTACATAATTCCCTCAGTTTTTTCCCTTTTCATTTTATCCTCTGTTTATGTAAGTTAAAATCCCCTGTACCCTTTTCACAACGTCTCACTATTCCTTGATACCCTGTCCTATATTACAGTTATTGGTAAGGGGCCTGGACACAATTCCTACAAGTGACTTCTCACCTTTCTACCCAGCCTGCATTTATTTCCTGGTTTCCTGGGGTTATGTCATCCCTGTTTATCATGCTAATATCATTAATTTATAAAACCACACACCTACCTTTTCCTCTGTTTTCTCTACACCCTCTTCTCTCATCTAACTGAGCTATTCTGCTCTATCTCTTCCAATATGCTCCCAACCTCCATGATGCTCCAACACACTTGCAATAACGCATCTTTATTCTGTATCATGAGGCAATATTGCAAATGAGACCACGTGTGGAGCACTAGGTATATCAGCATTCTTGCTTCAAGGCTCCTATGACATAATTTTTCTTCATTTTGTCCTTCTATCTAAGCTACACTTTTGTTGGAGGTTTCCCATGCTACAAAAAAATCATGTTTCTATTGCAGGGCCATGTCAGCAGGACTTTGAGCGACACCTCCTAAATTGTTTAATTAAATGGAACACTTACATGTGTTCTTAATCTATTGAGGTGTAATCTCCTTCAAGCCCACAACCGAGTTAGATGTCTGTGCACCTCTAATTCTGGCCTCTTGTGCATAATCACTCCATTATTGATTGCTTGTTTTGTCTTCAGCTGCTTAGACTCCAAGCTCTGAAATTCTCTCCCTACATCTCTCCACCTCACTCCAACTTACTTTCGTCTTTTAAGATACTCCTTAAAAGTTATCCCATTAGCCAAGATTTTGTCCATCAGAACTAATATCTCCTGATGTGGTTTGGTGCCACAATTTATAATTTCTTGAGATGCTTCATCATGTTAAAAGCTTTATGTTCGTCAGTTTTCCTCCCCCAAAGTTTGCATGGTACAAATCCTTGCCAAATTACCTTCACATGTATCATGGTTTTTATCAAAACACTTAAATGGCCTAAGAGACTGGTTGTCACACAAGCTCAGTTCAGCGTTTGTGACAAGATCCACATACTGCCCAGACAGTTGTGCCCCAACAGAACTGGCACTGAGCTGGGGAATTTACTGGCATTTGTCAGACCCTGTATAGTCAGTCTTCTGCCTAAAGTGGAATTTAAATTGATTTTTCACTGAATTCTTTGTTCAATATTTTTGAATCTGTTAATATTTGAAATAATAATTGAGATTTACATATGCTAAATCCTCACAGTGAAGAAGTTCTAAATAACTGAGGACTGAACTGGCCGAACATTTAGCTATTCTAATTCAGTTGGAGGCACAGAACTAAGTTTCAATGAGTTATTTAAAATATTACTCTGCTCGGGATGAACTGAGTCAAGAGCTAAGGGGTAGATTTCATATGGGAACGGGGTATGGAATTCCATGGTCAGCCTGCCCAGCTAAGAGCTGGCTGTTGCCAAGCAATATGATGCTAGTGGCGGTAATTGATATAAATCAATTGATGTAGAGTTCTTTCACCATCTTGAAGGAAGTTCCACCTGACAGTGCTCCCAACCAAACTGCCTCAGCAGCACCAGAATCAAATAGTGGCCACTACTGGCACTACAGGCGATCCCTGAAGATGATTGGACCTGGGTGCCTGATAAGGTAAACTTGGAGATTTTGGACAGGCCTGCCTGCCTGAGTGTGTTGTGTTACTTCCAATGGGCACAGGCAATGCCCAACAGAAGCCCAGGTGATAAGATATCAAGCTTTTTGCCTACTCCTGCAGCTGCAATGTTACTGTGCCCATAATACATTTAAATGAGGTACTAAGAACTCAGCAAGCAGATGATCAGAAGAGTCAAATAGAGCCAGGGAATTTAGAAGGATGAAATTTAGGGCATATGTAATTGGCAAATACTCGTTTTCCAGCTTCAAAATGAATTTGTCCCTGTCTAAACACTGAAATTGCACTAAGAACAACATAGATATTCTAGGCCAAAAATAAGTATATTTTAAATTTTCTGAATTTAACCATGGAACATAGAACATTGCCGCACAGTACAGGCCCTTCGGCCCTCGATGTTGTGCCGACCTGTCATATCGATCTCAAGCCCATCTAACCTACACTATTCCTTGTACATCCATATGCTTGTCCAGTGACGGCTTATATGTACCGAAAGTTGGCGAATCTACTACCATGTGAAAATATCATTCAGCCATCTCACTTACTTCATCAACCTTACCCTGTAATACCTATATCAATATTGACAGAATGATGTCTGAAAAGACCCATTGGAGGATGAGTGCCTGGACCTTATGCGCCCACTACAGTTTGGGACACAGATTGGGGATGAATGAGAAGGTGATACACAGGCTGCCCATTTTACTTGAGAAGCCTGAATGTCTACACTTCAAATACACAAGTGAAGGATCATAAAGTGAAGTCTCAATTTTCAGTTTTAATATGTGCAGATGCACTTTTATAGTAATATTTGCCTCCCCCCCCAAAACAAATAAGTTACAACATGTTTTGTGTTATAGGAAAGATATTATTGAGATAGAGAGGTTTCAAAAAATATTTACCAGGATATTGCTGGGTATGGAAGGTTTGTGTTATAAAGAAAGGCTGGATAGGCTGGGACCTTTTTCACTTGAGCACATAGGTTGAGAAATGACCTTGAGGAGGTTTATAAAGCCATGAGGGGTATAGATAGGGTGAATGATAGGTGTGTTTTCTTCGGGATGGAGCTTTTCAAGAATAGGGGACATATTTTTAGGGTGAGAGGAGACAGATTTAAACAGACAATTTTTTTTTACACAGGGTGGTTTGCTTGTGGAATGGACTTCCTGAGGAAGTGATAGATGTGGGTAGAGTTACAACATTTTAAAGACACTTAGGTAAGTACTTGAATAGAGAAAGTTTGGAGAGATATGGACCAAGAGGAGGCAGGTGGGACTAGTTTAGGTTTGGATTATGTTTGACATGGATTTTTGTAAAATGGCTGGACAGTTGGAACTTAAACCACCATCACTGCCTTATACAATATACTGATCATTGAAGTCACATTAAAGAAAACATGTTAAATTTAGTCACTGGGTGAGGGTCACTGTGATGCTGTACTTCATTTAGTCCTGGCCTCGGGTCAATTACAATTGCCTCTCCAGCAGGGTCTGGCCTTGATCGTGCACAACGTAGATTCTGAAACATACCAGAGAGCCTTTATAGATGTCCCTCTAGCCTTCTTGAATTATTTTGGGAATTTTAAAAGCAGGAAACTCACAGCTGCAATGTTACTGTGCCTATAATATGGGGTATGAGGGACTCAGCATGCAGATGATCAGAAGAGTCAAATAGAGTGAGGGAATTTAGAAGGATGAAATTTGGGACATATGTAATTGGCATATACTTGTTTTTTAGCTTCAAAACGAATTTGTTCCTGACTAAACACTGAAATCACACTAAAAACAACATAGACATTCTCAACCAAAAATAATTTTAGTTTAATTTTGCTGAATTTAACCATGTGAAAATATCATTCAGCCATCTCATTTACTTTATTAACCTTACCCTATAATAAGGTTTGACTGTATCACGTTATATACTTTTCATTGTTCTAGTTGCTTGTGAAATCAAAATTAATTTCCTTTCAAACATTGTCATCAAATAACTGCTAACCATGTGAGTTCCTATTATTTCTGTGAGTTACGAATTGTAATATTGAAGGGTTTGGGTGTAATTTTCAGTTTATGTGCAACTAGATAACGGCTGTTTCATCCATTATATACGCTTCCTGATTTGGTTAATATTGAATTTGCTAGAGGGAAGTGTATAATTGATCTGTATTTTCCAATTAATCTCACTGAAAATTATCCTGCTATTTCTAAAAGTAAATTTAGCTTGCCTCTTTTAGATTAACATTTTCTCTGATTTTCTTGATTGAGTTGCAAATGTTGCTACTTGCTACATCTGTCTTACTGATTAACTTCCTAGTTCAAAAACCTTGACTTATATCTTTCCTTGACTAACTTCTCAAATAACGGATTGACCTTCCTTTGCCTCTCTTCAAAGCACAGTAAATCTGAAATCTAAATCTTTCTGGTGCCCACTGTGAAACTATTCCACTGCCTCCATAACTGTTTATAAATGACCATTGCTGTACGCAAAGCTCCATGCAACAGCATTCTTTCCCTTCAATGAATGGAGTTTCATCCGGTGTGTCAGTATATACAATTCAGTATTACATTTGCTTTGTGAATTACTACTTTGCACAGAGACAAGGGATGAATCTTGTGATATTTTGGCAAAGTACCATTTTTGTTGCGTTTCATGGAAGGTACTTCTTCAGAAGATCTAGTGAGTTATCGCACATAATTGTCCCAAACTTGCCTCATTAACTACCTATCACCACCCAACGGTGGGGAACCTCTCATCTGATGCTAACATAATTTTTCCACTTGCCATAGTTAGAAGTACTCATGGTGACTTGTGTATCCTGGGACAAAATGATGGTGCAAAATGCGGGCACCATCTTTAAAAGATGCGCTGGCCCATAAAAGTGCCTGCTTTCCAGACTTGCCCTGTGTCTGTGCACATATTGACCCCAGGGCCGGCAAAGGAACTTGGCACTCCACTTTTGCAGACAGGAACCTCGAGGTCCTAGTGGATGGGATAATGCAGAAGTGGGCTATTCTCTTCCTTCAGGACTGCCAGAGGAGGTCAGGCCACCAGACCTTGCCTGGTTTATCCAAAGCTACCCCCAATGTTCCCTCTAATTTCCTTACAGGCTGCATAGGCCTCTGGAGACTTCTGAAACCAGATTCAAAACTAAAATCAGTGTGCCAGTGAGGCAAGGAAAGGATGCTATGATCACCGGCAGTAGGCACAATGACTGCTGTAAGGGTCCCCACTAGCAGCCCTGATGCAATTCATAAAGTGGATGCCTGCTCATGTGTGCAAAGCATCCTCGTAGCAGCATTTCAACAAAAGGTGCCAGTGCACTCCAAACTGGAGTATTATAGTGCAGAACTGCTGTGTACATGGAATGGAGATATGCCATGAGAGTGCAGAGAGCTGGCACATGTCATATGTAAAAGACCATGGATGAGGGTAACTCACTGCCCATGGACACCCGTTGAGATGGTGGTGATAGATGTCCATGATGACGGCCCAGAGGAGCAAGTGGTATGTTTGGGTCACCAAATACCCACTCTGACTTTCATGTCAGGTATTCTCAACTCCTAGTTTCTATATGGCAAGTGGAAAAATACCAAACTGTGTAAAATGATGTTAATGAGGGTGATAATGAACAATTTATCTCCTTCAATGTACCACTTGCCACTCGCTGTCAAGAATCTCATCTCAGTGTCTGGATCTCTGTTGGAAAATGCAAGTCAGATTCACAAAGTTGAGAAAGGTCTTACTCAACATTTCATGTGATTGCCCCACGAATTTCACCAAAGCTCATGTTATACAGAGCTTGAGGAGATTCTGCCCACTATGTTCAATGTTTGGTCAAAAGCTGCGGCACAGTCCATTTTTCTGATTCATATAGATGAGGGACAGCAACCAGAAAGCCTTCAGACCTAAAAAAAAGTGACCATCTAGGTTGGGGAGGTGATGTAGTGGTACCACGCAATGTGGTTCACTATTAATTACCTCTGCCCATAAGTGCTGGACTAGCCAGGGTGGCACAGTGGCTCAGTGGTTAGCATTGCTGCCTCACAGCGCCAGGGACCCATGTTCAATTCCAGCCTCGGGTGACTGTCTGTGTGGAGTTTGCACATTCTCCTTGTGTCGGCGTGGGTTTCCTCCCACAGTCCAAAGATGTGTGGGGTAGGTGGATTGGCCATGCTAAATTGCCCACAGTGTTCAGGGACTTGTAGATTAGGTGGGTTATAGAGGGATGGGTCTAGGTGGCATGCTCTGAGGTCCGGTGTGGACATGTTGGGCCGAAGGGCCTGTTTCCACACTATAGGGATTCTATGTTCTAGCCAGTGAAATCTTCATCCCTTGAATTTTTTTTTAAGAAAACATACTATTCTTACATTTCTGATCATCCTTAATTTGCTCCATCATCAACTGGGACTTCGTGATCTGAGGCTGCTCTGGGCACAAGCCACTTGTAGAATGCATAGATCGATAAGCCCCAAGCTGGGAAATGTTTACCTATGAATTGTAAAGGAAATTAGCGAATGGCATACTTATCATGCTTTGGCCCATTGAATTAGCATCAACTGAAAAAAAACTGTACACTTCTCAGAGTACAATTAGGTGTACAATTTATATAACATGGAAGTCATCATTCCACCAGTTCGACTTTATTATTTGCTTACAGTAACTTTAATAAAACACTGATATTATTAAATGATATTAATACTTTAAAGGCTTTGCAGAGAGTATCCTGAAGCAGTCATTTAAAATCAATACCTACAAAATGAATAGTTTCAACTGTAAACAGAGAGAAATGCTGAAATGTTTTAAATTTATACAATCTAATGTGTGAGGAAAAGAGATTGAAAGTATTGAATACAGTAATGGTAAAACTTTATTAACTTGAAAAAGATTGCAGCCTTTCATATTCTTAGCGGTCGAGATGCTTTTAAAAACACAGAAATTGAGCTGTGAAGATAAAAGTGAGTTTTCAAACTCCTCAACAAATGAAGATCGTGGACCTTCCAGGATAATCACTGAGTTTCTAAAAGATTTCTTTGAAAAGAATAGCATTTTCTTTGGGCTTGCACTCACTAAGAAGTACATTATCCAACGCTACCAAAGTCCCAGGACAAAGGTAATTCTTTCAGCGTTGAATACCCTTACAATTCTGCAAAAAAAATTGTTCTGAAATAACACCGAGAGATACCGGTGAGCAAATAATTAACACACTTGTCTGAAATTCTTTAACCTACATTTTACAGACTCGCTTGAAGCAGGTAAGTGTCTTCATTAAAATAGAAGAGACAGGAATTTCTAATGTACATCAAAGACATAGATTCCATAGAGTAGGTTTTGGATTATAGTAAGTAGCTTAACAATTGAGTTAACAATTATTCATCCTTAGCACCTGTGAGCACGGTCTATAACTGGAAGTACGGGATGTCAGAAGATATTTCAGAGCATATAGGGGAAGGAGAAATACTAATACAATTTTTTTTTAGCTGGGCATGGATCAGATTTTAGCACTGTGAAAGTGGGTGGGTTTTAAATTTGTTAAAACATTGCTCTGATGTCTTTGAACCCAATCATCCACGGGCCTTTAATGTCAACAGTAGCGCCAGAATCAGCACATCAGGAGCTTCTGAATCCACTGGATCTGCGAAGGTATGTTGAACTAAATAAAATAAAGCACGCTTTACCATTCTGAGCAGACCCCTGGCATATAATAAAAAGCAGAGGGAACAGGCGACGGCATGGAAAGCAACTGCATTTGAAGGAAGAAAATATTTGACAAAAACAAAAGTTACCAGATGTCACAATTGTCAAAAGGTTAAGGGTTTCAGTCAAAAGGAGAGAGTGGAAAAGCTTGAATTAACCTTCTTTCAGTTGAATAGATTCAAGGGAAATTTGATGGAGATCTTTGAAATTGTCAGGGTGTTCATAAGAGTAGAGGGGACAGAATGTTTCTCATTGGCAATCGGTTCATTAATCAGAAGGCATAGATTTAAAATTATTTGCAAACACAGCTGTGGTGACTTGTTGTTAACTGAAATTGAATGTTTGGGCGGACAGTGAGAGTACAACCTATTAATATTTTAACATGGGATTTGGTTATATTATTAAAAGGGAGTCATTTGTCCAGCTATGGGATGAATTCAGAAGTTCTTTCAAAAGGCTAGCACAAAAATAATTGAATGAATGAGCTATGCTAAACAATTCTATTATTCTACGTAGCTACTCTATATTCTAGGTGATGGCAGTATAGTGGTACTATCACTAGGCCAGTAATTCAGAGCTTCAAACTATTGGTCCAAACAAATGAGTTCAAATCCGACATCACAGCTAGAGGAGTTTAAGTTCAATGAAATTTCTAATTCTGGAACAAAATGCCAACCTCTTTAAAAATAGTCCTGAAACTACCATACTGTGCTAAAAATGCAACAGTCATAAATATCCTTCAAGGAAAGAAATCTGCTGGTTATCCTTAGTCTGACCCATTTGTGACTCCGGAATGTCAGCAGTGCCTTCACCTCTTAACTAACCACTCAAGTGGCCCAGAAAGCCACTCAGTTATATGATAACAAAGTGTGAAGCTGGATGAACACAGCAGGCCAAGCAGCATCTCAGGAGTACAAAAGCTGACTTTTCAGGCCTAGACCCTTCATCAGAAAATTTTTGCTGATGAAGGGTCTAGGCCCAAAACGTCAGCTTTTGTACTCTTGAGATGCTGCTTGGCCTGCTGTGTTCATCCAGCTTCACACTTTGTTATTTTGGATTCTCCAGCATCTGCAGTTCCCATTATCACACTCAGTTATATGAGTTCAGCTGCAGGCAAGTCAAGCAAGAATAAAATTGGATGTGCATCCATCATTGATCTAGGCAATGAAAACAATGCCCAAAGGACCATAAACTCCTTCTCACTAACATCTATGGAATTCTGTCAAAAGTGAGTGATTTGTCCTACAGATGACTCAAACAACAGCCTGATACAATTATATTCACCAAACCTTACCTTAGTGCCAATATCCAAAACTCCACTATCATTATTCATTGATATACTTTATCCCACTAGATGTAGTGGCAAACTGATGAACAGTGTGGTGGGAATGGCTCCTGCCCAATCTGAATCCCTGTGAAATCGCATAACATCAGATCAAAGATGGGCAAGAAAACTCCCTCCACTTGCAAAGTACTATCCTTCCTCAGTGACCAATCAGTATTGTTCCATGCTGGACACGTCTTGGAGGAAGCACTGAGGGTGCCTAAGGCATGGAAGTGTACTCTGACTAAGGGACTTCTATGTCAATCACTATGGGTATCTTGGGTATAAAATATATCAATTGATGAGATGTCAAAGCGGTTTAAACTTTAAATTATCAAGAAGATAAGCTTGCTTTGCTATTGGTTGGAGGAACTGGAACAGCACTCTGCTGTGCTCCAGCAGCACTATTAAAATGGACAAGAAGAGCTTCCTTAAGTAAATAAAAGGGAAGAGAGAGGACAAAGTGAATATAGGCTCCTGAGAAAAAGAAGCTGGACAAATAATAATGGGGAGCCAGGGAATGGCAGAGGTCCAGATTAAGTAGCTTCCTCCAGTCTTCATGGTATAAGACAGTGATGGCATTTCAAAATAAAATAGAAGGCGGTAAAAGGTGGGGAGGGAGAGGAAAAAAGTACAATAACTATCACTAGAGAAAATACTATGGACACTCATGGTGAATGAAGGCATTTAAATCTCCTAGACCTGACAGATAGTGGATGCACAATTTGGTGCCAGAAGCTAAGTGTTGTTTTGGTGCGATTGCTAGGTAGTGTTTGTGGGGAGAGTGACATGTCAGAGGTTGGAGGCAAACTCTGGGTGGTGGCCTACAGTGGCCAGTGCTCCGGCCTTCCAACCAAGTTCAGAATGTGCCCCAGATTTAAGCTCCCCGCGCCCCCCCCATCTCACCAAATTGGAAAACAGGATTAACCTGGTTTTCCTGTCAGAAAGGCAGGTAATCAGTCAGGTATTGACAGGTAGGGAAGGTGACCGATAGATGTTCCTACCCAGAACTTAATTTCTGAATTGGCAGGAAATGGGCCCGTATCTGCTTTGTGTCAACCTACCCTATTATTTGCCCTTCCTGCCACCTGCGCAGGGATCTCTGGAGACAGGCAAATCCTGCCCTCTTTGTCAGTCAACAGGAGATTCTGCCTCAAATAGATCTTTTCAAAACTTACAAAGGATCACAAACCTCTTTGTCATGGCTCTGACCTAATTTATAGGCCTTCTGCAGCATTCCCAACTAATTTACGATGGGACTGTTCCAGAAGGTTTATGATTTTTGGGAGCTTCAAACTGACACAACTGTAGATGCTACAAGCCTTTTGTGGACAGGAAAACAAGTTTCAGTCAATGGCAATTCAACACTCTTCAGACGTTTTATAACTTGAGATTTCTGTGTGCATTGGAATAAAATGTCTGTGAACACACCAGATTTTGGATCACAGATTGAGCTCTGCTAATAGTTTGCAAGTTCAATTCTGCAAAAACCCTAATGTGAGTCCATCAATTAGAATGAGCATGCATTTCTGGAGCAGAAGTTGTCTTTTCCTTTGAATGACTCAAGTCAGTAAATTATTTTCTCATTAACATTCTTCTCGTAGCAAGTTATCTTTATTGGCTGTGACTTTTTTTTCACAAAGAACTTGCTTTTCCTTACTACCGTGAAGTGTAGCCCCAAATTACAATTACATTTCCCTTTTCTGATTGGACTGAAACCTCTTTTGAACAGCAGTAAACAGTTGGAACCCATTGACATGCTATCACCCAAGCAACACACACAAATGGGGGTTGGTGGAGGGAGGGGGCTGAGGGGAGGAATAATAGGTAGCAGCCACGCAGTTTGTGTGAGTAGAGGAAATCAAGGCCAAACCCAGCTCCTTCAGCTTGGGGGCGGAGAACACATGAAAGGCCGCATGTGGACTTATTTGTACTGAATGTGGCCCGTTTAGAGCTTAGTCACAATAATATGTAAGGTTTCTTTGAAAGACAGGATAAACAAGGAAATGAGTAGCTAATCATTTCCAGATATTACCTTCCTTCCTCCCTCCTTCAGAGACACTACTCCATTCATTAGGAAACAGCGCTGATTAAAGAAAATAGACAGAAAAAAATGCATTGGGAATGGAAAAAGCAAGATTCTACATTGAAAAAAAAGTTCTGGCCCAGGACAATAAATGATGGCTACAGGTATTGCCACTTAATTTTGCTGTTATATTCTATTAAAGCTGAGTTGAATGAATACTTGAACAAAAAAAAGAGACAACAAAAGAAACAGATTATAAATTTGGTATTATTGTGTTGTTGCAATGTCTACTGCAGCAAAGCTTCTTAAATTTCTTTAGTTAGCTTCCACCACAGTTTGCATCAATATAATGAAGGTAATTTTCTTTCATTACTTGTTTTATCTAGAGGGTGTGTACTATCATTCTCGTTCACTTTTGAGTTGTCCTATGTTTTACATATCTTGCTGTTAAAATAAAAATCCTTTATTAAATAAAATTTAAGCAGTTGAAGATTGTTCTCCTGGTTTGTAGTAAAGTTCACTGCAGAATGATACAATCTGTCACAGTGTCACATCTATAACATCATTGGGTCTTCTTCTACTATCATAGCAGCATTCAACATGTCCAATTGTTTATTTAAGCCAGCATATAATAAAAAATATTATTTATGAAAATATTGCATTAAAATAGAATATATATATTCTTATTAAAAAGCTCAAATATGCAACCTCATCCTACAGAAAACTTCCTGAATGTTTGCAAATTCCCTCCAGAGCCAACCACAGAAATTGGACCTCAGCAAGATGAACTCCTCCATTCTGCTGGCTCAACTAAGTATCTGGTTAAGCATAGAGATTATTGAAACCAAACAAAAGTTCCAATACCTACAAGAGGTTGATTCTATGAATGATTTATTGCAGTTTTTTACAGTAGTTTCTGAATTTCCAAAGGGGTCTGATTCCAATCTTTTTATCACCCGTGTGATCAGCACGGGCTGGTGCTAGGGAGCCACGTTAGATCAAAAAAATGTTATTGCTGTCTGAAATATTTCATTTGATGACGTATTTACAAGAATTTGCAACAAGATCTTATTAAATTAGTGTTGACCATAAACCAATTCAGCAGCAAAGAGCAAGTCTTCTTCAAGAACAAATGTTAGAGTGACCTTGATCTGAAGAACTGGTCCTTACTCTGTTTTAGACCTTTTAATGATGAGATATTACTGCATATATACTATTAGTCTTGGCTATTTTGTACAAAATGTTGTTACTGACATATGCAATTTAAACAAGTACCACCAAAAAGTGAAAAAGAGGCAAGCATTTTGTTTCAAAATAGGATCCTTCAAGAATGGTGCTGTTAGCAATTCGCTCAAAACACTTTTTCAAAAAGGAGGATTAAAAATAACAGAAAAAGTGATTTAATTTTGGGACAGGCAGCTGGAGTCAAATTTCTGCTTTTGCAAACAGAAATGATTGAATCCTTTAAACATCATTCGTTCAGTGGTTCTTAAACAATCGTGCCATTTTTGCAACTTCAGAAACAGCACTCAGGGATTTCATTGACTGGGATTTCCTATAGTTTGAGAGGACCCTCCACAGCACAACATGGTAGCTAATCAAAGTACACTTAGAGCCCTTCCTTAAACAAGACCCCATGAGAATATCAGGATGCCACAAAGAAGGAATGAATGACCTCTTGTCCACCTGCAGTTTAAAACAATATGCACCATTTTAGGCTTTAGGGACCATTCATTCAGCGCTATTTTCTTCCTTAATTCACACATAAAGCTTCAGCATAGCGTGTAACCCTTGCCTTAACTTTGTCTGTGAGGAAACAATGTTTCAGTTTAAAATTTTTTTCCTCTCTAAAGGCTTCGGGGTTAGCAATTAGGAAGTGAATAATCGGTAACATGCGAAAAGACTTCTCTGCACGCCAGCAAAAGCTTTCTTGCCCTTGGGCATTTTTGTTAGTTCCCAGATGCCAGAGTTAAGAGCCAGTCAATCTTTGATCATTTGACATTAACTTGGCTTTTTTCAAAAATAGATACAGTAGATGTGCAAGCGGGGTCGAAAATTCAGCGAAAGCAGGATGCAACACATTAACTAAATCTTTACCACATCCTTTTAAAAACATTGTTTGTGTAATTGCATCAATTGAATGTTTCAACTTGTAGAAATAATAGAATGGAATATATTCATTACACATAACTCAATGCAAATACTTCTGTCTGTATTTGTTGCTATATAGATAGAGTCCAGTACAGAGGATTATTTTATTTTGTTAATTAAATCAATACTTGTGAGAAAACATACAATTGCATATTTGCTTAATTTTGCTTCCACATCAATAATATTGGGCTTGCACTTTTTATCGTCGCTGTTATAGTAGACACAGAGCAAAAGAGCCAATTGATACATCAGCTTGTAATTTATTGGACAAAACCAGCTGAGATCTACCTCATACATTTACTGGTGAAATGGCTCTGAAACTAGAAACCCCCATCCTTCTTGTAAAAAGAAATTTGATTACACTAAGTAATGCATTTGGAAAAAAAAAGAAACATAGAGCTGAAAAACTAATTTATTCTTTGGGTGTTCTTTTAGCCTGATACTCATGTCCCAGATGCACGAGCAAAGATCAACTTGAATCTAATTCGGCCCTATTTCGGAATTGCTGAACATGGGTATTTTAAGTCCCTGATTCAGGAACTCCATTTATTTTGATCAGAAGTAGACACTTTCATGCTAGATGCCCCCTCTTTTTAAATGCTTCAAAGGCCTTTAAGTACCTTATTTCACAAAATGTCATCCTGAGGATTAGCAGAACGTAATTTAAGCAAGCACACACTAATGTGGATGATGTCACTTCACAGACATTATTAATGTTTTGCAGATAATTATTTTATTGATACAAGTGGAAATTGTAAATAGGCTACAACTACAGATCTTGTTCATGTATGGTGAGGATAACATTACTCACAAAATTACTGTCAATTCTGCATTTGATTGATCACTTTTAATGTCATCTCACAAATTAAATACCTAATCCTAATTGCTGATGAATGACCATAGATTATTAACTTACAAATCAAATACTATTGCTAACAAATTTAATGGCTGGTTTTACTACAAACTGCACAATGATATAAATTGATATGAAAGTTTTTGATCTCTTATTAAGTAAGTAGAAGGAGTCAATTCCAAAATATCGTAATAAATTAATAAACTATTTGATAAGAAATATAAAGGATCATCATATTTTAAAAGTGCGTTCACGTAACTGGCAGAGATTGGCAAGATTAGCTCAATGTAATTGCTTTCATAGTAACAAGAACACAACAGCACAAGGAGGAGGAGCAGGAGTAGACCATACGACTCCTAGAGTCTGCTTTACCATTTAATACAATCACTTAGAGTACTGGCCTCAGTTTCACTGTCCTACCCTCTCCTCATGTCTCTTGATTCCCTGAGTCACCAAAAAACCTACCTCCATCTTAAATATATTCAATAATGGAGCATCCACAACTCTCTGGAACAAAGAATTCCAAGAATTCTTGCCTAACAAGAGTTTATTTACCTCTACCTTAAAATTATTCAAAGGCTTTGCTTACAATGCCCTCTGAGGCAGCAAGTTCCAAAGTTGCAAAACCCTGTCGGAAAAGAAAATCCCTCATCTCATACTTAAAAGAGTGAACCCTCATTTTAAAGCAGTACCTCCTAGTTCTGGACATGTGCACAAGAACAAATATTCTTTCCATGTCAAATTTGTCAAGATCATTCAGGGTCTTTAAAAGAAAATCAGTCAAACCATTCCTCATTTTTCTAAACTCCAGCAAAAATGCATCCAAACTGTCCAACTTTTCCTCATAGAATATCTACATGCTAGATTTTTGCTCCGTACGCGAATAAGTTGTGCAGAAGGGTGCAGGGAAATCGAGGAACTTGCAACATAGATTTTGATTGGAAATTTGGGGGCAAGGATTTGGTCTTTCCTGGTTTGTAGGTGGGATTATGTTTCACAAAGACCACATGCCCAAGTGGATGGTTGTAAATTCCATCCACCCATCTTACTTGTACCAACGTTTCACTGGCTGCTGTACAAGAATCTATTGGTTGTTGGTACAAAAATGTTGGTAATGAAAGAATTATACAATGCATTGTACAGAATCCATAGAATCCCTACAGTGTGGAAACAGCCCATTCAGCCCAACAAGTCCAAAACAAATTTAACAGAAAGAAGCCTCCTTATGAAGGAGCCTTAACAATCAGTTTGGCTCTCACTGATATTTGAAAATTCTTGATGCGATTGAACTGTGGAATCACTCCAAGAAGGCCATTTGGCCGGTTGGCCCTGGACTGGATTTCAGCAAGAGAAAATCACCTAGATCCTTTCCCTGCCTTTTCTTTGTAGCCCCTGGCAATTCATTCTCTGCAGGTAGCCTGTTCCCATGGTGTGCAGAAAAAAGATGTTTCTTTTTGTTGCAATGTCTGGGGCCAGTGGACAATCTAAAAATAGGGATTTCACATTTAAGCTTGAGACAAAGACAGCTATTTTCTTTGGGAATCTTAAGTCAGTAGAATCCCTAGTGAGGGGTAATAAATGCTGGCCAGCCAGCGATGCCCACATCCCACAAATAAATGAATAAATCAATAAAAAAGTTCTCTTCTGAAGACAGCAGTGGGAGAAAAATCAACAAATATTATTAAGGTTGGATCAGACAGATTATTGACTGACAATGGAGTAAAAGAAAGTTGACAGGAAGGTTGAGGCCTTGATTAGGCCCGCCATGAGCATGCCAAATGGGCGAGCAGAGTCGATGGGCCAAATGGCCTACTCCTGTCCTTGATGCATGTGTGCGTATGTATCTTATTTTCTTTCAGAACTCAGGTTTGAATCGCCTCCATCAGTGAGGCAGTGTATTCCAGATGCTATCTATTTGCTGCGTGAGAAAGACTTTGTCAATTGTTGTCAATTGCTTCTTTTGCTCATCACCTTAAGTTGTTGTCTGCTGGTTGATGAGCCTGCTACCAATGGGACCAATTTGTCCCTATTTAGTCAAGCCAGACCTCTTGTGGAATACCTCAATTAAATCTCCTCTCAACCTTCACTTCCACAAGTCTGCTTTACGTCACTGCTTAATAGCAGTTACTCTACATATTGAACAAAAACCTATTCACATTAAGCAATAAGCATTTTTCAAGGCAAAACGGATTGTTAAAATTTTTAATCTTTCAAGTTAAGATATACCAGGCTGCCATTAAGTCTGGTTACAGACTTAATTCTGTTCTTATCTGATAGAAGCTAATCAGAGAAAAAAAATTCAGTTTGCTTTAAAAGCTTATTTGTTACCAACACTAATTCATCGTTGTATCAGATATTCCAGTGAGGGTATGGTTGTTAGCTTTCACTGAGATTTGCCTTAGACCCCATTTAGCTTATTTTTCACTTCTTTATTCTTGGTGTCTCATATTCAAGAAGCTTTGGAATCAAATGATACATTTAGATCCTTCTGTTAGTCACCAGAGCAGAATGCTTTCCCATTGTTTGGAATTTCCATTCAAACTAAAGAGTGATTAGACTATTTTGAGTTAAGCAAGGATGTCAATGCACAATATGGGTTAACAGGAAGTTAAATCAATCACTAATATTTGGAAATGATATTTGAATCTATATAATGCAAAATAATCCAAAGGGTTTCTAGATTAGCCAGTGTCAGTTTTTAATGGACTTTTGTAATATTTAGTCAGAAAGGTGGCTTGTGTCAATAAATTGTTGACACAGTAATAATATTCAAATAATAATGGCAGCCTGGTATATCTTAACTTGAAAGATTAAAAATTTTAACAATCCGTTTTGCCTTGAAAAATGCTTATTGCTTAAACACAACTAAAGCCTGCACTTAATTTTTCCACTGCCCTTGGGTAATGAATTGCCAGAGATTCTCAACATATTTCCTATAATAGCATTTTGTTATCTACTTCTTCCACAAGAAACCAGTCACTGGATTGCTTAACATCACATATTTCAGTGCTGTATGTGCACTCCATCTACATAATATCAAACAAATAAATCACAAGCCCGAACCATTGGTTTTCAGATATATCACTGATGGGAATTAAATTCCAACCAATGACAAATTTATTCATTTCTCATTACCCCTTGTCTTTGCTATCACAACACGTGATTCACTTGTTTCTGTCAGATTGTTGATACAGTTCCTATCCTGCCATTTCAGTCAACTTGGCATTGACAATCCATTTTTCCTTCCTCAAAAATCACATTTTTTGCATTTATTTGGCATATAATTCAATCCCCCATTTTGGCTGTGTCCCATTCACATGACAGTCAGGCTCCATTTTTCACCCAATAAATGCATGATTTACTAACTGGCACCTTATAACTAGTTGCAAGAGATCAAGCCAGTGATATGGATTGTATTGTGAAGATGTAGAAGTGTTTAAGGCATGCTCAATTATCATCTTGGATGACCTTTCAAAATTGCAACTACTACCACTACATTGGCAGTTGACTGTTATACTTGGCATATAGGTTGACTCCTGTTTTTGGAGTATTTCTCACAGATTTAAAATGTTGATGTATTCACTAATATTCTGGCACAGAATATTACGCAGTTGATTGATTATGGAAATCTTCAGTTGAATGCCCAGTTGGGCATTCCATATGTTTGTGAATGTACAGAAAGAACTGTAAAAGCATTAATATGAATGCCAAATTGTTTAATTTATTTATAAAGGGGAGAAAAATTTGCATTCTGTTCATGTTAACTGGCATGGTATGCAATGAGTTATAACAAATGGTGTATCACAAGAAAAAGATTTCACAAAGGTCATTTGCAAACCATCTCCCTTTTATCCACGTCCCTTGACATTTCTGGACTTATATTCAGGGTGTGAAGTTGAACAGAGTTTGGTGTTGTTTGTTATCAAGCATCAATAAAAGAAAACAAATTATGTTTCTTATTCACTCATGGGGCATGGGTATTGCTGACGGCGCCAGCATTTATTGCCCATCCTTAGTTGCCCTTGAGAAGGTGGTGGTGAACTGTCTTTTTCAACCACAGCATTCCAGGTGGTGTAGCTAGACCTGCAATATTAAATTTTGACCCAGTGACTCTGAAGGAATGGCAATATATTTCCACACCAGAATGGTGAGTAGTTTGGATGAGAACTTGCAGATAATGGCATTCCCATGTGTCTGCTATCCATGTTCTTTGAGATGGAAGTGGTCATGAGTTTGCAAGCTGCTATTTAAGGTAAACTTTGGTGAATTTCTGCAATGCATCTTGTAGATGGTACACACTGTTGGTAATGAGCATCTGCGGTAGAGAGAGTGAATGTTTTTGAATGTTGTGCCAATCTGATGTCAAGTTTCTTGAGTTTGGGAGTTGCACTCATCCAGGCAAGAAGGTGATATTCCATCACACTCCAAATTTGCAATTTGTGGGGTGGTTTGTATGAGTATTTTCAGAGCATGAAAATCTTTTACTGTAAGGCAAGTAAGAGAACTAAGAACAAAAGAACAAAGAAAATTACAGCACAGGAACAGGCCCTTCAGCCCTCCACGTCTGCACTGATCAAGATCCTCTGTCTAAACCTGTCACCTATTTCCTAAGGGTCTGTATCCCTTGGATCCCTGCCCATCCATGTACCTGTCCCGATACATCTTAAAAGACACTATTGTGTCTGCGCCTACCACCTCCATTTGCAATGCGTTCCAGGCACCCACCACCCTCTGCCTAAAGAATTTTCCATGCACATCTCCCATAAACTTTCCTCCTCTCACTTTGAACTCATGACCCCTAGTAATTGAGTCCCCGACTCTGGGAAAAAGCTTCTTGCTCTCCACCTTGTCTATACTCCTCATGATTTTGTAGACAAAACAGGAAAAGTTCATGCATGGAAAAGAAATAGCATCATTGGCTATTGTGGAGTTTTTCTGATATTTTTGAAACTTTTTTTATGGGATGTGGGCTTCACTGGTAATGTTAGCATATGTCCCCCATCTCTAATTGCCCTTGAACTTGATAGTTAGCTGAGCCTTTTCAGAGGGCATTTAATATACAATCTGGACAAAGGTAATGATGACAGCTAACATTCCTGGAATTACACTTGTTAACGAGGTAGTTTTTTGCAATAATTGATGGTAACTGTCATGGTCATCAGTACTGACACAAGCTTCATGTTTCTAATGCATGGTATCTATCCATCTGTTTGGCTCATATTCATGTATCTATCAAGATATGCCTTAAATGTTGCTAATGTGCCTGCTTCCACCACCTCCACTGGCAGTGTGTTCCAGGCACCCACCACCGTCTGTGTGAAAAACGTTCCCTACAATTCTCCTTAAATTTTTTCCTTCTTACCTTGTTGTCTCTTGAAGCTGACCTTTCCAAACTGGGAACAAGCTTTTGACTATCCACTCTGTCTATGCGTCTCAGAATTTTGTATCAGGTTCACCTTCAGCTTCTGTCTTTCCAGTGAAAACAATCTGTATTCATTCAACCTCTCCTCATAAGATATCTTTTATATGCCAGCTATTTTCTCCTTTGTCTCCCACAGTATCCTGGGATACATTCTGTCTAGGTCTGCATACTTGTTTACCTTATGTATTTCAATACACCCAACACTTCCTCCTTCATTATGGTAACTTGCCTGAGAGTATTCACATACGTTTCCCTAACCTCAACATACTTCACTCTAGTGAATACCAATGTAAAATAATCAGCAGGGATCTCATCTATTTCCTCTGGCTCCACACACAACCTGCCTTCTTTGACTTCAGTGGGCCTACTCATTCCCCGGTTACCCTCTTGCACCTAACATATGTACAAAATGCTTTGGCTTTCTCCCGAAAACTGCTGACTAGGGACATGTTGTAGCCCCTTTTTTTTCTAACTTATTGATTGAGCTCCTTTCTATTTGCTCAATATTCTTCAAGGACTGTCTGTTTTTAATTGCCTTCATCTTAGGTATGCTTCCTTTTATTTTGACTAAGCTGGCAATTTCCCCCGTAATCCATGGTTCCTGAATTCTGCCATTCCAGTCCTTCAGTTTCACAGGAACATGCTATCCTGCACTCTAATCAATTGGTTCTTAGAAGAATCCCACGTGTCAGATATGGATTTATGCACAAACAGTTGTTCCCAATCCGCATTCTCCAATTCTTCTTTGTGAATTCGGTTTTAATTGTCCTTCCCCCAATGTAATACCTTTATCAGAGATCCACTCTTGTCTTTATCAGTAAGTATCAAAAACTTACAGAATTATGGTCACTATTTCCAAAATGTTCTCTCATTGAAAATTAAACCCCTCAGCAGTGCTTATTTCCCAATACCAGGTCCAGTATGGCCCCCTCCCCCATTCAACTATCCATATACTGTTTCAAAAATCTCTCCTGGACACGCTGACAAATTACTCTCCATCCAAACCCCTGGCACTAAGGGAAACCCAGTCAATACGGGGTAAGTCAAAATCACCCACCACAACATTATTTTCACATCTTTCCAGAATCTAACTACTTATCTCTTCCTCTATCTCCCATCGGTAGCTGGGATGGCTGCAGTATAATCCCAGCATTGTGACTGCAGCTTTCTTGTTCCTGAGCTCTACTCATAACGGTCTTGCTGCAAAATTCCTCAAGGGCTTCCTCCCTCAACACAGTGATGATATGTAGCCTCACCAGTTATGGAACACCAACGCCTCTTTTGCTTCCTCCTCTGTTGTGTCTAAAAACTAAAATGGAGTTATTTTCAGAGGTAATTGTAGATTTACCAAGGATTGCAATGTATGCACATCACAAACAGAAATTTGGCTTAATAGGTCCATGCTGGTGTTTTGCTTCAAGAAACCTACTCCAACTCTTTCACTTAGCACCATCAGCGTATCCTTTTGTTCCTGTCTCCCCACGTTCTTCTCTTTCCTTTGAGTGTGTTGCCCTGTACCGTGGCTCTGCAGTTTTTATTTGTGTTTCAAATAAAAAGTATTAGTCATCCCATTGGTATCTGTCCACAAATGTAGTTCACACATTTGGAAGGTAATATTCTGTACTCGCATTGACAGGGGTCAAAATAATGAGGACACATTTTACTCTTTCAGAGATAGTAGGAACGGCCGATGCTGGAGTCTGAGACAACAAGGTGTCAATCTGGAGGAACACAGGAGGCCAGGCAGTATCAGAGGAACAGGAAAGCTGACGTTTTGGTTCTGGACCCTGTATTTGGCAAAGTGAACCAGCTACCTAAATGCTGTGGCTGCTTGAGAAGTTCCACAGCAAGGTATTACATGGAAAATGGCTCACTTCTGAATTTCCCGAAGTATCTGCATCACCTAAAAGGCATACTAGAATGCACTACACTTATGCAGATGTATGCTGCTTCAGTGACACTTGAGAATTGTAGCACCATCCAAAGGCTAAGCAGCCTATCTCATTATCTTTGCATCCATCATCTTAAACATCCTTCCTCTCAGCTACCAATGTACCATAGATACAGTTTGTACTATCAACGGGATGCTCTACAGCAACTTCTTAGACAGCCCCTCCCAAACCCACAACCTTCACCTAGGAGAACAAAGTGTGGAGTTGGATGAACACAGCAGGCTAAGCAGCATCTCAGGAGTACAAAAGCTGACGTTTCAGGCCTAGACCCTACATCAGAGAGGGGGATGGGGAGACGGAACTGGAATAAATAGGGAGAGAGGAGGAGGTGGACCAAAGATGGAGAGAAAAGAAGATAGGTGGAGAGGAGAGTATAGGTGAGGAGTTAGGGAGGGGATAGGTCAGTCCAGGGAAGATGGACAGGTCAAGGAGGCGGGATGAGGTGGTAGGTAGGAAATGGAGGTGCGGCTTGAGGTGGGAGGAGGGGATGGGTGAGAGAAAGAACAAGTTAGGGAAGTGGAGACAGGCTGGGCTGGTTTTGGGATGCAGTCGGGGGGAGGGGTCGAGCTGGGCTGGTTTTGTGTTTCCCATTATCACCTTCACCTAGGAGGTCAGGACACTGAATATATGGTCAGGTCAACATTTGCAACTCACACATTAACAATGTGTGTATATCACCACAAAGAGTGCAACAGGTGCTGAACATGATCCACTAAAAGAGTGTTCAAAGAAGTAGGTTTGAGGAACTTCTCAAAGGAGGAGAAGGAGGTGGAGAGGTGCATAGTGGAAATTACAGAACTTAGGATCTTGACCAATGGAATTGAATGATTAAATTCAGGGATGCCTGCAAGGCAAGAATTAAAAGAGAACAGATGGTTGAGTGGGCTGTGAGGCCATAGAAAATTACTGGGAAGGGGAGCAGTGAGGCATTGGAGGAATTTGCAAATAAGGATGAGAATTTCAAAACTGAGGCAAAATAGAGAGTCAACATTAGCCACAGAGGACAGGGATGATGCGTGACAGGAACTTGGTGCAGACTAGGACAGGGGTGCCATTAATTTAGATGTCAAGTTTACAGAGAGTCGAATGTGGAAGGTTGGCCCAGAATGCATTGGAATAGACAAGCCCAGAAGCAAAAGCTTTCAGATCAGATGAACTGAGGTAGTTTACAGCTAGGTGTTCTTAGTGATGACGGACATCATATGTAGTTAGAAACATAGTAAGAACCGCTGATGCTGGAGTCTGAGATAACAAGGTGTAGAGCTGGATGAACACAGCTGGCCAGGGAGCATCAGAGGAGCAGGAAAGCTAACGTTTCGGGCCTGGACCCCTCTTCAGAAATGTAAATGTAGTTACAAGTTTATTTCAAATGCAGCAGTAAGGGTGCAGTCAAACTGGTTAAACGTCAGACAGTTACAGAATGGAATACAGAATAGAATTTTACAGTACAGGAGGCTGTTCAACCCATTGTGTTTATACTGTCCCCCAAAAGTGCTACCTGGCCAGTCCAACTCTCCAGCCCTCCCTGTGGCCCTCCACATCCATCTTTTTCAAGTGTACATTCAGCTCTTTTGAAACCTCCCATGGAATCTGCCTTCACCATCCTCCCAGGCAGTCCATCCCAAACCCTAACAACTCTGAGTCAAGATGTTTCTCCCCATCTCACTCCTAGCAGTCTTGCTGACAATCTTGAAATTGTGAACCCTAGATACTGATATACTAACTAGTGCAAACAAAATATCTTTCTTTAGTCTGTCAAAATTGTTCACAATTGTGAACACCTCAATGAGATCACCTCTTAATTTTGTACGTTCTAAGGAGAATAAGTCCAATTTCTCTAATCTTTTCTTGTATCTAAAGTCCCTCATTCCTGGTATCATTTTGGTAAACCTCCTTTGCACTCTCTTCAGGCTTTAACATCCTTCCTTAAATGCGGTGCCCAGAACTGAACATAATACTTCAAATACAGTCTGACCAATGATTTGTAGAGTGTAGCGTCACGTTCTTGTTTTTATACTCCATGTCTCTGCTTATCAACACAACGATCCTATAAGCCTTCTAAATAATAACTGTTTCAAATTGCCTGACCACCTTCAGAGAATTAAGCACTTACACCCAGAGGTCCCTCTGCTCCTGTACTCCCCTCAAAGTCTTACCATTGACTCTTTATTGTCTTTTTAAAAAAAGTGAAAGCATTACAAATGCTGTAAATCAGGAACAATCAGTTCTGTAAATCAGTTCTGAGAAAGGGTCACCAAACCCAAAACATTAACTCTGATTTTTTTTCTTCACAGATGTTGCCAGACCTGCAGAGCTTTTCCAGCAGCTTCTGTTTTTGAGCCTGTATTGTCCCTCCATGTTTCTTCTACCGCAATGCATTACCTCACATTTCTCTGCTTTGCAATTCATTTGCCAGCTATCTACTCATTTGGTCAACTTGTCAATGTCCCTTCAAAGTCTCTCAGCATCAGCCTCACAATTCACTATTCTCCCTAGTTTAGTATCATCCACAGATTTAGAAATTGTACCCTCAATGCACTCAAATTGTTAGTATAAATCAGAAAAAACAAGAGTCCCTATAAAGATCCCTGGGGAACATTACTTCCAACTTGTCTCCAGTCTGAGAAATGCCCATTTATACCAACCTCTGTTTCATATCTTTTCATTTCTAATCCGTACTGTTGGGAGATCATGTTCAACAGCGACTGAGATCAGTGAGTGGTGAAAATAGCCTCTTTTTTAAGCATCCGCAGTGGTACAGTTCAATGTGGTGATGGAATCCAGAGTTTTACAGCAGCCTCTTTTATAGACAGTTTTTACATACAGTAAAATTTTAGCACTATGGTCTCACATAGTTTTCTCTATTGTACACAATTTTGTGTGACATCTGTCCTAGGGATGCAGTTGACAGTTCAGAAACTTGCTCAATGCTGGCCATTATTCCTGATGGGATTAGAATGTCTGTCTGGTTTGAGCTTGTATAATAAAGAGGTGTTAGTCCTTTTGCCTTTAAAAGTCAGTAATGTCAGTAGAAGTACTTGACCTATATGATCTAAATAAGTGAGAAATTTTGCATGTATTAAATAAAAGTGCAGAGGATATTAAACTGATCTCCCACAGCTGGATCATGAGATTTCATTTACTGTTGCTAGTTTTTAACAGCTCCTGCACAGTCATTCATGCAGTTTCACAAAAGCTCTGTTTTGATAGTAAGTTTCATAAAGTGAGTCGCAACCCTATTCAATGTGTATTTTAAAAAGTATAACTCCATATGTCAGTACGAGATGGTAGTCCTAAAGAAGTGAATGAGTTAGTAAAGATAATCACACACAATTTCTCACACTGTCAAGTATCCATCAACCAAAAACATTTCTGATTTGCTAACTAACCTGCTATGTGGTATTAAATCAAATATTTTTTCAAAGCCCAAGTGTACAGCATCCCCAGCATTACCTTCAGCTACTGCTATGTCAACTTATCAAAGAACTCAATTAAGTTTGTCAGGCATGACCACTTCTTGACAAAGCCATGTTGCCTGTCTAGGATTAACCTTTTCTTCCCCTTGAAGTTCTATTTATCTTATCCTGTATTATGGCCTCCATCAGTTTTTCCACTACTGATGTCAATCTGACAGATCGGTACTTTCCTGGGTTATCCTTTACCCCCTTTCTTAAACAACATGTAACATTTGCAATCTTCTAGCCCCCTGAGACTAATCCTGTGTTTACAGGGGCCTGGAAAATTTCTGTCAATGACTCTGCAATTTGGTCCTTTACCCCTCTCAGCAATCTAGGATGCATCCTGTCCTGGCCTGGTGACTTCTTTGTCTGGAGTGATGCCAGGCTATTTTTATCACCTCTTCTCTCTTCATCATAATGCTGCTTAGTTGCTCAACACCCAAGTTTTCAACTGGGCCATTGTCACCATTTTCTAATTTGGTAAAAACAGAAGCGATATATTTACTTCGTACCTCTGTCATTCCCTTTACTTCAATGATCAGCTCCCCGTGACTGTTTCTCATGGAGTCCACTCTATCCCTCATGAATATTTTACTACTAATATGTCTGAATAAAATTTACTATTTGCTTTGGTGCAGCCTGCCATTCTTTCCACATGCTTCCTCATAGCCTTCCTTATTGTAGCCTTCGCATTGCTCCTACATTTGAGATACACTTCCGGATTTCTGTTGCTATTATTATTCCAATATGCATCATATGCCACCCATTTCTTCCTTATTTACTCGTCAATATCTTAGTTATCCAGGTTACTCCAGCTTTGGATGCCCTGTATTTATTTCTCATGGCTATGTACCTAGCTTGCACTGTATTTATTTCTCTTTGACAATTTCCCATTTTTCATCTACTGTTTTATCCACCAAAATGCATTTCCAGTTAAACTAGCCCAGTGAACTTTAGATCCGTAAAAGCTGCCCTTTTTTATTCTGGAACCAAATCGTTGAGTGATTTTTAAATCCTTTTCCAACTCGATATTGAACCTTGTTACATTGTGATTGCAGTTTCCCAACTAACCTCCTAATCTGACATTCTCCACTTGGCCTGTTTCATTTCTAGGAGCAGATCCAGCATAGCTTTTTTACTGGTAGGATGGGAAATGTACTGTTCCAGATGGTATTCCTGCATAAATTGTAGGAAAATCTTGCTTTCCATGCCCCACATTCCACCATTTTCCTCGTTGGCCCTATGGTATTTGAAATCATGAACCATCACAATTCAACTTGTCCAGCAGATTTCCATAATTTACCAACAAATGATCTCTTCTACTTCCTACCCACTGTCTGGGAGTCTATAATAAATACCAAAGATCATTGCTCCACTCCTGTTTCTCACCTCCAATCATATAAATTGTAATTCAGGAACTGCATCCCATTCATAGGCTGTAATATTAGCTTTGGCCAAGGCAATAACACTTCCTGAGATAACAACATGTAGGGCTGGATGAACACAGCAGGCCAAGCAGCTTCAGAAGAGCAGGAAAGCTGATGTTTTGGGTCAAGACCCTTCCTTAGAAAATGCCTGGAGTTTTCTCATGAAGGGTCTTGACCTGAAATGTCAGCTTTCCTGCTCGGCCTGCTGTGTTCATCCAGCCCTATACCTTGTTTTCTCAGATTCTCCAGCATCAGCAGTTCCTACTATCACTATAACACTTCTTCTTTTTTATACTACCTGTTTCTACTAAAAACCTTATAATCTGGTATGTTAAATATCAGATAAAAACCAAAAGAACTACTGATGCTTTAAATCAGGAACAAAAACAAAGTTGCTGGAAAAATTCAGCAAGTCTGGCAGCATCTGTGGAGGAGAAAACAGAGTTAACGTTTCAGGTCCAGTGACCCTTCCTCAGAACTGAAGGGTCACTGGACCCAAAACGTTAACTTTGTTTTCTCCTCTACAGATGCTGCCAGACCTGCTGAATTTTTCCAGCAACTTTGTTTTTGTTCCATGTTAAATATCAGTCCTGTTCTGGTTTGAGCAATATTTCTGGCAATACTACAATGTCATATCCCTCTGGAGCAATTTCTGCTTTGAGTTCCCCAATTTTGTTCACTATACTCCATGCATTTACAAACACACAATTTAAACATGTCCTGATCTCTTTCTTGCCCAATGGAAGGTGAGATTTGGGGGCGGCTTGGTGGCATGGTGGCTAGCACTGCTGCCTCAGAGCACCAGGGACCCAGGTTCAATTCCAGCCTTGGGTGACTGTCTGTGTGGAGTTTACACATTCTCCCCATGTCTGCGTGGCTTTCCCCAGGGTGCTCCGGTTTCCTCCCACAGTCCAAAGATGTGCAGGGTAGGTGGATTGGCTATGCTAAATTGCCCGTAGTGTTCAGGGGGGTGTAGATTAGATGGGCTATCGGGGATGGGTCTGGGTGGGATATTCTGAGGTTCAGTGTGGACTTGTTAGGCCAAAGGGCCTGTTTCCACAATGTAGGAATTCTAATTCTAATTCTAATTTCTTTGTTCACTGTCAACACTCAAACCTTCCTTCATTTTCATTTTCTCTGTTCCCCATCTTCTCTCGTTTGCTCTCATTGGGTGTAGATTTGGAAATATCAACATCCCAAAATCTGAATACTTCCCTTTCACACCATCCCTCAAGCCATGCATTTACCTTCATTCTATGTTTAAATAATGAAGCTCATTGCACAGGTACTATTTCTAAGATTACTACCCTGGTTTCACATTTTAGCCAGCTCCCTAACTCCTGAAAGTGATCCTGTGAGACCTCAAAGCTGTCCCTTTTTATGTTTTTGGTTCCTTCATGAATGATGACCATTGGTAATTCACCTACCTATTCTAGAAGTTTATCCAGTCTTTCTGAAATATCTCAAACCTCTGCACCTAGGAGGCACAGACCATACGGGACTGTCAATCTCAGCCGCAAACTTTCCTCACTAATCTGCCGACCAGCCTCTCTCTCTTTTCCCAAAGTAGCCTCAGGCACTTTGGCACTATGGTTTTCCTCAAGTCACCAACCCCAACTCAGTTGTGTTACTCATTACATAAGCATCTAAAATTTCACACCTGTTAGATAGCTCCAAGGAATCCTGGGTTTGTGAATCTGATATCACTTTCCCTTTTGGCAAATGGTCACCCACTCACCCGCCATCTCTGCATTTGCCTGTCATGATTTGAGGTATCACTCTCTGGTACAACTGCTCCAGAAATCTCTCTCCTTGTATGGTGTGCAGTGAGGATAAGCACTGCTCCAAATTACAAAATGCTGTTCAAAGAATGCTACCCTCTAGCACTTTCTGCAGATGTGACTGCCCTGAATGTCTTAACCATAGAACCATAGAACTCCTATTGTGTAGAAACAGGCCTTCGGTCCAACAAGTCCACACTGAACCTCAGAGCATCTCTCTGAGACACATCCTGCATAACCCAACTAATCTACACATCCCTGAACACTACAGGTAATGTTAGCATGGCCAATCCACCTAACGTGCACATCTTTGGATTCTGGGAGGAAACCGGAGCACCAAGAGGGGACACACACAGGAACAGTCGCCGAGCCTGGGATCAAACCTGGGTCCCTGGTGCTGTAAGGCAGCAGTGCTAACCACTGAGCCACCGTGCCGCCCTTGTGAATCCAAAACCTCCCACATTTTACATGCCACACATCACAAGCTTTCCCAACACCACTGCCATCTTTATCAGTGAAGGTGGGCAAATAAATTTAGTGCTTAGGGAACAGAGGTGGTATCAGAGACCAAAGGCAATCCGCCCTGCAATTACCTGGGGAATTCGCTGGACTGTTTTTATTGTGATGAATCTTTATCAGACGTCAAGCTTTCTGACCCCTGGAAAGAAAGGTCGGCAAAATTTTGTTCAATATGGGTTTGAAATAGTGATATCAATCCAGATTGGATGATTCAGAGGTATATTCCAAGAACTTACTTTTTAAATCCATTTAAAATATTGCTGAAGATGGAAACCGTGATGTTCCTAATCCTGACATAACTATTCTATATGATTCTGAAAACGTTAACACTGAGGAGCACCTAGAGTGCACTCAAATGAAGATCTTGTATGGGCTTGTGAGCAGAACAGTTATGATCTCAAAAGAGTGAGACCGAACATTTAGGTCTTCCTCAGAATCACCACAACAGTATCTGTTTGAAAAATGTAACTGGCAATGAATATCTAACATACAAGAGATAACAACGTATACAGGTGAATGAACGCAGCAGGCCAAGCAGCATCAGAGCAGCAGGAAAGCTGACATTTCAGACCTAGACCCTTCCTCAGACCCTTTCATTTCCTGCTGCTACGATGCTGCTTGGCCTGCTGTGGTCATTCAGCTCTACACCTTGTATTCTCAGATTCTCCAGCATCTGCCATTCCTACTACCACCTAATATACATGCAAGTATACCTTCTTAACTACAAAAGACTGTTCTGGTTAGACCAGGAAGTGATTTTCCTTCACCAATAAAAACCAAGTGGGTGTCATAATTTCCAGTGCTTAAATGGGGACAGCAGCTGCAACCTCCATCAGGATCAGTAACTCATACAGCATAGTGAGCAGACATGACCACACAATAATCACATGAAGGCTGGAGTCTTTATATGCACCCAGAAATGTGACACAAGGTGGGTGTGTAGACATAATTCAGTGAAAATCCAAAAATTCAGGTTTCTGAAAGCAGGATGTAAGTGAACAATGAAGCCCTCTAAACATTAAATGTGAATTGAGCTTTCCAATTGCAAGTATGAGGAAGCCCCTATGGATTTATTTGCCTGTCATGGACCATCATTTCAAGGCCAGCTCAGAAGAATTAAGTTCCCCTTCGCAATTACGATCTCTCTCAGTGAGCAATTTGGGCTTTCTGATTCTTGACTGCATGTTAACACAAATGCAGTAGGGAGATACTGTATTTGACAATAGACAATAGACAATAGGTGCAGGAGTAGGCCATTCGGCCCTTCGAGCCACCAGCACCATTTATTATGATCATGGCTGATCATCCACAATCAGTATCCTGTTCCTGCCTTATCCCCATAGCCCTTGATTCCACTATCTTTAAGAGCTCTATCTATCTCTTCCTTGAAAGTATCCAGAGAGTTGGCCTCCACTGCCTTCTGGGGCAGAGCATTCCATATATCCACCATTCTCTGGGTGAAGACGTTTCCCCTCAACTCTGTTCTAAATGGCCTACCTCTTATTTTTAAGAGATAATGGGAACTGCAGATGCTGGAGATTCCAAGATAATAAAATGTGAGGCTGGATGAACACAGCAGGCCAAGCAGCATCTCAGGAGCACAAAAGCTGACGTTTCGGGCCTAGACCCTTCATCAGAGAGGGGGATGGGGGGAGGGAACTGGAATAAATAGGGAGAGAGGGGGAGGCGGACCGAAGATGGAGAGTAAAGAAGATAGGTGGAGAGGGTGTAGGTGGGGAGGTAGGGAGGGGATAGGTCAGTCCAGGGAAGACGGACAGGTCAAGGAGGTGGGATGAGGTTAGTAGGTAGCTGGGGGTGCGGCTTGGGGTGGGAGGAAGGGATGGGTGAGAGGAAGAACCGGTTCGGGAGGCAGAGACAGGTTGGACTGGTTTTGGGATGCAGTGGGTGGGGGGGAAGAGCTGGGCTGGTTGTGTGGTGCAGTGGGGGGAGGGGATGAACTGGGCTGGTTGAGGGATGCAGTGGGGGAAGGGGAGATTTTGAAACTGGTGAAGTCCACATTGATACCATATGGCTGCAGGGTTCCCAGGCGGAATATGAGTTGCTGTTCCTGCAACCTTCGGGTGGCATCATTGTGGCAGTGCAGGAGGCCCATGATGGACATGTCATCAAGAGAATGGGAGGGGGAGTGGAAATGGTTTGCGACTGGGAGGTGCAGTTGTTTGTTGCGAACTGAGCGGAGGTGTTCTGCAAAGCGGTCCCCAAGCCTCCGCTTGGTTTCCCCAATGTAGAGAAAGCCGCACCGGGTACAGTGGATGCAGTATACCACATTGGCAGATGTGCAGGTGAACCTCTGCTTAATGTGGAATGTCATCTTGGGGCCTGGGATGGGGGTGAGGGAGGAGGTGTGGGGACAAGTGTAGCATTTCCTGCGGTTGCAGGGGAAGGTGCCGGGTGTGGTGGGGTTGGAGGGCAGTGTGGAGCGAACAAGGGAGTCACGGAGAGAGTGGTCTCTCCGGAAAGCAGACAGGGGTGGGGATGGAAAAATGTCTTGGGTGGTGGGGTCGGATTGTAAATGGCGGAAGTGTCGGAGGATAATGCGTTGTATCCGGAGGTTGGTAGGGTGGTGTGTGAGAACGAGGGGGATCCTCTTGGGGCGGTTGTGGCGGGGGCGGGGTGTGAGGGATGTGTCGCGGGAAATGCGGGAGACGCGGTCAAGGGCGTTCTCAATCACCGTGGGGGGGAAGTTGCGGTCCTTAAAGAACTTGGACATCTGGGATGTGCGGGAGTGGAATGTCTTATCGTGGGAGCAGATGCGGCGGAGGCGGAGGAATTGGGAATAGGGGATGGAATTTTTGCAGGAGGGTGGGTGGGAGGAGGTGTATTCTAGGTAGCTGTGGGAGTCGGTGGGCTATTATCTCTCATCCGCCTAGCGGAACTCGTCCTCACACTCAACAACTTCTCTTTTGACTCCTCCCACTTCCTACAGACTAAGGGGGTGGCCATGGGCACCCGCATGGGCCCCAGCTATGCCTGCCTCTTTGTAGGTTACGTGGAACAGTCCATCTTCCGCACCTACACAGGCCCCAAACCCCACCTCTTCCTCCGGTACATTGATGACTGTATCGGCGCCGCCTCTTGCTCCCCAGAGGAGCTCGAACAGTTCATCCACTTCACCAACACCTTCCACCCCAACCTTCAGTTCACCTGGGCCATCTCCAGCACATCCCTCACCTTCCTGGACCTCTCAGTCTCCATCTCAGGCAATCAGCTTGTAACTGATGTCCATTACAAGCCCACCGACTCCCACAGCTACCTAGAATACACCTCCTCCCACCCACCCTCCTGCAAAAATTCCATCCCCTATTCCCAATTCCTCCGCCTCCGCCGCATCTGCTCCCACGATAAGACATTCCACTCCCGCACATCCCAGATGTCCAAGTTCTTTAAGGACCGCAACTTCCCCCCCACGGTGATTGAGAACGCCCTTGACCGCGTCTCCCGCATTTCCCGCGACACATCCCTCACACCCCGCCCCCGCCACAACCGCCCCAAGAGGATCCCCCTCGTTCTCACACACCACCCTACCAACCTCCGGATACAACGCATTATCCTCCGACACTTCCGCCATTTACAATCCGACCCCACCACCCAAGACATTTTTCCATCCCCACCCCTGTCTGCTTTCCGGAGAGACCACTCTCTCCGTGACTCCCTTGTTCGCTCCACACTGCCCTCCAACCCCACCACACCCGGCACCTTCCCCTGCAACCGCAGGAAATGCTACACTTGTCCCCACACCTCCTCCCTCACCCCCATCCCAGGCCCCAAGATGACATTCCACATTAAGCAGAGGTTCACCTGCACATCTGCCAATGTGGTATACTGCATCCACTGTACCCGGTGCGGCTTTCTCTACATTGGGGAAACCAAGCGGAGGCTTGGGGACCGCTTTGCAGAACACCTCCGCTCAGTTCGCAACAAACAACTGCACCTCCCAGTCGCAAACCATTTCCACTCCCCCTCCCATTCTCTTGATGACATGTCCATCATGGGCCTCCTGCACTGCCACAATGATGCCACCCGAAGGTTGCAGGAACAGCAACTCATATTCCGCCTGGGAACCCTGCAGCCATATGGTATCAATGTGGACTTCACCAGTTTCAAAATCTCCCCTTCCCCCACTGCATCCCTCAACCAGCCCAGTTCATCCCCTCCCCCCACTGCACCACACAACCAGCCCAGCTCTTCCCCCCCACCCACTGCATCCCAAAACCAGTCCAACCTGTCTCTGCCTCCCGAACCGGTTCTTCCTCTCACCCATCCCTTCCTCCCACCCCAAGCCGCACCCCCAGCTACCTACTAACCTCATCCCACCTCCTTGACCTGTCCGTCTTCCCTGGACTGACCTATCCCCTCCCTACCTCCCCACCTACACCCTCTCCACCTATCTTCTTTACTCTCCATCTTCGGTCCGCCTCCCCCTCTCTCCCTATTTATTCCAGTTCCCTCCCCCCATCCCCCTCTCTGATGAAGGGTCTAGGCCCGAAACGTCAGCTTTTGTGCTCCTGAGATGCTGCTTGGCCTGCTGTGTTCATCCAGCCTCACATTTTATTATCTTATTTTTAAACTGTGTCCTCTAGTTCTGGACTCCCCCATCAATGGAAACATGCTGCCTGCCTCCAGATTGTCCAATCCCTTAATAATCTTATACGTCTCAATCAGATCCCCTTTCATCCTCCTAAACTCAAGTGTCTACAAGCCCAGTCGCTCCAATCTTTCAACATATGATAGTCCCGCCATTCCGGGAATTGACCTTATGAACCTACACTGCACTCCCTCAATAGCCAGAATGTCCTTCCTCAAATTTGGAGACCAAAACTGCACACAATACTCCAGGTGCGGTCTCACCAGGGCCCTGTACAGCTGCAGAAGGACCTCTTTGCTCCTATACTCAATTCCTCTTGTTATGAAGGCCAGCATGCCATTAACTTTCTTCACTGCCTGCTGTACCTGCATGCTTGCTTTCATTGACTGATGTAGAAGAACACCCAGATCTCGTTGAACTTCCCCTTTACCAAACTTGACTCCATTGAGATAGTAATCTGCCTTCCTGTTCTTGCCACCAAAGTGGATAACCGCACATTTATCCACATTAAACTGCATCTGCCATGCATCCGTCCACTCACCTAGCCTGTCCAAGTCACCCTGTATTCTCATAACATCCTCCTCACATTTCACACTGCCACCCAGCTTTGTGTCATCAGCAAATTTGCTAATATTACTTTTAATGCCTTCAACTATATCATTAACGTATATTGTAAATAGCTGCGGTCCCAGCACCGAACCTTGTGGAACACCACTGGTCACTGCCTGCCATTCCAAAAGGGACCCATTTATCACTACTCTTTGCTTCCTGTCAGCCAGCCAATTTTCAATCCAAGCCATTATTTTTCCCCCAATACCATGTGCCCTAATTTTGCTCACTAGTCTCCTATGTGGGACTTTATCAAAGGCTTTCTGAAAGTCCAGGTATACTACATCCACTGGTTCTCCCTTGTCCATCTTCATAGATACATCCTCAAAAAATTCCAGAAGATTAGTCAAGCATGATTTCCTCTTCGTAAATCCATGCTGACTCTGGCCTATCCTGTTACTGCTATCCAAATGATTTGTAATTTCATCTTTTATAATTGACTCCAGCATCTTTCCCACCACTGACTTCAGGCTAACTGGTCTATAATTCCCTGTTTTCTCTCTCCCTCCTTTCTTGAAAAGTGGGACAACATTAGCCACCCTCCAATCCGCAGGAACTGATCCTGAATCTATAGGACATTGGAAAATAATTACCAATGCGTCCATGATTTCTAGATTCACCTCCTTAAGTACCCTGGGATGCAGACCATCAGGTCCTGGGGACTTATCAGCCTTCAGACCTAACAATCTATCCAACACCATTTCCTGCCTAATAAAAATTCCCTTCAGTTCATCCATCACCCCAGGTCCTTCAGCCACTATAACATCCGGGAGATTGCTGTGTTTTCCCTAGTAGATCCAAAGTACCTATTCAACTCTTCTGCCATTTCCTTGTTCCCCATAATAAATTCACCCGTTTCTGTCTTCAAAGGCCCAATTTTAGTCTTAACCATTTTTTTCCTTTTCACATACCTAAAAAAGCTTTTGCTATCCTTTATATTTTTGGCCAGTGTGCCTTCGTACCTCATTTTTTCTCCACGTATTACCTTTTTAGTTATCTTTTGTTGTTCTTTAAAACTTTTCCAGTCGTCCGGCTTCCCGCTCATCTTTGCTATGTTATACTTCTTCTTTTTTATTTTTATACAGTTCTTAACTTCCCTCATCAGTCATGGCCACTCCTGCCTTCCCCTTAGGATCTTTCTGCCTCTTTGGAATGAACTGATCCTGCACCTTCTGCATTTTTATCCAGAAATACCTGCCATTGTTATTCCACTGCCTTCTTTGGAGTAAGTAACCACTGGCTTTTTCCTCTTTGGCAGTGTTCAGTCTTATCATGTCATAATTGACATTGGTTGCTAATAGTCTAATGTTCAGAACAGAGAATAACCAAAGAAGGGAGAGAAGCTGAGTGTAAGGTCAAGGAGGATGACCAACTCTCAAAATCTGTCTGAAAAAGGGAGCCAGACTGACCAGGAAAGGATTGAAGAGCTGAAACATTTACCTGCACTCAGCTCTGGGAACTTAGGTAATGCTTCTGGCTGCAGGGAATGATTACAAATGGTTCTGCTACAACATATGTTTCCATAGTGCAAATTGGCACTAACATGACTGATGAATAGGGGAACGCAATTCTAAAACAATTCTATACTGCGATTCCATTGGTGACCTTATTGTTGATGTTTTGGAAGATGTTTTCAGAAAGTATTCTCAAGAAAGTCTTCTCAAGCTGGATAATGTGCCAAGCCATCACCATTGGTGAGCTTTCTGAAAACATCAAAGTGCCATTTCTACCCCCAAACACAACCTCTCTCCTTCAACCAGGGTACAAGTGCAGCTTTTAAAGCTTATTATTTAAGGTGCATAGTTAACAGGCTCATTGCAGCCACTGAGGGGAATAAGGACAGTTCCTTAAATTTTGGAAGAGCTTTAACATCAAGAATGCAATTGCCCATCATCGTGGATTCCTATGGTAATGTCAGTAAGGACTGCTAGCATGCAGTTTGGTGAAAACTTCTCCCAGATTTGTTTTCAAGGCTTTGTCAAAGGAGCTCCAAAGAATCAAAGAACATTATGTTGATCTTGCAAAGCAATTTGGACTTGATGAAGTGGAGAGTGAGGATGTTGAAGAGCTGTTCGAGTCCCACTGTGAAGACCTCTCTGCAGCTGATCTACAACAACTTGCTGCTGAGGGGCAAATGGAAGCTGGAGATAAACATGAAGTCTGGGATGAAGCATCACGAGAGCTTTCAACTTCTGTTTTGTCTTCTATCCTGAGGGAAATTGAGAAACAGTTGCAGCTCTGAGAGGATAATGATTACAATGCAGCTTGCAGCTGGCTGACTGTTCATGGAATAAGATCTTATTTGGCACCCTATGAACAATTTCTTCATTAAAGAAGAAAAAGGGCCAAGCAGCAAAATCTAAAAGCTTTTTTTCAGCCAACCGTCAAGAAACAGTCAGAAAAATCCACTTCTGGATTAATTATTTTTCACCCTAACCCTGCAAGCGCAACTGCACCTGAAGGTGGTGACGATGATGAAGACCCTCAGCTCCTGCATTAACAACAGACCAACCTCAAAACCTCCTCCCCAATAAAGTCACCTTGACAATTTTTCAAGATAAAGTGTTAAATTAACTTTAATTCATATCTGATAGAGGAAGTAAAGCATTTTATTCAAACTTTGCAATCCTTTGTGTTCGGCTTTTGAGTGATATTTTTTGGTTGTCTGCCCTGAACCCCACTTTTTCCATCGGCCCCGTTATTTCTATAGCGCAATTTTCTATAATGCAATGTTGCGCAGGAGCACAATTATTGTGTTATCAATTATCGAAAGGAGGCCATTTGACCCTATAAAACAATAACAGAATCATTGACTTCCTGACTGGCCCACCACAAGATATGCAGTGCTCCACAATTCGATGTCAAGTATGCTGGGATAGAATTCAACAGCAAGACTTAAAGGGAGCAGGATCAGACACATTGCTCTCTTCTGACTAAATGGAAAACTCTTATTTTCATGAGATGAGAGAAACAAAACATTTGTTTCTAATGAATTAGAGCACAATAAATTGTCAAACGTGTTTATAAAAAGCAGAACTATTCAGCATATATGGTAGGTCATAAAAAATAAAGCAATGTGTGTTTCACATGCAGTGCCAACTCTCTGGTGGGTCGATGGATTTTTGTTTTCTCCTTTACAAATTAAGTTTTCTGAATTTTACTCCTCATAATGTTAAGCAATGCTAAAAATGGGAGTTTGGAATTTACATCCATTTTTTATGTCTGTTGTCAGTAGCCAATAATAATTCTAGGTCATGTGCAGATTATAACATCCCTCTCTACTCTAATAATTACGGCAAAGCTGTTCCTGGGTAGTAGGACAGGAGGGGAATAAAGAATCAACAGTCCACTCTCTGTTTCCACTAAAGATTTATATGGGGTGGCTGGATTACAGCAAGGATTGCCAATTTGACATTACCCATTTAGAACTACCACTCAAGGCCAACTGCTCGCTCACAGCTTTGTCATCTGTAGCTTTCAATGCAGCCTGCAATCCTCGTGATTTCTTTAAGAGTGGCTATGAGTTTATTATTATTTTTATTAATGGGATGCTGCATGCGTTGGATATAAATCCAATTATGGCTGAGAATTAAAGTTTATTAAGGTCATTTCCATTTGGAATGTTTCATCTGGACTGAAATTGTATTCTAGATTTCAGAGGTACAAGAACAACATTTTTTTTACGTGCTTCTCAAAAGTCCCACTCTCCACATTGTTTAATTGCAATGTCAAAGAATGTGTTGATTGTTTTAAAAGCCAGCTTTCTGATAAGCCATTCCTGACCTTATGACAGATGGAAAAATATTGGTGAGCAGCTGAATATGATTTGGCTGAGAATACTGCCTTGAGCACCTCCAGCTGCAATGAGACTCCAGTTGCTAGGCACTTTTCCCTTAAACTCATTGATTTCAATCCATTGATCTTCCTTGATTCAGCTACTCTAGCCTCTCCTTTTGATTTTAGTACAAGTCCACACAAGGTTGCAGAGGTCTGAAGTCAAATGGTTCTGGTATAGTCCCAGCAATGCAGACTATTACTGCATTGGCAGAGTTTGGCACAATCAATGACTCCTGACAGCACCTTATTGCTTTTAGTGAAAGAATGTTGTTGGGCATTGCTAGGTAGATGCCAGTGTCATTGTTGTGCTATTCCTTCTACTGTGCACATCTTCAATACCACAATCAGTGGTGTTTTGGCCATTGCCTTTCATCCCATCTATTGCCCTTCAACTATGCCTTCATGTTGTAATGTAAATTTGTGCTACATTATTATTACTTGGGAACGCTGATTCCGAAGTCAATGAAAATTGTTTTTAATTCTCTGTGAAGTTTTTTGTATAAAAATAAATTCACAACGTCATTTTGAAGCATAAACTTAAGCATGTGACTTCAGATAAAGGGCTTGATCAGCTACCTGTGGGCTAATTACTGAATATTTATAAGGCTTAGTTTTTGTGATACAAAAGCAGATGATCTGGGCACTGGTAGGTTGAGTTCAGTATAAGAGGACTCAGCCCTGCAGAAGGGCTTTTCTTAAAAAAAAATGGAAATCTCCAGGTTTGAAAAGTTGGCAGAAATCTCCAGTCTGTCAAAATTAAGAAGAGGTATCTATACCATCAGAGCTAAAAGGAAGTCTTACGCTAATTCTGAAATCCAGGAGGAAGGAGTTTGCACAATCTCCCTTGTGTGCCTGTGTGGGTTTCATCCAGGTGCTCTAATTTCATCCCACTGTCCAAAGATCTACAGGTTAGATGGTGTGATAACACTATGGCTTTGAGGTATATTTTGTCCTTTTTGTTTACATGAAGAGAAGTTGAGACAGAGAAGCCAGCCAGTCTGTTCCAAGCCAATAAAGTAAACAGCTTATGAGGCCTTGTGATTTTAAAACAAAAAGGTAGAAAAATAAAATCAGTATGAATGGGTGGAGTTTGGCTCCCATAGAACCAAAGTTTTATTTTAGCTTTCAGTAGTAGTAGGGGCTTTGAAACTATCACAGCGTTATGCTTGAGTTCGCTCTCTCTGCAAGAATTTTCACTTGATGTTCTTTCCTCCTGGACTGGAGAAACATTGTACATGAGACAATTTATTTTACTGAGCTTACCTTTGCCAAAGGTGTGTTTATGGGATGTTACTATCTTGGAACTGTTGCTGTTTAGGAGTTAAATAATCTATTAGTCCATTAAGTTTTCCAATACAGTTAAAGTGAGACCAATTCTTCTTTGTTGTGTTTGTATTCTAACATGGAGTGAAACTAAAGTGTGTTTTTATTAGATTCTTTTATTTTAGATTCCCTATGGTGTGGAAGCAGGCCCTTCGACCCAACAAGTCCACCCCACCCTTGGAACATCTCACCCACACCCATCCCCCTATAACCCACACACCCAATTTAGCATGGCCGATCCACCTAGCCTGCACATCTTTGGACTGTGGGAGGAAACCGGAGCACCCGGACGAAACCCACGCAGACACGGGGAGAATGTGCAAACTCCACACAGACAGTTACCTGAGGCTGGAATCGAACCCCGGTCCCTGGCGCTGTGAGGCTGCAGTGCTAACCACTGAGCCACCGTGCCGCCCCGTGTTTTGCTTAATGCTGAATAGTGTAATTAATCAAATTACACCTGGAACACAGCACATTACACTTTAATTAGCCTTTAAATAAGGTAAGTTTAGGTTCTAGGCTATCTCCTTGATATATTTGAAGTGGGGTTTGTAATGTCCATAATAATGCTAAATTGCCCTGTAGTGTCCAGGCTGTGCAGTCTAGATGGGTTAGCCATGGTAAATGCCGGGTTAAGAGTATATTGTGGGAGAACAGATCTGGGTGTTATGCCCTTTGGAGGGTTTGTATAGACTCGATGGGCATCTATGTGTGGGTAAATTATTGCATTAGAATGAGCAATTGAAATTGGAGAAATGGAAATTCTGTGGATGGCAAAGTTTTAGTTTTAGGGAATAAACAGAAGGACACCAAAATAATAAAGTAGAAAGGCAAGAACCAAAAAGTCAACTAAAGAAAGTAATATGTCTCTACTGTAATTAGACTGGATATACTAAAGCCAATTGCTGAAACTGAAATGGGAGACCGATTGCATTGATAGGAATAACTAAAACTACTCAGAAGAGTGGTACAACTGTCACAATCATGCAAGTGGAGCATGTTCATTCAGAAACTACTGTAAAGGGAAAGATAACTCAGGCTAGACAAGAAATCTTTTCAATTATTGATGAAGAGAATCATATAACTGTAGGTTCTGAACATATTATTTGAAAAGGTGGGGTATTTCTAATCAAAGAGGTAATCCTCCAAAGATAATAAAATCTCTCCACTGTGAGAATAGGCCATTTGGTTCATTGACTCTACGTTGCCTCTCCAAAGAGCATCCCACCTGGGCCCCACCCCCACGACCCTGCATTTCCCATGGTTAACTCACACATCCCTGGATACAATGGGCAATTTAGCATGGCCAATCCATCAAACCTGCACGTCTTTGGATTGTGGAAGGAAACCCACACAGACACAGAGAAAACATGCAAACTCCACACAAGCAGTCACCTGAGGCTGGAATGGAATCCAAGCACCTGGCACTGAGAGGCGGCAATGCTAACCACTAAGCTACTGTGTGATATTGATTAACACTGGAGCAAGTCAGTCATTGATGCTAGCTGATGATACAATTTGGCTTTCTGAGAAGTTAATGAAAGAAAAAAGTATTAATTGGTGGTGGAAATGGAGGGAAGAACCCAGTTCAATTATATTGAATTGGATTAAAGAGTGACTTAGTAAACAGAATTTATAACCAGAGGAGTGCAGATGTAACAGAAGGATCCTGAATTGAGATAGCTGTATAAAACCGCCTACTCAAAATTAAACCAGAACCAACATTCAAATGTTATTATTTAAAAAAAAGCCAAAGTGCCAATGAATAAATGGAGACTCCCTCAAGTACCAGTCAATAAGAGTTGGGCAGTGTAGTCCCACTGTATTATAACAGAAATTGGCTCATGAATTTCCAGAGGTACTTTGTTATGAGGAAAACATAAGCTAAAATACCAAGACATTTTTATGGACTATAATTACACAAAAAGAATAGCTAAATTTTGTTAGACATGCCATGTATGTCAGGCAATGGGGAAACCTGCTCTAAACCATTGCACTGCTCTATCCTCCTTTGGGTCAATACTTAAAATGATCTCTTTGACAAAGTTTTTGATGATGATTCCTGCTAAATCTTGCTGTCAAATTTTGTCAGGTAACACATGTGTGAAGTGTCATGATTTATTTTACAATAGTATAGGCAATATATTGTTTTTGGCAAATAACACAAAATAAATGTTCTGAGGACAGGATTCACTACCATCGTAAGTTAATGAAGCTAAAGGGTGGCAGACCAGAAATTGAACAGGATATTTAAATAAAGAAGCAAAGGTCGGCTAAAAAAATTGATCAGGAGGAAAAAATTAGAAAGAGATAAAGTTAGTTGAAAAAATGGAAATGGTAAGAGGTTCTATGGATATGTTAAAAGGAAAAGAATTAATAAAATGAACATTGGCACTATCAAAAGTGAGTCTGGAAATAACAATGGAAAACAAAGATATGGCAGATTAAATGAACAAGTTTGTTTGCAAAGGTTTTCATTGTAGAAGATCCGAGCAACATCTCAGAAATACTTGGAAATCGAAAAGATGGAGCAACACAAGAAAATTACAATCGCTGGTCAAGTAGTAATTTAAAAATTATTGCAGTTGTCAGAAGGCAACGCCTTATGTCCTAAGAGACTTCATTTGTGTCTTAAAAGAAAGTTGAATCAATGTGGTTTTGTGAAGGGTAAATTGTGCCTAAGAAATAGTTGGAGATCTTTGAGGAAGTAACGAGCAGTGGATAAAGGGGAACAGTTGAAACTGCTGTACTTAAAATTCCAGAATGCACTTGACAAGTTGCTGCATCACATATTTCTCAAAATAACATCTTGTGGATGAGGATAACATATTGCCGTGTAGAGAAGTTTGGTTCACTAACAGGAAACGGAGAATGAATAATTCTCTGGTTAGCGTGATGTAATAAGAGGTATGTTCTCAGGAAATGGAGGTACTTAGATCAGATTCCCTACAGTGTGGAAACAGGCCCTTTGGCCCAACAAGTCCATATCGCCCCTTGAAGCATCCCACCCAGACCCATCCCCCTATAAGCCACACACCCCTGAACACTATGGGCAATTTAGCATGGCCGATCCACCTAACCTGCACATCTTTGGATTGTGGGTGGAAAGCGGAGCACCCGGAGGAAACCCACGCAGACACGGGGAGAACGTGCAAGCTCCACACAGACAGTTACCCAAGGCTGGAATCGAACCTGGATCCCTGGCACTGTGAGGCTGCAGTGCTAACCACTGAGCCACCGTGCCACCCTCGAGTCTCTGCTGTTTCTCAGGCTTGGATGAAGGAACTCACGCAATGGTTGTCACATTTACTGATATCACTAAGATAGATAAGAAAGTAAGTTGTGAAGACAGAACGAAGCCACAAAGAGATGTAGATGAGCTAACAGAGTGGAAAAAGATGTAGCAAATGGAGCATTATGTGAGAGAATGTGAAATTGTCCATTTTGGCAGGAAGAATAAAGAAAAAGCATAATCTAAATGGAGATGGATAGCTTGCAGAATTCTGATAAGTAGAGGAATTTAGGTATCCTAGTGCATGATTTGCACACTTTGGGTGTAGGTACAGTGGTTAATTAGGAAAACTAATAGAATGTTACTGTTTATTGTAGGGGAATTGACGATAAAAGGAGGGAGATTATTCATCAGGCATCATGGAGACCACAACAGCAGTACTTTTACAGAATTGCTCTCCTTGTTTGAGGAAGGATGTTAATGCTTTGGAAGCAGTTTAGATAAAATGTTCTAGACTATTACCTAGAATAACATGGTGTAGAGATGGATGAACATAGCAGGCCAAGCAGCATCAGAGGAGCAGGAAAGCTGACGTTTCGAGCCTAGACTCTTCTTCAGAAATGGGGGGAAGGGGGATTCTGAAATAAATAGGGAGAGAGGGGAATGCGGATAGAAGATGGTTAAAGGAGAAGATGGGTGGAAAGGAGACAGACAGGTCAAAGAGGTGGGGGTGGAGCCAGTAAAAGGTGAGTGTAGGTGGGGATTTAGGGAGAGGATAGGTCAGTCCAGGGAGGGCAGACAGGTCAAGGGGTTGGGATGTGCTAGTAGGTTGGAGATTATTACCTGGAATGGGCATGTTGTCTTACGAGGAAAGGTAGGAAAAGCTGAGCTTGTTTATACTGGAGTTTAGAAGTGACTTGATGGAAACATATGTGATTCAGAGGGGTCCTTACAGAGTCCCTGTGGAAAGGGTATTTCCCTTTTTGGGAGAATCTACGATTAGGGGAGGTCACAGTTAAAAATAAAGGGTTATTATTTTGAGACAGAGATGAAGAGAGCTTTTTAAACCCAGGAAGGATCATGAGGTATTAGAATCCTCTTGCTGAAATGACGGTGTAAGCAGAGTCTTTGAATATTTATAAAGCAGATGTATGTAGTTTCTTGATAAGTAGTAGGACTGAAAAGTTATTGGGAACAGGCAGGAAAGTGGAATATTCAAAGCAGACATAAGATCATGGAATAGCAAGCAGGCTAGAGGGCTGAGTGGCCTACTTTGGCTCCTAATTTTATCCTTATGGTTTCCTATTGGCACCTTGACTTGGCCAGCATGACTGTCAATCAAAGCTAAGAGTTAAACATTTGGAGCTTGTATCTATGCTGGCATTCAGCTACGTGAACCACTGTTGAGTTTATTTTCAGAGAGATAAGTAGACTTCCCAGCACACCCCTCTCCAAACAATTATCTGCTCTCCATATGATTAATGGTCCAACATTTTTATAAACAACTTCCTTCATTTCCTGAAAAACAAGGATAGCATTTTGCTTGTCGCGTCCATCATGATGGCTTCTCAGAAGACTGGCTTTTAAAACAAACATCATTTTCAACTAGAAAAAAAACCTACAATGTGGAGAGGTGGGACTTTGGGAGCCAAAGCAGATTATGCACTGTTCCTGTGTCTCTGGGGCTTTGGACAGAATCCAAACTGGACTGATGGGATGGGAAATCTCCCTTCAATAAATGGTTGTAATCAATCTGATCTACTGTGTGTAGCTTTAATCTAGCTCTCATCAGACTTATGGCTATCGCATGAAGTTTAAAATAAACCTGCAGTCTCACTGAAAACATGTGGATGGTTAAAATTATTGACGTCAGTTTGAAATCAGGATCTGGAAAGCATCCAGCCTTACATTGACATGTGGCAAGTAACATTCACATTGCATAAGTACCAGACAATGATCCTCTCCAAAAGGAAAAAGACTCAGCTATATCTTTCTGATATTCAAAAGAATGATTATAGACCAACATCTTTTGATTCACTATTGGTCAGAGGTTCAATTTAAACAGTTGTATCAATATTTTGGCTACAAGAAAAGGTGTGTACTTTCACATAAGTGACTCAATTTCTCACTACACAAAATTTCTTCACCATAAAATCAAAATCAAATCATTGACACAACTCAAGTTAGGAATGAAGTACAATATTCACCGCTTGCCTGAAATCAGAGCAAAGTTCAAAGAAGGTTGATACCTCGCAGGAATAAGCTGCCTAACCAGGTGGATGTCCTGTCTCAGAACCAAATGGCTGTGTGAGGAAATCTAACAGCATCTTCCGTAGACTTGCCTTTGGATATTTAGCTTTGTTTTTGCACATAGGAAGGTGCAGGAAGTGTGAGCTGATGGTTGTGCAGTGCATCTGGAACCCACATGAACAGGACAAGCAACTGTGTGGTCCCCTCAATCAATGAGAAAGAAGGATTGAGAAAATACTAGCACAATAATTAAGGATATTCAAATTACCATGTGGAAATTCAATGTCAATTTAGCTATATAAAGAGAGATAATGGGAGGGAACAATAGACTAAATTAGGAGAAAGAGGTACAAAAACAGAAAGGAAAAGTAAACAAATTTGTAATAGCAAATTTGGCACTTTAAGACTGTCCAAACAATGAAAATGTGAATTAATGATATTCCAACAATTAAACATTAATGTTTATTACCCAAAAATGTTGATGTTATTTCACAGGTATCACATGATTTTTAACTAATACTCAGTTTCAGGAAGACCACTAGATTCAATGCATCTTAATGATGAGGGAGATACTATTTATCATAGGAGAGACATGACATGGAACGAAACCTTTGGTTAATTGAGCCCTGGCTCTTTTCCTGGATTTGCTGTATCATTTCATTGAAATATGGCATGTTGCAGTCTGGAGGAGGACTTTCAGACCATCATATATGCATTGATTCTTTGAAAGAGTAGCCCAGTTGTTCCCACTTCTTCCCCACACTCATGACCTTTCTTAAATCAAGTATTTATCTAATTCCTTCCTCAACGCTACTATTAAATTCACCTTCAACACCTCATCCAGCAATTCTTTCCAAATTCAATTTGTTGCATGTAAATACTTTCTCTTAAACTACATCTGGTTGTTTTGCTATCAATCTTTAGGCCATTGAAAATAACTTCTCTCTATTTACTATAACTAATCCAATTATGATTTTAAAGACCCTTGTCTTCCAGATTTTTTTTTCTTCCAAGGTGCACACTCCCAGCCCTGCGCTCTATTTGTGCATAGATGATGCAAACACTATTATCTCCCTGCTCTTTTGACTTGATACTCTGAGCCAACATCAACAACGTCTACTTCACAAGCAAGCTGGGTCCAATTTTAGACACTTGGCTGCTACATTTTTCAACAGCAATACTGTAGAAGTGAAATCAAAATTCAAGTGAGGGAGCAATTACTTCCCACTGATTCCAGCCTACTGCAATCTTGGAGCAGGATGACAGACAGTATTCCACGACACTCACTGGAATCAGATGTGACTGTCATTACAATGTAGGAATCAGTGTCCAATGCTATACATGCACAGGATCTAAATGTAAAGCTGCCAAACCAACAATCTTTAAAGTAATTGGGGGCAGGTGTTCCTATAGTTGAGTGATTTTAAGAAATCTAAACAATATGCCACATCTTCTCAGCCTAGGTCCTTCCCTATAAATTACAACCACTAGCTTCACTCTGCACACAATCCAATGGAGTTGCCTCCCTTATTCTGTAAGCAGTCTCTCACTGCTCATTTAGTACTGGCTGGAAAATGATGTGGTCCTCCAAGGATTTGGTTTGAACTAATAGTTGGTTCAGTTTACCCACTTCCCATCCAATGGAGGAACTTGCATGAAAATGCAAACCATGATGTCTCCAGTGTATACTATCCAAAAGTTGCATTACTAATCTCAGAAGAAATAGTGGCATAATTGTAAGCCACAGGACTAGTAATGCAAAGGCCCAGACTAATGCTATGGGGAAAAACCACCATGGCAGCTGGTAGAATTTAAGTTCAATTAATTAAATTTGGAATTGAAAGCTAGCTTCAAAAATATTGAGGACTGTAAAAATGCAACAGGTTCACTAGTCTGCCATCTTTACCCAGTTTGCCTAAATGTGACAGGAGGACTTCTGCAATGTGGTTGACTCTTAACTGCTACCTTCAAAATATTAGGCCATTCATTTCAATTAGTCTTGGGGTATTCAAGAATGACCATATTAACATCTGCAGCCCATGAAAGAATAAGTTTTGACAAGTTTACTTCAACTACGAGCCCCAGCCAACAGCAGGAAAATCATGTGGTCAGCTTGCACTTTTGGTGCCAATACGGTTTCATCATCAAAATTCTATAATGCCCTGCTTGTTTCAATGGGAGTGCAATCAACACAAAATCTGCATTACTGAAAGATGATTCAGTGGGGAGCTGGATGAACACACAGCGGGCCAAGCACCTTCTTAGGAGCACAAAAGCTGACGTTTCGGGCCGAGGCCCTTTTCTGATGAAGGGTCTAGACCCAAAAGATCGGCTTTTGTGCTCCTAAGATGCTGCTTGGCCTACTATGTTCATCCAGCTCCACACTTTGTTATCTCAGATTCTCCAGCATCTGCAGTTCCCATTATCTCGCTTACTCAAAGATGATTCAGTCTGTTTAACTGAATAATTTAGCACCTCTATTAAATCCACTGGCATTAAACTTAATCTCAGCAAATTCTGATAAAAATAACGATTAAAATCAAATGCAATTAAAATAAATGAACTACCTGCTGTTAGCCAGTAACAGCCTCCATTAACAGCTACTCACTTCCCAGACAGATCGTTATCCACTTCTTTGTTTGTCCGACTGATCCTGTCTCTTTGGGCTCTATCCTCACATATCATTTAGTCTTTATGCCCCCCTCCCCTCACCCTATGTTCTGCATATAAACCAGCATTTTCCCAGCTACCATCAGTTCTGAGGAAGGGTCACTTGACCTGAAACGTTAGCTCTGATTTCTCTTCACAGGCGCAGTCAGATCTGCTGAGCTTTTCCAGCAACTTGTGTTTTTGTTACCATTTTACCGCATCCACAATTCTTTGGTTTTTAATTAAAATCAATGGCTGGTTACGATTAAATAAACATTTTTAAACAAAAATAAAAACACTACCCCACACACCAGGCCTTGTTACCACACAGCCTGCTATTACACACCCCTTGTTGTTAGTCACTAACAGGCCCCGTTAACAACTATTCACCCTCCCAACCTGATCGTTAGCAACTCCTTTGTCTGTCCAGCTGTTTTGCTCTCTCTTTGGGCCCTATCCTGATATTTACTGTCTACCCCACCTACCTCCCAATTTCCTGCCTTTAAAGTGACGTTTTCCCAGCTACCACCAACTCTGAGGAAGTATGACCAGACCCGAAACGTTAACTCTGTTTTCTCCTTCACAGATGCTGCTAGACCAGCTGGGATTCCGGCAACTTTGTTTTTGTTCCTGATTTACAGCATCCACAGTTCTTTTGGTTTTTATTGAATACTTATAAATATCAGCAGAACTGTAAAATTAGGTAAAATTAGAAGCTTCACAGCCATTTTCCTGAGGAAGAGGTGACTAAGGTACATAATGGTGTACATCAGGAAGTTATCATGAGCTTTCACTGTTAATTCTTTAACACATATAGACAGTAGGCTAGGCTGTCTGCCCACAGACCCTTGTCAGAACCTCAGATCAAGGAATTCAGTATAAGGCATCTGTTTCTGTTCTTTATAAAAGCATAGAAATTATGAAAAACTGAAAGAACTGCGGATGCTGTGAATCAGGAACAAAAACAAAGTTGCTGGAAAAGCTCAGCAGGTCTGGCTGCAGCTGTGGAGGAAAAAACAGAGTCAGCATTTCGGTTCCGGTGAGCCTTCCTCAGAACTGATAGTTGCTGGGAAAACATCAGTGTATAGAAATTATTGTTGGAGATGTTGGTCTTTGGGAAATTTGCTATTGATTGTTCAACTTCAATGGAGAACCAGGTTGCATGAAAGATACTCCAATTTGCATTTTCACAGCTAGAATATAGTGGTGATTTACTTATCATAGTATTAGCTAAATTCTACCCCAGATCTTGAAAACCACAGAAATCAGCACTTGAATCCAGTGTGTTATACAAAATGGTACTTAGTGAGCTCAGGACAAATCCTTTTCTCTTGAAATGTCCTTGAAATAAATAACTGAACAACTCTATTCAATTCATGGAGGAAGTTGAAACAAATACATTGCATGCTCAAATAGTGACAGCAAACTTTTCTTGTCTGCATTCTTTTTAAAGTACTGCTGTGACATGTCGAGTTTGCTGAGCCTGTTCTTATGGTAAGGATCATGCAGTGACATCATAAAAGAACTAATAGCAAATTAGAACATGAAATCATATACATCATCTGGTGACTGAAGTATCAAACTACAAAGAACTCTTCCATTGACAACCACAACATTCATATTGTACCTCCAAAATAGAAAAACTTCCTAAGGTGCTTCATTGAGAATTATCAACAAAATTTCACTTTGATCCACACAGGAGATATTTGGGTATGTGATTGAAGTGTGGTCAAAGAGGTCAGTTTTAAAAATTATCTTCAAGGTAAAGGGGAGGTGGGCAGATAGTTTGGGCTGGGGAGGAAATTTCACATCTCAGGGCTCTGGTAACTGCTCACAGTTCAGCCAATGGTGGTGTAATTAAAATCAGGGATTCTCAAAGTACCAGAATTACAGGTGAACATGTATCTCGGAGGGTTGATAGTTAAACAAAATTAAAAATAGGGAGGCATGAAGCCCTGAAGGGCCTTAAAAACAAATATGAAAATATTAAAATCAAGGTGTCGCTTAGCCAGGAGCCAAAGTAAGCTGATCGCACAAGGTGCCGGGCAATATTCCCCTTAAAGTTTTGATGTCATATGTGGCCCGTTTTGTTCAGCGACTGTCTCTTTAAATTCTTTGTGTGGCTCCATATGTGCATTCCTTCTCACAAGCCTTGCATAGTAACTTTAAGGCTATTGCATGACCACACTTGGCCATGCAGTTTTGCAGGAAAATTGAAGGTGGGTGAAGCATTAGATCAAAATTCTAGGCATTTGGAAGTGATCTAGGGCTTTGTTGAATAATCAGCCATGATCATACTGAATGGTGGAATAGTCTGGAAGGGCTGAAGGGCTTATTCATGCTCCTATTTTGTCATCTCATTCAAAGAAGTGCATAGCTCTGAGTCAGAGCTTGAAACTCCAAGTCTGAAAAACCTGCTATTATGTTTGACAACTGAACCTTTTCTATTTATGTGGAATCTGTTGTATGTTATCAATAATCAATGAATTTCAAAAGAAGATTAATCAATACAAGTGCCCTAAAGTTAACAAAATATGTTTATTTATATGGAATTCTATGCCCAGAATATAATCTTATGTTATCAGCATAGATTTAGATTCCAGAAGAGCCTTGTTATGACCTTGACACAGTTTTAATACCTGGAACATTCATGGAGTAAAACTGGTTCCAGAAAGGACATTGTTGACTTAAACTGGATGCTTTGATCACCTGACAAGCTGAATCAACCCAAATCAACAAAATGAGCTGCCTCAGAATTATTAAGTTAATCAAAAGGCCCTGAAACTCCATGAGGTGACAAGAAATTCTCAGCTTTTGTTTTACAAACATTGGCACAACTATACATTTGGCAAGATGAAATGTTGCGGACAACTGTCCAGCTTGAAATGACGCATGGATGCAGACACAAGAATCCACAAAGAAACAGTATAATTATGGTAGTATTTGAACAAAGAGGGAGAAACAACATCAGCTGATAACAGTAAGGTTACTGTAAGTCCTTTCTCCATATCACTATCTCTCTTTCTCAATTGCAGAAACTAGTACCCGTGAATAAGCAACTTGGAAAAATCATTGTCATTGAGAACTCTAAATCTGCAAACTTTGCAACTGAAAAGAGATCACAACCAAGTCGTTGGACTCAAATCTTTTTATTCTTACAGCCCAAGGAGTTTTCATCTGTAACTGCATATGCCTTTGTGTCTGTACTAAATAACCATACTCCATCACCACATCACTGTAATTTCATTGCCTATATTTACCTGTGTGTGGTTTTTGCTACTTTTTTTTCAGGCAGTACCAAATAAAAACCTTGCTCTCTTTCACTCAACGAAACCTTGGAATTGGCTCGACTTCATTTTCCACCTAGATCATGATGGGCGTCAGCAAGCTGTCAGTGAATAAGGATGAGATAAGTACCCTGGAGACTGTTGGAGAGAAAAGGGAGGTGTGTTGGAGAAGATGTACTGCCCTTGGTCATTGAAAGTAGGGCATCGAATAAGTGACAGATAGGAAGATACCCTAAGTTTTTTCCACTGAGGGAAACCAAGGCATAGAAAATAAAATTATGTGCTTTGATCTCTCAAAAACTCAAGGAGCAAGACTGTAGAATTAAGGGAGATTAGTATCTGCTTAGACATAACTGTGCACCTAGATCAGTGGCAGAAGTTTGGATCAAAAGGAATAGTGACCACATTCTCTGAGCCATTGGGTGCTCACAGATTTTGTTAGTGTGGAAAATAAAAGATTTTCTACCTGAAATAAATTCTAGTGTGATGATTAAAAGGCACAAGAAAACAAATATAGAGGTGCTCCTGATTCGAGTTTTTTTTGGGAATGAACTGGTTATGGGCTTGGTAACAATGCAATCCAGTGCCGAAGACAGATATTTTACCGAGGAATGATTTGACTGGTAGCAAAATATAGTCTTCCTTCTAAAAAGGAAAACCTAGAGAGGTTGATGAGGCTGCTGAAATCCAGCAGCAAGTGACAGGAAAGTCTGGAACCAGGAACTGGAAGTTCTACTGAGGAGCAAATTTGTGAGGGTCGAAGTGACAAAAGAATGGTCATTTATACAAGCAAAAAGCTTCAAAGCACCCAGGAATAAAAAAAAATTTAGAATTTGGAAGCCCTACACAAGACAGAAAACCTCGTAAGGTTTAAGGTAATCTAGCAAGGATCTCTTAGTTTAGTAGAGCTAAAGGTAAACCAGACCTGTCAGGAAATGGTCAAAGGAGATCCAGAGGGAGTTACAAGTTCCAGTGCTGGACCAATATCCATAAAAGGACAGGAAAGATGGTCAGGAAGATTATTTTCCTGATTCTAAAATTACCATTATGCTTACCTCTGAGTCCTCCCACCACTAGGTGTCAATCTAGAATATATGCTACCAAAAATGACAACATTTTCTTCACATTGTTTTCCACAAGTAAGCTTTGTAACATCTTGAGATAATGGGAACTGCAGTTGCTGGAGAATTCAAGATAACAAAGTGTGGGGCTGGATGAACACAGCAGGCCAAGCAGCAGTTTGTTTGTAAATTCAGGAATTACATTGTTGTTGCATTGTTAATTTTTTATTTTTTTCATAATGCCTTGATTAGTTAGTTTTGTTAGCTTTGCAGGTGTTCTGATGAAGGGCCACTGGACCCAAAATCTTAACTCTACTTTCTCTGCATGGATGCTGCCAGATCTGCTCAGTTTCTCCAGCAGTTTCTGTTTCGTACTGTTTCAGCTTGTAATTGCTGGAATCATGATCCATGGACTTTTATTGCATATTTTAATGGCACCAGCATGATATTGGGAGTTATTTATTTACCTGTCAAGGTTAAATATCAAAATAAAAGCATTTTATTGTCACTGGGGAAGTAATTAATAAAATTTCTTCAGAAAATCTTTGATCAGTGATGTGCTTTACTATTATTTCCCCACTCGAGCACCGTTTGCTGTCCCTTGTAAGAATGTTATTTTGGATCCATTGTAAGCAATATGATCATCATTAAAAGTAGTTTTCATACAGAGGTAATGTTCACAAAATTAAGCCATTTGTAGTTTCATTGCTATGCATGTTGTTCTGGCATCAAAAAAGACGAACGTATTTCTTGTGCAATTTAGGTTAAATGCTGTATTGGCAAAGGCACAAGTGTGAATATTAGTATTAATTGAAAAAGGATTTAGCAGCAAGAACAGCCTCCCCATCAAGTGGATATAAAGGATCCTCGTTGACTGCAATAACATGCTGATTAATGTTGATTGGCTTGGATTTTGTGTAAATTGCTTGTAGGTTTAAAGTTAATGTTGTTTCAAGTTAATGTAGTGGACAGGGAGTTGTTCTGCAGTTGGAGAAAACCTTGGCTCTGAATGCAAGGGTTCTGATTAGACCCCACTGTCTCAGCCATGGTGAAATAATTACAAACCATCTTGGCCTGTAGTACGAGAACTGAAATGAACAGAGGAAACAAAGAAGAGGCCATGCTGCTTGCAGAGTGAGAAAATGGCAGAGAAGAGCCTTTAGCCGGAAGGCTCCCAGGTGCATTTCTCTTACCTCCATCTAAACTTGGAGAACTGTGTGCATTATCCACATTTACGAAGGAGGGGCTCACAGAACCTCTGCCACTTCATATAATCAAGCCTGCAAACTCAGAGCAAGCCAAGTCTGATGTTACCAGTTGCTATAATGATAGCTGTGGCACAGAATTTCCTTGTATTTGGATTCTTCTAGGCTGGAGCAGGACAATTAATAAGGACTTAAGGGCCTTATCCTCTCATTACTGCTATTAAACCAGCAGCAACTTTGTCTGTCACCATGTGGCATACATGACAAGTAAACAGGGGTCCCTCTTTCAAAGGTACTCACTGCTGGATGAAGGGACCCAGCATAGGGAAGGGTGTGTGGTTGGGAGTGTAACTGAGAGACACATCCTTGCCCCTACGAATGATTCTTCTATTACCTCTATCCTCCCAATCCATGACAGCCCTCCCACTACTACCTGTAACCTGGCAGTAATGCACCGGCACTTTAAGAGGTGCAGCGTTGTTTAAGTAGTACAAGATTTAAGGCAAACCAACGTCATACAAGCTGTCTGCTGAGATTTGTAAGCACGTAGTAGTGCATTTAGTTTTAGGCGGCATGCCACTGACATTTAAATTAACCAAGTCTGTATGTCATGCTCCTTCCACTTGATTACCAACCTAATCCAATCTTTTTTTCAAAGAGCTTGAACTTATTGCACCTCTGTGAGACTGAGTGGTGTTGGGAGCAGGATGACTTTAACTGTGTCTTATTACACATCAATAATGTGTAAGCATTTAAATTTTTAGTAAAAGTATTATATACTGGAGCATGGACACCTTAATAAGTTTCAAGGTGTGGCTTTTGCTTTTTCAGTGAAATGATAATAGTTACAATATCATAGTCACTGTAACATTTCACTGTTTTAGAAAAATATATGAATATAGGCAGAGTTTACAAGTAAGCACCTCATTGCTCAACAAACCCAAACATCCATTATATTTGTTACATCTGCTAGAACAAAAGGAAAGAAACTGAATGGGTGGTAAATTGCTAGACTCTAAGCTGTGTTGCAGGCGCTTATAACACTATGAATGCTGGGACTTGCTGTTGCTGAGATTTTTGCCCAACCTAAACTACTACTGAAGATGACTCCTGGACTAAAACATGTTTTAAGAACTTATTGAAATGTAGGTTAGTTTCGATTTAAATGTGCTTGCAATGTTCAAAAAGATTTCAGAAGTGGGTGTGAGACAACAAGCAAAATTCTGCATTTGCACTCACTAGCCTGGAACCTTCTATCCACTAATAAGAGTAGGTAAAAGAAATTATGAGCTGCCAAGTAAGCAATGGATTGTCTATACCCAAATATGCATAAGTGATGCAATCTTCACATGCTACAATATACTTCTGCCAGCAGAGAGGGAGCAGTTATTTAACTTACAATTCTGGATGGATCCACAGTAACAAAGGTCAATGTGTTTTATTAATAACTAGCTACTTGATAGATATACCGGATCTCCATGTCTCAAACTGGAGGACATAGCATCGTCAGGAACTGGCGGGCATATATTTCTATTTGCTAACTAATGAGATGCTTTGGCAGTTGAGGAAATAGGAATGCATCTGTTCTCTGTCAGGATGATTGGAAGGTAGATGTTTAGCTTTGGCTGTACATCAAATTCTAGTAAGTTCAGACATTAGCAGCTGACCTAGAGATTTTCAAGATCTCAGCTTGACATATTGAGAAGCATATTTATTTCATTAGCTCAGGATTCCCACCATGAGTAGGGTGATCCTGTGGTAAGTACTCCTCCTACCCTGAACCATACTTCCCGTCAACTAAATACATAATAGCATCAGCAAGAACCAGCCAGTAATATACAATTTTGAAGTCATCGCATGTCTTCATTCGAAGGATAACCAACTGGAGTTCTTCTTAACAACAATCTTCAATAGGAATTCCACATTCAATAGGCAACATCCAAAGCAAACGAGGTTCTTGGGCTTCTCAGGAGGGATCTTTGGTTTTGCAATAAAATTATCAGAGTTCTATCTTATCAAATACTTGATCGCCCAGTCTTAGAGAATACAAGTTGTGTGTGGGATTTGTATACAATGATAGATATAAATAAGACTGAAGTGATTTGCAAGTGAACTGTAAGTGTGCTGCATGATTCTGTATGAATCACTCTGAGAAATACACCAATGTCACATCCTTCATCCTAAATTTGGAATGGGAATCACTCCAGCAAAGGGGGAAAGAGAACAATTAGATTGATCATGTTCTATGAAATACAGAATGGAATGGTGGGAATTGACAGAATCAAGTAGCCAGTGCCTCTGGCAATGAAAAACACACAGGTGCCATCCACAGAAGCTACGATGGCTATTTTTCCCAAGACAATGTATCAACAAACTTTCTTTGCAAGGACCATGGAACATGCTGCCAAAGAAAATAATCACAGACCCACCAGAAATCTTCAAGACTCATCTTTGATTATTTCTGTTTAAACATTTTCGGAATCAGAACTACCATCTCAACTGGTTTTCTTAATAGCCTCGTGCTACCCCTAAAAATGTTTGTGGAGTATGGGTATTTGTCTGTGATCCTGAACTGAATCAGAAACAGTGAGGCTCTATGCAATTTTTATTCATTTTTCATAATTCTTAAGATTACTTGGATATTTTAAAGAAGGTACTGTATTTGCATGGAAAGTGATTTAAGTTAGGATTTATCATATACTTTTCATTTAAGTCCTCAGCAATAACGTTTACAAAAAATGAGAATACTAGAGAAAATAAGCATTCCAGAAGCCGCACTCTCCATATACTGCACTATAGTTTGCTATGGTTCAGGCTGAGAAAATTACTTTATAAAGTTGAGGAACACAAGGACAAGGGTCAACCAATAACAAAACAAATCCAAAGGCACATTGCCAGCAACATTTGTATTATTGTACCCATTAAAAAATTGTTCAATAAAATATGTGTTGAAAAAAATTTGACTGAAATGTTATTTCACAAAATTTACCATAATTAGTTTTGTAATAAAGGCTTCCTAATTGCTGTTCTCTTGCAACGTAGAAGTAAACTTAATGCTTTAATACACTCCATAAACTGAATAACCAGGAATATAATTTTAAGACAAGCATACAGCCTTATGCTTATTGAATTTCTCTGAAGCTTTAATTGCATGTTTATACACCTCAAAGAGAAGCCGAAATTACACTTGATTCCTGATTATTATGAATGAATCAATTATATCTTTACACGAATGCATCTGTCTTGATGAAGAAAATATCTTTATTGGAATGCCTCAGTGATGGACAAACTATAATTAAGAATGCACAGACTATCTACATATTCCATATGAAACCATATAATCAATACAGCTTTGTACTTCCTTCAAATGGATCTAACTTTGAAAAGAATCAAAATGGAAAATAAATAAGCTGAAGCAATGCTATTGTAACGTGGCATTAAACTATTAAAGCTTCGTCCCCCCATGTGTCTCCCAAATAACATCATCATTATATCTCCCACTGTAAAAGAAAAATACTTCCAGGGGTTAGATGACTGGCTTGCATGCATTTACATTCTGGATTTCTAAGACTCCTTGTTGTTTAACACAGGGGAAAGGGTGAGGGTTTTTTTTCTTCTCTGTTTCTCTTAAATAAGCCCTCCACATTTGGAGGCTGGCCAAGCTCCGGTTTAATGAATCATAATGATCCATCATTATTTGTCTGCATGTCATGGAAACTGTCCTCGGAAAGACACATATGTCCAACAGGGAAACATTTTGCTGCTTGTTTTCCGAATGTTGAAATTCAGACATCACCAAACTCTGTTAGTGTGAAATGCATTATTGTCCTAACTAAACATGGGAACAAATGTGCCAGTGAGAAAATTGTGAAATGCGAACAAGAAAAATTAAGAAACAAAAAAGTACAGCAATAGTTCTGAGCCCTTAATTTGTACTGAATAGAAATGAAATTATTTTAAAAGGCTTTTATTTTCTGGAATAAGTAAGTAAAAAGTTTGTATTTCATAATGTAGTACAAGATGTTTAGGGTTGAATTGTTGCATAAATCTACTATTTGTCTCCTATTTATAAATCTATTATATCTGCATCCTAAGGATAATTTCCCATTTGGAATCCTATTCTAAAATTATGGTCTTGCTTTGTTAACTGTTTGGCTTAAGTTCATGCTTAATATTTTAACTCAATTTTCAAGCTGTTTAAGATAATTGTGTTAACAAAGTAATTATTTTAAATAGCTATTGGGCTCAAATAATTAACAGTTATTATAATTGAATACATACTGAACATTGCTTTTACCATCCTGTCGTACACAACATTTTCTCATGTTCGTTGTTTTGTAAGCCTTTCACTTACGGGTTAAGCTTGTGAAGGAGTTTGAGGACGATTGTGGAGTTGGAAAAGATTACAGTGATAAGCAGAAGCAAGGCTATGGTGTAATCTGAAAAGAAGGATGAGAATTTTAAGATCAAGGCATTTTTTGACCAGGAGCCAATGTAGGTCAGCCAGCACAGAGGTGAAATGGGAACAGAATTTGTTGTGAGTAAAGACACAGGCAGCAGAATAAAAGCAGCAAAAGGCACATATTCCACTGAGAGAAAGAACTCTGGATTTTCCAGTCTTCTGTGGGGATTGACAATCAAAAGAATATGCCCATTTATCAATGATGCATGGCCACACTCTATTGTATTGTTTTCAATTTATTTTTAGCTCTTATCATTGCCTTATTATTGGATCTGCCCCTTTCTTCATGAAAGCTCAAGGCATTGCATTGGAATATGGCTCCAAAAGAACAATGTTGTGAGACAAGATTCTGGCCTCGGGGCTGTGCTTGCCAGAAGCACAGAACAGATTTGAATGTAGAGATCAGTGTGCCTGATTCACAGTGCTGCCGATTTTCCGGTCATTAATTTCAACAACCAGAAAATCGAGTGTGTTAACTGACCTCCCCATCTGACTCGCTGATCCTCACTCCCAGTCAATGAGGATCTGCAGTGGGAGCTTTGTCTTTTGCAGTGACTTATAAGATATAACCAACAGTCCACTAAATTATTACTTTATGAATTGCATATCCTTGCAAAATGGTATAAGTCATTACTCATGTATTGTTATAACTGCAGACATCATTGAACATTGTGTTAAAGAAGATAATATGGATTTACATTTATGTAGCACCTTTTGCGATCTCAGAATATCCCAAAGATCTACATGGGAAATTGTGTTTTCTTTTGTGTATGAGCCATACTGCAATGCAGGAAACACAGCAGCAAGACAGCACACAGCAAACCTCCACAAACAGTCGCAGTGAACACAATCCTAGACTTTAGGGGCAAATAATGGCCAGTATATCAGGGAAAATTCTCCCTGCTCTTCTTCAGTACTGTGCTTTGGGGTCTCTTACATTCGGCTCAGAGGATAGATGTGGCATTGGTTTAATTTTCATCTGAATCTGGTTTTAAATGCTTTGCTGTATTTTCAGACTGTATTTTCTTGCAGCAAGCTTTTTCATAAGTATAAACTGTAATAAATACCCAATGAATAGACAGACCATGTACAAACCGGCAGAATATACTGATCTGAAAATACGTTGCCACTTATCCTAGCTTTCCTTATGCTGCAGTCCAGTCATAATTTGCCTTTAGCAGAGGGAATGGACTAAGAGATGACTTGACTTTCCTGCTGGTTCTCTATGAGGTAATTCCATTGAAAACAATACGTTATTAAAAACTCATGCATATACACATGTCAGAAGTTGCAATGCAGAGCAGCAAATGCTGAATGTATATATATCAAATGATATATATCATATACATACATACATGTATATTATATATATATACATATATGTATAAAACAAATGATACATCGGCTACTGTAGCATAACAATTAAGGTACTCAAGTACATTGAGTCAGAGGCCTGGACTAATGGAACTACATTCAAACCCTCTAACAACAGTTGGGGAATTTAAAATCAATTAATTAAGTAAGTGTTAAAATTCAATGGCTTTACCATTATCAACATCCTCAGGGTTACCATTCACCAGGAATTGAACTGGATGAGCCAAATAAAAGCTATGGTCACAGGAACAGGTCAGAGTCTAAAAATCTGGTGGCGAGTAACGCATTGCCTGGCTCCCAAAGCTTGTCCACCATCTGTACAACACAAGTCAGACATGTGACGGAATGTTTCCCATTTGTTTAGATGAGTATAGCCAATCAAGGAGCTTGACATCACCCTGAACAAAGCGGCCACTTGATTTGCAGCATGCTTAACACCTTCAAGCACGACTGAAGCACATAAGTAGCAAAATGTATCATGTACAAGATCCTCTGCAGCACTTCACCAAGGATCCTTTGACAGCACCCTCCAACTCTGTGACCTCTACCACCAAAACAATGCTCTACAATTTTCCTCATGACCCCTCAGTGTGAACTGAATGTGCGAGGACAGCTGGGCAACTGTTCTAACTTGGTCTGAATTCTATGGTAGTCATTGAGGCCTTAAAGCTTGTGACCACACTCGGGGACCTAATTCCACTTTGGGAAATCCTGAACAAGCAGGACAAAAGCAGCAAATGCAGGGGGACGTCGCCACCTGCAAGGTCCCCTGCAAACCACGCATCATCCTGAGTTGGAATTGTATAATTGTTCCTTCCCTGTTGCTGCATTGAAATTGTGGAACACCCATTCTAACAACAATATGGGTGGACATAACTCAAAGAATGTCTATGGTTCAACAGTCAATTCACAGCATCAGCAATTAGGAATAGTCAGTAAATGGTCACCCAGCTTGAAAGAAGTGTGCTGTCCTTCACTGACCCAGCATTTATATGATTACAATGAGGTTGACTCCTAGTTACCCTCTAAAATGTTATAACAAGCCATTCAGTTGTCACCATAAGACCATAAGACATAGGAGTGGAAGTAAGGTCATTCGACCCATCAAGTCCACTCCACCATTTAAATCATGGCTGATGGGCATTTCAACACCACTTCCCTGCACTGTCCCCATAGCCCTTGATTCCTTATGAGATCAAGAATTTGTCGATCTCTGCCTTGAAGGCATCCAACATCTTGGTCTCCACTGCACTCCGTGGCAAGGAATTCCACAAGCCCACCACTCTCTGGCTGAAGAAATGTCGTCTCATTTCAGTTTTAGATTTACCCCCTCTAATTTTAAGGCTATGCCCACCATCTTCTCAAGTGTAATTAAGCAGGAAATGTTGCTGGCTTCCAGTGAAGGTGTGTGAATGAATAAATAAAGCTTTGCAACAAAAAGAACAAATTTAATGTTCACTCGCAAACCTGGATGTAGCAGGTTTTATATGATCAATTCTGCTCAGTGCTGTAAGGAGAACTGAACCTCAGCTCTGCAACAAGATTGTGGAGTGAAATTTGATTTTTTTTCAATTTGGGATTTAGATTTCATCTGAGCTTAGTTTAGGAACATGGTGGGTTTGAAAATAAATAATTGAACCCTGTGTATTGCTCAAATGTTCTAGAATGTAGACTATGTACTTTTGAAGCAATCTGGGCATCAGTTAAAACAATGATTTCAACTCAACTCAGACAGGACTGGAAGCAGGATTTTGTGTATACTAATTCTTTACATGAATTTACATACAATAATAAGAAGTGGCAGCAGGAATGGGCCAATCAGCCCCTTGAATTTTCTCTAAGATTGAGTAAAATCATGGCTGATCTGATGATGGCCTCAATTTGGATTTCCTGCTTGTTCCTTATAACCCTGGACACCCCATATAAATCAAAAAACTTCCGAACTCAGCTTTAAACATATTCAGTGATCTAGCCTCTGCTACTCTCTTGGCAAGGGAATTCTAAAGATTAACAACCCTTTGAGAAAAGAAATTCCTTATCAGCTCCATCTTAAATGAGAGACCCCATATTCACAAACAGCTCCCCCTAGTGCTAGATTATCTCTATGGGCAAATGGGCTCAAATGGAAATAGTGCAAATTTAATCAAAACACCCTGCAAAGAGAGTAAGCACAGTTTTACGTTCCATGAAAGATGTATTTCATTTTTTTAATATAAAGTTGTGTTGTCAACAGTAGTTTGGATCAAAGCACAATTTTTATAGTATGAACTGCTACCACAGAATCTTTGTAATGCCACGAAGGAAGGAAAAGAAGAACAAAGTCAACATTTGAACCTCCCTTTACTACTAACCTTGCCAAGACCAAAACATGAATTAAGTGTTTACAGGATTACCTTTTAACTCCTACAATGAACCCCAAACAAGTTATGCAGCTTGAAGTGCAAAATACCACAAAAATGATATTTTATAACATCCTGTTCATTTGACAGAACATTATCAGATTAATATAAGACTTTTAATGTCGTACGGTAATAATATTCATCAGGCCTTAGAAGATGTGCCATTCCAAATATCTGTAGCCAGCTGGAGAATTGTTCCAGAGAGCATTTGCTACTGTGTCCCTCAATAATGTCAGTATCATAGTCAAGAATCAGCTAAAGCTACTGGGTGAATCAACATTGCGACTTTTCAGAGGAATCAAGACAAATGCATGTGAAAGGAAAAAGAAAGTTATGCAGAAAGGGTTAGATGAAGTATGGTAGAAGGAAGCTCAGAGCAGCATAAGCACCAACACTAGCCAATTGGGACAAGTGGCTTTTTATTATTCATTCACGGGATGAGGGGGTCGTTGGCTAGACCACCATTTATTACCTACCCCTAATTGGCCATGTAGTCATTGTAACAAGGCCAGCCAGGTGGACCTCATAGAATATGAGTTGCCTGTTTGAGGCTGTTCATCAGGTGGATTCAGGGAGTCCTGGCTGACAGATAAGAACAGGAAAGTCAGACATCTTGCTCATTCTGAGACCTGTCTTTGAGGTGGCTAGATTAGAGTCAAAGACTCTCCACATGTAAATAAAGGAAAGACTTGGTGACACGATATAGGCCTCTGTGTAGTTATTTCAGTAACGATGAGAGAAAAGCATGCTCGTAAAGAAATTTGTTCACAACAGTTGTCCATGAATTGGGGTAAACATTTCTGGCATCATGCTGTTATTTGGGAAGCTTACTTGTTCGATTAAGCTGTCAAAGACCGAGGCCAGTATGTGAAAAGAATCTGTTACTTTTTCCCAGATGACATTGGGGCAGATGAAAAGCAATGACTAATTCTTCTCACAGCTTGTGGACCTGCAGCTTTTTCAGTTATTAGGAGCCTAACTTTCCCTGAGGCACCAGATCTTAAAGCCTTTGGTGAGTTGACAGATTTAGTTAAGGAATATTTCAACAAGGAGCTTCCTGTAATTCTGAGATGTCAATCAGTTTTAGTCAGGAATTTGAGAACCAGGGAACTCTGTATTGGGATTTTTGACTAGGTTAAGATGACTGACAGAGGCATGCGACTTTGCTTATCCCTTAATGAGATGCTGAGAGACTGTTTGTTATGTGGGATTAATGCTGCAGCCATGCAAAAGTGCCTGCTGACTGAAGCCCAACTGGACTTGAAACAGGCGCTACAACTAGTTTTATCATTGGAAATGCAGCAACTTGAAGCATATGAGTTGCAGTGTATTTTGATGGAAGTGGACACCCTCACCAGTCTGACTTAATTTGGAGAACATTACTTGAGAGAAGGCAGTTTCATAGTTTCATTCAGGACATATCCTGAACAGTGGGACTGTAAGTCAGCCCACAAGAAAGCCCCAGGACAAATGCAAGCCTCAGCCAAAAGGTTGAAATTTTCTTCAAGGGCTGGGCCGGCAAGCCATTGTAGTTGCTGCCGGTATATGGACTTGAGGCCATAAGATCATAAGATATTGGAGCAGAAATTAGGCCATTCGGCCCATCGAGTCTGCTCCGCCATTCAGTCACGGCTGATAAAATGGCAAAAGAGTCCCACTTGACCTAAATGGAGTAAGATAACTCATAGGCCGAAATTCAGGAGTGGGTATGCACACCCTGGAAAGTCCACTTACATCTGGTTTGGAATAGTTACATCACTTCTGATTTGGATATTGCTAATCAATCATTTAGTTCTAATGGAGGTTGATACTGGTGTGGCTGGTTCAGTGACTGCAGAACCAGTCTTTAACAAAATTCACTCTGGATTCTAACCCTTATGTTTGCACAAGACCTTAGCTAGTCTGACATTCTATATCAGAGAACCTTTACAGATTAAGGATACAACTTCTGTTCCTGCCTCTTATGAAAAGCAGCTGGTTCACTTACCACTGATTGTAGTAAAAGGCTCAGGCCCAAGCTCAATGAGTAGAAATTAGATGAATAAGATTCACCTGGACTGGTTCAACATTTTCCAATTAGAAAATGGCTGCTTGAGTGAAGTTCTAATTAAATGCATGTAAGTTTTTCAAGAAGGTTGAGGGACTTTCAAAGGGGCCAAGGCTGCCTTGCATGTTAACCAGGAAGTAATTACCCCATTCTGCAAGGCCTGCCCATTTGTCTCATGGGCAAAAATAGAGGGAAATATCAGAAGTTTGCAAAGCCAGTCCAATTTGTGGAACGGACAGTACTGGTTGTACTGATTGTGAAGTCTAATAGGTCAATTAGCTTTTGTAGGGATTTTAAACAAATTATGAACTGCATTTCGCTGCTGTAGAGTTTTAAATAAACAGTAAACTACATTTCATTGCTGTTAGGATTTTAAACAAATGGTAATCCACATTTCACTGCTGGATAAATACCGAGTCCCTTGCATAGCGGATTTATACACAAAGTTGGCAAGGTGTGCTGTCCTTCAGAAAGCCATGCATATCTGCAATTGAAGTTAGATGAGGATTCCCAGAAGTATGCTACAATTAATATTCATAAAAGGCGTGTACCAATATGCAAAACTGCTATTTGAGGTATCATCAGCCTGTGCAATCCTTCAGTCGGTGATGGAGAACATTTTGCAATGTCTATTCCAGGTTACCATTTATCTAGGTGACCAATACAGAACACTTAGGGGACTTGGACATAGTCCTTAGATGCTTCGCCCAGGCAAACATACACCTTAAAGGGGAAAAGTGCTGAACACAAGATTCCACTAAGTGAGAGACACAGTTTATTTCAGGGGACAAAGTTTTTTGTAGGAACCATGGGAATGGCCTGCATGGGTAAGAGATATGGTAGACATAAGGTCAGGTCCAGTGATGTATGAAGTCCAGGTAGGTTCGACAGTCTTGAACAAGTAAGTGGATAATATGAAGGCTGCAAACTCACGAACAGTGCAGTAGCAAAACGTGCCCAGCTCCTTGACAGCCTTTCTAACTGTTCTGGAACCCATGGGCTCTCCCTCTCTGTTAAGGATACCTTGGAATCTGAGGTGGACAAGGCAGATGTTACTGCCTTAATGCCTTTGCTGCTTGAAGAGGAGAATGAATTTCTTCTGAGATGCTTTGGGCACAAGAGGACAGCAATGTGCGATACCCACTAACTGTACTAGAGGCAGAGTTGGAGAAACCTGACCCAGTGCCGAAATGCCCCAGGAGAAGCTACAAGAAAAAAACGGCCAATGTCCTCAGACACAGATGGGGAAGGATGTCGTCATTGTAATGAGGTCAGCCAATATATCTCATTGGATTTGACTTCCCTGATTGGGGCAGTTAGTCTGCTCCAATCAGGGAGCCCTCGCTGACAGCTTAGGACAGGAATGGCAGAAATCCTGTTCACCCTGAGAGCTGGCTGTAAGGGAGCTTCACCAGTGTCAAAGACTCTCCATGTGTATGTAAAGGGTGATTTCATGATGGCATGCCGGGCTTTGTGGAGTTATGTCAGCCCAGAGGGAAATTCATAGATCATAAAATCTCTCCAGTGTGGAAACAGGACCTTCAGCCCAACAAGTCCACAATGACTCTCAGACCCAGACCAAACGCCCTTTCCCTGTAACCCATCTACACATCCCTGAATGCTATGGGCAATTTAGCATGGCCATTTCACCTAGCCTGCACATCTTTGGACTGTGGGAGGAAACCAGAGCACCCGGACAAAATCCACGCAGACAGAGAAAGAATGTGCAAACTCCACACAGACAGGCGTCCGAAGGTGGGATCGAACCCAGGTCCCTTGTGCTGTGAAGCAGCGGTGCTAACTATTGAACCACGGTGCTGCAGTTAAAAGTCAACCACATTGCTGTGGGTCTGGAGTTACATGTAAGCAAGTTGGAGTGGCAGATTTCCTTCCCTAAAGGACATGAGTGAGCCAGATGAGTTTGTTGCTGACAATCAATAATGGGTTCATGTGGTCATCATTGGACTCACAATTCCAGACTTCTATTGAATTCAAATTCCACCGTTTACCTGGATCTCTGGATTAATAATCCAGCGGTAATACCAAGAGGCTGTCACCACCCCTCGTTTCAAAGCTGTAACTTCAATGATCATTGAAAGGTGTGACATTTGAACCTTCATAAGTTCTATGTAAACTCCCACATTTTTATTCGAATGTATTCTCCATGGTAATTGGCTTGCTTTGTGACACATCACTGGATACTGTCACCCCCCAAATGCCAGCATTCAACAATTCTGTACCACATTAAGGATAACATATTGGAATTGGAGAAACTGCATCATTGTATTTATAATTGGGAATAAGGCCTGATTACACAGGAGTACCTATATGTCAGTGACAAAGGTATATTTTACAGCTGAAACATGTCTAGAATTTACATGGCATTTTAAATCTCATTGCTGGAAGTTTTCTTCACTCCGATAATATTAACAAAACAATGGCCCGCTACCCAACAAAATATGGATGCTGGGCTGAATGTGAGGGATTGGGATTAGGGGCTGAGGAACAGAGGAAGGTGTGGGTGGAAGGGAAGGGCAGATGCCAATCTAAACATTGGCCAGAGCAACAAACGGTGCAGGATTAATAATAGAGATGGTGTTGGCTTGGTTGAGGCTGTGGTGGTATTTGAAGACAGACAAGCATTTTAACTTAACTACACAAGAAGACAGGGATCCCAAGCAGATGAGTTGATTCTATTGATTTCATCATGAAGAATGGTTTCAATAAATTGCATAATTATGCAACACATTTCAGCAGTGGGCTGAATAGCTTTGATATTAACAAACGATTTAATAAAATCATGAATGTAACTGAAAATTTCAGGCTCATGTCTTTTAACTGGCAAATGTTTTTGTTGCAGGCAATGGCGGTGTTTTATAGGAACGCCTCTGTTAGATGTTGCAAGGAGTGAGTGGGTGCAGAACCTTTACCTGGAAATCCAAAGCCAATGTAAAGCAATGCTTACCCACAGGGAGGATCGCCTACTGACCATGCCCTTGGGCTTCCAGTGAAGTGGATGGAAAATGTTTACAGCTCACACTGCTTTGACCATGTCAAGATTCATCCTAGAGATGCTGTCATTCTCTCATACACTGAGAGGAGCTACCCCTGATTGGTTGGCGCCTCTGTGTGAACTTTGGCCCCGCTTCTGACCTTTGCCCTTGCTCCTGGCTTTTTGGCCTCTGTTGGGCCAGCTGTCTATGTGTAGCAGGTGTGATGTTCTTACACACATGACATAGGGATGTCAGCTGCACATGTGCGGATTCATTCTGGCTTAGGGACATCTGCTGCCTGTAACTGATGCTATCAGGCCCATTGTAGCATGTGTAGGCAGCCATTTTGGCAACAAATTTTGTGCTTGTGCTAATTTTGTTGACAGTTAATCCATTTGATTGACCCAGAATATTTCAACCAGGATTTATTTTGTCTACCCCAATTCGATAGTAAGTGGAATAACTTTAGGAGGAAGAGAAGAGGCTGTCTTTATGTTTAAAAATTGCATTCACGCTAAAAGAGGCAGGAGCAGAATTCTTCCATTTTCAGTTGAAGCGTTTTGTACAGTGAAACTCATGGTGCCGCGTCTGGAGTGACTTTTCTCACACAATCATCCAGTTTTTACCTCATCATTATGCCACTGAGCTTGTGGGTGCCGTTCGCAGGGAACAGTGCAACTAGAGTGCCAGGGTTGCTTGCTACTCGCTCAGACCATCTGGCATCTGAACTGCTGCTGCCTTATTTAAAGCCCATTTGCTCACGACTGCAGGTGCTGCAAACAAAGTAATACCCCTCGTACTGTGGTGGTTAACAGTATATTCATTGCATAAGCTGCGGGTTTGATGTTAAAGCGGCACAACGCCAACAGAACATATCCATGTCTTCGTCTGACTGTTCAGTATTCCGCACCATTACAAGCTATTGGCCTCTTGCTGTGCACTAAAATTCAATGCAAGCCACCAAGTCTGTCAGCTTGTAAGTCAGTGCTGAAGATCCAATGGCCTAAGAAAGCAATATGACCCACATAATGACTGGCATGCTCAAAATAAATGCTGAAATGAACGAACATAAAGAAAGCAAGCATGAAGCATGAAGGGTCCACATAAGCACCAAAGCATTCTCTGCTGATGCATGAGAAACATATCTGGGTCTGTGCACAAAGTAACTTGGCAGAAACATGCCATTGGTGTTCCTCAGCTCCAAAGTCAAGTGTGGAAGGGCTGATGTGGTGCCTCACTTAGTCTGATGATAATGATGAGGCTGATGCCAAGATGCATGGATTGAGGAGGATTGTGCCCAAGGAGTTTGAAGGGACATTTTTATGAAGAAGCACCTGCTGTAATTTATATTGTGAGAATTTGTACATCCCCATCTAGTTTCTCTGGGAGTGAGAGGAGAATTAGAAACTGTAAAAATAAGACAAGCTGGGGCTTTCATGAAGTCCATAGATACCAGACAAAGGTGGCCACTGCCCCATGATGAATTTCTGAAATTGCCAATGGAGAAAACTTTTCTCAATGTTCAGATTCTGATTTTTTTACATTTTGACTATATTTTCACATTTTGTTGACCATTGCTCATGCCATACTAAGCAGGGAAACCTCTGTCTCAAATCACTTATCACTAAAGTGTAATTATCTTACAAGTGATTAAACATTTGTTGAGACAGTATTGCACATGAAAACTTCAGTGGAATTATATAATGGTACTTTCAACAATTTGATCAGTTTTGCCTCAGCTATTTTGCCCAACATTGGAATTTGCTGAATACTAGATCTGGATTTATTCCTCAGATAGCCGCAGGACAAATCATTGTCTTTAATACTTTACACTTCTCAAGAAGAACAGACTAGAGACAAATAGATACAATGGATAAAGAAATGAGCATTGAGCCACAGTGAGAGCATTATGGTAGGCAATTAAAATCTTGGTAAATTATAGATCTGGAGAATAGTTTGAAGCAGAGGAATGGAGTTGAGCATTTTAGAGGATACCAGAGAGTAAGCAAAATACAGGATGCTGAATTAGGGGAGAGATGTTGGATTGGCGGTATGGGGAGGGTACAGGTGAGTGGTGAAGGTGGATGTGGGTTGGAGGGGGGTCTTCTGCTATCAAATTGGAGGTGGGACTGGGACAATAAGGGTACTCAACTACTTGTAGCAGGATGATATTTGAAATTATTATTGAGACTATTGATATCAATGACCACTAAATCCAGCCCATTTATTGCTGGCCCAGAAATTAAATGTGAGTGGCATTGCTTTCATTGTTGCATTTTTCTGTGGTCTTCTGGAGGGGATCTTGTTTGTGCCCAAGTGGGATACTAGCAATGGAAAATCGGGGGATGGGATTGTGTTGATAACTGCTCCCTATCCTTCCATCTGATTGTTTTGCCCTCCCCTTTCCTGTGGCCCATCCTTCTCTACATGACTTCCACGTTGCTCTCAATCACCTGAGTCCAGGCATCCAATGACCATCCAGGTGAAGTTCCTGCAGCACTACCGATGGCAGCCATCCACTCTCAGTGGCGCTGCCAGCTGTGAAGAACTGCCAGCCTCTGGTTGGACAGCAGCACGGGCAGCACATTGGCTCAGTGGTTAGCACTGCACCTCAGCACCAGGGATGTGGGTTCAAACACATCCTCGGGCAACTGTCTGTGAGAATTTCACACATCCTCCTTGTGCCAGTATAGGTTTCCTCTGGTTTTCACCCACAGTCCAAACATGTGCAAGTTAGGTGGATTGGCTGTGCTAAATTGCTCATAGTGTCCAGGGATGTGCAGGCTGGGTGAATTAGCCATGGGGTATGCTGGGTTACAGGGATGGGTTAGAGTTAGGGCTGTCGATGGGATGTTCTCCAGAGGGTTAGTCTGGACTCAATGGGCCAAATGGCTTGCTTGCACACTGTTGGGATTCACTGAAAGGTTCCAGAATCCGAGAAAAGATCTTCCATTTTCTAAGAGACATTTAACATGGACGGTCTCACCCAGTGAAGTGGCATGTATTTCCCACCTATTCGCTATCTGTCAGGCAGGATCCACATCAAGAATGTATTTTCCTAATCAACCTGCTCAGAGATGTTACTGCACACTTCTGAAGCAGGTGGGGCTTGAACTCAAGCCTGAGAGTGGTCATGAGGTGATCGCGCACAAATGAAACTCTGCGACACAGTCTGGAATTGATTATAAATCAAATGTTTCATCTCTGTTCAATGAAGCCCATCTGACATGTAGTGAAGACATTATTTAGTTTTATTATTGATTAACATGCCACAACTGTGCACCCCACTATATCAAAAAGAACTTTTCATTTAAGAAAAATAGACCTTTGTATTTATGTTGGGAACATTTTTTAAGAATGGAGCAGTCAGTTTTTAAGACATTTCAGACCAGATTATAACAGGGCTCTTCAAGCTTTACTGACAGATAATGAGACAAAGTATAGGGCAAGCGAATAAATCTGTCCTAAGTTCTAATGGAATAGGCCTACTGAATGCATCTGTCATACACATCAATAGTAGGGCAAGTTTACACATTTAGTTAGCTGGATATTTTACATATACTCACTGTTCCCATGATTTAGTGCACACCCTTTATTAATGTTATTTACCAAATGTGGGTTTGAAATGTCAGAATTTTGCAAAGAAAAAGCATTTTTGAATAAAACAAACACAGAGCTGCCAAGGAAAAAGATTTGGAAGACCTGTTCATATAGAACGTGATAGTCATAGAAATGGGTACTGCTAATTAGCCATCACATATTCACAATCTTCTGTGTTCTCTAACCAAATCTAGACACAGGTTCTAGCAACTCTGCTAAATCCAATGAAATTCATTCTATTGAAGTTCCTGGGGTAAATGCCCTGAGCAATCAACATGATGTCTCTTTTAAATTGTACCTTTTCTTTCAAAATTACGTATCTTTCAGGCCAAGTTGCATAGGAAAGAAGCATGTTTCCTGCTAGAATCCGAACAGTCCTCTCGTTTCCCATTGGCAGCAGTCGAAAGTGTGTTGCTTCATATTGGTTGACCTAAATTGAATTATTGCATATACTTCACTTTCACCCAATCTACTTCATCATTGCAAAATGTGAAAATTAGCAAAGCTTAAAAGTGAATACTTAAATCAATATTTCAGGGCTTGAGTCATTCAAAGTTTTGAGTCAAATGTTTGCTTACCTCTACAGAAAGCTAAAGACTTGATCTCATTTGATTGCACTTAAGCTCCTTCTAGCCTCATAGCTGAATCCAAATGTAAAACAAGATTATACAAACATTTGCAACAGATTAAATAGATATCATTTTTCATATGGTACCACAATTCTGCATGAAGTTCTCTTATTGTGTTTATGATAAGTGTCATCTCCAGTTGATTTTTATTTACAACACAACATTGAATACACTTACATTCTAACTCTAGATAAACTGGTTTGATTCTGGAATCTCAGTCAGTTAAAAGGACAGACTGATCAGTGCGGCTATTTGCAAAGACGGGGGATTTTATGTACAATAACTTTGACAGGACAATCTGTCAAAATCTGCCGTTTCATCAGACCATGAAATGTAAGAGCAGAACTAGGCCATTTAGACCATCGAGTCTGCTCTGTCATTCGATGAAATCATAACTGATTGGATAACTTTCAACTCCACTTTCCAAAACCCTTTAAGATAGTAGGAACTGTCAATGGTGGAGTCTGAGATAACAAGGTGTGGAGCTTGAGGAAGACAGCAGGCCAGGCAGCATCAGAGGGTCAGGAAAGCTGACATTTCATGTCTGGACCCTTCTTCAGAAAACCCTTGATGCCCTTACTGATTATTTTGGCCTCGATGTACATAACAACCCAGTTTTGACAGGTCGCTGTGTTAAGAAATTCCACAAATTCATTAACCTCTGAAAGAAGAAATTCCTTTTCAACTCTGTTAAAACTGAAAGATTATGCCCATTCATATTGGCAACAATTGCTTCCATGATTTTAAATCAGGGCTGCTCTGAGGAATCTGTTGGTCTAAATTACAATTTTTTTCACTGTTCCACTCTTATGCTACACTATTTTCTGACTGGCACGTCAAATTTTGTTTCAGTTGGAAATTTTCCCTACAATTGCAAATCATAAATAAAACACTTGGAAAGCTTTACTTAAATAAAATGAAAAATAAACATAAACATAAACATGGTGTGGAGTTTGTTTCTAAGTTCCAAAAGTCCATTAAATTTGACACAGCAAGAATGTAGCTTGTCATTAGACTCCCTTTGCCAGAGTCTAAATGGTAGTTTTGCTTTTCTTCCTCAGTACCTCTTAATCTCCTCTCTGACTCCATGAGATGGATTTATCTGATGGTGAAAAACATGTAACAGCAAATTGGCAACGCAAGCTTGTATTCTGATTGTTATATCCATTTAAATCAATCACATTTTAACCTGTTTCGCATTATTACACAAAGTTACATTGCTCCAGGTCATTTGTTATTTACTATTTTTCATTGTTTGCTTCCTCTGCAATTCATCAGTTAATGTTAGATTGAACTGGCATCTGAATTTGATTATCCACAATGGGTGAATTTTAACACATTATAAAATCTAGCAGATTGAATTATTAATCCCAGAAGTGAACAGTGAGGAATTACGAACAAGGATACTTTATCAATCATAAGGTTAGAGCTACCACAAATGACAGTGTGAAATGAGCATTGTGGATCATACAGCTTGGGTATCCAGTCAGTGGGCAATGGATATACCTTCCACTGGATGGATGCAGGAATTAGTATTTAACAGTCAGTTAATTAATATTAATAGAACAAGACAACAGGTGAATAAAATTTAGGATACTGTGATAAATGAAAATTGGAAACTGACCTAGTCAGTGGGTGAAAAATTCCATATAGTTAAGCGAACACAATAAATCAATGTCAATCAAAATATTTTTCTAAAGAAGGGTCTGGTCCCAAAACGTCAGCCTTCTTGCTCCTCTGATGCTGCTTGGCCTCCTGTGTTCATCCAGCTCTACACCTTGTTATCTCAGATTCTCCAGCATCTGCAGTTCCTACTATCTCCATCAAAATATGCCAGTTTGAATCTTCAACAAGATAATCTGCAATGCTGCTTGCATCTAAATTGCAGTTTTCATAGATTTTTGTGTGAAGCATCCAGAGTTTGTCTAGGAGCCGCTACGTTGAAAAAAAAACAAAAAAAACTAATTTATTTACACATAAGCAGGCATTTCTGACTTGGGACAATGTTGTAAAACAGGCGAATCAAGAAGTGATACATTATACACCAAGCCTAGTTTGTATTAAAAAACAAAGAAAATTACAGCACAGGAACAGGCCCTTCGGCCCTCCAAGCCTGCGCTGATCGAGATCCTCTGTCTAACCTGTCATCTATTTTCTAAGGGTCTGTGTCCATTTGCTCCCCGCCCATCCATGTACCTGTCCAGATATATCTTAAAAGACGCTAACGTGTCTGCGTCTACCACCTCCGCTGGCAATGTGTTCCAGGCACCCACCACCCTCTGCGTAAAGAACCTTCCACGCATATCTCCTTTAAACTTTCCTCCTCTCACTTTGAACTCATGACCCCTAGTAATTGAGTCCCCCACTCTGGGAAAAAGCTTCTTGCTATCCACCCTGTCTATACCCCTCATGATTTTGTACACTTCAATCAGGTCCCCCCCTCAATCTCCATCTTTCTAATGAAAATAATCCTAATCTACTCAACCTCTGTTCATAGCTAGCACCCTCCATACCAGGCAACATCCTGGTGAACCTCCTCTGCACCCTCTCCAAAGCGTCCACATACTTTTGGTAATGTGGCGACCAGAACTGTACACAGTACTCCAAATGTGGCCGAACCAAAGTCCTATACAACTGCAACATGACCTGCCAACTCTTGTACTCAATACCCCGTCCAATGAAGGAAAGCATGCCATATGCCTTCTTGACCACCCTACTGACCTGCGTTGCCACCTTCGGGGAACAATGGACCTGAACACCCAGATCTCTCTGTTCATCAATTTTCCCTAGGGCTTTTCCATTTACTGTATAGTTCGCCCTTGAATTAGATCTTCCAAAATGCATCATCTCGCATTTGCCCGGATTCAACTCCATCTGCCATTTATCTGCCCAACTCTCCAGTCTATCTCTATTCTGCTATAATCTCTGACAGTCCCCTTCACTATCTGCTACTCCACCAATCTTAGTGCCATCTGCAAACTTGCTGATTAGACAACCTACACCTTCCTCCAAATCATTTACATATATCACAAACAATAGTGGTCCCTGCACAGATCCCTGTGGAACACAACTGGTCACAGGTCTCCAATTTGAGAAACTCCCTTCTACTACTCTCTGTCTCCTGTTGCCGAGCCAGTTTTTTTATCCATCTACCTAGCACACCCTGGACCCCATGTGATTTCACTTTCTCCATTAGCCTGCCAAGGGGAACCTTATCAAACGCCTTACTGAAGTAACATAAGCAGGCATTTCTGACTTGGGACAATGTTGTAAAACAAGCGAATCAAGAAGCGATACATTATACACCAAGCCTAGTTTGTTTCCACTCATTTGGATCATAGCCATGAAAATCAGGCAGGGTATGTTATAGACAGCCCATCCAATATCCATCATTTTACACTTTTGCCAAGAGATACTGCTAACTCTGAGAAGTTGAAAGCAAGGATAATATTGAATTTGGGGAACACAAACATGTGACAAAGAACAAGAATAGGTCACTTGGCCCTTCGAGTTTTGAAATTTGCCATTGAATAAGACCATGGATGATCTGATTTTAACCTTAACTCAACATTCCTGCACAACCCCAATAGTCTTTCATTCCCTTGTTAATCAAGAATCTATCTACAAATGTTTTAAAAAATATTTTGTGCAATAGTGTACAATTGGTGCTAAAATGACAGTTTCTTACTTTACAAATTTCCGGATTTTTAGTTGCATTGGCTTCAAATTCTCAAACTGCATTGACAACATTCAAACTCATATTCTCTTAATTATTAATTCAGGTGTCTGGTTTGCTCATCCAGTAACTATTGCCCAGTTTTTAGCCAACAATATCTATCCATTTGTTCCATATAAAAGTTAGCCAGGACCGAAACAGAAATTACTGGAAAAATTACAAAAATTACTGGCAGCATCTGTGGAGAGAAATCAGAGTTAACATTTCGGGTCCAGCAACCCTACCTCAGAACAGTTCTGCCAGACCTGCTAAGTTTTTCCAGCAATTTCTATTTTTGTTTCTGATTTCCAGCATCTGCAGTTCTGTCAGGTTTTTTTTTAATAATCCAGGACTGAATCTTCCCATAATCTAGCAAAGTGTCATTCTCATTGAGTTTCATGGAGAGTTTGTGTCTGCTAGCCTCAGTGAATTTTCTCATTTGATCACCCCAAAATTGCCTCAGTAATGAGCTACCATGCCCCATGCCACCATTTTTCCCTCATGCTCATCTGATCCTCCATTTATTGTAGCTGAAACTACTTACCTGTATCCGAGCATCCCTGACACTGGTGTCATATTGAAAAGGTTGCTGTGCAGCTGGTCAAGCATCAGCAGTCCAGAACTGCCCTGCACAGTTGCAGCCAATCACCCAGAACATGATGGATCAAGGGAAATTGTTGTTCTACTTTGCAGAAAGGAAACTCAAGGCCCTGGTGGCTGGGGTGCTACAGACATTGATGGACTGTCACAGGACACTGGACTCTGTCAACCCAGGCTAAAGTCACCATGCAGGTTAGTGAGGTCTGAGAAGAATGTCCAGCAAAGCAGGAAGCTCGCCGCTCTGTCAGGACAAGTGCCACATCTTCTTTCTGCTACCTCACTCTCACTGTAACTTTGCTACTGCACCCAACTCTCACCAAAGTTCATGTTCTACCATTCTCACTGTTGCCTACAATATCTACCCACACCAACCAACATATGCTAACATTGTGTGGCCTTTATGCTGTCTGCTCACTCGCTTGGGCCACCTCAACAAGCTTCGTAATGGAGGCTCCAAACACCCTGGCTCAGAACCCAAGCCAGTGGGAGGAAGACAAAGAAAAAGGCTTTGAGGGCTCACAAATGGCACAAGGAACATGTCACTGAAAATAAGTTTTTACCTTTGTAAGTCGATGGCTGTCTTTCACCAGGGCTGCTTGTGGAAGTCTCTGCCTAGCTGCACTTACAACATTGAATGTACAGAGTCCACTCATCCTTAGCTCAACACAATGTTCCATGGCCGTGGTGTGAAGTAAGCAGCTCCTGCACATACTGCGGGCAATGTGTCAACGGCAGACAATTGCTACTTTGGCAACTAGGCTCCATCTTCCCAGGTAGATGCTATTGCATCACAGGCTGTTGTGGTATTTAGTCATTATCTTGCATGATATCCCAAGAGTGGACCATTTCTTTGCTATGTATCCTGTGTGTATTCCTATAACTATTGTTAATTTTCACCTCTACAATTTTTTTTACTAGATTAGATTCCCTACAGTGTGGAAACAGGCCATTCGGCCCAACAAGACCACACTGCCCCTTGAAGCATCCCACCCAGACCCATTCACCTATAATCCATGTACCCCTGAGCATTACAGGCAATTTTGCATGGCCAATCCACCTAGTCTGCACATCTTTGGACTGTGGGAGGAAACCGGAGCACCCGGAAGAAACCCATGCAGACATGGTGAGAATGTGCAAAAGTGCTTGAGAAAAGGATTTCAACAGCACACAGTCAGCTGTGTGAGCAGCTCCTTTTCAGTTTTGCAATCCCCTTTGAATCCCAACATCTGACTACAATCCTCACAATTGAGTTCTCCTGTCCCTCTCCTGCAGTTTTGGCCCATGTTAATGTTCCCATTGAGTTTAAATGGATGTACTAACCCAAGGACTGACTGTGGCACACTTCTTGGAACAACTGACCATACAGCATTGAATGATATGTCAACAGAACCCTCGCTAATATCTGTGCAGCTCCTAACTGTCTTTCCATAACTTTCCAGACCAATAATGCTGGGCCCACAGAGCTGACAGGGGGCCCCTCTCCAGATTGCAGGGACATGGTCCCCTGTGCTTACCTGGACTGATCAGCTAACTGACTGCACCCAAGCCCCCAAACTGACAGCAGATACTGCTCTTAAAATAGTGTGCTGGGATCCAAGGACTGAAAGGTCTCTCCTTGGGTTTGACTGAGCACTACCCCCCTTCAATGGAACTAGACATGACTATTTTCTTGCAGTATATGCCGCATATTTGGCAAGTATGCAATCAGCACCTGGTTCGAGTGTGAGATTATTGTAGCATTGTGCAGCACAGCAACCTGCCCATTCTTTTGAATGGTCACAGCTGACAAGAATACCCAGCTGCCCAGCTTTGCCTGTACTAAAACACAAAGCAAAGCGGAAGTATTGCGAGCCCTTAAAGTATAGCTGAGGGGGAAAAGTTCTTAAACACAATGCAAGGCAAGATGGGGGTACTGCGAGCATCCAAGTAGGTGTAAAGTGAGTGAATGCTAAGAGAGCAAGTGAGCGGCCCTGAGATGCATACTGGTCCAATCCATGAACTGGGTGCCCATCCCAACATTTGAAGTGCCCTTGCAGCTACATTCCAATAAAGTTGCGGGTACACCCGAAAGAGTAGCACTGAGCCACAAAAGTGCTCTGTAAGCAGATTGGAGATGAGAACAGAACAAAAAACAAAGAAAATTACAGCACAGGAACAGGCCCTTTGGCCCTCCAAGCCTGCACCGATCGAGATCCTCTGCCTAACCTGTCATCTATTTTCTAAGGGTCTGTGTCCATTTGCTCCCCGCCCATCCATGTACCTGTCCAGATATATCTTAAAAGACGCTAACGTGTCTGCGTCTACCACCTCCGCTGGCAATGTGTTCCAGGCACCCACCACCCTCAGTGTAAAGAACTTTCCATGCATATCTCCTTTAAATTTTCCTCCTCTCACTTTGAACTCATGACCCCTAGTAATTGAGATCCCCACTCTGGAAAAAAGTTTCTTGTTATCCACCCTGTCTATACCCCTCATGATTTTGTACACTTCAATCAGGTCCCCCCCTCAATCTCCATCTTTCTAATGAAAATAATCCTAATCTACTCAACCTCTGTTCATAGCTAGCACCGTCCATACCAGGCAACATCCTGGTGAACCTCCTCTGCACCCTCTCCAAAGCGTCCACATACTTTTGGTAATGTGGCGACCAGAACTGTACACAGTACTCCAAATGTGGCCGAACCAAAGTCCTATACAACTGCAACATGACCTGCCAACTCTTGTACTCAATACCCCGTCCAATGAAGGAAAGCATGCCATATGCCTTCTTGACCACCCTACTGACCTGCGTTGCCACCTTCGGGGAACAATGGACCTGAACACCCAGATCTCTCTGTTCATCAATTTTCCCTAGGGCTTTTCCATTTACTGTATAGTTCGCCCTTGAATTAGATCTTCCAAAATGCATCATCTCGCATTTGCCCGGATTCAACTCCATCTGCCATTTATCTGCCCAACTCTCCAGTCTATCTCTCTTCTGCTATAATCTCTGACAGTCCCCTTCACTATCTGCTACTCCACCAATCTTAGTGCCATCTGCAAACTTGCTGATCAGACCACCTACACCTTCCTCCAAATCATTTACATATATCACAAACAACAGTGGTCCCAGCACAGATCCCTGTGGAACACCACTGGTCACAGGTCTCCAATTTGAGAAACTCCCTTCTACTACTCTCTGTCTCCTGTTGCCCAGCCAGTTTTTTTATCCATCTAGCTAGCACACCCTGGTCCCCTTGTGACTTCACTTTCTCCATCAGCCTGCCATGGGGAACCTTATCACACGTCTTACTGAAGTCCATGTATATGACATCTACAGCCTTTCCCTCATCAGTCAACTTTGTCATGTCCTCAAAGAATTCTATTAAGTTGGTAAGACATGACCTTCCCTGCACAAAACCATGTTGCCTATCACTGATAAGCCCATTTTCTTCCAAATGGGAATAGATCCTATCCCTCAGTATCTTCTCCAGTAGCTTCCCTACCACTGACGTCAGTCTCACCGGTCGATAATTACCTGGATTATCCTTGCTACCCTTCTTAAACAAGGGCCAACATTAGCAAGTCTCTAGTCCTCCAGCACCTCACCCGTGTCTAAGGATGCTGCAAAGATATCTGTTAAGGCCACGGCTATTCCCTCTCTCGCGTCCCTCAATAACCTGGGATAGATCCCATCCAGACCTGGGGACTTGTCCACCTTAATGTCTTTTCGGATACCCAACATTTCCTCCTTCCTTATGTCAACTTGACCTAGAGTAAGCAAACATCGATCCCTAACCTCAACATCTGTCATGTCCCTCTCCTTGGTGAATACCGATGCAAAGTACTCGTTAAGAATGTGACCTATTTTCTCTGACTCAGCGCATAACTTTCCTTCTTTGTTCTTAAGTGGGCCAATCCTTTCTCTAGTTACCCTCCTCCTCTTTATATATGAATAAAGGGCTTTTGCATTTTCCTTAACCATGTTTTCCAGCAATATCTCATGTCCTCTCTTAGCCCTCTTAACCCCTTGTTTCAGATTCTCTCTACATTCCCCATGTTCTTTCAAAGCTTCGTCTGTCTTCAGTTGCCTAGGCCTCATGTATGCTGCATTTTTCCTCTTGGCTAGTCTCACAATTTCACCTGTCATCCATGGTTTCCTAATCTTGACTTTTCTACTCCTCATTTTCACAGGAACATGTCTCTCCTGCATGCTAATTAACCTCTCTTTAAAAGCCTCCCACATATCAAATGTGGATTTACCTTCAAACAGTTTATCCCAATCTACATTCCCCAGATCCTGCCGAATCTTGGTATAGTTGGCCTTCCCCCAGTTTAGAACTCTTCCTTTAGGACCACTCCCATCCATGTCTATGATGGTGCGCAGAAGCTGGCACATGTTGAATGCCGGAATCCATGGACGTGGGATATGTGTGGGCACTGCCCATAAAGCATCCCTTGAAACACTGGTGCCTGGCATCTAAAACGAAGGCCTGGATCAGCAAGTGACAAGTTAGAGCCACCATGCACCCATTCTGATATTCATGCTGGGAGTTCTCTGTGCCTAACGAGATTGGTAATAAGCAATAATTGCTAATAGGTCACTCATTGCTAACATTCAATCTGGTTTCGACGTCTGAAAGTCAGTTGGATATTATGATTTGTCATTCTTGACATCAAGAAAGGCCTCATTCAACTTTTCATGGGATTCTTCATCGCCCATATGGCTTAGGGCTTGGGAAGATTCCACTATTGCATTATTCATATTCTCCTGTTCTTTTTTCAGTACCCTTAAATATTTTTCTTCAAGTATTTCGTCAAGTTCTAGCTTAAAGGTCATGACTGACGGCGATTCAGTACCTAGATATGGTAATACATGTTACAGTGAATTTCTTCTCATGCCCTCTTGAATACTTTGAGTATTTTTCCAAAACTAGCATTGCTCAGCTTCCAATTTGCAAAAAAAAAACAAACGCTATCTGTCATTGGTGACCTTCAAAATCTTTCAACATTTTGAAGGCTCCAATTAGATTACCCCTTCTGTTCAGGCAAAAAAAATCTTATGAGTATATTTTGATTGCTGCAAACAGGTAGGGAGTAGCTGCCTGAGAAATTAGTATTATTCTTAAAGCTAACCCCAAGCCACTCACTTCACAGTTTAACAACTAAGTGAGAGGTAAAAGGCAGCTAAACTGCCACGAGGGATCAGCTTTGGTTTTAAACAAAAAACAAAATAATGCATATGCTGTAAATCTAGTAAAACTGGTAGTCTGGTAAATGCAGCAGGTTTAACGATCATTGGACCTGAAACATTGACTCTGCTTTCTCTCCACAAATGCTGACAGACCTGCTGAGTTTCTCAAGCAATTTCAGCTTTCGGATTTAACCTGCTTTTCAGGTGGAACCTTAGCTAACTGTGTTTCCCAGAATGTAGGAAACCTGGCAGTTAAAGGGAGGGGAGGACAACCTCAGGGACAAGATTCAATGCCTTTACATGTTTCTTGTGAGCCAGGAGGAGGAAAAGTGCTTCAACTCAGGTCAGTTGTTTCAAATGGTTTCTGGGCAAATGTCTCTAATTAGCTTTGATTCTGAATGGGATATCTCCAATTGGTTAATTTCCCAGGTGAGGAGGGATAAATTGGCTCCCATTTGCTACTCAAACCCTTTGCTCAGTTAGTTGTAATAATGTTAATTGACAAAGAATACTTTTACTCAACACCAATGTATTTACGTTTTAAAGAAAGCTAACTTATCATAGAATCATAGAATCCCTACAGTGTGGAAGCAGGCCATTGAGTCCACACTGATCCTCCAAAACGTATCCACCCAGACCCAGCCCACGACCCTATCCAGGTAACCCTTCAGTTCCCATGGCTAATCCACCTCATCTGCCCATCCCTGGACACTACGGGCAATTTAGCATGGCCAATCCACATAACCTGCGCATCTTTGGATGTGGGAGGAAACCGGAGCAGAAATGAGGAGAATGTGCAAACTCCACACAGACAGTCACCCAAAACTGGAACTGAACTTAGATCCCTGGCATTGTGAGGCAGTAGAGCTAACCACTGAGCCACCATGCACTCTAACTCAAACTTGACCAGGCTTTCTTGAATGTAAGTTTAGTAGCTACTAAAAAACAAAGATGAATGAGAAAACACACAAACACATAGCTTAGAAATTAGGTGAGTTTAAAATGTAAATGTAAGAAAAAAGGAATATACAATCCAGTCTTTACACTGTCTGTGACAAATAGTTCACGTAACGTTATGGCTGTAAAGGTGGAATAATCAGTCAGGCTGATTTTGGAAGCTGAGAGGTGATTGGAGATTTTTGGTTGTGCAGTTAGTTGAAAGCCGTTTGTCTAGTTTCCATCAACCACGGCACTGTTGACTTGCCTTCCTTTCAGCAATCAGGGAGAGACCACACACATAGATATACAGTGGAAGCTCTCAGCTGTGTCCCTCATAGCACACTTCAGCACAGCAGGACTTAAACCAAGGTGGCGCACTAGCCCACCAGCTCACTAGCGCACGAGCAAACAGAAAACAGGGGCCATAGTATTTTTAACCCCTTTCTTGCAATCTGCTGGGAGGGTGAAACAAAACATGCCTTTCACATAGAATCAGAGATAATAGGATCTGCCGATGCTGGAGGATCTGAGATAACAAGGTGAACAGCTAATTTTTCCCATGTCCTGTTTAAACTCACCTTTAATGGCTCCATCCCTGCCCCTTTGACCTGTCTGTCTCCACTCCACCTATCTGCTCCTTTATCCATCTTCCATCTCCCTCCCCACTCTCCCTATTTATTTCAGAGTCCCCTTCCCCTCCCCCATTTCTGAAGAAGGGTCCAGACTTGAAAGGTCAGCTTTCCTGCTCTTCGGATGCTGCTTGGCCTGCTGTGTTCATCCAGCTCTACACCGCATTATCCCTTTCACACAGAACTGCCTTTCTCTCGACTCATTCTTCTGAACACACTCAGCGATACATCACACCAGAGATGGCAGTTCACTTTTTTCAATGGCATCCCTCTTTCTGAAGTGTTGCTAACTGACACCCTCATGACATTCAAAAGTGTGACAATTCCATGATTTTTCTTGAGATTCAGTTGATTCCATACAGGTCACTTGAGCCTTAGTAAACTTACTGTTGATCATTGGATCAGCTGACTGTATTTCTTTTTCACAAAGGGCTTTCAGTTGTACTCAGCGTGTTTCCCAGGTGTTGTTTGCAAGAGGAGGCTATCTAAATTATCTGCTTCATGAAAGGCAGCTTGGGTTTTTCAGAATCCAAATTGGCTAGTCACAGGTACAACCCATTTAGTGTTGCGAAGTGGAGAGATTTCTATTACAGGGCAGCCAAGGGAACCTTGAGGAAACCAATGTTAGTGAAATAGGTTGCCTCACCTACCTATGCATTCTTCCAGCTGGGACATTGAGTAAGAATTGGCTCCAGTTAACGAACCAACTTTTCAGTGATCAACACAGGACCTTATGGAGTTATTCAGCTTGGATTGGAACATAACTGTGGAGCTCTGGCTCCTGTTGCTAGGCTCTATTAGTTAGTGATCCAGCATGAAATTAATCTCCTCTGGGATCAGGGCCTGCTTTTTTGGGCCAAGACAGTAGGGATGTTGCCCTATGTCAGGGGCCTCTCCCATGTTGACACCATGTAATACTACGGTGGTTTCACCTGGCTTGTCTCTGTGTAAACCTCAAAATGCAGACAGCAGTTCATCAAGTCTGCTTGCTGCCCAGGACTTATTTGTGTGAGTATGGAGTCTAGGTTTGCTAGTGCCTATGTATAGGGTTAGTAACGGGTTTTTCAATGTGGGCCTCAAACACATCTCCTTCCTTCCAGTTTATCCCCACTGCTATGCTTATCCTCCAGGACAGTAGCAATGCGATGGAAAATTGCCTGCATGCTCCCCTTCTCAACAGTGGTCTTCTGTATCATATTGATAGCCTTTAAGGAAGGAAACTGCCTTCCTTACCTTGTCTGGCCTACATGTGAGTCTAGACCTAGAGCAATGTGGCTGACTCATAATTGCCTTCTAGGCAATTAGGGATGGGCAATAAATGCCTCCTAGGCAGCGATGCCCTCATCCTTTGAACAAATAAATATAAAAACCCTTGCTTTTACCCTTATCCAGTGTCTCATTTAAAGAGAGAACTTCCAGGGCGTCTTTGTTAGTCTATACAGACTATCAAACTCAATTTTTAAGGGTTCACCTGGCAGTGGAGGAGCAATAAAACATTGAAATATAGGGGCATAGAAAATAGGAACAGGAGTAGGTTATTTGGCCCTTCAAGCCTGCTGTGTCATTCAATATGATCATTGCTGATCATCGAACCTAGTACACATGGTCTCCTGGCTAAAAGGTTCAGGCCCTGTATGGTTTGCTGGCCTTTATTTTTGTCACAGCCTGGGAAATTTTCAAACTTTTTCCTCTTACTTGGTGCTCACAAACTAGTCAAATGGAGTAAACACACTGGAATCACTGAGTGAGAACATGGTGACAAATAAAAGGAAATATAGTCCTTGATCTCACTCATGGGGGTACCTATGACAGTATACTTGATCATTGTTTTCAGGGTTTAGTGGTACCATTCTATTAGCTTTGGTAACTGCAGACATGTTGGGTGTTTATGTTAAGGATGTTGGACTGTTGCTTTAAGACTCCAATCACGAGACACAATGATGATGCCTTCGGCCATTTTGGAGGGGAACAGCTCATTCTAGCTTGCTGCTTTGTGGAATGAACACCTCGTGTGATAAAAATCCTGCTGTTGTTAAACACTACGGCCTCCTATCCATTTTGAAATGTAACTCAAGAAGAAAATTGGCGACAAGAATCAAATCTGCGTCGAGATCCATTGGGCAATCCATGGATCCAGTGACAAAAACATTGCGGTCCTCATTACATAGATTTCAGAGGCAAGTTGTAAGTGTAATCAAAAGATGCCACCACTGCACCAAAACAGGTACAGATAGTAAAAAAAGCAGAAGTGACCAGTGCGTAAGAAGCTCACTGCATGCTCCACCCTGAAGAGCACTGTAACAAAAGCTCTCAATGGAGGGAAATGTTTTGAGCTAATGGTGTGGCCTCAGAAAAATAATAAGCAGCCAGCCTCAGGAATGCCTTCTTGCAAATGGAACAAAGCAAGGTAGTACTAACAGTTTCATGGTACATTGTGCTACCCAGGATCTTCCCATAGAAGTATAAACGGTGTGAAGTTTTGCTCTGTGGGACCGTATGATGAGAATGCAAAGAGATGGAATTCCTACAGAGAGAGATTTCTTCTGTCAAGCCTTCCTGAGTATTAGGATAAATGTTTAACCTCCTGAGGAGACTAGTATCGCCAGAGAAGTCATGTTCCAAAACTTGTGAACAAATCGTAGGAATCTAGAGAAACGTTTTTCACTAAAACCATTTGTGATTGGTGAAAGGTTCAGATTCCACAAATACAATCAGTATGATGGTGATTCTATCTTTGAACTCATAGCAACTTTAAAGAAGTTAGCAGAATTTGGAGACAACTTGAATAATGCTATTAGAGATTTAAGATGTGAAGAAATCTGGATGAGATTACCAATAGAAAAGGAATCGAGAATGAAAGAAAGCACTAGAAACAACAGTCACAGTGGATAAGAAGCAAAGGAAGCTCAATAGCTAGGCCTGAGCATAAGAAATCACAAAATGATGGCTGAGAGATGAGCACCAACACAGACTCAAAACTGCCATTGATGTTGAACAATTAATCATTCAGAGACAAATTGCTGGTATAAAGAAACTTTATGTAAAAAGAGTAGCAGAAAAGGCTACATTAAATGGGCAGGTTTGAGGATGAAACATAAACAACTCATGGCAACTCAGAAACTGAAGAGTAGGAAGAAAATCTATATTCTGGCCACTGATGACAGCACCAACCAATAGTGGGTCACTCTGTTACCGAACAGCAATCCAAGAGGAGTGGAGGTGGATTCTAGAGTGGTAGTTTCATTGATATCCAAAAGTGTATACTGAAAGCGGCTGTGTCACATTGCAGCGCAATCTTCAAGTATTGTACTCAGAATGTACACTGGCAAACTGATGCCCTTAAGAGTCATATCAATGTGAATGTTCAGTTATACAGTCAGTCTGAACATTTATCCTTACGTGTTATTGAATGAAATTTTCCAGCTGTATTGGTAAGAATGTGGTTGGAGAAAAACAAATGTAGCTGGCTGAAGTACATCACTTGTCTGATTCTGAGACTGATTTATCACAAATTTTAAAGAAGCATACCATTGTCTTCATTGGGAATTTGGGAAGCATGGAAAACATCTCAATCATATTGAAAATCAAGGATGAGAATCAGACAAAATGTTGCAAGGCCTTAAGCAATGCCTTGTGCAGTGCCTTATGCAATCAGACAAAAGGCCAAAGCAGAAATCAGACCAAACCAGAAGCATGAATTGAAACGGGATTATGCATTACTGAGCCTTAAAATCAATCTGCTTGAGAAGATCAACAGTGACCACTACACTAACAACATTGGCAACCAACAAACCAGTGTTTCCTTGAAAGTTATGATCAGAGATAATGGGAATTGCAGATGCTGGAGAATCAAAGATAACAAAGTGTCATAACAAAATTTTTCTGATGAAGGGTCTAGGCCCGAAACGTCAGCTTTTGTGCTCCTAAGATGCTGCTTGGCCTGCTGTGTTCATCCAGCCCCACACTTTGTTATCTTGTTTCCTTGAAAGTTAATTCCCTTATAGTACTTTTCAAATAATTGCTTCAGAACAAGAAAGTTGATGAAGGTAGTGTCAAACTCTATGCTGTGAGCATAGGATGGAGAAAGGGGACTTGATGCTTCATCAGTGACACATATGAAGTGAAGCAAGTGAGTTCTATTGCTGAACTATCAATCTGCAATCTGAAATGAGAAGATGCAGGAGGAGATATCTCATTCAGGAGATCAGCAGACCATAGCTTCCCTTAATGTGAAAGAAAGGACAGTGGTCTTCATGAAAGCTTCATGATTGGGAAGGAGAGAGGGATGATCACCCTGGGAGTGTGGAGTATTGAAGCCTGAAGTCAATCCCACCTGGATCTTGTACAGATTCATCATCACCTTGACTTCTTATTTAGAAACCTCGCATGTCAAATTCGGAGCCCCATTTGTTCTTCACATTATTTTCTACCTACTTGCTTCCCTACTTTTATTATGTTGATTATTCAATTCTGCTGAAAACCTTTCTGTTGATAGGGCTGATAGGGTGCAATTCTAAAATTCATCATTTCACACTTATCTGTGATATCTTCCTTGGCTGCATTTCTGTTCAATGTCCAACCATTGCAGTTTCAGATAGCCTTCCTGACAGTTCACATGCCCATTTTGTAAATGTTGAGGGGCAAATGCAAGTGAAGTAATTGTTGATACTGGATATTAGAAACCTAAACAGGAAGTTCTCTTGGTTTCCTGTCCAAAACTCCATCAACCCCATCACCTACAGATTAACTCAATTTGTTAGGAAATTTCTTTGACAAGAGAAAAGCAGAGGCAATGTTTTAAGCTGACAAATTTTCATTAGAACTGGAAAATATTCAGAGATGAATGGCTTTTAAGGAAATAAAAACTCCTAGAAAGAGCGGCAGGTAGAGAACGAAAAGAAAATGCTTGGCTTAGCATGGAGCGCAGGACAAAACCATTAAAGGTGAAGAAAACAGGGGGGAGAGATAGAAGCAAAGATAAGCAGATGGGAAGAGAAATTGAGACAGAACCAGAAAGAGGAGAGGGAATGTCAGAGAACAGCAATAGAAAATGGCAAAGGTAAATATATGGCTGCTGCAAAGGCTTTGTGAAGTTACTGGAAAGCACATTGCTTCTTTTGATTTAGTGCATTGTATTACATATCTACCTCTGTATTAAAGAATCATACAGAAATGGCAAGGGAAAATGATATTTGTTTCAATCAAAGTTGAGTCTGCAGGCTTGATAACTTGCTATTGACATCCTTAAGATACGTTTAGAGATTATCCCCTTTTGAAATGGACACAAGATTCAAATCTATAATGCACAATTTTTTTTGTTTTTCCATTGTCCTTCTCTTTGTGTCCCAGAAATATGGAGAATAAGAGATTAGAGGCAAATAATTTGTAACTTGTAGTAGTTTAAGCTGATAAATTGATATTTTTTCTCTCTGCTTCCCATCTTTCATTTCTCTTTTCCTGAAAGCAGAGAGATGTACTGAGTGTAATCTCATGGATTCATATGTCATATGATCATTCTCCACACTTTTATACATGAAGAATTGGAACAATTCCATATTCCTGGGGTCCGAAGAAGCAAAATTAGGAAAATTATGGGCACGTGTGATTTTCGTAAAGGCCTGCATTCCTGAAAATTGGTCATTAGCAGTTAATGCCAAAGCTAATGTTAAGACACTGAAGTGAAATCTAGTAACCTCACTGATGCTCTGAATGTGCTCAGCTAATTCAGGAACAAATTACTGCAGATGGGAATCTGTATTGTAAACAGGTTAGGCAGCATCCACAGAGAGAAAGCAAGCTAGCATTTCAAGCCTAGATGACCCCTCATCAGAGCTGACATGAAGGGTGGAGGGAACAGCCCACCCCAATGGGGCTGTCTGTTCTTTCCAGTCTGGCAGTTAGACACACTGTTGTTCTGCCATTCTCACATTCCAGTCTCTTAATCTGAACTATCAGCATCTTTTCTTCCCCAACACTCCACCCTCACCAATCCCCACCCTCAACTACAGCATAAATGCTGCCCCCTCCACACTTCACTTCGGCTCTGATAAAGAGTCATCTGAAATGAAAACGTTAGCCTGTTCTGTCAATGGATGCTGCCTGACTCGTGATCGCCAGCAATTTTTGTTTCCACATCAGCTAATTCAGCATAGACTAAGGACTTTTCTGATACCTTTGGGTCAATTGCCCACTTGGTCATCAGAATGTCAGATAAATACTGCAGCACTGTAATCCACATTATCATACTGGAATGATGGCATTTACAATAATTCTGCATGCCTCGACCTTCACCCCACAGATACAATAGTTGATACCTACCACAATAGAAAAGCATATTTTTCATACGTGCATTTTTTTGCACCAATTAAGCCAAGTTTTCACACCATATTCCCATGAATTGGAAAATTTGCCCCTTTCTTTCAAATAGATAAGAGAACGTGAACGCAGTGTTACTGTGCCTTATTTCAATGACTTTGCACCATTGATGCAGACAAATTCCCAGCCAAGGAAAATTGTTATGTGAAGGGGTGGATTGAGTGCTATTTCTCTGAAAGTTTTATCATGTTAGTAGACAGGGTATATGGTATGAAATGTATTATGGAAACAAGTTATACAACTTAACAAAAAACTGCAGATGTTGGATATCTGAAACAAAAATGGAAATTGGTTCTTCGCCAGATTTGAAATGTTAATGGTTTCTTCCCACAGACGCTACCAGACCTGCCGAGTTTTGCCATCGACTTCTGTTTTTGTTTCAGAGCCTTTTGGAATCCTTTATTTCTTACACCATTTAAGTTAGTCCAAAAAGCCCTATTGTGAACATTAAATTGACCTGTTTAAATGGTGTACGAACACATATAGTTTAGATTACAAAGGAAGTGGGCCTGTGGTACAGTATATGTGTCCCAACCTCTGGTTCAGGAGATCTAAGTTCAAATTTCACCTGTTCTAGAGGTATTAACATCCCTGAACAGACTGATTTGAAAATATCTAAATTAAAAGGGGCAGAAAAGTAATCAAATAAAAAAATGCCTTACAACAATGATTGTTGGGTTGTTCCAATGAATGGCAAGATAAAGAATGTATTTACTCTAATATTATAATCACACTAATCATTAAGGACTTTTGCTGAAAGCATTTACAGTTCAACAGACCAAACAGTCAGTGTCCTCTCAATGCTTGCTAAAAGTGAGCACATTCGTATTTTCATTTGTTATATAACAACTTTTTCGAAAGATTCACACATATACTTATAACGAGGACATGGCCACCATGGAAGAAAATGAATAATATAAAGCAATGTTTAGAATGGTTAAAAAAGTATGACCTGACCTTTGCTCCATTTGTACCATTTCACTGCTCACCTTTTCTCCCAACATGAAGAACCTCATTATCCCACCTAAAAATCACTAAGCCTCCTGATTAAATGACTCACTCCTCCACAGCCTCTCCCTGATTGATTACCCACACTTTCTTAACCCAAAAAATTAAACACTCAAAAATCTTAATTAGGATAAAGTCTGGAGTGATAAATTTAAGTTTACATGAAGTTATTCAATACAGAGGTTAAATTACAGGATAAAGTAATACCGATTTATAGCTTTCATTTAAATTACTGCATTAGTTTTATTAAGCATTTTGAAAACTTTGCATTTAGTCCAAATTGGGTTGACTTTTTTTTAAAATCACCAGCAACAACTTTTGCTCATTCACTTTAGTAGTGAAGGCACTCTGTCACAGCTGAGTTAATCTTGAAAGATAATATTGATTCAGACGGTGCTGGTTCCACGGTCTCTCAGCAGTGCAGTCCATCCTCGATCAATATGTGACTGAAAGGATGTATATTTCACAGGTACAGTCCTCCATTCCTTGCCGCCATCTGTCACACACCTTTCAATAACCTAATAGACCTAATGTGTGAAAATTGATTTGGTGGGTGAATGTGAACTTCCAATGATTTACACTCTATTTTGTATTGATAAGATTCAATTGATTTCAACAAGTAATAAAATATTTAGGTAAATCTCACTGGTGCTTTTAAAACACTGTCAGCACAAGCTGAGCACATCGGAAATTGAAGTGATTAAGAAAAAGATTTTTGAAGCAGAGACAAATGCACAGTGAAATGGCAGCACACAAAGATGCCAGATTTGCACAATTTTAATTGTTTCATCCACCTTTCAAAGCCAAGCATCTACTTTGAAGTTCTCTACCTTGTTGTAAAATATGATATAAACTCTAGTTGTTAAAGTATGTAATCTTGGGTGAAACTTGACTTTTATAGCTTGGATATTTTTTGTAAATTATTTAAATGCTGCATATTAAGGGATATTGGACAAAACTTGCAAACAATTCGGAATAAAAGAGGGATTGCCTTACTGTTTCTGTACAATTGCTTTTTGAACTTGTGGCTGCCTAAAAGAAATGTTCCTTCATAAGATACTTCATTGGTCAAGATTGGAGGTTTCCGTACAGATTGAAACACTAGGATTATCTCAGTCACACAAAACTAATACAGGTTACTGAAGTTGAGATACTGACAATGTACACAGAAATAACATCTTTAACACAGCAAGTTAACTCAAGTCACTTTAGAAAAAGATGATTGGAAACTGCTGAGGGGGGTGTCTAGGTGCACGGTCAGGTTGTTTAGCTCAGATGAAGCAGAAGTGGAATTCTATCAACATTGTGTAGTGTTAATAAGCTTTTTACTTCTTTAGAGTTTTTAAACAAATGGCAGAGATACAACTCTTTTCATGAGTTCTGCAAATGCAGATTAACAAAAGGACCAGTATGTACTCTTGTAATAATGAGTATGAGTAATAAATTTGTTTCAGAGAAAAGCTTTAACTAAATATTGAGCCATGGTGTGCAGAGCAGGCCCAACCACAGCATGCCTGTTGCAATTTTCATTGTAATAGCTCAGGCCAGATACATCAATTCTGCCTAACTGTTCACCGACTTGCAGCTGTGGATTGAATAACATTTGAGTACTGTCCATTTAGTACTTAATTCATTGATTGCAGCTGATCTAATTAGACCTTTGGAAGATGACTATGCAAATACATTTGCAAATTTTGAACATGCAATTTAATCAGAATTTTGTTCTATTTCAACAGATAGGGCAACTTTGGGATATTTGTGCAGCGATGATTTTAAAAATGTTGGAACAAGAAACACAGAACTGTAGAAGTTGATACAACTCTAGAAGTCATGCGGAGCAGCTTTCATTCATGAAATACTGCTTGAACAAAATGTGGTATATGAAGGCTATTTTCTGCTATGTGCCAAGTGTTCATTTGGTAGGGCACTTTCTTTCCAACATGGTTCGAATTGCAACAATGAACTGCAACAGTAGATTCGTCTTCTGGCCCCTTGAGCCCATTCACTATTTAATTTGATGATGATTAAACTGTACCTTAAACCTGTATCTCTCAACACCCTCACCCAACAGAAACCTACCAACCTCAGTTTTTGAATTTTCAACTTACCTAGCCTCAATGTCTTTTTAAAGTGAGAGTATTCGTGATCTCCACTAAGCTCTGTATGAGCTGGTGCTGCCCATCATCAAGCCTGAATGACTGAAGTTTAATTTTAAGGTAATGCTCCACTGTTCTGGGCTGGTGCCACTGCCCTCCCCAGCATCAATCACTGTTACTGTTTGGAGGAAACAGTTTTTTTGATTCAGTCATGGAATGAGGATGTCGTTGGCTAGACAGCATTTATTGCCAATCCCTAATTGCCCAGAGGGCGGTTAAGAGTCAACCACATTGCTGTGGGTCTGGAGTCACATGTAAGCCAGACAGGTAAGGATGACAATATCCTTCCTTAAAGGACATTAGTGAACCAAATGGATTTTTCCAACAATTGACAATGATTTCATTGTCATTAGCACACACTTTATTCCAGAATTTTACTGAACTCAAATTCCACTATCTGCCATGGCAAGATTCGAACCTGAGTCTCCAGAACATTATTTGGATCTCTGGATTAACAGTCCAGTAATAATACCATTAGGCCATCTCCACCTCAGTTGAGAGGTGGAATATCCCGGAAGGATATTCTGCTTCCACTGCTATTATATCAATAAGTAGGGAATCACAATTTCTAGATTGCGAGCAAGAGAGCTGTGAGTGAGATAAGGAGAAACTTGTTGTATAGGATGGGTTAGAAGTGTCGATGATATTCGACAACTTCATGACCTTGAATAAGTCCTGCGATGGATAACTCACATTCCTGTACGTGCCAAAGTCGGCACAATCAACTTGTTTTCCTGTATTTGCGGCTCACTACACTTTACAAACGAGAGAGCTTTGTTTCGAATTGTTGGACTTCCCCTTGGACCGGGAGTGGAAATGGTGTCAGAAATGAATCTAAGCCTCAAAACCAGCTATTGAATGAGGAGTCCCCGATGGGCAAAAAGGGCATGAGACATATTGTTTATGCCTTTCTTTCTCATCTTTTTATTTGCTGAGCAAATGCTCATATTTGAGTAAATTTATGTTGCAGAGTCTTCTCTTAACTTCATTTCACCGAATCTGAAGGATGCTTTGGATACACTTTGTGATCCCAGACACTTCTTTACTGTTTCTTTCTATAAAACCTGTAAAACCCTTTTATTGTCTTAAACATCTCAATTAAACCACCCATAATCTTTTATACTCAGCAGAATACCAGCCTAGTCTTTACAACCAGGGGTTCTTAGTGGTAGCCTTCCTACCTTTGACCCGGAAAGCATAGGTTTAAGTGCCACCTGGTCCCGATGTGTGTCAAAACACAGTTAAACAGGTGGATTAAAAATATCAAGCCTATGCAACCATTCCTCACATTTTGACAATTTAACTCTGTTATAAACCTGGAAATTGTTCATCTCTTTGTTTTCTATTGTGTTCACATTTAATCTCTTCTACTTTCATTGGTAAAGTTTCATAGAACATAGAACATAGAACATTACAGCACAGTACAGGCCCTTCAGCCCTCGATGTTGTGCCGACCTGTCATACCGATCTCAAGCCCATCTAACCTACACTATTCCATGTATGTCCATATGCTTATCCAATGATGACTTAAATGTACCTAAAGTTGGCGAATCTACTAACGTTGCAGGCAAAGCATTTCATTCCCTTACTACTCTCTGAGTAAAGAAACTACCTCTGACATCTGTCCTATATCTTTCACCCCTCAATTTAAATCTATGCCCCCTCATGCTCGCTGTCACCATCCCAGGAAAAAGGCTCTCCCTATCCACCCTATCTAACCCTCTGATTATTTTATATGTTTCAATTAAGTCAACTCTCAACCTTCTTCTCTCTAGTGAAAACAGCCTCAAGTCCCTCAGCCTTTCCTCGTAAGACCTTCCCTCCATACCAGGCAACATCCTAGTAAATCTCCTCTGCACCCTTTCCAAAGCTTCCACATCCTTCTTATAATGTGGTGAACAGAACTGTACGCAATACTCCAAGTGCTGCCGCACCAGAGTTTTGTACAGCTTCGCCATAACCTCTTGGTTCCGGAACTCGATCCCTCTATTAATAAAAGCTAAAACACTGTATGCCTTCTTAACAGCCCAGTCAACCTGGGTGGCAACTTTCAAGGTTCTGTGTCCATGGACACCGAGAGCTCTCTGCTCATCGACACTACTAAGAATCTTACCATTAGCCCAGTACTTTGCCTTCTGGTTACTCCTACTAAAGTGCATCGCCTCACAATTGTCTGCATTAAACTCCATTTGCCACCTCTCAGACCAGCTCTGCAGCTTATCTATGTCTCTCTGCAACCTACAGCATCCATCGTCACTATCCACAACTCCACCAACCTTAGTGTCATCTGCAAATTTACTAACCCATCCTTCTACGCCCTCATCCAGGTCATTTATAAAAATGACAAACAGCAGTGGACGCAATATCGACCCTTGTGGTACACCACTAGTAACTGGTCTCCAGGATGAACATTTCCCATCAACTACCACCGTCTGTCTTCTTTCAGCAAGCCAATTTCCAATCCAAACTGCTATATCTCCCACAATCCCATTCCTCCACATTTTGTACAATAGGCTATTGTGGGGAACCTTATCGAATGCCTTGTTGAAATCCATATACACCACATCAACCGGTTTACTCTCATCTACCTGTTTGGTCACCTTCTCAAAAAACTCAATAAGGTTCGTGAGGCACGACCTTCCCTTCACATTCTGGTACATTGATCAAGCAGCATACAAGAACACAGCAGGGGCAGGGATCTGGGTGGGTGAACATTGAATCGGACCATTCAATTAAACTTGTCCAGGATAGTGTTTTTACTCCTTTGATCAATCTTTATCGAATCCTATCAGTTACGTTCTATTCCTTTCTCTTCCAATTGCAAATCTAGCATCTCCTTAAAGGCATCTGAATGAGCTTGAAAGTGAATTATATTTTTTAAAAAACCCAACCGTGTTAATGGTCGTTACAATTAATCATTTGGTAGGACAGACATTTCCCCTGAAAATATTAAGTGTGAGGACTATGTCAAACAGACATCTCAGCCAGTGGTTGTGAAACAATATATTGACTCATGGCTCCCTGCGAAATATGATTTTATTTTAGACTAGCTCAATGTGTTACAAAATGTCACCCTTTAAAATTGTTAGTGCTGTCACATTGATGTTTAAAAGCAGACCGGATCCAAAATGTTTCCTTGCTTGCAGTCCCTGTGGTGTATGTCACGCCACTTCAGTGATGGATTTTGCTTGAACTTTTGAACTGAACGCATTCTAGCAATAAATCCCAAGCCCTCAATTCATCAGCAATTGGAGTTAAAAATGAGTACAACACTAGTGATAGAGAGGTCACAATTTTGTGTTAATAGTAGCTCCATAAATGTTTTAACTCTTCTGATTAATGTAATCTCCAGGCCAGATAGCACTGTTTATGTGAAGCAAAAGATCACAGATATTAGATTTTAACATTGTAAATCACACAGGCTGGTGAAGTAAAAGCATCATGGTTCAAATGACAGCGGGAAGTACAGACAGCTTTTTCTTTTCGTAGGAAGCAAGTAAAATGTGAGTGACTGCAATTAGAGGCCTGAACGGCAGGCTGGTGATTTCAAGATGGATGATTTTAACCACTTCACTGCCATGAGGCAACAACAAGTCACCAAGCAAGTCAGCTGATAGGACAGGCATCTCAAACTAACATATTGGATTAAATCACAAGTATAGCAGTTGGCTGGAAGACAGAGTTCCCAAGATTGTTTGCGGATATCAAACAGATGTGGTTTTGTTTGCTCAGGCCCGTTGGCAGAATGGAAGAGACATTAAGTATACCCAAGCTCTCTGTATGGCGAGGTGGCTGTAAATAGATGACCAGTAGGATGCCAAAATGTTGTTGGCAAGAGTTACATTAAAGGTCTAAACCTTGATTACTGCTAGCAGACATTAGTTGGTAACAGAGGAAAATGACGACACCTCCATGGACCAGCATGCACTACCACAATGAACAGAGGTGTAGTAATGTTCAAGCAACAATGCACAATGATTCAGCTCAGGATCAGGTTCTTCAACCTTCTAGAAAGTGGTGTCATGTGAAGAAGATGCGATTGAAATGGGTTGGTTTGCTGCGTGTCCATTCTCTTTCATTGATGGAAAGATGCAAGTACCGGGCTACTGCACTAAATATACCAGTCCATGGAAAGGGAGTGGTTTACTGCTGTTTGAATGAGGACAAGTAACATATGAATAAAGCCGTTATCCATACCCAAAGTATCTAATCTTCCCCACATAACGAGTTCAGGTTTTGATTTCATGACATTGTAAAAGTTAAAACTCCAAAGGTCAATGTGTGACATAAGTCTGGCCAGTGGGATGTTTTCAAGCAGTCATTAATCAAAAGGGTATGTTTACATGTTCCAGAAATTCTCCCAACTCCCTGGTACTCTCAGAGGCAGAATTGTCTACACGCAGTTCAAACCATAATATAAGTTTCCTAATTGCACACGATTTTACAGTTTACTGCACTGACACCACTAAAGGAAGCACTTGCAAAGGTTACTTTCTAGACTGGGTAATAAACAGATTAGTAGTGCATCAATGCAACCTTTACGAGATCTGAGATCTCAGGTTTTTGTTCAGATGGTCATTATTTGTGTGGTTAGCGCGGGATCAATGCATATCACAATCATGCTTAGTGAACTCTGACCAAAGTCCCCTTTCTGCTATTTCTCAAAAGAGGTAACTTCTACATATTGAAGGAAGAGCACTTTAAATCACGTGGGAAAGTGAGGAATTCATATCTATACTGAAAACACCCTTGCCTGTTTAGTCTTGTTAAAATAAATCAAATTTCTCCTTCAAAACTCTTGTCACTTTGACAAGAAAAACAACCATGTTTTTGAATTTTCTTTTGAAGTGTCACTTTGCTCCACAAGGCAAATTATGACAACTTTATGGTTGTCCAGAATTTGAAAAAGGAGCAAAGATTTCCCCTGGCTCCACATGGTCCTTTAATAGGGTTTTAGTATTTAACTTTCAGACCAGGTCACTCAATGTGCTCAGTGTTAGTGATCAAAATTATTTGCATGACTTTTAGGCTGCAAAGAAAATTCAGCACTCTTGGTGAACAAACAATTTATTTTTCCAAAGGGCTTGCCAAAAAGAAAAAAAGAGACCCAATCCTGGGAGCCTTTTGTTTACAGGGGATCTGAATAAGTAACAAAACTTTGGATATGTTTGCATGATTCAAACAGACTCTAATTATCCTGCTTTCCCTCTGCCTTCTTGAAGGTGCTATATCTCCTGCTGGGTGCAATCCTATTGAGATTCTTCAGTCATTGATAACTCAAATGACAAGCCCTGACTGGGAGAGCTGGCGAGTTTACTGGCTGGGGGGAGCATCACTAACTCAAACAGTCTTCATTTGACATTCACACATTCCCTTTTCAGCAAGAGTCAATGTGCTACAAACCAGAAGTAGCAATCTTAACTATTTTCATCGTTCTTCCAAGAACAGGAATACGTTCAAAACTGTTGCCTTATTACCTAACTCAGTGGGAATGGTGATCGAACTTGAGTTCTTTCAGTTTTGTCAGATTCCTCAATAGCTTGTTATCCCTTTTCCTTGGAAGCCAAGCTTCCTTACTGCCACCCCTATTCCTTCCTACACCATAGTCCTATGCCACAAAACTAATTTTTTTTTCCCGTTTCTATCCCTCCAAGAACCTCCCATCCAATTGAGGTCCAAATCCCTGCATTCTTCCCAATAATCCCCTGCTAACTCATCTTCCCTCACTGGCCCTAATGCAAGCTGACATTACAAATTTTGTTGTTTCCTTACTCAGGCACTGTCCCTCGTGATAAATCAGACATTTTATGCTATTTCTCTGCTTACCAGCATCATTTTTCCACGGAAGAGACAAACACAGGAAGGTTCATCTTGCTGACTGTTCAGCTAATTGCTCCAAAAGAAATTCTATGCCATCCTGTTACTCAAGTGAAGTGATGTTTAAATACATTGCACACAATCTGGAGATAATGTGCAGATAGTAAAGGAATTGGCATGGCATTGAAAGTAAAAGCATGTTTGCAAAATGTGTAGGCAAAATGAGCATTATATTGTTTAGATGTTTAGAACAATATGACCTGTTCTCCCAGGTTTAAATGAAATAGAAGGCAATAGATGTGAAGGTGGAAAAGCATGTCTGGTTAGACAGCATCTGAGGAGCAGGAAAGCCAATGTTTCAGGCTGAAACCCTTTGTCAGGACCGAGAAGGGGAATTAAATGGGGGGCAATGAGTGGGGCTGGGGAGAGGGTAGTTGAGATGATGATAGGGAGATACAGGTCAGGGCTTATTGTGATTAGTCAGTGGGTAGGGTGGAATGGACATGTGAGTAGGGAGATGGACAGGTTAGGTCAGGCAGGTGAGGAGGAGGGGAGGGGCTGGATATGGGACAAGGCTGGGGTACAACACCTGCCCCTACACCTCCCCTCTTGCCTCTGTTCAAGGCCCTAAACAATCCTTCCAAATCTGGCAGAGATTCACCTGCACTTAATCCAACCTAATCTATTGTATCCATTGCTCACGATTTGGCCACCTCTGTATGGGGGAGACCAAATGCAAACTAGCAGACCGGGTTGTGGAGGATCTGCGCTGTGCCTGCACCAACTAACCCAACCTTCCAGTTTCCATCCATTTTAATTCCTCTTCCCGCTCCCTTGACGACATGTCCATCCTTGGCCTCCTCCACTCTCAGAATGAGGCTAAAGGAAACTGGAGGAACAACAACTGATATTTCACCGTGGGAGCTTATAGCCCACTGCTTTCAATATTGATTTCACCAGCTTCAAAATCGATCCATTCCCCCCGCCTGATCCCATGTCCAGCCCTCCCCTACCTCCACCTCTCCCTGACCTGACCTAAACTAAACTAAACTGTCCACCTTCCTACTGCCCATCTGCTCCACCCTTCCCACTAACCAATCTCAATAACCCCCTACCCGCATCTACCTATCAGCACCCCAGTTAACTTCCCCTAGTCTCACCCCTCTCCGTCTATTTGCTTCCGGTCTCTACTTCCCCTCCCCAGTCCTGAAGAAGGGGTTCATCCTGAAACATTGACTTTCCTGCTCCTAGATATCTGTCTGACCAGCTATGCTTTTCCAGCTTCACATCTATTGACACTGACTTCCAGCATTTGCAGTCCTTATTGACTCCAAGCTGTATGAAATTAAATTGTACAATGCATTTTTTTTTACTCCAGAGAAAACGAGCAGCATTATTTGGTTCATTTGAATTGTGTGCATGAGCAGAAGCAGATTATATTCTCTAGCTCAACGACAAGCCTATTATCTTAACATCTTGATGTTTGCAATTTGTTGAACATATACAGCCACTGTTAGGTTTTGGCACTGTCATGGAATATTGGCTGTTCCTTGCTGCAAACCAATGTTGTCCCGACTTGGATGTAAGAAATAATTAGAAATGACTTCTAAACCAAACATCAACCATTTATTTGCATTGTAGCTCCTAATATGGTGATTCACAATTGGCATGCTGCTGCAGACAGGTCAACTATTCAGTGCTACGCATTTGTCAACACAAACAAGTTTTTCATTTGGAAATTTTGTTTCAACAACTTTCTTGACAAATTTTCCCCTTCAGTCTATGTTGACACATAAGATATTTCTTCCTTACAATTAGTTGGCTACAAGAGGAATGTTGTGAAAATCTAATTGTGTAATTCTCTGACACAAAAGGGTGGTGGGAATCTGGAACTCTCACTGTCCTATTCCTTTGCATAAAAAAGCTGCGGCACTGACCAACTGAAAGTTCCTAAACTGAGACAAGATGATTTTTTTGTAGGCAAAGGAATTATAAAGGTTATGAAAACAGAACTGATAAATGGAATGAAGAGGTGACTAGTTATAACTTAATGGTGCACAGGCTAAGGGGCTGTATTGATAATATTTAAAACAGTGTGAAGTTCTAAGTATAGAAATAGATCAATGTTCTAAAAAGTAATCATCATATGAACAGCATGCATCAGTCTGCCATCTGCATTTAGTTAGTATTTTTATGGGAAGTCAATTGCTCAAACCATATTCAATTCTCAACTCTGTTTAGTCAGACGAACAAAATATAAATTCAAAATAAAAACCAAAAGAACTGTGGATGCTGTAAACTAGAAACAAAAACATAAATTGCTGGAAAAGCTCAGCAGGCCTGGAGGCATTTGTGAAGAGAAATCAGAGTTAACATTTTGGGTACAGTGGCCCCAAAGATCACTGATTACAAAATGATAAGTCTGATTTCTCTCTACAGATGCTGCTAGACCTGCTGAGCTTTTCCAGCAATTTCTGTTTTTGTTTCAAAACTTAAATTCACTTGTGATTTATTGAAATAATTGAACATCATACTTGAATCACCAAATCGTAAGATTACTCAGAATGTTGATTTGGGGCTTTTGAATACTATATGTCACCATAATTGACCATTGAATCAAATTGTGTTAACAATGAACAAAAACACACACTTCTGATGCTCAGATTGAGAACATGCCCAGGCGAAATTGTCTGGGAGTGACAGACTTTGTAGCTCTGTTCTTTTCAATCATAATATAACATGTTCTTTAAAAGAAATCAATTAACGGGCATCTCTGTTTAAGTTGTTTCTTACACTTTACTTATGTCTTTAACAGCAAAAATAACTTATCAGGAAAAAGAGATTTTACAGTATAGTTCCATTTCTAAAACTAGATAACACAAAAAAATGTTGAAGTAAATGATAAAATAAAATTTTATTTATAGTTTACTAATCCTCTTGATATACCTTTCTGGTAAGACTGACACATGTTTTAAAACTTACATTAGCTCTTTGCCAACTGTGATTTTTTAAAAAAATCCTTTCTTTAACCCTTCCAGTGACAAAATTCATGGCAATCACAAATATCACAGTGATAAACATCTACAAGTAAATTTCTGTCCCAGAAGGAATGCACTTTTCATGACGCTAATCGGTTTGTAGAAAAGAATGCAGCAGGCCACAAAAATATCAAAGAGAACAAGATAGAATCAGAAATAACAAAGTATCAGAGTGTGGGATAAACACATTTACAATAATGCAAACAAGACATAGTTTGATTATTCAACTCACTAAGTCTAGGAAACATCTTACGGTAACTTGATTATTGAGGGGGATTTTCTGTGTTCAACATGCAAAAACAACACCTTGCATTTATGCAGTGGCTTAAACGTTCGGAGTCACCCTGAGGCAATTTATTGGACTGTAATCATCAAACGTTGACATTGAACCGAAGACGGGTGGCTGAAAGCTTAGTCAAAGAGGCAGGCATATAGAAGGAGATGGAAGAGATGGAGAAGATTCAACCAAAACTATTTTTTAAGCAGTTACACAGAAATGAAAATTCTGGATATCGTTTAAGAGGAGGGTTTCTACAAAAATACACCAGATAATTGAATTATATTCATGTGTTAATTTATAAAGAAACATTTTTCCATAAAAATCAAAAATTATAGTAATCATTACTATTTAAAATTCATATTACAGTAAATTATGAAGTGATCTATATTCTTCTATAACTCAGAACCTTATCTCTACAGAGCTTTGACTCGATTAATGTGTCTGGATTCCAGCTAATTTTTCATTAAACAAATTATATGAAGTATATATTTTCACATCCTATAATAAGGCTTTTGTAAGCTCTTTCCAGTTTGGTGGAACTTGTTCAAATTACTTCTGACAGCTACAAAGCCACAATTAACACTAATCTAAACATGTTTGGCACAAAGGGAAAATGTATGTATCTATTTGTCCATGCAAAAAGAACACTCCAACACAATGCATTGCAAAGGACAAAACCCAATCCCTGATGTTCATCTAGTTCAAGTACAGAAAGAGTTCCTTGTGTCGTAACAGTCCTTTGAACAGCAGGAAACATAATCAAATTATACCACACTTACATTTAAATGTTTTGCACTCTCAGATATCAATAAGTATAGACACTAACTTTTACATAGATAAGCTGCAGAGATGGGCTGAGAGGTGGCAAATGGAGTTTAATGCAGACAAGTGTGAGGTGGTGTACTTTGGCAGGAGTAAGCAGAAGGCAAAGTACTGGGCTAATGGTAAGATTCTTAGTAGTGTCGATGAGCAGCGAGATCTCGGTGTCCATGTACACAGATCCTTGAAAGTTGCCATTCAGGTTGACAGGGCTGTTAAGAAGGCATACAGTGTTTTAGCTTTTATTAATAGGGGGATCAAGTTCCGGAACCAAGAGGTTATGGTGAAGCTGTACAAAACTCTGGTGCAGCCACACTTGGAGTATTGTGTACAGTTCTGATCACCGCATTATAAGAAGGATGTGGAAGCTTTGGAAAGGGTGCAGCGGAGATTTACTAGGATGTTGCCTGGTATGGAGGGCAGGTCTTACGAGGAAAGGCTGAGGGACTTGAGGCTGTTTTTATTGGAGAGAAGAAGGTTGAGAGGTGACTTAATTGAAACATATAAAATAATCAGAGGGTTAGATAGGGTGGATAGGGAGAGCCTTTTTCCTGGGATGGTGACGGCGAGCACGAGGGGGCATAGCTTTAAATTGAGGGGTGAAAGATACAGGACAGATGTCAGAGGTAGTTTCTTTACTCAGAGAGTAGTAAGGGAATGGAACGCTTTGCCTGCAACAGTAGTAGATTCGCCAACTTTAGGTACATTTAAGTCATCATTGGATAAGCATATGGACGTACATGGAATAGTGTAGGTTAGATGGGCTTGAGATCGGTATGACAGGTCGGCACAACATTGAGGGCCAAAGGGCCTGTACTGTGCTGTAATGTTCTATGTTCTATGTTCTAAGACTTAAAATCCTCCTGAAGTCAACGTGACAGCTTTCCTCGTTTATTCGGTAGTTTCCTATGATTACATGATACAATGTTTCTCTCAAATAAAGTAACACAATTTTTAGAAGAGATAATGGGAACTGCAGATGCTGGAGAATTCCAAGATAATAAAATGTGAGGCTGGATGAACACAGCAGGCCAAGCAGCATCTCAGGAGCACAAAAGCTGACGTTTCGGGCCTAGACCCTTCATCAGAGAGGGGGATGGGGAGAGGGAACTGGAATAAATAGGGAGAGAGGGGGAGGCGGACCGAAGATGGAGAGTAAAGAAGATAGGTGGAGAGAGTATAGGTGGGGAGGTAGGGAGGAGATAGGTCAGTCCAGGGAAGACGGACAGGTCAAGGAGGTGGGATGAGGCTAATAGGTAGATGGGGGTGCGGCTTGGGGTGGGAGGAAGGGATGTGTGAGAGGAAGAACCGGTTACGGAGGCAGAGACAGGTTGAACTGGTTTTGGGATGCAGTGGGTGGGGGGGAAGAGCTGGGCTGGTTGTGTGGTGCAGTGGGGGGAGGGGACGAACTGGGCTGGCTTAGGGATGCAGTAGGGGAAGGGGAGATTTTGAAACTGGTGAAGTCCACATTGATACCATTAGGCTGCAGGGTTCCCAGGCGGAATATGAGTTGCTGTTTCTGCAACCGTCGGGTGGCATCATTGTGGCAGTGCAGGAGGCCCATGATGGACATGTCATCTAGAGAATGGGAGGGGGAGTGGAAATGGTTTGCGACTGGGAGGTGCAGTTGTTTGTTGCAAACTGAGCGGAGGTGTTCTGCAAAGCGGTCTCCAAGCCTCCGCTTGGTTTCCCCAATGTAGAGGAAGCCGCACCGGGTACAGTGGATGCAGTATACCACATTGGCAGATGTGCAGGTGAACCTCTGCTTAATGTGGAATGTCATCTTGGGGCCTGGGATGGGGGTGAGGGAGGAGGTGTGGGGGCAAGTGTAGCATTTCCTGCGGTTGCAGGGGAAGGTGCCGGGAGTGGTGGGGTTGGAGGGCAGTGTGGAGCGAACAAGGGAGTCACGGAGAGAGTGGTCTCTCTGGAAAGCAGACAGGGGTGGGGATGGAAAAATGTCTTGGGTGGTGGGGTCGGATTGTAAATGGCGAAAGTGTCAGAGGATGATGCGTTGTATCCGGAGGTTGGTAGGGTGGTGTGTGAGAACGAGGGTGATCCTCTTGGGGCGGTTGTGGCGGGGGCGGGGTGTGAGGTATGTGTTGCGGGAAATACGGGAGACGCGGTCAAGGGCGTTCTCGATCACTGTGGGGGGAAAGTGGCGGTCCTTAAAGAACTTGGACATCTGGGATGTGCGGGAGTGGAATGTCTTATCGTGGGAGCAGATGCGGCGGAGGCGGAGGAATTGGGAATAGGGGATGGAATTTTTGCAGGAGGGTGGGTGGGAGGAGGTGTATTCTAGGTAGCTGTGGGAGTCGGTGGGCTTGAAATGGACATCATTTACAAGCTGGTTGCCTGAGATGGAGACTGAGAGGTCCAGGAAGGTGAGGGATGTGCTGGAGATGGCCCAGGTGAACTGAAGGTTGGGGTGGAAGGTGTTGGTGAAGTGGATGAACTGTTCGAGCTCCTCTGGGGAGCAAGAGGCGGCGCCGATACAGTCATCAATGTACCGGAGGAAGAGGTGGGGTTTGGGGCCTGTGTAGGTGCGGAAGAGGGACTGTTCCACGTAACCTACAAAGAGGCAGGCATAGCTGGGGCCCATGCAGGTGCCCATGGCCACCCCCTTAGTCTGTAGGAAGTGGGAGGAGTCAAAAGAGAAGTTGTTGAGAGTGAGGACCCTCAGAGAGGGTGATGAAGGCTCTGATGAAGGGTCTAGGCCCGAAACGTCAGCTTTTGTGCTCCTGAGATGCTGCTTGGCCTGCTGTGTTCATCCAGCCTCACATTTTGTTGTCTTGGATTCTCCACCATCTGCAGTTCCCATTATCTCTGATACATTTCTTACCAGGACAGGAACTCAACTTGCAAACTGGACTGGGCTGTTTGTTTTGGGTACTATTAGTAAATAACTACAGCTGTTTGTTTGCTCTTGTAGCACTCTTTAAGTTAGTGTCTACTTGCTTGTTCACAACATCCTTGTCTTACCTTTCTGTATCAATTACCCATTCATAAAAACAGGCAGGCTGCCTTGCTGCCAAGCAGGACTCAGCCTAGGGGGTAAATAGCATGCTGTACAGCAGTGTGGTACATTTTTCTTGCAACATGTGTTGGTAGCGTACGGGGCAAATACACAGCATGTGGTGTAAGCAAGCAGTCTTGTATCCGACTCATAATTTAGCAGTTCTCAGTAATATCCACTGTGGCTTCTGTCAGTCCGGAGGCCCTGGCACAGGAAGTCAAGGGCTACCTTTTATACATGTCAAGGACATTGGATATGGTCAGCAATCCAGCTAGGAAGGTGGGTCATGGACAGACAATTGGCTCTATAGCATCAAGTCCACAGGGATTGCAGATCTGATGCAGTCAGGGAGATGTACAGGCACCAGTCAGGGTTCTGAACATGTCTTGCCCACACTGCCTGATTAGGCCCACAAGAGGCTGGTCCAGAGTCAGAAACTGAGGGGGAAGTGAGTGGAGGCACTTGCACCTATAGCTGTGGTTCTGATCTGTAGCAATTTAGCGTTGAAGACTGACAGCTACAGCTTCTGGGTCAGGATGAAGTGCAGTGGTGAAAGGGCTGATACTGGTAAAGCATGGCTGGGAAGGGTGCAATGTAGGAGGGCTTTGAGTTGGGGGAGGGAAGGGGGTGACAGGGTGAGAGAGCAGTGAAGGACCACACCAGGCATGGTCACCACACATGCCAGGGTCTGTGGGTAGCTGGGTGTGGGCAGTTGCAGACAGGTTGGCGTTTGACGGGATGGGCTACAAAGAGCTAACTGACATGGTCAGCTGCCAAGCAGAAACTGCCAGTAATGGAGTGCCCACTGTTGCTTTCCATTCTGCTGGAACTTAAAAGTGCACAATTGAAAGAAAATGGCTGCAACCCGCTCTGAGTGAGTGAGGTGAGTGACTCAAACTATAAGGGAGGCCAACAATCTGGGCACCAACAACCCCATTCAAAATGTTTAAAGGAGATCAACACAGGCCAAAGGCCCAGAAAAGTCCAACACACAGGCTACTTAATCCCTTTCCATCCCACAGATTTGACCCTCTCTGTACATGGGACCTCTCTGGCACTGCCAGTGCGTAAGAGGAGGTCAACCACCGCTGCACCTCCCCCCACCCCCATTCCCCTTCAAAGCCCTGGAGGAAGCCAAGTAATAGGGATGTTGAACCAAGAAAGACAAAAGTGTCACTCATAGCTAATTCTATGTGTACACATTACTCCTCCTGTTTGCAGATGGTGCAGTAGACTGGAACAGAAACCTCATCGCTTTGAATCTTGTGTGTGCCATGAACTGGTGCTGGATCTCATTGAAAAAAGTTTAAAAGTGTATTGGGAATCTACACCAAAGGACTCAAAAGCAGAGGCTTGAAAGTTAAAGTCATCAACACAGTTCCACTTACAATGTAACCTTCTTCATCTATGCCACCAAAATGTCCCAAAATGTTTTCACCCATTATTTCTCAGTGCATTCTCCGGTCTTGTAGCTGGGATGGAGGGACCATGCTATGATGTGGAGTCCAAAGGGTCTGGAGGTTTGGTGGTGTTTTCTCAGGAGTGTTCCTGTCCAGTGGGCCAAAGGCAAGTTGACCATCCTCAGCCTCAACTCCTAAGTGTCAGTGGGTGTCAGGCAGGGTGGAGGAGAAAGGTTTGATCATCCTTACAGTATTTTGAGTGGAAACTGCCGAGGAGCCTGTGTGGTACCATTTCCAATTGGGTATCTCTTAATACCTCTGTGTCTACCATCTCCTCTATTACTATGCTTTCAGCCCTGGGGAACCAATCAATGGGGCAACAGACTGCAAGTTTGTGCACCTCTCCAGCAGATCCTGAAGGCACTAGGCTGGATCTCCTTGGCAGATCTTAACATGACTTACATAACTGCTACAGCTTCTGAGGTCCATTGCTTGGCAGATATCTGTCTGCTGTAGCTGCCCCTCCTGGTGCATTTTGATAAAACACCTTGAAGCCAAACGCACATGTCATCCTCTTGGATTTGTGCGGGTGGATAGTCCCTGACAGTCCTTCAAGTGCCAGTGGCTTGAGCCATTCCATTAAGGGGAGGCAATGGTATGATCACTGGGCTGTCAATCCAGAGACCCAAGTAATGTTGTGGGGACCTGGATTCGAATCCCATCACAGCAGTTGGTGGAATTTGAATTCAATAAAAATCTCGAATTAACAGTCCAATGAAGGCCATAAACCCATTGTCAAATGTTGGAAAAACCCATGTAATACACTTTAGGAAAGGAAACTGCCACCCTTACCTGGTCAGGACTACATGTGACTCCTGACCCACAGCAGTGTGATTGTCCCTGAACTGTCCTCTGGGACAGGCAATAAATGCTGGCCTAGCCAGTGACACCCTCATAATGTGAATGAATGGATCAAAATCCTCAGAGAGAGAGCTGTTGCTTTGAGGTCATCACCAGATTGTCCACTGACAATCTCTCAGACTGAGGCTCCGCACTGAGTTGTCAGGAAGGATGTGATAGCATGAAAGGGGGCACAGAGGAAGTTCACCAGGATGTTGCCTGGGACGGAGAAAATGAGCCATAAGCAAAGACTAGATAGGCTTGATTGTTTTCTTCAGAGCAGAGAAGATTTCAGGGGGACATGATTGAGGTAAATGAGATTATGAGGGCTTTGTACAGGAGGAATCGGAGCAGCTGTTCTCTTGGTTGAGAGGTCAATCAGGAAAGGGCATAGTTCTTGGATAAGGGGTAGGAGATTCAGAGGGAATTTTGGAAAGTGCTTTTTCACTCAGCAGGTGATGGGAATCTGGAATGCACTGCCTTGGAAGGTTGTGGAGGCCAGAAACTTTACAACCTTTAAAAAATATTTGGTTGAGTGCTTCAAATATCATTACATTCAAGGATATGGGACAAGTGCTGGAAATTAGGATTAACGTACTTTTAGCGGTGGTTATGTCAATACGGATTTTGATGGGTTGAAGGGCCTTTTCTGCACTTTATGAATCTCTATGTGGCCTGGTGGGGTTAGCAGGAGGCAGCCTTGCTTCTTCAAAGACCTTGGTGTTTCATCCTCAAAGGCACGAAACAGCTTGCTGTTTCTGCCCAGACATTTGTGAAACCTACAAGGCAGAAGAGACCGAGCAAGAAGAAGAGAAAAGGTGATGTGGTGAATGGATAGAAGTGGAGTGCCATGATTGAAAGTGACAGCAGGTTCATTGAGAGAGGGGCCGTGGCATACAGAGTGGTACTCATTCGCTTATTGAGACAGGGATGTCACAACATCTCATCTGGAGTGGTTTTGGTCTTCTCCTGCGGGGATCAGGATTCACTCTTGGCACAGGCTGAGACCTGGATGTTAGGCATCACAAACACCCACCTGTTTGGGCACTCTCTGCCCTACTGCAGACTGTCTTTTCCATAATAAAAATAAGAGGTGAGAAATGAGATAACAATGAGTGGCATGTCAGTTGCTGCTGATGTATGTGGAGAAAAGATGGTCAGATGTAGCAAAGGACTGACACTGTGGCATAGAGGGCATGCAGGGGTGTGAGTGTGAAGTTGGGAAAGGGAAAAGCTGGTGAGGGAAGACGTTGCAGGCACTATGAGAATGGAGAAGCATGATCCTTAGTGGAAGTTGGGTGCAGGAGCAGAGAGTGAGTGTGAGATGGCACAGAGAAGAATGCAGTGCCTACCCTGCAGGGAAGACAAGGCCATTGAGCTTTTGCTGTTCTTCTGGCCTTTGCACTCTGGAGATGGCACTAATCAGGATGGTGATGTCAGAACATGCTGGCAGGGTCTTGTGGCACAGGCCCCTCTGGCAGTTCTCCAGGAACAGCATGCCTCATCTTTGCAGCACCAAGTCTATCAGCATCTCGAGGCATGAAGGCAATGACTGGAACGATCACACTTGCTACACCAATAGTCTTCCATGTTTTGGATCCCAGCCAAAAATGTTTTAAAGTTCCAAGCCAGACTTTTGTCCCTGTTCACATAATTTACTATTTCAATATGTTAATCACTGCCTTTGTTTCTCTTCAAAGTTTTATGCTGCTGCAGATTTTTCACAGCAAAACCAAAACATTATGTAATTCCATCCCCATTCCCAATTCCTTTGCCTCCGCCGCATCTGCTCCCAGTATGAGGCATTCCACTCCCGCCCATCCCAGATGTCCGCTTTCTTCAAAGACCGCAACCTCCCCCCCGCAGTGGTCGAGAACGCCCTTGACCGTGTCTCCCGCATTTCCCGCAACACATCCTTCACACTCCGCCGCCGCAATAACCGCCCTAAGAGAATCCCCTTCATCCTCACATACCACCCCACCAACCTCCGGATACAACGCATCATCCTCCGACACTTCCGCCATCTACAATCCGACCCCACCAACAAGACATTTTTCCATCCCCACCCTTGTCTGTCTTCCAGAGAGACCACTCTCTCCATGACTCCCTTGTCAGCTCCACACCCCCCTCCAACACCACTACACCCGGCACCTTCCCCTGCAAACACAGGAAGTGCAACACTTGCCCCCACACCTCCTCCCTCACCCCCATCCCAGGCCCCAAGATGACTTTCCAAATTAAGCAGATGTTCACCTGCACATCTGCCAATGTAGTATACTGTATTCACTGTATCCGATGTGGCTTCCTCTACATTGGGGAAAGCAAGCCGAGGACTGGGGACTGCTTTGCAGAACACCTCCACTCAGTTCTCAGTAAACAACTGCTCCCCCCAGTCGCGAACCATTTTAACTCCCCCTCCCATTCCTCCCTGGGCCATCATGTCCATCATTAGCCTCCTGCAGTGCCACAATGACACCACCCGAAGGTTGCAGGAACAGCAACTCATATTCCGCCTGGGAACCCTGCAGCCCAATGGTATCAATGTGGACTTCACAAACTTCAAAATCTCCCCCTCCCCCACTGCATCACAAAACCAGCCCAGCTCGTCCCCGCCTCCCTAACCTGTTCTTCCTCTCACCTATCCCCTCCTCCCACCTCAAGCTGCACCTCCATTTCCCAACTACTAACCTCATCCCACCTCCTTGACCTGTCCGTCCTCCCCGGACTGACCTATCCCCTCCCCACTTCCCCACCTATACTCTCCTTTCCACCGATCTTCTCCTCTATCCATCTTCGGCCCGCCTCCCCTCTCTCCCTCTTTATTTCAGAACCCTCTCCCCATCCCCCTCTCTGATGAAGGGTCTAGGCCCAAAATGTCAGCTTTTGTGCTCCTGAGATGCTGCTTGGCCTGCTGTGTTCAGCCAGCTTCACACTTTGTTATCTTACATTATGTAATAGGTTGAGCTGTGAACTCATCACAAAGAAATTGAACAAAACTACCTTTTTCCTGGATTCATTTATCATAATACCTGCCTTTTAATTTTCATATCATCTTGACAACTATAATTCCCAATTTTACTTAACTGTCTTTTTATCATTTGAGTGAAGCATTTGAGGGAGGCGATGGCCTAGTGGACTGTTAATCCAGAGATCCAGATAACATTTGAGGGACCCGGGTTTGAATCCTACCACAGCAGATGATGACATTTGAATTCTGGAATTAAGATTTTAATGTTGACCATAAATCCGTTGTTGTATGTCAGGATAAACCCATCTGGTTCACTAATGCCCTTTAGGAAAGGAAACTATCATCTTTAACTGGCCTGGCCTGACGTCACTCCAGACCCACAGCAATGTGGTTGCATCTAAACTGCCCTCTGGGCAATAAATGCTGCCTGGCCAGTGATGCCCTCATTCCCGTGAATGAATAAAAGAAAAGCTGAAATGATACCTGTGTCATGCAAGTATTATTTCACATTTAATGACAAACAATTTTGGCTACAACCAAGCTCAATCACAAGCTATCAATTCAACTGCAAAAGAAAAACAGCAGAACACATGGAACCTCACAACTTGGCCTTTCAACCTCTGTCTACTAAACTCCCAGCTTTGAATCAGTTGTCTGCCAAGGAGCAATTCACATTCTGGCCTCGCCACTTTGCATATACTATATCATGAGAAAATATTTTATAGAGTTGCAGTCATTAATAAAGCATCACAGTGATCAGAACAGACAATGTTTTTTTCAACAAAGTATATACTTGTGACAGAAATAGCTTGCAAATAAAACAAATCAAGAATGTAAGGTTAAGCCAATAGCAAGTAGAGACAAATACAGGGATACCCAACTTTTTTCCAGGTTACAAATTCAAGCTTCCTGACTTGGCTGATATTCAGATCCACCAGCCCAGTCAGGTAGATTTATTCAACTCCCTGACAGCACTGCAAGAAAGATTGATGTGCAAATTCAAAGAAGTTTTGTATTGGAAGCTAACATCGCTTTCTGGCAGCTAATCCTGAAGCAAATCTTTATGGCATTGTGAGCTGTTCTGCAGCTGAAACCAGCTAAGAACTATGCTTGAAAGATGGGTGGAATAAGAAAATAAAATTGAAAGGTTATAGTGTTGAATATGTTAATTATAGTAATTCTTACAATGTGCAGAAGCTCAATTGGCTGTTGCAATCAGTCACAATTTATTAAGGAGTTCTTTCAGATAAAAACGGTTAAAGCTATCAGTAGTGTTCATTTATAAAACCATATCCAAATGATTAGCTTTTAAAAGTTTACTTTAATGATTATGCACAATTGATTTTTGAACTATAAATATTGACACCAGAATAAACTTTGAATGACTACTCGGGCAAATAAGAGTTTGATCAATTCATATTGACTGCTAGCGAATAGTAGCTCCATTAAGCACAAAGCATCTTGGGACCTGCTGGACTGTGTCCATCCAAATTCATATTGAGAAAGTAGCCATTATAAAGTTTCTTTTGCTGTCATTGTGCATATATTAACTTCTCAGTGGTTCGGGAGCTGATATACTTGCCAATATCATCCGGACGCCCATAAACAATGTGGAAGCAGTCAAAGTATTCATCACGCAGCACTGAGAGCAATGCTGACTTTGTCCTGGGCTGTGTGTAATGCTTTCCACTTTTTATGCTATGCTAATGGAAATAAAAACAATTTAGCTTTTCTTTTGTATGCATGCAGGATAAAAGCTTTGATGCATCTCAGGGGTAGGAGGAAGCAGTTTGAAAGCATCTCCTCTTGCCCTGAGATACCACGTGATATACTCTATTGTGACCATCTAGTAATTGATCCCAGCTTATAATGCAGCCTGACTCACTGACAACAATGAAATGATGATGTGCCTAAAGCATACATGGAGTCATCCTTTTAGATGGGATGTTAATTGTTAAATATTTTGGCTTATTTTGGACCTGGCTAAGCTCCTGCAACAGCCAGGAACAATATGCTCTGAAAGCAAAGGTCAAAGTGTACTATGTTGGCTGTCAGTGCTTTTAGATAAATAATGATATCAATTTATAAATATATTAAAGCAGACACAATTGCCAATGACAGAACTTAAAAACCAAGACGTTAAGAGCAAAAACAGAAGGCAGGAAGGACATTTCCATTTGAAGTGTAAAAGACTTATGCAAGAAATTACTAGAAAAAGTTATTGTTGGTGACAGGCTAAATAGTTGATAAGATATCCAGGTAGGTTTCTGGAGAGAGGAGGGATTGAGGATAATGTCTTGGAGGTGGACGGATGAAAGCCAATGATTAAAGATGATCTGCCTTGTTGGGACTAGAGGCCTTTATCTGCTCCCAAAATGTTCTTAGTTCTTGTCACAACGTTGAAGCACTTGTGTCTAATGGCAAATATCACTTTTTGAATGTAGTTGAACCCTGAGAATATGATTCTAGGTGATTCTCAAGAGAAGGCAGACTTTGATTTCAGTTTCATTCATTCCCTAGTTTCCTCATTGGTGACAGCAGGTAATGACAATACTGGTGGTGGTATGGGAATTATTTCTTCTGCTGGCAACAGTAACATGTTTCAGACTTGAGGCAGCATAGTACTTAAGGCACTGAAGAAATAATGTAGAAACATAAAACTCAAAGTGAGGCAAACCTATTGTCTGAAAAAATACCTGGTAAGAAATCCTTTTAAAGCTTTATGGTTTTCAAACAAATCCAGAATACCCGAAGAGATAAAACTGGTTTTTCTTCACAGATACTGCCAGACCTGCTGAGCTTTTCTAGCAACTTCTGTTTTTGTTTCTGAATGTTTAAATGTTTGTCAAAATATACCCCCTGGAAGCAAAAGCTATTTTACTGTGTATGTTGAATGAAGCAAATCCCCTGCTCTTTTGTACAGTACCAGAAGAGTTACAATTTTCAAAACTGAAACTTCAGGAGAATTGCTCAATCATAGACAAATTCATAAATGTGTTGACAATACTATCAGTACTGAATTAAAACACTGTCCTGGATTTTACATTTGTAATGACAACAAAATGGACGTCAAAAACAGAATTAGCTGTTCATAAATCTAAAATTATTTTTAATCAATCTGTTTGGACAAATTATGATACCCCACTGGGGGCAGATGGATTTGAATCCAGACCTGTTGCCACAGAGATATGAACACAACTGTTGCACCACAAGGCCTATACCAGTCATTCAGTGTTTACTCTTGAAACCTCCTCAGACTGCCATCAATTAAAAATCACTGAACTGATGAAATGTTGCCCTATAATTCTATTCGTCTCATTGTAAAAGCCTTGGACAGGACAATGCATCTGTTGAATGAGGTGTAACTATGCTTTTAACGGCAAACCTGGATCATACTTACTTACGATCAACTTCACTGCTTCTGAAAACTTAATTTATATTCAAGGAAGGGCACATTTCATCAAAATTATTAAATAAATCACTTTTTAAAAGGAATTCTTTTTTTAAAAGCAAGTTATGATATTTCAGTTTCTATTTTAATTGTATATGTTCCACAAGATTTAACTATTTTTACAAATTTTAATTTAATGGAAGGATTTACCTTCTGTGAGAATATTCAAACTTGATGACATTTGTATGGTTGGACAGCAAGATATGCCCTTGATTTGGCAGAGGAATTCCACATCGCAAAGATCACTGGTTCTTTGTGCTCAGCTTTCCTCAAGATCAGTGGATAGCACCACCAATATCTTATCTTGACTGTGATATTTTGGCCATGTTATTATCATAATGTGTTTTGGAATGCACCTGAGTTTGAATAGAAATGGGAGAAATAAGAAAACAATATGATCAATTGTGTGATAACAGTCTCCTTGCACTTTATACACAACATTGATATTAACAGGCCTTGTTTTGAGTGCTCTCACTTCATTTGTAATAAGTTGACTCCTTGGTGTACAACTGACAAAGAACTGAGACCCATTCTACAATTTTTCCTCGCTTTTTCTTTGGAAAGTCAGTGACGCAGCATGAAAATCCACCCAAAAATATTGACCTCCTAACTATACCAAATGTAGGTTGATTTGAGCTCTGTCTCAAGTACAATGGAAACTGGAGGTCCGACATTCAACTGAAATTGAGATTCCAGTGTGCGACTGCTCTCCCAGAAAGAAATATAGTCCAGTTGTATCACCGTTAGTAGATAAGTGGCAGAGGAATGTGCAACACTGAGCACGCCCAAGCTGACCCTGAATTTTAACTATAACATTGAAGAAGAGAGAGTGCTTTTGTTCTCTTACATACCTATGTTGATACCACAACAGTTGCAGATGATAGCCAGGGAAATCTAAAAACAGCAACAGCCAAGGACATGGCTAAGCGACTTATTGCTTCTATTGTTTTGCACGTGAGGCATTCTTGTTTAGTTACTGTGCACCACTTGTGTCTGTGAAGTTTTCTTCCTTCACAATGCTGATGCTAATTGTTAGACTGACCTGCCCTCTATACTAGGATAGTAGGATCGTAGGAATTTCTGAAGAAGGGTCTCGGCCTGAAACGTCAGCTTTCCTGCTCCTATGATACTGCTTGGCCTGTTGTATTCATCTAGCTCTACACCTTGTTATCTCTACTCTCTGTACTGGCTTCTTACCCATGTCTTCAGGTGCTTTATAGTTTCATTACTGAATGGGCTCTCCAGATCGCCTCCTAATCCTAATGAGGTTATTAGGATTAATCTGTGTTGCGTTTTGAGTTCTGCTTCATCAGCATCTGAAAGGTTTTCTCCAGAGTCAAATCTTCTTTCTAGCTATTGTAATTTTAATGAAAACTCATCGGCATTTCCAACAGTAATTCTGGCATTTATAAATTTTGTGTTCAAATCACATTAGTCACATTTTCCCATTTATCTATAGGAATCGTAAATGAAATTATCTATGGATTTCATTTTTTTCTGCTGTGTCTTGCTTCTTCAAGGGTCTATTTGTTCTTAGGTTAAAGTAATTGTCAAAGGTTTTCAGAATATCATCAAAAGAATTGGTTGCTTCTTCAACAACACTGATGAATTATAAGCCATACACCCAATTTTATGTATGTGTTTGAACTTGCTCAACTTCTGATTTTGTATCTAATTTAGAAGCTATTCTGTATCTTAAGAATTTTTTTCTCCAAAATATCAAATTCTATGTTCTATTTGGTGCATCTCTGAAATTAGTTCTTCTTGATAATATTATTTCTACTGCTATGTTGTCCTCAAAGGCTTTGAAGCCTACATATCTGCAGTTTTGTGATGTATGTAAGAAGATGCGATACTGAGTGATGCTGTACTGGAAATTTTCCACACAATTTTGCGACTAAAATGGACGATTTCCACTCTTTGCAAGAAAAATTGATGATTCATACCATTTTCCATGCCTTTCCTGGATGAATTCCACTAACAATGACCTTATTGAATGAATTCTGTTTATCTAATAGCACTACCGAATCAATCTCATTGCTTGCTTTTAGTGGTTCCCATTCTTGCCCTTACAATAGTTCTTAGATTTTAAAAAAATTATATTAAAAAAGCAAAAACACACTGATACAGGTTCTGACTCAACCACAAAAGTATTCATGAAAATAAATTTCCCGATGCCTGATAATGATTCACTAAGCTGGTCAAAAATACACAACACATCAATTAGATTGTCTAAATTAAATCCCTCGATGGTCTAACATCACGCAATGTCACTTCAACTTAGGAAGCTCAAAAAAGACAAAGTCCCAAATTTCTGCTCCAAACCTCAATCAATTCAATCGCATACCCCTTTTGTTTTAGCACGTTGGCTACCTTGTACTCCTAGCCCAAACACCTCTCAGATCTGGCTGGCACGTGGAATCCTCAACGTAGCTGGTCCAATTGGAGGCCTGAGCCCAGCTGACTGCTCCTGACTTTTCTAAACATTCCAAACCACACACTGAAAACATTAAGTGGTAAGAGATAGTAATACTGGGAAATGGCTTTCTTTCTCATGTGAAATAAAAGAAATAAATTGGATCAGTTTTTCGGCAAAAGAAACAATTTGTTTACATTTATGTCGAACAGAAGGAATCAGGCAATCTCTGCATTTTGTAGGGCAGAAGCATACGATATTACAACCAAAATAATTTAACTGCGGCAAACCAAACCAGAGTTGTACATGTTGGTGTAAGTGGTCTGTATACACCCCAAAAAAGTCATCTTCAAGATTCAAAACAGTTTTCACTTTATCATGTAACTGGAACAATGAGTATTTAGGTATGATATGTCCATTAAAGTCATTCCATATTCAATAGCTCTATAGATTGTGGAGATGTTGAATTGAATAAAGTTGAGAAAGTGTTCCGAGATAGTCACCAGATGCAAGATAATCCGGGCTGTGTATTTAAAGAACTGATGGGATACAATCTTACAGGCGTTTGAGTGATGTGGGCTATGGCAGGATTTGTAGCAGAATTTTGCAACAAATGTAGGGGAGGCTCATTTTGATGTCATGATCATCTCACACTATCTTTTATCCTTTTCATCAGTGACATGATGAAATTCTTAGTTGGCAGCAGTGATAAGCCAACTGATGGGGATTAACGCTTACAAGAGGTTTTGATAACATATTAACTTGTCTCATTGGCATTCAGTCATCCATTTTACCAAATTTGTTGAACAATCTCAAAATCAGGAAAGCTTGACAAGGAAACCAGCACATGAACCTGGCAGATTCAACTTGTTAACAAAGTGTGAAGCTGGATGAACACAGCAGGCCAAGCAGCATGTCAGGAGCGCAAAACTTGTTCCTTGCTCCAAATGACCTCCATGCTGAAAACTGGGCGCCAACATTTCAGGGCATGCTTCATGAGCAGCAACCTCATGCATTCCATCTTCCACAGGCATTGGTATCTGATATGTGCCTGCCTCTAAGAACTGTCATGGCACATCTCTGATTTATTTACTGATAGCTTCTTCATTTCAATGCTGTATCACAGACTACACAGGTAGCTATCATTGCAGTTGTATAGGACTTTAGTTCGGCCTCATTTGGAGTACTGTGTACAGTTCTGGTCGCCACATTACCAAAAGGATATGGATGCTTTGGAGAGGGTGCAGAGGAGGTTCACCAGGAAGTTGCCTGGTATGAAGATTGCTAGCTATGAAGAGAGGTTGAATAGATTAGGATTATTTTCATTAGAAAGACGGAGATTGAGGGGGGACCTGATTGAGGTCTACAAAATCATGAGGGGTATAGACAGGGTGAATAGCAAAAAGCTCTTTCCCAGAGTAGGGGTCATGAGTTCAAAGTGAGAGGAGGAAAGTTTAAGGGAGATATGCGTGGGAAGTTCTTTACGCAGAGGGTGGTGGGCGGCTGGAACACGTTGCCAGCGGAGGTGGTAGGCGCAGACACGTTAGCGTCTTAAATTAAGGTATATTTGGACAGGTACATGGATGGGCAGGAGGCAAATGGACACAGATCGTTAGAAAATAGATGACAGGTTAGACAGAGGATGATCGGCGCAGGCTTGGAGGGCCGAAGGGCCTGTTCCTGTGCTATAGGTTTCTTTGCTCTTTGTTCTTTATTACACTGCTGTTTGGGGGACTCACCCAGTTCACTGACCAAAAACACACTGCAGCTCTGGGCTTTTTGCTTGCTGTTATAGTGTCCACTCTATCTCAGCCTATCTGGAAGCTTTCAGCCTTCCTGCCTTGCATTGTGTTTTTGTATTTTGCCTCCTCAGCCAGAGGTTCGAACTCATACTACTGCTGTATTGATACGCTGTTTAACGCTGACACAAAGCCACAACCTCGGCAGGACTCAGACATGCTGAGGACGGTCAGAGTCAGGATCCTCTCCTTATAAGGGGTGATGAGTAGAATGGCAGGCAGCACACCTCTTGTTTGAACCCATCTGTCCTATTTGTGGGCTGTTTCTTTTGAGGAATGCAAGAGATGTAGCTATTCTAGGGGGAGATGAAAGTGTGCATCACACCTATTACTGTAGGTGTAGACAGAGAGGTGCAAATGAGTACAAAGGGCAGAGGGCACGCAGGGTTAGTGGCATTGGAGTTTAGGACAGATGAGAGCAAATGGGGAAGATGTTGCAGGAAATAATGTTAGTAATAGAACATGATCCTTGGTAGGAGATGGGGGTAGAGTAGCAGAGATACAGGGAGGTTGAAGTATCAGAGAAAAGATGGTGGCACTAACCCTGGTCGAATTGAGGAAGTCATTGAGGATAGTGAAGAGGGTGTTTGGTACACTTTCTAGGTTGCTGCATTGAGTATAGGAGTTGGGAGATTATGCTGCAGCTGTACAGGACATGAGTTAAGCCAATTTTGAAATACAGCATATAATTCTGGTCTCCCTGCTGCAGAAAGCATGTTGTAAAATTTGAAAGGGTTGAGAAAAGATTTACAAGGATGTTGCGAGGGTTGGAGGGTTTCAGGTATAGGGAGAGGCTGAATAGTCTGGAGCTATTTTCCCTTAGACAGTAGAGGCTGAGGGTGATCTGAAAGTGGTTTATAAAATAATGAGGGACTTGGATAGGTCAAATAGACAAGGTCTTTTCCCTGAGGTAGGGGAGCCGAAACTAGAGGGCGTAAGTCTAAGGTGAGAGGGAAAGATTTAAAAGGGACCTAAGGGGAAACTTTTTCACAGAGGGTGGTGCCAGAGGAAGTGGTGGAGGCTGGTAAAATTACAACATTTAAAAGGTTTCTAGGTGGGTATCTGAATAGGAAGGGTTTAGTGGGGATATGAGCCAAATGCTGGCAAATAGGACTAGATCAGTTTAGGATATCTGGTCAGCACAGTTGAGTTGGACTGAAGGTTCTGTTTCTGTGCCGTATATCTCTATGACTCTATGACCTTCTTCTTACTGTGCTGGACAATCCTCCAGATAGCTGGCAACCTCAAGCCAGGTTGACATGAGCTGGTGTTGTGGCCTCCATTGTTGGACCCATGATAGGGTGAAGGCCCAAGTTAGCACTACCACATCCAGTAGGACCTCCATGGCTCTGCGCACAGAGCAAACCTTTGATTTCCTTGTGTCAGCTAAGCCTGGAGTAAATATGAGAAACTGTGCAGGGCAGCTTAGACTGTGAGTGTTAGTCCAGGTGTACAACAGACTTTTAAAGATGGTGCCTGAGCCAGGGAGCACTGATGTTTCAGTAGATATCCACTGAGTAGTGAGTTGTCTGAGAATGTCGCTTGGGAACATGAGACACTAGAGACAGTATAAGATAATGTGAGGTAATTATTGAGGCAAATTTGTTAAGATGTGATGAGAAAACCCAAGGCTTCATACCAAAAATCCCTCCAAAATTCTTGAAGCAACCCAGACTTTGCCAAAAAAAGATACAGCCCACAATCAATGACTTAAGACAAGCAAACAGCATGTTTGAGACTAAAGAGACTCACCTTTACTGAAGAACCTTTAGAAGTAATTTCTGAATGGAATGAGTGCATTGAAAGAATGTTCTTTACCCATCAATGTAAATGTCTATAATCAATCAAACAGTAATACAGCAGCATTAAACAGGGAGTGGCTTATTAATCAAAGAACTGCAAAGAATTCAATTTTTGGAATACTGACTTCAATTCTGGTCTCCCATAAGAAAAATGTTGTGAAACTTGAAAGAGTTCAGAAATGAATTACAAAGATGTTACTTGGGTTGGAGGGATGGAGCTACAGGGAGAGGTTGAATAGACTGGGGCTATTTTGCCTTTAAAGTCAGAGGTTGAGGGGAGACCTTACAGAGATTTATAAAACCATGACACACGTGAATAGGCTCGATAGCCAGGGTACTTTTCCCAAGGAAATGCAGGCTAAAACTAGAGGGCATAAGTTTAAGAAAGTTGAAAAATATAAAAGGGATCAAGGGGGGCAACTTTTTCACGTGAAGAGTAGTGTATGTATGGAATGAACAGCCAGAGGAAGTGGTTGTGGCTGGTACAATTATAGCATTTAACAGGCATTTGGATGCGTATATGGATAAGCAGGGTTTTGGGGGGAAACGGGCCTAATGCTGGCAGATTTAGGGCAGCTGATTGGCATGAACAAGTTGGACCAAAGTATCTGTTTTCATGCTGTACAGCTCTCCGACTCTAATTCACAATCATTGGATGTCACATTGTGAAGCAGCCATGTTTATTTAAATTTTTTGAATCTTTAAATAAAAGGCGCCTTTTTACGAAGCAAGGGGAGACACAGGAAAAGCCTGAAAAAAATCTGAAGGCTGTAGTATTGTAAGTTCTCCATTCCACATCCATCGAAGCAGCAACATAATCCACTTGTAATGGAATCTTGCAAACTACTGCCAGACTATCACTTCAAGAAAATTGCACTAACAATTTCTGCATTATGACTTTGGCTGTTGAATTCGCTACGCCGCACTTGAGATGTTGAAGAATACCTTCCCAAAATGAGACAACCAAGTGAATTTTGAGCTATTTTTCTTCAAACTTATAAAAGTACACTATTCCTTCCAACTGTACTTTCCTTGAGACTGTTTATGTGTGAGATTGTGTGAATGGGAACCATTGTGGGATTCTGGGGTGAATACTTAACGAAACAATTGTCCTTGCATAAACACAAGAAAAGCCTCTGCTTGTGATCTTAATCATCTAAACACTCAGGAGTTAGAAACAGCCCACACATAGATATTCCTCTCAAAATATTTACTCATAACAAATAGGTGGGACAGGGACAGGGATTTCAGCTATTCACCCCATAATTTTAGTGGAAAATTCTGCTAATGTAAGGTATCACTTCTAAATGTGGAGTGTTTAGTGCATTCAGTGTAAGGTGCACTCTTGAAATATTCTCCAAGATCATCAGTCCTTCCGACGCATGTGTACAGCCAAGCTTGCCCTGTCTTTAAACTTAATTTGGAATTTTCCCATAAAGTGCCTTCAATATTCACTTAATTAGCAAACTATTAATTACTTAATTTAATCTAATATTTCCATTTTCCCCACTGCATACTTCTGGTGTCAAGCCCATCCACTGGAGCATATGCTGGGAAAATGCAGCCCACATTATTTCCATCTATTATTTTAATAGATGATGAATAAAGAGCTTTCAGATTGTGTCCTGATATGACTGCTTGGCAGGCAAAGCTCTGTGCCAGAGGGGCATCAGGAAATTTACCATCGGTGGCCAACTTAAAGACCAACAGAAAATGTAAAAACGAGCGAAACTTATTTATTCAATCAAGCTTGTGGCCTTCAAAAACTGCATAGGCTGTTCAAAACATATTCAGTCATCGGATAAAGTTAAAGATTTGGATGTAACTGTGGCAAAACTGTCGGCATTCATTGTCAACACCCCACTGAAATTGATCACAACGTTAGATACATAGAACATTACAGCACACTACAGGCCCTTCGGCCCTCAATGTTGTGCCGACCTGTCATACCAATCTCAAGCCCATCTAACCTACACTATTCCACGTACGTCCATATGCTTATCCAGTGACGACTTAAATCTACCTAAAGTTGGCGAATCTACTAACGTTGCAGGCAAAGCATTCCATTCCCTTACTACTCTCTGAGCAAAGAAACTACGTCTGACATCTGTCCTGTATCTTTCACCCCTCAATGTAAAGCTATGCCCCCTCGTGCTCGCCGTCATCATCCTAGGAAAAAGGCTCTCCCTATCCACCCTATCTAACCCTCTGATTATTTTATATGTCTCAATTAAGTCAACTCTCAACCTTCTTCTCTCTAATGGAAACAGCCTCAAGTCCCTCAGCCTTTCCTCATAAGACCTTCCCTCCATACCAGGCAACATCCTAGTAAATCTCCTCTGCACCCTTTCCAAAGCTTCCACATCCTTCTTATAATGCGGTGACCAGAACTGTACACAATACTCCAAGTGCGGCCGCACCAGAATTTTGTACAGCTTCACCATAACCTCTTGGTTCCGGAACTCGATCCCTCTATCAATAAAAGCTAAAACACCGTATGCCTTCTTAACAGCCCTGTCAACCTGGGTGGCAACTTTCAAGGATCAGTGTACATGGACACCAAGATCTCTCTGCTCATCTACGCTACTAAGAATCTTAACATTAGCCCAGTACTTTGCCTTCCGGTTACTCCTACCAAAGTGCATCACCTCACACTTGTCTGCATTAAACTCCATTTGCCACCTCTCAGACCAGCTCTGCAGCTTATCTATGTCTCTCTGCAACCTACAGCATCCTTCGTCACTATCCACAACTCCACCAACCTTAGTGTCGTCTGAAAATTTACTAACCCATCCTTCTACGCCCTCATCCAGGTCATTTATAAAAATGACAAACAGCAGTGGACCCAACACCGACCCTTGCGGTACACCACTAGTAACTGGTCTCCAGGATGAACATTTCCCATCAACTACCACCCTCTGTCTTCTTTCAGCAAGCCAATTTCTGATCCAAACTGCTATATCTCCCACAATTCCGTTCCTCCGCATTTTGTACAATAGCCTACTGTGGAGAACCTTATCGAACGCCTTGCTGAAATCCATATACACCACATCAACCGGTTTACTCTCATCTACCTGTTTGGTCACCTTCTCAAAGAGCTCAATAATATTTGTGAGGCACGACCTTCCCTTCACAAAACCATCCTGTCTATCCCTAATCAATTTATTCTTTTCTAGATGATTATAAATCCTATCCCTTATAACCTTTTCCAACACTTTACCAACAACTGAGTTAAGGCTCACTGGTCTATAATTACCAGGGTTGTCTCTACTCCCCTTCTTGAACAGGGGAGCCATATTTGCGATCCTCCAGTCATCTGGCACTATTTCTGTAGACAATGACGAGTTAAAGATCAATGCCAAAGGCTCGGCAATCTCATCCCTGGCTTCCCAGAGGATCCTAGGATAAATCCCATCCGGCCCAGGGGACTTATCTATCTTCACCCTCTGTAGGATTTCTAATACCTCTTACTTGTGAGCCTCAATCCCACCTAGTCTAGTAGCCTGTATCTCAGTAATTCTCCTCGACAACATTGTCGTTTTCTTGAGTGAATACTGTTGAAAAATATTCATTTAGTGGTTCCCCCATCTCATCTGACTCCACACGCAACTTACCACTACTATCCTTGATTGGCCCTAATCTTACTTTCGTCATTCTTTTATTCCTTAAATACCTATGGAAAGCCTTAGGGTTTATCCTGATCCTATCCGCCAACAACTTCTCTTGTCTCCTCCTGGCTCTTCTGAGCTCTCTGTTTAGGTCTTTCCTGGCTACCTCATAGCCCTCAAGTGCCCAAACTGAGCCTACACATCTCATCCTAACATAAGCCTTCTTCTTCCTCTTGACCAGAGATTCCACCTCCTTCATAAACCACGGCTCCGGCGCTCTACAGCATCCTCCCTGCCTGACAGGTACGTACTTATCTAGGACACACAGGAGCTTTTCCTTGAATAAGCTCCACATTTCTAAAGTGCCCATCCCCTGCAGTTTCCTTCCCCATTCTATGCTCCCTAAATCTTGCCTAATCTCATCGTAATTGCCTTTCCCCCAGCTATAACTCTTGCCCAGTGGTATACACCTATCCCTTTCCATCACTAAAGTAAACATAACAGAATTGTGATCGCTATCACCAAAGTGCTCACCTACTTCCAAATCTAACACCTGGCCGGGCTCACTACCCAGTACCAAATCTAATGAGGCTTCACCCCTTGTTGGCCTATCTACATACTGTGTCAGGAAGCCCTCCTGCACGCACTGGACAAAAACCGACCCATCTATAGTACTCGAACTATAGCGTTCCCAGTCAATATTTGGAAAGTTGAAGTCCCCCATGACAACTACCCTGTCTCTCTCACTCCTATCGAGAATCATCTTTGCTATCCTTTCCTCTACATCTCTGGAACTATTCAGAGGCCTTTAGACAAGTCCCAACAGGGTGACCTCTCCTTTCCTGTTTCTAACCTCAGCCCATACTACCTCAGTTGACGAGTCCCCAAACATCCTTTCTGCAACTGTAATACTGTCCTTGACCAACAATGCCACATTTCCCCCCACCCTTTTACCATCTTCTCTATTCTTACTGAAACATCTAAATCCCGGAACCTGCAACAGCCATTCCTGTCCCTGCTCTCTCCATGTCTCCAAAACGGCCACAACATCGAAGTCCCAGGTACTAACCCATGCTGCAAGTTCACCCACCTTATTCCGGATGCTCCTGGCGTTGAAGTAGACACACTTCAATCCAACTTTCGGTGTTTGGAAATATGAAAAATCCAATGGAAACTCAGAAGATGATGCTGATGAGCCTGTGTTCTTCCAAGGAATGTGCTGTAGAAATTCCCAATCTTCTAGCTCATGGATTGATGAGAACTGCTATTTATCTAATCAAAAACATGGTAAAAGTCACACTATGTTGGTGACTGGGGTTCACAATAGTATAGAAAGTCAGAATGTATTCATTTTCACAACATAGCCCAAAGAAGAGCACAGGCTGAATTCCCATGATATTCTATTCATGTCCAAACTGTCAAAGTTGCTGTTAATTACCGAAAACAGAACACTTCAATATTGTTACTGTCATTTCCCCTCTTTTTAACATCCTCTCCATTAGTCACAACAAATATTTAACTTTTTTTATCGCACATTGTTATCACATTGCAAATAAACATAGCTCTCCAGAGCAAAAATGAAAGAAAGCCAATTCCAAGGTATTCTTGACAGAGAGAATCTCTGTGTTTTTTATCTATTAAACCCAAGAAAAATAAGGAAGCGTGATATCAAACATATGCACATAAAAACAGGCAACTGTGTTTTAAAAAGGGAACAGAAAGAGGATTGTTTATTGTGGACACAGGCAATAAAAATAAGTACAGACAAAGAACCTCTTAGGCTACAAAAATGAAAATGATGGGATCATAATTCGACAAGGTGTAGCTTGTACTTTTTAGAGGAGCACAGACGCACTAGCAGCATCCTTTGCATTTCCATGGGATTTTTCACATCCCCAAACTCGCAAAGTTTTTATCAATTTCGTTGGAGTGAATTTTCATAGTTTTGCTTTTTAGTTCCATCACAAAATCCAAACTGTTATCATTGTTTGATGACTGAATAAGTCATGACCAGTCTTTCACTGTGCTGGTTTTGAAGGACAGAAAATGAATCCAACAGCAGAATCTTCTGGAATCGCCAGAAGCTTTCAGAAAGCTGGGTGGGGGAGCTTGATTGGACGAGAGGCAAAATTTCTGATAAATTTTGAGTTGGCAGAATTTCTCAGGCGGGGTGGGTTTTCAGCAAATGGGGGCCGCTTTGCAGTTACTGGCATGTCATAAATACTCATCAATGCCCCAGCCTGCTGGAATTAGTTACTATGCTCGATTTTGTTCAGCACAAGCAGGAAACAGGTTTGTTAGTAAATGCAACTGTCTGTACAAGATGCATGGTTGGTACAGTAGAATTCTTCACCCGAGCTCCAGTTCGCATAAAGTTTGGCCCCTTCAGAAACCAGCCAATTCATTGTGCAGATGCTTGTCTTAAGTGAACAACTGATTCAACATTTGGAAGAGCTTCTAGTGGGTACTGACTTAAGTGGAGTCTCAACATGTCGAAGAGCTCTCCAGTAGGTCCAGGCTTCCATAACTGCACCAATTAAAGTGTTAGATGTGAGTGGGACCAGCAGGCTGCCCAATGTCAGCTGTTACACTGTCTCACTCACACAAACCAGAAAGGAGCTCACAAGTGTACTCTTGTGTACCAAAAGGGACTGCGAAAGAAAAGGTAATTATCATAAAAGTGTGATTAAAACAAAAGACGCAAATTTTGTGATCCCTCACTGGGTTTCAGGGCCAATTGATTAAGATGGTAATTTCAATGAATACAATTTTGTATGTTCATATGGGTTGCCTTGGCATTTCATGTGATGCCAGTAGCCATTTTAGGTCAGTAGTGTCCTTTTCAAAATCATTTCAATTCCAAATTCAGTTATTAAACTCAAATTATGCATGTTGTATGTTGAAAGTTTCATGACAATGGTAGCATTAAACTGGGGAAAAGAAAGATTTTCATAGTTTAAAATGGCAAGTCACTTCATATTGATAAAAATTCCACATGCATTAAAAAAAATTCTTAAAAGAAAAAAATCTTAAAGAAAGTCTATTTATCTTTAGATTAGCATCTAACTTATCATCACGCATTTATTTTGTTATTTGAAAATTGAAATGTAAAGAATTTCATCTGCTTTTTAACTTCTCAGTTCGATCTGTGTGAATGTTGCACTGTATTTTCCTACATGGCTTTCCTGGCATTACTGCTGTTACTTGTGAAGACATTTTGATTTGGTACCAAATTTAAACTCCCATCAGGAAAACAGAAAACAACACGACAGAGCTAGCTGTGCCACTGCAAAACCCATTACTTATGCTTATTTGTGTACTTCTTCGCCTTTCTTTTTCCTACCACAACAGTTCATTGCAGCTGAGATGTGGAGTGAAAGAATATAATGACCACTGTCCAAACAGCACCAGTATAAATATTTTAGATTCCAAATATTGCTTGTACTTTCATCAGTATACTGGAGAGGGCCATCAATTTGAGTTTCCATGTTTTCAAATAATTATTATGCTACTTGCTAACCCATACTATGGACATAGTCAGTTCTTCGACTTATGTAGTTTACACAGTACAATGTTATCTCAGATTCTTAGACTTTGGATTTTATTGTCATGTGCAGTTTTCTGTTTTGCATACATCACATTTTGTGTTCCATGTCTTTTGCATTTGAAATGGGATTTGTGATTTGTTCTCAAGCTGCTTGATGATTCACATCCCATTACTTGCCCGGCTGTATGTCCTGGCAGCCAGGGCTCAGGGCTAATATCCAGAGAGTCTATTTCACCTTTCAAAACTTAAAAGAGAAATTCTACCTGAAATTCTCAAGCAGTGGTACAATTTTACCATCATATGATCATAGCAGATCAGGAATCTTATTATAAACTGTATGGGCACTGGCTCTCTTCTCTCCTTTTATACACTTCAAGGATTAGTTGCCGGTTCCTAATTGACCTTGAGGAGGCAGAGATGAGCTAGCTTCTTGAACTGGTTGACGTAAAAAAGTGCTCATAAGGTTGCAGCATTGCTGTCAGAATTGCACCAACATCTCTTTGCTTCCAAATACCTCCAGATGTTTAGTTATGACATGTATATCACACAAACACAACACAACACAACCACCAACATTTTGCTTTTTCATTGCAGGATGATGTAGTGCATAACAAAATGGAGCAGGGTAGAACTGGCAGGGGATAAGGTTCTCTGCGCCTGATAGAGGAAATTTGGTTTTCAACATGGTGAGGTTGCACCATGATTCTGCCTTTCTTAAGCCCCTTCTCAGCTCCCAGAGCACCACTATCACCCTAATTGGCATGTTGAGAGCAAGTTGCTGATGGTATGACCACAAAGCTCTTTCGTTCAATTCCATTTCCTCGTCTCTCACCCAAACCTTCTCTTTTTGGGTTGCTGCTTTCAAAGATCCAAGATCCACCTCCTGACTAGTTTCGGCAGCCCCAAGCAAGTCATGGGGTGGTGGGGGGAGAGAGGAAGAGCAGTGCACTAATTAATAGACGCTGAATAGGAAATCAAGTGTCTGTGGGGTTGAGATTGAGTGTGAGCACTCTTTGGAGATGGAACTTCTGGATGGCATGCCAGTTTTCTAATGTTTCTGGAACATCTACAGTTTTTCAAAGCAAAACATAGTGACTTGGCAGAAGGAGTCAAAAGCCACATGACTAATTAACTACTTGTTAAAAACTCCTTGAAGACACTGTTAACCCGTGAGAGACGAACAGAAGGCAATTTCAAAACCAAAAAAAGGAGGAACAAATATTTGGGACATGTTGGTGCTCAGCTATTGGAGGCATAGTGGTATGTATTATTCTTGCTGATTTGATGTCTTGAAAAGAAACAGAAATTCTGACTGAGGTTTTCATTCAGTGGCACGAAGTTACCATCAGAGCAGATCAAGAAATTCTACTATGGGCCATGTGGATACGGGCCTCTGTTCTCCTTTTTTCAGACTTCAAGGCTTGTTTAGATTTCTGCTGAAAAGTGTCAACTAACATTTGCATCGCTTGGCTGTGATGCAATCATCATCTACGACAATAGTGAAAATAACAGACTTGTTGCCTATCCCAAACGACTTTGAGCAGGTAGTGGTGAGTTACCTTCTTGAACCGATTAACATACACTCAAGCTGCTATTAAGAAATAACTTTGACAAGTTTGATCTAAAAACAGTGATGGAACAGTGATACATTTCTAAGATAGAAATTTGTGTGGTTTGGAGGTGGTAGCATTCCTGCTGCCAATATCTTTCTTGAAGATTATCCCATGTTTCAAAGATGGTTTTGAAAGAAACTTAGAGAGCAGCTTCATTGAATCATATTTATGGCACACACCACTGTTTCTTTGTCAAAAGATAAGGGAGTGAATGTTTATGGTACTGAATAGGGTGCTGATCAGATTGATGCTTTGTCCTGGATTGTGTTGAGTTTCTTGAGAATTGTTAGAGATGCACTCATCTGGGAAAGTGGAGGATATTTCATCACATTCCTGACCTGTGAACTGTAGATAATGTGGTGAATGGATTTTTTGGACATAGGATGTTAGTTACTTGTCACTGAATTCCCAGCCTCTGAACTTCTCCCGTGGCCACAAAATTTAAATGGTGGCTCCAATTCATTTTCTGCTTAAGGGGGAACACCAGCATGTTAATAGTGGAGGATTCAATGTTGGTTGAATGCCAAGGAAGTGGTTGTTATTTTCACTATTGTCGTAGATGATGATTGCATCACAGCCAAGCGATGCAAATGTTAGTTGACGCTTTTCAGCACAAATCTAAATATTATTTAGATCTTAATGCATGTGGACATGGTCTACAGTAGAGGACTGAATGCATATGGTTGTTGAGTAGGAACATCTACATTTTTATTTTGGACAAATGTAGCTTAATTTGTAGGGAGCATTAAACTGAAACCTATGTCTCAAATTTTGTATTTGCCTGTCTTAAATTTGTTTTTTGCACAAGGATTCTAGTGAAAGACCAGTTTAGAACATAGAACATAGAACATTACAGCACAGAACAGGCCCTTTGGCCCTCGATGTTGTGCCGACGTCATACCGATCTGAGCCCATTTAACCTACACTATTCCATACATGTCCATATGCTTGTCCAATGACGACTTAAAAGTACTTAAAGTTGGCGAATCTACTACCGTTGCAGGCAAAGCGTTCCATTCCCTTACTACTCTGAGTAAAGAAACTACCTCTGACATCTGTCCTATATCTTTCACCCCTCAATTTAAAGCTATGCCCCCTCGTGTTTGACGTCACCGTCCTAGGAAAAAGGCTCTCCCTATCCACCCTAGCTAACCCTCTGATTATTTTATATGTCTCAATTAAGTCACCTCTCAACCTTCTTCACTCTAACAAAAACAGCCTCAAGTCCCTCAGCCTTTCCTTGTAAGACCTTCCCTCCATACCAGGCAACATCCTAGTAAATCTCCTCTGCACCCTTTCCAAAGCTTCCACATCTTTCTTACAATGCGGTGACCAGAACTGTACACAATACTCCAACTGCGGCCACACCAGAGTTTTGTACAGCTGCAGCATAACCTCATGGTTCCGGAACTCGATCCCTCTATTAAAAAAAGCTAAAACACTGTATGCCTTCTTAACAGCCCTGTCAACCTGGGTGGCAACTTTCAAGGATCTGTGTACATGGACACCGAGATCTCTCTACTCATCTACACTACCAAGAATCTTACCATTAGCCCTGTGCTTTGCATTCCGGTTACTCCTACCAAAGTGCATCACCTCACACTTGTCCGCATTAAACTCCATTTGCCACATCTCAGCTTATCTATGTCTCTCGGCAACCTACAGCATCCTTCCGCACTATCCACAACTCCACCGACCTTAGTGTGGTCTGCAAATTTACTAACCCATCCTTCTACGCCCTCATCCAGGTCATTTATAAAAATGACAAACAGCAGTGGACCCAACACCGACCCTTGCGGTACACCACTAGTAACTGGTCTCCAGGATGAACATTTCCCATCAACTACCACCCTCTGTCTTCTTTCAGCAAGATAGTGAATAGCATCGATGGAGACTTTTTCCCCAGGGTGGAGTGGTCAATTACTAAGACACAGGTTCAACGTGAATGGGAGAGGGGGGCACTGCAGGGGTTCAGTTTAATGAAGACGTGCGAGGAAACCTTTTCACCAGTCACAGGTGCTAAGTGTCTGCAACGTGTTGCCAGAGGAGGTGGTGGGTGCAGGCATAATAGCAGCATTCATGAAGCACCTGGACAAATACATGAATAGGAAAGGGATTTGGGTCCTGTAAGTGAAGTTAGTTTTTAATATGGCAGGGCAAAATGCGGCGATGCAAGCTTGGAGGGCTGAAGTGCCTGCTCCTGCGCAGTATTTCTTTTTGTTCTAATTCCATGGCACACTCATATTTTTCATACTGCATGCACAGTATCAGAAATCTCGACATATGTGGCTCCAGAAGCTTGCTCATGTGCAGATTTTCACAGTGCCTGGTGCTAGACTTCAAAAACAGACACCCAGGCTTTGGAGATTGGAAGCACAGGCATTTAGAACATAAGAACCAGGAGCAGGAGTAGGTCATCCAGCCCTTTGAGCCTGCCCTACCATTCAATAAGATCATGGCTGATCTTTTTGAGACTCAGCTCCACTTACCCGCCCATTCACCACAACCCTGAATTCCTTTACTGTTCAAAAATTTATCTCGCCTTGTCTTAAAGACATTCAGCGAGGTAGCTTCAAACACTTCACTGGGCAGGGAATTCCACAGATTCATAACCCTTTGGGTGAAGAAGTTCCTCCTGACCTCAGTCCTATACCTGCTTCCCTTTATTTTGAGGCGATGCCCTCTTGTCCTAGTTTCATCTACTAGTGGAAACAACCTCCCTGCCTCCACCTTATCTATTCCCTTCATAATCTTACATGTTTCTGTAAAGATCTCCCCTCATTCTTCTGAATTCCAATGAGTATAATCCCAGCCTACTCAATCTCTCCTCATAATCCAACCCTCTCAACTTTGGAATCAACCACGTGAATTTCCTCCCCACCCCCTCCAGTGCCAGTGTATCTCTTCACAAATAAGGAGACCAAAACTGCACACAGTGCTCCAGGTGTGGCCTCACCAGGACCCTATACAACTGCAGTATAGCCTACTTGTTTTTAAACTCCATCCCTCTAGCAATGGCAGACAGAATTCCATTTGCCTTTTTAATTACCTGCTGCACCTGCAATCCCACCTTCTGCGATTCATGCACAAAGGCACCCAGTCCCTCGTTTAATTAATGATCAATATTTTGATGACCAACACCCCCCCCAACCACTATTTGTCTTAAATACCTTATAACCAGGAATGTTGAGCTGCCAATGCTTCCCATTTTCAGCCATGTTTTGGTTATAGCTTTGATATCATACTCCTATGTCTTCATCAGATCTCCAAATTATCCCTAAGGCTGCTTGTTTTCCATTTAGCCTTGCTAAGTGCACATCTTTCTTACTAGACCATGTTTCCTCTGCCTTCCAAACATGTTTACTCATATTATAACTTCTAGATTCATTCGCAGCTTCTCTCCTCACCAAGGGGGTAATTGTTAGGATCTCAACCGTCTGCTAATCTATTTTAAATCCACCACAGCAACAGTAGTAACATCCCTGCAAGGATTTTGGTTCTGTCTCTGTTCAGTGTAGCATGTCCAACTTATATGTGCCCCATCTCCCCTAAAATGGTCACAATACCTCAGGAAAGTAAAGCCCTCTCTCTTGCACATCTCTCCAGCCATGCACTCATCCATTCAATTTCTGTACTCACTATTGCATGGCGCCAGGAGTAATCTGAAAGTTACTCTCTTCAAAGTCCTGCTTTTCAATTTCTTCTCCCTGATGTCTGTTTGCAGGAGCTCATTTAACTTTCTTTTTTCTGTCATTACACCCAATAACAGTCTAAAACATAAGGCTGTTCACTCTCCTCCTTCAGAATTCTCTGCAATCATTTTGTGACATCCTTGTCCCTGGCAGTGGGAAGTCAACATATAATCTCAGAGTCACATCTATAGCCAGAAAAGTACCTGTCTATTCCCCTCACCAACGAAGCCCCTACCACTATTGCTGTTTCACACTTCTCCCTCCCACTCTGGGTAAATGGACTGTTTACAGCACCACTGCCTTGCTTCTGGCTGGTCTTCAAAGGGAGCCATCAGTTTTACTGTTTTCCAAGGCTAATAAATAGCTTTCAAGCAAGATACACTTGAGAAACTTCCCTCACTACCTGCCTGCTCCCCTTCTTCTGTTTGATAGATTATCATTACAAGTGAGGAAGGTGTATAATTTGAGGTGGTGGAATAACTTGAACTTAGAGGTGGGGTATACCATCTGCTGCCTCTGTCTTTCTAGATGGTGGAGGCTGTGGGTTTGGAAGGTGCTGGTAAAGGAGCCGGGGGTGAGCTACTGAAGTACATCTGCTAGATGGTCTTTACTGCTGTCTCTAGAAAACAGACTGAGTTGAAAGTTGGTTGTGTAACAGCAGGATGTTCTATCCTAGGTTGTGTCAAGCTTCTTGACTGTTGGAACGACACTCATCTAGAAAAGTATTCCATCACACTCTTGATTTGTGCATTATAGTTAGTGGACATGTATTGGGGAGACGGAAAGTGAATTATTCACCACACAATTCCTAACTTCTGACCTGCTAGTTGCCATGATGTTTGTATGAGTTGTCCAGTTCTGGCTCTAATCAATTGTAATCCTCTAGAATATTGATAGTGGGAGTTTAGTTGTGTTAGTGGAAATGCTATTGAAATTCAAGAAGTAATGGTTAGATTGCCTCTTTTTGGAAATGGTCATTACCTGGCACTAGTATGACATGAATGTTACTTTCCAGTTATCAGCCCAAACCTAGAAATTATCCAGGTCTTCCTGCAAATGGAACAGTAAATGGTGCTGCACATTCGGCAGTCATCAGTGAATATTTTTACTTCTCAGTTCTAATGAAGGGAAGACCATTGATGATTTGGCTCAGGGCATTGCCCTAAAGAACAGTGATGCCATGGGCTTGAGATGATCAGCTTTGAACAATCACAACAATCTTCACTCAATTCATTGCCATAAGGTACAGCTCCAGCCCCAAAATAATATACATCTTCAGTTCACCCCAGTACCTTTGATGTATTTACAGTATTATCTTCCCACAAAGGCCATAAATCTAATAGTTACATTGTCTGAACTAAATTATAGCTTCAGTTATTTCCAAATGATATATTTACTAATCTCAATATCCAGGATTCAGTGTTGTTCCCTTTTTACTCATCTTACTGAGGTGTTGCACACATGACAAATCTTTTTTATTAAATGAACACATGATTTGATTATTAATGTAAAACCATAGGTACTGTTACATTTGGTAAACAATGGACACTAGTTTCATGAAAAGAACACCATTATATCCTCTACTGATGGTTAGCATATATTGATTTTCCCGGCACATGATCTCATGCCCATCTTGTCTTAACTGATTGCATGTTATGTTCAGATAATGCAGCAGTTGTTAGTGACAACCCAAGAATGCATGAAATTTGTGCATGAATATCCTGGAAATCTTTCACAGACCCTATGAGGAACAGGATGCACAAGCTCTGATCCAAACTATTTATGATTTGTAAAACAAATCTTTGCTGCTTTATTAAACAGTTTCCTCTATTGGGTGCAAAGTTCGCATCCCATTAAAAAAAATTAGAGACTAGCACAAAATTCAAGTAGAGAAAAGGGGTCAGTTTCCTTGAGACACAATGCCCCTGAAGAAATTTCAGGCCTTTTGCTCAGATTATCTTGATGCTATTCATGGCTGTCATTTCTGGACAAGTATAATTGTTGCCAAGAAAGAAACACTTTCCCAGCAATGTTGCTAAATGTAACACACTCTATGAAAATAAATATTTAATTTCTGCAGCAATTAGCTTTCCAAAGTGCCTTGCCTAAAGTCCTGCCAACCAAGTGAGGAGTTGTCCTGGCCAGGAGATACCACTCAGATATCAAAGAATCACAGGGGATAATGTTAACTCTTCCTGAATGGCTCAGAATAATGCAAATTATAATGTTGAAGGAGGCCAGTTCACCAAATGTACATGTGCCAGTTCTAGCTGTTTAATTGGAGCCACCTGCTTTTACCTCATTTGCTGATCAGCTGCTGAACATCTCATCTATGTCTTATGACCTCTGTACTCAACTAGTCAAATGCACTCATGGCTTGTTTCACTCAACTCATCCAATGCACTCCTGGCTTGTCTCCCAGGCTGTAAAATTGACGTCATCCAAAAACTGCTGCTCATCTTTTAATTTGCACCAAACCCCCTTCCCTATTACCCCAATCCTCATTCACTTACATTGGCTCCAGATCAAGCAGCTTTAACAATTCACACCCCTATTTTGAAATCACTCCATTGCACTGCCCCTCTCTAACTCAGTAATCTCCTCTAATACTCTGAGATGTCTGCAGTCCTGTAATTCTGGCCTCTTGGGCTTTCTCAATCATAATTATTCCATCATTGGAGGTCATGCCTTTAGTAGTCTTGGTTCCAAGCTTTGGAATATTCTTCCTTCTCCTCTCCATCTCTCCTTTGATTTCCTTCTTTAAGGCACTCCTTAAAACCTACTCTTCAGCTAAGGTTTTGTTTACGTGACCTAATGTATTGTTACAATTCCAGTTGATGGATAAGTCAGATCCCAAAATGATATATGGCTTGATAGATTATATTTTGTTCTTTTTTAATTAATGTGTTTGTCTTTCCCTGAAATGTAAGCATAAAATGTTGTAGATTTGTTTATTAACACTAAAACATTTATTACACAAAACAAATAAATATACCAAACTGTGCAAGCTACATATAACAGAGTTTGCAAGATTCCAAAATACATGACAAAACAAGATCACACCTACTTCTTAACACCATCATTTTGTAGGTAATTAAAACCCAGAGAAAATTTCTCTTCTTAGTCTTGTCTATTGATTTGACTGAACTGTTTTTGCTCAGTTCCTGTATTGTAAGTTATGGGGCATTTTCCTTGAATATTCAAATAACTGAGAATTTAAATTTTCTCAGTCATTCATTTCATAGTACCTGCCGTTCTAACCGAATACTCCTGCCCTGGAAGTTTATTATTCCACTAAGGCAACTTATTTCCCCAAATAGTCTGAATAATCTCCTTTTCAAGGAGAGATAATACTTAATTCTAACTCCAGTTATGTTTCCTTCAAATTGAATCCAAAAACTTTTGAACTAGATTTTCAAAACAACTTGTTCATCCTAGATTCTGTCTGCTATAACTAGTGGCTTAATGTTTTCTCTCTTTGATTGTCAACCCCACCATATTGACAAATATCCATTAACACTCCAGAAGGCTTTGCTGTCACCTGTTCTTTGACAGTGATTTCAAATTACGTGCTCCACAAAGACAGACCTGGTTAATCTTTAAAACCCTTTGCAAAAATAAACCATAATCCATAGGGCACTAGTTTGAAATGAAAACAAGAAAAATTAATCTACACACCACACACCTCTCAGCACAATTCCCTTCTTGTGGCAGAATGTCATACTTTGTTTCACAATGCTTTGTGAAGTACTTAGGAACACGTCATTAAATAATAGATGCTATATAAATGTAGTTATTGTTGTAGTTGAGATTTTCCATCCTTTCCTGACGTTGCCTCATTCTTTCTATTCAAACATTCATCCAAAATCCTTTTAAGTGTTGTTCTGGTCACTACTTCAATCAACATGTGACAAAGCTCCCCAGCTATAATCACACCATCTGTATCTAACAAAGTCTTTCTAACTCCCTCCTACACTTTTAACTCCTTCTTACATTTTTCTGATAATCTATAATCTGTATCGTTGTCGCCACAGTATGAATCAATGAGATAAATCTTCCACTATTTATCCTCTAAAAAACTTCCACGATTTTGAAAACCTCAGAAGTTTTCCACTTCATCTCTATTTAAAGTAGAAATAACAATGATTTTTTAGACCTTTCTTCCTTATTATAAAACTTGATGTATTTCCAGTGAGTTTTTAGAATTCTCTTTCCATGACCAGAATTTCCTCAGTTGTCAGGACAGTATCCAATATTCTAATGCCATTGATAATTTTCAACATGTAGACAATGCAGTCAGAGTAAGCCATTTTTTGGGAAGCTGTTTTAGGACAATATATTCTGATAACAGAATAAAGAAAAGAAACAGACTTTTAGATGAGCAGATTAAGAATTATTGGCTTGGAATACATAAAAATGTAAGGCTTTTGTATCTGTTGGCACAGTGAAAGGTTAGAAAGGAAATAAACTTGAGAAATTAGAAATAAGTGCTGTCAACTGAACTGAACAAACACTGGGGTGGCCATCTAGTTTACATATAGCATGCTGTTATGAGAGATAATCACACCCCATCCTGGTAACTCCGCATTAATCATGGCTGATCTACCTAAGATGCGTACGCTAGGTGGATTAGCCATGGGAAATGCAGGGTCACAGCGATTGGGTGAGGGATAGACCTGAGTGGGAAGCTCTTCAGAGGGTTGGTGTGGACTCAGTGGGCTGTATGGCCTGCTTTCACACTGTGGGGATGCTATGATTCTATGATTCCAGCTTGCACATCCCTGCATGCTGTGGGCAATATCACATGGGCCAAAAAACCAACCTGCACATCTTCGGACTGTGGGATACAACTAGAGCATCCAGAGGAAACCGCAGAAGACACTGGGAGAACACGCAAACTCCACACAGTCACCTAAGGCTGGAATCGGACCTGGGTTTCTGGCATTGTGAAGCAGCAGTGATAATGACTGTGCCACTCTGCTCCCCTCAGTAACACCACACACCCACTCCCACTTTCAAGTGACAGGTTTTTTTTTGTGAATTTTCATGGTTCTTAAACTCTCACCTTAATGTATGATGCCTTCCATCAGTTGTGTCAAACTAATATGAGCTAGAATAGTGCAAAATTAAAAGATGCAATGCAATGAACATTGCGGCTCACGGGATTGACTTTGTGTCTTAGTTCAGCAATATGACTTTAAAAACTCTATAGGAGAACTTAAAGAACCAGCAGGCAGGCTGTTTTAATAATAAATGAAGGGCATCATAAACAAACAAGTTTAGGTAGAATTTAAGATTAATAAATTATTGAAAAGGTTAGCACAGACTGCTTTTTGCTGCTGAATGAAATGAATTGTTTCCCTTTATTTCATCGTATTTTGCACGCGACACTGAGGGGATTTCTTATTTCAGGCATTCTGTGCAACAGAAAGTGAAGTTATTTCAAACTGGTGCAAAAACCCATATTTTGCGAGAAATGAAATGATTTTAAAAAAGTGAAGTACCTAATCTGCTATGATCTACCTTGAAAAGTAAATCTTGATGTGTGATGTCCCAAATTGTACAGAACCGAAGAAAACTTATAAAGTGAAAAAGGAAATTAAATTTCCCTGATATTGCTTCATGTAACCTGATCCCAAAAACCTGAAAATGATAAAGACAAATAAATAGTCTTGAATGACTTCTTTTTCAAGTTTAAGACTTTGAAGCTAAATAAAGGCAAGACAAAATTTCCTCCTTGCTGGAATACTGTAAATCCTAATGCTCTATAAACAACACACACTGACTGGGAACAGAAAAAAGAGAAAATAAAATGGGTCATCAATCAACTTCTTTAGAGGCATAACTAAAATTACTAGAGGAGGAAACATCAAAAGCAACTTTGCATACTACTGCAGTCTGATATATGACAACTCATATATATGCTGTCCAGAGAGAAAAAAACAGTCAAGTATTGCGAACCTAAGCTGGGAACCACAAGCTACTTAAAAGCATAGCAAGGACAGCCAGAGTTGATACCATTTTAAGCGACAGCAAATCATACTGCAGCGAGGGAGGCAGGAGCTCCTTGAACCCACTTAGAGTTGGAGCCACAAGAGGCAATAAAACTCATTAATGCCATTCCCTTAGTCTGTAGGGAGCCAGTTGTGTCAGTTACAACAGCCTTCTTTCTCCTTCAGCATTTGCTTATGTGATGTATTCAAGGGCTGAGACTGCAGAAACCAACAGTGGATTGGGAAACGTTCCACAGCTGGGTCAGCCTGGTGCCCCTGGGCTTGCAATTTCACGACACAAAGATATTTTATGTATTTCTTAAGCCATAATGAAATAACTTTAAAAACAGACTGGGCAGCAAGATCTCTCCAAGATTGACATGAGACATCAGATAGTCTGATGCAGTTAGAGTAGATGGCATGTCAGAAATCTAGTGAGCAGAAAATAGGTATTCTAAAGAGACTTGAGAATGTTAACAGGCAGAATTACAGAGGCAGAATTAAAATTGTTTTTTGTTCAAATTCCCACGTGAAAGTTTTAGTGCTGCAATGAAAACAGGCTTCCTTGAATTTATTCCCTTTCATACAACAGCAAAGGAAGTTTTTGCTTTGTAAACTATTGAGTAGAATATGCATTTGTAAATCAATACAAGCCATTTTTGGTTTACTTCATTGCATTAATTCACAAAGATTCACCAATGTAAAGCTTGAAGGGATATGTTGGAACTCTTAAAAGTTTATCAGAATTTTACAGGAAATAGCGAAATGCAAAATCCTTAAAAGCAACTAATTTAAAAGTTCTTTCCATTATCAATTTAGTATTATGTTTATCATTCACGCTGACACATGACCACAGAATTGTGCTGATTTGTCCCATTATTATACACACTCATTAGTGTTGAACAGGTTGATTTATATTCCTGCACTAATTAACTTTATGTAGGCAGTAACCCTCCTGCAAAAATTCCATCCCCTATTCTAAATTCCTCTACCTCTGCCGAATCTGCTCCCAGGATGAGGCATTCCACTCCCACGCATCCCAGATGTCCACGTTCTTCAAGGACCGCAACTTTCCCCCCGCAGTGGTCGAGAACACCCTTGACCGCGTCTCCCGCATTTCCCGCAAAACGTCTCTCACACCCCGCCCCCGCCACAACAGCCCAAAGAGGATCCCTCTCGTTCTCACATACCACCCCACCAACCTCCGAATACAACGCATCATCCTCCAACACTTCCGCCATCTACAATCCGACCCCACTACCCAAGATATTTTTCTATCCCCACCCTTGTCTGCCTTCCAAAGAGACCACACTCTCCGTGACTCCCTTGTCCGCTCCACACCACCCCCTCCAATCCCACCAACCCGGCACCTTCCCCTGCAACTGCAAGAAGTGCTACACTTGCCCCCACACCTCCTCCTTCACCCCCATCACAGGCCCCAAGATGACTTTCCATATTAAGCAGATGTTCACCTGCACATCTGCCAATGTGGTATACTGTATCCACTGTTCCCGGTGTGGCTTCCTCTACATTGGGGAAACCAGGCGGAGGCTTGGGGATCGCTTTGCAGAACACCTCCGCTCAGTTCGCAATAAACAACTGCACCTCCCAGTCGCGAACCATTTTAACTCCCCCTCCTGTTCCTTACAGGACATGTCCATCATGGGCCTCCTGCAGTGCCACAATGATACCATCCGAAGGTTGCAGAAACAGCAACTCATATTCCGCCTGGGAACCCTGCAGCCCAATGGTATCAATGTGGACTTCACAAGCTTCAAAATCTCCCCCTCCCCCACTGCTTCCCTAAACCAGCCCAGCTTGTCCCCACCTCCCGAACCTGTTCTTCCTCTCACCTATCCCCTCCTTCCACCTCAAGCCGCACCTCCATTTCCTACCTACTAACCTCATCCTGCCTCCTTGACCTGTCCTTCCTCCCTGGACTGACCTACCCCCTCTGTACCTCCCCACCTATACTCTCCTCTCCACCTATCTTCTTTTCTCTCCATCTTCGGTCCGCCTCCCCCTCTCTCCCTATTTATTTCACAACCCTCTCCCCATCCCCCTCTCTGATGAAGGGTCTAGGCCTGAAACGTCAGCTTTTGTGCTCCTGAGATGCTGCTTGGCCTGCTGTGTTCATCCAGCTTCACACTTTGTTATCTTGGATTCTCCAGCATCTGCAGCTCCCATTATCTTGAATCCTATGGTACCTCTGCTTTTGGTAACTGGAGGTCAGTTGGGCAATAGGCCACTGTGTGAGATAACACAGTGTGGAGCTGGAGGAACACAGCAGGCCAAGCAGCATCAGAGGAGCAGGGGAAAGCTGATGTCAGCTTTCCTGCTTCTCTGATGCTGTCTGGCCTGCTGTATTGATCCAGCTCCACACTGTGTTATATCAGGCTACGGCATCAGCAGTTCTTGTTATCTGTGAGTGAGGTATAGGGCCACTGTGTGAGCTCTGACATTGGAGCGACTGTAAACAACTTTCGCCTCACCACTACATTGATGTACATACCCTAACACAGGCTCTAAAATAATTATTTTGATGAGTGACCTCCAAAAACCAGAACCATTTTTTTTGAGCAAGATAAGGTTTTAATCAGAGGAGACAGTTCCCACAGATTCTCATTAACTCTAATTTTGCTCGGGTACTTTTAAGCCAGACCTGATCAAATGCGACCTTGATTCAAGGGCAGTCACTCTGACCCTTCACCTGGAATTCAGCTCTCTGAGCTGAGCTCAGGCTGTATTGAAGTCAGGAGTTTCATGATTTTGGTGAAATCTCAACTGGCTATCAGTGAACAGGTTATTGCCAACAAATGTTGCTTGATAATACTATTGCTGACACTTTCCATTACTTTACCATAGATCAAGGCTGGACAGTTGGGAGGGGGTCATTGGCTGGATTAGGCTTGTCCTGATTTTTATTGTAGGACATACCTGGGATATTTTACACATTGTTCTGTACATGCCATTGTCGTGGCTGTACAGAAAGTGATTAGCGAGGAGTGTGGCAAATAATATTATCATTCGAATGTAGTCAGAGCCCATCGCATTTCCAGCGTCCAGTGCCTTCAGCCATTTCTCTCAGATCATGTGGACTGAAGTTAGGCATCCATGATGCTTGGGACCTCTGGAGGAAGACATAATGGATTTTCCACTCAACACTTCTGTTTGAATATTGCTGCAAATACTTTGGCCTTATCATTTTCAATTACTTGTTTGGTTCCTCATTGAGGAGGAGAATGTTTGTGGTGTCTCCTTCTCAAATAAATTGTTTAATTGTCCATGACCACCAACAACTGAATGGGGAAGAACTGCGGACCTTAGATTGGGTCTACTTTTCCGTTGGACATTGAAGCCAAGGTAACATCATTTGATAACAACTGGAGTAGTTAGGGATCCATCTTTAGAGAAACACTGATGATCCTGTATTGTGAAATCCTACTAACATTCCTCGGCAAGATAGCACTGAAAGAACACCAGCTGTCAAAAATGAAAAGTAAGAAAATACAGAAACGCACGGTTGATAAAACTTAGAATATTTGCACACTCATGGAAAGGAATGGTATAGATTGCCATGAGAGATAATTATATGTGTTCCTAGCTATAATAATATTGGCATCCAACATTCTGCCATCAAGATTCAGATTATTACATGAGGGTGGATTGGTGGAAGTCACATTATACACTGATTATTTTAAGGACAAACACTTGACAAGGAAGCAGCATTGCAATTCATTCAGATATTGGGAAAAAGTTGCTCAACAGTCCAAGGTGAACCTGTGACAGAATCTGAACACTACAGAAAAGCCATAGAGCAAGTGTTCTTTAGAATCCAAATCAATGTACCAGCAATGATAGAAAATGACAGAAGAACGGAACCTTTCTATAATAAGTATTCTTCCAAAAGCATCAACCTTGACAACTTTGTCTTTCTTGGACAACTTTGTCTTTCTTGGACAAGCAGCAATCAATATGGTGAGAAGGAGCTCATTGTTTGGCAAAATAAATAGGTCAGACATACACCAGAAATCTAATTACATTGTCACTGTACACCAAACAATAACTAAATATCATAAGCTTCATTTTAAGGCAATCAGGGAAATGCAACACATCAATGTATAATGGCTCAAAGTACTGGCAAGTGACCAGTTAAAAGTTTATACAAGAAATAAAGTCAATCATTTGCAAAAAAAAAGGTGTGATCTGAAAAAGAAAACATAAACAAAAAACATAGACAGAATCCCCCTTGTCCTCATGTATCACTCTACTAAGCTCTGGATTTAATGTATCATTCTCCGCCACTTTCGCCACCTGCAATCTGACCCCACAACTAAGGATATATTTCCCTCCCCACCCCTATCTGCTTTCTGTAAATACCGCTTTCTCTGTGCCGCCCTCGTTCGCTGCACACTCGCCACTAGCTCCAACACCAACCCCAGCACCTTTCCCTGCAACTTCAGGAGGTACTACAACTGCCCCTACACCTTCCCCCTCACCAAAGCAACCAAACAAACATTTCACGTCAGACAGAGGTTCACCTGCATATCCACCAATGTGGTCTATTGCATCCGCTGTTCCCGATGTGTCCTCCCCTCCGTCAGTGAGACCAAGTGAAGGCTCAGAGACCGCTTTGTCGAGCAGCTACACTCGGTTCGTGACAAATGACAACACCTTCTGTGGTCGCGGGCCACTTCAACTCCCCTCCCACTCTCTGGGTGACATGTCCATCCTGGGCCCCCTCCAGTGTCACAACGACGCCACCTGGAAAATGAAGGAAGAACACCTCATATTCCGCCATGGGAGCCTACGACCCAATGGTCTCAATGTGGACTTTCGTAGTTTCAAAATCTCCCCACCCCTGACCTCATCCCATGACCTACCCTTCCGCTCATCCCCACCTCCTTGACCTGTCCATCTTCTTTCCCATCCATCCGCTCCTCCCACCTCACTGACCAATCCCACCTCTCCCTACCTGTACTCATCTATCACCATCCCACCAACCTTCCTCAGCCCCACACCTCCTCTGTCTATTGATTTCAGAACTCCCTTCCCGTTCCCCCATTTCTAAAATGTCGGCTTTTCGGCTCCTCTGGTGTTGCCTGGCCTGCTGTGTTTTCCTCCAGCTCCACACTATGTTATCTCTGACTCTAGCATTGGCAATTCTTACTATCTCAGTTTATTTCACTGTCCAAATTTATTTAGCTGTTATTAAGGTCATATTGTTCCCTATGCACAATGCCATTCAAATGTTATTCGTATAACTACACAAAGGAATAACTCTCAAGTTCTTACCATGTTGTACAACTGGAAAGATACGTTTGCCTCTTTTTCCATTCTATTATTATCTGCAGCTAAACTATTAATATCCAGTATCCTAAAGAAACTTAAAATGGAAATTTAAAAAAATTAGCTGCAGTACTTCTGATAAAAGACACAGTTTATTGGAGCTTTTCATCTTGCACTGACAGGATAAGAATGGTATTGCTAAGAGGAACGATCATTTTATACTGAATGAGAAGAGTTTGATAATTAATTGGCAACTGAACTCTGATTGATCAAAATGTTGTCATGGAGAGTGCACCAATTAGATGACAACTGACAGTTTAATGCCAAGCTTTGTTCAAATTTAAGCCAGAATTGACTCTGAATGGTTAAAGTGTTGCTCTGAGCAATGAACAAGAGAGCTTGTTGTCACCTATTTTAAGTTGTCAAATAACATTATGTAGCTGTCCAGCCTAAAAGACATCATGTTTGTCACACAAATGAGTAATGTTGTATGTGAATTTCAATGCCAGTGTGATGCATGATATGTAGGTTGTACATCTAGCGGATTATATTAAACTGTATTTCCTTTCTGCTGTTTGTCTGTCTGTCCCCACGCAGCCCATGCTTGCAAAATTGAAACCAATGTCCAACATTAGTTGTGATTCAAATAATGCACAACATTTGCTAAACAATCCCAAACATGATCAGAGTTACATTGGCAATCAGTTTAAGATGGCACAGTTGGGTGTACTACACCAGTTACATATATTGATAGATAGTATCCTCTTCTTTGCAGTTAAGGAGCATGTAGGAGTAAAGTGTAATTATATTTGAGATGAGCAGGCTACATGGATTAACCATAGATGGGGTGGGGGTACAGAGTAGGGATGGGGAAGGGAGTGGGTCTGGGTAGAATGTTCTTCAGACATTGGTGTAGACTCGATGTGCTGAATGGCCTGCTTCCACGCTGTAGGGATGTTAAGATTGTAATCTCAGGTTCACTTCCAGTGACACATGCAAGCATGATCAGGCATGGAAGACTGGCATGAGGGTTCTCAGAGGGTGACACATGGTAAACAGCAATGTCCATGGACATGGGTGTATGAGGTTCGTGGCCACGGAGAGTGCCATAAGAGATTGCTACCCAGTGCCCAATATGGTGGTCCTTTGGAGACCTGCAGTCAGCTGAAATTGCCCGGTATCAGATTTGGCTCCCATGTTGTGAATTGGCGGCATCTAGTTTGTTCACACAGGGAGTAAGATAGGATGTTTATTATAATAAAGCAAGATTGGTGGTTAATAAGGTCATTAACAAGCAATCATGCCCTTCACTAGGCAACGTGTCATTCTCTTGTGAGAAATTCCTGCCCAGTAGTGATACACCATGGAATTGAATATATTTTAAACATGTTCGTTTGAAATATTCTGGCCATATTCATCAGGCTTGATGAGAAAATTGAAATTACTTCCATGCTCAGCAAAGTGGGCACACTTTTTTCATACTAATAAAATATATGCTTTTATGTTCAATAAGCTTCTATTATGGTAGAATAGTTATTAGTTGAGGAGATTCTTTGTAATAACCTGGAGGCTGTTAATTAATTGAGGGCAAAGTGAGTTCCAGCTCTTTGTCTATTGTGATGTGTGGGGGGAAAGAGGATGATGGCGTCAGAAATTATGGTATATTCTGACATTTATACATTGTATTATAATTGATTAAATAAGCTGCAAAAACATGCCATTACTTGTGTGTATGGTGCATACTGTGCAAACTGTTTGTACAATGAGTTCAAAGATATAAACGATTACAACTCTTAAAAATGCAACAAAGACATTTATTTCTTTCATCTGAAATAATCTTTTTAAAATCAAAAGTGTGTTCTTTTGAGGTACAAACAAAATTTTTCGTATGTATCCCACTGGAATTGAATTTTTCTGACTTTGTGAGAGGGCTTACAAAAAAAGTCACGTGTAATTTTATGATTAATCTTGGGCCTCAGCAGTCTGCCCCCAATTCCCACCCCACTAGTGACACTTATTCCAGATCCTACTGCCTGCATTGTGAATTCAATCACACAGGGCTCAAATTGTAAAAGGCAATACTATGTAAAGGATGTGATTGTGAGGATATTCTGTCCAATCTCAAATGTGCGATATGAGAATAAGTTTTGATTTTGCATTGATTTATTAAAAGAATGAGCATTATCATTTTTCACACGGTGAGTGCCTGATCTCAGTGGAATTAACGGAGAGTGGCGTAGATGAGAGGCCAGTTGCTTCCCCAAGGGTGAGACAAACAGAAATTGTTTGCGACATATCCCTCAGGCTGCTCTTAAGTGAGAGACCCAAGAGCTGACTTTCTCCATACTCATTTGACAAAACAATAATGTCTGGTTTCGGACGACGCATTATTTAGGTTGCAGGGCTGTGTTAATATTTTACACCAGTTCAGATACATTGGAAAATAAAAGGGCTATGTCCTCCAGTCAGAGATTTTAAGTGCTTTTCCATTTAAAAATTGCAGCTGTTGACAAATGTATAGATCTACCACTGCCTGTTGCAATTAGTAACTAATTGGCTGAATTTCGCAGTCACTGAATTATGTAGGCAATGGCAAGGAATTTCAGAGAAGTATGTGAGATTCGCTGCAAGAGGGTTCAAGGGCAAGATGTTTTCATTTTCCAACCATTGTACAGGGAAGTGAGATTCTTGCTAGTAATGAGATGTCTACTTGCACGTATTGTCATGTGTTCATTATGGTATCTTCTCATGTCATTGATATGGAATTTCCCATTCTCCAGCCCACCAGATCATAGAATCCCTACAGTGTGGAAACAGGTCCTTCGGTCCAACAAGCCGACACCAAACCGCAGAGCATGCCACCTAGACCCATCCCCCTATAACCCATCTAATCCTCACCTCCCTGAACAATACAGGCAATTTAACATGACCAATCCACCTAACCTGCACATCTTTGGATCATGGGAGGAAACCGGAGCACCCGGAGGAAGCCCACGCAGACACAGGGAGAATGGGCAAACTCCACACAGACAGTCGCCCGAGGCTGGAATTGAACCCATGTCCCTGGTGCTATGACGCAGCAGTGCTAACCTCTGAGCCACTGTGCCGCCCTGGAAACTAGATGGTGATAATTCCCAACACAAAAGTCAGAGCAGTGACCTGGTGACTTTAACTCGTGAATTGCTCCCAGGAGCTTCCATTTTGGATACCAGATACCAAAATTTCATGAATCCTCCATCGGCAACAACTGTATGGACACCGAGTTGTCCAGATTCCAACTGGGATTCCAATTTCACTCTGTCCAACTTGTCTGAAGCAGTTCACAGACTGTGGACTGCCAGATCTTGAGTGGGTGCATGTATGAGATTTACAGGATGCTGCTGACACCAAGAAACTTTCTAGACCCCAGAGGATTGTACTTTCACTGACTGCAAGTAGGAGGATACAAAAAGCATGGTATCATGGTGCAAAGATAATGAGATGAGGTTAGGAAGATAGCACAAGAAAACTCATTCCGGCTCATTTACAGAATCCCTCCATGAAATTCACCAGAAGTAATACTTAGTGAGTTTCTGCTAAGACTCAGCTGGCTTTTTTCTCCTTTTCCGACACAGACACATTCTTTCTGGGAATTAAGAATTGCAGCTAAATTCTTTGGCTCTACTGCAGTCTAGCACCTGAATAAGAACTGTGCCAGATGGAAGTGAAAAAGGAGAAAGCAGCAGGGGAAACTGAAATAGCCCCACCTTTTTAAACTCATTGTAATAAAGTGTTTTAACCAGCAGACCGGCATGTACTGGAATACTGAGGTAATAATACTAATTAAAATTGCCTTGTTTGTTCCTCCTCCAATCTATGGCTAAAACAATCCAAAGCACCATGTGCAACGTGCACAATGAGGAGAAAATAAATGATAGGTGTATGAATAGATTTCAAAAATGAAGAATGCAGTCCGTAACATGTTACTTTGTTGATGTAAATCAAGAGACCAGCTCAAATTATTATGCATTTATCTCCATTTTGAATGCGATAAATTGAAATGAGCATTGTGTACTGTAAGAAAAAGCTGTTCACTTCTTTGATGTAAAAATAAATATTATGCAATTTTATGCTTTGAATTGAAGATGGCAACCCTATTGTATAATAGAACAGTTAGTGTATGGTTGCCTAGTTGATGCGAGAATAGGTGTCAATTAATGAATGTGTGGTATGTACAGGCTAGACTGCTTCATGCTACTTCCTACTAATAGAGTAAACCTTTGTGAAGGAAACAGCAAGAGCATTGTCTAATTCATAGAGATCAGAGATAATGGGAACTGCAGATGCTGGAGAATTCCAAGATAATAAAATGTGAGGCTGGATGAACACAGCAGGCCAAGCAGCATCTCAGGAGCACAAAAGCTGACGTTTCGGGCCTAGACCCTTCATCAGAGAGGGGGATGGGGAGAGGGAACTGGAATAAATAGGGAGAGAGGGGGAGGCGGACCGAAGCTGGAGAGTAAAGAAGATAGGTGGAGAGAGTGTAGGTGGGGAGGTAGGGAGGGGATAGGTCAGTCCAGGGAAGACGGACAGGTCAAGGAGGTGGGATGAGGTTAGTAGGTAGCTGGGGGTGCGGCTTGGGGTGGGAGGAAGGGATGGGTGAGAGGAAGAACCGGTTAGGGAGGCAGAGACAGGTTGGACTGGTTTTGGGATGCAGTGGGTGGGGGGGAAGATCTGGGCTGGTTGTGTGGTGCAGTGGGGGTACACTGCACCACACAACCAGCCCAGCTCTTCCCCCCCACCCACTGCATCCCAAAACCAGTCCAACCTGTCTCTGCCTCCCTAACCGGTTCTTCCTCTCACCCATCCCTTCCTCCCACCCCAAGCCGCACCCCCAGCTACCTACTAACCTCATCCCACCTCCTTGACCTGTCCGTCTTCCCTGGACTGACCTATCCCCTCCCTACCTCCCCACCTACACTCTCTCCACCTATCTTCTTTACTCTCTATCTTCGGTCCGCCTCCCCCCTCTCCCTATTTATTCCAGTTCCCTCTCCGATGAAGGGTCTAGGCCCAAAACATCAGCTTTTGTGCACCTGAGATGCTGCTTGGCCTGCTGTGTTCATCCAGCCTCACATTTTATTATATCTTTGTTTAAGTCTGTTGTTATCAATTAAATCGTACCATTACCAGAGAAGAGTTTCAGAAAGTGACCACCTCAGTAACCATCTTGTGGCTACTATTCCCAAACAATTTCAGCAGGACAAGCGTCCCAATAACACCCCACAGAGTAGGTAGAACTTAGCAAACTTAATTCTGTGTGTTTTTGGAAGAGGAGGGGGCAGTGGGGGTGGGGGTGGCGAGCAGGTATGTAATTCTGTCCCAATTCCTGGTTCACAAATTTGCTGCAAACATCCTTTATCCTTCTGCACTCCTCCGCCAATCCAGTTGCTTGGAGGCTGTAACAGCTACCCAGCCAATAGCCAACTGAGCAATTACAATGCCAGTTAAGGACACTGATCAGAGGAGAACAGGACATTTCCATACAGTTTATGGATCTCTTGGAGTATAATAGTCACCAAGAGGTGGCTCCCAGACTGAAGGACCAGGATTCATTGACTCCCCCCTCCATCCCACCCTGACTCTGGCCTATGTGGCTACAAGATTGCTACTGCCCACTGCCAAGTGAGTGCCCATTCCTCAACGGTGTTGCATGCAGCACCTTGGTCAATTTCTTTGTGTTCAAAAAGACGGAGTCCTTCTCTTGGTGTCCCTCTCACTTACTGGCACAGGATACAGGCCTTCTTATTGGCCCTCCGGCTTACTTTGACAGTGACCACACTCCCCTCCCCAGTCTGATCACTGAAGGGTCAATAAAAGTAAGACAAATATAAGGTTGCTACTCCTAACGTGGCACCTTGAAATTTTACTCCCAAATTGGCATCAAAACAATTCCCATCTGTGCAAAAACTGACTCCAGAGAAAATGCCCCAGATCGCCCAACTTTGATTCAGTGGTGGAGAAGGGTAGACGTGCATGTACCATTCCTCCCATGCAAAGAATGATCATTCTGGAGGCAGGATTCCTCAATCCAAGCCTTGAATGCTATGTTGCCTAAGCCAGAGACCTTCGTTGGTGTTAAAGCAGTTCAGTTTCAGCATGGGACCCAGATGTCAGGATCCCAACCCAAAAATCCTCTCCACTATACTTTGATACAGTTCCTTGTAAGATGCAAGCCAACAACTAGCTCACAGCATGTGCCTATCTCTGAGTGACATCCTTGCAGTTTTGTTAATTAGTTTTGTATCTACAATGGTAGGTTCAATGTGACCAGCCTGGTTAGGTCAATCACAGGCATCATGTTCTCTTCTGTCTCTGCTGAAGGTGATCACTGAATTCAAACAAATACAAACCTATTAGAATTTTATTAATCAGGATTTCTTCAAAAATATCCAGTCAGATAAAAGTTCAGATTGTTTTGATTGAGTGTTTTAACTTGATTCATGTTTCAACATTATTAAGATGCGGCTGGGGAAGACGGTGGGTGTTATCTTCTCGAGCCCTTTTCTCCAAAATGCATTGCAAAGTCATTTTGAGGTCTTATAACTGCTTCTTGAAAATGTGAGAGAACTGAGTTGGATGAGGCAGGAAGGCAGGAAATTACTCCTGACAATGTTGAAACAGAGCCAACTGCAAATCTAAACGACCCAGTAACTAATGTAGACAACAGTGAGGCAGGCAGACACACAAGCAGAAACTCATGAGGAGTCTATAATGAGTCAAAAGGCTGCTCTACAAAAATAGCTGACAGAGAATCTTAACACAAAATAAAAAGCACTTTGCTTCACAGTTGCAAAATCTAGCATTGTTACCAGTGTTATACTGGTCTTTTGGTTATAAGGCCATAAGACCATAAGACATCAGAGTGGAAGTAAGGCCATTCAGCCCATCAAGTACACTCCGCCATTTAAATCATGGCTGATGGGCATTTCAACTCCACTTCCCTGCACTCTCCCCGTAGCCCTTGATTCCTTGTGTGATCAAGAATTTGTTGATCTCTGCCTTGAAGGCATCCAACGTCCCGGCCTCCACTGCACTCCACTGCACTCCGTGACAATGAATTCCACAAGCCCACCACTCTCTGGCTGAAGAAATGTTGTCTCATTTCAGTTTTAAATTTACTCCCTCTAATTTTAAGGCTGTGCCCACGGGTCCTAGTCTCCCCGCCTAACGGAAACAACCTCCTAGCGTCCACCCCTTCTAAACCCTACATTATCTTGTAAGTTTCTATTACATCTCCCCTCAACCTTCTAAACTCTAATGAGCACAATCCCAGGATCCTTAGCCGTTCATCATACGTTAAACCTACCATTCCAGGGATCATCCATATGAATCTCCACTGGACACGTTCCAGGGCTAGTATGTCCTTCCTGAGGTGTGGGGCCCAAAATTGGACACAGTATTCTAAATGGGGCCTAACTCGAGCTTTATAAAGCCTCAGAAGCACATTGCTGCTTTTATATTCCGACCCTCTTGAGATGAACAACAACATTACATTTGCTTTCTTAATCACGGATTCTACCTGCAAGTTAACCTTTAGAGAATCCTGGACCAACACTCCCAGATCCCTTTGTACTTCTGCTTTACGAATTTTCTCACCATTTAGAAAATAGTCCATGCCTGTATTCTTTTTTCCAAAGTGAAAAACCTTACATTTACTCACATTGAATTTTATCAGCCATTTCCTGGACCACTCTCCTGAACTGTCTAAATCTTTCTGCAGCTTCCCCACCTCCTCAGCATTACCTGCCTGTCCACCTATCTTCGTATCATTGGCAAACTTTGCCAGAATGCCCCCAGTCCCTTCATCCAGATCATTAATATACAAGGTGGACAGCTGCGGCCCCAACACTGAGCCCTGCGGGACACCACCATCACCGGTTGCCATTCTGAAAAAGAGCCTTTTATCCCACTCTCTGCCTTCTGGCAGACAGCCAATACTCATTATCTTTTCTTCATGGAAATAGTCAGCAACCTTTACACAATTAAGAAGGATGGCAGATTCGTCATGTGTACTGACTAGAGTATTCCATCAAAACAGAGTATTCTTGGTTGCTGACCACTAATGGTACCACTTCTTTTTCCACTTGTCATAACATAGCGTGGAACACATCGTCATACCAGCATACCGTACATGTTACTCAGAATCTGAGAACTTTTCAAGCTGACCTTTAAATGTCCTGTGAAGCAACTGTAAGCTTCACTTGGCCATCCGTTACGATTGTGCCCAGCATTTCTTTAAAAAAAATGACAAGACAAGCTTGGAAACTCTGGCTGCTTCGTTGGCTATGTCACATGCTTCATGAACAAATCACGAAGTTCTTTCATATCACATGATCACGAATAAGTGCTTTTGTGAAAGGTCTTGAAAGTGACTCTGAAACAGTGCATTCGTGGGGAGCTTATTGCTTGAGATTACAATGTACAATGAAAACTCATCTTTGAAGTCCCCTCGACAACTAATCACAGTGCTGACATTGAATGTGAACATCAATTGAGAATTCTCTGCTGTAAAATTAAAAGATTCCCACACCAGTGTGTGCAGGATCCACTGCTCGATCTGTTGGCATTCCAGACAAAAGTAGATCACATCAGTTATCAAAGAACTCCTTGCAAAATAAATATATACTCTGGCTGTCTTCTTTAATACAAAATGATGAACATTAATTCCAATATGGCCTACATGATATATTTGGGATGACAAAGTTAATAATTCACAATTGTGCTAAAATGCAAAAATTAAAACAAGGTGACATTGAATAAACAACATGTCATGTCAATAGCACTGTGTGAAAAGAAAGGAATATCGCTATACTGGTACTTGCCTAGCAGCCCAGTAAGGGGAGGCTTGCATTCACTGACAAAATATTTTGTTCTCTTGCAACAAATAAAAATGTCATATCTTTCCTCTGAAATTTCTCCCTCCCCCAAACAGAAAGCTAGCTGAACAAAATATTCATTTCTTAAGATAGTAGCCCTGGAAATCTACAACTGGAAGGACTGTGGCAAGTGACGATGTCAGCAACGTTCTGACAACGAAAAATGATAACTGGCTCCAGCTGTAGTAAACTAACCGTTGATTAATCGACTAATTACTGGTGTCTAGTACACGTGTTGTTGGAATGGCTAGGTGAAGAACGTTACCCTGGTACTCATAGGGTCAACAGGGTTTGGTTTTACATTTTGGAGAGTGAACACAACCTTTTACTAAAACCACATTTATATCCTTCAGTATGTAAAACCAAAAAATGCATTATGTTTATGCGACAATGGTCTCCATGTTTCAAAATGAAACCAAGTTATAAACAAAGTCTAGGACTTGCTAGATTTATTTTTTCCTATGTGAAAGGAAGCCAAGTTTCTTGATTTAGCTGCGCAAACACAGGAAACAAAAGCTCAAACTGAGCAGCTGGCTCTTGTAAACGGAGACTTTCTTGATAACCTGGGGTGTTCCTTTAAGGTAAGGCAACTTTGATGACTGGTGAATAAGCCACCAGATGGCCAGAATGTGACAGCTATAAACCCTGCAATATTTGTCCTCCCAGACTCATCAGCCGTCATGTTATTGCTTCGAGCCTATCACAAAATATGTGAATCTCCAGTCCAATTTCCTGCTGCTCTTTGGCAGTTATTTTCCCAGGGAACATCATTTCAATGACATTCTAACATTCCATATAATATTCAGGTTTAAAAAGCCTAGAAGCCTCTGACTTTCTAACAAACGAAGGGTCACATGGCATATTGTTTCTGTCTTTGAGTTTCTCTTATGGGAAGAGCCTGGAAAATCTCAGTGACAAATTTACAGTCTCTGGCATGGAAATCAAAACAAAAATTGCTAAATGTGAGCTGAATGCTGATTCAGGTAACTGCCACTAATACATGGCAGTCTGGCAATTTGAAGGATAAGAACAATGCAGCAATGGCAACAAAGCAATACTCACATGTGATAGATTTCCTGCAGCTTCTGCCTCTGTGCCTTCTTTGTGCTAGTTGCTGCCAGGCTGCCCAGGGCAGTTGATTACCATTCTGATTTGACTTGTCTTCCGTTATCTTCCTGCTAAATGTCAGAATTACACTGACCTTGCAGTGAATGGTTTAATTAGTACTGAGTGCTTACCCTTCCTACACTGCCACCTCTATCAATTCAGGACCATCACTGGAGGCTAAAAACAATCACTGTTACCCTCAACATTTGGATGGCTACAAGCAAGTCTTATCCCTGATTACATGCTGTATATTCTTAAAGAAAAAAAAACAAAAGGTTATGAAAACATTCATGAAACAGTCATTTTAAATGAGATTCCCTATCCTTCATCTTCAAAATCAACTTAGAAACTCAATCCTTTGCAATTATTTTCTAGCTTCTTTTTAACTGAAATATTTTTTGTGGCTCTCTGCTGTAGCTTAGGTTGGTTGGTTTCAAGGTCATACAACTCATGATCCACATTTATTTCAGCATTCCTCATGAAGCCAGTGTAAATATAGAATTCCATATTTGTATATTTTAAGTTGGGCCTTAAAGGAATGTATTTGCCTCAGCTTTAAAAACATCGTCCGTGGTGTTAAATTTTCACTTTGCTCAATTACATGGTTAATTCAGGTTTTGACATGTTATATTCTATCCACAGGAGTAATTATCAAAGGTCACTAAGAGACATAGATCACAAGATTGAAATGTTTATTTGGTTTGATGTGACATCAGATGACTATCTTTTAGGTACGAAGGTATAATCACCATGAGAGAGTTCTTATCCTCTTTTCATCATGCTACCACATTCAGTCTTGATGGTCATTCAATCTTTGAAATAATTATTATTGTCAAATTGTAATTACATCAATGCAGCTTTTAAAGTGTGTATGGTTTCAGGTACTTTTCTGTGAAGAGGTTTTGCTTGTTTAATTTTCTTACATGTTGCATTTTTATAGCCCAGGAATATAATGCCAGAGAACTGGATAGAATCTGCTTTTGTGCTCCTGAGATGCTGCTTGGCCTGCTGTGTTCATCCAGCTTCACACTTTGCTATCTTAGATTCTCCAGCATCTGCAGTTCCCAGAATCTATCATACAATACAGGTTTATACCACACTAAGCAGCTACCAGATTCCTGCCAATATCTGTAGAACAACCTTTGAGACTCTTTGCCGATTGTCATAACACTATATGTCAGAAGTAGGGGGGAGAAATTACACACTGTAAATAAGACTGTACTATCAGATTAGGCACTTGTCGAAACTAATTACCTTTACTGTTAACAGGATTTGTTGTTAATCCTTAAACAGATAAACAAATATCAGAATTAATTTATACTCCCGGTTTCAAAACATAAATGTCTTAATTCAAGATTTTCGAATACCCTTCTAACTGTAAGGATAGGAGATACTGATGACTATTGCACACTTGTCCCAACTGCTGATAACTGTTCGTAGCCTCCAGCTCCACACCTTGTTATCTCAGACTCCAGCATCGGCAGCTCCTACTAACTCTGTGGATAACATCAACATTAATAACCTAAGTTCTTGAACAATAATGGCCAAGTGATATTATTGCTAGACCAATAATTCAGAAAACTAGCTAGTACTCTGGGCACCCAGGTTCAGATGGTGGAATTTGAATTCAATAAATAGTCTGAACTTAAGTGTCTAATGGTAACCATGAAACCTTTGTCAGAAAAAGCCCATTTGGTTCACTAATGTCCTTGAGAGGGACTTGTATCCTTTAGTAAATCTGCCATCCTTACCTGGTCTGGCCTACATGTGACTCTAGACCCACAGCAGTGGGATTTACTCTTAACTGCCCTCTGAGCAATTAAGAATGGGCAACAAATGCTGGCCTAGATGATGCCCATATCCCGTGAATTAATAAGAAAAAACATTTGCTCTTACCAAACAGAACATGAAATTATTTGAAACTGGCACAATATGTGTTTTGGTTTACACAAATTGTTAGCTTCAGCTAGCATGTCTAGCACTGTGGCTTCATGACAGATAAATATGTAGGAAACCATATCAAAAGTCAGCAGAATGCATAGAAGTACATATAAGGAGAAATAGCCAACATGAGCTGATGTAAACACAATGATCTGAATGTAACTTTTAACGTACAGTGTTAATATTTTCTTCCAATAAGATTTAAATATTGTTCACTGAAAACAAACAACAGTGAACTGAGATTCCGGTGAAAAAATTGAAAGCTCCCAAAAAAACTGGGACAATTAATAGCAACACAGAAGTAGATTAGCCCTTCCTTACAGGTAAACAACACACAAATTTTATCCTGCCTTCTGACTTGACAGTAGAGTGCAGCTCTGAGAATTCAGGACTAATATATTCACTACTTGACACACTACTTCCTTTAGATTTTAGCAACTTTAAGTAGCAGTGCAAACATCCACATACTTCTGCATACTCAGCAACAGCCAGAAAGAAATAAATCAGCCACTAACTTATAAGTGGTTGATGATCACTTCAAATAGGACTGGCAAAGGTGCCTCCTGGTTACTGAATGTATATACAGTTGTATGAGCCTAAGCTTGGGAGTTAGCTGGAAACAATTAGCTCCAGAGTGTTTGCATGGTGCTAAAGTAACAGATTCACATTGTAGTCTACCCACTCTGCACACTTCACCTGCATTCCCTTTGCACCTTCACTAAAACCAGAAAGGTGTCTGGCACATTCTGCACCAAAAGTGCTTAAGTGCTTCATGGGATTGGCACTTATTGCCAAAACATTGGCATTACACAACTAGCTTCTACAGCACACATTTAAAGTCCAACATTCATTATTGTTCAAGAACTGAAGTTATTAATGTGCTAAAAATGCCTTGAAAAATTATGCACTCACTTGTAAAATCACAAAGACTGATCAAACCACCCAACTTCTTTGAAGAAGTTATGACCCAAGTGTGCTGACGAAAGATTAACAACACTTTTGCAATTTGATGCGCAGAGGTTTTTGAGAAGTTGCAGAGGGAAAGCTGTTAATTTATTACAAATCTGTGTGGATGAAAGCTAACTGGATAAAAAAAGAACTGCGTAAAAGGTAGAAAGTGTCATATCCATGCTTGAGAATTTGGTGAAAGGGTGGCAAGAAAGCTAGATATTGTGCCCAGGGTTTGGTGTTGGGATAATTACGGATTTTTTTTTACTAACGTTCCAGTGCAGAAACTCATAGCTAATTGGCCAAAATTGCAGATATTGCCAAACTCGAAAGGGCAATAAAATTGTTGGCAGTGAATTTAAAATGAGAGTTTATGTTGGGCAATGTATTTAAGTGGGAAGAATAATGGGCAGGGAAATTTAATTGGAACAAGTTTAAATATAGTTGGAACAAATATTGAGTAATACCCTTACTCCATGAATGGTGTAGAAATAGCTTAACATGATATTGCTGTTTTTGCAGACTCCATCCTCAAGTCCAACAGTGACAATGAATTCCTACAACAATCACAGTAGAACTTTGCTGAATGAACTGAGAAAGATAAATCTATTATAGTGTTAGGCCAATTGCAAAGTGGTGAAACTGCGCAATATATTGTAATAGAAAGGGAAGCAGAGAATGTTTCTATTCCTGCAGGGTGAGGAAATTGAGAATTTGGTTATGATAAAGGTAGAAATGCAGCTCCTCTGCGGCCGTATTATATTTATGGAAATTGAATACTGGCTAAATGGGATAAGAATAGATAGGTCGTTGCTTATGACAAGCACAGACTCGATGGATCAAAGGGCCTTCTTCTGTACAGTAAACCTCTGTGACCCTTGTATTGCCCATAATCAGATTTATGTTTGAAAGGAAGGTCATTGCGCTGTTCAAACTTTGCCCCTGAGCCTCGGAGGCAGCCTGCCTTCACCTGACCGAGTCTGAAAGCTCTGGGACCACGGGAAGTTGGTTTTCTGAGTAAGGGATTCAATCTGAAACATGCGTATCTCAGCCCTCTGCCCAAATGTGTAGTCAATTTTGTTATTGTCCTCGCTGATATTATTACTGGACAAGTCAGATACCTGACTGAAAACTGGCTTGATAGATCATTTTTAAAAATTAACAAGGTGATCGTTCAGTGAAATATAAGCATGTCAGGAATGCCAGGAAAGTACTTCCTGTGAAGTAAATGGATGGAACACTTGAAATGTCAGAACATTCAAGGTTATGGGCCAAGTGCTGGAAAATGGTATTCGTTCTTTTTTTATTTAGAACACTAAAGAGGATTTGCTTCTCTATCATACCTGTATGTTTAACTTAATTATTTTTTCTAATTCCAAGTTTTAGGAGTTTGATTTGGTCTGAGCAAGGATGTTCTTGCCCTCAAGGGAATGTATCAAAGGTTTACCAGGCTGATTCCAGGGATAGCAGGACTGACATCTGAGGAGAGATTGACCAGGTTAGGGTTGGTTTCACTGGAGTTCAGCGGGGAGAGCTCATAGAAACTTCTAAAATTTTAACATGACTAGACAGGGTTGATTCTGGGAGGATGTTCCTGATCGTGGATGTGTCCAGAACCAGTGGTCACAGCCTCAGGATTTAGGGTAGACTATTTAGGACAGAGATGAAGAGACATTTCTTCACCCAAAGAGTGATGAGTCTGTGGAATTCATTACCACAGGAAGTAGTTGATGCCAAAACATTGAATGTATTATAGAGGCGACTAGATGTAGCACCAGGGGTAAATGGGATCAAAGGTTATGGGGAGAAAGCAGGATCAGGCTATTGAGTTGGGCAATCAGCCATGATCATGATAAATGCTGGAGCAGGCTTGAAGAGCTAAATGGCCGCCTCCTACTCCTATCTTCTATGTTTGCCACTACTGAGCTTATACTTTCTCAGCTTTGAATAACACAGTCTGATTAGTAACCAAACACTTCTGGTAGGGACTTTACATTTAAAACACTTTTCTGAAGTAACTCTTTTCTCAAGGAGTAAATGTTTCATAAATATAATTTGAACCAGAAGTTCTATGAAATGATGAACAAAAGTTTTAAAATGATAGGTCATCCCCCGATCCTTCAAAGCAGAAAACAATTAATTTAAATAGTTACTTTGTTCACCTCCAAAACTTGTTGATTGCAAAAACAATTCCCGTTGTCACCCCAAAGACTCTCTCTCTCAGTTTTAAAAAAGGCCCAAAAACGCTGACAAGTTATTCAGTAAATCCTCTCAAACAGAAACCAAAACCTGAATGTCACTAATTCAAAATTCAAACATTAAAATAAATAATATGAGAATGTATATAACTTATACACATTACAGGGCAATTTATTAACAACAACAAGCCTATGTGAGTTTAAATAAAGAGGATTATTTATTCAAAAACATAGAAAATGCTAGAAAAGGCACAATTGAAGAAGATCAAATCCTGCGATACTGATCTGTACAGGCAGACAGTAACCATTCAGCTCCAGAAGCAGTCATAGCTGTTGAATCCAACTTTTGAGTTTCATTCTCTTCACGTTCAAAGCGAAACTTGAAGATGTAATTGGCATGCAAAGATCTTACCTTCATCTGTAGATGTTAACCTTAGTCTACTTTTAAGTATTGTAGATACATTTTATCTGATAACCTGAACCTTATCACTTATACTTGAATAATTGCAATATTTTTTCAATCATTAACCTTCATTGTGTCGAAGACTAAAGCTTTGCAGCTAGTACTTTTTAAAAAGTTACAGTACTTGATCTGAAAATGGACTACTCCTAAGACTATCCAATTTCGGGTACATAGGGAGAGCCTTTTTCCTAGGATGATGACGGCGAGCACGAGGGGGCATAGTTTTAAGTTGAGGGGTGAAAGATATAGATGTCAGAGGTAGTTTCTTTACTGAGTAGTAAGGGAATGGAACGCTTTGCCTGCAACGGTAGTAGATTCGCCAACTTTAGGTACATTTTAAGTCGCCATTGGACAAGCATATGGATGTACATGGAATAGTGTAGGTTAGGTGGGCTTCAGATTGGTATGACAGGTTGGCACAACATCGAAGGCCGAAGGGCCTGTACTGTGCTGTAATGTTCTATGTTCTATGTTCTATAGTGCTCTTTGACAAGTGTTAAAGCAAAAGAATAGTTAACAGTTTATATACCGCTGCTGTTACAGGCCCGGTTAAGAAATGAGCCTTCTCTACTCACGAATTGTAGCTTTGCTGGTTTAAAATAGTTACCGCCAGATATCATGATTATTGCAGAATTTCCTCAAAGAGATAAAATTTTCAGAAAATCACCAAGTTGTTTACTTTTGATTTTTGAATTGGGAGGTTATCTTTAAATACTGCTGGACATATGAGGGAAAGGAATCAGGCCTGAGGATCTTAAGACTTCAACAGCCATAGGTTTTATTGTTCTTAAAGGCAAAGATAATGCTGCCTTTTCTGTAGATTCTGTGGTTTGTGGCATTCTCGGCTAATTGTCTTTGGTTGTTGGGTCTTCGGACAACAACATTTGGCATTTCAAACTGGTTTTGATCACATGACCAGTGGCCATTGTCCGCGCAGAATGGCTTCAATAAATCCCTTTGCTACACAATGGGAGGTAGACGACACTCTTTCACATTAATTTTTGGATAACTATTCTCTTCAGCTCTCCTTCATTGAACATCGAGGTTGGAGAAGCGAGGTTTCAAGTCAAGAGGCTTCAATAGCAGGTGTAATTCCAACAGGTAGGTCCAGCTGGCTATGTTGACTTAAGGGGACTTAAGTAAATTAAGAATGTTGTTGAATTAGCAGAAGTCACCTGACCTTTGCAGCCATCTTAAACAGACTTGTCAGTTGTCTTTACAAATAAAAAAGTTACAAGAAATCATATACAAGGACAATCATGTTTCAAATGATAACAAGAACATGTTTTTACGATGCATTCCCAAACAGTCCACGTTACTAAGTGGTCAATCGGCAAATCTTATGTTTATTTCTCACTTCCCATCTGAATATGTTATTTTGTGCGAGTATCAATGGATGCGAGCAGCACTAATAAACACGCCTATACAATCAGCTACTCTCCAGTAGAGGACAATCAAAATTATCAGGCAGAGGTATTGCTGCTCCAACTAATGTCAAGTAATTCATCTCCAAGCACAAATCATACCTTCATACCTTACGTACCTCAGCACCATACCTGCTAACATTCAATGATTCACAACTCATTGTTCTCCAATCCTCTGATTTCTCTCCACAAGAGATTACTTCCGCTCATGTGCCATCCTGATGAACATGTGTAAGTCCTTTGTGCAATGTTAATGACACTAGACCAGTAATTCGGAAGTCCAGGCTAATATTATGGAGTTATGGGCTCGACTCCCATTATGGCAGATGGTGAAATCTGAATTCAATAGGATCCGGAATTAAGATACAACCAGCCTCATGGCAAACTGCAACCACTGTCAATTGTCATTAAAAATCAATTTGGTTGAGTAATGTCCTGTGGGGAAGGAAATCTGGTCCTTGGTCTGGTTTACATGTGCTTCCAGGCCCACAGTAATGTGATTGACTCCTAATTGACCTCTGGGCAAATTAAGGATGCACAATAAAACCTTATCCAGACAAGGATGCCAATTTCCAATGAACTAATTTTTAAAAGCCATTACGCCATTGATCAGGATTCCCAGGTCATTAGTTGGCATCTATGATGCAACAAATCTTGCAAATTTTGCTTCTCTACTTCTGCAGACTCGTCCTCAACCCTCAAACGAGGAATGTTTTGCTCCTGGCAGCCCATCTACTAAGGAATTTTGACAAGACCTATCCCAAGAGTCAGATTTCTACAAAACACAATTTATGACTGAAGTTAGTACAACAATCCACATTTCTGTGATTGCTTGTCTTGGCTCAGGTTTCCGTCCAGCTTATATTCTTTGCATTGGAAATGGTGGCAAGTAGGAACAAGCCATAATATTGTGTAACTAAAGAATTGGATTCAATACAAAATGCTTAATAACAGCATTAACAATGTTTATTATTAATTAACAATTCATTTGCATGTTTTCATCACTAGATTATGCGAATACAAGCCTATTTTATAGGGAAGACAATGGCCTAGTGGTATTATCGCTGGACTGATAATCCAGAGATCTAGATAACATTCTGGGACCCAGGTTCAAATCCTGCCATGGCAGATGGTGGAATTTGAATTCAATAAAAATATCTGGAATTAAGAATCTAATGATGACCACAAATCCATTGTCGATTGTCAGGAAAAACCAATCCAGTTCACTAACAACATTTAGGGAAGGAAACTGCCATCCTCACCTGGTTAGCTACACGTGACTCTAGACCCATAGCAATGTAGTTGCCTCTTTACTGCCCTCTGGGCAATTAGGGATGGGCAATAAATGCTGTATAGCCAGTTATGCCCTCATCCTGTGACCGACTAAAGAAATAGGTCTTTGAATATTACTATGATATGCAAAATAACCAATTTTCTGAGAGGGTGCCTGCTTTGATAAACACCTGTCTGTAAAAATGACCTGAACTTCAATTACCTGTCACTTCAACCACCAATGTGTTCCCTGGTCAATGTTTCTAGCTCAGGGATGCTGCATTGTTCCAGTGAGGCTGAGCGTAAATTGGAAGAACAGCACCTCAGCCTGCAGCCTTGAGGACTCAACACTGTGTTCAATAATTTCAATAATTCCATGTCTTTAAGCACCCCAGACCTCAGGCCCTGACATGACATGGGCTGTTTTCAACAAAGCCAACCGTTGTCACCTTGTCATTGCCTCCATTATCAGCTTCTCTCCTTCCCTGGCTTACTATCAACATTCCTTTCGTCTGCCTAACTTTTTATTCTCTTTTGGGTTCTTTCTCCATCATCTGCACACTCCTTGTCCACCCTCTGTCATTATCATGATTACCACCTTTTCCAAGATGTTATCAGCACTGAAGAAGGGTTTCTGGACTTGAAATGTTATCTCTACTTTCACGCCATATGTGCTGCCGGATCTGCTGAGTTTCTCCAGCAATTTCTGTTGCGTCATAGTCATACAGCATAGAAACAAATCTTTCAGTCCAACAAGACCATGCCAACTAAAATCCAGAACTAAACAAGTTCCACGTGCCTGTGCTGGGCCTATATCTCTCCAAACATCTCCCATTAATGTCCTTACATTGTTTCAGATCTTCAGCATCTGTGGATGTTTGTGTTATTTAAGTTTTACTGTGACCACCAGAGTCAACTCATTCTTAAGTCTACAACAGATTTGGGCAATAAATTCTTTCACTTTCCAGACGTGGGGATGAATGGCATCTAGTGAACCTTCGCAAAGGGGCCAGGGCAGGAGACTCTCAGCTCCAACCTCAACTCTGAGGAGGAAGACATTGAATCCTTAGGATATATCAGCACCCTGCACCAGCTTCAAAGCTGTGACCTTGGGCGGCATGCTTTCTAGGTTAGACTCAGGAGCACAATATGGTGAACGCATCACTGGTACAGCTTCACTGTTATTCAGGGAAGAGATGCCCCAGGGCCTCTGGCACACTGAGGACTGCCAGAAAACAGGTACCTGCTAATGACCAGGCAGAAGACATTACTCTATTCTGACCATTAATGAACTGAGCAAACTGCAGAGACAGGCACAGAAAATCAGGCAGCTTGATCAAATTCACCCATTAAACTGAAGCGGAGGTTTGAGGAGTCCACCATTATCAGTACCATGCTGATTCGGGCATTCATGTCCTTATAGCTATCCCTATGGACAAGTTAGCAACTAGTGTAGAGACCCAGGTCCAGCAGAGTATTCAATAACTGACAGATATACACACAGATGCACACTCTATCATATTAGCTTCGGGTTCTCAGCATCAAGGGTAAGGTGAGAGGAGTACGATAGAATTGATCTCATCTCAGGTGCCTCTTCCTCTAAGGGAGACAGGCTGGTGCCAGCAGATACCCATAGAGAGGAGAAGTGAGGCACAGCCCTCCTCCCCTATAAGAGTTATTCAGTTGTACGTTGCACAACTAATACATTGACACTACATTGCAAGCAGAATTCTGTGCTGGGAAGACAGAAGACAATTATGTTCTCACTGCTCAACACGCCCTCCATCCCATGTAAGGCATAATGATATCTCCTCAAAGAAAAGGTTCCCTTCCACATCATAGCTCATGCTGTTCATATTTTACAGTTCGCCGTGTGAATCTGGCACCTGTGAAGTGTTGTCTTTCAATACTTGCTCTGGAATGTGGTTGTGAGACTTTTACTCGTGCTTTTATGTTCTTTGTTCCCATGGCACATGTTTAGGTGCCTTGACAAGGATTTTGTTAGTGTGCACTGATGTAATGCTCGAGATTGCTTAATGCTATAATCTGTACCCTTCAGCAAATGAATGATGTCCCAGGTCTGAGGAAGGGTCACCAGACCCGAAATGTTAACCCTGTTTTTTCCTTCACAGATGCTGCCAGACCTGCTGAAAAACTTTGTTTTTGTTCCTGAGTTCCAGCATCCACAGTTCTTTTGGTTTTTATTGAATGATATCCCTATCCAGGGAGTGTTATATAGGGACAATGTCGAAGGAGCTTTACTTTCAGTTTAAAAAGGTAGAGGATGAATGGCAAACCTTCAATTAAGTAGCATGAGTTGGCAGCCAATTTGTGTAGTTACAGTACAGTTGACTTTGAATTCCACATGGCAAAGTCCCAACTTTGTTTCATTGCAAATGACCTTCAGACTCTGCCTGTGACCCACAAATTTCCATCATTTATGTTCCCTTCTCTGTAGCTTCAATGACATTTCAGTCCCTCCAACCATTCCCTTCCACCTCCCTCCACTCTGTTCCAGGTGAATTCATTTGCATAACTTTTAATGTGCCTGCGTTACCCCCAAAATTTATAAATTCCCATGCCTTTGTTAGCCCTACATCCTGTAGAGGTCAGAGGTGACCATATCTGTTTGAATCCAACCTTCTAGAGGTTCTAATCCCCTCCAATTCACTAATGAGGTCCAACCATGCTGTTTCCAATCGTGACCCCATCACTGTCACCATTCTCTCAGTGAACCAACACAATGAAGCCCATCCTCACACCTGAGTTGCCATTGTCCCCAAGATCCCCCGGACTCAGTTGTGATTAGCCCTTAAACAGTTATTGACCAAACTCCAAGACTGACTGTGGCCCATCCCAGCGTGCCTTAGCATGACAGATTCAACTGATCATTGTACAGCCTCTGGACTGATGTCTGCACAACATCCCTATTTACCTAATGCAATCGCCAGAGGGCTGCACTTGGCCTATAAAACTGACCCATGCATCAATCCCCAGGGTTACAAGTATAAAAATGTCCGGACTCAATAGGACCAAGTGCCTGTCTGACACTTTTGTTTTGGCAAAAAATATACTTTATTCATTTTTAAAAATCTTTATATACAATTCCTGACAAGTCTTTGCACATGAGCAACAAAACAGACATTAGAATTTGGTATTCCCTGCAGTTAATTTAAAAAAAAACCCAAGGCATTTTTTGGTTATACTTATATTACAACAAATTTGAGCTACCGACAGGACCTGATAACTGAATGGACCTCTATTATACTTTGGCAGGAAGGCATTACATGGTAGTCTTTCCCCACCAGTGCTTGGTGGTAACTGCCCAACCTTTACAGTGTCTCTCAGCATGTAGTCTTGGGCCTTGAAATGTGACACTCTGCAACAGTTGGTTGGAGCCAACTGATTGCACTGGAAGACCAAAAAGCATCGTTCACTGAGCTGATGGTCTTCCAGGCACAATCAAGGCTTGGCTCAGCATACATCCTGTCAGAAATTGTAGAGCACAGAGCCCTGCATCACGGGGCGGCACGGTGGCTCAGTGTTTAGCACTGCAGCCTCACAGCACCAGGGACGCAGGTTTGATTCCAACCTTGGGCGACTGTCTGCGTGGAGTTTGCACATTCTCCCCGTGTCTGCGTGGGTTTCCGCCGGGTGCTCCTGTTTCCTCCCACAGTCCAAAGATGTGCAGGCTAGGTGGATTGGCCATGCTAAGTTGCCTATAGTGTTCAGGGGTGTGTCGGTGATAGGGGGATGGGCCTGGGTGGGATGCTTCAAGGAGCAGTGTGGATTTGTTGGGCCAAAGGGCCTGTTTCTACACTGTAGGGAATCTAATCTAATCACAAAGCTGCTGGGGACGAGCCCCAGCAAAAACCACTGCATCATTCTCCGAACCTTCTTTGCATAGGTACATTCCATTAGGAGATGTGTGACAGCCTCTTGCCCTCCTGCAGCTGCTTCAAGAGCAACATGCTGTGGTCCACAGAATGCAAGTGTACATGAAATACCTCACAGGGTAGTGCCCTTCTCATCACCAGCCAAGCGATGTCTTTGTGCTTGTTGGAAAGTTCTGGCAATGAGGCCTTCTGCCAAATGGCATTGACAGTCCGCTCAGGGAATCACCCAACAGAATCATCCCTTTCCCTTTCCCACAGAGTCTTGAGGACACTCTGTGCTGATCACTTCCTGATGTACTTGTAATCAAAGGTGTTTTCCTTTGCAAATTCTTCCACAAGGGGCAGGTGATATGGAACAGTCCAGCTACTTGGAGTGTTCCATGGCAATGAAACCAGGCTCTTCCTTCGTAACAATGGGGACAAGTAGAACCTAAGAACATTATGACTCTTGGTGTTTGCGTACCGAGGGTCTATGCACAGATTGATACAGCTGCAAGTGAAGGTGGCAGTCGCAACAAGGACGGCATCTCCACACTTCTGCCCTGCGCCTCATGCTTGGTGTCCCTTTGGAACCGCTCTATCTTTCAGATGAAGTGGAAAATGGCTTAGGTGATTGCAGTGGTGCAGGTTTGTGGAATTGGCCAGACATACAGCAACACCAAGAATACATCTCACCCAATGACCATGTTTTTAACCTGCAATGGAGAGGGAGTGGTGCTCTCACCTGCCTAGTTTCTGATTAACCTTGGTGATTGCCAAAATATACATGGTAGAGTTCGAAAGAAGAGGGAATTGTGTTGGAGGCTTGATGAACACTTGTTCCTATATTTAAAAAGATAGAACAAAACTTGAGAGCTGTAGACCAGGCAGCCTAGTGATAGGTAAAATATAGGAATTTGTATTAAAAGTGATAAAAAGCATTCAGAAATGGAAATATAATAACAAATATTATATTTATAGTGCCGCTAACCTGACAGAGATAACCGAAATGATTTAAAGGATAATGTAGAACTATGCAGAGCTGGAGGAACACAGCACGCCAGGCAGCATCAGATGCTCCTCCTGTGTTATCTGAGTGTCCAGCTTTGGCAGTTCTTACTATCTTTTAATGTAGAACCGTCATGCACTTGGATTTTCAGAAGGTTTTGATACAATACCACAGAATTTGTCTGAGAATGGCTAAGGATCATGGAATCAGGGGGCAGACAACAAATCCAAAGACAATTTTATTTTAAAAAGAAGTATTAAGTGAGGTAAAGGATAATTATTTGGATTTTGGGGGAAATAACGTGACCACAGCTAATCGTAATTTACAGCCATATTTAAGATTTGGGAACAAGAAACTCAGTACAACATGTGCAAATATTAACAGATTGGGGCAGCAAGTATGAAGGAAGAATGCAATGTAGTACAAGAAAATACCAGAAATATGATGACTGAGTAGTGAAACGAGGCAACAAACTTTAATATGGATAATTGTAAGATTATTGGTTTTGGGAAGAAAAAGATATTATAGAAAGTAAGAAACTTAATGGATCTGGACAGCAAAGGGTACTAGGACTTTTCTCTGTTCATTTGTGGGATGTGTGTGCATCACTAACTAGGCCACCATTCATTACCCATCTCTAACTGCACTGGAAAGTGGAATGTTAAACTATCTTTTGAACTGCTGTGGTCCTTCAGATGTAGGGATACCAATACTTCTGGATATCCCACGATTTTGACTCAATGACGTTTCAACTACTCTAGCAGATATTGGTCCAATTCAGGATGGTTTGTATTTCTGGGCAGGGACATTGAGGTAGAGGTGTTCCCATGTGGACAAAGATGGCGGCGCCAGCCCGGGCACGGGGCGAGGCGGAGTAAATGACTAAGGAGCATGTACGCGGTAAAAGCGACAGCAATGCCAGGGTGCAGATCATGCGGCTCGACCCAATCCAAGGTCCAAGAAATTTATTTACTCAGAAATTCATTAAAGCAGTTGAAATGTGGAACTGTGAACCACAAAAAATGGCTGGGATGTTTTTAAGAGGAAACTGGCTGAATGCATAGGAGGAAAAGGGAAAAGATCAGCTGGAAGAGATGAGGCAGATAGAATGTGGGACAGCCTCATGGAGTAGAAACACCAGCACAGACAAGTAAGAATGAATCCTTTTACTCTACTTTTGTCTGATGTATTGAAGGCATGGTTAGTAAGTTTGCAGATGACACCAACATTGGTGGTAGAGCAGACAGTGAGGAAGGTTTTCTAAGATTGCAAAGGGATGATAACGAAATGGGTCAATGAGCAGAAAAATGGCAGATGGAGTTCAATCTGACTAAAAACAAACAAGTGTAGAACTTATATAATTAATGATAGGGCCTTGGGTAGAATTGTAGAACAGAGGGATCTAGGGGTTCGGGTACAGAATTCTTTGAATTTTGTGTCACATATAGACAAGGTGATTAAAAAGGCATTTTGTACGCCGCCTTCATTGCTTCATCCTTTTAGTAGGGAGATGGGAAGTCATGTCAGCAGTGTACAGGATTTTGATAAGACCTCTTCTAGAGTACTGTATCCGCTTCTGATTGCTCAGTTATAAGAAGGGTAATATTAAGCTGGAGCTGGTTCACAAGAGATTCACCAGGATGTTGTCACGTTTGAGTTATAAAGAAAGGCTAGATAGACTGGGACCTTTTTATATGGAGCGTAGGAGGTTGAGGGGCAGCCTTATTGAAATTTATAAAATGATGATGGGTATAGATAGAGTTAATGGTAGATGTCTTTTCACCAGGAACAGGCATTTCAATACTGGGGGTACATTCTTAAGGTGTGAGGGGAGAGGTTTAAGAAAGACATGAGGGGCAAATATTTTACACAGTTCATGCATGGAATGAACTTCCAGAGGAAGTGGTGGATGCAGTTACAATTACAACATTTAAAAAACATCTGGATAAGTACATGAATAGGAAAGTTTGGTGGGATATGGGCCAGAGAAGGGCAGGTAGGGCCAGTTTAGTTTAGGATTACGGTCGACGTGGAGCAGAAAAGTCCAAAGCAAAGTAAACCAAAGTATGTGTTTCCATGCTGAATGATTCTGTAATAACAGTATACAATAACTGCAATAACAGCTAAATAACAGTATTTTCAGAAAGCCAATCTTTCCCATACGTCTGGGTGCCATATTGAAAATCTTATAAGCGTTGATAAGTTCATAGAATCTCTCAGCCGAATATTTGCATGAGGTTTACCATAAATCATGCATAGCCTTCTTCTTGGTCATGAGATCTGCTTAATAAACTGATCATATATGATAGCTGTCCATGACATTTTGTTGCACTTTAGTCAGTGCAAGCATAGAGCAAAACAATCTGTAAAATTATATTACAGAAGCTGCAATAACAGATGTTGCAAATAAAAACTTTAAAAAATGATTTTTAAAAAAATCATTCATGCTGATTGCTTGTTTGAGAAAACCAAATCACGTAAGAATGGAATGATGTTACCCCTTTATCCATTTTTAATGGTTGTTACAAACAATTCATTTTATAGTCATCAGAATGTTGGATGAAATGATACTTCAAATGTAAGTGTGAAGTGGGGGTTAGCAATATCCCTGGGACTTTCCTCAAGAATGAATGCTGAAAGATCCCAGGTGGTCCATTTACAAAGGACATCATTTCAATCCACCTTCAACAACAATGGAACTCCTTGGTTTTGGAAATTCCACCCCTAACTCCAGCCTGAATCTTAGAGAGGGTCTATGCCTGTTGGGATTGGGCAGTGCATATATTGGGACCAGATTTCCCTATATCAATCATATCTTAGGTCTCATTATCAACTAATTTCAGTTCAAGTAAACTTTGCCCCTTTTGTATCAGTAAAAGGTGGGTGGATGCTCTTCTAGGAAAAACTCCAACAGGGACTCGCAGTGCCACTCGAGACACAGGCAAATTCTTGGAGCGCAGTCTGTCCTCCACTGGTTCCCTCAATTACAAGTGAAAGGCTCAATGAACTATTTCAAGGCTATCAATCACTTTGATATTTCAGCTGGAAAACAAATTATTCAGTTTAGGGTTGAGTTTTGCAGACTGGAAATTAATCAGGTTTCAACACTGTTGTGTCCGAGTTAGCTGGGTGTCACAAAGCTTGTCAAGGGACTGTTTTGATTGGTGTCAATACATCTATGTTAGTGAGGAAGGTACAGGAGGCTTGTGTCTGCCAAGGTCATTGTCCAGATATCACTGTTGCAAAGTGGTTCAGGCAGAGTCTGGAGTAGATATATTGCTGCCTGTAATGATATCACAAGTCACCATTCATGGTGAGGTAATGGAGGCAAGATCCTTCTGAATGGTGGAGCAGAGTTAAGAGAATGAATGGCCTTATCTGCATCTATTTTTAATGTTTTTCTTTTGAAGCCATATCCCTGGCTTCTATTTGAACTTTTTCCATGAAGTAGGAAAACAAAGATGGTCAGTTGGCCATTTATTTCATAATGCTGAGGATTTTCCTTTATTCTGAACTCAATTTCCTATTTTCAGCTAAAATTTAGAGGAGCAGCAGGTTTTGTTAGTGCAGTGATGAAATATCAAACCTATTTTATTGAACAAACTTGCTAATGTTTCTATGGTTTGCATTCCTATAATTTGCAATATGAATAACTACATTACTTCATGTATGTTATTTGTTTCTAATGTGACCCATAAATGTCAAAGCGTCAAAATTGCAGAAATGCTGTATCTCTTTTCCAACTGTATGTCTTATTTTACTAGCAGGTCAAAAAAGTATTTATGCTCGTTGATGTTTCCCTATGCTGAAGTCTGCAGGAATTTTATTGTTCCTGCTATGATGAAGTACAGTGAACTGGCTTCTGCCAAATGCAGCTTTTTTCAAAATGAAGAGTTCACTGAATCAAATTTCATTGCATGAAGAATGTCACAGTTAACCTCATTAATGAGGCAAGTGTGAGAGAGTTCTTTCTGACAAATATTTACACTCACAATGCTCACCCATACCCAAACCCAAAGCACTTAAAGGTTTCACTTTCCTAAACTCTCAAAAAGGGAAAAAAAAGTGTTCAGAATCAGACAGCAGGCATTCTGCTTTTCAGCACAGCACTGACCATTGCAGAGAATCATGCCAGACTCTTGACTGTGTTTATTACAGAATATAAACATCACAGCGCCACTTCCTTGTGGTATGAGACCCCACTATTAATTGCTGGTTGCCAAAGTCAGGCAACACAGACTGTCAAGCTCTCTTGCAGTGTGTGATAGGAAACAGGTTTTTCTGACCGTAAAACAAGGAGATCACAGACAGTGTGGCCAGGACATTAAACTAAACATTTTCAGAGTTTACTGTATAGGAAGTAATTTTCTGTATTTTTCAAACATGCATGTTTGAAATGTCTCCAGCTCATCCTAAATTTCACTTGACACTGATCTGCTGCCAAATTCCACCCAAAAGGGAGCTGAAGCTAAAATTGCTCTCTTTTATTGCCAAATTTTTATGTTTTCAGATTCACCTTTTACATGAATAGGAGTGAGGTATCCACATTTCATTTGTTTCTGATGAATATGCAGTGCTGATGAGAGGCAGAAATATGACATTAAGAGCAAAGTTTATTCAGTTAAGTCTTGATTTGCTTTTCCAAAGTTCAGAAACAAGGTTACCTTGTAAATCCTGTTATTGAATTCAGTGTTTAATATTACATGTTCTCACATCACTACAATAACCAAAAAGGTTAAAATTGTTAACCTCAGCGCACATAACTACAAAGCAAAGGCTGACCTTTTCCTCAGCACAACTATTTTATGGGCAAAAACCAGCAAATTAGCAGAAAGTGCCTGTGAAAGATTAAATCAGGCCCATTTTCATCAAACTGCATTACTTCCAAATAAAAGAAATATGTTTCAACTCAAAAGTTTATATTATTTTATAAAATACTTAATAATAGATTTAGAATAAACCACAGTTGAGTAAAAACAAGATTACCTTGATTTGGATGAGGAGGACATGATTTCCTTCTTTCAGAATGTCAAAACAAACACCATTTTTACGTATAGTAGGAACTGCAGATGTTGGAGAATCAGAGGTAACAAGGTGTAGAGCTGGATGAACACAGCAGGCCAAGCAGCATCAGAGGAGTAGGAAAGCCGACGTTTCAGGCCTAGAGACTCTTTTTCTGAAGAGGGGTCCAGGCACGAAACATCAGCTTTCCTGCAACTCTGATGCTGCTTGGCCTGCCGTATCCATCCAACTCTACACCTTGCTATCCACTATTTTTTAGATAATCAATTAATAGTATAAAAAGGCATTTATTTTATGCTAAATACTGTTTAATGACTAATTGGATTTTTAATAATCTAACAGTCTAACACAGCTCTCATTCCTTTACACTTAATAGCAAAAAAACCTCCCATTCATGGAACCCATTCAAAGTTTTTAAATGTTAAGTAGTTAATTTTATTAAAACATATAAGCTTCTGTTCAGGTCTAATATTAAATTCTTTAATTGCTTCTTCAAACTGAGAATCAAACTGTGAACTTCATGTTAAGATATTTTCAGATTTTAAAACACAGCCATGCATTTATGAGAACATCATAATAGCTCTTGGGGAAGTTGCAACAAAGAAATTGATTGAAACAACATTACCTGATAGAAATGCTTCTTGTTCTAGCTTGTATATTTGGCCAGTCAATCAGAATTTATTTTTAAATTTTCAATTGTATTTTATACGTATAGCTTCAAGTTTAAAGGGTAGGGGATTTTGAAAACTTAATAGCATGACATTTAAATTGACCTCAGCTGCCCCTAGATCAGTGGCATAAATTCATGACTCCCAAACTAAAGACTTAGGCCAGTAAACAAACCAAAATGTGTTTCTCTCCTTCCCATAGCCTTCACACTTACCCTGGTGATAAAAATTGAATCTGTCAGAAATAGTCCTGTCTGCCATTTTTTAAAAGTCTCTGGAGTCTTCTTGAACCCATGGAAAGACAGTTCCATATCGTTAAGTTTGCCAACATGACACACTACATTTTTCTGTACTCTGGTGATCAATAGATTCGTACAGTAAAATGGCATTACAGTGGTGTTTCCATGGCAGCTGTTTCAGGAATCCCTCCACTACCAGCAGTGAATTGGAGGGCAAGGATAATATTTTGCAACTAAGTTCTTTACTGTAACGTTTTTGTCCCCAGTGAGTATCTATTCTATACTTGGCTATTTTTTGTTTCCAAAGTTGCATGTTTATTAGACCACCAATAACTTAGATTTGTATTCATATTTTCCTTTTTCTTTCCCCCCACTGGAAGGCGTTGGCTGTTTGTGAGAGTATGGCATCACACAACTAATCACCCAGTGATTGCCATTAGTACTTTCATCTTTGAAAAAAAAGAGCACTTTTACTTAACCTGCTTGATGTCTCACGTACACTTTCAATGGCAGGTGAACCTGGACCTTCTGGCCCAGGCGTAGGGATACTAGCACTGTGCATGACACACTAATATGAATCCTTATTGTAATGGCTGTAATGACTGGCACTAGTAGAATTCTGAGGTGTACAGCTAAGAGAAAGACAACACATTAGGCAAGGCTAATCCTGGTGTAACCTGAGAGTTATTACAATGAATCGTGAACAGGATTCCTTCACTTGGTCAAATTCTCTTTCTATGACAAGAGACCAAGGACCACTTAAATCAATTCATATTTGGCGCCGAAGCAGGATTCTTGATGGTTGGTATGGCTTATTCACTCTTTGGAGAAAAGACAGGAAGCAAGGCCAATAGTTATTTCTGTGAACACTTTGAAGCTGGGAAATCACAAGATGGCTTGGTAATCCTAGTGAACCATCCAATGTTCTTATTCCACCCACTTGACCAGAACCACACAGCAACAGAGTCACACCAGCCTAGTTATTTCCCTAGCAGCTGCAAATAATCCTGGAAAATTAGTCGTTGCAATTACTACCACTGGGAAAACATGGGCCACTGCCTCTTGTCATTTGCAACAGAATTCCATCAGTAGTGAAGAAAAGTATGCATGGAGAATGGAATAAACTCCCTTATGGGACATGTCCCCAAAGCTGCGTAATAGACTTGCCCAGATCATTGTGGAAAAATGTGACTCTGTCTGAAAAAATCATTTATAGGTATTTAATTACTTTTTTAGATGCCTTAAAGCACTCAGTCAATGATCCCTTGAATGGAGGACTAAACTTATTATGGAACAGCGAGGAAGATGAATACAAGAGTTACACACAGCTGTGACTCAAACCATGGTTACATCCATTTCTTCCATTAACTACATAGTTTTCTAAGGTCAAGACATTAATGGGCATGAGACAAAATGAAAATGATTCAGCAGGCGACAGTGCAGAGTTTCTGCGTTACCCAGACAGAATAACTCACTACTGGTCATGAGAAGAGACTTGGTGACTTGTGTTTCACATGAGAAAACAGGGATCTGGCACAAGCGTTGCTGCTATATACAGATTGTATGGGATAACTCTATTGCTGGCACTAGTATGCAATTCACCAGGAATATTAATCAGGCATTTAGACATAAGAGAGGCAACATAGCAGTTCTCAAATTAGCTACTCGTTGGACATTGTGAGAAATCTGTTAAACCGAATTGCCAGAGTGCAATCAAGTACACACTGACTGAAGGGAGTGTCTGATTTTTTTTGTCAGTTACTAACGCAATTTCTTTTACTTTCAAAAACAGAACCACCAACTAAATGGGTCAGGCTCTGGGACCTAAAGACATATAAAAGTTGCTTTTCGACAAACACAAAAGCAAGAAATGACGACATGTTTTTAAAAATGCGCTCAGTTTATTTAAAATATGACTCAATATATGCATAACAGATTTAAGCAAAATCTTTGCCTATAAAGCAGTAACAAATAAGTACAGACAAGTGATGAAAGATGGAAAGTGAAATTCTGTTAAGTTACCCCGCAGCATTTAAACTGGTTGTAAGAGAAAAAGGACTTAATTATTTGCTTGAGGCACTGCAAAGTATTATAAAAAATAAATCCTAAGATATGCTAAACATAATGCTGTCTTTGCACATTTGACTGTAATGCAAAGATCAGATTACCAAAGGTCTTTAAAGAAGTAATTAAAAGTTCGTGATGTCTCATAATTAAAGGCTCATCTTTAGATTTTGGAATGTGGGGCTTGCATATCTTAACAACTCGCAACAAGAAGTCAAGAATTTTCTTAATTGTATGCGTACATTCACATGTCACTTGCTAAGTATAACCCCTCGAGTTCTTTTTGCACGCTTCCCTCACACACACACACACACACACACACTGATAATGTCAACGGCTGTCCCATTGCATCAGGCTGCAGAACATAATGACATGCATTCACAAACTGAAGATGAGGAAAGCCTCATTCAACAAAGCATGCCATAGAAAAAATTCTAACAAAGCAATTAAGATTGTCTTCACATTATAAACAAAGATGATAATAAAATATGATAGCGTTGAGCGAAATGGCTGAGAATAGAGTATACATCAGCTTTCAATTAATGTGTGAAAAGAATAGCCCAACATACAACTAAGTAACATAACCATCTGTTACTGCTAGAATTTGCAAAACATACTCGCAGGATTAAAATGAAATGTTCAACATAATATCAAAATGAAAATAAGATGGATTATTATCTGGGTCAATAATTTTGTATCAAAATTTGAATGGCAGAACTTAATGTACATGCAGACTAAAATCTAGCCTCAAGTAAATTATTTCTCAAAGTACATTGCTCTCCAATTTCTCACAGCACTGCTCAAAATTCCTATTTATGAAATAATTCAAATAAATCACTGATTTAATTCAGTTGTACATTAATTTGAATTGTCCTGAGTTTAAAAAATGATACTATTAAATGAAGAGGAAATGTTATTCATATGTGCCTTAAGCAGTTTTTTACATTATTAATTGTCTAAATTTAAAGTAGAGAGCAAAACAAAGGCAGTATAATCCTCAGTTTGAACCTACTGTATCATTCAAAGAAAACAAAATGCATTAGGTCCGCTCAAAAAGAGAGACTGCTAAGACAATCAAAAGAGAGGGGGGAAAGAATCAGGACAGTTTCAGCTAACATTTCAGTGGAGTCAGGCGTGAAGGATGCCAGGTTATCTCAGTACAAATACAGTAAGCAGACTTCGCTCTGAAAACTTGGCACATCTATAGGCTGCTAAATTAATGAAGGCTGCAAAAGAATAGTGTCAGTGGAGTGAGATACTGCAGAGGGGTGGAAAAGGGGTCAAAACCATTATTCAAATAAATATATTTCAACAGAGTCTAATTTTGAAATCTAAAATAGCAGTGAGTAGGAACTCAATAGATGCCAAAGCAAGCAAATTAATTGAAAAAGCCCATCTCCATAGGTTTAAAATTTTAACTTTAGTGGCAAACCTAGACAGGATGGTGGGTGGTAAGACAGAAGATTTGGTTTGTGCTTTAATCTTTTCTGAGTGTGATTGTCAGAAGTCTCAGCTTGTGATCATTGTCCCTGTCTGATAACAGTTCATGTAGACCAAATAAATTCCTTACAAGCCACGATTATTTTTCAAAAACAACAAGCAATTTGATCAATCTGGAGCAGGTTTACCAGCCCTTTATTCTGATCCTGGTGTTCTTCTGTGTTTAACAATACCAAACTCTGTAGAACTTCCACATAATTGCTGAAGAGATATTATTGAAGGAACTTGGGAAGCATGTCACTTAGCAAAAGCACGCAGCATTTTCTAATTTGGTTGTTCAGTTTAAGACTGTTTTGCATTTGTACAGTCTGTTTACAGTTTGTGTATTTAATATCACAATACTTGAATAGAATACTTAGTCAGGTGGTCAATTTCTTTGAAATACAATGCTCAAAGACTCTAGGGGTGGCCACACAGGGCGGGGGGAATAATGTAAATAGGACTGTTAACATTTCACATTAAAGAGTTAAGTACCGCCTATCTCAATACTTTGACACATTGTGAATTCCTTAACTTCAGCATTGATTTTGCTTGGAATCTTAAAAGGAAGAGGCACAGACTGGAGAAATACAGAAATGAACTGTCACACGTTCATCTGAGAAACCTGACAGAACTCACAAGTGTTGAATCTTTTATTTACCATGCATCATATGGAAGTAATTTGCATATTGTATTTTTTGAATAAGTTTGCACCAATGTTTTCTTCAAAGCCTATAAACATGGGTACAATTTCTGCGTGTGCCATTATTCAGACATGAGTCTGCCATGCTATTCAGCTTTGAGGAGAATCACAGACAAGATCAATCTTCATCATACTGTTAACTTGTTCATCATGCCAAACAGAAGGATGAGGATGAGCTGGGTGTTGAGATGGATGATAAAACAGCAACATACAACATCCTGAATATTTAGCAGTGATGCTATGGGAGCCATCACACAGAGAACCATTTCTTCTGCAGCATTTGAGAAATGCAGTTTTTCTTGTTACTAAGTGATGTGGTGTGTCACTTTTATCTGCAAGATGTCAGTGATTGCTGAGCATTGTATTTGCATGTTTTGTCTGACCAGCTGGAAGAACATAGATCAGCAAGAGCTGATGGAGAAGCTGGTAGTACTGATGGGTGCTTAAAGTGAGGTGAGGCCTGAGTCCTAAGGGCCAGCAACTACCGCTGGCTGAAGGGTGGAAGTTTGGTACATTGAACAGCAACAGACATTATCATTGCGGTGGGTAGGAGATGTTACTGAAGGTAACTTTATTGGCATTGAACACTCACATGAGGTCATTACATACAGGCACTACTGCAAGGTTCTTGAACGCACACTTTGAGGGTTCAGCTCCACAAATATTCTTTTTGGATGGTACTTGAAGTTTCCTTGCTGTTCTGAAGCATCATGGTGCCTCTTCTCACCCTCATGTCAACCACCAACATCTCCAGTATCTTTAGTAAGTATGGAGCCCTCCTTCAGCTTAGGTCTACTTCATAAAAATTTATGTTCCAAGAATTTTTCCATGCAGCTTTCCTTTAAGAGATAGCCTGCCTTTAGGCAATAGCAGGCTGCCTGCACCATGTGGTCGATAAACAATGTTACTCGGGGTCACCTGCTGTATGTCAAGCTCATAGGCAGCATTCAGGAGCTGAGAGAACTGCTGGAAGCTGACTGGTTAGTGCCTTATAATGCAAATAAAGTATGTATACAAATTTAACATTGTCTACTTTGATCTGAATGGGCATGAGCAGTTCACAAGTTGTGGTCACTTTACCTGAAATATGGGGCGATTCAATATCAATGAAGACATGGCACTAGAAAAAGAATGCATTTATTGCTTGTTCGCCGAACCAAACTCTCATAAGTCTCTCGGTTCTCATGTTCTCTTTGAGAATGTATCATAAAGTCATACAGCACAGAAACAGACCCTTCATGCCAACCAGACATCCCAGTCTGACCTGGCCCCAATTTGCAGCGTTTGGCTCATATCCCTGTAAATCTTCATTGTTCATAAAGCCATCCAGGTACTATCCTGTATCAATTTTCATCTGCAATAAATCTGTCCATTCCACCAGCCTATCCATGTCCTCTTAGAAGTTTATTACTATCTTCCTACTGTTTGCCAGACTTCCAGGTTCTCTGCCCTCTGGAAAATTCGACATCAGCCTTGTACCTCCAAGTTATATAAAACACAAAAATAGTTTTAATATTGAACCGCGGGGAACACTGCACTGTATACCTCCTTCCAGTCTGAAAAACATTTGCGTACCCCAACTTTTTTCTATCTCCTAGGCAATGCTGCTGCTGCCATTTTTATTCCATTAACTTGAAGTTTGTTGATGAGCCTGATAGTCCACACCTCAGGAGGCAGCCAGGATGGATCATCCACTCATCACTTCTACCTGAAGACGGATATAAATGCATCAGTCTTGTCTTTTGCTCTACTGTGCTGGTTTCTGTCATTACATAGGATGGGGACGTTTTTGGAATCTCCTCCTCCTGTTAGCTGTCTAATTGTCCACTACTGTTCATGTGGCAGAACTGCAGAACTTACACCTAATCCATTGATTGTGGGATTACATTCCCCTGTGTATTGCATGCTACTTCTGCTATTTTTCATTGAAATATTCCCACCTCGTAGCTTCACCAGGTTGACACCTCATTTTTAGGTATGCCTGCTGCTGCTCCTGATGTGCCCGCTGGCACTCTGTGGTGAACCATGGTTCGTCACACAGCTTGTGTAATGGGAGAGTGGTGGGATAGACCTGGCCATGAGTTTATCAATTGTGCAATAGTAACAACCTGGCAAGCAGGTTGTGGAAAACACACAATTTTCATTCCATTCATACAAATGAAAATTAATCACACTGTTCCTTTGACTCAACTGAGAATCAGATTATATCAAAGATTTCTTACACCATTAGTTCAATCTACCACACAAAGAAACAGATGCAAGATTTTGAATTATTTCAACATTTTAAAACTAATTCAGTACACACTATAGAATAATGCAAGAGTTAAATGTTATCATTCTGAGTGGGTGGGTATCTGTATAAACTGCCAGGAACTCTTAGAAAAGTTAAACAGGGGTTTATCATTTTTGAAATTCTTTGTTTTGCCTGCTTTAAAACAAAAAAGAAGAGAGTTTATGCTTCAGGGTTTCTTCCCAAAGGAAGACTGGTTAAAAATGAGAAAGCCCCTGAGGAATTGCAATGCATGATTAACTTCTATCTGTAGATATCATTGCAGGCAGTACACAAACTTTGTGCGGCCTGTTCTTTTACAGGATTGTAGCATGCAGTCAATGCTAAACTAGCCTTTTTCAAGCTGAACAATTGGAGAAATTAGCTCAAACTAGTGCTACTTGAAACCAGCTTTCACCCTAAAAAGGGCAACTGCATTTTCACTGGAGTATTCGCTGAAAATCATTCGAAATCTTGACCTGTATTAGGTGCAACATGGCAGAAAAAATGCTCTGAGACTCTTCAATGCAGCACTGGTCATCTGGTGTGGGAGGTTTACAGCTGGATTGAGATTGAATGGAGACAGAAGGTCAGGAAACCTTTCAAACAAAAACTGCGAAGGAAATAGGAGTAATTAGCCAACACCATTGCATCCTGAAGGAGTTAGATGCAGGGCTGCAAGATACTCAAAGATCTTGCAACTTCAAATGCAATATCTTAACAACTGAACCCCGGATGTAAACACTACTTAATTTACTACACCTTCTTCACTCAATTTGATACAATGTCTATCAATCATGACTCATCTAGCCTTACATTCATAGCTTCACCTCAGCCTTAGACATTTGGCAATACCGTATTCTTCATAGTCACATCTCACAGCTTGCACATGCACTGCCAGGTAATCACCAACAACGACAGGCTCATCAGCCAAACAAATTGCACCTCCCTTCCTGTAACACTTCCTTCTCTCTTGTAGGAAAAGATAATGCACAACTGCAGGTAACAACACCTAGCCAGCGGGGGACAGGCACAGGTGAATGGAGGAAACATTGCTCATTAGGCCAACTCCATTAGCACAATGGTGCAGCTGTATTAAAATGAGTGTTCAATACCTCCATGGTAAAATCCTGTGTTACACACTGAGCAATCTGAACCACCAAGGTCAGAAGTTCGCTTGTGGTTAGTGTTTCAGGAGTCAGGTTGGTGTTACATACAGTAAACAGGAACATCAGCCAGGTCTTCAGTTTCTGTTCCAGAGGGACATCGTAATTCTTGCCTTTGTTAAATACCTTACCAACCCCAGTATACCAAAAGTGTACCCATAGTGGTCAGCGACCTTCCCAAAGTGTATGATACTGCAGCTTCAAAAGTGAGGGCAGGAAATTAAAGCTGTGGAAATGGTGGTGGAATAATGAGAACAACTGGCAAATTGTACAGACAAGTAATTGTAACCACTGATTGAATAGTGTTTATGCATTTTGGATCAAACAAGCCTGTGATGTTCATTTTTGGTTATTATGCTACATTTAGGAGCTGGCAAGAGACACTTTCAATTGGCATCAGAATGGAACAAGAATTGAATGCAAAAGAGACAAAAATAGCAGCCAGTGTTTTACGAGTTTCAATGATAAATTTGTCATTTCTTCATGGCACTCCTTCTGTAAATGTTAGCGTGCAACAGCTGTCTTGCTGTTTAATTCCTGTGCATGTTTACGTAGCTGGCGCCAATTTTTCTTGGCACAGTTTTCATCTACCACTATCTACCTCTTTAATGGGTGGCATCGTCACCCTGGGCAGGGTTCTAGTCTTCCCACCAAATCTATTCCTCTTGCTATTAATAGTTGAGCAATGTCTCCCACCAGATACAAGCAATTTCAGCTTAAAAAAGAAGATGCTTGGCCTCCTGTCAGTCTAATCATCTACAAGGAAGGAAAATATTTACAATACAGCCTCCAGATCTGAGCAGAGGCCAAAGAACCCTAATCCGCATCAATTTCCTTTCTACAATATATATTTCAACTCCAAATACTTTTGTGGTAACACCTCTCTGCAATAAACCCAGAAAGGGAGAATGCGCTGACAGTCTTGCTTAAAAACTCTGCTAATTTTTCATAATTAACACTTCAATATTCAAGATAAAACAGTGACTAATTGAATAACTGCAAACTCATTAACTGCTTGAGTGTAGCAAAGTACAGCGAGACAGAGAGAGCAGGCCCAAACACTCACTCTTTTACCTCCAGGCATATGACAAAAAGTGGTACCTTACATTTCACAGAAACAGAAAGTCGTAAAGTTTAAATAAATAAAACATAAATTCTAATAGAATCCAAAAATGAACTACATTACGGCTTGTTATGCCCCACAGAACATGCAAGCAAGGATGCTTCCTTAGACTAACAGTACTTAAATTGTATGTGCAGTGAAGTCTTTATAATCAGTATGCATGGTGACAGGAAAATGAAATTTTGTGGCATTGTCATTTTGACTGAACTTTTATTCCATTTGTCCGATGTAGCTAAGGTTTCGGCATTCTTCATTTTCATTACACATTTGATCCTTTTCTAAATTATCTGATGCACAGCACAGTACCATCTGGTACACATGCAAGTGATTATAGTTCAGACACAGGAGTGGATTTTCCATGACAAATGTTCAAGTGAAAATCGTTTAGGTAGTAACAGAAGAATGTTGTACATCAAACTTACTCAAGTCTTAAAAAAAAACAAAGGCAGCTCCTTGAAAAAGAAAATTATTACAATACTTTTTTTTGACACTTATTTTGTGCTGCTTAGCCTGAAAAGATTAGTAAGAAATGGCAACTTTGGAAAGTACATCAACAAGCATTAAGAAAGGATTAGTTGGTAGTCTTAGGAAGTAATGGTAGCACAGGGAAAAAAAGCAATTGGCCATCTCAGTACAGAATCATCTTTGGTGCCAAGGTAACACCAGATGAGGAGTTGATGACAAACACTGGCAATGCTTATCCTTCAGAGATTATTTGTTCTGAATTATATCAATATTGCACTTGCATTTGGATCTACAACTACTTCAACTTGAGGTATTTTCGGCTGTCGCACCAAAAACCTAAGATTTTCGCACAATCTCTGCTGTTCCTGAAAGACCAGAGAGCTCTGTCCTTCCACATGCCCTGTTACCTCCACCCTGTCACCAGTTGCACATTCGAAAATAGGACATGTCGGAATTCTCAGCAATTTTCTAGTCACTAACCCTACATAAATATAGTCATTTAAGTGAGAAACATATTAACAGATGGTTGATTGTACTTAAGATTTCTTGTGATTTTACTTTCATTGATACCTATCACAGGCTGAGCAGGATCTATCTTCAACTCCTCAATCGTTGCCCTCATTATGATGGAAGGAGGGCTGATCCAAATAAGTAATGGATATCATTTTCATTCCCAGCAATAAGAGAAAAGAGAGTATAAACCCAAAGGGGTTAGAAGAGTAGAGGGACATGGAGAAACATGTGTGCAGAGATAATGAGAACTGCAGATGCTTGAGAATCTAAGATAACAAAGTGTGAAGCTGGATGAACACAGCAGGCCAAGCAGCATCTCAGGAGCACAAAAGCTGAAGGGTCTAGGCCTGAAACGTCAGCTTCCGTGCTCCTGAGATGCTGCTTGGCCTGCTGTGTTCATCCAGCTTCACACTTTGTTGTCTTGGATACACGTGTGCAACTCACTGAAGAGATATGGTAGATTGAAAAAGCAGTTAAAATGCCATGTGGGATTCTGGACATTTTAAATGGAGGCAAAAACAAAAGTTAACATGAAATTACAAAAAAAAACACTCAGGCTCAGCCTCAGCTGGAGCATTATGCCTCAGACAAAGTATGGTAAGAATAATAGAAATAGGCGCAGGAAAATGCAATTTGGCTCATGAGCCAACTTTGCCATTCAATAAGCACTCAATTCCACATACCTGCCTTCACACCCCCCAACCCATCAACCCTTGACTCCCCTTTTAAGCAAATCTGTCTAATTTAATCTGAAACAGATTCATCAGTACAGAGTCCACAGTGTTCTGTGGAAGAGAATTCCAAAGACTCATGACCCTACTGAGACAAGATATTCCACCTCATCTCTGTCTTAAATGGCTGACTCCTTTTTTGAATCTCTGCTCCCCCAGCACCGGATCCTCCAACACTGGGAAACATTGTCTCATCATTTACTCTATCTAGCCTCTTCAATCTTCTACCTTTCAGCGATAATAGCACTCATTCTTCTCAATTCCAGTGCGTACAAACCCAATCTGTCCAGCTGTTCCTCAAAAGACATTACCTTCAACTCCACTCCAGCCTAGTGGGCCTTCAGGGAACTGCTTTCCAAACAAGTAGATTCCTCCATAAGAGACAAAAAGTGAATGCAGAACTGTAGATGTAGAGGCACCAATGTACTGCAAAGTTGTAGCCAGTCTTCCCAATTTTTATACCATACTCTCTATTTAATCAAGGTCAACATTCCACTTGCCTTCCTAAATACTTGCTGTAACCGCATGCTAATTTTATGTGCTTCATTTACAAAGACACCCAGATTCTTTTGTATCGCAGCATGCTGCTGTCCCGTTCCTCTAATTAATACTCAGTTTTTCTGCTCTTCCTGCCAAAAGAAAAAATCTCATATCTTGGCACTGCACCTGCTAATTTTTGTTAACCTATCTGTTTAGCTACCTGTCCAATAGGTCCCCGCTTTCAGTCTCTTTCTTTTCTTGAATGAATGTGTTATTTTTACAGTTTTGGAAGATTACATCCAATGGGTCCAGTATCTCTGTAGCAACTTCTTTTAAGACCACATAGACTCATGAGAATGGTCCCTGTCATGAGGGGTTGGAATCGTTTGTCCTTGTAAAGAGAAAAAAAAGGGCAGATTGAATCAAACATTCTAAATCATGAGGAATCTGGAAAAGGGAATAGGGAAACCTTATTCTTATTGGTAGAAGGAATAAGAATTGAAGAACACTGATTCAATGTGAGTAGCAAAAGAACTAAATGGCAACATGAGGAAAAGTAAATACAGTGTAGTGCCTGAGAGTGTGGAATCTGGTGACAAATTCAGTGGAGGTTTCCAAAAGAGAATTGAATCACAATTGCCGTAGAATTATTATTATAGCACAGAAAGAGGCCATCAATCTAATTGGGCCTATTGTGTCACTCCCTTCATCTTCTTCCCATATCCCTGAACATTCTTTCTTTACAGAAAACAATCCAGACTCTTGAGTTTGTATCATTGTCTGAAGACAACGAATTTGCAGGGCTATAGGAGAAGATGGGGGACTGAGAGCCAAGACAAATATCACAGGGTGAATGTCTATCTTTCTTCTGTCAGCGTTCTGTGAGCCTTTGATAATATAGCATTTCCATGGTGTTACAGATTGCCTTCTCACTCGCAGCTCCACACAATCATCAAATTTTACCATCCCGTCACACAGCAGTGAGTTAAAGTGTTATGATCTCCTGGGCCTCAAATCTCAACCTTTTGATCAGATAAACAACAAAATACTTGATAACTGAAGTTGCTGCTCCACATTCAGTGAAATGAGTATCTTAATCACTCTACTACTTGGCTACAATTAGGTGCTATTTAAAGAACATAAACCACCAAATGTTTTTATAACAGAGGTCCTTATAAACAGTAGTGAAAAATGTTCCCACTTTGCTCCGGAAAATAAATTGCAACACTGATTGCAGCATTCATTTTTCAACCAAATCATCATGTGTTTGTCAAGTCACATATGAGGCCAACAGTGCTCAAATCTGGAGCCTGTCAGTTCCAGGTCACAGATATGTACTTAAATAGGTTACACAAATAGTAATCTTTAACAAAAATAAAGGGGAAATTAAAGGCCATTTCCCATCATAATATATTTTGACTTCTGTCTTGCTGTTCAAGGAATGGGTTTTGAAAAATGCAACCAGTCATTTCCTTTGCTACATTTTTATGCTTTCTTAACTTCACTTACCTATTTGTTCAGAGAGACGAGCAGCTAATAGACTTGCAGCCAGCTCCACTTTTTCAGGGGTCACTTGAAAAGGTGTGAAACTGATCCAGAGGAAACTTAGCCTCTAATGTTCACCCAGCTTCAATTATTTGTCTAAATCATTAAGAATTTATAACTATTGCATCCAAAAAGGAGTCCCATCAATTTGTAACACATTTCATTAATACATCACTTGATTGGCTAATTTGTCACTTTAAACTGGCTCCTTTTGGTTTCATACGTTTAGTTTTTCATACAATTGTACATTGGAATTTCACACTGAAAGGACTTCCTACGGCAAATGAATTATGAACTCTATTAGACGTGAAAAAGTGAATCTTGACCCAGCTCCACTAGTGGGATCAGGATGAAATATGTTTATGCAAGGACAATGCCTGATTCCCATTCAATTTCTACCACAACTGAGTTCTTTCTTTAAGACAGCAGTCCATCTAACTCAGGATATATATTAATCAAAGTCTCATAATGTGCATTAACAGCTCAAATGAAGAAGAGGAAATCTATTAGTTAGAAATTCTTTCTGTGCGGCCAGGATAAATTATACTATCCCAGGTATCGATCCAGGGTAAAACTTAGCAATGATTTTCCTTCTTTTGTTGCCCTGTTTAATAGTGAGCCTGGCAGGTCACTTCAGAGGGAAGTTAAGAGTCAATCACATTAACATGTGACTGGAGTCAATTATAGTGCACGACAGATTGGACAGCACATTTCCTTCCCACAGTGATTTTATGCTAAACAGATTGTTACGATCAGGCAAGGGAGAGTCAATGGGTTCCTATCCTTCCCCTCTCCTTACTACAGGTTCTTTTTGTTTGAAAACAATATAATTACTATGCAGTGAATGCTTTACCATTTATGCTCTATAATAATTCACAAAGAAACTTTCTGAGTTCAACAAAGAAAGAGATAATAAGGTGTAGAGCTGGATGAACACAGCAGGCCAAGCAGCATCAGAGGAGCAGGAAAGCTGACGTTTCGGGCCTAGACCCTTCTTCAGAAATGGGGGAGGGGCAGGGCGTTCTGAAATAAATAGGGAGAGAGGGGAAGATGGATGGAAGATGGATAGCGGAGAAGATAGGTGGAGAGGAGACAGGCAGGTCAAAGAGGTGGGGATGGAGCCAGTAAAGGTGAGTGTAGGTGGGGAGGCAGGGAGGAGATAGGTCAGTCCAGGGAGAACAGGTCAAGGGGACGGGATGAGGTTAGGAGGTAGGAGATAGGGGTGGGGCTTGAGGTGGGAGGAGGGGATAGGTGGGAGGAAGGACAGGTTAGGGGACGAGCTGGGCTGGTTTTGGGATGCGGTAGGGGGAGGGGAGATTTTGAAGCTTGTGAAGTCCACATTGGTACCATTCGGCTGCAGGGTTCCTCAACAAAGAAAGAGTGAGGTTTTATTATACATTACCCAGTCTAAGTAAAACAATGAAATACACGATGATTTTTGCGCAATCAAACTTCACATACACACAAGTACACATTATAGAGTGGGAGGGATAGGTTTTGCAAATTAGAGCTCATTAACAATGGTAGAAGAATGCACTGGCTGTAGTTTGGTGACTTGGCTGGTTTCAAGTTGAATTTAATTGTCTCGATACTTCCAATTTAAAGATTTGAGTAAATGAGTTGGTTGTTCTTTGGGATGACTATATCACTGGATTGAATTATTCAAGAAATTTCTATCTGCTGCAAGGCATTCTGGATTATCATTGTCTGCAAACATGATCTGAAGCTCATTAAGTGGGTTGAAGTGGAATGAGGTTCAAGGAACCACATTTGGGTCTTTTCTGAAGTCTGCTTATCATCAGTTTTGCTAAGGAAATGTTTGCTTCAAACATACTAAGGCTAGTTGCGTGATCTCCCCTCTGCCGAGGGGACTCAAAAAATACACATTATCCAAGTAATCCAAAAGACAGTTTGATTAGCTTATTCACAGAATCTGTCTTTTGACACGATCCCATTGCCTATAAAATTAGTCTGAAATGGTTCATTCCCAATAGTAGAATGCACAGGTAATTTCCATAGGTGCATTGTTAATGAGCCAAGAGGAGAGTCCTTCACATACTTATGACATAATTGGTTGAATCTTGCCAGAAATCTGCTAAGTGTCACTTTTGGCAAGTTTCATGGAGAATTTCTCTGCATTAGCTCTCTGCACCGGCAAAATTCCGCACACTATTTTCCAAAACTCACATTATTAGCTGTGCACAACACCTCTAGGGAGGCTCATTCATCTTATCTTCCCTGCTAATACGGGGAAGTACTTGCCACTCCTGAGTCTGCCTGGAATCACTAGTGTTGGTATGATTTTTAAAGCCCCAGCTACGCATTCAGTAAAATGCTGCAAGCCAGTTGTCTTTCACAATGCATGTACTGGCAGGGAAACCAAAAACGAGTGCTTCTCTGTGTCGCCTGACACAACTGCCCCTTAATTGCAAACACAAATGCACATTCATAAATGTATTGCTCTTTAAGAATGAAGCTACACATCTTATCCATTTCTTAACCTTATCCCATTTTAGACCCCCATCTCAGGGAGAGCTACTCTTTCCCCAATGCCCAGCATCTTTTCATTGTTCAGTTAGTGACCATTACTTACTAGAAACCTTCAAATGGTTTCAATCATTCTCTCTTATTTAATAATAGCAAAATCAAATAAAACAAACAGAAATTGCCTCACGGAACAAACTGGGACTGCTTGCATTTTGGAACGATAGCGGATTTTTGTCTTGACATACTGTTGCAGGACACCCTGAATGAAGGTTGGCACCTTTCATCTGACTGAAGACTACTCCCCATAGCCTTTGAGACTTGGCCATTTGGTTGATGTAGATGCAGTGGGCTTGATGCACATGCTGTTAGTGCTGGCGTGATATTGACATAGCATGGTGCTGAATATCAACATGTCCATCTCCTTGACTGATGACTGTTGACAACCCTACTAAATTGCTTGGATTTGTGTCAGCATTAAAAGGCAAAGTAATATGGAAGCACTGTTGGCATTTAAGCTGTGGCTGAGAAGAGAAAGCACAAAACCAAGACAAGGCAAGGCCAAAATGCTGCGAGCATCCAAGTGGGCACAAAATGAGTGAGCACCTAGAGAGCAACTGAGGAGCTCTGAGAAGTACTTGGGTCCAATCCATGAGTTGGGTGCCTCTCCATGCGTGCAAAATGTCCTGACAGCAGAGTTGCAATAAAAGGTGCTGAGGCATTCCTAAGTGCATGACTGAACTGTAGAATGCGAGTGAATTGGAAAGATTCCACGTGGACCCCATGATGCTGGTGCATGTTTGATTTCAAAGTGTGGACTTGGGGATTAGATGGTTACTGCTCATGGAGTGTGACCTGAGATGGTAATGCCAGGCATCCAAGATGGACTTTCTTCTGAAAGCTGATTTACAGGTTGGGAATTCTCACTCTGTGGTTTCTATCTGGCAAGAGGGAGAATGGGAAACTGATGATAAGTCAGGATACATTAGGTAATAATGAAATTCTAATACAAGCAAACGGATGTAGATTGTTCTCTTATGGCTCACAAGAGAGATTATGTCTTGCTGTTCAACACTTAGTTGGACAATGGGGTACTTTAATTTTGATGGTGCCATAGAGCCTTAGAGTCATACAGCACAGAAACAAATCTTTCAGCCCAACTTGGCTGTGTCAACCAGCCATCCCAATCTGACCTCATCCCATTTGACAGCAGTTATCCCATATCCCTGTTAAACTTTTCCTATTCATATAGCCATTTGTATGCCTTTTAAATATTGCAATTGTATCCACCTTCACCACTTCCTCTGGCAGCTCATTTCATACATGCGTCACCATCTGTGTGAAAAAGTTATACCTCAAGCCCTTTTTAAAATCTGTCCTAACTCACCTTAAACCTGCATCCTCTAGTTTTGGGATCCCCCGCCCTAGAAAAATGACCTGGGGCTATTCACCCTATCCATGCCCCTCATGATTTTATAAACCTCTGTAAGGTCACCCCCTATTCTCCATGGTCCAATGAGAAAAATAGCCCCAGCCTATTTAGCTTCTCCCAATATCCTCCAGTCCTGGCAACAACCTTGTAAATCTTTTCTGCATCCTCTCAAGTTTAACAACACTTTTCCTATAGAAGGGCGGCCAGAATTGATGGAGTATTCTAAAAATAGCCTCACCAATGTTCTGTACAGTCACAACATGACATCCCAATTCTTCTACTCAATGTTCTGACCAATAAAGGCAAGTGTGCCAAATGTCTTCTTCACCGACCTGTCTGCCTGAAACTCCACTTTCAGGGAACTGCGCACCTTCTTCCCTGGCTCTCTTTGCTCGACAACACTCCCCAGGGTCTACCATTAACAGTACAAGTTTGCATTACAAAAATGCAATACTTCACATTTATCTAAGTTAAACTTCATCTGCCACTCTTCAGCCCATTGGCCCATCTGATCAAGGTCCTGTTCTGCTCCAAGATAGTGTTATTCACAGCCCACTATACCACTTATTTTGGTGTAATCTGCAAATGTACTAACCATATCTCCTATATTCACATCCAAATCATTTATGTAAATGACAAAAAAACAGTGGGCCCAGCACTGATGTTTGTGGCAGAACTGCTGGCCATAGGTCTCCAGTCTCCAGGCAACATTCTACCACCACCCTCTGTCTGCGACCTCAAGCCAATTTTGTATCCAACTGGCTAACTTCCCCTGGATCCCATGTGATCTAACCTTACAAACCAGCCTACCACATGGAACCTTGTTGAATATTTTGCTGAAGTACATATAGATGTTTTCCTCTCTGCCTTCATCAATCTTCTTTGTCACCTTTTCAAAAATTTCATTCAAGTGTGTGATGTTGAAAATCTCATTGCTGCCAATCTCAGACTAATTTCCCAGTATTCTCACCCGTGTCTTCATCTTTCAGTGGCTGGGAAGATTTTCCCTGTAACATGCAATGGGTTTTGCAGACAGTCAACAGGGACTTCAACCAGGTCTGATCTATCTCTGGCACTTCTGCCCTCACCCCGTCTCTTCCCTCACACAACAGTGATAGGGTTCCCCTTGTCCTTATCTACCATCCCACCAACATCCACTAGCAGAAGATCATCAGCTGCCATTTTTGCCACCTACAGTGAGATGCCACCACCAGACACATATTCCCATTCCCTCCCATCCTTTGTCCATCTTCTGCAGAGACTGTGTCCTCTGGGACACCCTAGTCCAATCTTCCTTCACCCCCCCCCCAACCCTGCCTCCCCCCCACCCCCACAGCTCCATAGCACCTTCCCCTGCAACTGCCAAAGGTGTAACACCTGCTGATTTACTTCCGCCTTCCCCAGTATCCACGGGCCCAAATATACCTTCCAGCTGAATTCATTCTTTACCTGCACTTCACGTGATCTAGTCTATTGTACTCGCTGCCCACAATGTGGTCTTGTCTACTTTGGGGAAACAAAACATAGACTGAGCGACGGCTTTGCAGAACATCTACATTCTACTCGCAAAAACGACCCTGAGCTTCCTGTTGCCTGCTACTTTAACACGCCACCCTGTTCCCTGGTCAACATCTCGTCTGTGGCTTGCTGCAGTGTTCCAGCAAAGCTCAACACAAGCTGGAAGAACAACATCTTATTTTGGCTTGGGGGACCCGCAGCCCTTCCGGACTCAATATCAAGTTCAATCATTTTAGGGCTTCAACTCTTCCATATCTTAGCCCCTTACACCACACATCAGGCCTTGTTATCACAGTCTGCCATTACACACTACCTATTGTCAGCCACTAACAGTCTCTTCTAACTGCTATCCACTGTCCTAGCCAGATTGTTATCCATTCCTTTCTCTGTCAAGCTATCTTCTGTCTCTCTCTGGGGTCTATCCCCACCTATTGTTTACTCCTTACCTCCTCCGCCCGCTCTAACTTCTACATATTAACCAAAATTTTCCTAGCTTCCACAAGTTCTGAGGAAGAGCCACTGGACCCGAAACATTAATTCTGATTTCACTTCACAGATGCTGCCAGACCCGCTGAGGTTTTCTACAATTTCTGTTTTTGTTTCTGATTTACAGCATCCGCAATTCTTTTGTTTTTGTTTTTGCAGACAGCTTGTTTCCATTCCAATAAATTGGAAAATAGAATTTACAGTAATACAAATCTTGGCAGCCATCTTTATCTGAGATCTTAAGTCACTATTAGTCTTTTTTTTTAGTGTATTTTTAAAAGTCAATTCAGGTTTCCTGCGAGAGTATTCAAAATCATTATTTGCTCCAGGACACATTTTCTTAACAACACATTCTGTGCCAAATGGCTCATACCCTAGAGTTTCTGAACAACAGTGGGCCAAATCTGAATTCATTCATCATTATTACAAATTAGTGATCACCAATCAGAATGATAGAGGAAGCTCATGATGTTATTACGCCACACAAAATGACACAGAAAAAGTTAGCAGGAATAAACCATATGGCCCATTGACCTATACTGCCATTCAATACAATGAGGCTTATCCTGGATTTCAACTCCACTTTTCTGTCCAGTCATCATATTCCTTGATTCTCTGAGATGAAAAAATAATCCATTCCAAAACCCAAATTGTTGATGTGAATTAGTTGTCTATTATTGAAATCACTTGATATATTTTTATTTCCCTTTATTTCAATGCAAATGAAGAGCAGGCATTTTCTCTATTTGTTCAATTATTGAAATATCAGTTTTATATCAGGCATCCAGTTAAACAGCTATACACTTTGGACCCTCCTGACTTTTGCTCCATTGCTACAAGAATGCAAGAGGTAGGAATACAAGCAGACCATACAGCCCACTGAGCCTGCTCTGCCATTCAATGCAGTCATGACACAAATCATGCTCTTCAATTCCATTTTCCTGCTGACTCTCCATATCCCTCAGTTCCTAGTGAGACTAAAATCTTGTCTTCTAAGCCATAAATATAGTCAACAATGGAATATCCACAACCACTTGGGATACAGAATTCTAAAGATTTGCCTCCCATTGGGTTAAAGAAATTCTCCTCATCCCTAAATTGATTATCAATTTAGTCTGAGACTGTGCCTTTGTATTCTAGAAGTCCTAGACAAAAGAAATAATGCTCAGTGTGCATCCTTTCAAGCCCTTTCATAAATATTGATGTTTCACTGAGATCACTTCTCATTCTTCTAAACTTCAAAGAATATAAACCCGAGTCTTTGGGCCTTACTTCATATGTTACACCTCTCATCCTAGTGAGCAATCTAGTGAAATATTGCTGTACAACCCTCAATGCAAATACAACAAACATCTTACTAACTAACACCTGTGGGACCAGGAGTGTACCAGTTGATCAAATACTCCAGGTAATCAAGAGGTCCACATAATCAATGTAAAAACACACTTGATGAAAATTAACGCTGACAGTATACACATCACTGCTATACTTGACTTACAGCATAAGCCACTTAAAAATAATGCAACTTTGCCTTTAAAAAAACTTAAATAAAACAGAGAGCCTTCTCACTCAGACCCTCAACTGACCACACGGATATAGTGGTAGATTGTGGGATTGAGGAAAAATTGACTTGAAATTGAAACAATTTTGATATTTCACGTGGCTGATCGATTGAACAATGCGTATATTTGCTTGAAGGTAAATAAATTTTAAAACTACAATAATTGGACAGAATAATACAATAAAGTTGATGGTATTTGAAGTATATAACTATTGCCAGTTTATTGAGAGTGCCAGCTCATAAGATGCCAGTTAAAACAAGTTTGCTGTATATTCTTCCTTATATGTGATACTAAAAACTGCACACTAAAATGTAGTATCACTCAGCTTTCACACAATTATAGCAATACATCTTTATTCCAGTACTCCAAACTGTTTGCAAAGGGAAACATGTCATTCGCCTTCCCAATTGCATAATAAATTGCTACGTTCTTTCCAGATGTCAAATTTCTGAACATTAACAAGTTCCATGCTTTTTAAAAATATTTGCCTTTTCTATTCATACAAGCAAAGGGAACCAACTCACACTTTTCATGTTATATTCTACTTGCAACCTAGTTGCTGTTAATTTAATGTGTCTAAATCTCTGCCAATTCTCTGTTTTGCTTGTGTTTTATTGTGCCAGCATTATATCTAATATTTATATGTCACCATCATTGTTATGGTAGTGCTAGCTAACCAGGCATGGCCTGTTGGGAAAACAATCCTAATAACAAAATCCTTTATATGTGAATTATTGAAATATGGGCTTTGAAGATCTGTAACTATAACTTTTGGCAGCTTTCTCCTATGTGGCATTACTCTTGTTAGCACACGCTCTTAGAAACAAATGGCATTTGGACATGTTTTGTAATTGCCAGAGGCCACTATACATGTGAATCTATCAACCCACCCTGTCCATTCCATGTTCTACTGAGGTTAAACTGGCCTATAGTTTCCTCTTTTAGCCCTTGTTCTGTTTTTGAATAACAGTACCACAATGGTTTTCCTCCAGTTCTTGGGCATCTCTTCTATGGCCACTGAGGAATTGAAAATCATTGTCACTGCCCATTATTCCCTCCCTTGCCTTCCTCAATAGCCTTGGACACATTTCATCTGGCATTGCAGATTAATCTATTTTAAGCCTGCCAGGCTACTCAGAACATCCCCTCTGTCCATGCTACTTTCTTTAAGTATATCATGGCCCTTTCCTCTGATTTCTATATTGACATTATCCCTTTCACTAGTGGACACTGACACAAAGTATTCATTTAGAACTCTGTATGAACCTCTGGATCCGTACACAAATTACCACTGTGCTATGTGATCGGCCTTATTTTTCCCTAGTTATCCTTTTACCCTTAATGCAAGTGTAAAATAACTTGGAATTTTCCTTTATTTTTACTTGCCATGATGTGGAGGTGCTGGTGCTGGGGTGGGCGTAGTCAAAAATCACACAACACCAGGTTATAGGCCGAGATAACAAAGTGTGGAGCTGGATGAACACAGCAGGCCAAGCAGCATCTTAGGAGCACAAAAGCTGACGTTTCAGGCCTAGACCCTTCATCTTTTACCTGCCATGATTTTTCAAGCCCCCTTTTTGCACTCTCAATTTCCTTCTCACGTTTCACTTGCATATTCTAAATGCCATCCTTTAGGGTTTCAGTTGTATTGAGATCTCTGCATCTGCCAATAAACCTCTCTGTTTTCTCTTTTCGTGTGCACCTTATCAAAAGCCTTTTGCTAGTCCAGCTCTACGGGTTCCCTTCTTTTACTCTTCTAATCATATCCTCAATAAGCTCCAATAAATTTGTGAAATGTGATTTCCCTTTCTAAAAACATGTTGACTTTGTCTGATCCTGCAATTATTTTCGAAGTACATTATTAAGTTATCTTTGCTAACAGATTCCAAAATCTTCCAGTAATTTGATGTCAGGCTAATTGGCCTAATTGGTTCTGCATTTGCTACCTCCCTCCTTTATTGAAAAGCTGCACCATATTTGCTTACTCCAAATTTGCTGATTCTGTTCTCAAATCCAGGGGCATCTAGAACTTCATAACCAGAGCATCAGAGTTTTGTAAATTGACTATCTCTGCAGCTATCTGTTTTTTTTTCAATCTTGTATTCTGGTTTGTCAGATATTAGTCAATTAGGTTTCTCCAATATTAATTTTCTGCTGGTGCTAATTTTCTCTGTTTAACACCACATTTCTACTATTTTTGATATGTCTTCTTCTGTGAGACCAGAATAGAAAATATTTTATCAGTGGCTTTGTCAAATCTTATGATAAGTTTCCTGTCTACGAAGTAAAGGGCCATCATTTACTTAGCTACTCTCCTCCCTTTCTTCACTTATTTGTGTAAGCTCATGTCTGTTTTTAATATTGCTGGCTAATTTCCTCTCGCTGTGTTTTTTTCCCCCTTTTATCAATATTTTTGTAGCCAAAAGAAATTCCACTGACAGGAAATTCCAATGCTCAAGTAAATTATCAAAAATTAAACAGCACAACTGTAATCTCAGTTTAATAAATATTTGTCATTTTGAGTCATCAGTAGATGACATATTTGACCTGAATCAATGATTATGCTGAGGCATCAACTCCCCTTTGCTTAAGCACGTGAATTTCAGCAAAGATATTGACTAATCTATTCTGGTAGGTGCAAGGATTGCTTCACATTTCACCCACACTATGAAATTAAGCTGTCACTCTTTGTGCTAAGACCTCACCTAAGTTTTTCCTTCTCCAAAGGTGTCTGATTTCCCTCTGATTTTCCTACTGGTGTAAAAGTTTCTTTTTTGCAGGTTGCAAGATACAAAGGTCAAAGCCACACACACTGCTAGATCAGTTGTTAACTGTAAGGCTACAAAAAGAACTTTGGTAACCCATCATTCTAAATAAGATTAAAGTATTCAGTGGGTGAAGGTTTAGCAAAGTCAGCACCTGAAAAGATCAACACATCTTGCAAAATCATACTCAGATCACCCTCAAGGTCTCTGTGGTTAAAAAAAGTACAAAGATGAACCAAAAAGCTGTGTTTGGAATTAATCTCATAATCCTATTTATATGGACTGAAAGGTGGCACTCCCTAGCAACTGGCCAATGTTACGCAGTCAGCTTAATCTTTGTCATTATTTCTTTCTATGTTAGATTGAAAAGGTGGCGTGTCACTGTCAAAAATGTGTGAGAATGATTATTTTCTGCCTAAAGCAAAAGAATACAATTCCATAGGCTGCTTATGACAAGGTGTTATCAGTGTCATATTGTCACACTGTAGATGTATCAGTTAAAAAGAGTTATTATTTGAGGAACCCAGAAGTTCAGGCTAAACAGGCACTACATTCTTCACACCCTCTCCACATGTAATGGTGGAATTTTATCTATGTGCAATTGTGTAAAGTGAACAATATTGGATAGTATCCATTACAACCCCACCAAATTTTCCCTTTCTCAAAACACAATTAAACCCTGTTGTCTGATGAAGGGTCACCGAACCCAAAACGTTAACTTTGTTTTTGTTTCCTTCACAGATGCTGCCAGGCTTGCTGAACTTTTCCAGCAATGTTGTTTTTGTAAACTAAACCCAAGTTTTTGATAAGACTGCATAGAACTCACCATGTCTCCTAATAACAGAGATTTAACTACAGCAACAAAAATTTCTATTCAATATATTTGCTCCCAAAAGATTTTGCTCTGCTCAAATTTATCACAACTGTCCCTCCCACCACAGAAAATTAAATTATTTGCCCATGTTTGAAACATTTACACCTTTGAATCCAAAGGATGTGGGTTCTTCAAGCCCAGAATTTGAATGCAGAATCTAGACTAACTTTCTCTGAGGTTGTCCATGGACATGTGTTCTTATATTGGCAAATCACTGGAGAACTATCCTGGCATATATCTTCCCAATTTCCAAGAACCCAATTCCCCCACCCTCAAGTCTGAATCCATAGTGCTGGAAAATCTAGCCCATTACTCAGTTGATTTAGAGCACGATTGGCTTTTGACCACAGAAATCTGTGGTCAAAACGTTAATGAGGCTCAATTTTGGTTATATTGGGCTCAAATTTTCTGCTACAGTTCTGGAACTGAACCATAACAATTACTGGCTCCTAAGAATGGCCATTTGCACCTCAGTTCCAGGCCTTAAATATCTCATTCAATAATAGAACTGAATTTGGTATTCAAGGTACAGGCTGATTGTGGCACAATACTATTTCAATATGACAGCCTCAGAATTCAGAATTATTTACATGGAAATTTAGCATTAATGTGAAAAGCTTTCTACAATGTAATTCCATAGTCAGGGTCCAATCTGGTGCTAAGATTGACTATGGACAGTCTCCTTCAGGGAGTCTCAGCACTTTCACTCCCAATTGGGACGGGCACTGACTTTGTATTAGTTTACAACTTCATCCTACAACTGTAGAATCAGAGAGAAGATCACAGAGTCTACAAAGATAGTCTAAATCTACCTGAACATTCAATTAAATTGACAATCTAGTTTAGGGCCTGTTTGCTTTGACATGCCTACTAAAACTGAACATGATCAATGTTGAACTCCCCATTACATCCTCAATCACTTTCAGTCTTTCTGTATTTAATGTCATTCAGTATCTTCTTCTGGTAGGTAAGGGCTGGGATTTAATTCATCCGCAATAATTCTAATCAACTTACAAAGTTTCTTCTCAGTCCGTCTGTAATGACTTTTTAGATGATATCATCCTGCCCATTTTTTATTTTCATTTCAGACATGAATAATTTTTGTTATGCTTTCGAATCTATGCTTTTAATATCGAAAAGAAAATGCTGCCCAAAGGCCTTACATTAGTCTCCCAGCTGCTACGCTTTTGGAATTCTTACTCAGGCAACCCTTTATCTAGCTGCAAGTTTTAACTCAAGTAATCTTGCTATAAATGCATGAACTTTTGTGGAGAATATTGTTGAAGACTTTCTGAGTCTAAGAATGCAAGGAGTGTAGATCCTGAATTCAGACATTCAGCCCCACACATCCACCAAATCCCAATGATTTCTAGCATCCACTTGGGATTTGACTTCTCAGTTCATGAAGGTGGTCAGTCAGGGTCTGGCACTTCTGAAATTATCTTTTTTTACTATTCTTCTTTACTGTTATGTAGTTCTTTGAAGCTAGATGATTGTCTAATTGTTCAATGGGTTTGTTTTTGCATTCCTCATTCATGCCAATGAACACATATTTCAATGCACACCTGACTGGTCTCCAACACACTACCACCTTAAACTTGAGGTCATTCCAAGCTCTGATGTCCATAACCTCTTTTAAATCAAGCCCCACCTTTGAACTCAAGGCTAGCTCTGCGTCAAGCGATGACTTGGTCATCTTGTTTTCTAACTCCTCCCTGGCTTCATGCCTCCTCATTTCTGTAATCCCTCTATTCCTACAATCCTAAAAGACAGCTGCTGTCCTCTAATTCCACTCTCTTGATTATCCCTCATATTAATCAATTTACTATCGGTGGCCATGTCTTCAGTTACATCGTGCCCAATTTCTAGAATATTCTTTTTGTACTTCTCTTCCTTTTTATCTCACCTTCTTCCTATGAGAAATCCCTTGTGTGGCCCCACCCTGTTCCTGTCCACTCCCCTCATCTACCCCCAACCCCCACCTCTCAACCCCACCCCCAACTTTTAATCCAATATCTCCCACTGTGGTTTCATATCACACTTTATTGTACAGTTCTTCCATGAAGTGCCTTGGAAAAACTTATTGTCTGAAAGGTGTAATATAATTACATAAATTACTGATGTTCTTGTTGTCGCTAGATTAAACAGGATCAAAGGTGACATACTGTTCTGGCGCAGAAGCACCTGTAATTGCAAAATAGTGGCAAGAGTCAGTCAGGGCCGATGATTAAAAATATACCTTATTTCAAATCTCCATAACCACCTTTACGTGGAATTGCATGGAAACTAAGACCTTAAAATTAGTGAAAATGCAGTTGTTTTGAGAATCGCAGGTAAGATATTACCTTGTAAATGATAAAGAAATCAGCAGATCTTCTGTGCAGCATCTGAGCAGAGAGAAACAGGGTTAATGATTCCAGCTCAGTTTGACTCTACTTCAGTTCACTGCATGCCCTTCTCTGCTCAGGAGTACTTTCTACATCACCATCCTATTCTGAAGACTGAAGCCAGGACTTCTCCACTCAAAGTCATAAGTGATATTAAAGCTACCTGTTTATTTCCAAATCTCTTTGCTATGGGCATTTCCCTTCATCTTAAATAGAAACAGGTTCTCGACCAGACTAATAAGGTTTGAGACTCCATTATTTTCCTTGATGGGTCACAAAAAGTCTGAAATAAACAAAAGTCTATGGATACTGCACAAAACTCATTCACTTCAAAGGCAAGCTTCAAAACTATTTTAAAAAGAAATCACCATGGCTACAGAAATTCTTACAAGTCAATGATTACTACATGGAAAAGCCACAAATTTTTTACTCAAAAACTATTAATCCAAACTCTCAACCAATAGCATTTACAACATATAAATCAATAACACAGTTTACATCACATTTGCCCATGCCACTTAGACCCCTATCTGCCCCATGAACTGCAATTTAATAAATACAGATTAAGAGATAATCTGTTAATGTTTTTGCACCAAGCAACAGCAGATCATCAACCCCCTCCTACACTCCATAGAAATTAGTCCTTGTGGCCATTTGGATCTTGCTTAAAAGAAGCAGTGTAATTGCACCTTTACTTCTGTCCCTTACTAACATTTTCTAGCCCACATAGGCTTTCCAGTAATAAAATTGAACAGCATGTTATTGCCAAGAAAATGACAGCCAAAATTTTACTTTGAAAATCGAAATCCCGTCGTAACCTTCAAAGTCCTAATTACTTCTATCATATGCAGTCCTACAGTGTGTTATATAAATTGATGAAGCTGAATGTTAATCCAGAGGAGAGAATTAATATGAATTACTGATCAATTTTGCATTGGTGGTAAATTCAGTAGGATGCAATATTCCTGCTCTCCACTGTGATCTCTTCTAATAGTCACCTCCATGAAGCAGCCAATTATCTATTGCAGCCACACTTCAAGGTCCTGGCCAAATGTTGATAGGATTTAATTGACATTATTCTGTATTGTATTCCTTATTGCAAACACTCAATCAAAGCATCACTTAACACAAGCCATTGAGTTTTATTTGTATAACATAATCAGGATTTGATGGAGGTGGTTGGAGAAGGGACAGGAACAGCTTTGTTGCCGATTTATGAAAATGTCATCTTTTGCCATCTATGTCGTTGCACTGGCTATAATGTACAACAGACATTTTAATTCCAAGGACTGCTACACTCTCCATAGCTCCATATATAACTGTGGGAGGCTGATGGTACCATGACCAATGTGAGGGTAGGGTTGAGGATGGGACTGCAATGAGTCATGTGAGACTGCAGCTTTGGCAATGCTGTGACCAGAGTGAGGGTGAAGTTGGAGATTGTCAAACACATGAATGTGGGAGTGGAGAACAAAGTGAGCAGTAGGACAGTGGTGATCAGTGAAGGGGTGTGGTGAATGATTAGATTAGATTCCACTCAGCCATCAAGTCCACACGGCCCCTTGGACCATCCCAACCAGATCCACCCCCCTATAACCGACACACCCCTGAACACTACGGGCAATTTAACATGGCCAATCCACCTAGCCTGCACATCTTTGGACTGTGGGAGGAAACCGGAGCACCCGGAGGAAACCCACGCAGACACGGGGAGAATGTGCAAACTCCGCACAGACAGTTACCTGAGGCTGGAATCAAACCCAGGTCCCTGGCACTGTGAGGCTGCAGTGCTAACCACTGAGCCACTGTGCTACCCCAAGAGTCAGGCTGCTGTGAGCAGGATTAATAAAGATTGTGATTATACTCCCACTGTAGTAGCAAACTTTATGTCATTCATTCATTTATGAATAATCCAACAAATGCTGGAAATGCCCAGGATATTTTTCATGATCGTAAAATGTGAGGCTGGATGAACACAGCAGGCCAAGCTTTCCTGCTCCTCTGATGCCTCTTGGCCTGCTGTGTTCATCCAGCCTCACATTTTATTATCTTGGATTCTCCAGCATCTGCAGTTCCTATTATCTCTGATACATATTTTTCATGGTCTATGGCAAAGGCAGGTGAAACTATTGGTTGTAACCTTCTTGATACCTTTCTGCAAGCAAAATGTTAGCTTTCCTATTTTCAGATAATCCTATTTGGACTCCAGTATTAAGAGATAACACTGTGTAGAGCTGGATGAACACAGCAGGCCAAGAAGCATCAGAGGAGCAGGAAAGCTGGCATTTCGGGTTGAGACCCTTCTTCAGAAATTGAGGAGGGGAAGGGGATTCTGAAATAAATAGAGAGAGAGTGGGAGGCGGGTAGAAGATGGATAAAGGAGAAGATAGGTGGAGAGGAGACAGACAGGTCAAAGAGGTGGGGTTGGAGTCAGTAAAGGTGAGTGTAGGTGGGGAGTTAGGGAGGGGATAGGTAGGTCCAGAGAGGATGGACAGGTCAAGGAGGCGGAATGATATTAGTGGGTTGGAGATGGGGGTGAGGTTTGAGTTGGGAGGAATGGTTAAGGAGGCAGGGACGAGCTGGGCTGTTTTCAGATGTGGTCGGGGGAGGGGCAATTTGAAGCCTGTGAAGTCCACATTGATACCCTTGGGCTGCAGAGTTCCCAAGCAAAATAAGAGATTCTGTCCCTGCAGTTTTCGGGTGGCTTCATTGTGGCACTGCAGGAGGGCCAGGATGGACATGTCATTTGAGGAGTGGGAGGGGGAGTTGAAAGGGTTTACAACTGGAAGATATAGTTGTTTTTAGTGAAATGAGCGTAGGTGCTCCACAAAGCGATCCTAAGCCTCCACTTGGTTTCCCCGATGTAAAGGAGGCCACAACAGGAACAGTAGAAACAGTATACTACATTAGCAGATGTGCAGGTGAACATCTGTTTGATGTGGAAGGTCTTCCTAGGGCCTGGGATCGGGCTGAGAGGGGAGGTATAGGGGCAGGTGTAGCACTTGCTCCGGTTGCAGGGGAAAGTGCCGGGTGTGGTGGGGCTGGAGGGGAGTGTGGAGCAGACAAGCGAGTCACGGAGGAGAGTGGTCCCTCCAGAAAGCAGATACGGGTCGGGAGGGAAAAATGTCTTTAGTGGTGGGGTCAGATTGCAGATGACAGAAATGTTGGAGGATGATGTGTTGGATTCAGAGGTTGGTGGGGTGGTACGTGAGCACAAGGGGGATTCTGTTTTGGTTGTTATTGCAGGTAAAGGGTGTGAGTGATGAGTTGCGGGAAATGTGAGAGACACGGTCGAGGGCATTTTCGACTACTGTGGAGGGGAAGTTGCGGTCCTTGGTAAACGTGGACATCTGGGATGCCCGGGAATGGAATGCCTCATCGTGGGAGCAGATGCAGCGGAGGCGAGGAATTAGGAATAGGGATGGCCTTTTTGCAGGAAGGTGGGTGAGAGGAGGTGTATTCTAGGTAGCTGTGGGAGTCGGTGGACTTGAAATGGATATCGGTTTCCAGGTGGACGCTAGCGATGGAGATGTCCGGGAAGGAGAGAGAGATATCAGAAATAGTCCGGGTGGACTTCAGGTTGGGGTGGAAGGTGTGAGTGAAGTGGATGAACAGTTCGAGCTCCTCGTGGGAACAGGGTGCAGAATGCTTATATCTGATATCCAGCACCACACAATCAGAGACATAGAGGCATTGGCTGCTTTGCCAAGGAGATAAAAACATGATACAACTATTCAAAGAACCACACTGAAGTTAATTCTGGTGCACTGGACAATATTTATTCCTCAAAAGAGTGCCTAAAACAGATTATCTGCTCTCATTCTTGCAATGAGAGCTTGCTGAGTGCAGTTTCAGTTGTTGTGTTCCTTAAAAAACTTAATTAAGTCACTGTCATATATGGTAAAGGCTGCAAAGGAGAAAATGCTGAGGTTTCATTAACTCTACTCAACCTGATAAAGTCTCACAGTCTTTGGTTGGAGGAACTGTTAGTCGCACACAAGTTCCCAATGGAGACAGACATGACATACAAAGATCCTGATAGTTGTAATTTTGCCGAACAAATTAATGTCAATTGCACCTATATCCTGCAGTAAATTACACCTGGTTGTGTAGGACAATGGCTTCTTCTGGTTAAGATTCTCTCATGGTCTATCCTCTACCACTGATAATTAAATATTCCCTAGAATCCACATGCAAAAGGAGGATTAGTGGCAGTGAAATACCCCAGTCCCCAAGCCATTGGTTGGCAGTTAGAAGATATGACATGCTGACATCAGCGATATCTCCAAATTATCAAACTGTGACTGCACGTCAAAAGTACATTGTTGATTGTAAAGCACTTGGAGACGATCAGCAGAAGTAAAAGACAGCGAAAGGACTAAACGTATAAATGCTACATTTTTTTCCAGCTACCAATTTACCACTCCTTTACATTAGCTGGTGACTCTTGCTCTAAGAAAACATTTGATGAAGACAGTATCTGTTTCATCAAGTATCTGCTATAACGCAGTGACACGTTTACCTCCGAGTTGGAAATGAGTGGATTCAAGGCACTGTTTGCTTCAGAACAGAAAATATGACAGTATTTTTAAAGTAAATCTACTGACTGACTGAGAATGGCGAATATATCTACCATATATAATTGCCCATTCAACCAATGTCTCATGACTAGGAAGAAATAATCAATATGCCTTTCGCAGCATGATTACTGCAACAATGCCATTATTACTTTTGAAGAGGAAAAATTCTTGCGTGAAAAACTGTTATTATTCCAGATCAAGAAAGAATCTTCCTAAATTCCTCAGCTCATGGTGAATCATCTCCGCCACACTCAAAGGCAAGCTGCATTCAGCCTCAAGCTACATCCATTCAAATCCAAAAAGGATAAGACTGACAATTCCTACTGAAACAAACAAAGAACTATGGTTTTAAAAGCTCTCAAATCAGCAACAATATACCTGTATTAGCCAGATACATTTTTTATAAGCTACCAATGTGACAAAATAATATAATCACAGAAATATAAAAGCTCTTATCTATTACCATATAAAATCTATGATTTCAAAAGTTGCTTTCAACTATAAACGGAAGGAATGGTACAACATGCTGCAATATTATATAAAACATGTAATATGTAGGTTACCTGAAAATATACATTTATCAAGCAGAGGGAGAGGGTCACGACACTAAATGCAATTAATAACTGAATATTCCTGCATTTACATCATTTGATTCAATCTCACTACTTTAAATGGAATTCTGAATGCTCCAGAAGTGGTTTGACTCTGAAGATTGCAAAACTAATTCAACTACAGTGTCTGTTCTAACAGCAATTTGCAAACACACCAACAAGTATATTGTCATATTCCCATTTCTGTTAAGATTGAGTGATCTAACACGCTTGCCTTTTCAGTTTGCTCATTAATGATTCAATGTCATGCCCATATCTAATGACTAGAAAGGAACATTATCAGAATAGGTATAAAATATAAGCCCAGGGCTAACAGGGCAGAGTATAATGGCACTAATGCTAATAAGTCCTGATTGCGAGTTTTGGTTATTAGGCTATTAAGCCCATATCCAAATTAATGTTGATGTCCAACACAACATACATTTCAGCAGATTTATTTCATTAATTCGGACATATTGTGGTTAACCAAATGGGCCCTATGTCTATAAAATTTTTTTCTTTATCACTTTTGACCCATGAAGATTTGTGAATTTCCCACTGTTTAAAAAGGCTGAAAATGTACAATTTTTTTTCAGGAGCCAAATCGAAACAGCACGAAGGCACAACAAACTTTCATCATAACAAATACTTAAAATATAAAAGATAAACAATGGGAATATTTTCTGGGTTGCTTCGAAAGCAAAGCAAGAAGTTTTCAGTTTAAAAAGTTCCTCAGGCAACCTACCCATCAGATGTGTGAGAATCCAGAACAGAATGTGACACAATGATGCTAACATGAAAATTACAATATATGCTGCTATCACATAAATGTTGAATGCGTTCTTACTACACTGTGCAACCTCCCATTTTATGCAAGGCAATTTTATGTGGGTACTGATATTTATAAAATACCCAAGCTGTTTTTGCAACAAATACAATTCAATTTTTCTTTTGCCGGATTAAGTGTGATAAGCAATGACTGCAACAATCACACAATTTTCCCAGACAATTATACTGAGAAATAATGTCATCCTATATTAGATTCTGTTTTATTTGCCCATCCAACTGGTTCAGTACTAAAAGCAAGAGGCTGTTTGGATTGAAATACAATTAAGTACAAATGCCCTCCTAAATCTTTTGTAGTCATATACTTTTACCGTGAAACACACACAATTGAAGTAGTCATCTCACAGGACTTCAATAGAGACATTGTGCAGATAATGCTGCTGCCTATGAGCACAAAACATAAAGTAGATGGGTATCTCTTGCAGAAACTACAGAAATGATGGGTCGAATAGCCTCCTTTTGCACTGTAAAATTCTACAAGTCTATGATTCTTCGTTAAAGTGAAATTAAGTATTGCAGAGCTGCAAAAAAAGCAGAATTATTGAAAAGAAGACATGGGAAATTTTCAGAGCTGTAAAAGCAACTGCAAACAACTGAAGGAAACTAAAATAAAGAAACAGGCAGCAGCTGAAAAGCTGGGTAAGTGGCAAGGGCAGCAACTAGTTGAAATGAAAGATAGAGGCAGCAAAACTGGTAGGTTTTCCAAATATTGATGGGAAAATTTCAACATAACAACAGAAGGTATTGCAATTACACACTGCTACACCCTTAAAACTGGTGTGAAGAGACTATTTTAACGTGTATTCTCCCTAGATCTATCCAATAGGCAGAAGAAAAAGAATGAAGAAATTTTGAAAGCCTTGGGGTCCAAGGTGAAAAAGAGTCCATTAATCGATATGTACCTTCGTTAACTCAACTTGCAGAATCTTGTGAGTTTGCACGACGAAAAGATTAGAAGAGTCCAAACTTTGCATTTCACTGACAGATTCTCCAGGCCCAAAGAGCAGAAAAATCTCAGGCAAAGATCAGGATGCACAATCTGCAGGGGACATCATTCAAAGGAGAAGAATACACGTCAAGCATGGGGAATGCAGTATTTTTAATGCAAGAAGCTGAATCATTTTGCATTCAGTTTCATGGCTTGAAAAAAACCATACAACAAGCAATTGCAGATGGCCACCAGAGAGATATCAGCTGAAAATCCTGCCAAATCAATCCAGGTTGTTGCTTTCAGCTTTCAAGGAAACACATGGGAATGTTGGAATGACACTGCAGACGTAGAACATCAGGCCAATGTAAAATGTTCAGTGACACCAGTGCACCATGCAATATCATGAGCTTCACAGACATGAATGAAGTGGGTCAACATAGTGATCCCAAAATGAGCCCTTGAATTAATATTTCAGTTATATGGTGGCACTATACTCAGGCTGAGAGAACAGATTACTTTGCAAACCCTTTGCAATGATATGAATGAAGGTCTGGAGTCCCAACTCCAGATGCCAAGCAAAAGCCACTCATCTTTGCCAGTGTGAGTCTAAAGCATGCCGAAGGATATATGCAATATCAAGCAGCACACAAAACTATTGCCCGAGAGAAATGGCACCTAGCTCATGGATTGACTCAGCTAGTAGTTCAGGCCGCTTCTTTGCTCTCTTAGTGCTTGTTCAAATAGTGCCAACTACATGTTTACAGCATCCATGCTTTGCCTTGCCATGCCAGATAGCACATGGGCATTTCAGCAAGAGCCAAAGGCTAGCGGTACTGTCATATTGGCAATTTATTGTGCAGACAGGCTACTCAACAGTAGTAATCTGTGTGGGGCAAAGAGATAGCTTGCAGTATCGCATACCATGACATCAATTTAACAACTACAGCATGCGTCAGCTGCCTGTGCAACAAACATACTGAACATTTATTCATTATTGGCCACATCACAAACTGGCTGAGGGCTAATTCTGCCTCAAGGAAAGGGCCACTGTCAATCACCGGGGGTGGGGGGACAGTAAGGACACTGTTCACATGTCCATGAGCTTAGCCACAGTCAGTCATCTTCTTGGGATGCTTGCTGTCAGGGGATCCTTTTCTTCTTCATTCCTGGTTTGAGTGTGTCACTGGCTAGGCCAGCATTTATTGTAGCATGAATCACATTGCAGTGTACACCATACTGGGTAAGGAAGGCAGTTTCCTTCCCTAAAGGACATTTGTGAGCCAGATGGGGTTTTCCAACAATTGACAATGGATTCATGGTCATCATGAGACTCTAAATTCCATATTTTTATTGAATGCAAATTCCACTATCTGTAGTGGCAGAATGCAAATCTAGACCCGCCAAAAATTATCTTTCTAACAATAATAATACCATCAGGCTGTCGCCTCACCTCTGTCCAACAGCAGTCCAGGGAGTGGGCAATGTTAAGCTTGTCAGGCCAGTAGCAGAGTCTAGGAATTTGTATATCATCAGTCAGGCAGCCAGTCAGATCTAGGGTCTATTCATCAAAGTCAGTCAGAAATCAGGTAGATCTTGTTTACAGTAGTCTTCATCAGGCAGTCTTATAGAACATTATAGAACATAGAACATTACAGCACACCACAGGCCCTTCGGCCCTCGATGTTGTGCCAACCTGCCATACCAATCTCAAGCCCATCTAACCTACCCGATTCCATGTACGTCCATAAGCTTATCCAATGACGACTCAAATGTATCTAAAGTTGGCGAATCTACGACCGTTGCAGGCAAAGCATTCCATTCCCTTACTACTCTCTGAATAAAGAAACTACCTCTGACATCTGTCCTATATCTTTCACCCCTCAATTTAAAGCTATGCCCCCTCATGCTCGCCGTCACCATCCTAGGAGAAAGGCTCTCCCTATCCACCCTACCTAACCCTCTGATTATTTTGTATGTTTCAATTAAGTCACCTCTCAACCTTCTTCTCTCGAATGAAAACAGCCTCAAGTCCCTCAGCCTTTCCTCGTAAGACCTTCCCTCCATACCAGGCAACATCCTAGTAAATCTCCTCTGCACCCTTTCCAAAGCTTCCACATCCTTCTTATAATGCGGTGATCAGAACTGTATACAATACTCCAAGTGCGGCCGCACCAGAGTTTTGTACAGCTTCACCATAACCTCTTGGTTCCGGAACTCGATCCCTCTATTAATAAAAGCTAAAACACTGTATGCCTTCTTAACAGCCCAGTCAACCTGGGTGGCAACTTTCAATGATCTGTGTACATGGACACCGAGATCTCTCTGCTCATCTACACTACTAAGAATCTTACCATTAGCCCAGTACTTTGCCTTCTGGATACTCCTACCAAAGTGCATCACCTCACACTTGTCTGCATTAAACTCCATTTGCCACCCCTCAGCCCAGCTCTGCAGCTTATCTATGTCTCTCTGCAACCTACAGCATCCTTCGTCACTATCCACAACTCCACCGACCTTTGTGTCATCTGCAAATTTACTAACTCATCCTCTTACGTCCTCATCCAGGTCATTTATAAAAATGACAAACAGCAGTGGACCCAACACCGACCCTTGCGGTACACCACTAGTAACTGGTCTCCAGGATGAACATTTCCCATCAACTACCACCCTCTGTCTTCTTTCAGCAAGCCAATTTCTGATCCAAACTGCTATATCTCCCACAATTCCATTCCACCGCATTTTGTACAATAGCCTATTGTGGGGAACCTTATCAAATGCCTTGCTGAAATCCATACACACCACATCAACCGGTTTACTCTCATCTACCTGTTTGGTCACCTTCTCAAAGAACTCAATAATGTTTGTGAGGCACGACCTTCCCTTCACAAAACCATCCTGTCTATCCCTAATCAATTTATTCTTTTCTAGATGATTATAAATCCTATCCCTTATAACCTTTTCCAACACTTTACCAACAGCTGAGTTAAGGCTCACTGGTCTATAATTACCAGGGTTGTCTCTAATCCCCTTCTTGAACAGGGGAACCATATTTGCTATCCTCCAATCATCTGGCACTATTCCTGTAGACAATGACAAGTCAAAGATCAATGCCAAAGGCTCGGCAATCTCATCCCTGGCTTCCCAGAGGATCCTAGGATAAATCCCATCCGGCCCAGGGGACTTATCTATCTTCACCCTCTGTAGGATTTCTAATACCTCTTCCTTGTGAACCTCAATCCCAACTAGTCTAGTAGCCTGTAACTCAGTATTCTCCTCGACAACATTGTCGTTTTCTTGAGTGAATACTGTTGAAAAATATTCATTTGGCGCCTCCCCATCTCATCTGACTCCACACACAACTTACCACTACTATCCTTGATTGGCCCTAATCCTACGTTCATCATTCTTTTATTCCTTAAATACCTATAGAAAGCCTTAGGGTTTATCCTGATCCTATCCGCCAACAACTTCTCATGTCTCCTCCTGGCTCTTCTGAACTCTCTCTTTAGGTCTTTCCTGGCTACCTCGTAGCCCTCAAGTGCCCTAACTGAGCCTACACATCTCATCCTAACATAAGCCTTCTTCTTCCTCTTGACCAGAGATTTCACCTCCTTCGTAAACCACGGCTCCGGCGCTCTACAGCATCCTCCCTGCCTGACAGGTACGTACTTATCTAGGACACACAGGAGCTTTTCCTTAAATAAGCTCCACATTTCTAATGTGCCCATCCCCTGCAGTTTCCTTCCCCATCCTATGCTCCCTAAATCTTGCCTAATCTCATCGTAATTGCCTTTTCCCCCACCTATAACTCTTGCCCGGTGGTATACACCTATCCCTTTCCATCACTAAAGTAAACATAACAGAATTGTGATCGCTATCACCAAAGTGCTCACCTACTTCCAAATCTAACACCTAGCCGGGCTCACTGCCCAGTACCAAATCTAATGTGGCTTCGCCCCTTGTTGGCCTATCTACATACTGTGTCAGGAAGCCCTCCTGCACACACTGGACAAAAACTGACCCATCTATAGTACTCAAACTATAGTGTTCCCAGTCAATATTTGGAAAGTTGAACTCCCCCATGACAACTACCCTGTCTCTCTCACTCCTATCAAGAATCATCTTTGCTATCCTTTCCTCTACATCTCTGGAACTATTCGGAGGCCTCTAGAAAATTCCCAACAGGGTGACCTCTCCTTTCCTGTTTCTAACCTCAGCCCATACTACCTCAGTTGACGAGTCCCCAAACATCCTTTCTGCAACTATAATACTGTCCTTGACCAACAATGCCACACCTCCCCCCCCCACCTTTTACCATCTTCTCTATTCTTCCTGAAACATCTAAATCGCGGAATCTGCAACAACCATTCCTGTCTCTGCTCTATCCATGTCTCCGAAACGGCCACAACATCGAAGTCCCAGGTACCAACCCATGCTTCTTTCTAAGAGCTGTTTATTCTGGGTGGAAAATGGATCAGTAGAGAAGAAAAACTGAGAGAAAAGTTCCCTAACACCTCAGCTAGAGAGTAGCATGGCGCCTCCACAACTTCACTGAGAACAACATGTTCTGCACCAATGACCTGTTTATCCCTGGGTATCAGAGAGGTAATTAGAAAGGATCTCATAGCTGTTAAATGACTGTGACAATCCAGCTAAGAACAAGTTGGCTCACATCTAACCTTGAAGCCAAAGTTAGTAAGAATCAACTTTTGCGTTTTACTGAGTTCAAATGGAAAAGAAAATAATTTGCAGGCTGGATTTTAGCACCTCCTGCTATTTCATATGGCAATTTATATTAAATAAGAAGCAGAGGAAAATGTGCCAAACCTTCTCTTCCTATTCAAGCAGATACTTGCTCAGTTCCATTCATTCTATCGAAAAAGGCTTGTTAATAAATATATTTTTAACGAATCTTTTCCCACCAGAAACACCTGTAACACACCACAGATTGATTGATTTCCGACTAATTATGTTATTTGCAGATATCTGTAGTTTGTCTGTGGTTAAAATAAAAAAGATAATTACATAGTCGTGAAAGTGCTGGGAGTTGAGAATACTTAAGGAGGAATGCAGCAAACCAAAGCTACTTCAGCTGAACATGTCAACATGTCGAGGAAATGGCTTCAGTTAAGCTAGGAATTTTACCAAAAAAAAAACAAAGGTTTCTCTTTAATTATATACACAATATAGGTTCAAACTGTCTCAAGAACATAAAATATAAACACAGAAGCCTGAAAATAACCATTGATCTTTTTATTGTAAATTTAGTAAGTATGTTTGAGACAATATTCTGTTTGCAAATTTAATAATAACAAGAACTTAGGTGCTTATTTAAACCTAAGTTAATGCCCCCATCAATATAACAGAGATTGGGAAATTGGTAAGTGTGCATTCAGAGTTGCTGAGACGACACTGATAATTAATTGGGGTTTGTTCTGCCATCGGACCCTTCCAGTGCCTAAATATAGTCTTGTTCAAGTAAGTGGTGCCTTTGTTTTGTTTGTTGGATACAGTCAAATGTCAATGTTTGTTTTCTTCATATGTTACTGTACAGAATTGAACTGCTTCAGAGACTATGTATGTATATAAAGATATTTTTAATGAATATAAGTATAGTTTTGTATTTTAAAAAATACACTGATAATAATTCTGGAATCAGAAGAGGCCATGCAGCATCATTATGACTTTCCTCATGATACAAAAGCCTCTTGGACACTTCTGAGAATGCCTGTTCTCCTGTACCCAAACCCCTACACAGGGTCAGGCTCAAATTTATTCTGCAGTTTTGTGGACAACTGGAGCAGTTGAGAGACTTAAATCATGCAGGGCACTCATTTCAATGATCACTTCCCAACAAAACACCTCTTCCCAGTTCCCACTGGCAATGATGTCACATTTACACGAAGCTAAGAAACACTGTGTATTTCTGACATCCTGAATTATTGTGACTGTGATGGGAAAGATGGTGTGTGTCATCGGGAGTAGGTGTGGATATGATTCAAAAATTAAAGGTCCTTATGATCAATTAGAACATGTTTAGAGTGTTTAACTGTATCACATAAACAGATTATTTTTATGTTTTCATCCTGCTGATGAAATATCAAAATGCAGATTACATTGTGGTTGCATCAGCCTCTTGCCTGACACAAGTGATCCATCAACAAGACAAACAGCACTGGGAAATTGACACATTATTCTAATTATTCAAAGCAAGGATTTAGAAGGGGGAATGGTCTGATAATATTATTGCCGAACGAGTAATTTGATCTGATTTGCCATATATATATATTGGCTACAAAAGATCAAAGATTTGGAATCGTGCAACAAATGACGTACTTCCTGACTTGCCATGACCTGTCCACCAACTGCCAGGCACAAGTAAGTTGTGTGATGGAATATGCACCATTTGTTCTGGATGGGTGTAGCTCCAACAACACTCAAGAAGCTTGACACCATCCAGGACAATGCAGGTCACTTGACTGACACCAAATCCACTAGCATCCACTCCCTCCACCACCAGCACTTACTTACAGTATTGTGTGCCGTCTACAAGATGCAATAGGGAAATTCACCAAGGCGTCTGAGGCAGCACATTCCAAACTTACAATCCCTTACATCTAGAAGAACAAAGGAAGCAGATATATGAGAATATGAGAAAGCTCCCCTCCATCTTTACTTCGAAATCTATTGCCTTTCCTTCAGCATCAGTGGCTCAAAATCATGGAACTCAGCAATTCAAGAAAGCAGCTCACTAGGACCTTCTCAACAACAGCTGGAGACAATAATTGTTGGCCTAGCCAGCAATACCCACATCTTATGAATAATTTTTTTTTAAATCAAAGAATTGGCCACAGCCATGGGTGGTGACATGGGCACAGATGGGATTCTCTTTCAAAATACAGTGTACTCTCCACCATTTACTACTGAAGGTGCAGATAACAGCTTTATAATACAAATTTTTATTGTGTATGATAGTAAGAAGATCCTGTTTTCATACGGTGCTTTTAACAAAATCAAACATCCCAAGGTGTTTTGGCAAAGCATTATCAAACCAAATTAGACATCAATTAATGTAAGGAAATATAAGGACAAGTGATCAAAAGCTTGTTCAAAGAGATAGATTTTAAGGAATACCTGAAAGACAAACAGGAAAAATGAGAGGGATTTCCAGAGGACTTTGTTATTTGAAATAATAGCTGCTGTCACTGGAGAAGTGATGATAACTGGGATAAGCAAGTGCTTGAGTCATGCAAAGAACAGCTGAAGTATTTTATGATTTATAAAAAACTTAAAGTTATGCAACTATTGGCAGATTGTAACATTAATTTGCTCCTCGCTTTGCAATGAAGTAATATGATATGAGTAATGTTTCATGTAGACTAAACACCTGCTACCTGCATCTTTCAGAAAACATTATCCGTAAATGACACAATCGAAAAAAAATAAACAAAAAGGTCAGAATGGTTGGGGTCTTTTACCAGATGACCACCCCTGATAACATGAAGTATTCTTTTACCTTCATCAGTACATGGTAGTGGGTGAAAGTTGTTTGAGGTAATTCACTACCACCAATCCCTTCTTTATCTTGGGCCTACCTAGTGACTAACAAATAAGGATACATATTAGAGGAGTACTTAAACAAGAAACACTGCTGTTAGATAACAAGGTGGTTTATTTCACGAAATCAATAAATACAATTATATTCGATCAGAAATAAATACGAGGAGCTTTGGGAGCCGGTAAAGATGCATCTGTTCCCTCCAAAGGCAAAGTAGAACTTCTCACTTCATTGACAGATGGTGTGTGGCTTAAATAGAATGGATGAAGTTAATATAATAGTAATATGAATCCCTTTAGAGCCATTATCTGATAGAAGCATAAGGGAACAAGTCTATAAAATGTACTTCCCAAAGATGTAGAAAATCCTAGCTTAGGTTGTGCTATTGTTAATCATCCCTGGAGGAAATATATGTAAAAGAAGAAAGCATGTTTTCCTTTACCTCCTATAATTGCAGAAAGTCTGAGTCCAGGTTTGAGGGATCTTGGTCACTGCATAGACTCTGCTGGGAGCTCTATGAACAGCTAGCACTTGTCATTATTCTGGTAGTTAGCCTTCAGCCTTCATCAGAGCCTAAAGCCTTTCTGAAACCTTTCCTACAATAGCACCACAACACTGCAGAATGAAAGGGAGCAGAGTAGACAGTGATATCATTCTGAACAACCATTCTGTTTTCCTCCTACCTGAGAATCAGCTATCTTTATGGCAAAGTGGGACCTATAAATGCTGTGGCTTTCTCATAGATCACAGTCACCAACAGTGACTACTACAGTCCAACGTTTCTGGCAAAATTATCTCTGTGCCTGTAGCCTACTCAAACTAGGAGAAGGGATTCCTCTCAGAAATTTCTTCTTGACTTTGTATCTTTTGTAGAGTTCACCACAGGACACTTATACAGTCTTCACAAGATCAGAATTTTCCCAAATTTCTTGCTGCGTGTGATGATAGAATGACTTTAAGAGGTGTACTTTGTCCATTTTGTTTCAAAGGAAGTTTGAGACAGAGAGGAAGAGTAGTCTGCTCAAAGCTGATAAAATAAACAGTTTGTGAGGACTTGGGGCACTTTTTTAAAATTTGGAACAATAAAAGCAGCATGAAAAAGTTATCTCCCAGAACGAGGATTATTTTCAGTTTTTGCCTTCAGTAACAGTTTTTGGGGTCTTGAAGCTGGATGTGGAAGCTTTTATTCCTCTCTCTGTTACAACCGAAAGCTAGAGTTCTCTTTGTGCTGCTAGAATTGTGCATGACTCAATGTATTTTACTGAATTTGCCTTTGCAAAGAGTATGTTTATGGGATGTTACTACATTGGAACAGTTTATTATTAATAAACAGTGGTTTTTTTAAGCATTTTGATGGAGTTATAGTTAAGCCAATTCTTTTACTTTAGTTTTACTTTGTTTGTATTTTAACTGTAGTGTAAAATTAAAGTCTGTTTTGCTTAATGTTGATAGTTGACCAATCAAATTACATCTGGAACCCAACACTTAACACTTACCTTTAAAATAAGAAAAAGGGTAGGGTCTAGACTATCTTCTTAATATATTTTGACAGGGTTTGGTCTGGCCCATAACCTAAGCAGTTGCCAGCGCGAAGTCAATTTGCTTGGCAGCAATTTATTAAGATCAATCTATTGAGAAGTGTCCTAAGACACCTCTAGTGAGCAGTCTGGTAAGACTTGATCCCAGACCTTCTAGCCAAGATATAGAACACTCTCACTGCGTCACTAGATCCCATTCAATTAGATTTGAAACAATCTCCAGTTTTCAGCTATAGCCCAGGATCAGAAGCATGAGATCCAAATTTCCCAATTAATTTAAACCAACCCATTTAGATCTCATGGAGCAATTTTCAGCACATCCACTTTGAATGGATTTAACCACAGAATCCTGAGAGATAGGGATGCAAGAATGAAGCACTCACTTACTGCAACACCCTCAACTGTTGCATTTTCAACATAATGCAATGAACTGATTTATTATTCAATGTAGCAGATGAGTATACGTAGATACTTGTAAGTTAGAATGGTCTATTCCAAATCACCTTCAGTTTCTTAACTCATCCACTGTTTTCTATTCATTCAGGGAGGGTTGAAGTTGTCAGGCATATCAATGAATGAAGACATCTTTCTGAATTGTAATAGGTCATGAATTTCAACTTTAATATGATGCATTATAAGTCCTTTGATTTTCCATAGGAATCATGCACTGTTCCATCTACTTTGTTCACCACAGGAGTAAAAGTAATTATTATTGCTGCAGATGTTGTTAGGGAGTGGACTTACATCCACACATGCTGTTAGCCTTTACTAGGCATAGATCCATAGTCAGAGTACAGAGGAATCAGATCTAACCTGTCATCATGGCTTGTAACTACCCGTCTTTGATAAATGTTATGATGTTTAACTAATGCGTCTGATTGAGTTATGCCTTTACTGGCTTATTGTTGAGGCAGTATGATGAATATACCTTCGGACACTGAAGTCAGTCTCCAAGACCTAAGTTCATTTTTAATCAGTACAGACCAGTACGGTATATTTCAGAAGGTGGTCAGTATAATGCGTGAGCACATTTTATACCTGGTTCTAATCAAAAGTGTAACACATAAATTAAAGCATGAAATATATCTATCTATCCACCTCGGTTAAAATGCCCCCATGACAATAATGTTGTTATAGACATGGGCCAAGGAATCAGTCTTGCCACATTTGTCATGGCCAGCCTTCAGCTGCACCTGTGACAAGCTAAAACAGCCAGTCTACACTCTGTCTCTCATTCTGTCAAACCACCAATGCTGCTGAGTGGGACAAAAACTTGTACTGTGGGTCGGGCTCAACAATACAAAACTTTCAACATCAATACCACACAGGTGCCAACATCACATCACAGCTGCCACTCTCTGTCAACTGACAAAAGCCAAGAAATTTAGTGACTCAGGAGCAAAATCCATTTGTACCTTTACATAATGCATTTAATATTTCAAAGCACTTTGCATAACACAAGGGGATATTAACAGGGCTGACCAAATGCATAGTCAAATAAGTGGATCTTAAAGATTTTAAAGGAGCTGAATGGGTTTCAACTGGGAATTCCGGACCATATATTGGATCTCACTAAAAATACGTGATATAAATTCCTTGTGCTAAGCAAATTATTCAATTTTTTTTTGATTAGATTAGATTTGATTTGATTCCCTACAGTGTGGAAACAGGCCCTTTGGCCCAACAAGTCCACACCACCCCTTGAAGCATCCCAACCAGACCCATCCCCCTATAACCCACGCACCGCTGAACACTACGGGCAATTTAGCATGGCCAATCCACCTAGCCTGCACGTCTTTCGACTGTGGGAGGAAACCGGAGCACCCGGAGGAAACCCACGCAGACACAGGAAGAATGTGCAAACTCCACACAGACAGCCACCCGAGGCTGGAATCGAACCTGGGTCCCTGGTGCTGTGAGGCAGCAGTGCTAACCACTGAGCCACCGTGCCGCCCATACTTTATTTCAATGTAGAAATAGTTTACTTAAGGAAAAATGTTCTTTCTTGGGCAGTGATACACTGATGTGACAAACTTACTTCAATTAGTTCTGAGCTCAAATTCATTCCAAAATTCCATTGAAGATAAAAATAATATAGATACTTAATTTGGTGAATTATATAGGCAGCTTATTCAATTGCTCCACACTGTCGATAATTCACCCCACAGTAATAAAATGAGATGACAGCCTCATCTCATACAATTTTAAAGTATCAGCTTTCAATTGTTGCTGTGAAATTGTTGTGTTTCAAACCAAACTGAACTTAAAATGCAGCTGAAATCACCCAAAAACAGATTAATATACCAGAAGACATTATTTAGATAACAGTGCCAAGGGATAAAAATGTATCTGGACTTTGCTTGCTGTCAGTGTGGGTGAGACATAGGATTGCAGTATGTCATGACCATGGTAAAGCATAGACTGTCAATTTTAAACTCCACAATCTGATTTTAATACCTTGGACTTTCATAGACTGAAATGGTTTCAAAAGAGGAAAATACAATGACTTCAAACAACTGTAGCAGCCACCTGATCATAAGTTGAGCCAAGTCTCATGAAACAATCAATAAATAAGAACCAGTCTGAACTGAAGTGAACGTTTTTCTCAAACAAAGCTGAAACCAGTCAACTAGATCTGTATCTGCTGTTTAGCTCACACTTCATTGAGAAATTCACATTTTGGAGAGAGATAGAAAATAATGCCTGCAATTATCCAGCTTGCAAATAAGGAACTCAAACATTGGAATAGACAAACCTGTATTCAAGGAGTTGCTTTTCGTCAGAGCAGTGAAACAAATTTGTAACTAAAAGGAAATGGAAACATTTTTATTCTCTCAGCTTTGAAAGTCATAGGACCTGGTGATAAACATCTAAACATCAAGAACTCAAAGTTTCCTGTAATATTCATAGGTGCCACTTATCCACGACACCCCTAAACAACCAAGGCCTCAGGTTTAAAGTTAATACTCCAGAAACCGAAAGGACTTCAAACTGCATTTTTAAAAATGTTCTTTTTTTAAATTGAATGTTATCCTTTTTTAACATTGTACCTTTAAGCGAGAATGTGATGTCAAAATGGGTGGAATTAATACAGCGTACCTTTCAAAGTTGAACTTTGGACCTCACTAACACTTTTCATTGCAATACTGCTACTCAACTGCTCTGCCCTCAGCAACAGGCTCCCATCTCATGCATCAAAACAGGGTGTCTATCAGAGGCCTTAGCTTGCTCTGTAAGCACTCGTTCACTTTGTGCCTTCTTGGATGCTCACAGCATTTCTGCCTTGCCATGCTTTTTAGTACAAACACAATGCTAGGCTGTCTGTCATAGTTGCCAGTAAGTACGTAGACATGACACAATGTGGCACTGTGCTTCATCAATGTCACCTTGACACCACGAGACAACAGTTTATGGAGCAAGTACACTGCATGTTCTTCAAACAAGTGGCCATATTTCAAAGCATAAAGGGTGTAATGCTTGGTCAAGTCAAGAGGGACTGTCATCAGTTAAGGGGTGACACCACAGTCAGGTAAAGACAGGTCTGAACTCAGTCTAAGAGCTTGGGCATGTTTAGTCTCTTAGTAGGTGCTTTTAAGGTAAGTGGTTCTGTATTATTATGGTCCATGTTACAAAACTGTGTTATCTGCTAGACCAGGACCTGTAACCTGAAAGTGTTGGCGGCCGTCTTATCCTGTGTGTTGTCAACGTGACAGCTGCACTGAACTTTTGTACAAGTGGCTGCTTGCAAGGATCCACTGGTGACCTGTGCGGGATGCCTCGATTGTCAACACAAAAACGTACCAAGGCTGTTACAGATGATCACACAAAGATCACACAATTTCATCTTGTTTCCCTGTGACACAGCCAGTGCTGCAGCTCATCAATAGACTTTGCCAATATAACTCTTCTCCAGATACAGAGGACTGTACACACATCACGTTGAGAGTACTATACTATGACATGACTGATTTCACCAAAAGGAAAGAGTTTACTTCGGTCAGTGTACAAATTCTTTATGTCCATCTGTACCAATGAGGTGTTGCAATGATGGGTCAGAACACCAAAAATATTTATAGGCATTTTTCACTTTTAATTCCAAAAAACAAGTTGCTAGGGAAGAAGAACTGTGGGTGTAAATTCAATAACTGTCGGTCAAAGTCCTGTGTAAAGCCTATGGAATCTCATACCTGTAAAGTGTAATTGAAATTTGTAACAAGGAAGTACTTAACAAGAAGAGACAACAAGGAGGCTAATCCCGCTCATCTGAAAGCTACCTCTTTCACATTTATTTATTTTACCTGCAAGTAAAATCAAAAACAGAAGAACAGGATATTGATGGAGTAGAAGTCCTTTCATGTGATGAACTCTGCAGGTGATAGGATGCTCTCAAAGCAATGTGTGCACAGCCTTTTACCCTATACACTGGAACATTATAAACTGGCATACTCTGGATAAAGTGCCATCTGTGCTTTCTGACTGTATTAGTGGACAAACAGGGATGTCACACGGGGGCAACTTCCAAGGCTGCTCCTGGGAACAAGCCACTGGTATAAAAATTCAGGATAGCTGAGACTTGACAGGCACTCAGTTGAAATGACCACTGATGCTCCTCCAAACTATGCAGTTGCATGTGCTCCCTGTCACTATGAGGATCCCACACAACAATTCAGGTGCTAACACTGTTTGCAATATTCCTGAACTTCTAGAAGTTACTACTATGTACAAACTTTGGAGGTCCACACAGAAGTTTAAAAAAAAAGCAGGAACACTGATGACCACCCAGTCCTTCTAACGTCAAGTCCAATTCTAGTAGATGGCATTGTTTGATATAATGGCCTGGGACATCATTAGCTTCCTCCAGCACGGCTTCTCTGACAGCTGTAGATAAGTCCAGTGAGGCTGATAAATCTTGGGCTAGTCATTCTCCTCTGCCTTCTTGGAGGATCTTCAGCTGCTGGATCTCTCTCTGGAGGGCTCAATTTCCTCTTGTTGCTGGTCTTGGTGATGATGTGCTAATTGATGTTTTCTTTGATGCTATGATCTGATTTCTAACAATGCCACTTGGTACCCTTTGAGTGCTGTTTATGTCTCACGTGAGTGAACAGGTATTCTGTGGGTGATGTTGGAAATGGGACAACACATCAGGAACAGTATTCCTTATCCCCCACACCAATCACAGTGAAGCAACATGTAATGACCTCCCACATTGTGGCTCAGCGACTTCACCTTCACAAGGAGGAAGGATGCTCTGTCTATGGAAGAGGATGTGACAAAGATTTATCAGACTGGCTCCTGGGATGGTGCGGCTGATGTATGAAGAGAGATTGGATCAATTAGGACGATATTCCCTGGAGTTAGAGAAATGAGGGGAGTTATCTTACAGAAACCTATAAAATTCTAACAGGGTAAATGTAGGAAGGTGTTCCTGATGCCTGGAGATCCCAGAACCAGGGGTCCTGGTCTAAGGATATGGTTTAGGCCACTTAGGAGTAAGATGAGAAGTGGTGAACTTGTCGAAATCTCTGCCACAGAAAGCAGTTGAGGTCAAAATGCTGAATGTTTTCAGAAGGAAATATATATAATTCTTAGGACTAAAGTGATTAAAGGGCATAGGGAGAAAACTTAAAGTGTATTAAGTTGGACGATCAGCTACGATCATATTAAATGTAGGCTCATAGAGATGAATGGCCCACCTCCGACTCCTGTTTTCTGAGTTTCCACGTCTTAAAGAGCACTGTAGTATTAATCTTATGCAAAAACATATTGCAGAACAAAGGTGCAGATACTACAGGTTATGAGTTCAATGCATCCACTGCTGTGGCACCCCGTCCCATGCAATGCCACATTTTAACATCACATACAGAGTTGCAGCTCTGAAGTTTTGTGCTGCACTGCCAGGGATGGAAAGTAATGCAGAAATAGTCAAATCAAGTGAGACTTTTGAGCTTGTGCCCACACAGCTTTGTGTATCAGTTGTACCAGAAGAACAATTGACGTGAGATTTGAAATGTTGACAAGGTCCAGAGTGAAGTGCTGAAGGACCGAAGCAGTGTGCGAGTTGGTCCAAAAGTATCCGTTGAAACTCGTCAAATTCTGACAGGGTTGGACAGACTGGATGCAGGGATGATATGTCTCCTATCTGGCGATATGTATTCCAGAACATGGGCCCACAGATTCAGGAAAGGGGGTAGGCTATTTTGGACTGAGATAAGGAGAAATTCCTTTGCTCAGAGGCTGGTAAACTTGTAGAATTCTGCATTGCAGAAGGCTGTAGAGGCAAAAGTCACTGAACACTTTTTTTTAGGAAATAGATTTTGAGAAGTTAGAGGTGCTGTGGGGAGAGAGAGGAATTATGGCATTGAGATGGTGAATGAACTCTGGCCATACTGAATAGTGGAGCAGGCTTGGTAGGTGAATGGCCTGCTCTTGTTTTCTCGATATTGGTGTACCGAGGCTGGTGGTTTGACAGTGCCCAGCTGCATGAAGGAAGAGTGGAAGAGGACAGTATCCATGGATCAGGCAGGGAATTGGCAGTGACAGTGGAGCTATACAAAGCTGCAGAAAAGCAAGCTGTGAACTGTGGCACCAAGCAACCACTCCAAATTTCAGGTCAAAAATTGGTGTCATTTAGTTTCTCAGGAAAGGTAGAGTTAGTCAGGTGTTACATTCAAAAAAGGCAAGTTCGCTCATTGTTGTGGACCAGACCAAAGCCACTCAAAATATTCAAAAGATAGTCTAGACTCTAACTTTTTTTCTTATTTTCAAAGTAAGTGCAAGGTGTTGCAGTTGATTGGCCAAACTACCAGATTTAAAGCAAAACACACTTTATTCATCCATTGTAGTTAAAATACAACAAAAGAAAGGAGGAATTGGAATAAATTAAATCTATTGGAAAACTTAAATAATAGATATGGCAACTATTACTAATTAACTGTTCCAGTGCAATGGTATCCCTTAAACACACGCTTGGCAAAAGGCAAATTCAGAAAACAGATTGTTTCACATGCAACTCCCATAACAGGAAGAAAACCCTCAGCTTTTGTCTGTAACTGAGAAAGGGGGAAAAAGATAGCTTCCATTTCTTCATGGCCCAACAGCAACTGCTGTAAACTAAAACTAAAAATCCTCATTCTGTGGGTGCTTGACCACACCTATTCAGGCTGTTGCTATTGTTCCAACTTTAAAAACAAATTACCAAGGCATCACAATTTGCTTACTCCATTGGCTCTTAAAGCCATAGTATTGTCACACTTAATGCGACAAAAATGCAAGGAAATAAGGTAGGCACCACAGGTTTATGTGATTCAGAACTCATCTTCTAAATTTTAAAGGCAAATCCAAATAAACTTTCCCAGGAATCTACTTGCTTTCTGCATTTCCTTTATTTGCTCATTATTGCTCTCACTACTTAAATAGCAGAAAATTCTAACCTCTAGCCTATAATCTCAGAGCCACATTATCCACTGGTGAGTTTGTGTGGAAGCCTTCTTAAGCCACTGAAGTTCATGTCATGTACAATGCTGTTCAGGAGGGAATTCCAGGATTTTGAGCTAATGTTGGCAAAATTTGAATAATCTAGTATAAAAATCTGGGCTGTCGATGACCATATAACCACTTTTGTCAGTTGTCAAAAAGAAAAACCCAACTGATCCGCTAAAATCCTTTGAGGAAGGAAATCTGCCATCTTTGCCTGATCTGGCCTACATGTAACTCCAGACCCACAGCAACATAATTGACTTTTAACTACTAGGCAATGGTCTCATGGTATTATCGCTAGACTGTTAATCCAGAGACCCAGGTAATGTTGTGGGGGCCTGGGTTTTAATCCTGCCATGGAACATGGTGGAATTTGAATTCAATAAATATCTGGAATTAAGAGTCTAATGACGACCCTGAATCCATTGTTGATTGTTGGAAAACCCTATCTGGTCCTCTAATGTCCTTTTGGGAAGTATACTACCATCCTTACCTCGTCTAGCTTACATGTGACTCCAGAACCACAGCAATAAATGCTGCCTAGCCAGTGACATCCTCATTCCGCAAATGAATAAAGGGGAGAAAAGCCCTCTGGAAATTTAGGGGCGGACAATAGCCAGTGACACCCACATTAATTAGGGATAGACCTAGCCAGTGATACTGTCATCCCCTGTGAATGCATAAAATGAACAAAAATCGATGATATTTTAATGGTCTCCATCACTGAAACTAGCTTTCAATTTCAGATATGTAAACTGAATTTAAATTTCATCAATTGTTATGGGATTTGGACCCAGGTGCCCAGATCACCTGGCGCTTGAGATTACCAGTCGGTGCAACTTCGTTGACATTACCGCGATGTCACCATCCACCCCACACATCACTGTTCACCACGGAAATGCTAATCTTTTCCACTCATCACTGGGAAAGGAAATAACACCAAACCTAGTGCTATGGTCACATAATTTATTACAGTGGCACTCTCATTCCCATCTTATTTGGTTGAAATCAGTTCTCCACGTAAACGCAACAATTCATTTTTCATTAAGCCTCAATAAAATTAATTGTGAGCCAACTGTATTGTGTGCAGATTCAGCTTTTTGATCCCCTCTGGGTACTGGCTGTTTTAAACTGGGAATTAACGTTGTAATCTTTTGGTGGATTCTGTCAACTGCCTCAACAACCCCACAATGTGCGGAGATCCAAACCAACCCCAGTATTCCAACAGAGACCTAATCATGATTTTGGGCAGCATGTTGGTTCAATGGTTCGCGCTGCTGCCTCACAGTGCCAGGAACCTGGGTTCAATTCCATCCTTGGGGGACTGTCTGTGTGAAGCTTGTATGATCTCCATGTATATGTGAGGGGTTTCCTCTGGGTGATCTGGATTCCTCCCACAGTCCAAAGACAAGCAGGTTAGGTGGATTGGCCATGCTAAATTTCCCATAGTGTCCAGGGATGTACAGGCTAGGTGGATGAGCCATGAAAAAAAGCAGGCTTATAGGGATGGGATAGGTTTGGGATAGGAGGTCAGTGTGGACTCAATGGGCCTGCTTCTGCACTGTAGGGATTCTATGATAATGCAGAGACAAACAGGCACATTTTACTTTATTATGAATTGGCTTTTGATTAAAGGTCTAATCCTTCCTGTCTTAGTCACAGCCTCATGACATTTGTCATAAATTTCTTTCAGAGAATGAAACACTAAGGCACCTAGATTTCCTTCTGGTTTAGTTAACTTCATTTAAAGTGACAAAATCCATAAGGTTTGAATACCATTTATAAGACTGGCACCTGACTGAGTTCAAGAGCACTGTTGAACAATAAGTACAATTCTGATTACATCACAGCAAATTCAACTCTCGACTTGCTCAACTACTCATTTACCTTGAAGGGTTTATTTCCCTTTGAACTTGAATATGGTTTAGGCAATTATTTTTGAAAGCTCCCCGGTACTATCTCAAACTGTTTTCTTTCAACTCCTTCGGTGTCGAGAATACTTTGATTAACTGCAGCAGTCATTCACAGCCGATGCAGCAAGACTTCAAATGTCCATATAACATGGGAATCACTAACATAGCAGTAAACATCTAGGAAGACATACAATTCACATGACCATGTTAAATATATCAATCAGGATGAGGAAACAAAATCACATTTGCAGTCTGAGGATTAACATTTGTCATTAAATCCAGGAAACAAACTAATTTGATCTGTCAACCAAAAAAACAAGTTGATTTTTTTGAGAACCTCTTCAAATCCACCTGACATTCATAATGTGACAGCCTTGTTTGGATCTGAAGCCTCTTCAGGATTGGAGGCTCCTTGAGTACAGCCTTTCTAAATTATGTAGCGTTCCCAGTTAGTGTATTTTACTCTTAAATGTATGTTGCTATTTGTTAATGACAAAACATGAGACTAGAATCCAAAAATAAACTGTTCTTTATGTGAGCCTCCACCTTAGTAGCTCTCCAATTTAGCTGTGAAACTCGGGTGCAATGAAATACATTGAGGGATTTTAACAGCTTACTTTCACTTAAATGTTGAAATGCTGAAAGATGCAGGGAAGTGAATTTTGATAAAGCAAGGTGGACCAAAGTGCAGACGAGCAATGGTAATCATTGGCATAAACCAGCATTTCTGTGGCCACAAGCAAGACACCAGGATGGAGTGTTGCCTCCCTGGTGCCAGCATCAAGGTGTCCCGAACAGGCATAGGATATTCTGAAAGGGGAGGATGCACAGCCAGAGGTTGTGGTCCATTTTGAAATATATGATATTGACAGGAAGAGAAATAGATAAACTAACAGAATGGGGAAGGCTAGTAGCAGATCAGTTATAACATAGAAAAATGGAAGCTGATAGTTTTGGCTGAAGTGATGGAGGGAGTCTATATCAGGTTAATGGTCCAATTTTGGAAAATATGCTGGAACAGAGTGGCCTGGGGATACAAGTGTATTGATCTTCAAAGATGGCATGATATATGGAGAGAACAGCAAGTAAAGCACTTTGTCTTGGGCTCCATAAATAGAGGCATTGAGTACAAAAGCAGGAACTTTGTGCTGAATCTGATTAGGCATATTTGGAAAGATGAAGTCTTTGAGAGGGTACAGAGGAAATTTACGAAAGTGGTCCAAAAAGTGGTGGTGGCAGTGGGAAGAGAGGAGGTTTGGGTTAAAAATTTAGGCTGGAAGGCTGGGATTGTTCTCCTTGATCAAAGGAGATTGAGGGTGATTTGGGAGAAATCTTCAAGATTATGGCTGGCTTAGATAAACTAGAAAAAAATTCTTCCCATGAGCTAATAGTACAAGGGTAATGGCACATAAATTTTAGTTTTTGAGGAAGAGATGTAGGGGAAAGTGAAAAAGAATTGTTTTTTATGTGGCAGAACTCGTCATCCATGAAGGTGATGGGCAGAGATAGAGTGGTTTCAAAAGGAATTTGGATGATAATGATCTTGCATGGCTACAGCAATCAAACAGGAAATTGAAAATGACTGAATTGCTCGATGTGACACCAGTATGGCCTTAATGGGCTGACTGGCCTACTTCTGTGCTGTCAATTACTCTCCGTCTCTAAGGAAGCACAGTAGCATAAAGATAGTAATAGACAGGAAAGAGACGGACTATAACTTTCCATTTATTATGCACAATTCCACAGGATATTAGCTAATAAGATAAGAAAATTGTACAGAAATATAAACCCAGAATATTACTTCAGACTAAGTTATGACAGATTGGCAAAGGGTCGAAGGTTCAAACCAGTAAAAGCCAAATACAAAAATCTGTACAGAACATATAACAGACAGGAAAACAGATTGTAAGTGTTTCATGATTTGGCAGCGGTTTTTGCTCACAGGTTTATTCCTTGAAATAAATCATTGCAAACAGCAATTTTTACAATTCACTTACATTTCAATTCTGAACATTGTGAAGCTAAAAATTAAATAAGGGATCTATAAAGAAGCATCGTCTGTTAAATTGAAGCTTACATTGAAAAATGTTTCAGAGCTTCAGGATTTGATCATTCCAAAACTTTCTGCTGGGTCCAGAAGTCCTAACTCATAATTAATGTACAATATGATTAATGCAGAAAATAGTTTGCACACTTCTCCACTATTAACCATGCACCATCACGTTCATCCTCTACATCTTGCAGTGTTCTGCTTATGCAAGATAATAACAAAAATGTATAGCTGGCGGAATAGGGTTTTGAAAATTCTTGCAATAAACAATGCTCAGAATATTTCATTTTTTTGGCATTGTTGCACCCCTGCAGTTGGATTCTGATAGTGAAACTTGATTGTACAGATTATTGTGATACGTGATTTCAATTCCTGACAGAATTCCCTCTCAAACTATCAACAGTCGAGACCGTTTTCCTGCTTCTCCAATGGTCTTACACTTTTAATATGAGACAAAAAGAAACACTAAAGGTACAAAGAACTAAAGAACAAAGAACAGTACAGCACAGGATGGGTCCATTGGACCGCTAAGACTGTGCCGACGTGGGATGCCTTTCTAAATTCTGTTAGGTCAACCCCTCAACCTTTGACATTCAAGTAAAAACATGTCAAGTTTGCCCAATCTCTCTTCATAGCTAACACCCTCCAAATCTGGCATCATCTGGTAAATTGTTTCCGTACCCTCTTCAAAGCCTCCCCTTCCTTCTGTTAGTATGGTGACCAGAACTGTACACAATATTCCAAATGTGGTCGTACTTAAGTTATATACAGCTACAACATGAGTGCTGCTTTTTATATTCCACAATCTGACAGATGAAGGCAAGCATGCCATATGCCTTCTTGACCACTTTGTCCACTTGTGTTTCCACTTTCAGGCAGAGACCCTTCCAACACTACTCTCTGTTTTCTATGACTAAGCCAATTCTGTCTCTATCTTACCAGCTCACTATGGATCCCATCTGACTTCACCTTTTGTAGCAGCCTACCATCAAGGACCTTGTCTAAGGCCTTGCTTAAGTCCATGTAGACAACATCAGCCACACTGTCCTCATCAATCATCTTCGTCACTTCCTCAAAAATTTCAATCAGGTTTGTGAAACACAAACTGTTCTACATAAAGGCATGTTGCCTATCACTAATACAATCATATTTTTCCAAATGTGAGTAAATCTGTCCCTGAGAATCTTCTCCAATAATTTCCTTACCACTGACGTAAGGCTCATCAGCCTGTAATTTCCTGCATTGTTTCTTTTGCCCTGCTTAAACAAAGAAAACAACATTGGCTATTCTCCAATCTTCTGGGACCTCTCCCATGACTAAAGATGGATACAAATATTTCATACAGGCAATTTCCTCCAACTGCCTCCCTCAGCATTCTGCACAGATCCCATCAGGTCCTGGGGACTTTTCTGCATTATTGCTTTTTAAAACACCCAACACCTCCTTCTTTTTTATATGGACATGTCCTACAATATCAATACACCCCTCCTGAGACTCACCATCTATCATATCCTTCTCCTTTGTCAATACCTGTTGACTTGTCAAAACTGAAGTTTCATAAAACTGAAATAGTGGCAAACTTCAGACTGACATCATCCTAATAGACAGAATAAGTCATTTAACAAAGTATTAACTTCACCATCCAATAATATTGTACCACAGGAGTTGTCAGCTAAAATTATATTTTTCTAATGAAAGTAAAATTAATATATTTTCTCAAGCAATTTTAAGAAGCTTTGAAGGATTAGCGGATTCAAATGATTTAGTCATAAATCAACATATTGTTGACTGATTAGACATTGAAATTTAAACTTGGAGCTGCGATGAGTAATTTTTTTTAGAAGTAGACAGCAGGAATGCAAATATAGTTGCAAGCCACAGTCCTCTGAGGAAGGGTCATCAGACCTGAAACGTTAACTCTGACTTTTTTTCTTCACAGATGCTGCCAGTCCTGCTGAGCATTTCCAGCAACTTCTGTCTTAGTTCCTGATTTACAGCATCCATAGCTCTTTTGATTTTTATTTGGTGTTTGGCCTAAACCTGCTCCCATACCTTGCATGCTTGTGAAACACACACTATTTAATATTACATATAAATGGAACATGCACAATATAGAACAAATATACAGACACACTACATACAAATCTTGTATTGTCAGCTTTGTTCAGTTGATCGTGCTCATATCTTAATGAGGAGGTTGTGAGTTTAAGTCTCAGAAAAGAATTTGAGTTTATATTGTAGGTTGGCACTAAAGAAAAGCACTGGAGGAAGGTTGCACAGTTGTAGGTTCCATCCTTTAGATGAGATTTTGATCTTGGTCTTCAGGCTGTCTAATCAAGTAGATGTAATTGGTCAACTTAAGGACCAGAGCTTGAGTCCAAAGGAGTGAGATACAAATTGGGTATTGTATTTCAGCAATATAGTGGCACTACTCTCTGGCCCTTAGTGTTTTTGCTTCCCACTGGTTTCATCATGCTGTGGCAATGGAAGAATGGGGCTGCATTCGGCTATCATGGCTTAGCAGGTCATTAGGGACCGTGCATTTTGAAGCCAAAGATGAAGATGAAAATAAGCAATGGGAAATCCCAGGGAGGAGAAAGGATGGCTACAATGTTGGACTAGAAGCAGATAGTGCAGATGACGGATTGAAACTTGGCAGCAATGTGATGCTGATACTTAGCATTTAACTCTCCATTCCTGACTAACATCTAGCAAAAAACTATTGCCAGCTCAAGGATTTTATTATTGGGATGGCAGGACTGCCATGTGAGGAAATATCGGCTTATACATGCTGGAATGAAGAATGAAAGGGGAATCTCACAAAAACATATAAAATCCTGATGGTACTGGATAGGCTAGATGAGGGAAGAATGTTTTCAATGTTGGGGAAGTCCAGAACTAGGGTCACAATCTGAGAACAAGGGGTAAGCCATTCAGGACTGAGAAGAGGTAGAATTTCTTCACTCTGAGTTGTGAACCTGTGGAATTCTCTTGCACAGGACTTTTCTGGAGCCAGTTCATTAGATATATTCAAGACGGAGCTGGACATGGCCCTTGCAGTCAAATGGATCAAAGGGTATGAAGACAAAACTGGAATGGGATCCTGAGATTGCATGATCAGCAATGACAATATTGAATGATGTTGCAGGCTTGAAGGGCCAAATGGCCTACCCTTGCATCTGTTTTCTATGTTTCTATATAACAGAACAGAAATAGCTAGAGAGGAGGTGGTTCAGGTATGGGACAATACCTAACTGTGGAGTTCCCTTTCGCAAATTCTGCACTAACTGTTTTGGAAATAACTTTTTCATCATCACTTCCATTATTCAATTTGTATCACTTGACATTTGCTTTGTCCTACATACCTTTATTTCTCTTTCTAACATGAATTCTCCCAATGTTTCTCAATTCTTTACATTCATTCAGTCTTGTCATTCGTTGCTTCCCAGATTATTTTTCACATCTTCCATCTGTCAATGTTCTTGTCTCCTACCCTTAACTTCCCTTCCCTCCCTGCCCAATCCACCACATCCTTCCCTCCCATGTTCTTTTGCTGGCTTGTGCAATCTTTGCTTTCTGTTAGCAAGGAGAACCTGCATTGATTGCTGCAAAGGAACAAAACTCTACTGCTGCTCATGTGAACTGAAACGGCTCATAGTACAGAGATTTAATCACAAAACAGGAGAGATGCCTTCTATGCAGGTTGAAAATTGAGGAGAAGATTGTGTGGGCATGTACGTTACAAACTGTGAATAAAACAGATGGTTTGTTTCACTGACAGGATGTAAATTATGCTCGCTCGTACGCTAACCGCATTTTATCAAGTTACCCTGGTGATTACTTTTTTTTCTAAGTTATAATTTTCAGAATTTAAAGTCCATGGCTAAAAGCTGTAATTCATGTTGATCAAACAATGCTAATACAAATCTTCTAGGGCAAAGCCAAAATCATTCTTGGTTCCATTCTCAATTAACAAATTGTATAAAAAGATTACAGCAATTCTGCCACACAAACTCCTCATAAATATGTAACATAGAACTGGTTGAAACCAACAATGCACAACATAATCTACTTAAGGAAAAGACCAATTGCAGATTACTGAAGCTAATATTTAGTGTCTGTACTTCCTGGAAATAGTTAGAAATTTTACGTCAGCAATATTAATGAGTGGGGACTTTCAAAGAAGTGGACAAAAACGTGGTATGAATTATTGTTTCACTTCTTTAATTTTCTCATATCTTAGTCCTCCTGAACCCTTTTTTACTTTGGCACACAAGTTCTCAATTCTCAAATTAGCAAGACTAAATAATCTATGTTTCATCCACTGAAATAGGAGAAGTGTCTGAGAGCAAACATATCATTTCTTCCTGCCAGCGAATTGTGTGATTGCAATTAGCACAGAGAGAAAGTGAAACACACCGCAAAGAAAGACCAGAAATGTCATCTGCAAAGTGCTTGTGGATTATTTAACAAATCATGCTTTGGCCATCAGATCTGTTTAGGCATTAACAGCAGATCTAACGAAAGCACTACAAGTTTAAAGAGCAGAGGCTGACTTTGCAAAGGCAGCACTTAAGTTACAATGAATTATAAATCAGCAAAGATGTAAACCGTGCAAGATTTAAAAACAAACAGAAATGTGCCAAGTGCAGTCTGCTGCTCACAAACCTATCAGGCAATGCACCAAGCATCTGCCCTGGCTATCAGACTGTGTAACAGGAGATGATGACGAGACAGCAAATGGGAATGAAAAACCTCAATACAAAAGGTCTGCAATATCACCATATCCAGTGTCTTTAATTTCATTTCAAAGAAGTTAATTAAATCACATCTGATTCCCAATTGCCTTGTCCATGTCTGTCCCCTGCAGAACAAAGGGACATTAAATTCTGGAGCCTGGGAGGTGGGGAGACCTTTAAGTGTGCTACACAGTTCTGATTTCAATATCCAAAGAGACAGGTATTCTACACTAAACTCACAACTGCTATGGGCTGATGCAGCACAAGCTCATATTGAGAAATGAAATATTCCCCCCTTAGTAGACAGATCTAAGGAATGATTCAAAACATATCTGCTTCAACATTGATTTGCTGTCATTTGTGTTCCTCCTATGCATTTGTTACATCTTGATCACACAAGCTGTAATGTAATCTGTTACTGGGTATGACCAATGTAACTCTTTCTAAAAAGCTAACCGTATTACAGATGAAGGGAGGAACAGGCGCTATCCTATCATGTCGCATAACCAGCAGCCTCCAGTCTTCTGACAAAGCTTGACCCTTCCCTGGGAGACAGAAGAGGTCAAGACCCCTGCAGCTAGCTGCCTGGTAAAACACTAACATAGAGCGACGAGTGGATATTGAAAACATATTCTCAAGGCTCTGGTTGTAAAAATATTAGATGAACATGATCCATTTAGTCAGAATACCTTGACCTTTTTTTCCCCTTAAACTGTTCAGATAAATATGGAATCTCCTCAACAATACAAAAAAAGAAAGCCATGACAAATAAAGTATAACCTGGTTAACAGCCATGCATCAATAGACAGAATGTTTTATTTCAAAGTGGAATTTATTCTTTAATACAATTCAATGCAGAAAAACACTTTTTTCAATATTTTTAAATTTGTTCTTATCTCCAATGATGTCAGCTTTTTTTAAAACAAGAAGTATTTTCATTTCCTAATGTCTTGATACATTCATTATCCAATGCATTTTTCTTACTTAACAATTTTATTTTGCTGTACATTCCTGCATTTACATACAGAGAGAAAATATTTGACAGTTGCTTAAAAGGCATTCTCAAACGGCGTGGAGCACTTTAACTGTACAAGCCTAGCATTGCCTGGGCAGTTAAAATTTGCCAATTAATTTACCCTCCAATGTCCTGCCTTGAACCTGAAGTCTCCCATTTTATCCATGTTTTATGATCAAGCAACAAAAGTTGCCACCTGAAGCTGGTGGATTGTAGACAAAGCCTGGACGGTATCATTGACTGACATCTGCCATTACAACTTTGGCCGCAGTGAGAAAATCAAAATGACTGTTCCACCAGGTTAAGACAGTTGGGAAATGATCCAGAACCAAAACCATTTCAAAGTGGTTTACATTCTTTCTGGGGCAATAGGGACCGTAATGTTCATTTGAGCCTACAAGGAACATTTAGTTCTCTGGTGCAGGCTCTCTCCTGATCCCAAAGGACCCACCAAAAAACGTAACCATCTTTCAATTTAGACCGAACTGGGCAAAGATCCATTTTCCATGTTAACAGAGAGAAAAAAAAAATCAGGGCTGCAGTCTTCAAAGACTACGGAGAACATTTTCCCCTCAATATCACTTCAGCTTTGTACATGTAATATCCTGGTTGAACAGTTAGCATAAATGAGTTCACAGTCATAATGATGGAAAATTCCACAATCAACTTTCAAAAAGGATCCAATAACAATCAGAATAATGGCACAAAAGCTCACTCTAGGAATTTTAAAAATAAAAACAAAGATCTAATCCAAGAGATTTTTCACTGGAACATCTCTAGTCACTGCCAGGAATTTCTTTTTTAAATAGCTATAAATAAAACATAACCTCAAACAGATAGTGCTGGTGAAGGTATAATCAGCACTTACTCAAACTGTTGATACTTAACATCTTCCTAGCGCAAACACAGGTCACCTTCATCTCAAAAATATTGCCATTGTTGGAAGGAACTTCACATTTGAACTTGACACCTATTCTGCAGCAAAAGTAGCAAATAAATAAAGCTACATTTTACATACCTTCTTGCAGCTGCCATCCCCAGCATATTCACAGCGGTGGGCAGAGTGCGACATTTATATCTTATTTTAGGCTTTAATAAGTTGCTTTGAACCTACCATCGTGTTGAATCACCCGATCAGTTACTAAGTGCTGCAAGTCAAGCCATTTTCTGCATTAGACAATAATTCCATTTGCAAATGCTCAGAAACTAAATTAAGTAAAATGTGCTTCACGAAGAAAAGTCCAAGTACAACTGTGGCATTCACAGGCTTGGCTGAAAGGATCCTGGTGATTTGAAATGTAGAAAAAGGTAGTATTGCATTTGAGTCAATTTCTAATCTTTAAAAAGCCAAATTATTCTTTTCTACTTTGAAATATTTCTGGGACAGTGATAGCTACATTTTTGACTCCTGCATGGACACCTACTGCCAGAGATGTAACAAGGAGCCGTTTTCTTCATATTTTGATTTACAGATCTTTGGCATCTCGAAGATGTGTTGCAAGATGCCTGCTAGCATACATCAAAATAACCATGGAACATTTTGCTGGGTCATTGTAATGTATTGTATGCTTATAGGCAGGTTTTGTCCATTGGGATTTCCTCAGGACCTTGGGGAAGTTAAAAAGATATGAATCTGAAGACAGAAGTGATTCAGATCTTATCCACCGATGAAATCTCTGTCAAAACTAGAAATAAAAGTGCAGATGGACTAAATTACAGCTCCTTTCCAATGAAGGTAACCATTACATGATTAATAAATTAAAACCTTCCCACGACAGAATAATAAAAGGGTAAAAATGTGACCCCTCAGATGAAGTCAAAAGTGCAACTGGCCTGGAGCCAGGTGATTTTTTTTCCCAGGCGACTGGTCCTCGGGAGGGTTGTGATCTCCCAGCTTCTATTAGCATCTTGTTACCCACTATTCAGGCTTTTCAATTACTGTTGCTTTAATATTACTTTACAGCTAGGAGACCTGGGTGCATTCCTTTCTTTTCTCTCATCCTCCCTGTGTTGAAATCAAGGCATTGACTTTTTATGTTCATTATTCTTTCCCAGACTTCATAATTGTTGAATTCCTCATCTTTCATAATAGTTCTTTCCTCCTACAATGTTCAAGGTTTTAAAAATAAGCTTGCTGTGAATTAGGCTTTACTACTTAAAAGGAATTGTGGCAGAAACTTCAGGTCTTCCCAAATCAGGATTGGAGGCAAATCTGACCTGAAAACACCTGTGCCACCCACCATGCTGGCTTCCTTACCTTGTTCCCATCTCCAGTCATTTTTGTCACAATTATAGACCTCAGTGGTAGGCTAAAAGGGGCAGCTCTCCAGTCGGGCATACATTTGCTTTCTGGCTACCTGTGTATGGATGCAGCCAAAAGCTACCACTCTTAAAACCTCAGTGGGTTAGCTGCTGAACCTGATTCTTCTGCAAAACTTTGGAAATACTGATTTATTTTGTGTTTTAAGCCAGCACTGCTACCTACACATTGAGATACAAGCCTGGAATACCTCTGGTCTGCACATACTTTGCCCCTGGATTTTGCTGCACTTATCACTGAGCTAGACTTTTCAATTCCTTGTGCACTATGACACTCCATCATTTATGTCTGAATATTTCAAGTTCCCAAATGTAGCTATGCTAGTGTTGTGCCCAGGACCTCTCACTTCACATCATCCTTCTAGAAGTGTGTCTTCTCTCTTGCTGATGTCAGAGTAACATAATCAGTTGTATTATGATTTGCATGAATTTCATTAAACCACAAACATCTTCATTGTTAAAAAAAATCTTAGTTATTTATTGCTCCTCTCGAGCTGAAAGAGCTTTGATCAGCCCTCCAACTTAAAGAGCCCACCCTCCACTCTTAATTGGGCAAGGAATCTATCTTGATATGAATTAATGTGGTGTATCTGTAAAATTCCCAAAAGGATTATTTTCTCAAGAGCTAGGTTTGGAACTTGAAAACTGTTCTGACTACTATTTCCTGCTCCTGGCATGAAAACTTACCTCTTGAGGTTCTTTGTTTTCATTAGTCATTTGTACAAACTTTGATTTCAATCCAACTTGAAAAATCATCAGTCATTGGAGAACTTCAGTGGAGATCTTTGCAATGCATGGCATGTCTGACTGGATTATTGCTCCAGAATGTGCAAATGAAGACTTCATACATGTTGCGGAAAACTGTGAATTTGTACATCATGCTAGTTCCTTATATATTCTCAGTCCAAAGGTGAAGGCTGAACACGAAGTCAGAAGTATCAAATCACTGTCAAAGAAGATTGAAGACATTCAAACATTCAAGAGATTCCTGAACTCCAGGTCTGTTCCAAGGTTATGTGGGCTTACACCATCAGGAATGCTGATGTGAAGAAAGCTTGGGACATAAAACTCATTCCAAGCAAAATGTTACCTACAAGGCTAGAAGACCACAGACAGTGGAAGTCAAAATAAAATGTTATTGAATCTAACAAATTTCTAATTATAGCAGGATCTATTGTACAGAAACCTACACAAGTTTAAAGAAAAAGAAAATGTATGGATAAATGGCCAAGGCAGAGCAAGAGTAATTGTCTAGAAAGATGCTAACTAACAATGATCTTAGGTGGTATATAATTTGGAAGGTGCTGTAAGAAATATAAGTAATCTTATTTCTATTCACCAAAGACAGAGTCAGATGAAGCAGATATTGACCCTAAGATTTAGAAGGAAGCTGATACTACAAACTTCAATGAAGGCTATACAAGTCCAGAAACAAGACTTCAGAGAAAGGCCAGTAATCTTCTGAGCCTTCAGGGAAAGTATGAAGACTCTGGACAGGTTGAATCTGTGATGGCAGAGATTGGGGGTGGAGAAGGGAGCATGAGGGGACATTAAGATAGTGTGTAAAAATAAAAAAAAGATTGTGCAAGAATATATACATGGCATTACCAACAGATGAGGAGAAGGAATCAGTTCCATTCATTGCAGCACCCTATTGGTCAGCCCAAATAAGTAATTGCATTTCTTTTAGAACACAGATAATTAGATTTCAATCAAAATTTGGGTTGTTGGAAAATGAACGAAATGGAAGGAAAAGGATGTATGTTATCTACTAACACCAAGAAAAATTAATAAGACACAACAAACACACAACAAACTAAAATATGTTTAAAAGGAGAGAGTTGTACCGACAGGGACAATAAAGTTACTCAGATTAAAAGTTCTTAGAGTCTTTGAGGTGTGGGAATGCAACCTGAAACCTGAGTCCACGGTTGTTTAATTGTGGCTTTCTTTCTCAGCAGTTGTAAAATATGTCGAATTCAGGAGTTTCCAGTGAATGGTTATTTTTCGAAGTTGCTTTTTTACCAAGCACTGACTTCGGAGGTTGAGAGAAAAAGGCAAAGAGAGATAGACCCCACTTTTCAGGTTCTGTTAAAATAAAGATAACAAGGTGTAGAGCTGGATGAACACAGCAGGCCAAGCAGTATCATTAGAGCAGGAAAGCCGATGTTTTGGATCGAGACCCTTCTTCACCTTTCTGAAGAAGGGTCTTGACCCGAAACGTTAGTTTTCCTGCTCCTCTGATGCTGCTTGGCCTGCTGTGTTCATCCAGCTCTACACCTTGTTTTCTCAGATTCTCCAGCATCAGCAGTTCCTACTATCACTGTTGAAATAAAACCCTGTTTCTTTCTTTTTGGTTTGCTGCTCAAAGACAGCAATTGCAATCCATCCATTTCTATATCCATGAGTCTAACTTTATTGTCTTTCCAAGCTGATTGCTCAACAGTCATCCAGCCGTTCATCTCCAAAGATGTTAACTTGTCATGCTAGCATGAACAAAAAAGTGATGTGGATTTCTTGACTCTGACCTAATTGTGTGTTTTCATTGTCTTTGGATGAAATGGTGTTTTCAGCATAAATGGTTTGATGTATTTTGCACAGGTTCTATGAACTTGCTTCAACCTATGGTTAGATGATTGCAGGAATCATCTTAGTCCATGAAGGTCTCCATTGTTAAAATCAGATGATGGATGTTGAATATTGACAGCTCACCATAATAACTCAGGAAGCTTGACTGAAGAGGAACATTGTTTATTGTTGAATACCAACACACAGCAACGGCTTATGATGCACAGAGACAAGTCCCAGCTTGGGACAGACTGCTCTGCAAACCCATCCCTTAATGTTATTTTCTAATCAACATGCTCAGGGACGTTATTACACACTGCTGGATCAGGTGGAGCTTGAATCCTGGCCTCCTGGTCCAGGGTACAGTCACTATCACTGCACCACAAAACCTTTTTGCTTTTGTTTCTACTGGGTCTGCTTTATCAGGGTTCAGTTTAAGAGTTTCTAGTTGGGCAGGACATTGATATTACCACAGGGAGATTAATTAGTGATTCCCCATGAATCTTGTGGGGGTTAGTATGCTCATGTTTACTGTTATTGTAACGACAGACAAAGACTTGGAAGAGGGTGTGAGATATTTAGTGTAATGCTTTAAAAGGGTGTCTGTAACAATGTAAGTAATACCTACCACTGTGGTGTAAGAGATCACAAGGGCCACATTCAGAAAAAAAAATCACGTTTTCACCAAATTTAGTCATGCTTCTGCAAATCAGTAAATAATTCCCAAATGTGTAATAAACCAGTTATTGTTCAAACCTTTTAAAGACTCAGTCATGTCTCCTAGCTAGATTAACACAAAATATAATTGCCCATCCGCTCTGAGCTTCACATTTACCTCAGTTTAGGTGGTCAGCAAAACTCCTGTCAAAAGCAGGTTAGGGGCCCATGTATTTAAATAAGGGCCAACCAACATTATCAAGACCCCAAATACCACTCATCTCAACCATCAAATGAGATGGGAGCCCACTTTGCTGGTATTTAGAAGGGGTCAGCTGGAACCTACTGTTTTATCAAAATGCTCCAACACTACTTCTCCCTTCTAAGGCGCTGTTGAAGGTCTGTGCTGAGCACAGCCCCATGAGATTCCCCGATTTCTAAAATAGGCAAGTTGCTTTACAGCCAGTGCCCTTCAGACCTGGTAGCTCCATTCTTGACTGTAACTGAGAGCCATATACCAAAAGCAATGAGGCTTGCTACCTAGCTAATCGGTGTCAACCCCTTTAAATATTGAACAAAAACAAACCAAAAATTGGCTGCAGCTTATAAAATACTTGAGTTACAAAGGATAAGAAAACTTTAGTAAATAAAGTGCAATCATGTTTCTTACTATCATAAACTTTACCAACATTGGTGTTTGGATTGAACTGTTTATTTGAAGCCAACAGGTAGACCACGAAGGAAAAGCAAATTTGGATGAAAAAAAATGAAAAAGGTTTTTGGCTGAGGAGATCCCATCTGAAAGCACAATAATTGTAAAATTATTTCAAACACTGTTATATGCTTTCTATAAGATTCCTGCTGCAGTAATGTCAATAGGTAGTAGCACTCATCATTTACAATTTGAATCAGTTCACTAACACATGCAGTTGCAGTTTGTTGTAAGTGCTAGCCATCTAGTCATGTAAAATTACTAACATATACTGACTAGATTTATTCACAATATTTCCTGCAGAATATTAAATCGATGAGCTCCTTAAATAAAGTTTTATAATACTCTACTAAGAAAGCTTCTGCATATCACTGCCAGAAGTGCATAAACAGATATATTTAATAAGACTTTGAGATATAAATAACAAGTTAAATTGGAATAAAACTTCTTATTCGTGAAGGAGTTGAGGACATTTATATTGGACTCATTCTGCCAGCTCGTAGATCTGAGCTTGCAAATTTCATGACTTGGGATAAATCAGAAATTTTGTGGGACATGTTCCCAAAACTGTCATCTGACTGGCTTGCTCATTCTATGTTAATTACTAAACATCACTTGTATTGGTACTGCTAATGGCCAGATTTGTTCACTATTGTTTTAAAAGAAAACATTCAGGAGCTTCACATTTCTAGACCACATATTATTTAACTATTAGCGGTAAATCCATAATAGTGATTATAATGGCTCCCCTATCTCCAACCCTTTAGTTCAATGAAGGAGAAAAGGTACAAATTGCAATAAATTGGTGCACTATGACAGTTTAGTGTGGAAGCACATTTTGTTTTACCCTGGCCTCAATCATAATCTTTTCCTTTGAATGTTTTGATGAGAGAAGATCTCATTCTCAGGAGATTCACATCCTTACTCTGCAGTTCAGCCCAAATCTGCTTTAGCTCCAGGCTAATTCCTCCTGGGGTAAATAAAATGGCAGAACAGAATAATGTTAGCGGGGTTTATTTATTATAAAGTGATCATATTATTCAAATGCAATTCTACTAAGCATATTGCAGCTTAAGACACTTTCTTGGAATGGATAATTTTACTGACAGATTGTGGGATAATTTTACTGATGACATTTCTCTGAAAACATTCTAATATTGGCATTTCTGGCCTGCTGTTTCAGCCGAACATATGTTTGCATTTCATCCTTTCAAATAATCCCATTGCTTGGCGCAGTCTTTGGGTAGTTCTTATCTATTTAATGATACTAAACAGCCAAGTTCCCTTAATATCTTAAAATAGATTAGTTCCAAAATAACTAAAACAAAATAAAGGCTTGCAATACATGCATACTTTCTATTTAAGGAGCACTGAGCTATTGTGAACTTGAGCGGAGGAGGGTCATTCAACATCCGTAAGTTGGGACCTCCTACTTCAAGAATGAGTCTCTGACAAGGATTTCCTGGAAGAACAATGGGAGAATTGATCATCCTCTTAGATGAACTTTATAACCGTTTGCCAGTTCTTGCAAGATTGTCAGCAATTGTTTTCACAACCTCACTGCTGAATTCTCCATTAGTTATTTCACTTCTTCCTCATGGTTTAACTTGTCAATCATTACAGTCAAGTTCTCATTTACATTCCTTCGTTTAAGCCTGCAGCATCTTCTGAAAAGATGTATTGGAGAAAATTTTAACTGGAGGTGATGTTAGAAAGAAAACAAGATCTAATTAGCCGCTGATGTTGATGAAATGGAGAATTGGGCGTGGATTATAACTAAGGCATAATCAATATTGGCAGCTTTACAGAATCACTCAAAGTTAAATGGCTCCCATTATCTTCAGATACTGTTCTGGCTGGGCATTGACTCTGCTTAAGTACTAGCTTTTGATTTGTGCTTACATTCTGAGTGAGTAGGTAGGATATCTATTCGAATCCATAGTGAATAGTTAGGCAAACCTTCAGCCAGGGAAGTTTATCCTGCTGTGATTCACTGAGGAGGATTGGATGCATGGACATAAATTTAAACATCACTTCTCACTCCTCTGAGCTACTATAAATCTGAAGACCGCTGTATTATAACTTCTGTTGGAGTAGGAGGTTCCGGTATTGTCTTTTCTACTTTAAGCATTAAAACATGAATCTTTCTTGAATCAATTTTGGTTGATTTCTTTTCCATACACATCAACCTGCTATATGTCTTCCCTTTGATTTAATATGTCCTCTTGACATAAGCTTCATTGGTTTTAATGAAGGACTCTCCTCTTGTCCCAGGCATTCTTAACTATGGAGCTGCCTCTTTCAAAACGTATTGCTTATTGAAGGATACAATGACTTAAGTGAGATTTAACTATGGATGCCAATTAATCTAAATTGGAAAACAGGAAACACACACAACGGGCCTGTTCATCCTTGACATGAAATGTTTCAGATGAAACATAGTTTTTAGACATTTGTTATAAGTTTCTTGTATCTCCTAAGTAGATGTCCAACATTGTTTCTACGTGGAAAATAAACCTTCTGTCAGAATAAATGAGCTGCTGAACCTAGTAGCTCCAATGTCCTCAGTTTTCTATTTTTCTCTTGTATTTTAGCTGCTGATAAGTTCCATAACAGCAAGGAAACAGGTAAGCTAGAGCAATTGAGAAATTATTTCCATACAGCATTTATTCTTTAATATCTCTCTGCGGCACGATAGCAATGTTTTGATAGAATGAAAACTGTTCAGGGAACACCATATTGATAAAGTGTCACCAGCCAGTAATGAGTCGATGAGTCTTTTCAGGAAATTTTATTCATTCTGTTGTGTTACCAAGTCACATCACTGGCTGATATTGAACATTTAGCAAGATTCTCCAGCCTTGGCACTTGCCTGGCAGCAGCACATGCCAACAACCAAGAAGTTTTTCCAGTCACCAGGAAGACAGATGGGTCAGTTGCCTATCTGACAAAGACTGGTCACCATTCAAACCATTAAGATCAGGTTACAGGGAATTATCACTGCACACCAGAATTTCATTGGTAGCAAAGCCACCATTTGGGAATGTAGCCCTCCTGTCACCAGAGGCTCCATAATGTGCATAAACCATCTGCCCATTGAATTCATCAACCAATGACCTCTTCACATCTGACAGATTTATTCTATATGTCTTGTCCTACTGTAGGCTGTTGTTTGCATCCAGGACATCCTCAACAGAACTTTTCTTCATGTGAATTAAACTGGCCCTCAATGTACAATTTATAACTGTTGTCTTTAGTTGAAATTAGTGAATGCACTGACAACTTTGAAACCATTGTCCAATTGCTCACTGGAATATTATAGTATCAGATTTCATTTCTCAATAACCCTCTTCAAACGGGCTGCTTTTATTGCAGCAATCCATTGTACAAATGTCTGATTTTGCAGTCATTGTTAGATTTTTCATCATTACTACAAGCAGGTATAATTGAGGCATTCAAGAAGACATTAGATGATCATTTGAATAGGAGCAGCATCTGAGTTTACAGGTAAAAGACAGAAGAATTGCTCTTCATCAAAATGCTCATTTGAAGAGTCGATGAAGACTCAACTGACTAAATAGCCTCCTTTTGTACTAAAGTACTGCTGTGATTAGAAAAGCTCCAGCAATGGCACTTGGCTACCAAGTACTAGGAATAAAAGTCGACATTACAGGCACTAATAAGCCAGTGGAAACACAGCAGGAAACACAGATAAATGAGCATCTTATTTATCTGATCAGATTCTGAAAGTGTTATAGTTAATCTAAATAGTTGTGTTGGTAAATGAGGTGCCTGCTTACCACACAGGGCTGGATAGCAATTGACAGATCTGATGGTTCCACAATCCACACTGCTCAGCAGATTCTCCAGAAAGAAATAAATTTCTGGCTCGCTCCTCAAATTGAACACTATGACACCGAGCAGAGCAAAAATTTTCAACAATGAATCACACAACCACCATCCTCTTTCACGCAACCCATGCCCCTCATAAACAACAATACAAAGTCAGATGGAGGCCGAGGCAGAAAACATCCTTGAAGTAAGTCAAATACATTGCTTTGTGAGGTCAGAAGCAATTGGACTTTAAAACCAATCGAAAGGAAAACCCGAGATAACTAAGTGTGGAGCTGGATGAATACAGCAGGCCAAGCAGCATCTTTTGTGCTCCTAAGATGCTGCTTGGTCTGTGTGTTCATCCAGCTCCACACTTTGTTATCTTGGATTCTCCAGCATCTGCACCTCCCATTATCTCTGATCTAAAGGAAAACCCATATGCTTGGTGAAATGAAGTCAAGTAATCACTGTGAAACTCGATGTCAAAAGTCCTCAGAATGGCAGGGAAAAGAAAAATTGAGCGGAGGAGAGATTTTGGAGTTAAATCATTTTGAATTCCTGAGAGGAATGATTTGGAGTAATGATTTTACAATTGAAGTTTGCAGGCCTGGGAGTCTGTGAGAAGATCCCAGGAGGTCTGGGAAGTTATCAGAGTTGAGCCTGGCAGAGGCTGAATATCCTGTGTGTCAAAAACACACACTCTTGAGAATTCTGGAATTGATGTTTTTTCCACATTTGTTAACATACTTGTGCATGTTTTCTTTCTATATCTGTGTGTGAATAAAAATGTTTGCTGGAATGACATCTCGTACTAGTTGACACTGTCTTTCCAAAACTAGGGCAGGAATTCCCTGGGGACATGTCAATATTTGCAAGGGGCGCACTCCACACAGAAAGTTTGAAAAGCAGAGTTATAGAAGCAGTGTAGACAATGACAGAGATACTTATGGCCCATATGGAACTGAGGAACTGCTAACTGACATTATGAACCATGTCAACCTTTTTACAGTTTCATAATACCATTTAAAAATGCGGTAACTGTGAAAAGTAATGGAATTATAAAATCACATGCACACTCTCATAGCTCATATCTCATCTGTGCTGTCTCTGTCTGAATGCTAGTGGCAGGGATGATAAGATTATTTGGCTGCACAAGACAGTTGAGTTCAAACCTAATATTGCAAACACTGAGAACTCAACCATCATTCCCAAATGTTTATGAAGAAAATACATATCGCTAAAATCATTTGACTATTGGTAGGGGTAGAATATTTGACATGTACTAAAATCAGTGCAGGCTATTATTAAATTGAAGATTTATTTTGCTGTTTAAAGCAATAAAGTGATAATTAAGAAAGTGCACACCATAGTTTTATGATGTTGTAAAAAATTCACTTACTTTAATGGTTTTAATCTTCTGAACCAGTGCTAGTAATCTCTTTGCACTACTGAAGATAAATGTTTTGAAGATTATGCAGCTTTTTATGTCACTAAACCAGAAATAACCCACAGTGCAAGTATCAGGATTAAAGCCAGGATTACTTTACATTATACAAAAAAAAATTGACAATGTATCTGAAAGTGAGGTGCAAAATCCTAGAGCAGTTAAGACAGTCCAGGCTGTGATTTGGCAGCTCACTAGCTAAGTAAGGTCCGTTACACATGGAACTGCAATGGATCTTGCGTGATCCTGCTCTTCCAGCATTACAACATTGGCTACACATCAAAAGTACTTCAGTTCAAAAGCACTTCAGTTCCTGTCAAATATTTTGAGTTGTTGTGAGGTCATGAAAAGTGGTATCTTTTATAGGAATCAAAAATGTAATTAAAATAATGAGGATATGCACAAAGCTGAAGAGACAGGGGCTTGTGTAACCATTCCAGGAAGCTTAGATGGGGAGACACTGGATAAGATGCTGTCCTTTACAAAACCTTCCTTCTGTTTCCTCCTCTCACTAATCTTCCACCTTCCTTTGATTCTTCCTTCTTTCTTTCAGATTTCAGAGTGAAGTTAACAAAATAAAAATAACTCCCAGACTACACATGCTTGGAGCTGGGCAACCTATCTGACCCAAAACAACGCTCAAGCCTTGATGATTGATGAACAGAAACAGGTAGGCCCCTGAGAGGGGAGGTCTATTTGGTGAATGTTGCTTTCAGCAATGAATGATGGGTTGGGAATGTATGATTTTGCCTCTTCTCAAATGTTGAATTCTACACACATGTTCAGTGGTAAAATCTTTTCTTTATATAACAGTAAGCTCGAGAAAGATGACTGCAGTACTTTGGGTATATTAAGAAGCGAAACAGCTAGAGTACCTTTCAACAGCAAATGTCATAAGTACATGGAATAAGAAGCCACACTTCCTTGGAAAAAGGGAACTGCTGGATAGACAGTCTCAGTGATTTGTCATATAAAAGGATTATGGAAGGAGTCAGACTCGTGTAGAACTGACAACTATGGAGTTTAATCATTTGGCCCCATCATAAGCAGACAGATGGGAATTTCACAGTTTTGTTAGTTTGTGATGCATTAGATTAGACACTAGCCTTTCAATTTTCACCCAATGTGAGATTGAGCTCAGACTGAGATGCAAATCCTCACTGTTTGGTAGATCTCAAAGTCTGATGTAAAATGGAATGACTATGATCAGTCCCAATATATACAACACATTTGTTAAAAGTGACAATTTCAGTGGATATTGGACAGCTGAAGTGGCGAATGATTGATAAAAAAAACAAAGAACTGTAGATGCTGAAAATCATGAACAAAAACATCCATAGCTGGGAAAACTCATCAGGTTTGGCAGCATCATGGAGAGAAAACAGAGTTAAAGTTTTGGGTCCAGTGTCCCTTCTTCAAAACTATTCTGAAATATGAAATTTGAGCTTTCTTTAGCCCTGATTAATATATTGCCCCACAAATAAACCTGTCTATCGATCCTTGTCAGACTTCGTAAAACTTTTAAATTCACAGGAAAGTTATCAAACAAAACCTAAGCTATAAAAATAGATATGAGAGTTGGTGACCAAGAGCTTGCATAAATATACAGTTTTTTGGATTCAATATACTTACTTTGTAATTTCAAGTATAATTAAAACAATGTTTGGCAGCAAATTCAATCAAAATTCTGTAAAACATTGACACAAACAAGCCTGAATCATCGTACCATGGACAAAAGGATTCATTTCTGACAGTTATTAATAAGATGGATCTTGAAGGAGACTGGTGACAAGGGGGTGTGGTTTAAGGCAGAGCTGCCCACAGTTGAGTGTGACTCAAAGCACAGCCAACACTGACAAACAATGAAAATCAGGGAGACATGAGAGCACGGGATTACGAGCGCAGGAGCCTAACCGATTGGAGATCACAGAGATGTGAAACTTACCTCTCACATCACAATCCCTTGATTTATCACAACTCCTTTTCCATCTGTGTCTATCAAGAGAGTCAAAGATGTAATTTCTGAGTCTTCCTCCAGCTGGTGTATTATGTACCTTCTCATTGCTATAAACAGAGACACAAGAATGATATCAGAGATAATGGGAACTGCAGATGCTGGAGAATCCGAGACAATAAAGTGTGGAGCTGGATGAACACAGCAAGCCAAGCAGTATCTAAGGAGAACAAAAGCTGATGTTTTGGGCCGAGACCCTTCATCAGAAAAGGGGGTTGGGGAGAGGATTCTGAAATAAATAGGGAGAGAGGGGGAGGCGGACCGAAGATGTTTAGAGGAGAAGATAGGTGGAGACGAAAGTATGGGTGGGAAGGTAAGGAGGGGATAGGTCAGTCTGGAGAGGACGGACAGGTCAAGGGGGCGGGATGAGGTTAGTATGTCGGAAATGGAGGTGCGGCTTGAGATGGGAGGAGGGAATAGGTGAGAGGCAGAACAGGTTAGGCAGGTGGGGACGAGCTGGGCTGGTTTTGGGATGCGGTGGGGGAAGGGGAGATTTTGAAACTGGTGAAGTCCATATTGATACCATTGGGCTGCAGTGTTCCCAAGTGGAATATGAGTTGCTGTTCCTGCAACCTACAGGTGGCATCATTATGGCACTGCAGGAGGCCCAGGACGGACATGTCGTCTGAGGAATGGGAGGGGGAGTTGAAATGGTCTGCAACTGGGAGGTGCAGTTGCTTATTGTAAACCGAGCGTAGATGTTCTGCAAAGCGGTCCCCAAGCCTCCGCTTGGTTTCCCCAATGTAGAGGAAGCAACACCGGGTACAGCGGATGCAGTATACCACATTGGCACATGTGCAGGTGAACATATGCTTGATGTGGAAAGTCATCTTGGGGCCTGGGATGGGGTGAGGGAGGAGGTGTGGGGCCGGTGTAGCACTTCCTGTGGTTGCAGAGGAATGTGCTGGGTGTGGTGGTGTTTTTGGAGGGGAGTGTGGAGCTGACGAGGGAGTCATGGAGAGAGTGGTCTCTCCGGAAGGCAGACAAGGGTGCGGGGGTGGGGGGGGGGGGGGGGGGGGGGCGCGATAATGTCTTTAGTGGTGGGGTCGGAATTTAGATGGTGGAAGTGTTGGAGGATGATGCGTTGTATCTGGAGGATGGTGGGGTGGTATGTGAGGACGAGGGGGATTCTCTTTTGGCAGTTATTGCAGGGGCGGGGTGTGAGGGATAAGGTGCGGGAAATGTGGGAGACACAGTCGAGGGGGGTTCTCGACCACTGCCAGGGACAAGTTGCGGTCCTTGAAGAATGAGGACATCCGGGGTGTACGGGAGTGGAATGCATCATCCTGGGAGCAGATGCTGCGGAGGCAAAGGATTTGGGAATAGGGGATGGAATTTTTGCAGGAAGGTGGGTGGGAGGAGGTGTATTCCAGGTAGCTGTGGGAGTCAGTAGGGTTGAAATGGACATCGGTTTGTAGGTGGTTGCCTGAGATGGAAACAGAAAGGTCCAGAAAGACGAGAGATGTGTTGGAGATGGTCCAGGTGAACTTGAGGTTGGGGTGGAAGGTGTTCGTGAAATGGATGAACGCTTCGAGCTCCTCTTGGGAGAATGAGGTGGCACCGATACAGTCATCAATGTAATGGAGGAGGAGGTGGGGTTTGGGGCCAGTGTAGGTGCGAAAGAGGGATGTTCCACATAACCTAAAAAGAGGCAGGCATAGCTTGGGCCCATGCGGGTACCCATGGCCACCCCCTTTGTCTTTAGGAAGTGGGAGGAATCGAAAGAGAAGCTGTTGAGGGTGAGGACGAGTTTGGCTAAGCGGCTGAGGGTGTCGGTGGAAGGGGACTGGTCGGGCCTGCGGGACAGGAAGAAGCGAAGGGCCTTTAGGCCATCTGCATGGGGAATGCAGGTGTATAGGGACTGGATGTCCATGGTAAAAATGAGGTGTTGGGGACCATGAAATTGGAAGTTCTGGAGAAGGTGGAGGGCATGGGCGCTGCCGCGGACGTAGGTAGGGAGTTCCTGTACCAAGGGGGAGAAAATGGAGTCCAGATAGTTGGGATGAGGTCATGGGGCAGGAGCAGGCAGAGACAATAGGTCGAGTAGGGCAGGCGGGTTTGTGGAGTTGGAGAAGGATACAGAAGCGGGTGGTGCAGGGCTGGCGAACAATGAAGTTGGAGGTTGTGGGTGGGAGGTCACTTGAGGTGATGAGGTAATGGATGGTTAGGGAGGACTCCATCTTCTCCCCCTTGGTCCAAGAACTCCGTACCTACGTCCATGACACCACCCACGCTCTCTGCCTCCTCCAGAACTTCCAATTCCCTGGGCCCCAACACCTCATTTTTACCATGGACATTCAGTCCCGATATACCTGTATTCCTCATGCAGATGGCCTAAAGGCCCTTCACTTCTTCCTGTCCCACAGGCCCGACCAGCACCCCCTCCATCGGCACTCTCATCCGCCTTGCCAAGCTCATCCTCACCCTCAACAACTTCTCTTTCGATTCCTCCCACTTCCTAAAGACAAAGAGGGTGGCCATGGGTACCCGCATGGGCCCAAGCTATGCCTGCCTCTTTGTAGGTTACGTGGAACAGTCCCTCTTTTGTACCTTTACTGGCCCCAAACCCCACCTCTTCCTCCGTTACATTGATGACTGTATCAGTACCACCTCGTGCTCCCAAGAGGAGCTCGAACAGTTTATCCATTTCACCAACACCTTCCACCCCAACTTCAAGTTCACCTGGACCATCTCCAACACATCCCTCATCTTTCTGGACCTTTCTGTCTCCATCTCAGGCAACCACCTACAAATCGATATCCATTTCAAGCCCACCAACTCTCACAGCTACCTGGAATACACCTCTTCCCACCCACCTTCCTGCAAAAATTCCACCCTCTATTCCCAATCCCTTTGCCTCTGCAGCATCTTCTCCCAGGATGATGCATTCCACTCCCGTACATCCCAAATATCCTCGTTCTTCAAGGACCGCAACATCCCCCCCACAGTGGTCAAGAACGCCCTTGACCATGTCTCCCACATTTCCTGCACCTCATCCCTCACACCCCACCCTTGCAATAACCGCCAAAAGAAAATCCCCCTCGTCCTCACTTACCACCCCACCAACCTCCGGATACAACTCATCATCCTCCAACACTTCCACCATCTATAATCCGACCCCACCACTAAAGACATTTTTCCAACCCCACTCTTGTCTGCTTTCCGGAGAGACCACTCTCTCAGCGACTCCCTTGTTCGCTCCACACTCCCCTCCAACACCACCACACCCAGCACTTTCCCCTGCAACCACAGGAAGTACTACACTTGCCCCCACACCTCCTCCCTCAACCCCATCCCAGGCCCCAAGATGACTTTCCACATCAAGCAGATGTTCACCTGCACATCTGCCAATGTGGTATACTGCATCCGCTGTACCCAGTATGGCTTCCTCTACATTGGGGAAACCAAGTGGAGGCTTGGGGACCGCTTTGCAGAACACCTCCGCTCGGTTCACAATAAACTACTGCACCTCCCAGTTGCAAACCATTTCAACTCCCCCTCCCATTCCTTAGATGACATGTCCATCCTGGGCTTCCTGCAGTGCCATAATGATGCCACCCATAGGTTGTAGGAACAGCAACTCATATTCCACTTCGGAACCCTGCAGCCCAATGGTATCAGTATGGATTTCACCAGCTTCAAAATCTTCCTTCCCCCCAGTGCATCCCAAAACCAGCCCAGCTCGTCTCCACCTGCCTAACCTGTTCTTCCTCTCACCTATCCCCTCCTCCCACCTCAAGCCGCACCTCCATTTCCTAACTACTAACCTCATCCCGCCCCCTTGACCTGTCCGTCCTCCCCGGACTGACCTATCCCATCCTGACCTCCCCACCCACACTCTCCTCTCCGCCTATCTTCTCCACTATCCATCTTCGGTCCGCCTCCCCCTCTCTCCCTACTTATTTCTGAACCCTCTTCCCATCCCCCTTTTCTGATGAAGGGTCTCGGCCCAAAACGTCAGCTTTTGTTCTCCTAAGATGCTGCTTGGCCTGCTGTGTTCATCCAGCTTCACATTTTGTTGATACGAGAATGATAATTGCGTTCATGAAGGATTTCCAACAAGGTTGGAATTTTTGTCCATCTCAGTCTCCACCAGCATACCTGTGTCAGGATTCATTAATACCAGGGCCGCTGCAAAGCAAGAAACTTGAATGTTCCAAATGTTGGGGCTGCTGCTGCAGCATTAGTGACCTTGTGGGTGCTGAGGAAGAAGCAGGCTGGTGTCGGCCTGTTGGTGGAAGGAGGACAAAATCCCAGCCAAGGCATTATAGGCAGAAGCAGGCCTTGTCACCTTATTTTCTGTCAGTTTTTTTCTGAGATTCTGCTTGAGTTAGGTGGGCTCAGTAGAACACACTTTACTCCTGTCTTCAAGTAATATCTAAACAGTGACAAGCTTTGATCTAATCTGTGGTCCATTCTGACTCACAGCAGGTGGTATGCTAACGCAAATACTTTGTTAAAAATATGCAAAAACAGTAATTATGAGATCTGTGCACGTGGGGCGTATGAATTTCCTGCAAAGAACTAGAAAACTGTTCAAAAGTTTGACCATGCCCAGCCTTCAATCTGAAAATGGTTGAAATAGTTGGCTAAGATAACAAAGTGTGGAGCTGGATGAATACAGCAGGCCAACCAGCAGCTCAGGAGCACAAAAGCTGACGTTAAGGGTCTAGGCCTGAAACATCAGCTTTTGTGCTCCTGAGATGCTGCTTGGCCTGCTGTGTTCATCCAGCTCCACACTTTGTTATCTTGGATTCTCCAGCATCTGCAGTTCCCATTATCACTGAAATAGTTGGCTACTTAGTGAGTAAGGGCATTGCTAGAAAGTCTTAGCTCAGCAGCTAGGATTTTCTGTGTCCATTCCTAAGTTCCTTGGATAGAGTAAACACAGATGACCTGGCTGTCAGGTTTTGCCCAGCAGGTGTTGCTATACTGCTCTCTTCTGGAATGGTAATCTGAAATGTTAAACCACGAAACCTCCTTGTACTCACCCCATGCCTTCACTTTGCCAACTATTGGGTCCTGCCCTACTCCATCGCATAATGACAGGCTCAGTTCAACATTTCCCAAAGTGTTCTGCCTTCTTTTTGTCAGGCAGTCTGTTTCCCCTTGTTTGCAGCCTTTCTGAAGGGTGAAAATGAGTGTTTAAGCCTTTGGAACGACTGAAATATTTTTGGCATCGTGGCTTAACTCTGTGGATATACCAGCATTACAGTCACTGCAGTGATTCAAAGAGGCAGTTCAACACCACCAATAGAGGATGGGAAAGCAATAATGGCCTTTGTCAGTTATGCTCACATCCTATGAATAAATAAACATGGATGGCATCATATATTTTAAGAACTCGCATCCCTCTAATTGAGACTCAAGTCCTTCAGTGAGTGAAGATGCACACAATATTCTATCCAACCCCTTGATGAGCAGACCAAACCCAGGCCAGGACTTTTCATGCTCAGTGTAATAAAAGTTGATCCCAAATTGTTGCAAGAGCTTGAGTCTGAAGACTTGGTGATCAAAAATACTCGCTCCACTCCAGTTCTGCTACTTCAGTCCTTGGACAGGAATAACATATCCTATAATTTGATGACCACATTACAGGAAGAACTGGTTTGTTTCAATTAGTACCATTGATCTCACAATCAATAGTTGTTGAGACTTACTAAGTACTGTTGAAGGCCATTGTTGACAAGCGTGAAGGATAACATAGCAGTATTAATCACTGACAGCATCTCCATTATTCTTTGATGAGGTACTGTTAGAAATCTAAAGGCAAAGGGCAGTTAACGGGCTCCATTCTTCAGCTTGTAAAAAAAATGTAAAATGTGGGAATATGGTTCACAGGGCAGAAAGCTCCAGCATTGGATTCCCGATCTTTCCCACATTCGTTGTGCACAGCTAAACTGTGGATGTCATACTACAATTGCACATTGTGTCTTCAGGTTAGGGGGTGACATTAAAAAGAACAGAGTATCTGCTCCAAATTGCAGTCTTGATGTTCATGCAAAACGATTGTGTGTAGATGCTGAGGATCACTTGCAGATACAGTGCCACTCTATTCAGAGAAATGCCAATCGACACTATCCAATGTAATGGTTTCACCCACTTTTTTGTGGGACAACACCTCCAAACATAACTGTAGTCCCAGAGTCCCAGGAACTCACAGCCTAACTTTCCAAAAGGGTATAAGTTATGCAGAACCAGCTATCCAATCACTGAGGAAAATAGAAATCCAAAGACCTGCAGGTGCTAAATAATAAAATGTGAGGCTGGATGAACACAGCAGGCCAAGCAGCATCTCAGGAGCACAAAAGCTGGCGTTTCGGGCCTAGACCCTTCATCAGAGAGCTGATGAAGGGCCTAGGCCCGAAACATCAGCTTTTGTGCTCCTGAGATGCTGCTTGGCCTGCTGTGTTCATCCAGCCTCACATTTTATTATCTTGGAATCCTCCAGCATCTGCAGTTCCCATTATATCTGCAGGCGCTGTAAGTCAGGAACAAAAACAGAAGTTGCTGGAAAAGCTCAGCGGGTCTGGCAGCACCTGCGAAGAAGAAATAAATGTCAGAGTTAACATTTCAGGCCCGGTGACCTACCTCAGAAAATAATTTAATTAACACATAGCAAAACCTACCATAGTGATAAGAAGTCAATAATTGCAGAAAAATAATGGTAAATAAAACAGGGATAAATTTTGGAAACTTGCTGTGCACTTAAAGAGTTTCTGCAACTCACTACCTCAGCTGAAAGCACAAGGTCTATAGGTCTATACGTCCCCAGATGGATGTAGCAGCAGAAGGCTGCAACAGGATTTGTGTGCCTGATCACAGGAGGTTGATTTGACTAAATATTTCAGAATAGTTGATGTCAGATTGATTCAGTAATAATGCACTTGCCTTTGACTGCAAAGTTTATGGGTATAAGCCCCACCTCAGGTCTGTTGGAAGAGCATTCTGGCTAGCAAGTGTACTTCATAAAACTGCACTAAAAATAAATGAATTTTCTAATCATTTATTACATTTTTCTGTTGTGGTAATTTGCTGTGCATGTATTGGCCATCGTATTTTCTACATTACAACAGTAACTGTGCTTCATTGGCAGTACTCAAGCAAATTGAAATATTCTGAGCACGTGAAAGCCATTTAACCTACAAGTCATCAGTGCTGACCTCATGATAACATGGCTCTTCTTTGACTCTGAAGGTTACAGCTTCAAGCCCCACTCCAGAGACACATTTAGACTGACATTTCAGTGCAGTATACTCCAAGAGTGATTACAATATAAAACCACTTAAAAGTGCTGTGAAGTGCTTTGGAGCATCTTGAAATTGCAAAAGGTGCCATACAAGTGCAAGTTTTTTTTTAAACACATATTACTGTGATTTCCCATCTTTCTCAAAACTCCACTTATAAAAGTGCACTGGGAAAAGGAATTTAATTACATCAAGACTAATGGCTGCATACTGAAAATAAATATTATATTGTGTAAAAAGGCTGAAAATATTTTTGATAGCTATTTCGGCAGGACAATGGCTGACTTAAAACTTGCTTAGTACTCTAAGTGTACAGCCCAAAGCCATGTCTGTTGATGACGAATGGAGCTGTGTGGTATTTCAATGTTCTATTCAATGCAGTGTGGAGATGGTGCCCCATGATTTTGCTATGAGAGATATTGCAATATTTGCCATGCCAAGGCAACCACTAGCAGGAGGTAGCATAGAGTCATGGAGATGTACAGCACCGAAACAGAACCTTTAGTCCAACTCATCCACGCCAACCAGGTATTCTACAATAATCCAGTCCCTTTTGCCAGCATTTGTTCTATATCCCTCTAAAACCCTTCTTTTTCATATACCCACCCAGATGCCTTTATACTTGTTGTAATTATACCAGCCTCCACGACATCCTCTGGCAAGTCATTCCATACATGCACCACCCTTTGCAGAAGAAAGTTGCCCCTTAGATCAATTTTAAATCTCTCCCTTCTCAGCTTAAAACTATGTCCTCCAGTTTTGGACTCACCTATCCTGGGGAAAAGACTTTAATATTCACCCTATCCATGCCCTTTGTGAATTTTATAAACTTCTATAAGATCACCCCTCATTCTCTCACACTCCAGGGAAAATAGCCCCAGCCTATTCAGCTTCTACCTATTGTTCAAACCCTCCAATGCTGGCAACATCTTTATAAATCTTTTCTGAACACTTTCAAGTTCCACAATATCTTTTTTATCATATTGGCAGGCTCAGGGTTGATTAGACTGACTAGAAACAGAGTCAAAAGGATAAGGTGGCACTCATTTTACACGCCAGTGTAAAGCTACCCTTATTTCCATTTACAGTGTACATGGCCCATGTGTGCAGTCAACCCAATAAACAGTAAATTCAGCAAACACTGGAGAAACTCAACAGATCGTTTTTCTCTCTCTGTCAAACCTGTTGAGTTACTCCAATGTTCCCTCAGTTCATTTCAGATTTCCAGCATCCATAGCATTTTCCTTTTATGTATTGAATAATGTTGTTAGGCAGCTTTTGCACACATATTCTACCTAACACATCATCTCACCCAAACTCAGAGCTTTTTATGGTAAGAATGGCATGAGCATACATTAAACTTGCAACTTACAGATCATAAGCACTGACACAACCATATTTTTTATAGAACTTAACACATAAAATCACTGTAATACAGGCTCACCATAATTTTGTCAGTTACTAGCACCCAGGGTAGGTTTATCTTACTTTCATGCATGCCATATAATTCTTGACTTGCATTGAAAAATGACACATCATACAACAGAGAAGCTTAAATTGGAAAAGAGCTAAATAAAATACAAGGCTTTGACTTCTATCAGGAGACTAGGCTATCAAGCAGCAGAAAGCTATCCTCAAAGGATGTGTGAGTATGATTCACTTCCACTGTCTTGACCCCATGTGCAGTCACTCCCAAACACAACCACATATCTTAGTTAATATCTTGTATTATTAACTCTGTTAAGGGGCATTTTGCAAACAGCATTGAAAAATTAATTACTTTTCTGTCACTAGATTCAGAACCACCGTTCACTAATAGGGTCACGTCAAGAAAACTTCAGAGATGCTCTGTGCCAGTAAAATTGGTTCAGAGAATTGGCAGCCCATTTCACACAAGGGATTTCAAGTTACCACAGGTGAAAGAAGATTAGATGCAGCTTGGGTGTCAAATCAACATAAAACGGCTTTGTGCTTCTGGCATGGACCAAGTTTGCTCCTTTCTTGAATCCTAGACACCAAATTTGGTGAAGAGTTTTACACATCCAGAAGAATGCAATAAGTGAATCTGAGAAGATAGTTATTGATAACTCACATACCACAGAAAATGTTGATGCTGCAGGAGTAAGTTTGACATGATGCTTAATATTAAAAACTTTATCTCCTTGGTGAAATACACCATTTTGTAATATTGGGAAGTCCATTCTTCGTAAATAGAAATGACAAAATTGCTGGTTGTATTGGTTGAGACTTCTGAGTTGTTTCAGTGTGAACAACACATTGGTTGATGGGGTAGTTAATGCTGATGCCAGGTTCGAAGAAACCAAAGTCAACAAAACATAGAAGACCAGGTAACAGTGCCTCCTGCTGCAAGTAACCACCCTACAGAACAGGTTTGCTACAAATATCTTTGCAACACATGTTGCGTGACTTCCTTACCAAGGTTATGTGCCAACGCAATGGTTCACCTCATTGCCAGCAAGCTTCCCTCTGAAGTGGAGCTAACCTACAAAACCAGGGGGGAATTATTCAGTCTCTGCTGCTTTCAAGTCAACGCCAGAAGTCGCCCCAGCCATTATCATCAAGTTGCAGTCTGACGATGATTCCTGCATACATACAAAATTGGAGGACAACCTTCAGGTCATCATTGGCAACTTTATGCAGGCATATAAGAGCATGGGTCTCGCCACAAACATCCACAAGATGAAGGTCCTCCACCAACCTGGCGCTGTACTATGGAGTGAACTCCAATCATCAAGGTCCAGGGCAGGCCTTGGAGAACATTGGCCACTTCCGCTGTCCTGTCATCCAAAGCAGCTATTGATGAAGGGATCCAGCTCTGCTTCCTGTGTGCTAATGCAGCCTTCGGCTGCCTGAGGAAAAGGGTGTTCATGGACAACAACATCAGATCTGACACCAAGATTATGGTTTACAGACCTGGATTGGCTCCCACCTTCCTATATGACTCTGAGATATGGACTGTCTAGAGCAGGCACCTCAAGGTGTGGGAGCAGTACGATTAAAGCTGTCTGGGCAAGATCCTGTAATTCTGCTGGGATGAACAATGCACCAGCTGAGGCAATACAGATCGATGCAGCTTCCTCAAGCTCTTTATATTTGGGAAAGTAGGTGATCTTGGGAAGGGGTGGATGGGACATTAGTTTGGCAGTGTGCTGTTCACACCAGCTTCACCTGGCTTCCACCTTTTCCCGATAGCAAGTCTCAAGGTGCCAGATGCCTTCCTGGATGCTCCTCCTCAACTTTGGACAGTCTTGGCCAGAGATTCCAAGGGGCCTGTGGGAATGCCACACTTCGGCACTGGGGCCTCAAGGGAATCCCTGAAGTGTTTCCTCTGTCCACCTGGGGATCGCTCGCTGTTTCGGAGCTGGGAGCAGAGCATCTGCTTGAAGGGTCTCATTTGGTCATGTGAACAATGTGCCCAGCCCATCCTAGCCGATTGAGGGTGGTCAGTACCTCAATGCTGGGGATGTCGCCAGGCAAAAGGGTTGTGACAAGCGGGCTGCCAAATGAACGGCCCATCCAACCCTCCCCAAGACCGCCTTCTGCCCCAAGTGTAATGGAGCCTGTGGAAGCTGCATTGGTCAATGTGGTCAACTACAGAGAGTAGAAGAGAGTCATCCTCATCTGCGAGTGACCGTCAATGATATGTACCAAGGACAGTGTATAATTATTTTCATCAGCTTGTTTGGACATGTTATGACACACTACTGGGACTCATAATCAGATTGTACGGTGCAGTGGTAGGGGCATTATCAACACTCAAAATGTCCTAAGACCTGTGCACATGCTTAGTGATATCTGGCAGTTGTAACCCTTGTGATCCAGTGTTTTCTGATACTCTGCCTTGTTTTATTTTACCCCACATCATTTAAAGCATGATGCTATAACTTGGTAGCAACAAGGCAAGTGTATTTTACTAATGAGCTCTGAACTTGGTGCAGTCTCTAGAAAGAAGCAGCGCCTCATCCTACATTGGTATGAATACTGGCATTGTAGGGGACAGTTCATGATTTTGCCTTACTTATGGAACTTCCTGTTTTTGCTGCATGCTTACAGAGATTCTACAATACCAGGAACAATGGTTCATCTGTTTCTCTCTGTAAGTATTCATGACAAACAAAAAATCACAACAATGCTTGACCTTGAGACAAGAAAACTACATTTGTTGAAAATTATTTAGAAGAATAGCAGTCCAATCCTAACCTGAAAAAGAAACTTTCAATCCATCCATTCCTTTGAATTGGGACTTGAAGCAGCTATTGCCTTTAATAGTAGATCACCAAGAGCAAAAGGTGTCACTGAATGCTAGGAACAATAGAAGAATAGCTGTTCAGCCCCTGAAGCTTATTATTCCATTCCGTTTGATCATGGCTGATCCTGACTCCCATGATAACCTTGGTTCGCTATCATTGCCCTGCAAAACTCTGCCAATTTCGGTTTCCCCAAATTTTTGGTTGACTTCAGTTTATGTGGAGCTTCAGGTTAAACATTGGTCTGCTGGGCACAAGATTGAATAAGCTGCCACTGAAAATGAGCAGTAATAAACTGTTTTGATGTATAAGCAGCCCCAGCAGAAAGTTGCCTGAAGTCAACTGACAGTCACAATAGTTACAGAGATAGTAGGAACTGCCGATGCTAGAGAATCTGAGATAACGAGGTATAGAGTTGCATGAACACAGCAGGCCAAGAAGCAAAGAGCAGCATTTTCTGAAGAAGAGTCTAGACCTGAAACATCAGCTTTCCTGCTCCTCTGATGCTGCTATGCCTGCTGTGTTCATTCAGCTCTACACCTTGTTAAGTCACAATAGTGATAATGGGAATTGCAGATGCTGGAGAATCCAAGATAACAAAGTGTGAAGCTGGATGAACACAGCAGGCCAAGCAGCATCTCAGGAGCACAAAAGCTGACGTTTCGGGCCTAGACCCTTCATCAGAGAGGGGGATGGGGGGATGAAGTTACCCTCCTCCATCCGGACCAACCCCAGGGAATCTCTCTCCCACTGCAACTCTCCCGAAATCTCCCCAGCCCCGAAACTGCTCGACCATGTCCCGTAGCAACTTCATGATCTCCTTGCTGTTATGTTCGATGCCTTGACCAATAAAGGCCAGAATTCCATGTGCCGTCTTTAACCTCATGGTGCTTTCAGGGATTTGCACAACAAGGCCCCTCTGATCCTCTGTATTTCCTGCAGCCCTCCTATCAATGCGTAGCCCCTTGCCATAAAATACAGCTCCACACACTTTTCAGAATTAATTGCTACTGCTCAGCCTATCTGACCAGCCTGTCTACCGTCCTTTTGTCTGAGGTTTTCCTCCTCGCTGTTAATGACGCTGTCAATTTATGTGTCATTGGCATATTTACTAATTGTATCCCCTACAATCAGGTCTGGATCATTAATATATACAGCAAACAGCAAGGGACCCAGCAGTGAATGTTGAGAGTAGTGCTAGTTCCCCTTATTGAATAGACACTTACTGCTACATTCCTTGACCAGAGAGGGGGATGGGGAGAGGGTTCTGGAATAAATAGGGAGAGAGGGGGGAGGCGGACCGAAGATGGAGAGAAGAGAAGATAGGTGGAGAGGAGAGTTTAGGTGGGGAGGGGATAGGTCAGTTCAGTTGCTTCAGGACATGGTTGAGCAGTTTCGGGGCTGGGGAGATTTCGGGAGAGTTGCAGTGGGAGAGAGATTCCCTGGGGTTGGTCCGGATGGAGAAGGGTAACTTCATCCCCCCATCCCCCTCTCTGATGAAGGGTCTAGGCCTGAAATGTCAGCTTTTGTGCTCCTGAGATGCTGCTTGGCCTGCTGTGTTCATCCAGCTTCACACTTTGTTATCCAAGTCACAATAGTACCAGGTTTAGAGAAGACCTTTGATCTATTCTCACAGGTACTGAATGATCCCTTAGACGCGAGAAAGGTACTAGGATGCAGTTCCATTTGTTTTGAATTAAAAGTTGCCCTTACAAGAAGATGGAACGTTAGAAAAAAGTTCAGTGTAAGCAACACAAATGTTAAAAGCTGACATATTATTGAAGGGAATAAGCTGACCCTAGTAGGAATGCTCCTTCCCATTATGTAGAAGTTTTGAGACATGTGTTTAATGTTAAGTGAGGTAACATTTTGCATTTATTTTGTTTAAAAGATTGTGGTAAATAGAATCACAGTGACTTTTGATTGATCTGATTTCAGTATTCATCTCCGATTCCAATCAATATTGAATGGGAAATTTGCAGGGCAAGAATCATGGATAACTTACACATTAGATCTTTGCAGATACTGCAAATTATATAAATAATATTTTCTATTTTCTGGTTTCAAAGCTGATAATCAACCATTATGCTTACTTTTCAAACAAGGTACTAAATGGCAAAACATCTATTTGTTCACTGTATAAGGATCAGTTCTGAATAGGAGCCATCACAGTTCAGTCACTACCACAAGGCCTGAGGGGGTATTAGTTGGAGTTGTCAACAAGTTATACTTGTAAAGCATCTTAACATAATTCAACATTCCAAAGTAGTTCACCAGGAGCAATATAAAACAAAACAAATAAGGCGATTTTTTTGGGGGGGCACACAGAGCCATCCCAACGCTAGAATCATGCAGACAATGATGCGCCAGTTGGCAAAGTTTAGCACCATTGCAAAATTAGATTCTTAAAGTCAGGAGAAGGAGGTCTGATTTTCCACCCAAGGTGTTGACAACAAGATGAGAATCTCACTACTAAGCGGTGATGAGAGGTGATTTTGAATGTATTAATATCTCATTACCACATAATCTCACCTCATTTATATGCAGGTTGTCTGCCAAGCAATTTCTGACTGAAAATCAGAGTAATATCCTGGTGACTCCAGCTCACTGCTTTCTCCTCCATGTGTCCATCTTCAACCCCAACATCTCTGAACACACTCAATGTATAGTGTCTATCAGAGTCACTTTCAGAGACTGTTCTGTATTATCCTTGTTCTTATTTTTAGTTTCACAACTCACTCTTACTTCTAAAGTGCATTGCATTATTGGTTTTGAAATCAGAAAATAGGCCATGAATCTGCTAAATATTGCTTATAATTTGCGGTAATTGTAAAGCTCTAATTCATAAGTTAGCCATGGTTCATGCCTTGCAATATCTCATTCAGTAGTGATTCTTCTTTCTCATTTATTAATTAATAAACTCACTCTTTGTTATGTCAAAAAAATCTGGTTAAGTTGGTTCCTTTATAACTCAAATTCATTTGGGTCTGGACAACAGCTATCCACAAGGCAAGAGATCCACTGAGTAAGTGAACAAGTGAATAAAGAAGATGAGCTGGATTCTCCTTTCTCACACAGGAACTGAAAGATTTAGAGTTACCTTCTGGAACCTTTAAAAAAAATTGGGAATGCCACAGCGGGTTTTGGTGGTAATTTTGGACCTGTGTTTCAATTTGAACCCACCGGCATAAAGGATAGAATTACAGTGGTGGCACTGTCACTTTAAAATCAATTTTTTAAAAAAATACTTCAAAAGGCTTTCTTGGGCTTGTCCTGCTACCCTTGGAAATGTCTGCATTCAATATCAGCGCTTTCCGAGCTGATGAAAGGAAAGTTCATTGTGAAGATTAAAACATTCTGTACCTTGAACAGTTAAACACTTTGAGAGGCTCCTGGAATTAGAATTTTACCCAAAAGCCAAGAAAACCTGCAATTTTAAGAGGCCTGGTCAATAGTTTACAGGTAGAAATAGAGAATGAGGAAATGCATAGATATATATTGTTTTGGCCTGACAATAACACTGCTTCAAACAATGCTGACAGTCACTTGCCCTGTCGCTTCTCCAAGTACGCTCGAGGTATCCAAATGGATCCAGGCAGCCTGTCTCCCTGGGCTATCTCTAAACTCAACTAGCACATGACAAACAGGGGCAGCTTATGGATCAAGGGTATGCTGTGTTTACATGCCAGGCAGGGCACTGTTCATCACTAAATTGCAGGCTTCAGCACACAATTGGAAAGGGCTGCATATATCTGTTCCACACGGAACTGTCAAAGCAGGCAAAAAGGGAATATCATTGTCTGAATAAAAGAGAGGGAGGATAACTTCGGAAAGAGTATTCCTGATCCATCACTAGACAGAAGATGAGTAGGCTCCTCAACCTTACACTCTTGAGAATTTCCAACAGCCCTGTCTGATGTACTCTGCCTGTCTCCGCATGTCACTTATGGCTGAATACAGAGTTACATCTTTTGCACAGGACTGAGCTGGTGCTTGGTTCCTGGTGGTGCTCTAAGTGTCGGGGCTTTCTTCTACCACTGCCTGCCAAGCTGTGTTCACCACATTGTGCCCAAATCCATTCCAGCAAATATACTCACTGATGTGATTATATCAGCACTGGTGGACAGTGCAGGTCAATAGCTAGCCAAGAGATAACATGGTGTAGAGCTGGATGAACACAGCAGGCCAAGCAGCATCAGAAGAGCAGGAAAACTGACATTTTGGACCTAGACCCTTCTTCAGAAATAGGTCTCTGAATTTCTGAACAAGGGTCTTAACCCGAAACATCAGCTTTCCTGCTCATCTGATACTTCTTGGCCTACTGTGTTCATCTAGCTCTACACCTTGTTATCTCAGATTCTCCAGCATTGGCAGTTCCTACTATCTCTGTAACAATACTTTGCCAATGTGTCTTCTGTAGTGAACCCAGAGGTATTTGTGGTGGTAAGCTGCTGTGCCTATTTTTGTTTCGTTATCTTTTGACCGTTGGTACTTGTGGAGGAGAAGAGAGAATTAGTGGATGAAAATGATGTGGTGGGACGTGAGAGTAGCTGCACTTCTGAAACGAGCAGACAATAATGTTTCTCACTGGCTTCTGTCATTTCAATGTCTCCATCAGTGCACAGGAATGTGGGCTTCACCTAGAATCAACCTTGGGATCCAGATTTAGTAAAGGTTTCTGCCAGTCTGGGCTCTCTATTTCCAGGTGTGCGCCAGCTTATGAGAGAAGGAGAAGGGTTAAGTGTAATGGGATTGTGTGTGTGTGTGTGTGTGTGCTGGCACAGCCCTGCCATCCTTCCCTGGTAAATAAGTAACAAGCATAGTTAGAGGAAGCTTTTGAAGATTACCAGCATAAGGTGAGAGTAGGCTATCCATTGCCCATCACGTATGTGATGGTGAGGTGGGCATGCCAGTGTGACATGACCGTACACTGTATTACAGTCAAGTGAGGAGGAATGATTTCAATAGCCAGTTAGGTCAATATCTGCCCTTTGCAAGGCCATTCAAGTATTAGAACAGATGATGGCAATTGCCATGACATTTTTATCAAAATCATTACACCTTCTCACTACAAAGAATGAACATGAACAATAATTCTGCCTTTTACAGTAAGTATTCGGTTACAAATTTACACAAAAGAGCAATTAAAAAAAATTAAGACTCCAACACATACACACATTCCACATTGTTCTCTTAGTCCTAAGCTGGATTCAAAACTAGGGTTTGCTTTGGGACTGGCACCTGGACTTTTTCACTGAGCTGTGCCACATTCCCAAGTCTTAACCCTTCAATACCTTGTTCCAGATTCAGACATTTTTACAAATTTGCTTTCTAGAAGCTTGCTGGATGATAATTTGAAGTCTATCTCCTATAGGATGCCTGCATCTCACTCACACTTTTCTTAGCATTGAGCTTCATTAGACTGGTTGAGATTTGAAACTTGGTTCTGTTTCGTGCTTTTCCAAGTAGGTAACTCTGTGTTTCACTCACTGGTATGCCCATGGTTGCCTCCACTAGCGGTATCTGCTATCAAGTCGGTTCCATTTCCTTTGGTTTGGCAATGGGTTTTCTCCCAATCTATTTCACTTTCCCTGACTCTTTACTGCCATCAGCTGGATGCTCTCCTGCAGCTCTTCCACAAAGCGGGGCTTCACCTTCACTTTCTCCTGGTCTATTTTAATGACTATTAGCCTAATTTTCAATGCTTTTAACTTCTGAATGCGTCCTGAATCTTTCTGGTGTGTGAGGCTTGAGCGGCCCTGTTGAAATTAATTCCTCTTCCTGGGCTACCTCAAACTGCGTGGGTTTTATTACCTTCCCTGCTGTAGGCCTTTCAAACCTCTCTCAGATCCTCGCTTTTTTGTCACATGCTATTGGTTTTCTTTAGGTTTCACCACCCTTTCAGAGGTATCCCTCCTGTTTGAAGGGTATATTTTCCTAGCAGTGAAGTCATTTCCCCATTAAAATGTCTGTCCCTGGAATGGATAAAATTTGAAGTGTCAGGAGAAGTTAAAACCTTAAGTAAGTGTTATCTTCATACTCTTTGTCCTCAGCACTTTTATTAAAACAGTGGAATTTAACTTGCTTCTGAGGAGCCAAATCTTTTATTTTCTCCACTAATGAGGTCTGCCCTGGAAGTCCTGGAGAATGCTTATTTCTCTATGTCTGTTTAAAGCAAGGAATGATCATCATCCCTTTTGATACAATCTCCTGACATGGTCATTAGTCATCCCTGAGCAGACACACAGCACTGTTATACCATGGCCATTTTCTCTGCTGCTCGAGTTTCTGAGTGATGCTGAAATTAATAATTGTCTTTTACATTCTCTGGTTTACAGCAGTAAAAATACTCGAAGCAGTTTCCTATTTGACCAGCTCCTTCTCACAGTCAGGGAGTTCTCGGTCTGGTATTTGTTTTCTCTCTGGTTTATTTCTGGGATATTTACCTCGACCTTAACCTTCTCGGAGCGGAGATAGCTTCCAGTTCGCATCTTCCCTGAATTTATGGGTCTGCGTGTTAACTCATACTGAAAAGGGGACAGAGTTTGAGAAAGCTCAAGAAGAATTGCCTCATGAAATTTTCCATAGGTGAGCCCAATTTTAAATGTCCCTGTCCACTGGTCAAATGTATGCTTCTTAAGCCATTGATCTTCAAGGTGTGTCTGGGCAGGCTATTTCCTGAAGCTACACAATTTTCATCAGTATGCCTCCAGCTCAGAGATAATGGGAACTGCAGATGCTGGAGAATCTGAGATAACAAAGTATGGAGCTGGGTGAACACAGCAGGCCAAGCAGCATCTTAGGAACATAAAAGCTGACATTTCCAGCCTAGACCATTCCCGAAACGTCAGCCTTTGTGCTCCTAAGATGCTGCTTGGCCTGCTGTGTTCATCCAGCTCCACCTTTGTTGCCTCTGGCCAAATTTGGAAGACACTTAAAATAACATCAGAGAGAGTAAGAACAAGCCGATGCTGGAGTCAGAGATAACACAGTGTGGAGCTGAAGGAACACAGCAAGCCTGGCAGCATCAGAGGAACAGAAAAGCTGACATTTAAAATAACCTCTTCTGCAGGCTTATAATCAGTGGTGCTCTCCTCAGGTAAGGGAAGGTGACACTCCATGAGACCATTCTCTGTTAAATTGCTTGTAACAGTAGTGTCTAACAATGGAATGGCCACTTTAACCACTGTGCTCATCTTTCAAACAAAATAAAAAAGTGAATGAAGAGGATCATACCAGACATGAAATGTTAACTCAGTTTCCCTCCACACATATGCTGCCAATTTTTCCATAGTTATCTGTGCTCATTAAAGAGGATATGACTCTTCCTCATCAAATTTAGACGTTTGAACCTGTCTGTTTCATTATCTTCAGTTTTTAGCCCTAGAAATTTTGCTATTTGTTTTACAATTTCTGTCTTTTACAGCTTCAGGTCAGAACTCCACTTCTAAATGCCTAGCTATTGCTTTCCATTATTTTAAGAACACGGTTTTGAGTTTTTCTAAACTTGCTTTATTTTGTTCTATGGAAGCATTAATATGGAAAGTGGACGTTGCAGCACTTTCAAATTTGAGAGATTCAAGAAAATCCTTTTACAATTTCTTTTCTTGTTTCAAAACATCATTTGAAGGAAACAACTTATTTTCCCCACTTCAATACCATTGTTTACCAGTGGGGAATGTCATGGACCAAGCTTCTAAATCTATAGCGGCCAGGTCAGGATGGGTGATCACAGCAGCCATTTTAGGTCAGCATTTATCCCTCTTAAAACCATTTTGTGTCTGTGAAGGGTGTCAGGTCTTCAAATCAAATGACTGAAGTCATTTATTTTACAGTCCATTTTTACTATGATTGCAACAAGTGGCAAAGTTAGACTGCCTGATGGCCCTATGGGTGTGAGATCACACACAAGATGGCACTTACCTCCAAAGTAAAGGAGATCATTCAATTGTTTCTTCCTTGGTGCTGCAGCATTAATCCCTACTGGAGGTGCTGACATCCTTTATGGCCTGCAGACAGGTCAGTGAGGGTCTGATGGGAAGACTTCTTCCTCCCTTACCAAAAGAAGTAAACCACCTTTCTGGCACATGGCCTGGAGCAAATATTTTAATGGTAAGCGTGATATCACCCTTGATGCCAGCTGCTGTAATTGCACTCCCAAATGGAAAATCTCAACATATGTCTCAAGGAATTATCTGTAACCAATTGCATGCCCAATAGCAATTTTCGAAATTTTTTTTCCCTAAAGCAATGAACCATCCATCTTTACCCTTAAAGCATGACTACTGTTAGTACTGAGGTTATTTATTTGTTCGCCGAGCTGGTAGGTTGGTTTGCAGATGTTTTGTTACCATACTATCTGTAACACCGTCAGTGCACCTCTGATGAAGTGTTGTTGGTCTATCCTGCTTGTTATTTAAGTGCGTCCAGTCTGATGTGTTGGATGGCCTCATTTCTGACTCTGCTTTGAAGTGGTTGGTATATGGGGTCTACTTCCATGTTTGTTGTTGGAATTCTGGGTTGAGTACCACGCCTCCAGGAAATCCTGTGCATGTCTTTGGTTGGCCTATACTCGGATGGTTACGTTATCCCAGTCAAATTAGTGGCCTTTTCTGTCTGCGTGATAGTTGGTCACGTCTCTTGGTAGCTAGTTGGTCCTCATTTACTCTGATAGCTAATTTTCTCCCAATCTGTCCGATGTAGTGTTTGTGGCAGTCCATACAAAGGATTTTATATATAATTTTGGTCCTGTTAGCTGTGGATTTGAGATTCTTTGTTCTTGTGGGTAGTTGTCTTGATGTAGCTGTGCGTTTGTGTGCTCCCTGATTCCCAGTGGTCAGTGTGGTCTAGTAGTCAACTCTGATGTGTTCTTGATGTATGGCAGGATGACTACTACATCCAGGCGTGCTGTGTCTCTTGTAAATAACAAGCAGAACAGACCAACTGCACTTCATCAGAGGTGCAGGATGATGTTATCTAGTATGGCGACGAAACATCTGCAAAGCAACCTACCATCTTAGTGAACAAATCAACAACCTCATCCTCAGCCCGAGCTACAAGTCTTTTCAAAAACTTTAAGCTGTTAGTATTTGTCAAATGCAACTTGTACTTTTTGAATTATCAGAGTAGTTTACTGAGGTGACCAACCTACTTCTCTTGAAGTGGCTAATACTACTTCAGAAAGGGTTTTCATTTTATTTTCCACATCTAAAACTTATCCAATTCACTCACAAGTCAATGTTACAGCTGCTTCTTAATAGCTACCTATTTCTTCCTTCCCCATCTATTGACATTTTGGTTTCACCATCTCCTATCACCTCAAATGGAACTTAAACATCTTCTCCTTAATTTCAGCAGATGCCTGCAAACAGCTCAATTTCCTGTTGCACTCAATAACATTTGATTCCCTATTAAACTCAAGTGCACTCAGGAATAAAACCCATATCAGCAGAGGATCCTTTAACACTTCTTTCATACTATTGTACAGGTATATCCTGATAAATGATCAACTTCTCAACTCTAAACCCGAATCTCTCTCTCTGTCTCACAACTCTTATCTAATTAATGACATAACTATAAGACATGCTGCTCTGAAATTACCAGTCTCCTTCCTTTTGTGCCACAAACACAATTCTACATGTTTCTCATGATTCACCACTTCCTCATACTGTTTAAATTAAGACTCATCACAGTCACCAACTTTTAACTGATTCTTTGCCAGACCTTAGATTTGTTGAATTTTGAGCACAGCCAATTCTCCCTTTACCACTAATTAATACTACTTAATTTACTTCATCTTCACTTTATCCTTCTTTAAGCTTAGTATTCTCTTGCTCTGTAGTTTTAATTCTTGATGTTGTTTGCCTAAAATGAAATGCAACAGTTTATCACCACCCTGATAGAGAGAACAGTAAAAATGACATGAATATTCCATTTCAATACCAGCAGCACAGCATTAACTTTCTATGCCTTCAGCTCTCCATTTTCAGCAGATTGTTCTTTCCCCACGCTCAATCTCCTTCCCAGCATCCCAACTTTTTATGGGATCCACAACAGACGATTAGAGTTTCAATAATGAGGAGGTGGCGGCCAAGTGGTTGGAAGAAGGAGACACGTGAAGTTATAGAATGAAAGGAAGCAGTCATAGCGATGAAGTGATTAATGAGATAGACATTTGAATTGCCCTGCCATATTGCACACCACCATTCTCTGATGTGGAGATGCTGGTGTTGGACTCAGGTGGACAAAGTTAGAAGTCACATGACACCAAGTTATAGTCCAATACATTTATTTAAAATCATAAGCTTTTGGAGTCCAACACCAGCATCTCCGCACCATTGCTAGAATCGACACCACAAACTGTTCACCAACTGGGACGTCTCTTGATTATGCAGCAGTGCTCCAAAAGCTTGTAATTTTTAAATAGACCTGTTGGACTGTAACCTGGTGTCATGTGACTTCTGTCTTTGACCAACATCCGAATTAGCCTTTGGATGAAACTAAACAGTCTGTTATAATAGATTTACATCCAGCTACGTTGACACTGGTTGGAAATGAACATGGCTTTGGTTATACTGACATTAAATTGCAAGAATCTGTTGTTTGCCCAGATCATATTATTGAACAGGAAGTGGGAGTATGTCGCAACAACATTTGAATCAAGAGAGGAGACAAAAATATTATCATCATTTTAACACCTCTAGTCCTACTTTTTTGATAACGTTGCCAACGGGCAGTATTTAGAAAAAGAGAAGGGTATACTGGTACACCCAGAGGTGACTATGAGCAGACGGAGGGTTTAAACTGTTACAACTATTGTTGTACCCATCCTGAAATAAATATGAGTGAAAGCAAGCAACTGCATTGGCACAGAAGTGGGCTGGACAGGAGAATTATCAGTATATTGAATACTTTGAAAAGTCAGAATAGGTAAAGGAAGGAGGTAAGGGGGATGGCATAGGGACAATAATGAGGAAGGATCTCAGCACAGAAGCTACATTTCCAGTAAATTGCTTGGCCACACAGTCATTATAAAATCTCTTATATACCGATCAGGGAGCAAATACATTGACTTACCCCATGCAGAAGTCACTACGACGTACAGACATTAGAAAGCAGTCACACAGCACGGAAACAGGGCCTCCAGTCCAACTCGTCAATGCCGACAAGGTTTCTCAAACTAAAATGGTCCCAATTGCATGTGTTTGGCCCATATCCCTCTAAACCTTTCCTACTCATGTACCTATCCAATGTCTGTTAAATGTTGTACCTGCATGTACCACTTCCTCTGACAGTTCATTCCACATATTAGCCATCCTCTGTGTTAAAAGGTTTCTTCTCGGGTCCCTTTTAAATCTTTCTCATCTCACCTTAAATATATGCCTCCTAGTTTTGAACTCCACTGCCCTGAGGAAAAGACCATTGCTGTTCATCCAAAGGTCACCACTCACTCACTCTTTTCCCAGTGAAAAAAACTCCAGACCCTATCCAGCTTCTCCCCACAATCCAAATCTTCCAGTCCCAGTAATATTTTTGTAAATATTGTAGACTTTGTAAAGTCCATGCAATGGAAAACAAAGCTATGAGGAAGGTATCTTAGAAGCTCGTTATTATCATCAGGAAAATTGTTATCTTCAGGAAATGGCCTGAAGGGCTACATGCGACCTCATGGAATGAGGAACAGATAACTGACATATAAATGAAGGGTTAATTTATATGAATTAGTTGTGTAAATATGAGGAATTGATCATCAGTGGTGTGAGAATTTTATGGAGTGTGCTTAACTGAAACAAAACTTTCACAAATCATGTGGACTTGGGACTCTGCTCAAAACATTTATCTTCTCATGTGTAACACTGGTAGCAGATAAAATTTTGATCATGATTATCCACCCCTGTTTTCTGAAAGTGGGAGAATGAAGTAACCATGTGATGTCTGTTACTTCATTGTCAAAGCAGAATCAAGGTATGGCTTTTGGGCTTTTATTACCATATGAAAGCAACATTATCTTTGAGAATGGGCAGACAGGGCTTGTATTCACTAAAATTTTTGAAGAATGAGAGGTGATCTCTTTGGAAGCTGCAGAATAAGACCATAAGACCATAAGACATAGGAGTGGAAGTAAGGCCATTTGGCTCATTGCGTCCACTCTGCCATTTAATCATGGCTGATGGGCATTTCAACTCCACTTCCCTGCACTCCCCCTGTAGCCCTTAATTCCTTGCGAAATCAAGAATTTATCAATGTCTGTCGTGAAGACATTTAACGTCCCGGCCTCCACTGCGCTCCGCGACAATGAATTCCACAGGCCCACCACTCTCTGGCTGAAGAAATGTCTCTTCATTTCCATTACTTGAAAGGACAGACAGGGTAGATGCAGGTAAGATGTTTCCCTCTTTTGGGAAATCTAGAATGAGAGAGAACAATTTTAAAAATAAAGTGTTTGCCACTTGGGATCAAAATGAGGAGAACATTTTTTTCACTCAGACAATTGTGAAGCTATTGAATTGTCTATCCTAGAGGGCTGTGGAAACTCAGCCTTTGGGTTTCAGGTGGAGATTGATGGGTTTTGTTTACCAATGGCATAATAGGCTATGGGGAAAGATGGAGAAAAGACATTGAAGAGTTCGATCAGCCACAATTGAATCAAATTGTGGCGCAGGCTCGGCAGGCTGAATGATCACAAGTTCATATAATTGGAAATCAACAAATGTCTCACCATTTTTCAAGAAATGTAGGAAGGGCTCATTTAATCAGGATTAATATATTAGTATGAATAATGCAAACATCCAGGCTAAAGTTAAATTGTTAGATTACAACAGAGCAGCATACTTCCAGGAGTGTGTCATGCTTCTGGTGATCAGTTAATTTGACATTTATAGCCCGAGGTCACATGCAGAAATGGTGTCATTAGAACATAGAACATAGAACATAGAACAGTACAGCACAGAACAGGCCCTTCAGCCCACAATGTTGTGCCGACCATTGATCCTCATGTATGCACCCTCAAATTTCTGTGACCATATGCATGTCCAGCAGTCTCTTAAATGACCCCAATGACCTTGCTTCCACAACTGCTGCTGGCAACGCATTCCATGCTCTCACAACTCTCTGCGTAAAGAACCTGCCTCTGACATCCCCTCGATACTTTCCACCAACCAGCTTAAAACTATGACCCCTCGTGCTAGCCATTTCTGCCCTGGGAAATAGTCTCTGGCTATCAACTCTATCTATGCCTCTCATTATCTTGTATACCTCAATTAGGTCCCCTCTCCTCCTCCTTTTCTCCAATGAAAAGAGACCGAGCTCAGTCAACCTCTCTTCATAAGATAAGCCCTCCAGTCCAGGCAGCATCCTGGTAAACCTCCTCTGAACCCTCTCCAAAGCATCCACATCTTTCCTATAATAGGGCGACCAGAACTGGACGCAGTATTCCAAGTGCGGTCTAACCAAAGTTTTATAGAGCTGCAACAAGATCTCACGACTCTTAAACTCAATCCCCCTGTTAATGAAAGCCAAAACACCATATGCTTTCTTAACAACCCTGTCCACTTGGGTGGCCATTTTAAGGGATCTATGTATCTGCACACCAAGATCCCTCTGTTCCTCCACGCTGCCAAGAATCCTATCCTTAAACTTAGCATGTCTTTTAAATGTAAACTAACACACTGGGTCTCTTAAAGGAATACTGGCAGAGTAATCGTGAGGCATAATTTGTTTATCTAAATTACAGTTATATGGAATTATTTCATACCTGTGCTAAGAGGTGTAAGATAAGCCTTCAATTTTTTTTTGATAATGGGAACTGCAGATGCTGGAGAATCCAAGATAATAAAATGTGAGGCTGGATGAACACAGCAGGCCCAGCAGCATCTCAGGAGCACAAAAGCTGACTTTTCGGGCCTGGACCCTTCAGATGAAGGGTCTAGGCCCGAAAAGTCAGCTTTTGTGCACCTGAGATGCTGCTGGGCCTGCTGTGTTCATCCAGCCTCACATTTTATTATCTTCAATTATTTTTGTTTTTTTTTCAGCATAACTTCAATTTTCTTGTTGTTGCAAAAGATAGACATCATTAAGAAAGATTTCCTTTGTGCATTAGGCAAGGTAGATTAATAACACTTTTCACAAAGATTGAGATTTATAATTTCAATGCACTTTGTGCACAGCAACCATCCTTCCACAGTATGAATCCATTGATTCTAAGCTGCACTCAACAAAAATGTGTTACATTTTTCCTTAAAACTTCAAACACTCCATTTTGAAGCATCCTTTTTTTTGAATCAGTGAAGTAGGTAGATTCCAGTGCTCCCTTGTGAATGATATCCAATAATTCAACCGGTTGTGTGCATTCCTTCTTCAGACCGATGGAAACACACTTCCTAATTTTCCCTCTGTACTCGGCAGAGATAATGTCATAGTGGGACTAAAATGAAGCAGCTAACGTCCTGTCTAAAGAAACATTTTCTAGAGTCGTGCAAACATTGGCAAGGAAATAAATTCCAAGGAGACCCCTTTATCTCATGTCACAAATTTATTCCCTTCCACTGAACAAATGGAGTTCTGGTCAGACTTCACTGAGGAGCCCTTACAATGATTATTTTAAGACCAAATTTGAGAAATGTGCTAAATAATGTATGGAAAATGTCTAGGGACAAGTGCTTAGCATTAACCGAATTTAGTTTCCTTCTTCTTTCAAGGGCTCTGTTTTCCATAGAAAAGTTAAGGGTTACTTCAAAAGAGTACTGGTAAAGAAAAGGACCCAGGTAGTGTAATTCCTTACTACAATGTGCAGTAGTTGATATCATCATCCATGAATGTTGAAAAGAAACATTCAAAAACTGTAATATTTTTAAAATATGTATCTCGTGATTGCTTACATGTGTATATTATATTGCCTCTTACATCGTGATGTCTGACTGAATGTATATGACTGATAGAGAAATGTAGGCATCAGTATTGTTGTTGCTAGAGGATGGATTCAAAATGACCTTCAAATAATATGGAGTAAGGGAAATTTTATTGGCCTGGACTTTGCTGTGGTAATAATGGCCAAAATGTCAGCATTCACTGTCTCATTTCGGCAAGTTCAGGAATTTGTTCATGTATAAAATAGCGTTGAAATCTTGAGGTTTTTGTCAGTAAGTCTCTGTTCCTCTGTGGGATGTGCTGTAAATGTTCTCCATAACAGTCATGAAACAAAGAAAACTTCCACTCTACTGTTGTTCTCTCTTATATAAAAAAAACACCTGGAAAATTTGTTACACCTTATTGAAGGAAGCATAACTGGGTTTTTAATACTAAAGAAAATTACTGTTGCATTGCACTTACTGGTCTGAAACAGTTAATTTTATATTTGTCTGTATTTCTAACTTCTCCAAAAATATTAAAACAGGTTAATGAAATGTTATTTTCTCTTGAAATTCTGTTTATGTGTCTTCCATCTTATGTAGGATCACTGTAGCAAAATTATTTTGATATTTGAAAACATAAATTGAAAGTAAGAGTTTGAAGTTCTTTTAAATTCCAGTTTGCTTTGTGTGAATACTTCAGCTTGACTTTTAAACCTCTCTACCTCTAGACATCAGTGCTACTGCTTGTCAAGACATCCTCAAATTTCACTTGGAGAAAAGGAGGAAACTACACAACAGAGATCACTAGATTTTTATCGGCAGCTTTCTTTAAGGTCAGCAATGCATGCCTTTGCATCACTCCTCATCACTAAGTTCATTTCCATGCAGCATGCTCATCAAGGAGCAGCATTAATAGGGGCTTTGAAGTAACTTGCTTGCATTATTAGTTACTATTGCATAAGTGTGTATTTTATTGCACACTGCAAATATGCTTATTGAGTACTATTTTTATCTTGGAGAGGTGACACTATTTTTATGTAGTTAATAATGGGTTTTATTCACATTGCTTCAAATTTTCTCTTCCACACCAAAAGATGTCTTCCAACTCTTTACAATTGCTTTTAATTTTCTCTGAGTCCAGGCTTAACCAATCAAGTACAGTGAGCAGAAAAAGTAAACATAAGCAATGGCTGATGGGCATTTCAACTCCACTTTCCTGCACTCTCCCTGCAAGGCAGCAGTGCTAACCACTGAGCCACCATGCTCACTCCACAGATGCTGCCAGACCTGCCGAGTTTCTAGCTTTGTTTTTGATCGTCAGCATCTGCAGTTTTATCATTTTATGACACCGTTTCATAATCTGGTGTTAATATCATTTGTATAAGGGTAGTGTACACATCACATTTGTAAGGGCACGGGCCTGATGCTCCTAATAGAAGATGATTCTCATATTCCTTAACAGTTGTTTGAATCCAAACAAGGCTTGGAAACTTTAAGAAGACCTTGGTGGGACTCACATCTGAGCAGGCGTGGGTTACACAATGATCTACCTTGGATAGAATTCCCAGGAATTCTTGAGAAACATCAAAGTCAGGCAGAAAATCGCACCCACGGGCACACTCACTAATTTGACAGTTCATAAAAAATGAGGCAGAATCTCAATATAAAGTGGTTCCTGTCTTTAAATCCTTCTCCACACCAACGACAACCTTATCACCTCATAGGAATGAAGCTTTCTAGTCTCCCGACTGAGCAATTTCAAAGCCAAGTTCTGAAAATGCTGTGTCATCTAACTACTCCAAACGTGTATTTGTGAAATATCAGGTTACAGATCATGAACTACTTGAGGTAGTTGTGCAACTACGTCTGAAACAAAGGATTGTGGTGTCGAGGCCCATTATCAATTTAGGCCAATAATTTGACCAGTCACTTGGATGAAATTCAATGAAGTATCAAATTATTAGAGGTGCCATTTTCAAATTGCCACATAAATTGAAACACTCCTCTGTCTTTTCAGGTGAGTACAAATAATCCCATGATACAATGTGAATTAACAAGTTACTTACTTTATTCGATGTCTGTAAGAACTTGCATTGAACAAAGTGTCTACTAAATTGTGCACAGCCTTAAAAAATTAGTCTGTGAGCTCTACTGCACTGTGGTTGACATTAATGATATGAAAGGCCCTGTGTAATTGTAATTTTTTTTTCACCACATTTGCAAAGGAAATTTTATTAACAGGAGACAGTAGAGTATAAAGAATCATCTTTGATTTTCCAGGAAAAATTTAGCAAAACTTAATTCGTTAGGTACTGTGGCTGCTACCTTAAAGCTCTTTATCATGAAAATTATATATCTTCTCAAATTATTAAAATGTTGGCTGCAACATTAAAATTAGGTCTTAAGAAAATAAAAAGCACAAATTATGTTAGGACATCACACTGCATTAATTCCATGATGCCTCTTAAAGAGCTGGAAATTACTCATGCTACCAGTAAGGTAATCAGCTATTCCTCTACCATTCTATATTGCTCAGAGCCAAGTCAATTTATATTCTGTGCAGAGACAGCAAGTTTAAATTTTATTGAGCATTTCCCTTCCAAGTGGTCATATTAGAACACATAATGTGTGTTGAGAAGATGATTGTAACATTACATTCAACATCTCCAATGGCTTTTTGCCAAAAGTTTTCCATATATAGATAGAAATGCAGGTTATGGCTGACAACCAGAATGAATCTAAGTCATGAAACAATGGCGTGGGACTCCAATTTGGCAATAATAAGTAGGTTGATCTGAAATTCTTCTCTCTGTTATTTCAGTAGAGGCATTAAACCAATTATTGCACAACTCAACTACAATAATTGGAAGAAGAGTTCAATATGAATGAGCTAAGTTCTCAGCTTGAGTCCCCACTGTTTTTGTTCCAGGATCATGAAGAAAAACAAACAGACAGGAATGATTAGAAGGCAGTGAGATTGTTGGGACTTCAGATAAAGTCACAAAATATACCTGCTGTCAGTCAGACCAAAGGTTTGTGGAGTGGTTCTACCTCACTCTTCTTTGCTAGCAGCAAGTTTGACTGTGCATTCAACAGCCACTGGTCTGTGTACGTGAAAGTTATGGTAGTATGTGGAAGGATCAGTTACTGCAAGGCACATATGTCAAGTTTACCAAGATTGATTTTAGGGAAACGGCACTTTTCGTGCAAAAGGTCAGTTTAACTAATGATGTGGTGGCCCCCAATACTTGATTTAGCTGTGTCATACTTGTACCAGTATCAGTGCAAGTTGGAAGAACAGCACCTCAGTTTCCATGTGTGAACTTTACAGCCTTCTGGACTTAATATTGAGTTCAACAATTTTAGGGCTTGAATAACCATCTCCCATGTCCTTACCCCAACACCCAACACAAACAAATGTTAGCCACTAATACTCCCAATTAGCAACAACTCATTCTCCTAGGCTGACCTTTATTCACTCCCTTGTCTGTCCAGCTGTCCTTATCTCTTTTTGGGCTCTATCTCCACATATTATTACTCCTCACTCCTATACAACCACCCTGTCTTCTGCAATAAAAAAACAATCTTTTTTCTAGCTATCATCAGTTCTCAGGAAGGGTCACTTGACCTGAAATGTTAACTCTGGCTTCTCTCCACAGATGCTGCCAGACCTGTTGAGGTTCTAGAGCAATTTTGGTTTTTGATTTCCAGTATCTGCAGTTCTTTCAGTTTTTATCAGAGCTAATAACCCCAGCCAGATTGTTATGGCAATTCAGAGCCCAGGAATGTTAAATGAATTTGTTGGACTCAACTTTATGGAGCTTCATAAACCTTCCTAGCAATGCCATATGGCAGTCATTCAATTCTAATACAATGAAGGTCTGGTCAAGTAGGATCTATTTTGCATGAATAATGCCTCCTGATGACTGGATTACAGGATAGCACAAGCAGCAGCTTCACAGCACACTGTCTTTGCAGACTGGGGGAGCGAGGACCAGTTCTGTATGTGAGCTCTGTCTCCACTGTGGTAAAATGAGCAATTAGTACTTGACATGTCTCATTTTAAAAAGTCAACCATCTCACTCCGCATTCAAGGCATAAATGATGCACAATTTGACATAACTGAAGAGTAGTGAAAGTATTTGCGTCTGATTTAGACAAACATTATATTTGGTTCCTATATATTAAAAAATCTGTCATAAAATGTTGCTATATTTTTAGTGATCTGCTTATTAAACTTCACTAAAAATGTTTCAATACAAAATGTTCTAGTCTCGACTCTTAGCCAAATTAGAAAGAAATGAATTGATAAAAGCTGGGTAAATAATTGGAGATGAAGCAGTCTGTTCCGATAAAGGAAACAAGCTGATGATGAGTCGCTTGGTATTAGAGTCTCCGGCGGTTCCTCCAGAACGTAAAGGCATCTATCTTTAGGGGGAAACGGCGCGGAGAAGAGAATGGAAAAGGGCGATTCATTGGTGTTTGAGATGTTTTGACAATTTATTCAGATCTGCTGCAAGCAACCTTGGTGCTGGCAACGTGTCTTCTTCTAACCACATTAGTCTTCATTAAATAGATTTTAGTTTCCAATCTGCAGCTTGTGCTCTTGGCCTTTGGTCCCTCTCCTCTCCGTCTGTCATGAAAGATCCTCATTCTTTTTCTGAGAAGACACAGCTTTCAGGCACCTCTGAATATAATCTGTCCACTGCAGCAGCCTAATGCGAGAGCTTTAACTCTCTGTTCCAATACTTACAGATCTACTATAAGCATTTAGTTATTCTATTTGAAGTCACCTCCCAAACTTCAGTGATCTGTACCTACTAATGTCCAAAGCTGTACATGGAACATTTTTAACCAAGATACACTTGTGTTCTGTACAGCACCGGGGTGAAAATAAATCCGATGTAATTTTTACGCAGCTACTTTGAAAGTGGCTAAAGTGGACGGGGAAAGGTGCTGCTTGGCCTGCTGTGTTCATCCAGCTCCACACTTTGTTATATCGGGGAAACGGTTGACTTGTTTCCAATGAAGTCTGACCTGTTTAAAATAACCACAAACATTATGGTGGGCATCCAGCACTAGCTTCAGCTCTCTTCTTATCTTGTGTTTTCAAGGATGAGTTAAAAGCCCAAGGTGCCAATGAATGTCACTGCCTTCCACTCAGCGCACAGGATCTCTGACACCGCAGTGCTGCAGCCCTGGAGAGGCTGGAATGCTGATTTGAAAATCTGTTGTTTCCTGTGAGATATTGCAATGCGTGAGCTGGGCTTTCAACTCATTCAAACGCCAGCGCAGTCCTCCTCACTTTCATGACTCGAGCATTGTTGGCCCCCAGCTTAGATGCCGGAAGCTGAGGAAGCCCACTAATAGTTAACAAACTTAAGGGAGTAGTTTAAAGTAAACTTGCTGGACAGATGTGAAGTCAAAGTGTGACTTTTTGACATAAACCAGCTGCTGGTACTCCTCCAGATTCAGCGCATTGCCCCGATAAAAACAGCAGTTAATCCTTAAACTGCAATATCAAAAAGTACATGTAGTACCAAGAGATAACTAAAAAGAACAACACAGATTGTTTATTTCAGACTAGCATGCAACAGACACAATTCAAATGTCTGTTGGTCAAGAACACTGAGACCATACTATCATTTCAGTTGTTGAAGAATCAGTTTATACAAATGTAAAACACTGAGCAGAAATTGTTCTCATGCTGAAGTTCAAAATGATCTTATCAAGTTAGCTTTTAGTTATTCCCAACACTCAATATTCGGTTCTGTCGACTTAAAAGCGCTTGGAGCTGAATCTTCGCCCAGATTTAACTAAAAAATGTATGTTGAGGTTTTTGGAGAGATATCTGCTGTGAGGTCTAGCAGCATTTCTCACCCTAGACAACGAAGCTCACCTTATTAACTACCCCTCCCACTCTTCTGGCATCTGTCACGTCTGATTGCACACTGTTCTGAAACAATCACCATTCAGCAGTTATCCCGGAATTCCCCACGTCCCTTGCACCATCTTTAAAAGCCTGTTGTGCATCTGGACTAGTACTGTCAGTCCAGAGCAGAGTTGCAGGGTTCCAGACAGAAGGAAATCTTTACTTTGATTTGTAGGCAGGGACTTGGAGGTCCTTTGGAAGGACAGGTCGAAGATCAGTAATGAAGGTCATAACACCAGATCACGTAAGCCTGGTTTCAGATTATCACCTGGGTTGAAAAAGTTTTAGCAACTTGAAGAAATACTCAGCAGTGTAGGAAGAAAGTCAATGACCTTCTCTAATCTGCCACTGTAGGTGCAAGCATCTTTATACTCACTCTATTTCTGCTACTACACCCACTTCCTAGCAAGGCTCATACTCTGTTACTCTCGCTATAGACTGTGACTACTTCCCTCACTCTGTCACCTACTCCAACCTGCTAAACCACTCACCCTGCACGGCCTCCGCTAAGCCAGCTCACTTGGAAGGAGACCCACCCCAAACAAAACAGCTGCGCTATTGATTTTCATTTCTTTTAATAACTGTTTCGTTCTCAGTCCAGGACAATAATAGCCTCCCGTGGGGCAGAATGTTGGAAGTTGGATAATGGACTGCCTAACATTCGACTCCTCTATCCTTATGCAAATAGTGGCCTGACTCTGGCTGCCCTTTGTGGGTGACTAACTGAGTGCAAACTGGTATCAGAGGCTTTCCTTGACTCACTGTGCTGTGACCCCATGACTAATAGCATCTCTGCCCACATACCGCAACCCCCCGCCACTGCCAACCACCACCCCCACCCCCCAACTTAACTGAGGCCTGCTGATAACTATGATGAGCTTTGCACCAACCTACAAGGCAAGACAAAAGAAATACAAGTCTGGTATCTCTAGCTGAGGGGACAAAAAGACAGTGGGAATTGATGCTGTGAGTATCCTTTTCTTGTTGTAGGCTCAGAATGAGGATTCTATGACAGAGCGTGCAGAACCCTGAGATGTAGCCTGGTCCATCCATGAGCTAGCTGTGTCCTCCTTAGTGCAGCGTGACCTTGCTGTGGCTTTACAGTAGTAGTTGCTATTACAGTCTGAGGTGTAGCATTGAAGTTCAGAAGTATTCACTTGATGGATTGGACATGTACCACGAGGGTTCTTAGAGGCTGGCACATATTAGAGGCCAATGTGTTTGGAGATGGGGTGTGGGTTTTCAGAGTCCTGCATGGCGGTCCACATTGCATTCCCTTTGTGACTGGCTTATTTGGCACATTTGGTAGGGTAGGAAACTGAATATTAATGAAGCGAGTTAGATCATTAAAAAGACATTTAACAAGCAGTAGTTCCCTTTATTTGGCAGCTCAGCACTACTTAGCAAAAAGCTTAACATGATGTTTGTCAGAAGCATAAAAGATGGAGTGAGATGTTCTTAACATTGAGGTTGGCCTTACTGGATTTCTTGTTAGATTCTTCCATGATTCTTACTCGATGTGCCCCCAATTAATGAACGTTGGACTTATGAGATCTTGTGCTTACAAACACAATTCCATTGAGGATTAGTTTTAAGACCTGATATACAAACATTTCCTGTAGTTATGAACAGCTGCTTCACAATAACTTGCATTGTATTCTGACTTGCACACAAATCAACTCCAGAACGGAATCCATTCACAACCAGAGGTCTCCAGTATAGCCCACGTCACTGCCTTTGGATCTTGTTAAGAGGTAGCCTTGGGCTATGGTGGTGGTATGGTGATAGGAAGGAGGCAGTCTGTGTAATATTACTTGCAAGATGAACTTTTATCCCATTGTGCCTCTGATATTTCAACTCATCTCATCATTAATGGTAGATTTTCCTGACCCTGTGATATTGTTCAGGCAATGAATACAGCAAATCAGGCAAGGAGAAAAACATCCCTGTGAGACCAAATTTTGCTGTATTTGCTGCATCCAAGCCACTCAATCACCTCATTCAGAATTCATGAAATTCTGCCCATTGTCTTTATTATGAAAATGTAATGATGGTGGCATCGGATCAACAATCCTGAGGTGCATTCACTTTTTAACATGGAAAGCTATGGAAGTTATCAAATAAATCTAGCAATCAATGAGAAAGACTCAGTAAAAATGACCATGAACACTGTTGGATTGTCATATAAAACCATCTCCATCACAAATATCTTTCACAGAAGGAAATTTGCCAGCCTTTCACAGTTTACCCAACAAGTTAATTCACTCTGATAGAAAGAGGTTGACTCATAACTTAAAGTAAACAGTTCTATACCATTGTCACCTGAGGATAAGCTTTTCTTATTTAAAAAAAGACTTGTTGTGCACAGCACAAGCCCATTGTCACAAAGACGCAAATAAGAAGCCATAAAAATGAGTTATATCATTGATGTGACTCCCTGCTGCAATAGTAGCTTAAAATCAATATTTCAAACTTAAACTGCGGTTCCCTGACTGCAGTGCAAATGACTCAAAATCAAGAGTAACCCAGTGTCATATCACTGTGTGCAGTCTAATTGTGTCCTGCCGTACTGAAATACCATACACACATACCTAGTCCAGTAAAGAAAATTAATTCATTGTGTTGAGTCTTCCAAAGGCTACCTCAGATAAACTGTAGTAGGTGTCAAGACTTCTTGTAGACAAAACTGGTGAGATTATTAGCAAACAAAGGAAAATTATTTGGGTAGAAGAAAATGGATTTAGGTCTAACTACGGGAAAAACAAACAATAGATGACTAAAGGATGCAAAATTAGGAAAGTTGCAGAAAGCTCATGAAGTACACAACATGTTATTGTTTTCACAAATGACAGCAGTAGCTTTTCAACTGCAAATCTCTCAGTTTCAGTTGTGACAATGTCAATAAGTACAATGAGTTATTTATGGCATTGCTTAGCTCCATGGCTCCCTTTGAAGAAGACATTCTGGAAACGATCAGATTCATAAAAGTGCAAGAAAAGAGGGATAAATGATTGATACATTGGCATGAGTTTGTCAAAGGATTGAGTTCCATTTCTGTCCTTCTCCCAACTTTGTGATTGCTTTTGCTGCCCCTTTGAATCCACTTTCTCGGTTTTCCCTTGTTTCCCTGAAATTCCTGATTCCTTTTCCAGCTTTCTCTGCTACTCCCACTGCCCTTCTGCTGCTGATTCAGCAGCATGAAGGAATATATTCGAAAAACTGTGACTTGATTCCCCTTTACAGCATGTGAGAAATGGGATAGAGAATGTGAGAAAACCTCAGCGTCGAATCAATGTGTGAGGGTGACAAAGGTCATGAGGAAAAGATCAGAAAGTGACAGGAATGGAATGGCAATCTGACAACTGGGAAAGTATTTTTAAATATTCAAAATGAGGGTCAAAGAAAGATAATGGTATAATATTTCAAAAAAATTCTCATCATGAAAGTCTGTGTGAACATACGACTGGAATAAATGACGATCTCACAATTTCTATGATATAAATATAACCCTTGTGTTCCATTGTAGAGTGACAACCATTCATGCTTCCCCAGTTTTTCTCTTTCATGTCAAAAGTACATTTCCATCAAGATAATGTCAACTGATCTGGAGCGTGGTGGATGCTTGCTGAGGTCACAATGGGAATTTTAGCTCCTGGGTCCTCCATGAGTGGCAATGCTCTCATTGAAGTGATGTTGCTCAAATTCTCAGCCAAAATAAGAATAAAGATCAAGGATGGGAAACTTACACTTTCCTTTGACCCTTCTTGGGTCTAGGCCCAAAATGTCAGCCTTCCTGCTGCTCTAATGCTGCCTGGCCTGCTGTGTTCATCCAGATCTACACCTTGTTATCGCAGATTCTCCCAGGATCTGCAGTCCCTAATATCTCTTACACTTTCCTTAATTGCTTTCATGGTACTACAAAGCATCTTATTTTAAAAATTATCTATTTTGGCCTTTTGTTCTTCATACTTGTTTGTAGCGCCAGGTGGCCCGATGGAGAATGTCCTCTCTTTGCAGCTGTGATATAATTGAGGTCCAAATCAGATCCAAATCAATTTCATGAGTGCAATAAGTTTAAAATTTTTGGGTTCTTCTGATACCATGATAATGCCCCTACCTCTGGTAAGGAGTTTTATGGAGGTATGTCAATACGTGTCCGAACAGGTTAATTTAAATAACTAGATAGCTATAATTGACAACATTGGTATCTGAAAAGTAAGCATTTCAAAATTGGAACAGAACAGGTGTTTCACCCACTATATGTTAACCGCCTGGAGTTAAAATTTCCATCCAAGTAAATTGTTTCATTAATGTCAGTGCTCAATGAGGTAGATGTTTTACACATGTGAAAAGGATGCTAATAAATGAGTTCACCATATGTTTTACAATAATGTTATTTCAGACAGTTTTGGTCATATGATGGCTTTAGTTTTCTCCATGATGTGAAGGGACAACTGCTTTGATGGTAACATTAGCAATGAAAAACTGTTACCAACATCATTTTATCACCCAACCCTGAAGGACTGTATAACTCTTTAAGGGCTATTTTAACTGTTCTTTCTATTTGTCAAACTGTGACATTTTAACCCTCTGACTGATTCATTTCCTTAGTGCCTGAAAGCATTTGGGTTTTTTTTCCAGCACTTTGCATCTGCCAAATGTGCTATACATTGTGACATCCTGTGCTTCAACTGAGTGCTTGACAAGATTTCACCATTGATCAGAAAGACATACAAAGGGGCCCAATGCTATGTGCAGGTCAAGAGTACTGACTTTTATTGGGTCACAACAGAGACCAATATAAGAGTTTGATGTGTGTGGTCAGCTGTGCTATTTGCTTTGTTGATTGACTGAGTGATGAAGTAGGCGATCAAACAAGGCACAAGTCAGGGCACCATCACTGAGGCTAAAACATGCTGGCAGCACCACCATGTATGATAACTGTAACTTGGGAAATTACTGTACATTGTTCTTGAAGAGCGGAAAGGTGCAGTGTGGGATAACAAATGTACTGTGTGTCTGAGATGGGTCAGAGTGCTAATGAAAAGGAGGCAATGAAAGCAATGCACATATTTGACAATCTGCTAAAATTAATAGAAAATAAATTGCTAGAGTGAACAGACAACTTTCGTTATTAAGGAGGCACAACCATACAGAGTAAATTAATGCAAAATCTCTTTTAAAAATGCATTAAAGTGCCACTTTGATTTTTTTTAAGACTTTAGAGGTATAGTGGGTCACCGTATCAACAAAAGAAAATTAACTTTAGTAATGGCTTTCCAAGATGTCCCTTAGCATTTTTTTTGGCAAAGGCAGAAGCCACTGCTTTCAAAATATAAGCACTGTATAGAATTAGCAGGGCCAGGTTGATTCCCTGGATTAGTTTTAATTATCCAGGGGAACTAAAGAGGAATTTTCCAATTTTATTTTCCATGGTTAGTTTTGGTTTTTATCTGGACTTTTTGCTTCTTCCAGGAGGGAACTTCATCTTTCACTGTTACTGTGGTTATATACTAAATTTTCACATGGCAAGATCCTGTGGGGAGTAAATGAGTAAGTAACCAACTCTCAAGTAGAACCACAGAGAAGACTAATAGCCAGAACACGAAGAAAATTCCCTGCACTTCTTTAGATTGTGTTATGGGACAATTTGCATCCACGTAACAAGCAGATGGGCTTTTGTTTAAGACAAAATCAAATATAAAATCATCTTCAGCAATGTTCCCTTGGTACCACATAGCTACCAGCCTAAGTTGTGGCTGTGGGCCTGGATACAAAATGCTCTGACATAGAGACAGAGTGAGCTGAAATAACAAATTACTTGCCAAAGTTAAGCAGTGCGCTATAGTGATTTCAACTGCTGTGCCACTCCGTACTCTCCAATGACGCGGATTACTATTTCTGAAGGATTAAAATGAATTTATGAGCATTGTGTTAACTGAAGATGAATCCTAACACATTAATTGTCTCTTATGCAACCTACATGCCAATGGTTTACCCAAATGCCTGGAGGTTTGGTATTGTCATCATGGAATATTGCAGAGAGGTTGGGAAGGAGTTGCCTCACCAATTGCTCGAAAAGCTATGTGGTGCCAGGATTTGGAATTCCAAATACCCTCAAGTCATCAGGGAAGTCAAGAAATAACAAATTTCTGGGCGGTTGAACTGAAGCCAAGAAAGTGAATTCCATCAGAGGGTCTATATAATCATTTTTCAGTTGATGAGCAGTAACACTGACAACTGTAGCTGAAATCAGAGTTAACAAAGAATCAGAGAAATTGAGTTCTCTGTTTTGAAGCAAGTCAGCAGAAAAATACTGAACACAGTGCTGAAAAAGTGTGTATTTCACCAGGTAAGGATAGCAGCTTTCCTTCCCTGAAGGACATTAGAGGACCAAACGTATTTTTAATATCACAATCAATTGTAATTACATGGTCACCATTAAGCTTTTTTTTTAATTCTAGGTTTTCACCTGAATTCAAAATTTACCATCTACTATGGTGGGATTTGAACCCATGTGCCTAGAACATTTGCCTGAAGCTTGGACTAGTTCAGTGTCATTACCAGAACTATTCTGAGCATCCAAATGTTGCTACTTGTGAGTAGGTAGTCATTTTGGAAAATGCTATGATTATGCCTCCAACCTGATCAGTCATCTGCCTCTGGATTTGTGGGATTGCTGTTATGCCCTGTTCGGCACTCGCCTCACCTTCTGGTCTGTCACTAGTCTCTCCCCTACCCCTCACTCCTGTAACTGCTAACAGCTTATCACTAATTGATATCCATCGCCTGCAATGTCCCCATTCCCTTTTCACAGCCAACGCTTGATGTCAACACATCAATGCTTCTTCTCACTGGAATCCACTAGAAACCTCATATTGTCTGCCGCAAGCTTCCTATTACCAAAGTGAATCTGAATGTATGTGTTTCTCATTTGCTGCATACTTGAGTCCACCGGCACAATTACATCTGTTGGGGCTGTGTTTAATGGATAGATGCATGACATGCTAATGTGTTCAGAAGAGGTCTCCAACACTTGCTGCTAGAAAACATGATTGTCTGCCACCAACTTCATTTCATCATCAGGAAGCTGAATTTTTTGCCTCTCCTGCTCAGTTGAATGAACCCGCTAGCCTGTTTTCCCACTCCCACGTGTTTCACAAGATTCCATCAGAGGTGTCTACTGGCAACACAAACAAAATGCCGCAGGCCATTGCTGAAATTTGATTTCCAATTTTTGCCCAAGTATAGCCTAGATTAAGCCTATTGAAAAAATTGCAGTTACATAAAAAGTGCAAAGTCTCATCCATCGTTTGCAAAATGCCATAAAAGTCTGGACTCTGTCAAGTTTCTCTTTGATGTCTACACTCACAATGACCTTCTGGGCTATCTCCAAGGTCAGCATGTAAACATCCTCTCCATCTCAACTGAATTCAAGCAAATTTTCAGGTGCAGCACAAAGTGGGACACGGGCAATATCCTGGAATGACAATGTGCTACAACTGTTGCATTTGAAGAGTAAAGCAACATTTTTGGTAAGAAGGAATTGAAGGCTGCAGTTCATTAAATACACTTCATATTAAAAATAATCCTTTTTTGAGGAGGCAAATGTATTCTGTAACATAAAAACACTGGTGATACAGCTAGCTCATTTTCAAATTCAATCTAAAGCAGATTAAACTATTCTGTAATACTCAGGTTCTGAAATACAGATTGGGCTGTAATCAGTATTGTCTTGGATTCTCCAGCATCTGCAGTTCCCATTATCACAATACCATTTGTTTGACTACCTTATGAAAATCTTATGACCCATCGTCTCAGCCTGCTCCTGCCCCACCGAACTCATCTCCACCTATCTGGACTCCATTTTCTCCCCTTTGGTCCAGGAACTCCCCACCTATGTCCGTGACACCACCCACGCCCTCCACCTCCTCCAGGACTTCCAATTCCCTGGCCCCCAACACCTCATATTCACCATGGACGTCCAGTCCCTGTACACCTGCATTCCGCATGGAGATGGCCTCAAGGCCCTCCGCTTCTTCCTGTCCCGCAGGCCCGACCAGGCCCCCTCCACCGACACTCTCATCCGCCTAGCGGAACTCGTCCTCACACTCAACAACTTCTCTTTTGACTCCTCCCACTTCCTACAGACTAAGGGGGTGGCCATGGGCACCCGCATGGGCCCCAGCTATGCCTGCCTCTTTGTAGGTTACGTGAAACAGTCCATCTTCCGCACCTACACAGGCCCCAAACCCCACCTCTTCCTCCGGTACATTGATGACTGTATCGGCGCCGCCTCTTGCTCCCCAGAGGAGCTCGAACAGTTCATCCACTTCACCAACACCTTCCACCCCAACCTTCAGTTCACCTGGGCCATCTCCAGCACATCCCTCACCTTCCTGGACCTCTCAGTCTCCATCTCAGGCAACCAGCTTGTAACTGATGTCCATTTCAAGCCCACCGACTCCCACAGCTACCTAGAATACACCTCCTCCCACCCACCCTCCTGCAAAAATTCCATCCCCTATTCCCAATTCCTCCGCCTCCGCCGCATCTGCTCCCACGATAAGACATTCCACTCCCGCACATCCCAGATGTCCAAGTTCTTTAAGGACCGCAACTTCCCCCCCACGGTGATTGAGAACGCCCTTGACCGCGTCTCCCGCATTTCCCGCGACACATCCTTCACACCCCGCCCCCGCCACAACCGCCCCAAGAGGATCCCCCTCGTTCTCACACACCACCCTACCAACCTCCGGATACAACGCATTATCCTCCGACACTTCCGCCATTTACAATCCGACCCCACCACCCAAGACATTTTTCCATCCCCACCCCTGTCTGCTTTCCGGAGAGACCACTCTCTCCGTGACTCCCTTGTTCGCTCCACACTGCCCTCCAACCCCACCACACCCGGCACCTTCCCCTGCAACCGCAGGAAATGCTACACTTGTCCCCACACCTCCTCCCTCACCCCCATCCCAGGCCCCAAGATGACATTCCACATTAAGCAGAGGTTCACCTGCACATCTGCCAATGTGGTATACTGCATCCACTGTACCCGGTGCGGCTTTCTCTACATTGGGGAAACCAAGCGGAGGCTTGGTGACCGCTTTGCAGAACACCTCCGCTCAGTTCGCAACAAACAACTGCACCTCCCAGTCGCAAACCATTTCCACTCCCCCTCCCATTCTCTTGATGACATGTCCATCATGGGCCTCCTGCACTGCCACAATGATGCCACCCGAAGGTTGCAGGAACAGCAACTCATATTCCGCCTGGGAACCCTGCAGCCATATGGTATCAATGTGGACTTCACCAGCTTCAAAATCTCCCCTTCCCCTACTGCATCCCTAAACCAGCCCAGTTCATCCCCTCCCCCCACTGCACCATACAACCAGCCCAGCTCTTCCCCTCCACCCACTGCATCCCAAAACCAGTCCAACCTGTCTCTGCCTCCCTAACCGGTTCTTCCTCTCACCCATCCCTTCCTCCCACCCCAAGCCGCACCCCCAGCTACCTACTAACCTCATCCCACCTCCTTGACCTGTCCGTCTTCCCTGGACTGACCTATCCCCTCCCTACCTCCCCACCTACACTCTCTCCACCTATCTTCTTTACTCTCCATCTTCGGTCCGCCTCCCCCTCTCTCCCTATTTATTCCAGTTCCCTCCCCCCATCCCCCTCTCTGATGAAGGGTCTAGTCCCGAAACGTCAGCTTTTGTGCTCCTGAGATGCTGCTTGGCCTGCTGTGTTCATCCAGCCTCACATCTTATTAGCTTGGAATCTCCAGCATCTGCAGTTCCCATTATCTCTTATGAAAATCTGTCTCTGGAAAACAATAGTTTTTGGTGTTTGTTATTTGAAAGGGCTTCATGACTTTGCATACTGAGGACATACTCTTCAAATAGGAGGCTGATGTTGTTCATTGGATTATGACTGTAAAGTTGTGATGGTCCATCCTCCAACAAGGTGTAAATCACGTGGTATGCATGTTCATAAATATGACCCAAATTCTCACTTCAGCTCGGAAAAATAATTTGAAACATGCCTTTGGCCTGCATCTTTCATTCATTCACCTGTGGAAATGATCACATTGATCTGCATCAAAATGGTAATCCTGCCCCTATTTGTCACACAGGATTCTCATTCTCTTCTTCTTAAATTGCCTATCACCAAGAGCAGGCAGCTTTAGTGAACACAGCAGGCCCCTAGATGGGGCCAGCTGTATTGTTGGCAGTAAGAGGGGTAGTAAAGCTTTCAAAATGAATTCAAAGTGTGGCCTCCTTTTAACTGCAGGCAAAAGCAGTGAAACCTTACCTTAGTATGGCCGATGTGCACCCAGGGCATATGACAGTGCCCACGTTGTCTTCACTGAAGGTCAATTCTGACTTGTCTTTGCTGCAAATGCTAACTACAGTTAATTACCAGGAAATATCGTCGTCACTTCATATTATATGGAAAAGAAGCACTTTTACTTGGACAGAAAATAAGCATCAAACACCAGTAGCTGTCCCAATGTATTTTTTCCAAAGTTGCACACTTCAATTTCATTTGAGGCTCTTCTGTTATTGATTTTAATGCAACTTCATTGAAAGAATTGGGAAAATTAACACATTAAATTATATGACTGTTATGTGCTACTTATCCGGAACAGTTGGGACAGTACTCTCAACACATAAGCAGTTATATTTAGTCAGTGAATTTCTTTTGCGTGGTTGCAATCCAGAAATTTCATTGACATCAATAAATAATAGCAATCCCACTGATATGTACAAATCAGTTTTTAAAAAAAGACACAAAATGTTTTAAAATGTACAAAAGTCATCTCATTTGGGATGTGCCCTGACTGGTTCAGAACAGAGTCAAACAAATTAAGAAGACCCAGGTTTGATTCCCTTTCTTTTAAGCTAAGTTGGCTGATCTTGACCAAAACCACAGTTATACCATCATAATTAATCTTGGAGCTTCTTGGAGGATGATCTTTCCTGATCATTGATAAGTACTCTTTTTTTTTTAATTGTATGACTGGGGAAAGCAGTGATTGATGTTGAAATTAACAATCTATTCAATAGGTTCAGCTCATGCATTGTAAGTGGTCGTTGTGCGAAGACAAATTTATCAGGGCAAGAGTTCAGCATGTGGGTCATGTTCTGATTTGAATGGCCATTGCAGTTCCAATTTAAGCTGTTCCTCAAGTGAATATATAAATTAGAAGTAGGCCATTCAGTCCCTCAGATGTGCTTCGCCATTCAAATGGCTGATCTGATTATTTGCTGATAACTTTTCACCTTTTGCCTTAAAAATATTCAAAGTCTCTCTTCCTCAAAATGCAGTAGAAGAAGAGTTCCAAAGACTTACAACCCTCTGAGAAATTAATTCTCCTTACCTGGTTTGAAGGGACAACACCATAATTTAAAACAGTGATTTCTGGTTCTCGATCCTCCGACAGAGGAAACATCTTTTATAAATCCTCCTTGTTAACATACCTCAGGAGCTTATATGTTTCAATCAAGTTGCCTCTTAGCATTCTAAACTCCAGAGAATACAAGCCTAACCTATCTAACTATTCCTTCCAGGATAAACCACCCATTCAAGATGTTAGTCCTATAAACCTTCTTCAAACTGCTTCCAACTCATTTATATGTTTCTTTAAATAAAGAGACTAATGATGAAAACAAAACTGGCATATTCTCACTACTGTCTCATATACATGAGGCATAATCTTATCTTTCTAGTCAATCCCTCATGGAATAAACAATAGTATTCTATTTGTGCTCCTAATTACTTGCTCTACATACAAAGTAATCTTTGGTGAGGTTACGCACCTGTACATCCACGACTCTTCTCATTTCAGAACTCTGCAATCTCTCACCATTCAGATTACATGCTTCTTTGTTTTATTCTTCCTTCTGAAATGGACTACTTCACAATTTCTCACCAGATACTGCAGTTGTCAAATCTTTTGCCAACCATTTGGAGTCACAGAGCCATGGAGTTGTACAGCGCAGAAACAGATTTTTTGGTCCAACTTGTCCATGCTGACCAGATATCCTAAATTAATCTAATCCCATTTGCCAGCATTTGGCCCGCGTCCTTCTAAATCATTCCTATTCATGTATCCATCCAGGTGCCTTTGAAATGTTGTAACTGTACCAGCCCCCACCACTTCCTCTGGCAGCTGCTTCCATACATACACAACCCGCTGTGTGAATAAGTTGTTCCTAGGTCCCTTTTATATCTTGCCACTCTCACCATAAACCAACGTCCTCTAGTTTGGACTCCCCTAAAAAGACTTTGGGAATTCACCCTATCCATACCCGTCATGATTTCATAAACCTCTGTAAGGTCAACCCTCAGCCTACGGCACTCCAGGGAAATTAGTCCCAGCTTATTCAGCCTTTCCCTATAGTTTCAAACCCTCCAACCCTGAAGTTTAGCAAATTTTTTTACTCTGGCAGGGTGACCAAACTCGTGGTTGCGAGCCTAAAACCATGTCGCAAAAATATGGAAGTATTGGGAACCACTATTTTGAAAGGCAAGGCAGCAGTGAAGATCAAGAAGTAGACCTGAAACCATTTGGAGAAGAAAATAATTTAAGAAAATAAATCATTGATACAGCTTTAAGATCAGAAACAGTCAAACAAGTCACAGAGCCACACAGGCACTGTGCAGAAAAACATTTCAGAACAGAAAAATCCTGCAGAGGAACCACCAAAGACAACCTAAGTCAATAAAAACATTCCTCCCACTTCCTACAGACTAAGGGGGTGGCCATGGGCACCCGCATGGGCCCCAGCTATGCCTGCCTCTTTGTAGGTTACGTGGAACAGTCCCTCTTCCGCACCTACACAGGCCCAAACCCCACCTCTTCCTCCGTTACATTGATGACTGTATCGGCGCCGCCTCTTGCTCCCCAGAGGAGCTCGAACAGTTCATCCACTTCACCAACACCTTCCACCCCAACCTTCAGTTCACCTGGGCCATCTCCAGCACATCCCTCACCTTCCTGGACCTCTCAGTCTCCATCTCAGGCAACCAGCTTGTAACTGATGTCCATTTCAAGCCCACCGACTCCCACAGCTATCTAGAATACACCTCCTCCCACCCACCCTTCTGCAAAAATTCCATCCCCTATTCCCAATTCCTCCGCCTCCGCCGTATCTGCTCCCACGACAAGACATTCCACTCCCGCACATCCCAGATGTCCAAGTTCTTCAAGGACCGCAACTTTCCCCCCTCAGTGATCGAGAACGCCCTTGACCGCGTCTCCTGCATTTCCCGCAACACATCCCTCACACCCCTCCCCCGCCACAACCGCCCAAAGAGGATCCCCCTCATTCTCACACACCACCCTACCAACCTCCGGATACAACGCATTATCCTCCGACACTTCCGCCATCTATAATCCGACCCCAGCACCCAAGACATTTTTCCATCCCCACCCTTGTCTGCTTTCCGGAGAGACCACTTTCTCCGTGACTGCCTTGTTCGCTCCACACTGCCCTCCAACCCCACCACACCCGGCACCTTCCCCTGCAACCGCAGGAAATGCTACACTTGCCCCCACACCTCCTCCCTCACCCCTATCCCAGGCCCCAAGATGACTTTCCACATTAAGCAGAGGTTCACCTGCACATCTGCCAATGTGGTATACTGCATCCACTGTACCCGGTGTGGCTTCCTCTACATTGGGGAAGCCAAGCGAAGGCTTGGGGACCGCTTTGCAGAACACCACCGCTCGGTTCACAATAAACAACTGCACCTCCCAGTCGCAAACCATTTCCACTCCCCCTCCCATTCTTTAGATGACATGTCCATCATGGGCCTCCTGCAGTGCCACAATGATGCCACCCAAAGGTTGCAGGAACAGCAACTCATATTCCGCTTGGGAACCCTGCAGCCCAATGGTCTCAATGTGGACTTCACAAGCTTCAAAATCTCCCCTTCCCCCACCGCATCCCAAAACCAGCCCAGTTCGTCCCCTCCCACCTCTGCATCACACAACCAGCCCAGCTCTTCCCCTCCACCCACTGCATCCCAAAACCAGTCCAAACCTAACCTGTTCTTCCTCTCACCCATCCCTTCCTCCCACCCCAAGCCGCACCTCCATCTCCTACCTACTAACCTCATCCCACCTCCTTGACCTGTCCGTCTTCCCTGGGCTGACCTATCCCCTCCCTACCTCCCCAACTATACTCTCCTCCCCACCTATCTTCTTTTCTCTCCATCTTCGGTCTGCCTCCCCCTCTCTCCCTATTTATTCCAGAACCCTCACCCCATCCCCCTCTCTGATGAAGGGTCTAGGCCCGAAACGTCAGCTTTTGTGCTCCTGAGATGCTGCTGGGCCTGCTGTGTTCATCCAGCCTCACATTTTATTATCTTGGATTCTCCAGCATCTGCAGTTCCCATTATCACTCATCAATAAAAACATTTTATGGCCAGTCATTGGGGAACATGCTCTTAAGGGAAAAGAAAAAGCAGTTAGAGTATTAAAATCCAAAAGGATTATTCAGAATCGAACACTGTGAAATTAGGCTGAATGTCAATCACACAAAGCAGATTCAGTTGATTGAGACAACACATCCATCCTAGGACAAGCCAAACAGAGACACGCATGAGAATTCCTAGAAGCATGGCATTCCAACTGGAATTCCATCAACAAACACATTGATTTGGAGCCAATCTACCATCCCCTGAGAAAAAGAACAGGGAATGACATCACCAACACAGGAAATGACATCACCAACCCAAGGAAACCTGACCAGATAAATAGAAAGCGGGACATAACACCAGAGCTTCGTCGGAGGCTCACTGATGATGTTACCTGGAGTGGTGACGAAACGTCTGAAAACTAACCTTCCAGCTCAGCGAGCAAACTCACATCCAGCAGATTCAATCTCTGAAATTAAAAAAAAAACACTGAAAATCCAGACTTCTGGCTGTCACTTAGCAGTTTTAGTTTACTTATCTGGGGGAAAAACAGTAACAATCAAATTAACAAAGTCCTTCGGAAATTGGTTTACCTTGCATCAAGTGGAAAGAAAAGAATTAATTTTTTTTTTTGAAATTCATTGTTTCAGAGCCCTAACAATGAAGTCTTCAGTACATCAATGGTTTGGGTGTGAAACACAAGATTTATTCAGTTAGTATTAGGTTTAATCAATTTTATTGGAAACAATAAAGCGGCATGAATCTCAACTCAATGTGGAATTTGATGTGATAATATCTCAGAAACAGAGAGGAAACGAAAACAAAGACACCATCATGGCAAGGTCAGAAATCACACAACACCAGGTTATAGTCCATAAGACCATAAGGCATAGGAGTGGAAGTGAGGCCACTCGGCCCATCAAGTCCGCTCCGCCATTTAAATCATGGCTGATGGGCATTTCAACTCCATGTCCCTGCACTCTCCCCGTAGCCTTTGATTCCTTGTGAGATCTCTGCATTGAAGGCATCTAATGTCCCGGCCTCCACTGTACTCCGTGGCAATGAATTCCACAAGCCCACCACTCTCTGGCTGAAGAAATGTCGTCTCATTTCTGTTTTAAATTTACCCCCTCTAATTCTAAGGCTGTGCCCACGGGTCCTAGTCTCCCTGCCTAACAGAAACAACTTCCCAGCTTCCACCCCTTTCAAGCCATACAGGTCCATTCGAAAACACAAGCTTTTGGAGCCTCGCTCCTTCTTCAGAGAGAGGTTGTATCAGACCCAGAATTTACAAGTAACACATCAAAGGGTCACACCACTGATCGGGATGTATTAAACAAACCTGAGATGCTGTTAAATCTTTAATCAGTTCGAAGGTTTTAATTAATTAACATGTATATGTAAATCTCTGAATTCATTTTAAGTCACTGTCCCGAGAGAATTAAAGGTTTTTTGTGTAAAGAGGAGATGACATTTTAGGTCAGACAATGCATGTTAGGTGTGACGACTTGTTTAGAATCTGCTTGTGTTTTGCTTTGGAGTCAGCCTGGTTTTATTTCTAAAATAGGTATTTATAAAATGCCATATTAACTGACTGTCTCTAAATTGTGTGCTTTTTCAACAAAAAAAAAGTATCTGTAAATACAAATTCACCCCATAGATTCACACTTGTGTGTGCGTGTGGTGGAGAGAGAAAGCGAGAGAGATTGTGTGTGTGTGTGTGTGTGTGTGTGTGTGTGTGTATATATGCATGCATGTGAGTGTGTGTGTAGTATGGTGGGGTCACCTGTAGTGCAACATGTGCCCCAAGATCCCAGTGGAAGCCTTCCTCATGGGTACCGAACGTGGCTATCAGTCTCTGCTCAGCAACTCTGCGTTGTTCTGTATCCTGAAGTCCATATTGAAGGACACATACACATGCAAATCTTTGGAGTGAATTTGTTTTTGCAGGTACATTCTATTTTGTTCAAAAAGCACACAATTTATACATAGTCAGTCAATGCAGCATTTTGTAAATTCCTGCTTTAGAAATGAACCAATCGGACCCCAAACCAAAACACAAACAGATGAAAAACAAGGCCTCTTATCTAACAAGCACTGTCTGACCTAAAATGTCACCTCATCTTTACACTGATAAAACCTTTAGTTCTCTCAGGCTAATGACTTAAAAGGAATTTTGGGATTTACATATGCATATTAATCAATTAAAACCTTCGAACTGATTAAAGATTTAACAGCATCTCAGGTTTGTTTAATACATCCCGATCAGTGGTGTAACCCTTTGATGTGTTACTTATAAATTCTGTGTCTGATACTACCTCTCTCACTAACACCTGAAGAAGGAGAGAGGCTCTGAAAGTTTGTGTTTTCAAATAAACCTGTTGGACTGTAACCTGGTTGTGTGTGATTTCTGACATTGTCCACCCCGGTCCAACACCAGCTCTTCCACATCATGGCTACCATCATGGCAGCCATCTTTGATACAGTCAAAAACAAAATTGACTCATATTGATTGAAGCCATTTTGCTAAAATTTCTGTCCACAAATCTTCTATAATTCCTTTAACAATCTTGCAAAAGGATATCTTTATTCTTCTCTATGAGGACACCAGATTGGTTAAAAAAAATCATTCACAACAGCAGAATCTTTAACAGCTTTTCGTTTTAGAACAAGATAACTTGTTACAATGTTAATTAATTCAGAATACAACAAGATGACAGTTATATTAGTGGAGTACAAATTGATCAGAGTTCTAAAAACATCATCCAAATGCAGAAAGTAATCAACAACTTCAAGTGTTTATCAACAAACTACCAATGTAAGAAAATTCACTGGTGCTGATCTCTCCACTAGAAAGAAATCAAGCTATCAACCCCATTTGATAAGTCAGCAAACTGACAAATGTCAAAACCCAATTCATAAGAACAGCTTCAGGAGTGGACACTCAATCAAATGTAGACTACCTTAGCATTCTTCTCGACCTATTGGAAGAACTATGTCATGGAGGTGCCGATGTTGGATTGGGGTGCGCAAAGTCAGAAGTCAAAATCAAATGACTTTTGTCTCCAGCACCACCTTATATTTTAATTTTTTATAATTATTTCTCTGCCTCATTTAATTGGAATATAGGTCATCCTTTCACTTGTTATTCAGCTGTTGAGACTTTAGTCACACCATTGAACACTTTTGATCACCTGTGGAGACCTTTTTTTGACACTGAACTCACAGCATTTATATGATCTTTTGATCTCACTGTCCATCAATTCTGTGTTCTGTGTTTTTCTCTCTCTCACTCCACCTGATGAAGGGGCTACACTCCAAAAACCCATAATTTCAATTAAACTTGTTGGACTATAACCTGGTGCTGTGTGATTTCTGACAATAGGAAGAACATCAGATCTTCATCTATACAGCCAAAAGATTGATGAGAAACACATTTTTGACAATTTCATATTAGCAAAGAATAAATATGATACTGACAAGTTCATCTTTCAATAGCAGATATAGCTCCCATGAAAAGCTGTAGATTGTTACATTAATGACCTAATGTGCTACCTGAACCACACAACTATGAAAACTTGCAACAGCAGTTCACTCACAACAGTTACAATTGGTCTCTTAGATAAATCAGTGGCTGAACTTTGTCAATCAAATGAGGACTTAACTCTGGAATGAGTAATCCCGTGGATTCAGATGCAAAAAAAGTTCAAGATGCATTGTATAATAAAGTTTCTAATTAGCACAAACATTCTATTCGAGAGTGTTGATTGAAGCACAATTACACATTCGACCAGAGGAGACAGACTTGTCATATGAACAACATACTATGTGTGATAAATTTGACCTAAAATTCTAAATAATCTACTGCTATACTATCTTGTTTCCCAAAATGCCACAGTTGTTTTCGCCAATGCATTCAGCCTTACACAAACAAATGTATTCATTGCAGGAAATGAGGTTGCTTTTTGACTTCATTTCATTTATTTATTGTCACATGTATTTATAACAAATACAGTGAAAGGTGTTATTCGAAGATGCACCACAGATTAACACACAAATCAAGTATCTAACCAAATCAATTTCAAACCAACATGTATATTCATGCATTGGAGCAAAACCTGGAAAAACAGGTTAAAATTGCAATGGAAAAAGCTTCTTCACATGAGGCACAGCGATCTGTGGATGAACAACTTCGCTCTTTTCTTAGAGAAATAACACTATCACCCAATTAAAATCTATTAATAGTGAGGGCAAAACAACCCATTTCCCCCACACATTCCTAAAGTTATATCAACGAAAGACTTTTCAGAAAGCATTGGTGATCCAGCAGAAAAAAACAACAGCGAACCAATTTTCCCACAAATGTTTCTGTATTTTGCCTTAACCTTAATGCACCGATACAGATAAATCGAGTGAAACAACTGGGAAAGAGTTGGGAGAGATCAGGAATAAAATGTAGTGTAAATACAAAAATAACAGCTGAGTAATTCACTACTGCCCACTTGGCACAAAAAATACAGTGTGGGTGGAGCCAATTAGATAGATAGGGTATTTGGAGAGTCAAGCACATATAGAGATTGGTTCCCAATAATATCAGAGTAAGATTAGAGCCTGGTATATCTCAGATTACCATGTATGAGTGTTTTGTAATAAACTGTGGTAAGCTACACAAAGGCTAAATCTGGAGACAGACTTCTCCTTGACCAGCCTGCCTTAAATTTAAACTCATGGATGGTAGACCTAAAACCACACATCAAAAGAACAATCCCTTCCAATGCTATGAAACCTATACACTCCCCTGATTTGGATTTATAGATATTGAGCCTTGTACAGCACAGAAACAGACCCATTGGTCAAACTCATCCACGTCGACCAGATGTCCTGAATAAATCTAGTCCCATTTACCAGAGATAGTAAGAACTGCCGATGCTGGAGTCTGAGATAACATAGTGTGGTGCTGGAGGAACTCAGCAGGCCAGGCAACATCAGGGGAGCAGGAAAGCTGATGTTTCGGGTCAGGACCTTTTCTGATTAAATTCTTTCTGAAGAAGGATCCTGACTCAAAACGTCAGCTTTCCTGCTCCTCTGATGCTGCCTGGCATGCTGTGATCCTCCAGCTACACACTGTGTTATCTCATTTACCAGCATTTGGCCTGTATCCCTCTAAACCCTTCCTATTCGCATACCCACCCAGATGCCTTTTAATTTGTTGTGCATCCCTGATTTCCATTGCATAGTGGCTCAGTAGTTAGCACTGTTGCCTCACAGCATCAGGGGCCCAGGTTCAATTCTATCTTTGGACGACCGTCTGTGTGGAGTTTGCACATTCTCCCTGTGTCTGCGTGGGTTTACCCAGTTGCTCCAGTTTTCTCCCACAATCCTATGCTAAATTTCACATAGCATCCTGGGATGTGTAGGTTAGGTGGACTAGCCATGGGAAATGCAGGGTTACAGGGATAGGGTAGCTGTGTGGGATGGTCTTCAAAGAATCAGTGTGGACTTGTTGAGCTGAATGGCCTGTTTCCACATTGTAGGGATTTTATTCCAAGAAAAGAATTCTGTTCTCTCTAATACTGACTGTTGTGCTTTTAGCTGCATCTCAACACATGGGAATTCCTTTATAAATCTCATTTAAATCGCTCCTTAAGTCCTCCAACATCCAATTATATTTTTATTCATCTGTCTTCATATTGTCTTATCAGCCAAATCTTAGCTTTACAACATTCCTGTGAAGTGGGCTCTGTGATGTTTTAATACTTAAAGACTTACAGGAAAGTCTTAGGCTCAGCATCAAATGTTAATCCTGAAATGCACCTTGTGTAGGGTATGTTATAAGGTGCTCTCTGACAGCAAGTCATTCTTATGGTTCTGCTGTCTGGAAGTGTGCAAAGGTTTTGCAGCAAAGACTGCCGAAGAACCAGAGGGTCACTGACACAATTGGAATTACACAGAACACAACAAAAATGCATTTATCACAAATTATATGTCTTTTAATAAATAAAACTGAGAGGCGGTGGAGCTTGTGGAATGGGTTGAGCCAGTAATTAGGTTAATGCAGTTCATCTAGGCCTGAAATTAACAGCATCTAGAGAGGGGTGAACATGTTAAACCCAGTGACTGCATGTTTTGCATCAATATTCAAAACAGAGTTCATAAATGTTTACAACCCACTTTTGTTTTGCATGTAACTTCAATGTGTTGAAAGATGAACATTCAATTTTCCAAGTCCTAGGCAAGTTTGATTCAACAATGTACATAACAACACAAAGAATGATACATTCTTAAGTACTTAACAATTCTAAACGAACATGAGGCTCCATTATCGATAACAACCAAATTTAGGGCAAAATCTGAGTGCCACCTTGTGATTAAAGATGCTAAATGTATTTTTAGCTCTGGTTCACTGTATATCCTCGCTGCTGATTACAAAGAAGGATGTGGCTGGTGATCTGGTACATAAAGCAGAGGTGCTTATAATTCACTGCGATTTTCACTGTACACATAACAGGACAACCTGTAAAAAAAAACCAAACCAAAACGAAAGTTTGCTTTTTTAACCCCAAACATCTGTTACATAATGGAGGAGACAACAGAATGTATTGCCCAGCAAACTATCCCGATGGGCTAAACTGCTCAAATGTCACAAAGTGCAGACCCAGGTCAGTGCAATAATAACTTGCACAGTCAGTCTCAACTGCTTGCAGATGGGCTGGGAAGATGATACACTTGCAAATTGCATCTGGCTCCCTAACAGCACGCCATGGGCCTCGTGGTTTTAATAATGTGCATATCACTGTCAGACCCTGTCTCCTGTATTCCCATTAACTTCCATATCTATTTTAAATGCTTACCTGTCTACTGGAATAAGGACGATTTTGAGTAAAATCAATATTGCACTTCCACAGTTTCTGTGGATCAATATTTATACTGTGCTGTTTCTGTATGTGGGCTGCTTCAGATTCCTTTCTACTTTCCCAAGTCAGTGTTCACTCAAATGGTTAGTTTGTAGTTTAAATGATTACTTTTGTATGAGATAAACTGTGGGAAGACTATAAATAAATCAGATGCTGATCAAGCAATACTTAAAAAGGTAGATTTCATTTAGTCAATGAAATGCAAACGTTAACCATATGTAGGAGGCTCAAAGCATAAAGATTATTCTTGTCTGAATGAATCACAATTAGGAGTAAAGATTTCCCTGGTGTACTATGTAACAAAATCACAAACCTGTTCTTTATAAACAAATCCTTCATCTAGTGCAGAGAGCACATTTTCTTCCAGAAGGCTATTCAGACTCTCCAAATGCAACAAGTAATTAGCAACCATGTTGAATTTTTTATATCTGGATCATACATACATTTTCTTGTGATTAGAATGGCTCAATATATTACACAGTACATTTGCATGCAAATTATACTCTTAGTTAATGTACAATTTTCCTAGTAAAATGCTCGAAAAGGTTATGGCTTTGGTTTAACACACTTTTTCCCCTATAGTCCATGGGGTGTAAGAAAAGTGCGTTGGCAGATTTCCATGGCATTCCTTATAACATTACCGTGGTCTGTGGTTGGTGGGGTGGGGGAAGGGTGATATTAGTTGGTGACTGTAGCGCACATATCACTGACAGAATATGAAATGAAGTGTGAGAGAAACTGAACTGCTTCTCATTGGGTTTTATAAAACATATATGATTTGCATTTTTCTTCACAAATGCAGGTAAATAAATTTGTAACTTCACACAACATTTAAATGATGCATGTGTCTGTCTGTAATATGAGGAGAAACCTTTTATCCCTGCTATCCAACTGTTTATTATATACCTTTTTTCTTGTGGTCAATTAATGCATTAAATTTCAGTTTAATCTTTCCCAGATTACTGTTTCCCTTCCCCCCTCCCTTTGAAATTGCCGTTATACAGAAACTTCTGCAATATATTTTAAGTTCAGAACATGCATTCAGATGACTCTTCCCAGCATGAACAGCAGCAAAACATTTTCCCGTTTCTACAACCGATTTACTGCATCTTGCATGAGTTTATTCATCAATCCTCAGTGATTACATTTTGATGTTATTTATGTAAATATGCAGATACCTGTATTGTACTGGCAACTTACTGAATGAAATTCATTAGACACAAAGGAGCAAAAATCTCAACAGGTGAAGAATACATGCATGCCATGTGATGAATGTGGATAGAAAAGTGAATTGTTTTTGAGTGGATTAGAAACATAATTGAAAGAAATTGTGAAGACAGTTGTGGAGAGGATTTGAAAACTAATACCTGATCCCTGCAATCACCTCCCTTGCTTTCCCAATTAACTTTTGAAAGATAGACATTTCAGATCTTAATACTTGCCAAGTAAATAGGTTTTCCTGCTGGCTGTGTGAGCAAATTGAAGGTATTCACAGGGCCATTTGCAGGGTCTGTCTTGGTTTTCAAGGACTTCATCCCACTTGGTTAGTTGAATTTTAGATTCTCCACCCTTCACAGATCATAACATCAGCATCCCCACTCCCCAACCTGCCTACCTATCTGTTTCTAACTCAAGTCACCTGCCCATTCTGGCTCACAGGTGAACCTAGTGCCAACTTATGCCAATCCATCCATTACCCATACAGGTCAACTCACACAGTATCCACCACAGGCAGACCTCAGGAGATGAGATTAAACAAAATAAAAGTCTAAATGTTTGTTATAGCCTTCTTAATATTAAATTAAACACATTCCAAAGTTTTAATCCTCAGGCTATAATCTCTTACAAAAACAAAATTCTATTCATAATCACAGGAACGTGGCTAATCCTTTAATAACTATTTATCTGACAAACTGTGGACTGAGGGAACTGTCCACCCCAGCTTCCCTAACACCTTTCAGAAGCATTTATCATAGCTTGTGGAGAACATCAAACACTTATAATGACAGCCTTTGGGGGAAACATCAACAACCAGTGATTGTAACTGCTAGAACAGATTTCTGTGGAAGGGTCTCGACCCCAAACGTCAGCTTTCCTGCTCCTCTGATGCTGCCTGGCCTGCTGTGTTCATCCAGCTCTACACCGCATTATCTCTGATACTGATTTTATGTAGCCTTAGCCGAGAGATTCCAAAGTAATTTTCCAAAGAATTCACGACATCACTGATTTCAATTTTTCTAGTTCCCGTTTGGTTGAGTATTCCATTATTAACAAGTATTAGACCATTCACTCTACATTACAACCTCCTAATCTGCCCAACCGTTTGCAGCCTCATGCCTTCCATCTTCCATCTTGCAACATCTACCTTTTTCACCTTTGCAGCATTAGCCATCCACCACATTACATCATCTCCTTAACCCTCATTGCAGCCTCCTCATTGCCACATTGCAGATTCATCCTTTCCCATCAAATCTCTGCCTTCTTCTTCGCTGTCTGCACAGTAGCTTCAACCTTGCCTCCCCTTGCAGAAGCTTTATCCTCCTATATTGTTTCCACCTGCCCATGCTCCTCCCACAATGCACCCTCCTCCCCTTCATCCCGCATTCCGCTCACTCTCATTACCTCCACTTTGCATTCTCCTCCCCCGCCCACCTTCATTGCACCCTCCTCTCACTCCTTCCACTTTGCACCTCCTCCTCCCTTCCCACATTGCTCCATCCTCTCACTCTTGCATTGCACCCTCCTCCTCTTCCTCCAATGTTGCACCCTCCTACTCGCCTTCACGCATTGCACCCTCTACTTTCCCCAACTGCATTGCACCCTCCTCCCCCTTTGCATTGTACCCTCTTCCTCCCCACATGCATAGCACCTTCTTTCTTCCCCTCCCACATTGCACCCTCCTCACTATTCAACCAGAATATCAGACTCCTCCTTCTGCTCCTGCATTCAAATCCCCCTCCTCCCCCATTGCAGCCTCCTGTGCACCTGCATTGCAGCCTCATCCTCCCTCTGCATTGCAGCCTCCTCCTCCTCCCACTTCTGCATTGTGATCTTCTTGTGCCCCTGCATTAAAGCTTGTCCTCCTTCTGCTCCTGCATTGCAGCCTCCTCTTCCTGCTCCTATAATGTGGACTCCTCCTGTTCTTGCACTACAGCCTCCTCCTACTCCTGCATTGCAGCCTCCTCTTCCTGTATTGCAGCCTCCTCCTGCTCCTGCATTGCAGCCTCCTTCTCCTCCTCCCACATTGAACCCTCCTCACCTGCCTCCTGCTTTTCAGCCTCATTCTCCTGCTCCTGCATTGCGGCCTCCTCCTGTTCTTGCACTGCAGCCTCCTCCTGCTCCTGCATTGCAGCCTCCTTCTCCTCCTCCCGCATTGTACCCTCCTCATCTGCCTTCTGCATTTCAGCCTCATTCTCCTGCTCCTGCATTGCAGCCTCCTCCTCTTGCTCCTGCATTACATCCTCCTCTTCCTGCTCCTGCATTGCAACCTCCTTCTCCCCCTCCCGCGTTGCATCCTCCTCACCCTCCTCCTGCATTTCAGCCTCCTCCTCCTCGTGCTGCTGCATTGCATCACCCTCCTCCTCCTCTTCCTGCATTGCAGGTTCGTCTTCCCACTCCTGCATTGCGATCTTCTCGTGCTCCTGCATTAAAGCTTGTCCTCCTCCTCCTCCTGCTCCTATAATGTGGACTCCTCCTGTTCTTGCCCTACAGCCTCCTCCTGCTCCTGCATTGTGGCGTCCTCTTCCTGCTCCTGCATTGCAGCTTCCTCCTCCAGGTCCTGCAGTGCATCGTCCTCCTCCTCCAGCTCCTGCTTTGCATCATCCTCCTCTTCCTGCTCCTGCATTGCAGCATCGTTCTCCTCCTTCCCCTCCCTCCTCCTGCATTTCAGCCTCCGCTTCCTCATGCTCCTGCATTGCATCGTCCTCCTTCTCCTGCATTGCATCCTCCTTCTCCCCTCCCGCATTGCATTCTCCTCACCCTCGTCCTGCATTTCAGCCTCTTTCTGCTCCCCCATTGCAGCCTCCTATGCTCCTGAATTGCAGCCTCATCCTCCACCTGCATTGCAGCCTCCTCCTTCTGCTGCCACATTACATCCTCCTCCTCCTGCTCCTGCATTAGTCTCCTCCTCCTCCTTTTCCTGCATTGCATCTTGTCCTCCTGCTCTTGCACTGCAGCCTCCTCCTGCTCCTGCATTGCAATGAGCTCCTGCATTGTAGCCTTCTTCTACTCCTGCATTGCATCATCCTCCAGCTACTGCATTGCATCTTCCTCCAGCTCATGCATTGCAGCCTCCTCCTCCTTCATCAGCATTGCATCCTCCTTCTCCTGCTCCCACATTGCAGCCACCTCCGCCTGCTCCTGCTTGTCATCCTCCTCCTGCTCCTGCACCACAGCTACCTCCTCCTGCTCCTGCACTGAAGCCTCCTCCACCTACTCCTGCATTGCAGCCTCCTTCTGCTTTGCACTGCATCCTACTCCTCCTGCTCCTGCATTGCATCCTCCTCCTCCTGCTCCCCAATTGCAGCCTCCTGTGCTCCTGCATTGCAGCCTCATCCTCTCCCTGCATTGTGGCCTCCTTCTCCTGCTCCTGCATTACAGCCTCCTCTTCCTGCTCCTGCATTGCATCCTCCTTCACCTTCTGCACCTGCATTGCAGCCAACTCCCACTCCTGTAATGTGGACTCCTCCTGTTTTGCACTGCAGCCTCCTCTTCCTGCTCCTGCATTGCATTGTCCTCCTCCTCCTGCTCCAGCACTGCAGCCTCCTCCATCTCCTGCATTGCACCCTCCTCCTTCTGCTGCTGCATTGCATCCTCCTCCTCCTTTGCATTGCATTGTCCACCTGCTGCTCCTGCATTGCAGCCTCCTTCTCCTGCTCCTGCATTGCAGTTTTCTCCTCCTCCTGCTCCTGCATTGTGGCCTCCTTTTGTTCTTGCACTGTATCCTTCACCTCCTGCAATGCATCCTCCTCCTCGTCCTGTAATGCATCTTCCTGCTTCTTTTCCTGTATTGCATACTTCTCCTCCTGCTCCATTGCAGCCTCCTCCTGCTCCTGCATTGCATCCTCCTGCTCCGGCATTGCATTCTCCTCCTCCTTTTCCTGCATTGTATTCTCCTCCTCCTGCTCCTGCATTGCGGCTGCCACCTCTTCCTGTACCTGCATTGCAACCTCCTGTACTCCTGTACTACTACTCCTACAGTGTTGCAGCCTCCTCCTCCTCCTGCATTCTAGCCTCCTCCTCCTGCTACCCCATTGCAGCCTCTTCCTACTGCTCCCACATTGGAGCTTTCTCCTCCTGCTCCTGCATTGCAGCCTCTTCCCCTCCTGTTTTGCAGCATCCTCCTGCTCCTGAATTGCATCCTTCTCCTCCTCCTGCTCCTGCATTTCAGCTTCCTCTTTCTCCCATCTACCTCTGCTACGCCAGGCAGCTGCCCAGCATTCCAAGCCTGGATCCCAGTCAACAGCCAGGCATATGGCCTGTTCCCATGCTCAGCAATCTATGACAGGCTGTGGATTTGCTCATTCATAGCACAATTTATTTCACAGCCATAAAAGATTTTGACATTATGGGCTATACGCTAATAATGATACACCAGAAAAGATAGCATGAGAAAATGTGGTGGAAGATAGAGATTTATAATAAGTGATGGAGTATAGAATCGGTGACGGCAGCACTAAAGTATAAATTATTATTAATCTTGCATTCTTGTTGAAATCTCCAGAGTTTCTCCATTGAATTACTACTTTGTGTTTCACTACTGAACCCTTATTGCTATGTACTTATTTCACTTATTCCATCAAAAATCTCAAATGGGAAACGATGGCCTAAACAATCACATTTGACAATGTAAAACTTAAATCACATAACCTGCATATTGTGACTGGATGTGAAGCTAAATGATCAATTATCTTATGAATAAATATGCAAATTACACCAATGTCATCTTCCATTTATGGAACTTGCATCATTTTCATAACATCCTGTACACTATTTTCAGATTAAACCCTAACAGCAAGTTTACTGCACCGTCGCACTGTAAGGAGTTGCATGTTGGACATTATTTCACCACTATGTGCTTCAATTTCACTGCGAGTTGAGTGAAAAGATCCCAGTTACTTGACTTGCTGTAAATTTGACACCTACAATTCGAAAAAAACTCTGTGAAGAAAAGCACATTGTTGAATTAGACCAATTGTTTCAATTAACTGAACCTCACAATACCTGAAGTTGATCTTTTAAATCCAAGAACAGTTTATATATTGGCTTTACATTTTATAATGCTTTATGGTTTTGTAATCTTGAATTTAAAATTTTCAGAATTTGTGCCAAAGTTCATTGGTGTCTCAACATTTCTTATTAACAGTCTTCCTGATTTAAATGAGACATGCCCTCATAACTTGAGGTGGCATGACATGCTGATCGTCCTGCTATGGTAGTTACATTAACTCCCATCATATTAGGATAAGATGTGAGCCACAAATGACTGTAGAAGTGAACACACTTCTATTCAATCACTTATTATCAATATATGCACATGGTAATCAAAGCTACTTGCATATCTGGGGTCAAGTTAAGCTATTTGGATGAACTACAGCATAATTTCCTCACCATGACATGGCACAGGATGACAACATGCAATAAATTGGAGATTGAGAGCTATGTGCTGTTAGGTCATATACCTTGATATGGTGATGATATCATAAGTGTGTCTCCAAACAGTATATCACACATTTTCTCTGATATGATATGTAACACAACAGTATGGTCCCATCTTTCCCTAATGTTATAATGTTGGAAATAAAAGATTGATGTCCTAAGTTAGACTCAGTGCTGCTGCTTGCAGGTACAATGGCAGAAAGTTTCTCCATGAAGTACTTCCCAATATATCCCAGCATTAATGGTTATTGCACAAAATAAAAGCTCAGATGCGGGGTTAAGATTGGACATGGATAGAAAGTTGGCTTGCCAGCATGAAATATACGCATCGAATAAGTAGCTATTTTTCAGACTGGCAGGATGTCACAAGTGGTATGTTACAAAGTTCATGGTGGTACCTTAACGTTTTTAAATTTATATCAATGACTTGCACAAAGAAGTCAAAGGCACGGCAGCTAAACCTGTTAACTATACAAAGATAGGTAGGAAAGTGAGTTGTGGCGAGGACATAAGGAGTCTATAAAGGAACGTAGATAGGCTAAGTGAGTGGACAACAACCTGATAAATAGAGTACAGTGTGGGAGTGTGTGAAGTTATCCATTTTGGCAGAAAGAATAAAAAAGAAGCATATTATCCAGATGGTAAGAAGTTGCAGAGCTCTGAAATGGAGAGGGATCTGGCTGTCCCAGTGCATGAATCACTGAAGGTTAGTATGCAGGTACAACAAGCAATTAGGGAAACTAAAAGAATGCAATAGTTTATTGTGAGGGAGACTGTATGCAAGAGTAAGAAGGTTATGGAGGCCCTCTTATGCTGCAGTGGTCATGTCACTATCTCTGGACTAGGCGGCCCAGGTTCCAGTCCAACTTACCCCAGAGCTGTGTAATATTGTCTCCAAACTGGTTGGCTAGAGAAGTACGAAGACTGTGCTCAAGTTATACCAAACATTGTGAGACCACATCTGGAATACTGTGTACAGTATTGGTCACTGTACTTATGGAAGGATGTTTTTTGCATTGGAAGCAGTTCAGAGGTGGTTTACCAGACCAATACCCGGAATGAATGGATTGCCTTATGCAGAAAGACTAGACAGACTAGGTCTGTACCTTCTGGAGGGTAGAAGTTAGAGGTGATTTAATTGAAACATGCAAGGTCCTGACAGAACTTGACCAAGTGGATATTGAAGAGATTTATCTTTATGAGGGAGAATTTAGAACTATTGATGATTGTTAAAAAAATATAAAGGGGCACCTACTTAAAACTGAGATGAGAAAACATTTATTTTTCTCACAGGTTTGAGAGTCTTTGGACCTCCCTTTCTCAAAAGGCATTTGATGCACAATCTTTAAATATTTTAAGGCAGAGGTAGATAGATTCTTGATTACAAAGGAGATGAAAGATTATTGAGAATTGGTGGAAGGTTGTAGATTTGAGGTGATAATCATATCAGCTATGATTTTATTGAATGGTGGAGCATGTTTGTACCCTTGTCCCTTGTCCATATATTCATATTAGTCAAATATGCTTAAAAACTGGCTGAAAGTTATGTCTCTAAATGCCACATGTGTTGACAATATCGAAATGATGGCATAAATCAGGTAAAATGCACTACGTCAGCTCGGGAGAGAAAATCTCACTGGAGTAGCACCTTCATATGTAACCAAAAGTGAACAGTCAGCACGTTTTTCATCAGGAAAACGGAAACACATTGAATGCTACCAGGAAGTTAATGCTTTCCTCGCTAAAATCTGCTGAATTATTTAGATAGCTCCCACAAAACAAAATGATCAGTCATCAAGAGGATCTGGAAGGAATGAATGGGAATGCACATTGTGTGTAACTTTGGCAGCAGTGAATCCAATCGTAAATATATTGTAGAAAGTCCTGTAATAATTGTGCATGAATCACTTAGCTGCTCATGTAATCACCCGCAGGTTTCACAATTTGGATGTGCAGTGTTTTTGCACTCTCTAATAAAACTAATTTTCTCCAGTAAATATATTAACAGGTAATATCATGCGTGATACATGTTACAGTGTGATCGTTTCAATATCCACTTGGTCAAGTTCCCTCAGGATCTTGCATGTTTCAATTAAATCACCTCTAACTTCTACCCTCCAGAAGGTACAGAACTAATTGAGGACAGTAATAAAAAGTCTGTATAACAAGAGACTCACAGATTATGAACTATAGCAGTATATACCAATTTAATATGCATATTCACAATTAGATTGTAAACATGACCAAGACAAAACACACACACAGCCTTGAAGTCTTGTATAAAAATGATATTATACAAATATTTTTGTGGTAAATTTATACTATTGGAGAAAATAAAAGAAAGAAAGCCTTGTGCTCTGTAGCACTTTTCAGCAGCTCAGTTCATCAGACAATGCTTTACAGCAAATGAAATAGATTGAAGTGTAGTCATTGCTGTAATATGTAAAACATGGCAGTGTCTGTGCCTATATCAAAATACCATAAATGGTAATGTTGCCTATGTACACTGCTTCCCACCCTACTCTAACTCCTTATCTTTTCAGGCAAACTGGCAATGGTATCATATGGTGATATCAAAGAAATACAATTTAGTCTTCAGAAATTTTATTGCACAGTCCTCAAAAATATGTAAACTGTACTAGAAGTTGCTTTTTATGTACTCATGTATTTTACTAATGTTGAAACTTTGGGTTTCAGTTCAGAAGATGTAATGATTTTGGACTTTTTAAAGAGACCAGCAAAGTGCACATTGACCCAGTATGATCCTGATGTTAACATCCCAAAGCCAGCAAAACATTCACACCCATTAGGCATACTTGTTTCACTATGTATACTGCCTTAAAAAAAACTTTGTTAATTAGTGCAATAAAATTCATATTTGATGGCAAATAGTGCAATGGATAAAGAGCTATTGTAACATCCAAATCATAGGGATTTATCCTGCAACACAATTGGCAGAGTATTGCTACATGACTGGGAGAGAAATGTTCAAAATAGGGAAATAGCTTTAAGCAACAAAATTGAGATCAATAAAAGTAAAACAAAAAGTCAAATATGAAAAAAAATGTAGCCATTGGGGAAGCAAATTGACAAAAAAACACACAAACATGAAAGTTTTTGATTATATTTGCCCTACGTAGATCAATAAGAAAAGGAGGGACAGAGCTTTAACTCTCTAGTGGTACTATTGATCTTACAAAACCCATTGCTGCATTTATAACATAAAACCTTCAAAGTAAAAATTGAAGACATTTCCTTTGCTGCAGCACTACAGCACTTCAGTCTGTTTTATGTCTTCATATACTTTTCAGAATAAAGTCTTTGCGATATACTTTCATTTGTTTTACAACTAAGTGCACATAACAAAGCACGCACAAATAAATACATAACAGTGAACTCCTTTCAAACTAATATATTATGTGAAAGTGGATAAGGAAAATTATTGGTGGAGTTTACATCTATATTTTATGAATTACTTTTCATTTTGAATTTTATTTGACATCTTATTATATTTGTAACATTGTCATTTTGTAATTAAAACTAATAACAGAAGTAATATTTCATACACAGTTGTACTATAATGGGAGAAAAATTGTAGGTTTTGATGGTAGATAACCTCTAATCTTTGGAAAAACCAAGTGAAGAGCACAGAAAGAGAGAGAGGTAGAGGGGGAATATATGGTGCGATTAGTTCAAAACCTCAAAACAGAATTAGGAAATAATGAGCTTTAAACTAAACTGCTAATGCAGAAATAGTAGGAACTGCAGATGCTGGAGAGTCTGACATAACAAGGTGCAGAGCTGGATGAACACAGCAGGCCAAGCAGCATCAGAGGAGCAGGAAGGCTGTCATTTCAGGCCTAGACCCTTCTTTAGACCCTTTTCTGAAGGAGGATCTAGGTCTGAAACATCAGCCTTCCTGCTCCTCTGATGCTGCTTTGCCTGTTGTGTTCATCCAGCTCTACACCTTGTTATCTCTGCAAATGCAGAAATTTGAGTTGGTGCACTATTTTGCAAATTTGACCTGTTACCTCTAAAATTTTGGACCACATTCTAAAATAAAGCATAATGAATAAATTAGTTAAGAAGGGCAGTCACTGTTCAAAAGCCAGTTGAAAACAATGTCCAACAACCAGCCAATGAGATGAATGATCTATGCTGTTTTTGACAGTTAGTTGAGGAAGGAATAGTGGCATGACCACTGAGATCCATGCTGTTCTTCAAATTGCCTTGTGCGAAACAACATCAACTTGTGCATGAGTCATAAAATGTTAGTATGCATGTTCAGCAAGTAATTAGGAAGGCTAATTGAATGTTATACTTATTACTAAAGGAACCAAATATAAACATATAGATGCTATGCCACTGTTATGCTCAGCTTTGGTGAGATCACACTTTGAATATTGTTTGCAGTTTTGGTCTCCTTATTTAAGGAAGGACATAAATATATTGAAGACAGATCAGACATTTACTAATTTGATACCTGGAATGAGTGCATTGTCTGGCAAAGATGGGTTGGACAGACTGGGTTTGTTTCTGCCGGAATTTAGAAGAGTGAGCGCTGACTTGAATAAAGCATGAAAGATCCTGAATGAGAAATGCTTCTTCCTCCAGCTGAGTCCTTGAAATAGGGGGCACTGTTTAAAAATTAGGGGACTCCCTTTTAGGACAGAGATGAAGGGAAGTATTTTTTAAAAGAGTGATGTGCAACTTTGTAACTCTCTGCTTCAGAAGATTTTGGAGTTGGGGGTATTGAATATTTTTAAGATGGAACTAAATAGAATCCCTTGCCTATCAAGAACCTAAAGTTATCAGAGAAGGATGGTAATGCGGTATTAGGAACTCCAACAGATCAGACATGATCCTATTGAATCGCAAAGTAGCTTTGAAGGTCTAAGTGGATTATTTCTGCATCTAATGCATATATCTGTTCCTTGCAATGTAGGTTAGATCTTAGTTTAAAAATCATTCAAAATATAGCCATAGACAAACAGCAATAGAGAATGTGACAGCTACTCATGGTGACAAGACAGCTGTGCAACACGTTTGTGAGATATATTTTTTGACTGTAAGATTAAATAGACATGAATTTTTAAAAGTAGTGAAAGTACAGGTGGTGATTTTAATCTTTGGTTGTGGCATGCATGAGGTGGCAGAAATGCGAGAGGATGTTCTTTGAATGCCAGACGAGTGGGGTGTAAAGTGTAAACTAGGGGAGACATTCAACCATTCCTAAATCTTCTTGAACCTTACCCCTTTCACTCCCTGACTTGATTATAACTTATGGCTTCAAGATGTGATGGCCTTTATAATGCTTTACTATGACTTATGAAAATCTAAGATGAAAAGTAAAGAGTCCTGGTACCGGGAACTACCAAAAACAGGCCAGGTCTCTTTTCTCCTCTTAACTTCCTGCCTTTTGCATTAAAAGTGTGCACCTTGTCCTTGACCCTTGGACTAAGAGGAGCAGCTGTTTTCTACCCAGCCTGTCCAGGTGACTCTAAATCTTACACTGTTGGTGAATATAGGCGATAAAGGCATTTTGTACTATTCCTTATATGGGCATTGATTGGCTCTCCCACGAACAGAACAAAGTGGACATATGCAGATGCAGCAGTACAACTTTAACACAGATAAAATACTTTACTTAAGATCCTCATTCATCAGGAAGGGGGATGAATGTAAACCAAAGTCATCAAAGTGAGATAGAGCTAGAGTGTCATGGAGTCATACAGCACACTCTTCGATCCAACCCGTCCATGCCAAACATAATCCCAAACTGAACTAGTCCCATTTGCCTGCTAATGGAGTATATCCTTCCAAATCTTTTCCATTCATGTACGTATCTAATAATATTTTCAATGTTGTGATCATGCCCACATCCACTACTTCTTCAGGAAAATCATTCCACACGTGAACAATCCTCTGCGCAAAACATTTGCACCCCCCATGTATAGAATATAGAACATAGAACATTACAGCACAGTCCAGGCCCTTCGGCCCTCAATGTTGTGCCGACCTGTCATACCGATCTCAAGCCCATCTAACCTACACTATTCTATGTACATCCATGTGCTTATCCAATGACGCCTTAAATGTACCCAAAGTTGGCGAATCTACTACCGTTGCAGGCAAAGCGTTCCATTCCTTTACTATTCTCTGAGTAAAGAAACTACCTCTGACATCTGTCCTATATCTTTCACCCCTCAATTTAAAGCTATGCCCCCTCGTGCTCGCCGTCACCATCCTAGAAAAAAGGGTCTCCCTATCCACCTTATCTAACCCTCTGATTATTTTATATGTCTCAATTAAGTCACCTCTCAACCTTCTTCTCTCGAATGAAAACAGCCTCAAGTCCCTCAGCCTTTCCTCGTAAGACCTTCCCTCCATACCAGGCAACATCCCAGTAAATCTGCTCTGCACCCTTTCCCATGCTTCCACATCCTTCTTATAATGTGGTGACCAGAACTGTACACAATACTCCAAGTGCGGCCGCACCAGAGTTTTGTACAGCTTCACCATAACCTCTTGGTTCTGGAACTCGATCCCTCTATTAATAAAAGCTAAAACACTGTATGCCTTCTTAACAGCCCAGTCAACCTGGGTGGCAACTTTCAAGGATCTGTGTACATGGACACCGAGATCTCTCTGCTCATCGACACTACTAAGAATCTTACCATTAGCCCAGTACTTTGCCTTCCGGTTACTCCTACCAAAGTGCATCACCTCACACTTGTCTGCATTAAACTCCATTTGCCACCTCTCAGCCCAGCTCTGCAGCTTATCTATGTCTCTCTGCAACCTACAGCATCCTTCGTCACTATCCACAACTCCACCGACCTTAGTGTCGTCTGCAAATTTACTAACCCATCCTCCTATGCCCTCATCCAGGTCATTTATAAAAATGACAAACAGCAGTGGACCCAACACTGACCCTTGTGGTACACCACTAGTAACTGCTCTCCAGGATGAACATTTCCCACCAACTATCACCCTCTGTCTTCTTTCAGCAAGCCAATTTCCAATCCAAACTGCTATGTCTCCCACAATCCCATTCCTCCGCATTTTGTACAATAGCCTACTGTGGGGAACCTTATCAAATGCCTTGCTGAAATCCATATACACCACATCAACCGGTTTACTCTCATCTACCTGTTTGGTCACCTTCTCAAAGAACTCAATACGGTTTGTGAGGCACGACCTTCCCTTCACAACACCGTGCTGACTATCCCTAATCAGTTTATTCTTTTCTAGATGATTATAAATCCTATCCCTTATAACCTTTTCCAACACTTTACCAACAACTGAGGTAAGGCTCACTGGTCTATCATTACCAGGGTTGTCTCTACTCCCCTTCTTGAACAGGGGAACCACATTTGCTATCCTCCAGTCATCTGGCACTATTCCTGTAGACAATGACGAGTTAAAGATCAATGCCAAAGGCTCAGCAATCTCCTCCCTGACTTCCCAGAGGATATTTCTCTGATTTCACCTTAAAAATGTGCCTCCAGTCTTGAAATCCCCCATCCTAGGGAATGGACACCTACCATTGACCCTATCTACAACCTTCCTGAATTTATAAACTTGCATAAGGCTCTCGACCTCCTATGATCCAGTGAGAAGTGTCGCTGTCTATCCACCCTTTCTTTATAATTCAAACCTTCCATACCAGAAAACATCCTGGCAACTCTCTTCTGACCCTTCTTTACATTAATTACATTCTTCCGATAAGTGGGTGTCCATAGCTGATCACAGTGTTCCAGAAGAGGCCTTACCAAGGTCCTGTACAACCTCAATATGACTTCCCAACTCCTATACTTCAAACAGAACAATGAAGGCAAGTGTGCCAAATGCCTTTTTAACCACCCTGTCTGTATGTGACACAAACTTCAAGCAATTATGTACCTGCACCCCTAAGTCCCTCTATTCTACAATACTATCCAAGGCCTTACCTTTAATTGTATAATCTCTACCCTTGTTTGTTGTACCAAAATGCAATACCTCACAGATTGAACTCCACCTGTCATTTTTTAGATGACTTTGCAATCTTAGAAAACCTTCTTCACTACCTGTAATGCCACCAATTTTGGTGTCATCTGTAATCTTACCAACCATGCCAATATTCTCATGAACAGTTGTAATTTAAAAAAAAGTTTAAAATTCCACACATATAAACTAAATGGATTCTTGGTACTTGATTTATTTCTTCACCGAGTTTCCTAACAAATCAAGATTTTGAATTTTTCTTGTTTTGTAACAGGACAAAGTCTATCATACAAGCAGTTCCGTAGAGGCATAAACCATGCCTGCTATCAATACTGTAACATTGTGCAGAGTGGTGTAATATGCTACCATAACATGATACACTGATGATCTGCCACTCTCACACTGTAACACTTATGTTAGCTGTAACACAAGGATGAAGCATTGGTCACATTGTATTGAAACATTCAACAATATTTTATTACATTTCTTGGTATTTACATATACACATATTTACGTATTTTATATATGCATACATTGTGGAGTTAACAATTATACAGAGATGTAAATATTAGTCAATCAAATTTTAAGACTTGGTGATTTGACAGCTTGTCCTGAGCTGGTTATAATATACTCGTTAGTGGAGTACGAGTTATTGAAGGGTGCTCTTGGCAAAAAACCTTGGTTATCTTGCCATTGGTTGCTCAGCAACATTGCACAATCATTGTCATTGGAGTTTTTGTCCTCACTCCCTGCATTGTTGTAGCAAACATTGGTCTGAACTGGGTTCAGTTCTTTAGCAACGTAGCATTGCGATCCAAAATGACTTCAAATGACCTGAGCTGCCAGGGCTGTTTGGTATCTTAGAAACCTTTACTGATACCCAACTTTTTTGTGTCGGGACTTAACTTGGAGTTACTGTCTGATGCATAGTTCTGGTACTTCATTATGTGTTTGCTGTTGGTGTATCTGTTTCATTCTTCTCTGTCTTGGATAAGCAAGTCCTTCATCTTCACCACTTTGGGGTGATTTGAATCTGATGAATGGTTACGACGCTGACATCTGTGCATACTGGCACTGCTAGCTCATTGGTAAGTACGTGATAGAAGATTTTGGGAATCCAAACTGAACTCGCATATTGGCACTGAAGTGTGATTGTGCCAAAGCACAGAACTGATGATTCATTACTTACTATGAGTATGTCTTCTGTAGGTTACACCATGGGATGCCACTTGTTAGGGGAACATGTCTTTATGATGTGGTGGTGGCAATAGATTGGTACTATGTTCCTGTACCAATGTTGTCTTCCAGGATGTGTCAATGTGCCCACTGGGGACATAATGATGTTGATGATCGTGAAAGTTTCCACTCATCTTAAACTGTGGATATGGTGTATGAAGTTGACAATACAAAAGCCTTAGCCATCGTACAAAGGTTGTTCTTTTTTATTTATCTGTTCACATTGTGTACTTGGACAGATTTGCATGCTATCAGATTTGTGGTGGTGTAACACTTCATTGGTCATTCTGGGTCTTGTTCCAGGGTCCAGTTCAGCTTTGGAAACCAGGTTTTCCTTAATTGCATGTCCAATGCACTTTGGTGCTGCATACCTTGCAGATATGCAAAAGTATCAGAAGGTTTCTGGATGAATGTGACAAATCACATCAATGACAGATGTTGGAGATAATGGGAACTGCAGATGCTGGAGATTCCAAGATAATAAAATGTGAGGCTGGATGAACACAGCAGGCCAAGCAGCATCTCAGGAGCACAAAAGCTGACGTTTCGGGCCTAGACCCTTCATCAGAGAGGGGGATGGGGGGAGGGAACTGGAATAAATAGGGAGAGAGGGGGAGGCGGACCGAAGATGGAGAGTAAAGAAGATAGGTGGAGAGGGTGTAGGTGGGGAGGTAGGGAGGGGATAGGTCAGTCCAGGGAAGACGGACAGGTCAAGGAGGTGGGATGAGGTTAGTAGGTAGCTGGGGGTGCGGCTTGGGGTGGGAGGAAGGGATGGGTGAGAGGAAGAACCGGTTAGGGAGGCAGAGACAGGTTGGACTGGTTTTGGGATGCAGTGGGTGGGGGGGAAGAGCTGGGCTGGTTGTGTGGTGCAGTGGGGGGAGGGGATGAACTGGGCTGGTTTAGGGATGCAGTAGGGGAAGGGGAGATTTTGAAACTGGTGAAGTCCACATTGATACCATATGGCTGCAGAGTTCCCAGGCGGAATATGAGTTGCTGTTCCTGCAACCTTCGGGTGGCATCATTGTGGCACTGCAGGAGGCCCATGATGGACATGTCATCAAAAGAATGGGAGGGGGAGTGGAAATGGTTTGCGACTGGGAGGTGCAGTTGTTTGTTGCGAACTGAGCGGAGGTGTTCTGCAAAGCGGTCCCCAAGCCTCCGCTTGGTTTCCCCAATGTAGAGGAAGCCGCACCGGGTACAGTGGATGCAGTATACCACATTGGCAGATGTGCAGATCTAGATCATAACAAGACACCGCTGGTTTAAGCATTTCCTGGCAAGCAAAAAAGTTAATTTTGTTTTTAAACATTTCAACTCAAAGTAAACTACACAAATGTTTCTTCCACAATCTCACTTTTAGAGGATGTGGTAGAGGTGAATAAGGCCTATCAGTATTCATTTGAAGTTAGATTTTTGAGCTCTTTGGTAGGATAATCAAAGGAACCTCTCTACCTTGTGTTTGCCCTGAATTTTCTTTGAATCAGTTAATACCATCATCTCTGGATATATGGTTCAGGAATTTGTTATTCTTTGGAAGTGCCTGGCAGATAATACCTTATTAAAATTTAGCCTCCAGGCACCCATCATTTCCCTGTGAAACTTGGCAAATAAAGATAGGCAAACAAAAGTACACGCACTAATTAAAAGGAACCCCTTCCGAGTTCTGTTGAAGAATTATGATGCAAATATGCTGACACATTTGGGTAAAATTAGACCGTGAATCTAAAAATATTCAATTACTGTGCATTGGAAGCATAAGTCAGGAAATATGCGCATAGATTATAATGGCACACTGAAGAATTGTGGCCAGATCAAGAATTCTGTGCATTGAAAACGAATGGAAAGCAATTTCCTTGCAGTGGGTCTTTACATTTGGATCAGATTTATTCTTGGATCTGGTACATATTCCTGTGGCATCAACTGCATATTGCACACCTCTACTCTGACAATTATTTAGCAGGAGAAATACTCCAGATCAGTGCAGTCTATCTGGTTTTGGTGCTGGCATTCACAAGTGAAAGCTAGTCATTTTTAATTTCTGTCTATCTCAGATTTCAAAGGGCTATGGTGCAGCTTTACAGTATTCGGCAATTATATTTTTTATTGTACAGGAAATATCATTGAAATGTTGGCACAGCTATGAACGTGAAAGCAAATAGTCAGCTCTGCAGACTCTGCAGCCTCACAATTAGGGATTAAAAATGGTCTGTTTGTTGCCAAGTCCACAGTTTGCAACATGGTGGTACTGAAATCATGTAAAATTGATCATAGATTATAAACTTTAACTGGAAATAATTCAACTTACCCAGAATGAGGCCTCGATTCTTTGATGTCAGACCAGGCCAGACCCAGAAACATGAATACCAGGAGATTTACATTCACAGATTTGCAACTAACAACACAAAAGTTGGGAAAATCCATGCTCTTTCTTTAATTCTTTTGAGTTTAGACTTTCTCTTGGAGCACAAAAAATGTGATTTAAGCTACGCACAAGCAAAATATTTACATGCACAATTAAGCAGCTGCGATATTGCTTTATGGAAACTTCTAGCACAGATAGGACTGAAAACCTTTACATCCTCAGTGCTTGCTGGATTTTGCAAAGCATGTTCCATAATTAAGAAAAGGTGGCTCCTAATCCCTAGTATCATACCTGTGTCGTGTAGCTGAGTCTGAACAGTTGCAATTGAGTTGCAATTATATCTTGAGTAATAAAACAGAAGACTGATCTGTCTGAGCTGTAACAGTGAACTAAATGCAGTGTTGTCAGAAAGAAAGCAGAGACATGGGGCTAGTTGTCATTGTTTTCCAGACTTACACACTAAAGTGGAGTGACTGATTGATAACCAATCTCCACGCAATTAATCTAAAACGTGAGCTCCTTGTGGTAATCGACTACAGGATTAAATTTCTAATTTCACACTCTCGAAAGCGAATCACCTTTTAAAGTCATTTTTCAACAGTGTCTACACCTGCCTCTCTCATCATGGAGGACAGCAGGGAAGTCTGACCCCCTGACCTGGCCTTGGACACTGATCACTAAACCATGCTACCACACTGTGGCTAGCCACAGGAGGACTGCTGCAATGCATGACTTCATCCTCCTCTCCTCCCAGCCACGTAAAGAAATAAAACAGAAAGATACCGTGATGTGACCATAGTCTGATCGCATCCGTTCAGTTAGTCAAGAGAAGCCAGCCTTTTTCCAGATTGTGGAACTCAAAAGCACAGCCACACTCTGAGTATTATATTTGTATAATGCAGATTAGAGAGGACCAAGGGTTGCTGAGGGAGGAGGGCTAAGGTCACAAGCCCTTGTTATGTAACATCCTTCTTGAATCAGAGACGATTAAGAGGTGACTTTATTTAAGTGTTCAAAATTATAAATAATTTTGACAGGGTAAAGAGGATAGTCTGCTTCCACTACTTGGTATGTCTGTAACTAGGAGTCCCAATTTCCAAGATTGGCAGCAAAGCTAGGAGTGAAATGAGGAGAAACATCTGGGGTGACATAGTGGCTGAGTGATTAGCAGTGCTGCCTCACAGTGCCAGGGTCCTGGGTTTGATTCCAGCCTTAAGCAATAGTCAGTGTGGAGTTTGCACATTCTCCCCCTGCCTACTTGGGATTCCTATGGATACTCCAGTTTCAACTCACTGTCCAAAGATGTGCAGGTCAGGTGGATTGGCCATAGCAAATGTAGGATTACAGGGACAGGATGGCCGGTGGGGGGAATGCTTTGAGGGTCAGTGCGGAGTCGATTGTCCAATTGGCCTTCTTCCACACTGTAGGGACTCTATGATTAAATCTATATTTCTGTGATTTTTATTCAGAGAGTTGTTAGGGTTTGGAGTACGCTGCCTGAGAAAGTAGTGGAAGAAGATTCCAGAGGAGGATTCAAAATAGAGCTTGGAATATATTTGAAATTGATGAATTTAGAGGGTTACAGAGATGGGGCTGGAGAATGGGACTAGTAGAGTAGCTCTCTGGGGAGCCGATACAGAGATAATGAGCCAAATGGCATCCTCCGTACAGTAAAATTCTATGAACTCTGTTTGATGTCACGAGGTGCGGCTATACCCAGAGAATACTGTAAGTGTCGAATAACTTGCTACAATTCTTGCAGCCACGACCAAAACAATTTGTTCCTTTCGGTTTGAGCTCTGCCTGCTTCTGTTTGAGATACAGATAACCTTAGCCAAGAGGGAGGACTATTTGAAACAATCATAGCTAAAATGATCTCCTGCACTATGGGAGAGATAAAGATGTATTTTTCAAATTTTTTTTCAAATTGGCCTGTGTTTTTTTTAAAATCAGGTTTGTCATCTCTCACAGGACATCACATGACCACGCGGTGAGTGTCTGCATTGAGATACATAACTAGAGAATGAGAGAATGTGTATTGACCAGCAGTTTCTCCTACCACATCCCCCAACACCACACACCACCCCCCACCCAACATTTCCTCACCCTCTTTCAGTTGTTCTGTGTGTATGAAGTAAGAGCAGGCTACTTCTGATATCCTGACTTGCTCAAGGTGTTTATCTTGCATTTGTTACTGATACAGGTCCTTCAGCACTGACAATGTATCGCTGATATGATTTGGCTAGCTAATACTGACAGAAGCCTCTCTATTTTGGCTATTATGCAACTTTGATTCTGACCTGCTTTCCAGGTCAACCATATACATTTTGCCCCACCAGCGCTCCCCTGCCCCATCACAAAAAAATCAAAGCAGCTTTGTAAAGTGATATGATGAATGTACCTGTAAAGATTCCTTTGGACACACACCAGTTAGATAAAATTAGATATAACACAACTGAATTGAAAGTGAAGTAGTAGATTCATGGAATAAATCTTTACTGAAATAGAAAATGATAATTTTGTTTTATTCTCACTTTAGAATTTACTTGAACCCAGTTCAGCTATAAGAAGTTAATTAATAACAATTCCATTATATTCTGATGTCAAAATATGACCCTAGTTCTCAAAGGGTTAATGTTTAATGTTGCAAATTCAGCATTCCAGTCAGCAGTTTATCTTAGGGTAGAACTTGTATCAGAAGCTGCTTACATTCCATGTTTGAACAGATAAGCTTATTGTTAACAGAGCAAGCTATTAGATCTCTTTTTTAAAGAAATGCTGCAAAGACACATATTTTTGGCATTCTTAACAATGAACACACTTCGTATATGGGATCAAATGTATCATAACAAAAAATTGCATTTATATAGCACCGTTAACATGGTGAATTGTTCCAAGATGCTTCGTAAGAAAGGCAAACAAAATTAACAGGAAGCCACGTGAACAAATAATAGTCAATAAGTAAAAACCTTCGTCAAAGTTTTTGGCAATATCTCAGAGGAGGAAAGAGCAATAGGGAGGTGGGACGATTTTGAAAGAAAATTCCAGAACTGTGAGCATTGGCATCTAATTGTCTCAGCATAAATGGTGGACTGATTAAAACAAAACTAAGAACTTCAAAATAAATGTATTGTGCAACAGGATACCAAGCTGGTCAGTGAGCACAGGGGTGATGGGGGATATGGAACTTGATTTGAATCAGGGCACATCGGCAGGGTTTCGGATCACATCATGTTGGCGACTGGCTCAGGGTACGTTGGAATAGCTGAGTCTAGAGATAACAAAGACCTTGATATCCTTTTTCAAACTGGTCCGAGGCCTGCCCCCTCACTATGTCTGTCACCACCTTCCATATTGCTTTTCTATGATTGGAGGAATTCAAATATGGGCACACACACTTTGGAGCTGATGATGCATTGGAGAACAAAAGAGATTCCGGGTGGGATGATAATGTGTGTTTCTGTGCAGTCAAATCAATTGCCACTCATCATGGCTGAGGTTACTGCCATCATCCTCATTATATATAGGGATCGACATGCCCTCTTGGTTTAATGCAATAGAGGAAAGCAATGTCCTAGAATAGGCTTTCTGTAATTCACTCATAGGATATGGGTATCACTTGCAAGGCCATACAGTTTGATTGCCCAGAAGGCTATTAAATGTCAACCACATTGTTGTAGGTCTGGAATCACTTGTAGACCAGATGAGGTAAGAATGTCCAATTTCTCCCCCTAAAAAATGAGTTTTTTAGGACAATCAACAGTGAGCACGAGATTGCCACGTCTGAGAGGAGGAATTTCTTCACTCAAGAGTTCTGAACCTGTGGGATTCTCTGTCACAGAAAGCTGCTCGGCAAGTTTGTTAGATAATATTCAAGATGGAGCTGGACGTGGCTCTTGGGGCTAAAGGGAGTAAGGAATATGGAGACAAGGCAGGAGTGGGATACTAGAGTTGGGCAATCGGCCATGATCATATTGAAGGTAGTGCAGGCTCAAAGAGCTGAATGGCCTACTCCTGCTTCTATTAGATTGCTTTTTATTCCAGTTTTTACTACATTAAAATTTCACTATCTACCACGGTGGGATTTGAACCTATGTGCCCAAAACATCAGCTTGTGGTTCTAGATATGAGTCCTGTGACATTGCTCCTGTCTCTCCTTGAAGTGGACAAGAAGTAGTTTATCGTATTATTGCAGGTTATCCTGATAGGATAGGCATTGCAATGGAGATACCAAGGTGTAGGGCTGGATGAACACAGCAGGCCAAGCAGCATCAGAGAAACGAGACGTTTCGGGCCCAGACCCTTCTTCAGAAAATGGAGATGTGGGATCATGTTCAAATAACAACCTAAATCAGTGAGTAGCAAATGTTCTTTATTGAACATTCATAGTAGCACAGTTCAAGGTGGTGATGGAAATATCCAAATACAGTTTTTACTAAAGCCTCTTTATATACAATTCTTACACACATTAAAATTCTAGCACTATGGTGTTACATAATTGTATCTATGGTGCACAGAAGTTTGCGTGACATCTATCCTAGGGAAGCAGGCAATGGTTCAAACATTTGCTGGCTATTACTCCTTACACATGTACTTCATAAAAATATAGAGGATATTAAACTGATTACAGCAGCTGGGTCATAAGCTTTTGTTTACTAATATTAGTTTGACAGTTCTTTACTCATTCATTCATGCAGCTTCACAGAAGCACTGTGTTGCTAGTAACTTTCTTAAAAAGGGGATAGTGGCCCTATTTAATATGTCTTTAACAGGTACATACTAGTGCAGGAAACTTGTCTGATGTTATGCAACCTATTCAAATCCCAAGAGATGGTTGTTACGGGGCTGATTAAAATTATAATCTTTCTATAGTTTCGAGTGAGTCATGGAGACAGGATGGCAGGAATGGCATTGTTCTGAATAGGTTACAGTATTAACACTTATTCAGAATCAGATCTAAACACTGCTTGCAACTTGGGGCTGTTAAGGATTGAAAGTGTAAAGAAGCAATCATTCGTTGGAAGGGATGTTATAACTTAGTCTACCTTGTAATAGTAAAATGTACTATAAAACAGCATTTTAATGAATGAATGAAATGCAGTATAGTAAACATAATGTGCTGGTATGTGAGTTAGTAAAAGAATTATGAATAAATGAGAATGTGATATTGGTAGATATAAGGTGATTGTGAGTGGACTGATAAAGAAACCTATAATACAATATCTCACAGGTTATGAGGAGGGCTTGGCCATTAGGTCGCCACTGTTTGAGGTCCTAAGTTGTTCTGCCTGAAGTTCATATGATGTTATCACAGTGGCATCCTCAGTATTAACTAAATCAGGACCTAAACAGTTTATTTAAGTTTTCAAGGGCAAAGGGAACAACAGTTGGAACTTGCAAGAGAGGGTTGGTCATAGCAGATTTCAAAGAGTGAGGCAGAGTATCTGGGGGAAGCATGTAACTGGTCTCTGCCAAATGGCCTGCAGGGAATAAGCAGTGCTGTATTCACTTGTTAGGTTTATTGGCTGACAAGTAAACAAGGAAGGGAAGTTGGATGATCAGTGGAAATTGGGTTGAGCAAAGAGAAAATGGACATTTGAGATATTATGAGGGCTGATTTAAGATAAATTTGAGAAAGATGTGAGTTCAGGGATAGGATGCAGCCTTAGGAGGCTTCATAATGGCTATTGACCAAGGCTGCTGATCTGACAGTTTCAGTCTTACTGACAAGAAAGCACATGAGCTCCCTGCAATGTTATTGGAAGAGGAAAGGTCCACAGCAGAGCAGTGTAAGAAAGCTTGTAGTCTAAAAGATAATGGGAAGCATGTAACTGGTCTCTGCCAAATGGGCTGCAGGGAATAAGCAGTGCTGTATTCACTTTGCCAGACTTTTCCATTCACTGAAAAATTGTTGCAATCGCAGTGAAACTGAACAATTCATTTCAACACCCATCATCTGACTGTAATGCTGAAGACTTAAAAATTGTTTTTAAAATGATGAGTGCTTTCCTAAAATGTTGACTGTGATCACCTGACCAGGATGGGCCAAGCTAACAAAACCATCAGTAAACAAGGAACAGACTGAGATGAAATAAATTTAATCATATAAAGGTATTGAAACTCAGATAGTACTTCCCAGTAGATATGCACCTCTCTGGACATTACAAATTGGGATAAAACGTTATGTGTGGAGTATTCTGTTTGGAGAAGACCCCAAGCAGCTCAGGAATATTGCAATAGATCTTTACCAATGGCTTCAGAGCAGCCAAGCAGGGACAAGGAAAATTAGATTTGTAAACAAGAACTGGAAGACATTCTTTCTCCCTCTCTCTCACTTTCCCTCTCAATTTCAGAAACTTGCAATGGTGAAAATACAACTTTGAAAAACCTCCATCAATGAGAAACCAAAGTTACCTGCAGACCCTGCCACACCTGAGGAAATGGAACCAGCAGATAAACCTGGGACAGGTTTCACTCTTATGACTCAAAAATCTGAAGTTGCAACTGCTTTTCTATTCCTGCCTGCAAAGACACCCACCTCCCCAACTCCTTTTTAAGTTTATGAACTGTGCTTATGTGTATGTATTCAATGCCACATATTATCATTTTATTCGGGTTAGGAGGCAATAAAACTCCATTCCCTTTTACTTAAAAGGTATCAGAACTGATTCTCTTGTATTTTTGACTGAGTTAACTAAGATTAACAGAAATATGTTACCAATGTGGTCAAAAAGAAATGAAAAATATTTTATGCAACCGGCTGAGAAAGGGTTAAGAGAAATTGGTGTCAATCACTCACTCGCACCTGGTCATCACAAATTATGACCAAGAATTTAAACTTCAGCCCAAGTAAAAGCAACAGAGTGACTTGAAAAGCAGTCTCTATGAAGAGTTTTAATTATTGTTCTATGAAAGACAATTGGGCTCATTAAGAAAGTTACTGCCTATTTGCAGCAAATTTTTTTTTGGCGTGCTGGCACAGACCATCATCACCCAAACTGTAATGTTTTAATTTCAACATTTTGAATTTTTTTATAGAAGCATATATTTTCCCAGTACATTATTCTGACATTAAGGATCAACAGATCAGGCAGACTGAGTGAATTTTTCAGAAATGTGTTGCTGATATAGAGAATAAAGCAGCCATTGCCTGGAGCAAAGCATTCAGATGGGTGGTATATTGAATTCCCTGATCTGATTTGTCTCATATTTAAGTGTTTGATGTACTTTCTTGTGCATCCAATACTATCCTAGTATGTAATTCCCAGTGACTGATGTCTCAATGCTTTTGTAGTATGCAATCATTATTGCCCTGCAAAGTCTCTGTCTCTAATTTCAGGATGCAATAATTGTGTTTGTTTTTTTTAGTTCTTTGTATCAGTTGTCCATTATTTATTGTAGTTCCTGTTGTTCACCACTTTAACTAACTACCAGGTACTGTGATAGTGAGTTTATGGGCTGTGTTTTGATTGTCACCAGTGAACCAAGGTCTGTGCCATACATGAGTTTCCACTTAATATTTCTGTCCTTTCCAGTATTCCCTCAAGCCAAGATGTCAAGGCCCAAAGACAAGGCTGTTGTCTCCATCTCCAAAGATTTGAGCCTCTGCTATACGGTGACCTCTCACTACCGTACCTTTAGAACTGATCTTTTTCAGGTGCAATATTAAACTGATGTCCTGACTCCCCTCTTGGAGAAATGTAAATGATCCTCTGGCACATTTTAAATTTGCAGGGTGCTCTCAAAGTTTGTCCTGATTATTAATTCTCTCTCATTCAGCACTAACAAAATCAGATGCTCTGATTATTTATTTAACTTCTGGAAGTGAGATCTAACAGTGACACTGTATTTCCTACGTTACAACTGTGATAAAAATAAATCAAGTGTATATCACCTGTTGAAAGACTTTAGACTTGCATGAAGTTATAAAACATGATCTGTAAACATGAGTTCTTTATATAGTTTACATGGTTTATACTCCCTCTATGATACTAAAAATAAATCCATGATTGATAGGCTGACATTGATGAATAATTGACACTTCCAATTGTATATCCTTATGCACATATCTCTGCTTTCTAACTGAATGAATTTTCAGGCTTTCAGCTGATTGATCCCTGGATTTTTGCAATGCAACCTCACTGTTGTTGTGAAAAATCGAGGGAGGCCATATATTGTACATTCTGTCCCTGGAAATGGTACCAATCATTTCTTTCTTGAAAGAAATGTTTATTCTTCTAAGGGATTATGTAGATAAAGGAAGCTAAATATGCTGATTTGCTTCAATGAATGAGCGTGAAATTATTATAATAAAGCCTTCAATGACCACCTAAAACTTTAATTTCTTGAATTTCAGCATGGGTTTTGGGGCCTACTCGTGGTGGATACCAGTTGAGATTTCATCATAGGGTAAAGAATGGTGGGGAGCATTCGATAATATAAGCTGGTAAGAAGTTGGCATATGGACTATAAAAGATTGTAGGTGCAGGGCATAGATTCATGGAGGTATATATCTGTCATGTTTGTGTGGCAGCTCCTGAACCAGACTGTGCTTGGATAAAGAATGCTCATTAGTTTATTTATTTTGTTAAAGGTACCGTATGAGTTCAGATAATGCTGCTGCTATCTTCCCATTCTAGCTTTAACACTTACCTTAATGAACACAGGGTCTTATACGAAAGCCAGTATTTCTCACAATGAAGCAAGCGTACTGTACTGAAAAGTCAGCCTAGAATTTGAGTTCTTTGGGGTATGATTTGAATCCACAATGTGAGCAAAGACCAGTGTAAGAAATACTAAGCAAAAAAAACCTGAAAGAACTGCAGATGCTGGAAATCAGAAACATAAACAGAAATTGCTGGAAAAACTCAGCAGGCCTGGCAGCCACTGTCAGAGTGAGGCCAAACGTAAACTGGAGGAACAATGCCGCTTTTGGAGCTTATAGCCCAATGGCCTGAATATTGACTTCACCAGCTTCAAAGTCTCTCCACCCCCCAACTTGTCCATCCTCCAACTGACTTATCTGCCCCACCCTTCCCACTGACCAACCAGAATAAATCCTACCGGCAGCCACCTATCTCCATTCTACCTACCCTTCTCCCAGCCCCAACCCCCTCCATCTATTTATTTCTGGGCTCCCCACCCCCTCTCCGGTCCTGAGGAAGTGTTCTGGCACAAAGCGTTGATTTCCCTGCTCCTTGGATGCTGTCTGACTTGCTGTGTTTTTCCAGCTTCACATGTATTGACTCTGGCAGCAATTCTGGACTGCTGCCAGACCCGATGAGTTTTCCAAGCAATGTCTGTTTTTGGTCCTTTCTAAGAAATAACTATTTAATGTAAAGGATGTTTGTCTCCTTAGCTCTCTATTTATTTCTCTACTCAACAATTGTCAGAACACAACAGAAGATCACTCCTGGAAATGTATTCAAAAGGGTATAAGGAGGTAAAACACACAAGGATTAAAGTGTTTCAAAGTTTAAAGCACAAAAAACAGATATGGTAGAACAGACTATTTTAAACAATAAAATAACCAAAATGTGTTTCTTTGACAGTTATGTAACCTACATTAAATATTTGCATTTCAGTCATAACCCTGGTGTTTTTGTTCATCATTAGCCCAGAGCTGTGTGTAAAAGAAGGTTTTGAACAGTTACTGTGTAACTGTTGCTCAGAGCCATGATTCTCCTCTCAATCAGTACGTTGAGCCTGAGGATAAGGTTAAGTCAGGTATTTTCCACTAATCTTGTCCATCATGCTAATACTGTACTTCTTTTGATGTATAAACCAAATTGTGCCCTAGGTTACAACATGGGTTACTGTACACAAATTTATATTATTTAATTTAAAAGATTACATGAAAATGCATCAAACCTGCAAACCGTAAATATAATGATATCTGCCTTTAATTATTCCATGTGATTGCTATTTTTGTTGTTGCAAATGTTTTATAATTAGCTAATTAAAACAGAATACGTTTTAAGCTGCGTTTGTTTAGTCACTGACCTTGAATAAGAAACTTATGGGGAAGGCAAAGAAGAAACAGCGGTTTAACAAGCAGGCAACTATTTTATAACAACATTTTTACCCTGTCTTCTGTTTACTAAAAAGGAACTATGCCAGCACTCTTTAAGATGCCAATTTTAAGGTCAGTATACTATCAACATTCTATTCTCTGACAACAAGGTAGAGGTTGCAGACCTGAGTTATATTGCCAGCTCCACATTGTTTCTCTGGAAAACTCAACTCAGATTCTTGCCCCATCAGATTTCCATTGGCATCAAACAGATTCAAACTTTCCAAATGTCCCCAGTAATCCAAAATTTACATAAATTTGGCTTTACACACCAATTATGCTCTGTAGGGGCTAGGAATTCCTCGATGATGTGCCACTGCATACATGTTAAGAAATAAGATCATCACAATGTAAAACATTTTGTCTGTTTTTATGCAAAGATATTACCTGGTCTGCTGAGCGTTACCAGCACTTTGTGTTTTATTTTGATTTTCTAACGTCTCCAGTATTTTGCTTTAATATTAATACATTGGTAAAGGATTCCTGTGGTCTGCACAGTGACAAATAAATAAGTTTCAAAATAACATGTTCGTGATTTCACAAATAGCTAGATTTTCAAGACGTCAACACACTGTGTGTGTATGGAAATTTTTTTGCTAGGTTAGTAGCAATACAGCCAAAACCACTTCAACATTAGCACAAATTAACTCCTACAACGTGATTAAAAACACTCTTCCTTGCTGCTCAACAAAAGATACCATTTACATTTCTCCCTTTTGACTATATTCTCCATTGGTTTTGACTTCTTCTGTCCTTCATTGTTGAATATTTGGTTCAGCATCGCTTTAGGGCTTCTCCAAGGCATTTTGGTGGAAACATTGGACAAACAGCGTGAATGGAATTTCTTCCGATATTTCATCCATGACACAGAAGCCAATCAGGAGACATGCCCAATCAGGAAAGCTCTTTGGCAATTGACATTTTGCTAGATATGTTGCCATAGCTGCCAGTTAGTCTCTGCTAATTCTCCCAACTGGCTGTTATTCATGCATAAATTGTCTGAGTGAGCAAGAGCCGAAGATGTAATTGCAGCCTGAGCTAAACCTGTCGCAATCATAAAAGTACAGTAGCTACAACAGCAGGTCAGAGGCTCAGAATACTGCGGCAAGAAACTCACTTGACTCCAAACTCAAAGCCTATTCACCTGGCACAGGCCAGCAGTGTGATGGAATACTCCCCACTTACCTGGGTGGGTACAACTGCAACGACAATCAAAAAGCTTGAAACCACTTGGACAAATCAGACCGTTAGATTGGCACCACATCCACAAACTCTACCCCCCCCCCCCCCCCATCACCTACACTCAAGCAGCAGTATGCACTATCTACAGGATGCACCGCAGAAATTCACAAAAGATCCTTAGAACCAGCATCTTCCAAGCTTCCAAACATCACCATTTTGAAGGGTCAGGGCAGTAGATACATTGGAACACCAAATTCCCCTCTAAGTCACCACCATCCTGAATTGGAAATATACTGCTGCTCCTTCACTGTCGCTGGGTTAAAAATCTGGAATTCCCTCCTTTAGGGGATTGTGGGCCTACCTGCAAACCACGGACTACAGTAGTTTAAGAAGGCAGCTCGCCATCAGCTTCTATAGGGTAATTAGGGATGGACATTAAGTGCAGACCCAGCCAGTGATGTCCATGTCCATATTTTTTTTTCTTAGACACAGGCACCTTTCCATGGGTTCAAGAGTTTAAACCATCATCGAGTGGCACTGACTTAACTTGCTGGCACTCCTACCATCATCCCCATTGAGATAGACTCAGGGAAAAACCTGGGACCTGCTTGATCTGTGAAGATTAGTTAATAGACAAATTCACTGAGTCAAGGACCCTACATTTCAATCATGCATTTAAGATACACAGGATAAGGAATTAAAGCAGAAGAGGTGATCAGAAAAACATACCAAATCTTCAAAAATTGGCATTATTCATATGGTCATACTATCCAGAAGAAGCCCTTCAGCCTATCAAGTCTGATCTGTCCTATCTCCATTAATCCCACTTTCCACCATTTCGCCAATGGCCTCGAATATTATGATATTTCAAGTGCTCGTCCATTCATTTCTTAAAAGTTTTGAGGTTCCATGTCTCTAATACCCCCACGGTAGAGCATTTCAACAGATTCTCCATGCTGTGGGTGAAAAATTACTTCTTCAAATCCTGTCTATACCTCCTGTTTTTCACCTTAAAGTTATGCTTCCATGTTGGTGGTTCCAGAGCTAAAAGGAATAGATTCTTCCTAGATAAAAAGGTGTAGAGCTGGACGAACACAGCAGGCCAAGCAGCATCAGAAGAGTGGGAAAACTGATGTTTGGGTCTAGACCTTTCTTCAGAAAATTTCCGAAAAAAGTCCTGAAACATCAGCTTTCCTGCTCCTCTAATGCTGCTCGGCCTGCTGTGTTCATCCAGTTTTACACCTTGTTTTCTCACATTCTCCAGCATCTGCAGATCCTACTATCTCTAGATTCTTCCTATCTGCCCTGTCCATACCCCTCAAATAGGTCTCCTCTCAGACTTTTCTGTTTATTCAGCCTCTCTTCATCACTAACTTGCACCATTTGAGGCAATCTCATCTGCACCTGCTCCAGTGCAATCACATTCCTCCTACAGTGTGATAACCAGAACTGCATATACTACTTCAGCTGTGGCCTAATCAAAGTTTTGTACAGCTCCAACATAATGTCTCTGACCTTAGATCTGTGCAATGACTGATAAAGACAAATGTCCTGTATGCCTTAACTACCCAATAAACTGTTCAGGGATCTGTGGACAAGCATTCTAAGATGCCCGTTCCTCTGAGCTTCCTGTTATCCTCCCATTCATTGAATATTCTGTTGTCTTGTTACTTCTTCAAACACTTCATATTTGTCAGGATTAAATTCTACCAGCTACCAATCTGCCCATCTGACCAACTCATCCAAACCTTCCTATAACCTAAAATCGTCACCTTCAATGGTAAACACTCAGACAATCATGTAATCTGCAAATTTATTTATCATATCAAATGATAATAGACCTAGTACAATTATTGTGATATGCCACTGAACACTGGCCTCCAAGCAGACAAACAACCTTCTTCCTCCACCCACTGTCTCCTATCACTAAGCCAATTTTAAATCCATCTTGTGAAGTTACCCTGGATCCCATGTGTTTTTATATTCTTTATAAGTGTCCTACATGGGACCTTGTCAAAAGCTTTGCTGAAGTTTAAATAAATCACACTACACTATCCTTATTTACATATTTGGTCACCTCTTCAAAGAATTCAAATTTGTTCGGCATGTCCTCCTTCTGACAAGACCAAGCTGACTCTGATCAAACCTTGCCTCTCAAGTGGAAATTATTCTCTCCTTCAGAATTTTCTCCTGCAGTTTTCCTGCCATTGACATGAGACTCACTGGTCTACATTTCCCTGGTCTATCTCTACTACCCTCTGGAAAAATGGAACCACATTAGCTGCCTCTATTCCTCTGGCGCCACTCCTGTGACCAGAGAGGAATTAAAAAAGTTTGTTGCTTCTATATTCCCCTCCCCCCATCAAAGTAAACATATTGGGCTTATACTCTCCCCATTTCTTTTTTGAATGCTCCACATTGTTCTACTGTAGATTTCCCCACAAGCAATTGTCCCCAGCATGCTTTGGCCAGATCCTGCCTTCTTTTACTAAAATCTGACTTCTGTCCGCAGACCATCTCTATCTTTTTCCATAACCAACTTAAATTGTACTGTGTTGTGGTCATGGTCACCAAAATGCCGTCCCATTACCATCCCAAACACCTGTCTGGCTTCGTTGCCCAAAAGAAGGTCCCTCACTGCACCATCCCCCTGGTTGGACCTCCATGGATTGACATGAAAAGCTCTCCTGAATTCAAGAAATTTGCTCCCTCCTTAGCCTTAACACTGTGACTTTCCCAATGATGTTAGAGAAGTTGAAATCCCTTAATATAATTACTGCCATTATTTTGACACACCCCAATGAATTGTCTACATGTTTACACTTCTGTTACCCACTGACTAGCAGCAATACACTCCCAGCAATGTAGCTGGCACCTTTTTATTTTTAAGCTCGACACACAAAGACTCATTTAAAGATCCTTCAAAGGTATTGCTCCTCATTGCTGTAGTAATTCACTCCTTAGTTATTCATGCAACACCATGTTCTCTTTTGCACAATCCCCTGTCTTGCTTGAAGATCCAATACCCCTGAAAATATTGAGTTCTGTCCTGCTTCTCTCCCCACCATGTCTCTATGATAGTGACAGTATCACAACTCAATGTGTCAATCCATAGACTTAATTCATCCGTCTTACCTATAATACTCCTAGATTTAAAGTGGAAGCCATCCAGCCTCAATTCATTCCCCTGGGTTGCAACATGACCAAACTCTATCTATGCTGGTTCCTTTAATACATATGTTGTGTCCCTATTATACTGATGGTCCGTGTCCTGTCCCCTAGTCAAAAAGTTTAAACTCCTCCCAAGCAGCACAAGTAAACCTAACCACAAGAATGTTGGTCTCATTCTGGTTCAAGTTTTATCCCATTTGTGCAGGTCCTACTTTCCCCAGAAATGATCTTAATGATCCAGGTATCTAAAACCCTCCCTCCTGCCACATCTCCTCAGCCACGCATTCATCTGCCCTATTCTTCTCTTTCTATACTCACTCACACGTGGCAGCTGGTGTAGTCCTGAAATTACAACCTTAAAGATGCTGCTTTTTAAAGCTACTCCCTAGATCCCTGAAAGCTTAATGCAATATCATACTACGACTTATCACCCTCTCCCTTCAGGAGGCCATACGGCTGTTCAATAAGATCCCAGATCTTGGCCCCAGGAGGCGATACACCATCCTGGAATCACATCTGCTGTCGCAGAAATGCCAATCTGTACCCCTCACACCTATCACTATTTTCCATGGACTCATGCTCTTCCTCCTGTTATAAAACTGGGCCACCCATCACCTGTCTTCTCCAGAGGAACCCTGTCATCATTTCAATACAGAGAAATGGTTACCTGAGTGGGGTACCCTCTGGGGCCTTCCTGTTGGCCTGTATTGCCCCACCCATTCCTCTGCCTGGTGATCACCCACTCCCTCTTTGTCTGCAGCTCCTTGGTCTGCACCTCAGAAAATGTGCTACCTCTGTAGCCTTCAGCGTCATGGCTGCACCTCTGATATCAGCCTACAGTCAAGTTCAAAGACTCGGCGCTCAAGATGTTCAAACTGATGCACTTTGTACAGATGTGATCAGAAACATCCAGAAATCCCAGCATGCTGCAGGCAGTGCAGTACATTGTATTGAGCTTCTCTGTCATATTCAGTTCAAATTTAAAGAACCTTATATTTAAAACTACTGGAAGGAAAGAGGAAAACTCTTATCCTGTAGACTCCTGTAACTAAAATATGTATGAAAACAGTTTAAAAAATGACTCTCAAACAACAGTAAAATAAAAACAAAACAATGATATAAATATATAAAACTTATATAAAATATTAAATGACAAAATAGAGTCATAGAAAAGTTAGAAAATGCAATGGACGGAAGCAATTACCTAGTAATAATGTAACTGAAATGTCATGCTTGAGCATTCATACGATGTTGCAGGGCAGCTATAGCTAATCCCACAGCTCCTTTCCCTGCAGTGGAGGAAGAACCAACTCTGACAGGGCAAGATGTGTGCAAAGGCAAAAGCAAATGCAATCAGTCAAATACCTTCCCCACTCACCACTAATCAAACTCCCGAGACATGCATACGATGTTAATCTGCGCTCATTTTCCATCATGACGCATTAATGTTAAGTCTCATAAGTGTGTTTTTTGTCAGATAAAATGCACAGATTCAACAAAATAATCTATGACAAATGATTAGATATTACTTGTGACAGAATGACATTTGAGGGCACAAAAAGCTGTTAGATGTTTAATGCTTTGAAATTAAGACATTAATATCACTGTTTTCTGTTTCTACATCTGCAACAGTTACAGATGCCAAAACTAATGGTCCAAAATTAATGTTAAAACTTTACAAATACCACAGATCGCTACTCAGCTTGTTCCATTTTTAGGCTCCTCTATGAAACATAGCATCTTCAGATGAACAGATATCCCGCTTACAGGCCCTGATCAGTCCACAGTCACACTCCAAGGAACAGTCGCAGTGATGGTCTTCCAGTGATAGCCATCTAATTGTTCATTGACAGTGCATGCCCATTTACTCCACTAGGAAGGAGGCCTTGTTTCAGGATTCTGCAGATGTCAGCATGGTCCTGCAATGAGAGATTGCACTTTCCCAGGCATTCAGCCATTGAGATGCTCTGTCTGTTGACTCCTCACTGAGAAGAGGAGTGGTGGGGTGTTAAGGTGGGGAGTCTTCCAGCCAGAATGAAATATCTCAGTGTCCATCCCCTCTACCCAGTGCAGCTGAGGAGAAAGCAATTGATGGTGTTGCTGAGGGTGTTTTTGTCGCTCAGCACAAGTGAGAAATGGTTTGCATATGTTCTTTCCAGGTTCTATTAAAGATTAGCAGAAGGGAATTGCAGTTGAGTAAAGTGCTAGACAGATTAAGGTCTTCTAAGAAGTCAGCGATCAGCTGCCAAATAGTGAGAGTGGTTTTCAGAACAGGAGTGCAATGAATAGTAACTTCTCACCTAGATATTAAAGTATGAGGCTGGATGAACACAGCAGGCCAAGCAGCATCTCAGGAGCACAAAAGCTGACGTTTCGGGCCTAGACCCTTCATCAGAGAGGGGGCTGGGGAGAGGGTTCTGGAATAAATAGGGAGAGGGGGAGGTGGACCGAAGATGGAGAGAAAAGAATATAGGTGGAGAGGAGAGTATAGGTGGGGAGGTAGGGAGGGGATAGGTCAGTCCAGGGAAGACAGACAGGTCAAGGTCGTCCCCACCCCCCACTGCATCACACAACCAGCCCAGCTCTTCCCCTCCCGCCACTGCATCCCAAAACCAGCCCAGCCTGTCTCTGCCTCCCTAACCTGTTCTTCCTCTCACCCATCCCTTCCTCCCACCCCAAGCTGCGCCTCCATTTCCTACCTACTAACCTCATCCCACCTCCTTGACCTGGACTGACCTATCCCCTCCCTACCTCCCCACCTATACTCTCCTCTCCACCTATCTTCTTTTCTCTCCATCTTCGGCCCGCCTCCCCCTCTCTCCCTATTTATTCCAGAACCCTCACCCCATCCCCCTGTCTGATGAAGGGTCTAGGCCCGAAACGTCAGCTTTTGTGCTCCTGAGATGCTGCTTGGCCTGCTGTGTTCATCCAACTTCACATTTTATTATCTTGGATTCTCCAGCATCTGCGGTTCCCATTATCTCTTCTCACCTAGATATGCCTGGACCTCTTCAGTGTAACTGATCAAAGGCTTCACCAGCACATCAGTTTTGCTGAATGAGCTTTTCCCGCCATGCATTCAGCACTGTGACCCTGCAAAGTTGCTGAAAGGAAATAGTGCACTGTCCTTAAATCCCGAGTAGAACATTAAAGCAGCTCTTAAGGACACAATTGATTATTTTAACAATTTATTTGACAGGTGTTCTCCATTTGCCTTCGATATATGTCTTCCTTCTAGTGAAATCTGATTAAGACTAGGATGATGTTGGGACCTTGGCATCAATTTAGAAGGTTGCATGTACCCAAACTGATTCCCTTTGCCTGCAAAAATGTCACCATTTGGATTTGGGGAAATTTTCCTGTTCAGTGCAAGATTAAAGGATTGGTACTCAAAGATCGATCAAATGACAGGGGGAAAGAAAGGACAAAGTTTTTGTTTGCGAGAAGGAGTTGGTGGAAACATAATTGAGGTTTCGGTCCCAAAATCACAGTAAGGAAACTGTTTAGCTAGATGGGCTAAACGTCTTCTACCCAAAACAGAACAGAGTAGAATTTGATGGAGATGATGGAGGCAGCACCCATAAACTGACTGGCCAGCAGGAGCATTGTAGAATCTCTGTTTGGAAAGGCATGTCGATTATGCGTCAAAAGGAACTTGGTTGAACAACAACAGGCCTTTTCACGATCAAGCACGCTGGGCAGACAGAAGTCGTACCCACCAAGAGTTGCCATGTGGTTAGACACCAGCAGTTGCTCATTGGTCTGCCAATGGAAGACAGTGGTCACTGCTGTTAGTACACGCAGCTGAGATTCAGGACCAGTGCCCAACCCAGGGTCCCAGCAAAAACCCAATTGGGACTTTGTAAGAAACCTTGGTGGGTTTGGTTTTTTGAGCTTGTTGCAAGGGGTGTTCCTTGCCAATTGCCAACTGAACATCAGAAGCATTGTGACCAGGTCCTTAAGACCATAAGGCATAGGAGTGGAAGTAAGGTGATTCGGGCCATTGATTCTACTCCGCCATTTAAATCATGGCTGATGGGCATTTCAACTCTACTTCCCTGCACTCTCCCCATAGCCCTTGATTCTTGTGAGATCAAGAATTTATCGATCTCTGCCTTGAAGCCATTTAACATCCCGGCCTCCGCTGCACTCCGTGGCAATGAATTCCACAGGCCCACCACTCTCTGGCTGAAGAAATGTCTCCTCATTTCTGTTTTAAATTGACCCCCTCTAATTCTAAGGCTGTGCCCATGGGTCCTAGTCTCCCCGCCTAACAGAAACAACTTCCTAGCGTCCACCCTTTCTAAGCCATACATTATCTTGTAAGTTTCTATCAGATCTCCCCATAGCCTTCTAAACTCCAATGAATACAATCCCAGGATTCTTAGCTGTTCATCGTACGTTAAACCTACCATTCCAGGGATCATCCATGTGAATCTCCGCTGGCACACTCCAGCGCCAGTATGCCCTTCCTGAGGTGTGGGGCCCAAAATTGGACACAGTATTCTAAATGGGGCATAACTAGAGTTTTATAAAGTCTCAGAAGCACATCACTGCTTTTATATTCCAACCCTCTTGAGATAAACGATAGCATTACATTCGCTTTCTTAATCATGGACTCTGATGTTGTCGTTAAATGGACATTAACTGTCTCAGTAAGGGCTGGAATTATTGGGAGCCATAGAAAGGCATTCATAAGCCTTCCCTTTCCAGACCCAGTTAGGGCAGAGGCAGGAGGTAGTGGGGTCTTAAATTGCAACACTCCCAATCTCACCACGGAGCATTAAATCCTAACCAAGATGACCAGAGATCACAACTGTTAGACTTATTCAAACTAAGGTCAACTATTACAGGCTCCAGAACTTTTCCAATTTGCTTTGACATCAACCTTTCAGTAGCAGAGCTGCATGATTAATTTTTCTTTTAAGAAGTCAATATTTTTGTCAGATTTTTCAAAGAGGGAAACCAAACCAGAACACAAACCAGAATTTCCTAATATAAAGAGTCAAAAATTCAATTACATCTGAAAATGGCTGTAGGTATTTTGATGTACAATTAAACAGCACCCCTTCAAAAACACATTAGTAACATAACTGACAGCACAGAAATCAAATCAATGTTAAACGATGGCAGATGTCACATTCTGCTTCTTCTGCGCATTTCTCACACAGGCCCCAATGCCCCAACTATGACGGCAACAGGCCTGCCTAAAGGTGTCGATGTCATATACACACCACATTGTCTAGGCAAAATAGCAGCCACATGCTAAAACAATATCAAGACAACTCTGTGACCAACACCACAATGCCTGGGAAATTCTGCTGAGCTGCTTCTACTCCCCCACATTTTTCACAATGACCCTGACAAGCAGGGAGGTGGTCCACTCAATCAGCAGCACTGTTCAGATATAAGTCACATAGGTCACTCAGCAGAGCCAGTTCCTTCAAGGAATTCACACGCAATACTAGTTTACACTGCCCTACTTTTAATTGAGCTATACAGTGCATTAAAATATATGGTGCACACCAGAAGTATCCACAAATCAAAGGTATAAATCATTAATTCTTTTTAAAATATCGATTATTCTAAAGGTCATTCTGTGTGCAATCATGTTTTATTCACATTTTAGTCCTTAAACAAGTGAGCTTTATTTCTGTCTACCAGAATATTAGATATGTTGGATAAATTACACCAGATTATGCAGTAACAGGACACTGTTAAAAGCAAAATAGACAGAAAAGATTACTGCTGCATATTTAAGGTACTTTGTGCCATCAGTTGTATATTTATAGCCCAAAAAACTGAACATATATTTTAGAAATTTTTCATTCACTTCAGTTCTGACAACCATTGTTTCATACCGGGGGAAAATCTAGATATCTTTTTAACATTAGAACACAAGATGAGGAACCAGGAGTAGACCAATCAGCTGCTCAGGTCCTCCATTCTTCCTCACCTCCACTTTCTTGTTTGCACCTCAAATTTTTCAACTTCCTGAGGAGATCAAAAACCTCTCGGTGTTAAATGTACTCAACTGAAGAGCTCCATAACACTATGGTTCACAGTGAATGCGATGATTCACAACTTCCTGAGTGAAATAATTTGTCATTTCCCTTCCAAATTGACTGGCCTCCTAACCCAAGGGCTGCAGCTTCTGTATGTTTAAGATTCCTCAGCCAGAAGAAAATAACCGCTCGATGTCTACATGGCCAAACCCCTTCAGAATAGCACATACTTTAATGGGATCATCTCTTATTTCTAAACTCCAGAGAGTATAGACCTAATTTATTCAACTTTTATCATAGGCCAAACTTCCCTTTCTATGAACTAATGTTGCAGTGACCTCTCGACTCCAGCACCCCCTGTTGAACCCAAACTGAGTATTGCTGCTGTTCGATAGCACTGTTGGTGACATCTTCCAATGATTGAGAGCAAGCTGATCAAGCAGAAATTGATGGAATTAGATTTGTCCTACTTTTGTGGACAATTTTCCCCATTGTCAGGTAGACGCCTATCCAATTAGGCTATTGCATATTTTGTTCGCAAGTAAATTTATCTTAACCAATGATTAGTAATAGAGAACAAAGTAAGTACCTACAAATAATGCAGACAACATGACAGCCTAGGTTTAAGGTATTGTTAATGGATATTCAGCAGGCATTTAATGGAATATCTTGGAGTTCTTCCATATTATAAAAATTATAATAATTCACTCCCAATTTTGTCTCTAATTACATTAGCTTGCCAAGCATCATTGAAGCAATTCTTTTGCCCCATTTCAAAATGACATTACATTTGAATGACACTGCGATTTAGTGGCAACATGCCACACAGATCAAAACATCCAGCTTGTAATTCTGAGTTACAGTTTTTTAAGGCTTTGTAATAATCAGTGTATAGGGTCAAATTCATTATCATCATTTATAGAGAAAAACAATAGGGGACAAAAACAAAATGCAATTCCATTAACAACACAAAACAGACTGTGCTTGCATTTCTCATAAGCCTTTTGTGGATATTGACAATCCCATGACAATTCAAAGAGCATTCTCATATGTTGATCTAAAAAAAAGTGGTGTCTCTCAAACCATATTGTTGCAGTGGCAAGGCGTCACTCAGGAGAACTTTAACCTGATTCAAGCATATTAGGAGCAGTAGAAATCTTTAGGACATCTTTGACTAGTATGAATGCTCACAGAGGAGAGCCGTGGTTAAGGAGAATACAGAAGGCTAGAACACATTGACTCAGATTCCCTTCAAACATCTTTGTTCATTGGAGCAATGGCTTTACACTAAGTTGTTTTCTCACTGTACAAAACAATGAAAAACGAAAATCAACTTCAACCATATCTGATTAAACATATATGAGCAGAGCTTTAACTTTATGATAAACAGGTGCTGATTCAGCTAAATTTGCCTTTTATATCTGATTTTAGCTTATCTGTAATTGCTCAGCCACCTAGTTCACAAAGTAGGGCCAATGATGAACTTCACAGAATCAGAGGAGCAGGCTATCCAGCACATTGTGCCAGCACCAGCTCAGTAACTGAGCATCATTAGCTAGGGCCAATCGCCAACTTCTACCCTACAAGTTTGCAGATTACTTTCATCCAAATGATCATCCAATGCCCTTTTGAAAATATCTTTGGAATCTACTTCCATCACATATCCAAGCTGTGTATTCCAGACCCTAACGCTCTTTGAGTGAAAAGTCTTTCCTCATTTCACCCTTGCTCTACAGCACTATCACAGTATCACAGGCATAAAGGGGAAATGAGCAAAAGGTTTGTGGACTGTATTATATGTGATAATGTGCTATACTGTGACCTTGGTAATGCAAATAATTCATATCTAACCAGGATACTGACGGAAACTGTTCAGTATGAGCAATCTGATGCAAAGTTTTGAAGTGCAGAAACTTTTAGATCGAGATTGCACCTCTAAAACCTTTATAGACTGGCATGCACTCACATTCCAATGACTGACATTTATTTGTTCACAGACAGAAATGTCTAGCAAACAAACCAGACATTTATCTATTCTGTTTCTCTTTGAAGTTCTTCAGAACTGCAGCAGAAGTTGAAGGATTTATTTTGATCATATATTTTGAGTTAAAGAAGCAACTGGAGGAAAATGAGACACTATTAATTCAATAAAAAAGATGTGGATCTGTTTTCATTGCAAACTCCATTAACATCCTGTGCTTTTTCTTACTTCTAAGTGGACCTTGGAAGGCTATCTAATGAGACACCTATAAAAGCTTCCAAGTGTACACAACCATACCATCAGCTCCTGTCCTGTTGAAAGCTAGCTACATTCCTACAGACGCCAATTTACATCAAATTGTCAACAACTTCCTATGCATTACAGGCTGTGTTTTTATTACATTGTGGATTGACTCCTATGGCAATAAGTAAGGACGCTCATTTGTTTGTCTTGAACTCATGGAATAAGACTGTGATAAAGCATTTTCTGACTCATAGCCAAAAGCAGTTAAACAATGATACTTACACCCAATTTTATGAACTATGATGTCTTGAAGTAAGTAACGCAGCATATGTTGTTTAAATCTCTGTTTTCAGGGAACTGTATTTTCAACATGTTTCTAGAACATACTGTGTTTATGAAAATCGTAGTTTTCAAAAGATAACTTGAAGGAAAGTGCCTCATTTAATTCAGAGGTGGTATTATAATAGCATATAAATAACACTGCAGAAATACTTGTTATAGGGCACAAGGCCTCCTCCACTAGAGGGCGTGAGTTTAACTCCTGTGGTCGGAAATGGAGTATTGTAGTTTTAAAAGATCTACTGTAAATATTTTCACTTTTCCATGAAAAGTAATTGTCTCTGACGGATTATATGCCACCCCAAAAAACTCGTTTACTCCGACCTTTTTGTTTACTAACTAAACTTGTAATATTCCACTATCTGACAGGCAGGACAGTCCAACTAGACAAGTTATAAAGAAACAGATAATTTCAGGTGGAACTGAAGAGCTGCGCAGAACAAAATGGAACAGACAAAATATACTCAATAACATGAGACTACAGCTAATATGATTATGGAGTACAATGTGCATAGCTTTGCAAACCCATGGTGTCCCTTCAAATACTTTCTCTTCTAGGTTTACCAATCTCTGTTCACCCTTTCACACCTAATGTTGAAAGCACCGCTCCTCAGATAACAGACCAGGAGACACATTGAACCTGATTGCAAACATAAATCTATAGTATTAAGAACGAAAGACACATCCTTATGTTTGATCACTCCATAACCCAGAACAAATACAAAATTAATTGCTATTTTCAACAAAATTGCTGTGAAAAGGAAAAAAAATGCCAATGTTGCTTGTTCCACAGTGTCACATTTTCATGCCTTGCTTGTGTTACATAAGGAGTTAACTCCAAATGTGTGAAATCTTAATATTTCCTGTGATGGTGTTCAAAGTCACATGATTTTACTCTTTCTTGCAGCCTTGTGACAAAATGGGGCTTTTGAAAGTTGCTTCTTAAATGAAGTTAATGCTTTCCTGACCACAACAGAAATGTTATTTTGCAGCAGGCCTAGTATAAGCTTTGCAGCAACAGAAGTAAACACTGGGTAAAATTAGACATACCCTACCTTTTAGAAAAGCATTTTAATTTCATGGTCAGTCCCAGTAAAATAAAATATTTTCCCTGTTTTGCAGACAGGATGAACTGCTGCCAGATCATGTATACAGCAAGCTAAATATAACAAAGTATACTGAAATAATGTTAATAAATGTAATGAAAATCTTTCCCTCTACTGCTCAATCTAAGCACTTTAAAGCAACTACTAACCTTCACAAGGGTTGCAGAAGATAAAACAGCTACAGGTGGGTAAGGTTTGAATAACAGGATAAGAATCAAATTTGAAGTTACAGGGACTGTGAGACAGTTAGTAAGGACGGGGTAGATGTATTAGTGATGCTTTGTGGTAGCAGGGCTTTGGATGATCTTAACTTTTTGAAAGTGTAGAGAGAACAAGAGACTAAGCTAGGAGAGCATTGGAACAGTGGAGCCTAAAGCAACAACAATAATCAATATAGATTTCAGCAACAAACAGGCCAAGGCAAGGACAATGGTGGGTGAGTTGGAGAGGTCAATGTAAGTGATCTTTATAATAGAGACAAAATGAAATTGGAAGCTAGGCTTGGATTAAATAAACAATAACAGTAGAAAGCATACCTCTATGTGACACAGCATCAAATGTAACATTACAACTGTGTTGATGGAGGACACCCTGGATGGTTCTCATGGCAAGGCATTATGGGTAGCGCTAAGGAGTAGGAAAGATTCAACCACAATGCTGGGATTGTACAGCAGACATCCCAGCTGCCAGCAGGAGATAGAGCAGGAGATAATGTAGTCACAATTTGGAAAGATGTGAAAATAACAGGTTTGTTATGGTGGGTAATTTCAACTTCCCCTTGTTGTCTGTGACTGCCTTAGTGCTGGGGTTTTTGATGGGGAACAGCTTGTTAGGTGTATCCAGGAGGATTTTTTGAAACAGTATGTGGATAGTCTAATAAGGGGAGGGTCTGTACCGGACCTGGTATTGGGAAATAAGCCCAGCTAGGTGACTAAAGTTTCACTGGGGGACCATTCTGAGAATAGTGACCATACGTTTTCACAAAAGTGGACCTCAGATAAAGGTATTAAATTGGGGAAGGCCAACTATCATGGATTAGGGAAGAATTGGAGAATGTGGGAACCTTAGACAACAGCAGAAATCATCGGCTTGGTAAAATCAAAAACAAGGAAACATATCTAAGATCTAGGCAACTAAAAACAGACAGGTCCTTGAAGAATATTGAAAAAGTAGGAAGGAGTTCAAATGGGGAATTTGCAGGGCTAAAAGGGGCTATGAAATATCATTGGCCAGCAGGGTTAAGGAGAATCCCAAGGCATTTTATATACATATTAGCAGCATGAGGGTAACTAGGGAAAGAGTAGCCCCCATCAAGGATGAAGGAAGAAGGTTGCGTACAGAGAAAGAGGAAATGGGTGAGCTCCTTAATGAGTACTTTATATTGGTATTAACCAAAGAGAGGGATACGAGGGATTTTGCGGTTAAGGAAAGTTGTGTGAATGCTCTTGTGCAGGTCAACATCATGAAGAATGAACTGCTGGATGTCATGAACACATCACGGTAGATCCCTCACACCCTGCCCTCGCAATAATCGCCCAAAGAGAATCCCCCTAGTCCTCACATACCACCCCACCAACCTCCGGATACAACACATCATCCTCCGACACTTCCGCCATCTACAATCGAACCCCACCACCAACAACATTTTTCCCACCCCACCCTTGTTTGCCTTCCGGAGAGACCACTCTCTCCGTGACTCCCTTGTCTGCTCCACACTCCCCTCCAACCCCACCATACCCAACACTTTCCCCTGCAACTGCAGGAAGTGCTACACCTGTCCCCACACCACCTCCCTCACCCCCATCCCAGGCCCCAAGATGACTTTCCACATCAAGCAGATTTCACCTGCACATCCGCCAATGTAGTATACTGCATCCGCTGTACACGATGTGTCTTCCTCTACATTGGGGAAACCAAGCAGAGGCTTGGGGACACTTTGCAGAACACCTACGCTCGGTTCACAGTAAACAACTGCACCTCCCAGTCACGAACCATTTCAACTCCCCCACCCATTCCTCAGACAACATGTCCATCCTGGGCCTCCTGCAGTGCCATAATGATGCCGCCCGAAGGTTGCAGGAACAGCAACCCATATTCCGCTTAGGAACCCTGCAGCCCAGTGGTATCAATGTGGGTTTCACCAGCTTCAAAATCTCCCCTCCCCCCACTGCATCCCAAAACCAGCCCAGCTCGTCCCCAGCTGCCTAACCTGTTCTTCCTCTCACCTATCCCCTCCCCCCACCTCAAGCCGCACCTCCATTTCCTTCTACTAACCTCATCCCGCCCCCTTGACCTATCCGTTCTCCCCGGACTGATCTATCCCCTCCCTACCTCCCCACCCATTCTCTCGTCTCCACCTATCTTCTCCTCTATCCATCTTCAGTCCACCTCCCCATCTCTCCCCATTATTTCAGAATCCTCTCCCCATCCCCCTTTTCTGATGAAGGGTCTAGGTCTGAAACGTCAGCTTTCATGGTCCTAAGATGCTGCTTGGTCTGCTGTGTTAATCCAGCTCCACACTTTGTTACCCAGGACCAGACAGGTTCTATCTCAGAGAAGTGTGGAAGGCAAGGGGGTAAATAGGTGGGGTCTTAACAGATATCTTTGCATCCTCCTTGGCCTCAGGTGAGGCTCCAGATGACTGGAGAATGGCCAGTGTTATTCCTTTGTTTAAGTAGGGAAACAGAGATAATCCAAGTTACCCAAGTGAATCTGACATCAATGTTGGGGAAGCTGTTGGAGAATATACTAAGAGATAGGGTTTATTCAAATTTGGAAGCGGATATACTTGTTACAGATACTCAGCATGGGTTTGCACGGGGAATGTCATGTCCCACCAACTTGATAGTGTTTTTGAGGCGGTGACATGAATGATTGATGAGGGAAGGGCATTGAATGTTGTCCATATTGACTTTAATAAGGCATTTGATAAAGTATCTCATGTTAGGCTAAAACAGAAGGCAGAGACTCATGGGATCCAGAGTGAGATGTCTCGATGGATACAAGACCGACTTGGTCATGGAAGACAGAGTGTAGCAGTGGATGGGTGTTTTTTGGAGTGGATATCAGTGATCAGTGATGTTCTGCAAGGATCAGTGCTGGGACCTTTGTTGTTTATAATCTATATAAAAACGATCTGGAGGAAACTGTAGGCGGTCTGATTAGTAATTTTACAGATGACACCAAAATTGGCAGAGTTCAAGTTAGAGAGGAAGATTGTCAAAGGATACAGTGGGATATAGATAAATTGCAGATTTGAATAGTGAAATGGTGGATAGAATTTAATCAGAAAAATGCGAGGTGATGCATTTGGGAAGATCAAATTCAGGTGTGCATTATACATTAAATGGCAGAACCCTTGGAAGCATCGACAAACAGAGGGATCTGGGTATACAGGTGAATATACACAGGTTGCCACACTACTAGAAGGATATGGATGGTGCAGAGAAGGTTTACCAGCATGTTTCCCAGTCTGGAGGGTTTCAGCGATGAGGAGAGGTTGGATAAGCTCAGGTTGTTTTCACTGAAAAGGGAATGTTGGAGGGGGCAACTTGATAGAGGTCTGCAAAGTTATAAAAGGCATAGATAATTTGGATAGTGAGAGGCTTTCTCCCCAGGATGGAAAGGTTAACTACAAGAGGGCACAGGTTCATGGTGAGAGTGGGAAAGTGCATCAGTGTGGGGAAAATTTTTCACACAGAGATTAGTGGGTGCTAGTGGAGGGGGTAGAAGCAGGCATGTTAGCAATTTTTAAGGTGTATCTTGGGAGATAAATGAACAGGATGCAAACAGAGCGATAGATACAGCTCCTGGGTAATACATAGCTGGTCTAAATAAGCATTAGAAATTGGTACAGGTTTGGTGGCCAAAGGGCCTGTTCCTGCATTGTATTATGTTGCATTATATCTGAAGTGGCATAAGCTTGAAAACAATGGTTTCAGATTTCCCAATGTTTAACTGAAAGAATTTCCAACTTAACATAACTGTACATCCTACAAGCAGTCTGGCAACACAGAAACAGTGCAGGGGACAAGAGCTGGAAGTCATCAGCATATGAGATACCAGTAGGACCCAGATGAAGAAGGGATACATTGCCAGAATATATTCCAAGTTCTGCATGTTGTATGCACACACTAAGCAGTACAACACAAAAAGTAATACAAGTAAAATACTTCCTCAACCTTCTAGGATTTTAGCCAAGAGCAACTGGGGCATACAATAAATTTTACTGGAAATGGCTACTTCTAAATCATATCCCTCATGATTTGTGAATGAGTTGATGATAGCAGAAATGGATTCGGGAAGAAAAATTTGTTTTATGATTTGACCTTTATTTACATATATTAATAATGCCGTTGCTTGTTTTTGATAGATATTCTGGTCATGAAATTGGAACTGATGGGCCACAGATGATAAGTTTGTGTATAAATATCTCATATGAGGTGAGTCTCACTAACATCTGTTTTCCCTTGTAAAATTAGGGAATTGACAGATTAATTAAAAAAACCTCTCAGATTACAGATGTTCTTCCTTGAATTTAATCCAACCAGTAAATGTTGGACCAGAGGATAAAGGAGCAGAATTAGGATATTTGGCCCATCAACTCAGCTCCACCACTTGATCATGACTGATACGCAGGGTCATTTTTGTTTCTGAACCTGAATAAATGGGTATGATGTCATTTTTGACATGAAAAATGTCAAGAATAGTAGTCAGAGTTAGGTATAAAAGAAAATGCAACAAAAGCACAAGTTGCATGGCATTGATGCCCACTTCCAAAGAAACATCAGTGTTTTAGTTGTAAGCAATGTTCAGATTCTCATCATAAGTTCAGTGATTATCAGCTATTAAAGGGAAACCATGCCCATGAGCAGAATGTTTGCTAAATAAACAAGTGTTCTAACATGGAACATTAGTCACACTGAAATGTGTTGTGACATTGTTTGTGTGTAAGATGATGTTGATAGGATTCCCTTCAGGCTATGGTCTTCCTTCAAAATATAATTATAACCAACTACCTTATCACGAAGGCATGAAATAATTTCTTTTTTGAAAATGGTTATTTACATTGTTAGACTTTTTTACAAGTTTTCTGCAGAAAATCCTATCATTTTCCAAAAGAAAAAGATGTAATTGTTGTTCTGAAAAGCAGTTTTGACCATGTATTTCTCAAATATTTTTCAGTCTTGCTTCTTCATGAGGACTTCTCTATTGGTCTGGCAATGCTCTTCATTTCCTCTAAGGATTTAGTGAGAAAATGCACCATCCAAACGATTTGCATGAGAATGTTAGAGGCATAGTTACTATGTTTGCAGATGACACCAAAATTGCTGGTGTCATGAACAGTGAAGAAGGTGATACAAGATAGTTAAAGAGGTCAATTTAATGGGGTCAGTAAATTGAGGAATGGCAGATGGAGGTTAATTTGGATAAATGCAAGGTATTGCATTTTGATAAAACAAACAAGGGCAGGGCTTATACAATTAATAGTAGGTCCTGGATAGTCTTGTAGAATGGAGAGACCTATGAGGTGAGGTATGTAATTCTTTGAAATTTGCATACAAGTAGACAGTGTGGTTAAGGAGGCACTTAACATGCTTGCCTTCATTGCTAAGACCTTTGACTATAGGAGTTGGGACATCACATTTAAGTTGTAGAGGGCATTTCTGAGGCCTCTTCTGGAGTACTGTGTGCAGTTCTGGTTGCCCCACTACAGGAAGGATATTATTAAATTGGAGAGGATTCAGAAAAGATTTACAAGGATGTTGCCTGGAATGGAGATTTTGATTTATTAAAATAGGCTGGATAGACTTAGGCTTTTCTCAGTGGCATGTAGGGGGTTGAGAGGTGACATTATAGAGGTTTATAAAATCATGAGGGGCATAGATAATGTGGATAGCCAAGGTATTTTCCCCAAGGTGGGGGATTTCAAAACAAGGAGGCATATTTTTAACGATAAGAGGGGCAAGGTTGAGAAAGAAAATGAGGGTCAACAGAAATTGATCCATGTGTGGAATGAACTGCCAGAGGAAGTGATGGATGCAGGTACAGTTAGAGCATTTAACAGGCATTTGGATAAGTCTAGGAATGGTTTGGAGGGATATGGACCAAACACAGGTAAGTGGGACTAGTTTAGTTTGGGGATGTGGTTGGCATTGACTAGTTGGACTAAAGGATCTGATTTCATACTGTATGACTCTGTAACACGCTCATACTGAACCACAAAATCTTTCAGAGTTTAGTTTTGATCCCCACTTCAGTTGAAGGTAGTTGATCAAGATTGAATAGCACTTTGTGTAAGGCAGAATATGTGAAAATTCATGACACAGTGATTTTATTTTTTATATCTGCTTTCATAGTATATGGATATAACTGGCAGAGTTGGCTCTGACTGCCCTTGAATGGAGTTGCTCAGGTCTTTTTCAGAGGGCAGTTAAGTGTCAACCAACTACTGCAGGTCTAAAGTCACAAATAGGTCAGACCTGGCAAAAATGACAGATTTCCTCAGTGAATCAGATGTGTTTTTATGCTAAACAATGATAGCTGTCATGGTCATCATTACTGTTGCTAGCTTTATATTCCAGAGTTATTAATTGAATATAAAATTCTGTCAGCTATCTTGATGAGATTTGAATTATGGATTGCCAGGCCGATGTCACTAACATCTCACCAATAGTAACTAGTATGGATGCAGCAAAGTCTAAAGGGTCTGACAGCATCCTTTATGTAGTGCTAAAGACCTGTGTTCCTGAACTAACTGCACCTGTGTCTAAACTGTCCCAGAACAGCTCCAGCAGTAGTGTCAATCTGACAAGGGAGAAATGTATATTTATACATTTATACAGTATTCTGATCAGAAAAATATAATCCAGAAAATTACTGTCCTGTCAGTGAACTTTTAACAGTTTCTCAGCATAAATGTGCTTATTGATTTCAGTTTGGGCTCCTCAGGATTACTCAGCTCCTGACTCGATCACAGTTTTACTCCAAAAATGGAGAGAAGTGCTTATGGACAGAGATAAGTTGACAGTGACTGCCCTCAAAATCAAGGTAACATTTGACTGAGCTCCAGAGCAAGGAGACATTGTAAAATTCATGTCAATGGGAATGAGAGTGAAAACAATATCCACTGGCTAGGATCATAACCAGCACAAAAAAAAATTGTGATAGTTTGAGAATAATAAAACCAGTCCCAGCACATTGATGCCAGAGCTCCTCAGGATTGCGTTCATGGCCGAATCATAATCATCTGCTTTATCAAAGACACTGCCTTCAAAGTAAGAATAGAAGTGAGGAAGTTAACTGATGATTGCAGCATTATTTCATTTCCAACTCTTCAGGCACAAATAAGAAGTGTACTTGCCTGAGTGAATGTAGCTCCAGCAACAGCCAAAATACCATCCTGGGCCAAGCAGACTGTTTATTTGGCACCTTACTCACCATCTAAATGTTCTCTGCCTCCATCACAGGTACTCAGTGGCAGCAGTATGAACCATCTACAAAATGCACACCAACAACTTGTAATGACTTCTACAGCAGCACCTTGCAAATTTGTATCTTCTATTACCAAAAGGAAGAAGGATTGCCAGCAAATGGAACACCGCCACTTGCAAGAGCCTGTTTAAAATATGTACCATCCTGACACGAAACTACATAATTGTTCCTTCAGTGCCACTGGAACCAACTCCTGAAGCTTCCTTCCAAACTGCACTAGGGGTACATGTACACTACATGGATTAGAACAATACAAGAAGGTAGCTCGCTCAGTTGGAATATTGCTTTGTAGTGTATGTACTTTTATGTACTGATTAACATATTGCTGAATTGGTATACATCATGGCAGGAAATTGACAAGTAAACATGAGATACAATAGTTGCAGTAGTATTGATCAGTAGATAACATGTGCATGAAGAGTGCTCCTGACACCTATCCATCATTCTTTAATAAATAACACTAAGTTTCAATTATCAATCATTGTTGTACAGTTTGGTACATTTATGTTAAGAGCCAATAACTCAAAAAGCATTATCTTCTCAAAATCAATTAGGGCTAGGCCATTATTGCATGAATGATCAAGAAAAACTATAATGCTTGTTCCTCTTCACTTGATGGAAAATCTGCCTTTATGTGAGGATAGATGACAATGTTGGTGCTGCACTGCCTTCGGTACATATCAGCCAGGCTTGAATGCTCGTTTGACAGAAGTACTGCCAGTCTCTGCGTGATTGAGACCATGAATAATACCCAAAGTGCTTAACTAAGAAAAAGCTTCCCTGAAATTTTGTAGGATGTTGAATGCTCTCACAAAAACAAAAAAGCAAAAAAAATGACAGCTTTTAAAAGTAAAATGGGCACTTTTTTCTCAACTACATCACAAATTCTTTGAAGAAACAGCAGACACATAATGGACTAAATAACCACCTCCTATGTTATCAAAATCTATAGTTCTGCAATTCTAAATTAGTTGAGCTGAGCTAGCTACAAAAAGTGGCAAAGTTCCTGAATGCCATCTACAGGATGCAAATCTTCCTCAGGTAGCAGCAATTGCTACCAGTACTGAGCTTTAAGTGACACGTTGTAAATTATTTGACTCCTCAATTATTCAGCTTCCAGGCAAAGTCTAAAAACACCAATAAAAGTTTATTGCATCTTTCAGGTTTAGGTCTGAACTCAGGTGAGATTTAAATCGAATGGAGAAAAGCTTAAATGACACAAGCACAAGATAAACAATAAAAATCTTGCTTTAAAATGTTTTCCGATTTCAAGTAGTCAGATTTCATTAAATGCCTGGAGTTGTCTAGTTTCAGGATGGGTGATTAGACCAGGCAATGCTTAGATCATTACAAATGGAAATTACCTGTGCATGACCTCAGCCTGTGCAGTCTTTCTCTTGCCCTGAACCCATGCCACTGAGATAGCCAAGAGACATCCTGGCGCCAGCAAGCCACAATAACTAGTATTGCCAAAGTACTAAACAGCCCTTCCCTGCTCCTATCTTCCCTCAATTGCAATTGCTTGCAAGATAAGAAAAGATAATTATCGGAGAGTTGATAAAGTAAAAGTTTGCTCAAATTTTATGATGTGGCCAGACAGATGTTAGCTTCTGCTGACAAACAGTGTCGAAACTAGTGGGCAATTAACACCATTAAATAAGCAACAGTGAGATGCTTAACAGCCGTACTTTGCAACAACTGTAACACAAGGGGAGGTGGCAGCCTAGTGGCAGTATTGCTGGACTGCTAATCCAGAGTCTGATGTTCTGGGGACCCAGGTTCAAATCCTGTCACAACAGATGATGGAATTTGTTTTCAATTAAAAGCCTGGAGTTAAGAGTCTAATGATGACACAAAGCCATTGGCTCATTACTGTCCTTTACAGAAGGAAGCTGCCCTCCTGCTCCTGAGATGCTGCTTGGCCTGCTGTGTTCATCCAGCCTCACATTTTATTATCTTGGAATTCTCCAGCATCTGCAGTTCCCATTATCTCTGCCCTCCTTACTGGATCTGGTCTACAAGTGACTGCAGACCCATAGCCATGTGGTTGGCTCACAACTGCCCTCAGGGCAACAAATGCTGGCCTAGCTAGTGATGCTTCCATTCTGTGAATGAATTTTTAAAAAGCCCTGACTATAGAGAAGAGCCGATACTCGGTTATGTTTATCTTTGATTAATCAGTTTTCAGGGTGGAGTAAGCACTGGTTTTTCAGGGTGTAAATCCTTTATGAATAGTCAACACCTTTGTACTGTCATTTGCACTCTGATAAGGGTAATACTTGGCGTGACACCATCACATTTTATGTAAATACAAGGTCCTTATATCATAAAACTAAACACAATCCAAAAATAAATTGGGGCAATAACTATTGAAGCATATTTATAGCACATCCCTTTTTAACACAATCACATTTTAGTGCTTTGCTACTTATAGTGTTGTAAAACAAATACTATTGGTTCGACTGTCAGGCACATTACAGTGGTTATATGCATTTAATTTCTTCACCCCGTAACTTACTAACTGTTGAAAATGTGCATGTTTTGTGAGATATTGATCTCGAAAAGATGTGCGCATGTATATTGAGATCTCTTGCAGAAAGGAAATAGCAAAACATTTCCACAGCCCTCCCTATTGTCTCTTACGTAACTTATGAAACAACTTTCCCCTAAGCTGAAAATGAATATAAACTGTGATTGTGTCTGTTTCACTCCATTGAATTGATGTAGATATATTGTATTTGCTCTGTGCTGTCACCTGTACCTGTAAAATCTTAACTATATTTGTCACTGACTCACTTTATTCGCCCAGTTTGGCAAAACTAATTTTACCTTCTAGAATTTTGGACTGAAAAGATGTGGGCATGAAATAAAATTCTAAACTATTGTTCTACACAGCATCACACATCTCATTTATTTGACCAAGAAACATAAACAATCATCCATGCGTTTACGATAACAAAGTGTGTAGCTGGATGAACACAGCAGGCCAAGCAGCATCTCAGGGGCACAAAAGCTGATGTTTCAGGTCTAGACTCTTCATCAGAGAAGGGGATTGGGAAAGGGTTCTGAATTGAATAGGGAGAGAAGGGGAGGTGGACCGAAGATATCCATGCGTTTACAGCTGAGTTCCTGACAACACGATTACTTCTACCAACCAAATAAGCTAGGGCTTGAACTTGGCTCTAAAACAAGAATGAAGCAATTTACATTTTATTGCGTCTTTCAGGACATCCAAAAGCAGTTACTTCTTTTGAAAGGGTAGTTTCCATTGTAGAAAACGTGGCAGCCAATTTTCACACAGCAAGATCTTTAACAACAATAAGGCAAACAGCCAGATCATTTTAATGGTGCTGTTGAAATTGTTAAGTGTAAACAATACTGGGTGTGTCAATGTTCATGATGATGCTGCCAGTAATGATAAACTGCCAGTCTCGAACTGAAAAGTGAGCAGGACTTCCTTCTGCCCCACTGTTCTGATTCTTGGGGAAGACTCCATACTGGTCAACCAAGCGCCCAGCAGGTACTTCATCCAATCAGATCTCCTCTTCATGGCATGCACAGGATTGCAACAATTCTGCGGCTAGTGGGCTGAATCCAAACCAATTAAATTCACCCGATGGGGATGCAAGTAGCTGGGAGTGATCCGCACACTACTTTCAATTTTGCACGTTTCAGGAAAATTCTTGGTCTGTCAAAAGTCACAGTTTGTGGTTTGTAATGAATTATGCAGCATGTGTTTTTTGTAACCATTGTTCGTGGCTAGGATAGCACCAGCTTACAACCAGGTAGTGTTTCCTACATGACTGGGACAAGTATTATGTCCTTTCAGACAAAAATGTAAAGGAAGTCTCTTTGGATAGGAACATCTTGAAGATGTCATTAACATAAGCACATCATTGGAATCCAATTTTTATGGCATTGATCCAATAAAACGCAAGATTCATTCTATAATTATTGCGGGCCCAGATTTTGCGGTTTGTAGTGCAATGGCAGTGTCTGGAACTGACGTCGATTAATCCTTCATGATCTTGATGGTAATAATTGCATACCTCGAGAACGGATTCCTGCTAGTTTTGATCTACCGCAGTGCAGACTTGCAGGTGAAAACAGCAGATACTTCTGGACATAACTTACAGTGACGCCTCCACGAAACAATAGAAAGCTGGCTGATGCAAAAAAGCTTTGAAAGTTTACATTTTTAGTTGATATAATTAATTTGCCAAACCTAAAAATGTGACTTTTTTCAAAACTAAAGTTTTAAAACGGTTTTCAAAGTCAATAATTTTTGTCAAGTAAATAACTTTAAAAATTGATAATTAATAGACCTTTAAGTCATGCTAATAGGTCATATATTTTACTTTTTAAAAAAGATTTACTAGATTCTTAAGAGGTTTAATGTTTAACAAAAAAAAAGTTCTGTGTAACATTTACAATGGTTATACATTTATTTATAGAAAGTGAACCTTTTTCCTCCTGGAAGTACAGACAATTTTTTTTTAATGTAATTAGAACGTAGAACATTACAGCACAGTACAGGCCCTTTGGCCCTCGATGTTGTGCTGACCTGTCATACCGATCTCAAGCCCATCTAACCTGCACTATTCCATGTACGTCCATATGCTTATCCAATGATGACTTAAGTGTACCTAAAGTTGGCAAATCTACTACCGTTGCAGGCAAAGCGTTCCATTCCCTTACTACTCTCTGAGTAAAGAAACTACCTCTGACATCTGTCCTATATCTTTCACCCCTCAATTTAAATCTATGCCCCCTCATGCTCGACGTCACCATCCTAGAAAAAAGGCTCTCCCTACCCACCCTTAATAACCCTCTGATTATTTTATATGTCTCAATTAAGTCACCTCTCAACCTTCTTCTCTCGAATGAAAACAGCCTCAAGTCCCTCAGCCTTTCCTCGTAAGACCTTCCCTCCATACCAGGCAACATCCTAGTAAATCTCCGCTGCACCCTTTCCAAAGCTTCCACATCCTTCTTATAATGCGGTGACCAGAGCTGTACACAATACTCCAAGTGCGGCCGCACCAGAGTTTTGTACAGCTGCAGCATAACCTCTTGGTTCCGGAACTCGATCCCTCTATTAATAAAAGCTAAAACACTGTATGCCTTCTTAACAGCCCAGTCAACCTGGGTGGCAACTTTCAATGATCTGTGTACATGGACACCGAGATCTCTCTGCTCATCTACACCACTAAGAATATTACCATTAGCCCAGTACTTTGCCTTCTGGTTACTCCTACCAAAGTGCATCACCTCACACTTGTCTGCATTAAACTCTTTTTGCCACCTCTCAGCCCAGCTCTGCAGCTTATCTGTGTCTCTCTGCAACCTACAGCATCCTTCGTCACTATCCACAACTCCACCGACCTTAGTGTCGTCTGCAAATTTACTAACCCATCCTTCTACGCCCTCATCCAGGTCATTTATAAAAATGACAAACAGCAGTGGATCCAACACCGACCCTTGCGGTACACCACTAGTAACTGGTCTCTAGGGTGAACATTTCCCATCAACTACCATCCTCTGTCTTCTTTCAGCAAGCCAATTTCCGATCCAAACTGCTATATCTCCCACAATCCCATTCCTCCGCATTTTGTACAATAGCCTACTGTGGGGAACCTAATCGAACGCCTTGCTGAAATCCATATACACCACATCAACCGGTTTACTCTCATCTACCTGTTTGGTCACCTTCTCAAAGAACTCAATACGGTTTGTGAGGCACGACCTTCCCTTCACAAAACCGTGCTGACTATCCTTAATCAATTTATTCTTTTCTAAATGATTATAAATCCTATCTCTTATAACCTTTACCAACACTTTACCAACAACTGAGATAAGGCTCACTGGTCTATTTTGGAACACTCCGGGAAGTGCCTTTTCCGAGTCTTTACATCGCTCATCGATGTTTGTGTACTCTCTAGCATCACCACAGACCAAGGACCAGGTGATACTGGTGTTATATGAGGCTAGTTGTTATCGTAATTATCAGCGGGACCCTACTGATGTTATTGGCTTTGTAAGGATTATGTGGACCTGCTTCTGTCTCGGTGGAGGATCTTACCTCACCGCTTGCGGTTTTTGCTCACTTGTCACTGAAGTGTTGTAAGAGTTTGACTGTCAGTGACAGAGTGAGTCTTGATGTCTTTTGGGCGAACATATCGTATCTCTCAATGCCGAGGAATTTCATGAGGCGGTTATTCATATCCAGCCACTTGCCTCGTGCGCCTATCATGAAGCCAAAGTATCTGGGCACCACGCCTTCCGTCAATTCCGTGACCTCGGCATTCAGGTGTTTATACCTTTCTTGTTTTTCTTGCCATGCCGTTTCCAGTGCTTTACTGTCATTCTCGTACCGCACTGTGACATCTACAACCGCGATCTTCTGGTCTTTTCTAAATATGAGATCGGGTTTCCATAGGGAGCCGTTTTTGTCAAACAGTCTGGGCTCCACGTACGATGTCCAGCCGTACTTACTGATATGTTTCTGCAACTGGTCAGCGATCTTGTTATGGTGTTTTATCCGAGCATTTTTTAAGAATGGGCAGCAACCTGAGATGTGTTATATGGTTTCGTTTGCCATCTCACACCTTCGGCATAATTTGTTTCGGTTTGGCCTACCTCTAGATAATGTGGTTCTTGTCGGGTATAGATTACACCGCAAGAGCACGCTGTTAATAAATCTAGAGGATTTTTGCTGTACTCCGGCCTTTGTCCAAGAATTAGAGATCTTGTCATCTCTAAAGTACTGGATGCCTGCCCCTTAACATCCAGCTTTTGCCATTTTTCGTATTCCCACTCCCTCCAGCCTGCATACCTATTGGGTGGTTTTGGTCATCCCGCGTTTGCATTCTGGAGTGCCGGCATCATGTCTTGGATGGTGGTCATAATGTCGATTTTCCCCTCACCACTGCTGTGGCTACTGGGTTGGAAATTTTCAATTTCCTTGAGGACCTTGAGCTCGCGCAGTCCCACAATGGTCTCTGTGTTGCTCTCTCCTTTATATTGAAAGGAGGCCCGAATGACCACATCACTGGACATGCCTAGTGCCTCGCGTTTGCGAACAATCGCGGATGGGATTTGCACTTCTAGTTTTGGGACGCCTAGGCCGCTGTTCTTGTTGCTTGCGTATAGCATTCCGTTTGCGGTATGAGGTGGTAGGTGTAGGAATTCTTTGGTGGTGTTGCGGATTATTTGGTCCAGCTTTATGAGAGTAGCCTGTGATGCTTCTGTCAGGATCAGATGGAAGTACAATCAGGGGATGACATGCACTTTTAGGATCTCCAGCCGTTGTCATGGTCGGAGAGGTGCTGCCTGTATTCCCTTAACCCAGGACTTTAAGCTTCTCCTCCCACTCCCCTTCTGCCACACCTGCCCATGGATCGATGCGGGCACCCAGGTATTTCTCTGTGTCACCTGGGGGTATGTAGGCTAAGGATTCGTCCCTCAGCTTCCAGTTTGCGAAGTGATTGTACAAGAAGGTTTTCCTTTTAAAAGTGAAGTGGAATCCCTTCGTCTTCGCTGTGTTTATACTGAGGCCTGTATGGTCACAGTATGCCTGGAGTAGCTTCAGTTTCCTAGCCATACCAGTGTGTGAGTCGCTTAGAAGGGCGATGTCATCCGCAAAGGCCAAAGTCGAGCAGTTGATTCTTCTGCCGCCCAGGGGCATGGAGATCCCTGAGTTGGCCCTCTCCAGCGAGCACACCAACGGATCCAAAGCAATGTTAAATAATATTGGTGAGAGTGGGTTGCCCTGCTTTACGCCCCTCTCAATGGTTATTGGGGTGGTTAAGTTTCCATTCCCTTCCACCACTGTTGTGTTGCCAGTGTATAGGTCTTCGATGAGACTTACAAAGGCTTTGGGTAGTTTCACTCTTTGCAGAGATTTGATCAATAGTTTGTGCCCAACCGAGTCGAACGCGTTCACTAGATCGACAAAGACAACTGCGAGGTCCTTACGATTGTGCTTTGCTCCCTTGATGATATTTTCGAGGACAACAATGTTTTCATTGCATCCGGGAGTGGCTGCTAGAAACTCCTTTTGCCTGGGGTTTATTTCGACTGTTTCACTCAGGCGTTTTGCCATTATTTTCGTGAACAGCCGGAGCAGCATTGGACCGATGGTTATTGGTCGCCAGTTATCAATGCTTTTCAAGCGTTCCTTATCCTCGCACTTAGGAATCAGGACCGTTCCATTCTTTTTTAGTGAATCGGGGATCATGCTTGACTTTAGCCATAAGGAGAAGAGGCAGGGTAGACGAGTTTCCTCCTGCTCATGGAGTGTTCTTATGTCCTGCAGTTTCAGGCCGTATGGTCCAGTGGCACTGTTCTCATCTATTCCCTTGATGGCCGCTTCAACCTCCTCTACCTCTATGGGTTTCAACAAGGACCCGTCATCGACTTTGCCAGTGTATGGCGCATACTTATTTATGTTCGATTTCTTGTTTGGTGCTGACAGTTTCTCACAGAAACGTGTCTCCAATTCCTCTTTTGAGAGAGGACAAGCGGATGAGGTCGGCGCCCCCATGATCTCATGAGCTAGTTGATGCCGTTTAGATTTGTAAAGCCGCTGTGTTGCTCTAAACAGCGCTTTACGTGCTGCCCACTGTTTTTTGGCTCCGGTATTGCTACCGGGCCTTTTGTCTTTCTTGGCCCGATCTTTTTGAGGCCTCCTGTGTTTGTCCTGTCTTTTCCTACTATTCATTAGTAGGTCGGTAATGTTTTCCATTAGTCCGATTCCGAGGGCAAGCGTGTCCGGGTCCTTCCTTGCGCTCAAGAGCTCCTCAGCTTGTGTAAGCTGGTCATCTACGTCCGGATGTTTAGGGGTCAAAGCCGGTGTTTTTCGGCTGGCTTTGGCATTGGGCTTGATCATCGGAATTCTCCTGGACACTCTCTGCCTCAGAATCGTGCGAGTCTGTCATTGGCTCACTGATGGTCTTGACCTCCATCGGGGTGTTTGCCAGGAGCCTGCGCTTGTCTGAGATTTGCTTTGGTGTTTTGGTTTTCAGGATGCTTGCGATGGATTTGTTTATAAATTTGCATCCTGCAAATCTCACCTCCAATTCCCTCAAGAGTGCCACCTCCTCCTGTGACCATACGCGGTCGCTTCTCCCAGGTTTGCCCTTGACTTTGGGTGCCGGTTTGAGGCGTTTCTCGTTCTGTAGAACCGGGTGCCTGTGCCTCTCGTGTTGACCAAGGCCTGATTGTATTGAAAACCGTTGATCACACGCGCTGCATGCAAAGTCCCCAGTTGGGGGTTGTTTCGTTCCTTTGCATTTGGGATAATGGCAGGCTATTGAATGGTATTCTCCTGCCTTATCGCAGCGTGAACATTTTGTTCGGATGTTCTTTATTCCGTGCATTTTAGTCATATGGATCTTAAACAGGCTCACTGTGGGGAAGAGGGTGTCGCAGTCCTTGCAGAACAGCCCATCGACGGGATAGTGGATGATTACGTCCGAGACGGACGTTCTGTCGCATACTGGCTCGATAACAACTCCTTCCATGGAGGCAGTTGCATCAGCTGTTTCATCACCAGTCTCATTTATCGTTTTTTTGTCTGTGCCCTGCTTCGTGTCTCAATAACTTTTGTTGTAGAAGGTTTGGGTGGTTATGCTGATCTCAACCACAGGGTGGGCTGCCCTTACGGTGCCTTCTTCAACGTTATCTATGTCATCCGTTACAGGGTGAGCCGGCCCCCTGGGAGGGGTAACCGGTCTCAGCTCCATGTAAGGTAGGAGGTAACGTCTCAAGGTCGCTGTCTCGGTCTGGACTGAGATGGACCTTGTTGCGGGTTTTAAACATGTACAACCTAATAACTTATCACAGCTCGCGGTTGTGGACTAGGCTGCGGGGAGTTTGTTTATCCGGGACGCTTCCCAGCCGGACTGCTCCAGTGAAACTGGAAGACTCATACTGGTTTTTTTGAGAGTTGGTCTGTATAGACCACAGCCGTCTCGTACTTTTTCTAGTCGTTTGGTCACCCAGCAGCCAGGACTGCTGGGCTTACCGGCGGGGTCAACGGGGAGGCACGACACACACTATGTGCCAAAAACACGTCAAAACGTCATAGTGGGCAACTATGCCATCTCATTAAGAGAATCATAGTTACTCCTAATTACCAGGGTTGTCTCTACTCCCCTTCTTAAACAGGGGAACCATATTTGCTATCCTCCTGTCGTCTGGCACTATTCCTGTAGACAATGACGAGTTAAAGATCAATGCCAAAGGCTCAGCAATCTCCTCCTTGGATTCCCAGAGGATCCTAGGATAAATCCCATCCGGCCCAGGGGACTTATCTATCTTCACACTCTGTAGGATTTCTAATACCTCTTCCTTGTGAACCTTAATCCCACCATTGTAGTTTTCTAGAGTGAATACTGTTGAAAAATATTCATTTAGTGCTTCCCCTATCTCCTCTGACGCCACACACAACTCCCCACTACTATCCTTGATTTGCCCTAATCTTACTTACGTCATTCTTTTATTCCTTAAATTTTGCAGGGTAATTTCAATCTGCCAATGTAGTTTTCTAGCAAACATGAAGAAGTAGAAACAGTATTTATTGGTCATATATTTATCCTACTGTTTAGCTTCATTAGCACAGCAAACTCCCAAGCACCATAGCTGTGATGTCCATCAGTAGTTATATGCTGTGTGTATAGCCAATGCCACCCTAAAACAGAATAGTTATAGATGCTGTAGATGCTAGGATAATTCTGTAGACTTGTGGAATTTACACATTACTTGACAATAATGTTGAACTATCTTGACAGGCAATATGTAACAATTTCTGCCCTGGTCATAGCAAATGATTAATGCCAACCAGAGATTAACAAAGCAGTTACAGAATGCAAATAGCCCTAATCCTGTCACAGGTTTTCTTTGTATTTTGTCAAGTCTGAAACCTGATTGTGTTTCACAAAATATTCCTGTTCTGGGTGTGAAATTGGTTTCCTTCATTGTGAAAATCCAGCAGTTCAGATTATTGTGTTATATTATTCTGCAAATCAAAGTACTGCATTGTTCCTCAGTTTAGAAAATGAAATGGTGAGTTGCTTATGGTACTTTTAATTATGTCATACATAAACACCTATAGAAAGCCTTAGGGTTTACCCTAATCCTATCCGCCAACAACTTCTCATGTCTCCTCCTGGCTCTTCTGAGCTCTCTCTTTACGTCTTTCCTGGCTACCTCGTAGCCCTCAAGCGCCCTAACTGAGCCTTCACATCCCATCCTGACATAAGCCTTCTTCTTCCTCTTGATCAGAGATTCCACTTCCTTCGTAAACCACGGCTCTCGCGCTCTACAGCTTCCTCCCTGCCTAACAGGTACATACTTATCTAGGACACACAGGAGCTTTTCCTTGAGTAGGCTCCACATTTCTAATGTGCCCGTTCCCCGCAGTTTCCTTCCCCATCCTATGTTCCCTAAATCTTGCCTAATCTCATCGTAATTGCCTTTCCCCCACCTATAACTCTTGCCCAGTGGTATACACCTATCCCTTTCCATCACTAAAGTAAACATAACAGAATTGTGATCGCTATCACCAAAGTGCTCACCTACTTCCAAATCTAACACCTGGCCGGGCTCATTACCCAGTACCAAATCTAATGTGGCTTCGCCCCTTGTTGGCCTATCTACATACTGTGCCAGGAAGCCCTCCTGCACACACTGGACAAAAACTGACCCATCTATAGTACTCGAACTAAAGTGTTCCAAGTCAATTAATTCAAAATTAATAGATAATTAGGTCCAAATCTGGGTAAGTTCCAAATTTGCTGTTTGAGATACTGAACCCTCAATAGTAGCACGTAGTTGATCCACAGCAACACTTGGATTTGAATTTTAAAATATGCACACACATGAGTTTTTGCAGCCTGTTTTACCATTCAGTTATAGTAAATGCTAAATGCATTGCCATTAACGGCTGAGGACAGTCCTGCCCAATATTTCATGACAAAATAATGGAGCAATTTGGGATTTTGGGTTGAACATAGTCAAGTTTACTGCATAACACATCAAATATCGGAGATGTTATACAATTTCTCTTTGAATGTCCTAATCAATTTACATTAAAAACATAACATTCCATCAAAAAATATTTACAACTTAGGCAAGTCCAGAAATTCAAGCATTATTGTAAGGCTATAAGAAATGTTGAAATTGTTACTTTTCCTGAAATAACTAACAGAGGCCATTATTTAATGTAAATGAAGTCATTTAAACAATGTGTGGGATTTTCATGGAGGTTAAATCTTACCCAAATATCACTGAGTAGCTTTGAAATATAACTGTAATCTATTTTATTATTTAAACAGGGTTTTTAGGGAGTTTAATCTCACCCAAATGTCATTAAGTAGCTTTGAAATAGAACTGTAGTCTATTTCATTATATAATTTGACTTAAGTCATTTATCGAGTTTTGAGAAGATTTGTAGCTCAGGTTGAGTTTCTGGATGTGAGTTTGCTCGCTGAGCTGGAAGGTTAGTTTTCAGACGTTTCGTCACCATTCTAGGTAACATCATCAGTGAGCCTCCGACGAAGCTTCGTCAGAGGCTCACTGATGATGTTACCTAGAATGGTGACGAAACGTCTGAAAACTAACCTTCCAGCTCAGCGAGCAAACTTAAGTCATTTATATTTACTTCCAAAGAAAATGGGAACTTGTGCATTGAAAATGGAGGGTAGGGGTGTTCCTGCTGAGCCATGAATACCATTTGCAATGAATTTTATTTATATTCTCATTCTAGTCTCCGAGCCACTTTGATGGTGAGGAGGGATCCAATCTTCATCCTTTTGCCACCCATAGACCTCCCTTTCTCCATTTGGAAAGTTGCTGCCTCCCCTCCTCCATTTAGAAACTTGCAAGCAAGCTGTAGGGCACCAGATATCCATAGTCAGATCAACCAGTTGAGGTTTCAAGACATTCGGATTAGATCAGAGAATATCAACACATTGTCCCCGAGAGTCAATCCTGCAATCTGTCCTGCTTGATTCCAGAAGCATGTTGCAAAAGAAACAGCAAACAATTCACAGACTTATTTTCTGTCATTGGTTATACACCATTGTTACTCAAACAGTGTTGCTTCCTGTTAATAAAAGGCTATGTATTCTCTACAGCTGTACAAATGCCAAAATGCATGCTGTGAATGGTACATTCCACTTGAATGAATGCCCTGCAATTAAACAAATTGGCTCTACTTCCTCTTTAGTTCTCGATGTCAGTATCCAGATCATTGGGTACTGAAGCGTTTTCAAAACAGGGCACATGTTACTGACTGGTTATGCAACATGTGACTTTAATAAAATCTCTTGGTAGCTTGGGAGGGAAAGGCCAGTTAGGAACAAAAACTGAGGAATGAGTGATGGAAGTCTTTAAGATTGTGAATGGGTTTGAAAGGGTATATATGAACAGGGTGCTTTCGCATGCAAAGAATATAAAACAAGGAGCTATTCATAAATGAGACCCAGCTAAAAAAAGGAAAAAAGAACCCAAGAGAAAAGTCTTACCTCAGAGAGAGCTTAGAATGTGGAATCTGTCAACACAAGTAGTTGAGATAAACAACAGAGATGTATTTCAGGGGAAGTCAAAGAAGTGCATGAGGAGAAAGAAGTAGAGGATATGGTAAGGGAAGGCTTATGTGGAACATAAATGCTTGGGAGAAATCACCTGTTTCTATGCAGTAAACTTAACTTCATTCTCTGCAAATTATTTGGTGCACAGTGGAAATTCTGGTCAAAGGCAGTTATTAGTGCACTTCAAGCATGGTTTACTGTCCAAAATGGCATTCACAATACATATTATACTCATGGGGTGCGCCACACCAGACACCAGATTCATGAAATGTTATGTAGTAAGTTGGAATTTGAAATATACAGAGTAGATAGATCCTAATGTCATTCAGCATGCAACACTGCTTTAATACCATTTCAGAAATTTTGGATTTCAATGTTCCAGCTAATAGCTCTTTGAACTTCAAACAGCTGGACCTGTATTCAGTGGCCTGAAGAATCCATACTGTGGTTATCTAAAGAGTGGTTAACTCTGCTGCCTCACTGCACCAGCAATCCAGATTCAATTCCACTCTCGGCTTACTGTCTGTGCGGAGTTTGCACATTCTCCCCATGACTGCGTGGGTTTACTCTGGGTGCTCTGGTTTCCTCCCACAGTCCAAAGATGTGCAGGCTAGGTGGATTGGCCATGCTAAATTTCCTGTAGTGCTCAGGAATGTGTAGATTAAGTAGTTTTTGGAGGATGAGTCTGGGCCGGATGCTCTAAGATTTGGTGTGGGCTGGTTGGGATGAAGGACCTGTTTCAATGCTGTAGGGATTCTATGATTTCTATACATGCATATGAGTTACTGTTTGATTTCTTCTGTCTGTTTACTACCGGTTGAGGCTTTGTCCGAGGAGTGCCAACCGCTTCATAGACCATTAGCTTGCTGTCCGACTTCAGAAAGACAGAATTCATCCTTCCACTCTTGGTGAGCTCTGCCTGTTATGAAATAATCCAGCCTCAGGCTGGGGCTTCTCACAGTTTCTCAAGGTTATTCTCCAAGGCCATCTCTGCCAGCAGTTTTCCATCAGTCATGCCTGCAGTCAATGGGTAACACTGCACTCCAATATCAAGACAGGTAAAGGCAATTGGTTCTTTCCGCAGTTGTTAATATTGCCAAAGTCAGTGGTTAGTGGACTAAGAGATGCTCAAAGAGCTTTTACACACTTCAGGTTAATTTCACAAAACAGCAGCTCCTTTGCCTAAGTCCCCTTGGAAGACAGAATCGGTTGGAGAATGAATAGAGATCATGCAGAGTTGAACAAACTAATTAAAAGGGGAGAAGAAAGGGCCACATCAATTCAGAGCATTCAGAGAGCAAATCTTTGACCCAAACACAAGCGTGTTTGTTCTTCAGCGAGGAGATCTTTCCTGACATCTACTATCAGCTGTAGCCAGAGCTGTAATCTTATAGCAAGTCAGAGATTGCAATGCTAGTTGTCATGCAGGTGGCCATATCCATTAACATTTCCACAACTTTTTTAGGTTGGAGTTGGAGATGTTTGCCATTGACTGTTGCAGGAGGGAGTTCACTGATGCTTTCAATTTATTCAGAGCTAATTGCAATTCAACTTTTCCATAGAGAGAAGTGGATGGTAAATCCCACAGCTGGGCAAGATTTCTATGCTGCAGGATGCCATTGGCACATAGCTTTCAGGGTGCTGAATGCCCACTCTGCCCTATACCATAACTAATCACCATTTTTCATGCCTTTACTGCCTGATTTCATGTGCCTTTGCATGTCTTGATATTGGAGTGCAGTGTTACCCATTGACTGCAGGCATGGCTGATGGAAAACTGCTGGCAGAGTTGGCCTTGGAGAATAACCTTGAGAAACTGTGAGCTGAGAAGCCCCAGCCTGATGCTGGATTATCTCATAACAGGCAGAGATCACCAAGAGTGGAAGGATGAATTCTGTCTTTCTCAAGTCAGACAGCAAGCTAATGGTCTGTGAAGCCATTGGTACTCCTCAGGGACAGAGCCTCAACCATTAGTCAATATTGGAGCATGGCTCACTGGGCTGCTGTAGGATGCTTCAAGCCTGTTGATCACTACTACCCATAGCGAGGATGGGTGGAGTCTGAATTTACCCGAGAGCAGACCAGGTTAGCAGCAGTCAGGCTTCTGGTGGAATTTGCTTGTTGCACAGTGGAAGATGGGCATTGGTCATATGATAATGTCTCATAACTGGGTCATGGGTGTGCAAATGGAGGTAGACATTAATTCCAAACTGGATGAAATGGGTCTGCAGGCTCTACACGAAGCTCTATGCCAAGTCTGTGTTGTATTCCCTTAAGCTCACTGACATCCATCTTGGGCTTTCCGATGGTGTTTCCCAGTGCTTCATCACAGGGCAGATGGGAAGAGCTGGTGGCAGCCTTGACCCAACATTGATGAAATGAAACTTTCCACAGCACACCTCTCCCTCTGTGAAATCAAAAGCTGACGTGTCCTTTTACTCAAATCACAATGAGCATGTGTTTTCAGCCGGACTCAGGTTCATCATCTCCTACTCTTTCAGCAGTAAAATGAGCAGCAATGGCATTCTAATCATGGGACCCATGAATGGTGTGCAGAGACAGTCTCTGAAAAGGCCTGTAGCTCAGGTCTCATACATCTTTAGCTGCCTCCATGGCTTTAAGGTCTGCTTCAGATGTTGACAATTAGTCGAATAAAACTGTGGTGAAGTTAATTTAGCATGTTTCCTCAAAGTGGTTTGTGTATCATGGTGAATTATTCAGGCTTGTTTTGAAGAGAAAAATCACAAAACGCTGAAAAATAGTGCATGCCTCATTAACATACAAACTCTCAAAATTTTTTGCGTACTAATAATCAGTGCTTGTATTATCTTTAATGTACCAGTGTTTCAAATCCCTGTGTGGATTTCACTTGATAATGATGAAATAAATTTAATGCCTTGCAAAGCAATTGAAGTGAAGCAAAAAGTCCCTGGCTTGTCAGGTCAAGTCATAGACAAACCATAATGCCATCGTAACTTAAACCTCTCAATATGCGGGTTTAGCCTTCAATCACAAGCCTATGTCAAAGGCATTAAGGCTTTGTTTCTTTGAACAGGATGAATGGCTTAGGTCTACCATTTTTTATGAAGAAAGGTCCACACAAATAGGTACTGCTAGCCATTTTCATAAATAATGCATCTTGGAATAACAAACTACTTAAAGCTCATTAGAACAAAGGGACATTATAGTATCTAACAGACAAACAAACATGAGTGGAATATTAATCTTAAGCAAAAGGGAAGGGGGAGAAAACACCATAAATACTCAGGCTCTGAAATAAAAAGAAGAAGAAAATGCAGAAAAACACAACAGGATCATCAACAGTTAAAAAAGTAAGATTGGGCTAATGTTTTGGGTAGTGGCTTTTTGTGGAAATGTATTTGCCCATAACATTTATTTAACCGTTATGGTAGGACAAGGCTTCGCCAGAATTTCCCACTATTCCTTTTTTTAAAAATGGTGATGCATACATATTGTTTACATTTTGTACCATTTATTCTTTTACACTTAATTGGTCTCAATGCTCTTTGATCTCTTTGGCCCTAAGAACAACATCTACCTAACTTCTTTAAACATTCAATTGATTTCTGTAGCAGAAAATTCTACAGGCTCACCACTCTCTGGGTGAAGAAATTTCTCATCATCTTCGTCCAAACAGGCGGACTCCATTCCCTGAGACTTTGACTCCTAGTTTTGCACTTCCTAGTTTTGAACATCTTTCCCATATTTGCCTGCTCCATCCTAATAGCATTTTGTGGATTTCTACGAGATCTCCCCCTCATTTTTCTAAACTCCAGTGGGAATAGTTCTAAACGATCCAGTCTCTCCTCAAATGTCAATCCTACCATTCCAGGAATCAGTCTAGTAAACCTTTGTTGCACTCCCTCTAAATGAAGAGCATCATTCCTCAGCTGAGGAGACCACAACAGGCCACAGTGCTTCTGGTGTGGTCTCACCAGGACTCTGTACAATTGAAACAAGACATTTCTGCTCATGTCCACAAATACTCTTGTAATAGAGTTCAACAGACCATTTACCTTCTTCACTGTCTGCTACCTCTGCATGCTTACTTTCAGCGACTGTTGCATCATAGATTGACAGGGTGGTTAACAAAATATTTAGCACACTTGCTTTCATTGCTAAGGTCTTTGTGTATAAGAGTTAGGATGTTATGTTGAGGTTGCACAGGACATTAGTGAGGACACTTTTGGAGTATTGTACGCAGCTCTGGGCACCCTGCTATAGGAAGGGTATTTTTAAACTGGAGAAGGCTCAGAAAAGATTTACCAGGGTGTTGCTGGGGCTGGGGGGCTTGAGGTATGAAGGATAGGCTGGGGCTTTCTTCTTTAGAGAACAGAAGGTTGAGGGTTGACCTGCAGGGGTTTATAAAATCTTGAGGTGCATAGATATAATGATTGGCCAAGGTCCTTTCCCAAAGGTGGGTGAGTCCAAAACTAGGGGGTATATTTTTAAGGTGAAAGGGGAAAATTTTTGAAATGAGCCTGAGGGGCAAATTTTTCGTACAGATTATTGTTCCTTTGCAGAACAATCTGCTAGAGGAAGTGGCGGAATGCAGGTACAGTTACATCAGTAGGTATATGAATAGGAAAGGTTTAGAGGGATATGGGCCCAATGCAGGGGAGTGGGACTAGTTTAGCTTGCAAAACTCACTTGGCATGGATGAGTTGAACCAAAGGGTCCATTCCCGTGCTGTAAGACTATGACTGGGGTACAAGGGCATCCATTCTCATTTGATCTCCTCTTTCTCAATCTGTCGTCATTCTTACGAACAAAGTGGATAACCTGAAATTTCCTCACATTGTACTTCATCAGCCATACATTTGCCTTCTCAGTCATGCTTGTCTAAATCACATTGAAGCATCTCTCCATCCTCCTCATAGCTCACTCTCCCACCCAACTTTTGTGGTCTATTACTTGGAGATATTGGAGATATCACTTTTAGTTACCTGGCCTATATCATAATATATATATCGTGAATAACCAGGGTTCCAGCGTTTTTTCCTGCCATAGCCTACTTGTAGCTGCATGCCACGAGGAAAAAGAACCATTAATTCCTCTTAGATAACAAGGTGTAGAGCTGGACGAACACGGCAGGCCAAGCCTGCTGTGCTCATCCAGCTCTACACCTTGTTATCTCATATTCTCCAGCATCTGCATTTCCTACTATCTCTGATTAATTCCTTGTCTTTGTTTCCTGCCTGCTATCCATATAAGTATATTACCCCAATCCCATGTAGTTTAATTTTACATGCTGATGTTGTATGGAGAACTTTATTGAAAGTTCTTGGACAGTCAAAGTTAACCATATTCACTGGCTCCCCCTTATTAACTCTAACAGTTACATCCTTGAAAAATTCTAATACTTTGTCAAGCATGATTTTCCTTCCATAAATCCATGCAGCTTCCGTCCAGTTCAGGCACTGCTTTCCAAGTGCTCTGTTCTGAACACTTTTTTTAATGGGCCCTAGCATATTTCACACTTCCCATGTCAATGTAATCAATGTTATTCCCTGTTTTCTCTCTACCTCTTTTTTATTTTAAATAGTGTAATTACATTTTCTACCTTCTAGTCCATCGTGGCTGTTCCAGAATCCGTAGAATCTTGGAAAATGACCACTAGTGTATCCATTCCTTAAGTACTCTTCCTTAAGTACTCTGGAATGTAGATTATCAGGCCCTGGGAATTTATCAGCCTTGAAGCCCATCAACTTCATTAACAAATAATCTGAAAAATGAAGGGAAGTCACTACATATGGAACAGATAAAGGATCGAAATTGAGCCAATCAAGCTGTCATGATATTCTGTCTCATTGGGAGAGGTCTAATAACATTGAGAGAGATTCCTATATTACAAATTTGTCTGTATAATTCTGATTTCTGTTCTTTTACATTCTGTTCTATTACTCTGACATAAGGTTTCTTTGCCTGTATAGAACAGAAAACAGTACTTTTTGCTATACCTTGTTACATGTGACAATAATAAATCAAATCTAAGTTTTGAATAACGATTCTAAGTTAGAATCATGAAGTGGTCAGAAATCAGATAGCACCAGGTTATGGTCTAACAGATTTATTTGAAATCACAAGCTTTCAGAATATAGCTGCTTCTTCAGGTGAAGTGAGAAGGAAGCGCACAGGCACAGAACTTACAAGCAGACAGATCAAAAGATCATGAAAATGGTGAGAGTGGAATGTTGTCAGGCTGAATAACAGGTCTCTGCTTGTGAGAATGAATGTCAGATGGTGTGAATAAAGTGTCAACAGCTGAATAACAGGTGAAGGGATGACTGAGCCCATTGATCTCTCTGCCCATAAATTCTGTGCCTGTGCTCCTCACTCTCACTTCACCTGACAAAGGGGCAACACCCCAAAAGCTTGTCATTTCAAATAAACCAGTTGGACTATAACGTGCTTTTATGTGACTTCTGACCTTGTCTATTCCAGTCCAACATCAGCACCTCCAAATCATGAAATAGTTATAAATAGCACAGGAAGAGACCATTTAGCCATGGTATCTTGACAGGTCTCTAGAAGAACAACTCACCTACCACCCTCAAGCGCCCCCCCCAACCCCCACCTCCCCACCAACCTCCACCATCCACTGCCTTTTCTCCGTAGCCTGACAGATGTTTTGACTTTTGAAGGACCCTATTGAATTTCCATCACACCCTCAGACAAAGCACCTCTTATCCTCATTTTACATTGTATCAGCTTATTCTTCTGAACAGCATGAAGCATTGCATTCTATCTCTGCATAGTATGTCACCCGCCACCTCCCAATGAGTTTGTCTAAGACCTCTTAATATTGGTACTGCCAAGTTTTGGTTCATCCACAAGTTTTGATATTCTGCTCTATGTATACAAGTCTAGCTCATGAATAAGGATTTTAAAAAGCAACAGTATTGACGCAGAATACAAAGTGTGGAGCTGGATGAACACAGCAGGCCAAGCAGCATCTTAGGAGCACAAAAGCTGACGTTTCGGGCCTAGACCCTTCTAGGCCCGAAACGTCAGCTTTTGAGCTCCTGAGATGCTGCTTGGCCTGCTGTGTTCACCCAGCTCCACACTTTGTTATCTTGGATTCTCCAGCATCTGCAGTTCCCATTATCTCTGATCACAGTATTGACGCAGATACTTGTGGAAGCCTAATGTGTATCTTCTTCCAGTTCAATGAACAAACATGTTTATTCCTTTTGTCACTTGGCAATTTCATATCAATGTTGCCACTTTGCTTTTATTCCAAGGGCTTCAACTTTGTGAACAAGCCAGTGATTATGTCACTTTTCCAAATATTTTTTGTATACGATGTACATTGATCAATCAAATATCGTTATCACTACTGTGTATCATCTCATCAAAAATCTCAAGCAAGTTAGTTTCAGTACATTTATCATTTATTTTTCACCATCAAGGCTATGCTGACACAATGGCTCAGTGGTTAGCACTGCTGCCTCACAGTGCCGGGAACCTGGGTTTGATTCCACCTTTGGGTGACTGTCTGTGTGAAGCTTACATGTTCTCTCCATATCTGTGTGGGTTTCCTTCCACAGTCCAAAGATATGCAGGCTAGATGGTTTGGCCGTGCTAAATTGCCCATAGTTTTCAGGTATATGTAGATCAGGTGGGTTGTAGAGGGATGGGTCTGGGTTGGATGCTCTGAGGATCGGTGTGGACTTGCTGGGCCGAATGGCCTGTTTCCACACTGCAGAGATTCTATGATCTATGACAGGCTTGTGATTGTTAATGTACCCTGAAACACTTTTATGAAGAAAAGTGTAACACTTACAACTCGCCAGATGTATGGCACAACCTTGGTATCGATGAAGGATGGGAAGATTCTAGCCTGTGTCTCTGCAGTTTCCACCCATACTTTACGCAGTATCCTTGGATACCTTATCGCTGTGAACTATGACCAACCTCACCTGTGCCTCACGTTTTAGAACTTTTAGCCCATCTTGGGGTAACAACTATCATCTCTGTCACAATATTTTTTTTCTTGGTACCCATTTGGTACCTTAGCCATGTTCCCTGTTTCCATGTATAATTCGTCCTTCCTGTCCCTAGCTAATCTCACACATCTTTTCAGGAACATAAGAATAGGAGTAGGAGTAGTCCTACTGCCCACAAGCCTGTTCCACCATTCAATGAGATCATGGCTGCATATACCTGCTTTTGGCCCATATTTCTTAATATCCTTGCTTAACAAAATATGTATCCATTTCATCTACCATTCATATGCCATAGAAGATCTCTGTTTAATTTCAGCTGCTAGTTTTCCCTTATACTTTTGCTCCTTATATATATCATTTGTACTTTTTCCACTCTTCCTCTGAACTAATGACATTTGGTTTGGTTTTCAATGCATTATCTACCTGACTTCTGCCATTGGCATGCTTAATCTTACTCTCTATCACTGTTTGCATCTAGAGAGCACTGGATATCTTTGTCTAGCTTACTACCTCTCCTGTAAGGAATGTTCTTCAACTATATCTGAAATATCTCTTCCTTAAAGGGAACCCACTCTTCCACCACAATTTTACCAAACAAGCTTTGATTCCAATTTATCTGGGCCTGGTCTGTTCTCACCCCATTAAGATTGGAACTTGCTAAGTCAATTATTTTTACTCTGAAATGCTTCTTGTCCTGAGCTGAAAATATTTTTGATCAATGTTCTTGATCTAATATGAGATGCTGGGGTAGCACAGTGGCTCAGTGGTTAGCACTACAACCTCACAGCACCAAGGACCTGGGTTTGATTCCAGCCTCGGCGACTGTCTGTGTGGAGTTTGCACATTCTCCCCGTATCTGTGTGGGTTTCCACCAGGTGCTTTGGCTTCCTCTCACAGTCCAAAGATGTGCAGGCTAGGTGGATTGGCCATGCTAAATTGCCTGTAGTGCCCAGGGGTGTATGGGTTATAGGGGGATGGGACTGTGTGGGATGCTCCGAGGGTCAGTGTGGACTTGTTGGGCCAAAGGGCCTGTTTCCACATTGTAGGGATTCTAAGGTAGACTACCAAAGGGAAAATTAAATTACATTGAACTTTCATGAAGTGGCAGTGAATGACCCATTGCAATCCCCAGTTATAATAGCAATTAGTGAAACTGAAGATAGAACATAGTTCCTAAGTGCAGATCACATGAAAGAACAGAGGCACCACATGGCAATGGAATGTAGGTTAGCACCATGGATCACTAAAATACTGAGGCCATGCTCAATTGCATCATTATGAACAGATACAGAGCAGAGGTTGGGCCTGGTTCCAAAAGGAGGCAAAGTGACAATAGGGACTAACAATTGATTCACCCATTTTTGGCACATAACAGTCAGAATTTGTTATTTGCCTCCTTAGGTTCTGCTGGAGATACATAGAGTTGTACAGTACAAAAACTGACATTTCAGCCCAAGTTGTCCATGCTGACTAGATATCCGATATAAATCTAGCCTCATTTGTCAGCATTTGGCCCATATCCCTCTAAACCCTTCCTATTCATGTACCCAATTAGATGCCTTTTAAAAATTGAATTGTACCTGCATCCACCACTTCTTCTGGCAGCTCATTCCATACATGCATTACCCTTTGTGTGAAAATGTTGTCCCTTAGTTCACTTTTGAATCCTTACCCTCTCACCTTAAACCCATGCCCTCTAGTTTTGGACTCACCTACCCTGGATAAAAGACCTTGGTTCATCATCTTATCCATGCCCCTCATGATTTTATAAACATCTGTAATGTCCCTTCTCAGCTTCCAGTGCTCCAGGAAAAATAGCCCCAACCTATTCAGCCTCTCCCTGTGGCTCAAACCCTCCAAACCCAGCAACATCCTTATAAATATTTTCTGCACGCTTTCAAGTTTAACAACATCTTTCCTATAGCAGGGACACCAGATATGAATGCAGTATTCCATAAGTAGCCTAAACAATGCTCTGTATCACTGCAACACGGCCTTGCAACTCCTATACTCAATACACTGACCAATGAAGGCAGGCATACAGAGACCTTCTTTATGACTGTCTGCCTGTGACTCCACCGTCAAGGTACTATGGACCCGCACCCCAAGGTCACTCTGTTCAGTAACAGAACGTAGCACTGCCATACTGTTTACTGAAGAATATTCCTACCCAGAGAGGTCCCTATTGTTACTGCCTGCCTCTGTACTCAGTGGGAATCAAGCAGCATTGTACTAAGAGCAAGCGACGCAGATAGACTGATAATCGCGTAGGCAGTCAGGTCTTCTCTAAGAGAACATGGCAGTAAGCTGTTTTCGAATGGTCCTGCTCCAACTCAGAATTGAAAATGGAACGCATGGGCAGAGTGAGCGGCTGTAGGATCATGCAGGCAGTACTGGAGGCTGGAGTGTGCAGGTTGGCACAAAGAAAAACATCATCGATGTGTTGGCAGAGGTCCCTTGAGGCCCACGCTCGGAGGAGTTTTGATCAGTTGGCCAGGAAGGTTACATGCTGGAGTCTGGCCTTCAGGACCTGATGCTGTGCTGGAAGAAATGTCATGACTTGAGCCTTCAGAAGAGGAGTTCCCTGAACTTGAAACATTAACTCTGGTCCTGTCTCCACAGATGCTACCAGAATAGTAGAGTTAATCCAGCTTTCTCTATGTTTGTTTTCATTTGAGCATGGCTTCTGTTACAACTCAATAAAAAGGGTGACAGCCATTCACTGGTTCGTTTCTCGGATCAATGCCTTGATCATTCAGAGACAACACGCCAGGTTTAAAATTTAAACAAAACCCAGCAGTTATAACAGGCGCATTCTCTGCAGCAAAACCTTTACCAGAGCCCACTTGCCAACCAACCAATCATTAGTCTCCTTTCAAATACAATAAATGTTCATTTTCTCTCAAATTGGTATTTTTGTGAATTGCCATGTTGAGTGTAAAATGAAATGCTTTGATAATACCCACATTCTGTGCTACCAAATGTCTAATCAAATTAAATGACCTCACATAGGTGGCCAATGCATGCCCAGTTGGCATCTCCAAACCAAAATAATCACCAGCCTCTTGCTTTGCTCAATGCATGAGAATCCCATCAATACCTGGCACTTTGGATGCACAAACAACATTTGGGTACGCCATCTCATCCTCACACAACATTAATCTGGTTTATTTTCTACTCATTTCATGCTCCCTGCACACATTCCCCATCAGACACATAACCCAAACACAGTTCAACATCCATACTCTCATTCTTCCCTCCTTGCGAGGTCACCTGTATCTTCTGAGCCCTACAGAGTAGATGTTGCTTCTCAGCCTGCTGCAAAAACTCCTACATGTTTCTGCCTTATGCTCCTTCAGAATTTCCCATACGTGCCCTCCGTATCATTTAGCATGATAATATGACCATGAACTGCTTGCTTCCCCCTTACCCTCACCTCCTTGTTCCAACCATTATCTTCTGAGTTCCTGCTTTCTGAGATACCTAACCCAAGGGGCAGGAGAAAGGGTTGCAACACTGCTGTTTTATCACAATTGTAAAATCAGCCTGGGGTAGAAACAAGATGGCATACAGCTGATTGGCACCATCGGTGTAATGTTCCTGTTTAGATCTATTAATGATGCCAAAGTACACCATAGTAAATGCATTAATCAGTAATAAAAAGTAAATGTATCAAAAGTTGTTATTAAAGCAATCACTACCCCACCGTTCACAAACTTGGAACTGTGCTTGTCTAAAGCAATTGCACCTGTCAAAATTAGCATGGAAATGCTAGGAAGCCTTACAACTTATAAAGCAACAGGCTGCAATAAATCAAGAGCTAATTATGTTGGTTCTTAGGACAGTTTTACTACAGGCTTCACAAAGGCTGAATGCTGGTCATTATTGTAAGTTATATTGTAAGAACAGCATCTGCATTATCAGGTTAACCAAGAATGGTACAGCAAAATTTTTTTAAAAGTATTTCTGTAAAATGAAAATTTGGTGTGTTGCTTTTATGGTTAAAGTTTTTAATACTTTTAGTTAAAAAGACCAATGTTATTTACTCCCTTCTCTCCCAGAATGATTTTCTTAAAAACCAACAACCAACCTGGCACCACATCTTTTCCCCCCATCTTAAAAATCAGTAATCATGCTGCATCTGGTTTCCCGGATCCTGTTCAAGTAAATCAAGCTCATAGGGAGCCTCAAAGTCATCAGACTATCTGACTACAAATGTTATCAGAGCTTAGCCTTATCCAATCTGGAACAAGTCTTTTGCACTGTTTGCTCATTGGATGTGAGCATTACTGCATTGGCAAGCATTTACTGTCCATCTCCAAATGGCCTTGAGAAGTTGCTGGTGAGCAGCACTCTTGAACTGCTACTATTCATATGGTGCAGTGAGATCTGTATTGTTTTAATCATGGGAGTTCCATGATTTTGAACCAGAGGAAGCAAATGGACAGTGAAAGATTTATTTCTAAAATAGGATGGTATCTGGTTTGGAGGGCAACTTGTAAGTGATGAGGTTGCCAGGTATCTGTTGTCCCTGCCCTTCTTGGTAATTGACAGCGTGGCTTTGGAAGATGCAATCAAAAGATCGTTGACAAGATTCTGCAATGCACCTTGTTAATGATGCACACTGTTGGTCTGAGCAAGGGTCGTGGATGGGGTGAATGCTTGAGGTGTGGATGGGGTGCTGATGAAGCAGGCTGCTTTGAGATGGCATTGGGCTTACTTAAAGTTATTACAGCTACACATATCCAGGCAAGTGAGAGTACTCCATCACACTCCTGACTCACATTTTGGAGACAGTACCCGGAAATCAAGAGGTGAGTAATAAGCCGCTGACCTGCTCTTGCAACCACAGTAATGGTGGAATTTTATGGAGTCCTTATGTGTGGAATGATGTGGGGGAAAACAGTAGGCTGGATGATGATGTGAGAGAGAGAGAGAGAGAGAGAGAGAGAGAGAGAGAGAGAGAGAGAGACAGAGACAGAGACAGAGACTGAGACTGAGAGAGACGACAGGAATCATGCCGTGCGGCAAATCCATTTACTTCCCAATGCTGTGGAATTTCAATTGCAGTAGGAAAGGTGGAGGGTAACCTTTCCACTCAGAGACTAATTAAAGCTCAAGTAAAGGTTTGCTCCCACTGCCTCTGATGTTTTGCCAAAGGATAGCAGACATCTGCCAAATTGGGAGACCACTCAGTAAAGCTCCCTATGAGTTTAGTTGCTGTCCCCTGCTTTAGTATTCTGAAATCCACAATACAGTCCCACGGCAATTATGGTGACTCTGACAAAAGCACCACCATCTGATCTCACCAACCACATCACCTCACTTTGTCAAAATCCACATAATTGGAATGGTGATACTACTTGGTGTGAGAGTATTCCCTGTTGCCAGTGATCATCACAGTGGCACCATTGGAATGAGGTACTTCTACCCCTCTTAGAGGCTAACAGCCCTCAGTGACAAGACCTTTCACAGGGATGGGTGCCCTAAGCATAGTTAATAAGCTGTTTATTTGGCCCAGAATCTGGTGAAATTCTCCAAACGGTCTCAAATTCTCCATTGTTGGGGCCACCACAATGCCAAAAACATTAATACTATTAATAGGTCTGTTCCAGTAAAGTCACATGGTAATGCTCATTATATTGTCGGTGATGCTGATGAACATCAAGGGCAAATCGTAAGATTCTGTTTTGTTCGAGGCACATTCATACATATTAATAAAGGGCGCTGGACATTCTTAAGAAGTCAAATTACTGGATGAAGAGATACTGAAACAATTGTTACCCAACTCTCTACAAAACAAAAAATAAAGTTGGCATCGTCCTGGTCTGCATAGATCACAATAAATAGTGCTGTACATTTGCCAACTTAGGAGACACATTTATGATTCATTCAATGTTTAAACTCTTGTTTTGCAGAAACCTTTATTGGTTACTCCAACATTTTTGTTTTTTTTCAAAACATCTCAGTATTTTAATGTTAGAGATAACCATTTGAGAAAATTCCAAGTCTTATATGAAAAACCCAGATTAATCTTTTATTCCAAATGGAAGCAGACAACAGACTAAAAATTATATGATGTCATAATAGATTAAATGTCTTATTGCTCACTAGAAGGCATACTCGGGCTCCAGGTGCTCAGACAGATACAATAGCTTGACCATGAGATCCACAGCAAACACTTAGCCCACCAGATCAGTGAACCACCTCAGACAACGTAGGCATCCGCTTCATCTTAAAGTCACTCTGTGTTACTGACAGCTACTACAATGGTAGCATACAAGTCAGGCCTACCAAGCAAAATAGCACCATTCATCTGTACAATAACGCATAGTTAAGCATGAAATGGGCCAAAAATGGGTCAAGTTCAGAAGTATTTCTATCAACTATATTCAAATTGTTTCTTACTCTCGTTTAATTCATGATTATGTTCAGCAGTGTCTGCTTATTTTCTGCATGGGATTTATTTACTTCTTTGAAATTTCAATGTGCTATTTGAGTTGACAATTGGACAGTAAGTGTTTTATCTTTTGCCCTTTCTGACAGGAACAAGATTGAAATGCACAAGAAAGAGGGCAATGGCCAAAGGATAAAAGGAGATTTAACTAAGTGTAAAACAGAAAATAAGTTTTACAGCCTCATAAATAAATACCACTCAGGCAATAATACAGCAGGGCCAGGCAGATTGTGGCCACCAGCTATAGAAACAAGGACGGCCTAGATAGGCCATTAAAAAGCTGCACTGGGAACGTGAGGAGATAAGACATTCAGATAGCATCACCTGCCGCAGACATCTAGCAGAGCGATCAATGGCTTTCATCGTCTCCTGGTATCTGTAATGACGAAATTATGGTACTATATTCCCTTAATTATCCAATCAATGTGCAAGTGTTGATAAAGAGAAGGATACTTTGAGACATTCTGATGGTAGGGTGCGGTGAGGATTTAATCACAAACTGGCTTATCTGAGAGGACAAAGCTTGAGAGACAACAAAGGCTGTTCAGACCTTAAAACACTGGTTAGTCTCATAAACAGCAGAATGCTTTTGTTTCGGAGACAAAATTCAAGAATCATTGTTAAAAGCCTCTATGGCATCCAATTCACTTGAGCAAATGTGTTGTTGAGTCCAGGTTCTACAGATCAAATGATAGAAAGTGCCTTTACTCTACTGGCCACATCAACAGAAAATAAAATATAATGCATTTTAATTTGAAAAAAATATTAATGTGAATAAGAATGTTTGCCACTTAAAGCCTATAGCAATACAATGTTTCAGACATGAAAATATTTGCTCAGTACATATAGGAACCTGTTCCCACTCTAATATATTAATAATCTGTCATATCATTTTACAAGAGGAAGAGAAAATTTGAGTAATGCTTGCTACCAAGAATGACAAGAAAATTGTATTAAAGCCGTTGGTGTTTTGTTGTGAATCAATGTATTCTTTGTCTTTTGACTTTTATGTGTATATCACATCTCATTTTTCATATGTCGGAGGTGTCTTTTCTGTATCAAAATAAAGGAGGGAGAAAAAGAGAAGTATCACATTTAAGTTCCACCTCACGCTTTGAAAGTCAAAGTTCATGCTGTCTTTGAATACCTTTAGACTCTGTCAGACATATATGCACATATTTACTTTATAATCATTTTCACTAACCATATAATGCCTTGACAATGGTAGAAGACACAGACAATAGAAACAGAGACATTGAGAACATCTTGACAAGGTACTGTCATGTATGGTGTAAATTGAAGGTGTCACCTCCATGAAAATGTCTAATCCCAGCAAAGTATATGTAGAGGTAGAGCCAGGAAGATTATGCATCATTTCCATTATGAATACCTAGTAACTATGAATAATATGAAGGTTATTCTTCAATGCAATGTGTATGTTTTAAAAACAAATTTCAAACACTTGTCACACAGCTAATGCTCTTCTAAATATGCTTTCCACATGTCAGCTTCTGAATAGCACATTTTAATTTGACAGTTGTTTAATTTACAAGAAAATGCTTCAGAAAAAGTCAATGCTTTGGGTGCTTGAGCATTGAACAGAAACAAACATTAAATCCCCTATTACTTTGATGTTTCAAAAAAAACAAAATGCAATTTTTCTCTCGCCCAACGTAACAACATGCTGCTTGTCATTACAAAGCAAAATTGCCATACGCTGGTAGCATGAGACTAATACTTTAAAAATCTATAAAATCCTCAGAGACCTTTTTTCCCTGCTTCTTTCTTCAGTTTTGCTCTTCAATGCTCCTTCCGAAATGGGCTCTGGCTCCTAACTGTCTGCTAAGGAGCAGGATTAGATCAGACACCCTGTTCACATCGCATTCCCCTGTAGCCCTCAACAGGGACAGTTGATGATGTCTCAGCACCCCTTGACCTGGTTTGCTGAAAGTCAAAACTTGCAACACAAAGCACAGTATTCAGTCAAGGATGTCTGGCGACAAAAAACAAATATAAAAAAAACTCATTCATAAAATATTTGCTCCCTTTTGAACATTATCCCTCCCACACTAGAATTGCATCCTGCCAAAGCACTACAAACTTAAAATTACGTTCAACTTTTGCTCTGGAAAATAAAAAATGTTTGCAACATGTCTTTCTAAAATTCATATTAAAGTTATCTCCGTACATGCAAATAATTGTTTTCTTTTTGTAGTTTTCAGAATGAAATAAAAGTACTTCACAGTGTTTCAACAGCAGAAAGAGAGGAAAGCTAAGTTTGAATGCAATTGTTGGATATTTAAGAGAAAAATGCAAAGACCATTTAAAATATCAAAAGTGTATAAAATTCAAAGCATAGTGTGATATGCATGATTGAATTTGCAAGCTGTTGAATAACATAGAAATTTAGTTGTTGACTCAATGTGTAGTCATGGGGTGGAATCTTTTGCTCCCAGAGGAAGGAGCTCAGAGGCAGGACAGGTGCATATTTAGGCAAGATGTTGCTGTACCCAAACACTGCTGTCTCTACTACTGGAATTAAGTTCTGGGTGGGAAAACCCAAAGTCTTCTCCTTACTGTCAATTGAGGTCCTAAGTGGCCAGTTAAGGACCTCGTGATCAAAATCCTTGAGTATGATTGAGGAATAGACACTAGCTAGTGGTGCCATTGGGAGCCATCTGCCACCACTGTTTCTCACCCCGCCAACATCTCCTATTGCCCTTCCACAACAATGACCTTAGTCCTGGGACATCTCTTATCCTAGGACTCTGGAAGGTGTTTTTCCAGCGGCAGCCACAGGTAGCACTGCTAAGAACAAAAACTGACTTGTCAGCTTCTTGTGCAGGTCTTCTGACCTTAAGGTCTTGATTATGGGGTGAGCCTGACAGTGGCCTCACAATTGCAGTTTGGCCTGTAACTTGTCAGCCCCTTCCCTCGAATCGAAAGTTCTTGTCGCTCACAAGATTTCCAGGCACCTTACTAGACATCTGACGCCTCGACAAGATTACTTCCAGGGTTTCCAGTTCAATCTTCTACATTGTGAATTTAAAGCAGCTGAACACATACAATAAAGGTCTCACAGCCAAAAATTCTGACAAAGAAACACCTTTAAAGTTGTAGCTTCTCCAGAAATCAAACCGATCCAGTGCACTGACAATTAGAAAGAGTCAAGCAAATAAACTTAAGGTGGATAGGATATATATTCTTAATAAAACATCCAGAAAGGATTAAGTGAAACAGAGCTGCTTAATTTGGCAATAGAAAGGGAGGAAAACCTTAGCTTGCAGATTATACATGAGCACAAATATTAAAAGATTGTGAAAGAAATAGTTCACTGGCAGTATAAATATAGGAAGGATATTCTGTTAACTGCAGCCTTCCTGATTTTTTGTCATTTATTCAGACAAAGGAAAACAATACCAGCTTCTCACCCAAGAAACTAAGACCCGGCCTGATTTTCACTCTGAGCAGTGAAAGGGCAAGCAATGATGTGAACATTTAATATAGTCTTTGCATCTAATTTAAACAACAGCAAGAGGCACCATTTTGACCTTTAAAAAAGAAACCTATTGCAAATCAGGAAAACAATAAAGGTCTTGCCGGAGTAACGGATGTATTTTTAGAGACAGTGACACCTAAATCAAGAACTCACACGAGAGAAGCAGAATACCCGGAAACCGCTCAAAAGAATAGTTTTCCTTCTTGAGCGTCAAGTGATTTTGAGACTGGTTCATGTGGAAATGCACAAAAGCAGAGCTGCAAGCTAATCTATAAAACAGGTCCCAAACAAATTTGAGGGCGTGAGATGGTGCAGCAGATATGTCAGGAGATTTTACTCCTTCAGCAATGCTTTTAACATGTCCATTTACTTTTTTTAAAACCCAACATCCATGGGAATAAGTGAGAGTTTGTGAATACAATAATACTCACGCAAGGTCAACTAACATCAAAACCAGGATTAAATGCTCGCATTATATGTTGTTAATCAAAGTTTAATCAAAAAGGGATACACCTATTTTACTGTTTGCTGAAATAGCAAATCTAAAATTCTGTACGAGCAGGCCAATATGTAGCTGCTTTTCTTTACAAAAACTGTATTACAAGCAATGAGGTGGCTTTATTTCATCCAGTAAAGTTAGCAGCTGTTAGCCAGAATGGAGCCCCTTAATAGAGAAACAAAATGACTACTGAATTGTATGGTGCATAAGAAAGCTATTTGAATAAAACAGCTGAACAAATTAATTGTTATTTATTAACAGTTAAGCTCAAGAATTGATGACCATCGAGTTCAGAACTTAATCCATTACCAGGCCAGGAAGTCAAGTTTGAGGGATGATTCACCTAGTACACTGCTAGTTGTCGTACAAATTGTGCCGACTTCACAATATGTGATTGTTTCACCAAACACTGGCTGTAAACAAATGTTGTTCAGATGTGCCTAAAAAAACTTAAGATGCATTCCTAACCCAGTTTGTTCAAATGGTAACGATCCGTAGTCCCAGGATAATGACCAGGTACCAATGGATTTTAGAGCCCTTTACTGCAGTTGGAGGGAACAAAGTGACAAAAATACAGTCCCTCCTTTAGTTACATATTTGGTGACATTGGCTGCTGTCTTAAACCTACTCACTCTTGAAACTGGGATCTATGCAGAGGTGGGTACAGAGACCAATTGTCAATTATAAGGAATGGAGAAGTATTTTCAGTTTTATCTTGCTGTTAAATGTTTGCGTTTTCTTTTGCATAGCTTCACAATTTCTGAAAATTAGCAAGTGTCACAGAGAATGTCCTTCTGAAGAATAATACGACTGATAAACTAAATCTTTTATACATTATGGCAAGGTTCCATGGTAAAGCATGTGTGGTTTTCGTGTCTTAATCTTCTAATATCGGTAGGATTGTTTTAAGCTCTACAATGCCTTATCACAAGAATTTTATGAAATCAAAGCTTGACACAGTCAGGTGAACTGATTTAGTGTTCTTAGACAAGTGACCTATGATAAAGTTTACATGAGAATCTCAGGTCCACATTGATTTGATCCTTGAATTAATACATTGAGCTGAAAAGTTGCAAGTTAATAAAAATACCTTATCTTGGTTTGAATATGCAAACTTACAAACATAAAACATTAATATACATAAAATCCACACTGGATTTGCCTATTTGAGAATTATTTTAATGTGGAGTTGAAGACACATTTTTACATTGCATTTCCCATTGTCATCTATGTTTCCATTCACAGCTTAAAATAGACAGGAGTGGCATTTGAAATAAGAAGCCTAAAAGAGCTTAAGGGAAACCTTAAAAGGAAGTCAGATAGCAAAAGTCATATAAATGTGATATTAATGTGTTCGACATATGTAACCTTTATGTAGTCTTTACACTCTCTAAAAAAGATTACATCAAAAATAAATAATTTGCATGTACATATTATCTTTTATGTCCTTACAGTATTTCTGTTACATATTTTGTTTGCATTTTTCAGCTAAAAGGCATTTCCTAACATTTTAAAATGATAACAGTTATGTCACAGTTTCAAATGTTTCACACAAAATGAATTACGTATCGAACTCTCGAAAGATGGTTTCCCTGCTTACAGGAACAAATGTAGAAGTTTGTTCTTTATAAAAGGATGTAAGTTGATAGGAAATCTCTCTCTCCTACACTTCACCCACTCCACACTCACACCACCCTTATCGGTTACTAAATTGATAGGTATAGAGACAGATATTTGCTAATACATATATGGGCACAAAATGCTAATCATTAGCAATCTTACATGACTGTCTGAAATGTTTTGGCAAATTTTATTACTCAGCTAAAGTAAAGTGACATATTTAGTAACAAATAAACCAAAACACAAATATAACTTTCAATTGAGACTTTGAGGCCTAATGAGGCCGGCTCCACTACCCTCTCCAACAATGCATTCCATGCTCCTACCACTCTGAGTAAAGAACCTACCTCTGATGTCTTCCCTTTATCTATCTTCACTCACTTTAAAACTATGCCCCCTCATAATAGCTACCTCCACCATAGGAAAAAGTCTCTGGCTGTCTGCTCTATCTATACCTCTGATTATTTTTTACACCTCTATCAAGTCACCTCTCATCCTTCATCGTTCTAAAGAGAAAAGCCCTAGCTCTCTCAACCTTCCCTCATAAGACCTTCCCTCCATTCCAGAAAACATCCTGGTAAATCTCATCTGCACCTTTTCGAATGCTTCCACATCTTTCCTATAATGAAGCGACCAGAACTGGATACAGTACTCCAGATGTGGCCCAACCAGGCTTTTGTACAGCTGGAGCATAACTTCATGGCTCTTGAACTCAATCCCTCTATTAATGAAAGCTAACACACCACACACCTTTTTAATAACTCTATTCAACTGGGTGGCAGCTTTCAGGGAACTGTGGACATGAACCCCAAGATCCCTCTGCTCCTCAACACTGCCAAGAATCTTTCCGTTAACCCTATATTCTGCTTTCAAGTTTGTCCTTCCAAAATGAAACACCATTTAAACTCCATCTGCCACATCTCAGCCCAGCCCTGAATCCTGTCAATGTCCCTTTGTAACCTAGAACAACCCTCCACACTATCCACAACTCAACCCACCTTCATATTGTCCATGATCTTCCTAATCCACCCTTCCACTCCCACTCCAAATCATTTACAAAAATCACAAATAGAAGGGGACTAGAACAGATCCTTGTGGTACGCCACTCGTAACTGAGCACCATGTTGAATATTTTCCTACACTGCCACCCTTTGTCTTCTAAGGGTCAGCCAATTCTGAATCCAATCTGCCACATTTCCCCCTCTCCCATGCCTCCTTACCTTCTACACGAGCCTACAATGGGGAACCTTATCAAACACCTTACTTAAATCCATGTACACCACATCCACTGCTCTACCTTCATCCACATGTTTGGTCACCTCTTCAAAAAATTCAATAAAGTTTGTGAGGCATGACCTACCCCTCACAAATCCATGCTGATTATCATGAATCAAATTGTGCCTTTCCAAGTGACCATAAATCCTATCTGTCAGAACCCTTTTCAATAATTTGCCCACCACTGGCGTAAGACTAACTGGCCTGTAATTTCCAGGGTTATCCCTATTCCCTTTTTCGAACAAGGGAATGATGTTTGCCTCTGTCTAATCTTCCGGTACTATACCTGTGGATAGCTTGATTTCAGAGACTAAAGCACAAAACTCTAGACACTTCAAATGCTGCGCAATGGAAGGCAACATTTTTTGGATGAAACATTAAGCCTAGGCCATGTCTGCCCTCTCAGGTAAATTATTCCATTGTGCTATTTAGAAGAAGAATTGGCAAGTTATCCCTGGTGAGCTGGCCAATATTTATCCCTCAACCAACATCAGAAAATACATGAACGATCTTGACCCAAAACATTAGCTTCCCTGCTCCTCTGATGCTGTTTGGCCTGCTGTGTTCATCCAGCTCTACACCTTTGTTACCTCAGATTCACCAGCATTGGCAGTTCCTACTATCTCAGAAAATATATGATCTGGTTGCTATCGTTTTGTTGCTTGTCGGAGCTTACTATGTGCATAAATGCATTTTCAATGTTACAACAGTTCCCATAATTCAGAAGTATTTCACTGAGAGGAAAGGACTTTGAAACATGCAAGGTTGTGAAATTTGCCATACAAATGCAAAGCATTTCTGTCACATATTATTAACAGGAATTAAAGGTGACACTGTGGCTTAGTGGTTAGTACTGCTGCCTCATACCTGGATTTGATCCCAGCCTTGGACATTATGTGGAGCTTGGACATTCTTCCCATGTCTGCGTGGGTTTCCTCTGGGTGTTCTATTTTTCTCCCACAGTCTAACGGTGTGCAGTTTAAGCGGATTTGCCATGCTATATTACCCCATAGTGTCCAGGGATGTGCAGACTTAGGTGGATTCGCCATGGGAAATGCAGGGGTGGGGGCGGGGGTCCAGGCGAGAAGTTCTTCAGAGATGCAGGTGACTCCAGAGGCCAAACTGCCTGTTTCCACGCTGTAGGGATTCTATGATTCTAATATTTGGGACAGAAAGTAAGTCAAAAATCTAATTCAGCAAAATGTGGAACTATGCATTTTTTTAGGAAAATCGTGTTAAACCTTTCGTAGGATCCCTACAGTGGAAACAGGCCCTTCGGATCAACAAGTCTGAGCATCCCACCCAGATCTACTCCCCTATAATCCATCTGAACACTACATGTAATTTAGCTTGGAAATCCACTTAGTCAGCACATCTTTAGACTGTGGGAAGAAACCGGAGCACCCAGAGGAAACCCTCTGACCCAGAGAGAACATGCAAACTCCACACAGACAGTTGTCCGAGGGTGGAATCAAATCCTGTGAGGCAGCAGTGCTATTGACTGACCTACAGTGCTGCCCCTCTAGCAGCATGTTGGTGAAGGAGATGACCAGAATTCAATCTTTATTATGCTTCAAATTGATTCACAATATGGAACATTACAAATTTTTAGCTCTTAATTCTATCCACCACCACCAACGTCAATTACTGTGTCTTTAATTATTTTTAACTGAACTCTTGGGAAATGTTATGGCACACCTTCAGAACAGGTGGCACTTGAACCTGGGTCTTGTTAGTGAGGAATAGAGGTTCTTTCATTGCACTACAAGACCCGTATATTGGCTATGTGGACAAATCATAATGCAATGAGTGCCGCTCACTTATAGCCACAAAATTATTTCACACGATATTTAGTCAGCAAGACAACAAAGACACACTTGGTAACATTTTGAAAGAGCAGAGGAAATGAGATGGTGGATAACTTGATGAAGCTGCAAATGTAAAAGTGCATGGGATCCTAGCTTTTAAAAAATAAATTGCAAATGAAAAGGGAATCCAAAATGCAATACCAATTGTTAGTCAGATTTAGACATGAGTTCAGGGACCTGCAATCTGAGAAAGATGCCAAATTAAGGCCATAGAGAGCGTGTACAAGAAGTTGACAGTGATAGTACCAAATATAAAACTTCTTAACTTAGAGACATTAAAATAACTGGGACACTTAGAAATAGAATGGAGAAGGTTACAAAGATATCTGGTAAATGCATTTAAAATCATAATACATCTATAAGAAAAGGAGTAAAGTAGGCTAATCAGCCCAATGAGTCTGTCTATCATTCAATGAGATCACGTCGGATCTGAGAATGATTTCCGGTTTCCAACCTTTTTCACATGACCTTTGATTGATGAAAAATCTAATGAAAGCAAAATAGATGACTGACTTGAAATGTTAACTCTGGCTGTCATTCAACACATGTTGTCAGGCCTGCTGACTTTCTCCAGTATTTGCTATTTGTTTTTGATTAAAAATCTGTTTATCTCAGCTTTGACTATACCTAAAGGCCCAACCTTAATAGCCTTTTTTTTAGCAAAGTAGTACACAGGATTTGTTACCCTCCAATAAAAAAAACTCCTCATCTCTGTGTTAAATGGATCCCCTTACCCTCAAATTATTAGAAAGTCCCTCCCTACCCAGGATTAATGTTGTGAACCTTCGTTGGACTATCTCCAATGCCAGTATAACATTCTTCAGATAAGGAGACAAGAATTGTTCACAGTTGTGATCTGACTAGTATAGTTTTAGCAAGACCTCCATATTTTTACATCTCACTTCCTTTGAAATAGAGCCAACATTCAATTTGATTTCTGTTAGCTTTCTATGATTTATGCATGAGGACTCCCAAATTCCTCTGTACTACAGCTTTATGCAGTATTTCTCTATTTAAACAATATTCAGCTCTTCTATTCTTCCTGCCAATCACAAATATTCTCACATTAATTTCCATCTGCCAAGCTTTTACCTTCTCACTTAATCGCTTTATTTCCCTCTTTAGGCTTTTTGTTGCTTTCCCATCTATGTTCATGTATGTGTAATCTTGGCAACAGTTTAGTCATTTCCCTCATGGAGGACATTAATACAAACTGTAAATAATTGTGGCCCCAGCACAGACCCCTCTGTCACACCACTACTTACGGGTTGCCAACTTGAAAACACTCCCTTCATCCCAAATCTCTGTTTTCTATAAGTTAGCCAATCCTCTATTAATGTTAATGTCATACCCCACACCATGGGCTCTTATCTTTACAGGTGTTACCTTCTGGAATATCTTTAGGAAAGAATTTCATCTAGTAATTCCCATGTCATCTATTCTGCTTGTTAAAGAATTAAAGAATTCTAATTCATTTGTCTGGCATGATTTCTTCTTCATGAAGTTATGCATTTGTAAACATTTGTGATTGCACATTTAGAATACTCTATAATTTCTTTTCCCTAATGAGCTATATTAAGCAAACTCATTTATAGTCACCTGTTTATTTTCTCCTTCCCTTTATGAAGTAGAGTGCTATCTTGGCAGTTTTCCAAATCTCTGGGACACTGCCAAAATTTAAGGATTCTTGTGAGTTAAGCATTCCAGTGTGTGGAGCATAAAGGAGATAAAAACTGGAATGAAGAAATATACATTGAGCTCTTCAACCTGTTCTGCCATTTAATATGCTCATGGCTTATCTCATCTGTGCCTTAGCTCCACTTTCCCGCCTGTTCTCCATAACCATTTAACTTGTTACTAATTAAAAATCTGTTCTTTTTAAATGCATTCATCCACTATCTTTTTAGCTCTATCCTTTTGTATGCTGGGATATGATCCATCAGGTCCAGGGGATGTATTAGCTTTCACAACATTTGTTTTCATGATTTTTTTTTGCTTATGATTATACATTTACTTTCTCTCCATAGTTTTCCATATGGTTTCGTATGTTTGGAATGCAATAAATTTCCTTTACCCTGAAAACTGATACAAAATATTTATTCAACCCCTCTGCCATTTCCTGGTTCCCCATTGTTATTTCTGCAGGTTATTCTCTAAAGGGTCTACATTAACTTGAGCTCTTTGCTTTTTACATATTTAAAGAAGTTCTTACTATCTGCTTTTACATTATTTATTGGTTTAGCGAGATAGTTTACATTCTCATTCTATTATTTTGATCATATTTTATTAGCTTTTAAAATATTTCCATTCATCCAGTCTATCACTAATGTTTCTCATATTGTGTGTTTTTCTTCTTTCAATTGGACACTATCCTTAACTTCCTTGGTTAACTATGACTGGTTCATCCTCTTCCTAGAATCCTTCTTCCACACTGGGATATATCTTTGTGCTGAGTCATGAAGTAATTTCTGAAACATCTAATTTTATTTATCAACCATCTATTCTGCCCAAATTCTTCCTTAGTCCACTCCAGCCAACTCTGCCCTCAATCCTTTCTAACTCCCATAATTTGAGTTTATCGCAGTTGTTTAGGACCCAAGCTCCTCACTTTCAAACTGAATGCTAAATTTTACCATGTTATGGTTTCTGTTTCACTGGAGATCTTTTACTTTCAATTAATTTAGTAAATTTGCCTAATTACACATTACCAGATCCAAAATAGCCTGATTCCATGGTTGGATCCATGATACCTTGTTCTCACAAACAAAGTCTGAATTCTTTCTCATTGTTAATTCTGTCAATTTGATTTTCCCCAATCTACAAGATCAAATTTACCCATGATTAATGTACAGACTTTATTTCATATCCTAATTATTTCCTTTTATATTCTGATTATTCATTAAGCCTATGCAAAGACCATGTCAATGAATGACCTCTAGCTGCAGTTCTTTCTGCAGAACATGCTAGGATTTGGGTGAACCAGATGAAGCAAACCTAATACAGCATTATTGACCAATTATGCATTGGAGCCCATTCCCATGTGAACGTGGTCATTTTGTACTGATCACTGTGCAGTTGGATCCTGTGGTTGCCTTAAAGCTTGACATTTTCACTGAAACACTGTTATGTATGAAATATGAACAAGAAGCAGGCATAGCCCTTTAACCTCCATTAAATAAGATCATTGTTGATCTGACTGTAACCTCAAATCCATCGTCACACTTACCCCAATAACATTTCACCTGCTTGTTCAACTGGGACATAACTGCTGCTTCTTTAAAAATATTCAAGGACTCTGTTTCCACTGCATTTTCAGAAAGACAGTCCCAAAGGCTTGTGATTCTCAGAGAAAAAGAATTGACATCTCCATTTTAAATGGGAGTCGCCTGATTTTTAAACAGCAACCCCTAGTTATAGATTCTCCCATGAAAAGAAACATCTTCTCTCCATCTACTTTCTCAAGAACAATCAAGTTACTGATGTGTTTCAATTGAGTCTCCTCATTTAAACTGCAGGTGACACAGGCTCAGGCAATTTAACATTTCTATATGAGAAAACACACTCAGTCCATGTATTATTCCGGTAATTTGTTTTCTTCCTGAGCTACTTCCAACATCATTACATCCTTATTTAAATAAGGTGACCAATAACATGCACAAGGGCTGAGTAGGGCCATTGACATGACAATTAATAAACAATGATCCTTTTCATTGGCAACTTGTCACTGCCTTACAAGAATATGACCTAGCTACTTGTCAGAAGATGAAGTAAACTGTGCCTGGCATTAAGACCAGCTTCACTAGATTTTTTATCTTATTCTGCCAAAAATCTTACCATAGCCCAGAAGCCTATAGTTCCAACCTATGATTCAGCCGATAATTTCTAAGAAATAGCCCACATCCCAGTACTTGTCCATGTAAAAATGAAAGTTGCCTTTTCTTTGTTCATTTGAAGTTCGTAAATTTATTGGCTTAATACCTTTCGTGATTGAGATTTCGGTGTTTCATTAGACAAATCTGTTCTTTATGCATATTTGACAAAAGTGCCTGGACCTGTTATAATTTTTGGGCAGGATTTCAATGAGAGCACCATACTTGGCCCAATAATCTAAGGACGTTTGCCTGAATTTGGCATTGACAAAGATCTCCCTCCTCTGATAGATGCTTGTGAACTTGATTCGGTCTATCCTGGCTGGAATGTGTGGCCTGACACAAAAGGTGGTGTTTTGGATGTTACATGGAAGGTTATATACTACATTAGAGTTTGGGGAAGTTAACATGCAATATTCTTCTTTCTACTGTATGCTAGCTTGGTGCTGTATGTGTTTCAGCTCCAGATCTCTCACAATACATGTTAGGCCAATGTTTGCCCAAAAACTGCACACGGCACGTTCATTTGAATATGTAGACCGGGGCACACAATTGTTGTTAACATTTTTCCTGCGTGATATCTACAAACCTTCCCTCTTTCTCAACAGCATACAGAAGGGTGCTGGTGTATTCTAATCATACTCCCTTTCAGATAATGCTGACATTTCCTGCCTCAAATACTTGTGACCTGGTTTGATTTGGCTTTGTGGTCAGTATTCCCTTGGCCTTCCTAGATCCCCTTATAATACCCATTAAACCAGACTGTACATAAAATAGCTTGCTGTAATTGATCATTTTAAATATGGGGATTCTGTTCCCATGGAACAAGTGCTCTTTCTGCTTGTTGCTGATCCAAAACAGGACCTGACTATGCTTAGTCTGCTCGAGGTTCTCCCACAACTGTTAAATCATCCACTGGGCATAGATGCTGGACAGAGTCCTATTCTACTGCCTACTACCATCTATCTCTGTCAAGTCTCGTCCTCTTGAGGGTTCGATACTTCTCATGGGGCATCTGGTCTTTAGATTGTGGGTGCCCAATTTTGTGCCAATGGTCACCTAATCACACCCTCATGATAAACAATGACATTCCCTGAAGTTTTCTGTTTACTTCCTTTGCCTGCATATTAACTTCTGTGATTCCTGGACCAGGACAACCAGACCCCTCTCCACCCCCGATATCTCTGCAATCTCGCACATTTTAGATACTGTAATTTTAAAATTCTTGCCAGAATGGATGACTTCACAGCTTCACAGATTATTTTCTAACTGCCATGTTTTTACTAATACTCAGCCTATCTGTAATATTTTGTAGCTTCATTATATCCTTTTCACAACTTGCTTTCCTTTCTGTCTTTGTGTTATTAGCGAATTTGACAACGACACAATACAAATCAATCGATTTAAATTGTAAACAGTTGAGGTCCCTGTAGCACACCATTCATTACATCTTGTCAACCAAAAAATGACACCTTTTTTGCAAACCCTTTGCTTCTTGTTAGGCAGACAATCCTCTATCCATGCCAATAAGCTACTCGCTACATCATGAGCTTTTATTTTTCACAATAACACTTGATGTGGCACTTTAGCAAAAGCCTTCCTGAAATCTAAGTAATGCATATCTGATGGTTCCCTTTTAACCACATCATGTAGTCCCTCCTCAAATAATTCCCAGACTGATCAAACACTAACCTCCATTTCACAAAATAAAGCTGATGTTATCTGATTACCTTGAACTTATCTAAATGCCCTGCTTTAACTTTTTTAATAATCGCTTGTAATATTTTCCTAATGTCAGGTGTTAAGCTAACTAGCCTGTTGTTTCTTATTGTCTACATTTTTGAATAAAGAACTTACTTTAACTACTTTCTAACCTAAAGGAACCTTCCTGAAGTCTAATGGATTTTAGAAAATTTAGTGTATTTGATCATGAATACTGAAGCAAATTATGTATTTAACTCCTGTCATTTTCTAGTTCCCCATTATTTTCTCAGTATCATTCCTGAAGGGAGCTGCATTCCTTGGACTCTGTCTTCCTTTTATGTTTAAACATGCTCTGTTTGCTTTTATATTATTTGTTAGTTTACCTTCATGATTAATTTTCTCCCTTCTAGCTATTAGTTCATCTTTTGTTGGCTTTAAAAAAAAACTTTCCTAGACCTTTGGCTTAACACTAATCTTTGCCACATAGCACCAAATTGAAAGAAAACATATCATCATTGGTTAAGCCTGTTTGGATTATCCTCTCCCGAGAATCCTTCTTCTTCTTTGGGATATATCTTTTCTGTGACACTTGAACTATTTTCTAAAAGGCCTGCCATTGTTCATTAACTGTCTTTTCTGCTAAACTCCTTTCCTAGACTATTCCATACACTCTACCCTCATTTTTTTGTAACTATCCTTAATTAAATTTATCACAATTGTGTCCAGCCCACATTTCTCACTCTCAAACTGAGTGAAGTTTTGCTATCATACATATTCCATCCTGTGTTAATAAAGCTACTGCATTATCCTTCACTTACTAACTGTCCTTCAAAAAAATCACATATTCCTAAATATTTAGATCACAGCTTTTATCTCTAAACAGAGATGGATGATACCCAGATACAAAGGGTATGGGCTTAATGCGGGGAATGTCACTGAGATTGATTATTTGCCATTATCTGGAACGGTTGAGCAAGTTGTAAATTTGTTTTAATATACTTACAAAGTTGAAACTAAGACAAAGGGCAGATTCCTTATTGAAAGTGAGAGGGGACAGATATAAAAGGGACATAAGGGGCAATTCTTTACTTGCAGGGGATGGTGCATGTTTGGAATGAGCTGTCAGAGGTGGTGGAGGAGTCTGGTACAATTATAACATTTAAAAGGCTTCCTGATGGGTATATGAATAGGAGGGTTTAGAGGTATATGGGCCAAATAGGACGAGATTCATTTAGGATACCTGGTCAACATGGAAGAGTTGAACCAAAGAGTCTGTTTACATGTGGTACATCTCTGTGACTAAAACACAGTCTCATATCGCTCTTCTTCAGTCCTAGCTATTGCCCCTTTACATACCCAGACAATTAATTAATTAATAACATAATGATTTGTTTCCCATTTAACTGTAATTACTTGCTATATTAGTACAGGTTTGAGGGGCCAAATGGCCTGCTCAATATTGCTATGTGCACAGAATACCCATGCTGATATTCCAAAACTAGCCAAATTTGAGGAATTGTCTCCAAATTGTCCTGATCTGAACAGCTTACCACTCCTTGAATTTGCAAGTACGACATCATTATTGGAAATTTGCATTGATGCTACTATTCTTATTGTTATGAACATTTAGAAATTTATGTTCATGGCAGACAGTTGCAAGGGCGGTAACCTCATGAAATATGAATGAAAGAAAAGGCAAAGAAAAAGGCAAACAAAATCAATGAATAAACAAAAGAAAATTGCAGCATTTCATGTGCAGCATTTTACCATTTATTTACTGCTTGTGATTACTTTTAAATTGGGAATGAAAGGGATGTGTACCATTGAAAACTGAAAATAATACATTCAGCTGTCAGACTGTCATGAATCTACTCTGAATGGTGCCATTTACTACTTAATTCAGCCTTTTTGCATTGAGAAATAGACTCCTGTGTGGAAGTAATCTATATCCACTATACCCTGAGGGTGTATTTTCTAAAACAAATGCATGTGACCTGGGATTGCTCACTTCCATGTACTTCTGTTGTGTCATGAACTCTCGTGTCTCAGAGGCTTTTCAGAATTACTAATCCGAGCTCCCCTGGCAAAAGTGTGCGTCAGTTGCACAAGGTGCTGTGACCCAATGATGGAGAGGTCATTCGTCTCAAACCCTTGCCACCAAGTCCTTGTGACACAGCAACTGACAAGGGGTCTGCTGGAGCCATAACAGCAACCTGACACTGCAGAACTGCCTCTGGTAACCATGTGAAAACAAGACTTTAATTAATATTTAACATTGCTAAGAGAAATCCAAGCGGCAGTGGAACCTATAAACTCAAGTTAGAGAAATTCTGAAAGCCTCTAATGATCCACAATAATCATTCTTTCAATGGGCTATTTTACAGGTCCGAGGTATCCATTTCTCCACAGCCACTGCTGAGACAAGCAGCCACAGTGACAGCAAAGCTCTGGGACCACATAATGACCCATAAAATGTTACTTCTAGGTATGTTCTCTAGCCCCTTCAAGTCAGAGGTCAGCTACAATCGGAGATAATGTCTGCTAATAATGTCATCTGATCAGGATATAAGACTTAGATCTAAGAGAAAATGATTCAGAACAAAGGAGAGAAAGAAACCTCAAACTCGATATACTTTGTTCAGGCTTCAATATCTTTTCCTACTTCTTCCCTCCTTCCTTCTAATTCCCTTAACAATTATACTATATGATTGGTTTTTATCAGTAACTGATAGCATTTTCACCTTTGAGCATTTGAAAATATGGCGGCTCAGTGCTTGAGACACCGGTTCGATTCCACCCTTGGGCGACTGTGTGCAGTTTGCACATTCTCCACATGACTGTGTGGATTTCCTCCCACAGTCCAAAGATGTGCAGGCTTAGGTGGATTGGCCATGCTAAATTACCTGTAGTGTTCAGGGATATGTAGATTAGGTGGGTGCCAGGGGGTTGGGTCTGGATGGGATGCTGTGAAGGTGGGTGTGGACTTGTTGGGCCAAAGGGCCTGCTTCCATACTGTAGGGATTCTGAGACAATGTTTGATGAAATCGTTCAGACAGCATGCTGCATGTGCCACCACTAAGAGAGTTACCAGCCCTCACTTGGTCAACAGCAACAAAACCCTGTCTTTCTGTATTTCCTGCCTGCACCAGTCCTCTCATGTCACCAAAACTGCCGTTAGTTGCCCAAGTTTCCATAATGGCCTTTCAAGAATATTGAGCTGGTTCTGTATATCATATGCAGAAGGATGTCAATCAGCACCGGTGCCAATACTGGCACTTTAAGAACATTCTCCAATTCATACTGATGCACTCTGGGATTTTATCCCCCTGTATAATCCTACAAGTTGTTCCTTTTTAAGGGTAAATCCAATTCACTTTTGCAGATTTCTGTTGAATGTATTTTCACCACCCTTTCAGGCCACTTGTGTGAGTGTAAGAAATGGTGTTCGCACTAGTTTCTAAGTGTACAGACATTTGTACAACCTTCTAGTTACCATGAGAGCTAGCCAGAAGACAGAGCTAATTTCTCTCTGCTTAAAATCTAATTTTTTTCAAAATAAAGAAATTTCTAATGGCATCTCTAGTTAATAATTAAAGAAGTACATGCAAAAGTCTACCAACAACAAAATGCAGAAATTGCTGGTGAAACACAACAGGTCTGGCAGAATCTGTGAGAATGAAGCAGAGTTAATGTTTCGAATCTGGTGACTCCTCATCAGAACTGAGTTAAACAATATATGCCCTATCTCTTCCCTACCTCCCACCTACACTCACCTTTACTGGCTCCATTCCCACCTCTTTGACCAGTCTGTCTCCTTTCCACCTATCTTCTCCTCTATCCATCTTCTATCGCCTCCCCTTCTCTCCCTATTTATTTCAGAACCGCCTTCCCTTCCCCCATTTCTGAAGAAGGGTCTAGGCCCAAAACATCGGCTTTCCTGCTCCTATGATGCTGCTTGGCCTGCTGTGTTCATCCAGCTCTACACCATGTTATCTCAGATTCTCCAGCATTTGCAGTTCCTACTATCTCTGAATATATGCAGTTCCATTTTGCAGGCAGATTGATTGAGAATTCCATGAAAAGATTTTCAAAAATCTTGCATGTCATTGTCAAGATAGGTTTTACAGAATTAACACCTCTGATATTTCCGTGAGCTATCAGAAAGGTTTAAAGATCTGATAATTTCTTGAAGACCAGGTTAAAGTAAGAATAGCTTAAGGAGTAACAGATTCTGATTCTCATCATATGGACAGCAACCTCAAGAATTTATTCGCCAGTTTGTCGGGGGATGCTACAAAAAAGGGCATGACTCGAATTTAAGAAATGTTGTCATAAGGCTCACAAGGGTAGATATATCAACGAGGCCCAGAGCTAACCAAACAAAAGGCAAATTTTGTGACCAAGCTTTCCTTGTTGTGAATCTCACAAACATTGGTGGTATGAAACATTGAGAAACTTTTATGATCATTAACACATATCCTGTCTTGAAAAGCTGAAATCAACACAGGAGCTAATCCCAACACATAGCTATTACTCATTCTGAAAGACACAGCAAGAGATGTTCCATGGTACAACCTGGTACATGGTACACAGTGAGAAATTGTCTCACTGCTAATAAACGGATCACCAATTCCATGCACTGGCAGAATCATTTTGCAGTATCAATACGCAAGCTTGTCTTGGCTTCCTTTTACCTGGTAGATATGAATGGTCCAGTAGTGGCAGGGCTACTGATGCATCAGGTCTCAATGTAGACACAATTCATGAAATTCAAATCAAACCCACTGGTTTCTCAGTCTGGAGGTTTCCATGAACACAAATGTTGGGGCTTGCTTCCAATCTTGCTGCCATCCTGATTCTTTCCATGTTGATGTCAAAGATCTTTCTACCTCTCCAATCAGCTTTTGAGTTCTCTTCACTTTTGAATTCCTGTCCCCTCTTGTTAATGTCAATGCTGCTCCTATCCCTGACCTCTGCTATTTCAACTCCAAGCATAGTGTAACATCTCTGGCACAAATTTCTATTTATTGTACTCCCATATGTAAGATTCCATATAGGCATTCTTGTCAATCCTGTCCCTGTCAAATTATGCCTTATTACCTTGTTCTCTTTTCTCTCATGCTTGTTTCATTAACCCAAGCCTCTAGATCAATACTGGACCTGACTGTATCCTGCTCTCAGTTCCCATTCCAAAATATTGCTTTGTTTCATTCCTCGAGAGACTTTCAGTAAGTCTCACTGTTCAATATGTGCCATGGTTCTTGCACTCAGCATTGATACTTCACTCTCTCTGTTTCCTGCTATCCCTTCCTAAATTACTCCTGCAATCCATTTGGTTATTCCATTCACACATTCTTATTACTCCTACCTTCTCCCCTGTTGCTGTTCTTTAGATTTCTTGCACTTATGCTCTGTTTTTTGTTCCCATGTTATTTATGCAAGTATGTGTCTTGCTATACCTATTTCTTTCTTGCCTCAGAATGTGTGCTCAGTGACTCCCCGGTCCCACCATACTCACTAAACCTCTGACTGACCTGTTTGGAATTGTTTCTTTGTTTTGGCTTTGTTTGGAATGCCAGTGACAATATAAACTGTCTGCTGTAAGCTGCCAGTTTCTCCTCATCCTATGCATGTTGCACCTCCACCCCAGGTCTTACCCCAACCCAATCTCTGTATTGTGTTTCGGTTCTGTTTTGAAAGCCCTCCATAACACTGTAGTTCCAGGTACTTCTGAAACAGTTTATTCATGATCCTCTCAAACAACCATCCAGAGTTTGGAAATCTTGGCTCACAGACCTAATATTTCCTTTTCTCGGTCCCAGATACGAAGTCTAGCTCTCCAAAATACTGCTAATGATATATGAAGAGGGAAAAAATCATCAGACATCGTAAATATCCGATCAAAGAACTATAACACAATTATAATGGCCAACATGCACCAAAAATATGACACTAATAAAGAGTTTATTTTCAGAGAGGTAATCTTTAACTGTCATGCAACACTGACATAAGGCAGATGCTGTTCCATAAATTCTGTACAACAATATTTTCCTGACCCATGATTTGAAGAAACCATTACCTATTGCAAAAGTAGTTGTAGTGTATCGAGTAAGTTCAACAGAACTAAGGAAAACAATCGTGGTGAAGTATTCATTTAATGCATGTTAAATAACCAAATGAGTTCAGGAATTATTGCAAGTTCAAGGTACTAACTCTAAGGCTTTGGAGTAGATCTGTAGCTCGGGTTGTGGGTGCTGAGGTTGGTTGGCTCGCCAAGCTGGTTTGTTGTTCCCCAGACATTTTGTTACCATGTTGAGTAACATCCTCAGTGCAGCCTCTGATGAAGCGTTGGTGTGTTGTCCCTCCTGGTTTTTAAACTCTGGGGTCCATTGCAATGGATTGCCTCACTTCCGGTTTTCCTTTGCAGTGGAATGTATACGGGGTCGAGTTCAATGTGTTTATTATTAGCCTGCTTCGTGGAGTCCCATGCTTCCAGGAATTCTCGTGCTTGTCTCTGCCTAGCCTGTGCCAGGACCTTGGTGTTATCCCAGTCGAAGTCGTAGTTCTCCTTGTCCATGTGGATTGAGATGAGTGAGTATTGATAATGTCTTTTTGTAGTCAGTTGGTGTTCACGTACTCTTGTTGTCAGTTTCCTTCCTGTTTGTCTGATGTGGTGTTTCTTGCTGTCCCTGCAGGGGATCTTGTAGATGACATTGGCCCTGTCCATGATGGGGAGTGGGTCTTTAGTTTGGGCGAGCACTTGTCGTGGGATTGATGTGGGTTTGTTTGCCACTCTGATGCCCAGCGGTGGTAGAAGTCTTGCGGTGAGTTCTGACGTGTTCCTGACGTAGGTTAGTGAGATGTGTCGGGGTGTGTAAAATCTTTCTGATGCTGTTTCTTTAGACATCTCCTGACCCAGTTTTTTGGATATCCATTATCCTTGAATACTTGGAAGAGGTAATCCTCCTCCTTTTGGCATAGTTCCACGTTGCTGCAGTGTGTTGTTGCCCTTTTAAATAGTGTTCGCACGCAGCTTCATTTGTGAGTGCTGGGATGGTTACTATTGAAGTTCAATACCTGGTCTCTGTGTGTAGCTTTTCGGTGTACTTTCGCTTACAGTTCCCCATTTGTCTTGCGCTCTACCATGACATCCAGGAATCGGAGTTGTTTGTTCTACTTCTCCTCTCTGGTGAATTTTCTTCTGGTGAGGGTGTTGTTTATGAGTTTGTGTGTCTCTTCTAATTTGGTCTGTTTAATGATGACATAGGTGTCGTCTACGTAGCGTATCCATATTTTAGGCTGGATTTGTGGAAGGGCAGTCCTTTCCAGGCTTTGCATCACTGCTTCTGCTTTGAGTCTGCATATACGTGATCCCATGGGTGTCCTGTTAATTTGCTCATATGTTTGGCCATTGAAGGTGAAATGGGTGGTTAGACATCGGTCCAGTAGTTTAAACATGTGCTTGGAGATGGTTTCACTGGGGTCGTGTTCTTGTTCAAGTCGTGTTGTCATTGTACCCCTTATTAGTGGTATGTCTATTGATGTGAATAGGGCAGTGATATCAAACGATATCATGATCGTTGTTGATGGGTGGTTTGTACTTCATACTGTGTGGTAATACCTGGTTCCTGAGGTATCCATGTAGGAAGTAGAGTTGTTCGTGGGTTGCGCTCTCTCGTTTGACGTAGTTTTCCCATTTCCTTGCCAGTTTGAGCGTGCTGCACCCGTAGGTCTCTAAGGCTTTGGAGTAGATCTGTAGCTCGGGTTGTGGGTGTTGAGGTTGGTTGGCTCAACAAGCTGGTTTGTTGTTCCGCGGACATTTCATGACCGTGTTTGGTAATATCCTCAGTGCAGCCTCAGATGAAGCATCGGTGTGTGTCTGGCTAAGAGAAATGAAGTTCTGCATTGATGTTTTTGTGTGTAATCCCTATCATGCCATTGAGAAAATGGTTACAACGTTATTTTTAGCAAGAGCAGACTTTTCCATCAACTCTCAATTCTCATTAAAAATATTAAAGATGTGAATGACCCAATGGAGCTAAATATACCTTGTATCAATGTCAAGGTAGCCGCTTAATTTTATGACCATTTTCAAATCCAAATATTCCAAGCCGAGGGTTGTCATTGTTTTAAAAATGTTACACCGCGCTTCCATTCCCCATACATCGCTTCCAATCTTTGCTGCCATGTTTTGATATGATTGACATGCTTTTGTTGTTATAGCTTTGAAATGTTTTGAGCCAATGCTGCTCTTGAAATTTGCTGCAGGAGCAACAGCAAAGGAGGGCTGACGTCTTTAGAACTGAAATGCCGGCATTCCAAACATTCCCTCAGGTAAAGAAAATATCAGAAATCCCTGAAAGAAAGTGGCCGAGCAAGGAAAGGCAATTTCACATCCATAAGTCCTGGATTTCAAATACAGTTATGAGATTGCTGGTATATGGGTAACACGGCATTTTCCGACTTTTAAATATATAGCATAAGGATCCAAGACACAATAAGTTTACAGAAAATTCCATGCAGTTTTATTTCATTACACATAACACCTTTCATCTTTTTTATATCTATCTTTGTATCATAGCTGGAAAGACCTTGAACATGCCCCTGTAATATAACTTGCAAAACGGCAAATAAATCTCAGGAGGGTGCCTAATGCATGTAATCATGGGAATAGTTTTGTTACTGCTCTTCCAAACTATAATGTCTGAATGTTGAGGATTTGCTTATAAGAAAATACCCTGTCTAACAGCTAAGAGCTAACGTGAGCCTCACAACTTCTGCCACTGGATATGATTTAGGGAGTCATTAGTTTGGAGGCCTTAGAAGGACAGGGAAAGACAGTGTCTTATAATGTTTCTGGCTAATATCTTGTCTTTCCAAACAGTAAACACTCATTCAGTAGCACAAGAGCACATGCAGCATAACAGCTGCATGCATATTTGTCTCGCAAATTTTTGTCATAGGAATTCCTATTTATTGCTATTCCAATGTACTTTATGTTCCTTTCCTAAAGAACATGCCCAAGATGAGTGAGAACAAATATGCCAGTACTTGGCACCAGCTCCTGGCACCCACTCCCTCTGGTATATGCACTAGCCAACCTTCCTGTTTTTTAAAACCAAGTTTCAGATAGAACAACATGTGAAGCAGCAAATAGTGCAAAATGTCTGTATACCGAAAGAGCTTGACTTCCTCAGCTGCTTCCATTTCTGAAGGCAATGGCACAGCCCCATCAGAGGATGCATCAGCAAGGCTATCTCCCTCATCCTCCACCAGTGTAGAGACATGCACCTCAGTGGGCACTTCAACTAGACTAGACCTGGGAGCACGTTTTGGAGAGGACATTGTTGACACGTCTCTACAGTTGACTGAGGAAGATCTCAGGAAATCAGACACTGGCCATCTACTCGGTGCCAGGCAGCAGATGACCCCATGATGTTGTCAATTGATAACTTTGTGAAAATGCACAGACATAAGAACAGAAGGCAGGTTTATCAGACATATTTGGTGAACTGAGTTGAAGGTTTCAGAAGTCCAACAACTTTACCAGTACTGCATACCATAGAAAGTCAGGTCCAGAAGAATATTTGGTGGCTGCTGGAAATGAATGTGGATCTGCTCACATTATTTTATCTGACGGTACTCAGCGTCAATAGCAAGGCAACAAGGGAATGAGGGAAATCAACTTTAGTCCAGGTATCCCTTCTTTTTAGAGGAGCGGACTGGTGACAGCAGGTACCCACAATGCAGAGGAAGGATACAAGAAGCACCAGAAGTTTTTTCTCATACTCTCCAGGGGTGCCTGACTCCTCTGACTCTACTGTACCTGCAACACTAAATGTTTCCTTAAGGCAATGACAATCTCTGTCAATGATAATATAAGCAGCACACAGATGAAAAATTGCAGCCCCTTATGGAGTAGAGAGAAAAACTTAACACAGGTCCAGTCCAAGTTGCTTTATTGCTCCAAGTATCTGTTCAATGAGGCCTATAGTTCATGAGGCCTCATGTCTTCTGGGCTGTTAATGGGATTTGGGACAATAAGTACTACATTCCTTTCATGCCATGCAAGTGCCAGGCAATGACCATCTCCAATTATATTCTAATCATCTACTGTTGATGATTAATGGCAATGCTATCGTTAAATATATCACTGTCAATATATGGGGCTATTACTGGGCAGAAGCTGAATTAGATCAGTATTCGTAATACTAAGCTACAAGAAGTGGTCAAAGACTAGTAATTATGCAGTCATTAATTCATCTCCTGATTCCCTAATGTCTGTTCACCACCTACAAGTCACAAGCCAGTAATCAGGTGGAGCATTCTCCACTTACTTGGGAGACTATGGCACCAAGAGCAATTAACAAGCTTGACAACATCCAGGACAAACCAGCCCACTCAATTGACTGCTTATCGATAGCTTAAATATTTTCTCTCACTTTCACCATCACGCCGGGGCAGCAGTACTATCTGCACGATGCACTGCAACAACTCATCAAGGTTGTTGTGACAGGACCTTCTAAACCGGTGACTTCTGCCATGGAGAAAGTCAAGGGCAGTCGTTCAATGGAAGACTATCACCTGCATGCTCCTCTCTATGCCACTAAGTGTTGGATGTGGATGTACATCAAAGTTCCTTCATTTTGATGGGTTGAAATCTGGAAACGACTTTCCTAACAGCACTATGGGGGCTTGCTACACCCCATTGACTGCAGCAGCTCAAGAAGGTAACTCCTTCTCCCCACTAGAACAATTTGGAATTGGTAACAAATGCTCGCCTTGCTGCAACACTCACATTCCATGAAAGAATAATGAAGGAATGATCATCCATTGTCCTTTTCCCCTCACAGAGCCAAGCCAAAGCTGACCATCTCATTGCTTAAGCTTGAATAAGCTTCCAGTTTCAAAACTGTAGAATTTACATCTAGACATCAATTGGTTAGAAAAACCATTGCAGTTGCTCACCATGAAAATGTACTTACTGACCTGTTTGGTAGCTCAGCATCCCACCTACCCGTCTAATGAAGCTATACCTGGTAAAGGAACCAAATTGATTTACCCATTACACAAAGGCTAAGGGCAGCAGTAGTCTATATCGTCACTGCCAGTGTAACATTGAGAATTGACTGAAGCTCCTCCTTCGCACTGCTGGTTAATCATATAAGTGCTGAGGAGCCTGAGTATGTTACCAGGTACCAATGCTACCTTACTGATCCATGACCTAGTGTAGTATCTGTTAAGTTCACCATCTTCTGCCATTTGCATTTCTAATCTCCTGCCCTCCACTGCAGGATGTGCAGTAACTGCTTTCTATCCATCTTCAACTTGAAACTTTTTTGCAATACGCATTTCCGTCACGACTAAGATGACATTTAGAAATCTCAATTGCTAAACACATAGGCATCAGGTCTGGCTGGCAGTGAAATGGCTTTTCAGTGATTTGCCTAGATCTGCAACTCTGACAAAGCCGTGGCAAATGAATTAGCCTTTAGCCATTGATGCCTCAGACTGAAATTCCTTCCTGAAATGCATTCATCTCTTCATCTTCCTCTTTTAGAAGAACACCTTAAAGTTGAACTCTTGAACTAGGTTTTTGGTCACACCTTCCTGTTTCCTTCTCTGGCTCAGCAATGATCATTTCCTTTGTGCTCTCTGAAGCACTATGGAAACTGACTTTCCATACTAATGTTAATGTATAACTGAATATGGCTATCATTATTACTAACATCCCAGTATTTTACATTTAGCTCAGTAAGGTTAGGAGTCTGTCTGCATTGCGAGAGGCAGGTGGGTCAGTGAGTAAGTATAGGTTTTTTGGTTTGGCTTACTTTTCAGAATCAATAATGGACTATCACCAACTCTAAGCAGCTGTGAAAAAACACAGGTTGCAGTTGTTCCCAAACTTGAATCAATCACTGTAATGTGTACGGTAATTGAGGCCACATTATATGAATGCATTGCTTTAGATATCGCTACCCACAGTTAACTTCTTTCCTACTGGAACACAGAGTCAACATTCACTTCCCTGTTCACCACGATGCGCAGTCATCAAACTCATTCTGTGAATAGCATTGTCACACAAGTCCATTTCTGCTCCTGCCTGAATAGAGGGGTTAAATGCTTATATTTGGGCTAGGATGCAGGAGTCCCAGATTGTTTCCAAGCCACAAATCCACTCAAGGAGGGAGGAGGATGGGGTTGGTATTTGGGTGGGGGTGGAGAAGGTGTCCAGCTGCAGGCACCAGGTAGACTCTTGAAGCTCAAAAGCAATCAGATGCCTTCCAGCTTTGGAGGGGTGCACAGCTATAGTCCAAGGCACGTAATCGAGAGAGTGGTACACCAAGAAAGCATTCTTCCAACAACTTCCTTAAAAGATAAAATTAAAATACTGAAGGCCAGCAGAGCATCACTGTGGTAGTGAGCTACATGAAGGGGTGATTTTAGCCAATAATCCCACTTCAGTACACATGGAATGCATGTTGTTCAGCTGACGGGAGGTGATGGCCAAGTGGTATTATTGCTGTGCTGTTAATCCAGAGAGCCAGGTAATGTCCTGGGGACCTGGGTTTAAAACACGCCGTGCAAATGGTGGAATTTGAATTCAGTAAATATCCGGAATTAACAATCTAATGATGACTGTGCCGATTGTGGGAAAAACCCATCTGATTCACTAATGTCCTTTAGTAAAGGAAACAACATTCTTACCTGGTCTGACCTACATATGGCTCCAGACCCACAGCGACGTGGTTGATGCTTAACTGCCATCTGGCAAATAGAGATGGACAATAAATGCTGTCCAGCCAGCGACGCCCTCATCTGCTGCACTGGGAACATAACCTGCCTGGCTGCCTGCCTTATGCTGGAGGGAACATTAGCTGACCTCAAAACCCACCTTGCCTAAAACTGCTGGCAAGGTAGACAGAGTCCGGAAACTGCCATGTTCATCAACAAGTGTTGTTTCTGACCATGAATGGACCTAAACTGCTTAAAATCTCTCCACAACAAAAGGAGTTGATCTGCTGACGAGTAAAACAAATCAATGATCCAGTCATCTTGGTACTTCCCTCTGGCTCTTTCTGCATCTGGATTTACTGCCACACTGTCTTTACTGCAATAGATTAATCTATTGTTCAGAAATGTTATGACACACCACTGAAGCAGATGGATCTTTAATCCGGGCATCCTGGCTCAGAGTTAGGGACAATATCACTGTGCCTCAAGAGCCCCCTGTCCTGCTGCTGTATTTTGGATATGATCAGGTAATTTTCCTGTAATTATCAGGACTATAGCAGCAATAGGATATCTGACTGCAAAAGCGGCAAGCAGAAAACAGCACAAGCCATTACACCAATCGGGAAGACACGACCTACAGACACAAATGCTTCCATTATATGAACTTTATATAAAAGGGGGCAGTACAGTTGCTCAGTGGTTAACACTGCCACAAGGTGCCATAAAGTGCCAAGAACCCCAATTCGATTCCAGCCTCGTGCGACTGTGTGCAGTTTACACATTCTTTCTGCGTCTGAGTGGGTTTCCTCTGCATGCTCTGATTTCCTCCCACAGTCAAAGATGTGTGGGGCGGGTGGATTGACTATGCTAAATTTCTCCATAGTGTTATACAAGCTAGGTGAGTTTGCCATGGGAAATGCAGTGTTATGGGATTAGGGTGGGAGAGTGTTGGGATGCTCTTAGGAGGGTCTGTACAGACTGAATGTGTTGAATGGCCTCTATCTGCACTGTAGGGTTTCTCTGATTCTATGAAATTAATTTTCATAGATTATAATGCAAACTAATTAATGAAGCATGTATTGACTGAAAACAACAATATGTACATTCCTCTCCAGACTCTGTGCTGTGATTAAACTGCAATCACATTGTATGGTATTACAAAGTAGGTCACATAACATGGAGGACTTCATAATCCATGTACAACAATAGACATAAGCCTGTACTGTAGCCACAGTTCCTTCATTCAAAAGCGTCCATGTGGAATGGATAATTATGTGCATTCGTATTTATCCCATTTTGCCTTTCAAAATGTTCTTGCTACAATGCCAAGCAACTGGGCATTCAGTGAACTGCAGCTATCCCAGCTGTCATACTGTGAGGAATATATGATAGAGGCCCCAAAGTTTGAATGCTCAATGTCATTTTATTGAAGTTTCTGAGGAAAGACAGACATTACATGCCTGCTAAAATGCTACTGATAGAGGTAGGTTCCTCTATGTTTCTAATGATGCCTGAGCTGCCATTTTTGAGACTGTTTCACAATTGCCTGAGTTTCACAGTTGGGAATGTGCTGTGAGAGTGGGGAACTTGAACAAGAGGGAAAACAATCCAACATGTATAAATACCCAATATAAATGTTTCCACTTGAAAACTGAACATTATTCAGCATCCTAAGCATCACAGTCACAATCAAATGCATAGCGAACAAAAGCTGTAGGCAGATAGAAACAAGGTCATAGTGGAATACTGACATCCCTGTATGGAACTACATAAACTACCAACAATAAAATGTAAACCTAGTTTAAACACTGCTTTCCTGGTAAATTCTGTTAAAAAGAATTAGAGACAAGGATACTGTGTCAGAGGCCAATTTATTCCCTTCACCCACTCTCACACATGAATAGTCAAGCTATGTGCTTCTAAAACAGGTTCTGGTCCAAATGTGCCCTGTTCATGCTGAGCGGGTTGATCTGCTATAGTGATGTGTGCTTTTACCTCCAGTGGGATACTGATGCCCGCTAAGTCAATACTTATTGCCAGCTCCCATCACACAAGAGCTAGGTATGGCTAACACAATAGTAAAAGCTTCAATGGGTGTTTACAAAGCTCCTGGTACATACATATAATGCAGCCAAAGGCACTTCAGTGTTCAATGTTAAAGTAGTACAAATCACACTCTGATCAGTGCTTCATGTCTTGAGTGACTCTAGTTAAGGTAAAGACTGAAACTGATGTACTGTCAGGTCACATGCTACAAAACTGTGTGATATTATACTTAAAAGTATATTGCATAGTGCTTGGGAGATATAATGCATCACACGTGAGGTTACAATCTTGGCATTTCAACTAGTGTCTCAAACACAGAAAATGACATTTCTTCCAGATTTTGAAAGCCTTAGCAAAAACAATTCAAATAAAATAGTTTCATCTCCCATCAATATTAATTGATTCAAATCTTACACTTTTTCACCAAAACCACAAAACAAATACAAAAAAAAATTCAGTATATGCAACCCTATGACCCTGTCCTTCTCCACTCCCTAAGGCCCCCAAACTATTTGATTTTCCTGTTGTTTAATTTTACCAATGCCTAGTTTGGAGACACTGAGTTAGTTATATAACTTGATTGTTACCAAAGTGGCCTTGCAACCTGTGATCTTCTTAATGCACAGGGTTTCATTTTACATGAGTTAGTGTTTAGTTTAATTACCAAATCACTGGAACAATTCTAAAGTAAATATCAACGAGAGTCAAGTTATCTAGACACCAAATTTGTGTAAATGACACTGGTTCAGTTTAGGAAACCTGGTTGGGTGGATGAGTGACTCTATAATTCAATGAAAGGAGTTATTCAACAAGTTGTGATTCTTCTGAAAAAAGTTCAACTGAAGTATTTTGTTTTTCTCTTTGCTGCCAGACCTACTGAGTATTGACAGTGCTTTCTGTCTTTACTTGTGAACAAATCAATGCCATCAAAGCCGGGATACATTGTCAAAGCTAGTTCTGTGGATGTCCAACTAGAGGTATTCATAATCAGAACGCAGTGTTTACAAAGTTGCAGCAGCTGGGTTTGGCTATAAGGCCACTGAGTTGAAAAATGAATTATAATCAGTGAAATATTAATGTGGCTGCATCAGGAAATGTCCAAGAAATCATTGAGTTTTTGGAAAAAAGATACCACTGAAAGAGAGCCACTCAACATTGCGTTCTATCAAATTCTTTTACATTATAGTGTTTGATCATTTTTCCTAGTTTTAATGGTGTTGCCCTGTTTTAATTATTGATCACCACTTTCCAAACGCAAGCCAACAATTCTCAACCTGGGACTGCCTACCCTCCTCTCCACCCCCGCCAGCCCACAAAGCTGCTTCCAAAGGGATTGTTGGAAGAGCCTGTGGGTTGTGCATTGCTATCACAGCCATTTAGACCTTCACCATGGTGAAATGCCCCACCTAGTGGCTTCACCTAGAACTGGTAAAGCCAGTCAACAGAAAACGCAGGTTTCATGTGTTGGCGGTTGATGAGTTTCCACAGAGTTCAGGCAAACACCTCAGTAATCTGGAATCGTTTTGTGTTTCAATATCTTTTGCTAAAGTGAATTGGGCAATGTTTTAATTTAAAATGCCTCCCATTTAGAGCTCTAACTTTACAAGAGCTGGCTTTGTACTGTTCGTTGTTAGCAAGCCTTGCTCTGAGAAATGAGGTTTTACTGGATATATGGATCTCAATGACAGTAAATTCATAAATGCAACAACACATTTTTAAAGAAGTCTGTTCAGGCCTCACTGAAAGCATGTATTTGTTGCAGGTTAATTTAAATATATAAGCTAAAGCATTTATTTTTCCATTCTATAACCTTGAAATATGGCAGTAACCTACAGTGTTTTCAGAAAAGGTTTGTTTTACAGGTCTTAGCTTATGAAGTTTTAAATGTCACAATTAAATACAATGCTTGGCATTTGTGACATATTAAGTGAAAAAGAAGTCTGAAAATAAGAAACAGCATAAATTATTTTTGTAATATTTTGATGTAAAAATTTACATTAGATCACTAATGATAATTATCTGCTATCAAGATACAATGAAAATGCTGCCACATCAGTGGGAATGTAGCTAACCCAGTGTTTGTTTCAGGTTTCAGAATGTTCAGCTATGGTTATTGAGCCGTGGGAAATACAGTTACCAAGGAGAATTGGCAGAAATATGATGTTACATAAGAAAGATTGAAACTAGGAGAAGGAGTAGGCTGTTGGATCCTTCAAATCTGCTCCACCATTCTATATGTTTGATGCTGATCCTCTATTTTCATGTCATATTGCCTCTTACTCCCCAGACTCCTGGTTACATTAAACATCTAAAACTGTACATACCTCTTTCTTGATTATATTCAGTGACTTGGCCTCCCCAGACTGCTGTGATAGAGAATTCCACAGGTTTACTGAATAATGAAGAATATTTTCCACATCCCAGTCCTAACAGCCTACCCAGTATCTTGGGGCTGTTTCGTTGGTTCTAGACTCTCCGCACCTGGTCTGCTTAGCCCTGTTTGAATTTTGGGTTTTGGGTTCTCTCTCTGCAGCTATTTTGAATGGGAACCTTTAGTTCAGTTATGTGTCTTTCTCAAGTTGTGCTCAAGAGAGGAATGGTAAGAGCATTGATGGAGCAAACTTCCATTGTTCTGCAGCCCAAGTGCCAATTAAGTTTTGTAAATGAGCTTCACCATGAAAGCTATTTTTAAAAACGTTTTTGCATTCTTGATTTACACGTGTTAAGCGTTATGTTGTAGATAAACATTCTTGTCGACATCATGGCCCACAAATAGCTGAGGTATCAGGCAGACAACTAGCTCAAGGAGGCTCGAAGGCCGCTTTGTTGAGAAGCTACGCATGGTTTGCGACAAACGACAACGCGTCCCAGTCGCGAACCATTTCAACTCTGCCTCCCTCTCTCTGGACAACATGTTCATCCTGGGCCTCCTCCAGTGTCACAACGGCACCACCTGGAAACTGGAGGAGCAGCACCTCACCTTCCGCCTTGGAAGCCTACAACCCAATGCTCTCAATGTGGGCTTTACCAGTTTCAGAATCTCCTCACCCCTGGCCTCATCCCAAGACCAACCCTCCCTCTCATCCCTGCCTCCTTAACTTGTCCATCTTCTCGCCCACATATCCGCTCCTCCCACCTCACAGACCAATCCCCACCACTACCTACCTGCTATCACCATCCCACCTACCCTTCCCAGCCCAACAGTCCCCCTCTCTATTTATTTCAAACCGCCTTTCCCCTCCCCCATTTTGGAAGAAGGGTCCTGACCGAAACGTCAGCTTTTCTGCTCCTCTGATGCTGCCTAGCCTACTGTGTTCCTCCAGCTCCACACCGTGTTGTCTCAGACTCCAGCATCCACAGTTCTTGCTATATCTTAGCTCAAGGTTGAGCTTTCCCTAAAATGTCACTCAGAAACCAACCACAAACAATAATTCTGCCAGTTGGTCCCTGCTTAGCAACTGCTTCTGAAATGCCAACTTGGTTCAGTTGGCAGCATTGGTCATCTTTGAGTCCTATGCTTGTTCTTTGAGCTGACTTCAGAAAACTGACTGCATAACCGCAATTGACCTTTCAGTGTGGTACTGGGGCACTGCTGAAATGTTAGGTATTAAACCAATGTTAGCTGACTCCAACAGTTGACCTGCAAGGTTGTTTTTTTAATCTAATAAAGCAGCTGCCAACAGCCCTTCATCAGCAATTACACTTAGATGGGCCAGTCATCTTGCTGTTTCTGATGAAATCTTGCTATATTGCCACAACTGCCTTTCTGACAGTAATTACGCTTCAATAAATTCATTTCATGGTAGTGGCCAAGATGGCGGCAGCGTAGCAGTGCAGCATGCGGGCTCCTGCCCAGAGTTCATCTGCTCCATCCACTTTTATGTTTTTTTTCTTTAATAGCTCTTTCCTTTCTTACTTTAGTCTACTTAACTTCTGTGGAGAGATCGGTAGCTTCACAACGTCTGGCACATCTGAGGCAGGGTTTCTTACCAGTGTCAGTGGCGGACGGAGTCGATTTTGGTGCAGTGCAGAGGAGACTGAGCCCAGCGCGGGGGAAGAGTGAGCCCAACGTCAAGGAGATTGAGACAGTGTGGGGGACCTGTGGAAGGGCAAATCCCGACGCGGAGGAGAACAAGCCCAACACGGGGGGATATTGAGCCCACCAGGTGGCGATAGAGGTTCCCCAGCATCTGCAGAGGAGGAGATTGAATCCTTGTGGGTGGTGTGAGAGCAACATGGCTCAGCACTTGACAACCTCTGTAATGTTGAACTTTTAGCTTTTGTTTTGTTTTGTACTTTATACTTAGAAGCACTTTAACATTGAATGTTCAAACTTTATTTCCTTATTTTTCTACTTTGTGCCTAAGATTTTGAACCTGGGTGCCTTCGGACTTAAGATGGTGCTGGGCATTGCAAATTTGTACATGTTTCACTGTACTCATCTATCTTAGTGCTTGAGCATGCGTGACAATAACATTTAATTAATGAATCATCGTTACCATATATCTAAGATATGCTACAAGATATGGTATAAATATAACACTTTTCTCACCTCCTCACAACAGAACTCTTACAATTAGAAAATCACTTGAGCAAACTGACATTTTCAGCAAAGGTCTGATCAAATTATTCTCCTGAAATCCTTCCTGTTTTTGATCTCCTTCTCCTGCCTTTTTGAGTTCTGGCCTTCTATTACTTTATTTATTCTCAAATGAGGTGTGTTTCATAGTGTTTCAGTATCACTGCTGGAGTTAAAGGGATTCTGTAGGAATATCAAGTAGCCTGCTAGCGTTCTGAAGAGAAATTGTGGCTTAAGTTTACTACAAAATGCACAAAAATCACACAATGTGGACCTTGTGGTTGTTACACTATAACAACGGAATTGAGTCTCACTGATCTTCCTCTGTGGTGATAGTGCAAAATCATTAGCAAAATCTGTTGCAATCTTGTCTGACCTGCATGCAGATTTACAATTAACTGAAGGCTAAATATCACACAAAAAATAACTTGCATCTGCAACTTCCGACAGTGTTTGTATGTGGGGAGACAAAACTGGGGAATATCCAATATGGTATCAATTCTAACAAGCTGTCATAACCCGACAGCAAAAACTAGAAATCAGATTCAAACAGAAACTGCCAGCACTTCATTAGCCCCACTGCAAAAGCAAGAGAAATGTAGAGCACATCCTGAATAAAGGATTGCCATCTAATAGATTAGGTAGCTCAGCCATTCCCTATTCCAATTTTCATGAACATGTGCACTAATAACGCTTGACAATTGCATTTCTTATTTCTTATAAAAAATGGGAAACCCAGTCACTTTTCAAGGCCCTGAGAAATAGGATTTCTGAATTATTTGCTCTGATATACAAATGGACAGGCACTTTCTTTAGTAAGATAAGATTTGCTCATTTAATCTTATTTGCACTTTATAATTCTAACTCCAAATAAAGGGGGAAATACTAAACAACAGATTCCACTCCACACACCATATTAGCCAAAACAGCCAACCTAAACACTAAAAAAACATGCTTTTTTAATCCTGCATTCAGGATAGAGAATTTACTGTGAGTCCAAGCCAATTTATTTTCCAGTGAGCACCAGCATTTTTGGGTTTTCCAGCACAACAGCACTGAGAGAACATTCAGCTAAGTGTGCAGCAGCTGCAATATAATAAAGAGCTTGTTACTCCACAAAAATAGCTAGAAGATGTTACTGTGACCTTTTAAGTTAATAATCCAAGAAGACATGTATACAGAGAATGAAAAGACTGTGGACGCTTGTTTGAAAAAAAACAGAATCTGTTTTCTTCACACGAACACAGCCTTACCCTCAAAGGAAACGACTGTGGAATTATCAGGGGGGAATGATACTGCCTTAACATCACTAAGAACAAATTCACCAACAAATCGGAGGTCACTGTCGCTTTTTTTTTAAAAAAATGAATCCATCAGTTGAAATCTTAGCAACAATCTAAGCAGCATCTGCCAGAGGCTGGCAATATGTCGAGCGTGAGGTGGGTGTTGAATTGAGACTGGAAGTCACACCTGCCTGATAATATGTTTCAGGGTCAGTCTAAAGGTTCCACACTAATCCTTGTGATCTTATCTCGCAAATCTACGACCAACAAGCTCCTCCTTATCAGCAGTATCAAGGCACCGTTGCATTGATCTGCAAGTACTTCTCCTCTGGCAAAACAGTCTAGAAATGCACTTGGCAGCTTCTGCTGTGATAACTTGTCTTTTCTGGGTTTAGACTATAAATAATTGCTAAGAGTATTAGCCTTGTCCTTGTGGCCACTTGGTCTGGTCGAAACAGGCTTGTGTAGTTTAGGGCAGCTATGACTGACATCTTTGTTGACTTAATTTTTAATCAGTGGGTATATGATTAGCTTCAAATTTAATATGGATCAATGGCCAGTGATATGACCTAAGGGATAAGGATGTGGAAATTACCTTCTCCGCAATAGGGTATTTGAACCTGTTCTCACTAAAGGTAGTCAGAGAGTGATTAATGATTATACATCTGCTCTGTTGAGATTTAATCTGTCACAATCATGCATAGTAGAACCAGATGCTTTTCTTTGGCTTGTATAGCTATGGTAGACTTACACAGAATTAGAAGCATGCATTTAAATGTAGTTTCATAAAAATAAGAGGAAACCTCTGAGATTTCAATTGCAATAGAAATGTAATTATTCTGATTTCTGAAGCATGTCTTGACTTTGTGTTTAGTCAAAATGTCTTTACTACAAAACAAAACCTGACTGAACACCACTTTTCCAGAACCATTAAACACTTGGCTCCTATTTAAATCTTAGGTTTGGTGTGTGGGGAGGCACTCCAAGGTAAATTTTCAGAGGATTAAATCAGGATATATGAAGTTTCTGTAGCAAGGCTCCCAAACACACATTTATCAATTATTCAAAACACAATTGAGCATTTACCTTGTACAGAGATACTAAGCAGGATCTCCTTGATGATAATAATAATAATAAAATGTGAGGCTGGATGAACACAGCAGGCCAAGCAGCATCTCAGGAGCACAAAAGCTGACGTTTCGGGCCTAGACCATTCATCAGAGAGGGGGATGGGGAAACCAAGCGGAGGCTTGGAGACCGCTTTGCAGAACACCTCCGCTCAGTTCGCAAAAAACAACTGCACCTCCCAGTCGCAAACCATTTCCACTCCCCCTCCCATTCTCTGGATGACATGTCCATCATGGGCCTCCTGCACTGCCACAATGATGCCACCCGAAGGTTGCAGGAACAGCAACTCATATTCCGCCTGGGAACCCTGCAGCCTAATGGTATCAATGTGGACTTCACCAGTTTCAAAATCTCCCCTTCCCCTACTGCATCCCTAAACCAGCCCAGTTCGTCCCCTCCCCCCACTGCACCACACAACCAGCCCAGCTCTTCCCCCCCACCCACTGCATCCCAAAACCAGCCCAACCTGTCTCTGCCTCCCTAACCGGGTCTTCCTCTCACCCATCCCTTCCTCCCACCCCAAGCCGCACCCCCAGCTACCTACTAACCTCATCCCAACTCCTTGACCTGTCCGTCTTCCCTGGACTGACCTATCCCCTCCCTACCTCCCCACCTATACTCTCTCCACCTATCTTCTTTACTCTCCATCTTCGGTCCGCCTCCCCCTCTCTCCCTATTTATTCCAGTTCCCTCTCCCCATCCCCCTCTCTGATGAAGGGTCTAGGCCCGAAACGTCAGCTTTTGTGCTCCTGAGATGCTGCTTGGCCAGCTGTGTTCATCCAGCCTCACATTTTATTATCTTGGAATTCTCCAGCATCTGCAGTTCCCATTATCCCAGGATCTCCTTGATGCCTGGAAATGTAAGATTGGAATAAGGTTGATCTTCTGCAGCAAAGTCTAGTATTGGAGTTAGGCAAGTTCACATTGATCATATTGGCCTATCCCCACTGATTCGGTAATTCCCAAATCCTATTCCAGATAGACCAGGTCCTCTTTTGGAGAGACATATCAAAATCTTTAATCTTAAATGGTGTGGTTTTCATTGCTTACATTTCAGTAACATCCTTAACTGAAATTGGATAAAACAATGAACTGATAATGCTGGAGACCTGAAAACAAAAAAAGAACAGAATTTGCAGGAGAAACATAGCAGTCTGTGATAGAACAAATGTTTCAAGCCCAGTGTCCTGTTCTCCAGTTCTAAAGAAGGGTCACTGGACTCAAAACGTTAACTTCTTTCTCTCCACGGAAGTTGCCAGACCTGCTGAATTTCTCCAAAAATTTCTTTCCATTAAGGAACTGGCAGAGTGGTCACTAGATAAAGCTGTGAGACAATAGGAAATGTGGTGGTTGAGACAAACAGGCCATGCAACCTTCCCTTTAATACGCATCCCATCTGTGGCCATCCATCTGAAGGTGCAAAACTTGGATTCATTTTAAGGCAACCAACAGCTAGGATTCCAAAGCATTAACAAACAATAGTGCAGGGATGGCCTGATGAAGGAATGGCAGATAAGCAAAGAAAGCACAGAATAACCCCATTAAGGAATGGACAAGACCATTGTCATATTGTCTGATTGTCACATTGTCACAGACTAAATCAATTCACTCCCATAATCCTTCTGTGCAGAATGAACACAATTTTATTGATTCCAGAAGGACAGTACCAAGTCTCTCCGTTGTAATTATTGTACAGGAGCGCAATAATTGGCCCATTGGAGGCCTTATGCTGCTACCTTTGTGTATATAATACTATTAAGTTGTAGCTGGTAATGAAAATGTATATAAACTGTGCTCATTTGAACCTTGGTGGAGAAGCACCTGCACCTTTCAGCTTTGGTTCTCTGTATGTATAATGAAGACAGCACTTGACCATTGCAACTGGATTCAGAGTCATAGAGTTTAGCAGCTTAGAAACAGAATCTTCAGTCCAACTTGTCCACGCTGACCAGATATTCTAAATTAATCTAGTCCTATTTGCCAGCATTTGACCCATATCTCTCTAAACCCTACTTATTCATATACCCATCCAGATGCCGTTTAAATGTTGTAATTGTAACCACCTCCACCACTCCCTCTGGCAGCTCATTCCATACACTCACCACTCTCTGTGTGAAAATGTTCTCCTTTGAATTCCTTCTAAACATTTCTCTTCTCACCTTAAAGCTACATCCTCTAGTTTTGGACTCTCCTAGCCCGGGATTAAGACCTTGACTATTCACTCTATCCAAGCCTCTCATAGTGTTATAAACCTCCATAAGGTCACCTGTCAGCATCCGACACTCCAGGGAAAACAGCCCCAGATGAGTCAGCCTCACCCTGTAGCTCACATCTTCCAGTCCCAGCAATCTCCTTGTAAATCATTTCTGAACATTTTCAAGTTTAACAATATCTTTCCTATGGCAGGGAGACCAGAACTGGATGCAGCATTAAAAAAGTGGATTCTGTGAGTTGACATTTTATATCAAGGTATTTCTTAGAGCTTTCATATCAATCTTAAAAGGACGATGTAGTGAATGTACACAGCAAGCAGAAGTTACGTGGAGCTTGGTCTCTTAGGGATGAGTGAGAGTGTTCTAGATCAAACCAAACATGAACTTGCACATTTTGGATCACTCTGTACTTTTATTTGAAAATTCTTAAGCACAGAGACAAGATTTGACGCAGGTCACACACCCAGCTAAACAAAACAAAAACAAACTCTATTTCCAAACAAACAAGAAAGAATTTATCTTAGCCCTTCAATCAGTTTTGTGGGGCACTGTTCAAAGATTGAGCCTTCATGGCAAGAACTCTCTGACATGGAAGTATGACAGGGTTTAATTCTCTTTCACCAACTAAAGGGGGTGATTCTGTAACATTTGGCTAAGCAGGACGCATTACGCAGAAACCGGCCAATGATTTTCATTGGAACGTTGGCCATTAGGTGCACGAGAATGTTCCACTATTCAACTCGGTAAGATTGATTGGTACATCAACTTCACTAACTTGCCTTAATGTCATATTCCAAACCCTTAGCTAATGGAAACTAACCAGTCTTGAAGCCTTGGGTTGTCAAAACAGGTCTCTGAGGAGAAAAATCCAGATTTCTCTCCCCTTTGCGTCAAAATGCTTTGTTTGCCCTTCTGAGACATTTAACGTTGATGTTAATTCATTTATTCTTGATTCTCTCATTAAAGGGAATGGGTTCACGGCACCTACACTATTGAATCCTCTTCAAACATCATGCCTCAATCTCCTTACTCAAGAAGTATTAACCAAGCTTACACAGAATGTTAGAACTGATCAGCCAGTTTGAGGCAGAGCATTTAGATTTGATAGTGATGACCGAGTCATCCCTGGTCACATATTATTTGATGCTGGAAACTAAAAAGAAAAACAGGCATTTAAATATAGCAAGCCAAAGTGCAACAAGTCACATGAATTAATGTTAGAATAGTGACAAAAAAAAATTCATGTCCATATGTGGCTGGGATCAAGGGTTATGTGGAGAAAGCCGGCAAATAGAGCTTAGAAATGTATCAGCCACGGTCATATGGCAGGATGATACTTGATCGGCCAAATGGCCAAATTCTGCTCATTTATCTTATAATATGTCATTGACGTCACAAGACAGAAACAGGCCATTCAATCCAAGCAGTGCATGTCAGCATTTACCAGCTCTAATTGTTCTTGATTGTATTTCCCCAGCTTCATTCTGCAGTGACTTCACTTGACGAAAGTGCAGCACTCTGAAAGCTTGTGAATTCAAATAAACCTACTGGACTGTAAGCTGATGTCGTGTGACATCTGGTCTCATCCTGCAGTTACATCCCTTGTTTATCTGATACAGCAGCAGCCACCACCTCAAATACCCTCCTTCTTCATGGAAACTGGCCAGTTATAGAGTGATACAACATGGAAACAGACCTTTCGGTCCAACCACTCCATGCTGATCATAATCCCGAATTAATCCTGTCCAACTTGCCTGCGCTTGGCCCATATCTCTCCAAACCTTTGCAATTTATACACTTGTCTAATTGTCTTTTAAACGTTGTAACTATACCCAAATCCAACAGTTCCCCTGGAAGTTCGTTCCATATTCAAACCACTTTCTGTGTAAAAAATATTGCTCCCCATATCTTGTTTAAATCTTTCTCCTCTCAGTTTAAAAATATGCCCCCACTCATGGGAAAAGAAACCTGCCATTCACCTTATTTGTACTCCTCAATATTTTACAAGCCTCCTATAAGGTCATCCCTCAACCTCCTGTGAAGAAAGCTCCAGTTTGTGATTCTGCATAATCCAAAGTGGAGGATAGGAAATATTTGTGGCTGTAAGAGCTGCTCCCTTTTTTGTGGTATTTTCTGAGTTTGAGCTGATTTCTTCAAATTCCTCAAGCAGTAATTGCTGTTTTAAATGCTTTTAAATTATTTTGGAACATTGGGAAAAAAACTTATCAAAACATTGACACTTTAAAAAGGAGGAAGAGAAGCAAAGTCGTGACCATGTGGTGAGTAAAACAGTGGGAGAAGTAAACCCACATACTTGTCTGATCCAGCAATAATGAGCTGCCGCAGAAATTGTTGGAGGCTAGTATAATTACAACAGCTAAAAGACATCTGGAGGGGAAGGGTTTGGAGGGATATGAGCCAAATAGTGGCAAATGGGGCTTGATATTTTAGGATATCTGGTTGGTATAGACTAGTTGGACTGATGGGTCTGTTCCAATGCTGTGCAACTCTGTGACTCTATCTAGTGTCGCCTTATAACTCAAGCCCTCCATTCCCAGCAACACTCTGATAGAGCCTTTCAGAGGGCTTTCTAGCTTAATAATATTCTTCCAGTAACAGGCTGACCAGAACGGGACATGGTATTCCAGAAGAGGCCACACCAACCTCCTGTACAACCTCAACATTACTTCTCAACTCCTACAATGACGGCAAGTGCGCTAAATGTCTTTTTAACCACTCTGTCTACAATTGATGCAAACTTTGAAGAATAACATACCTCAATCCCTAGGCCTCTCTGTTCTACAACGGTCATCAGAGCGGGCACCAAGTACAGCAATGTGAATGAGGCTGATCCCAGGAAATATTCACACCACCAACCCTGAGCATGGAGCCCATGGCTTAAGGTAGGCCTGGAGCAGAAAGTCTTGGCTACAGTCTGATCCTTGAATGAAATATTTTTGGCTAAAAAAAGAAGCCAGCCGCTTCTTCAGTGGAACAAGTAGATGACATTGTTCATGTTTGGAAAATGAGGTGATCATAACAATATTTCACTGGTCTGGAAAAAGCATGAAATATGAGGAATGGAATGACGGAAATAATTTTCTACCCTGGTTCTGCCCACAGTTTTATTTTAAAAATCCTTTAACAATTAACTAATTAAAGAATAGCTCATTAATCTCACAACATATTGCATTCTCTTTCAATGTCTTACTAAATGGACCTTCTGGTGAAATATGAGATTCCAGGTCATGAAGAACAGAAAAGACACCCCCACCCTACATCTCCAGCCAAGCCCTCAGGTATGTTTATGGAATGGTTTGTCACTCTCCCTGGCTATTCATAAAAATCATTTCTGCTTCAGTCAGAAACTTCAATCTGTGGAAAGCATTCCAAAAGTCAGGGCAATCGAGATCAGTGTTTTATTTTTCTTCTATCGGAAAAGGCCAAAGTGCACATAAAATGAAGCTATGTAATTCTGTTCCTTGAGGTAGGTATTTCGTAACCAATCTCCAGCTGTTGTATTATGTAACAGCCCTTTTGCTGTGGCAGATGAAAGCCCCCTTTCTTGTCCATCAAAACACTTTTGCCCCTGGATATCTGCCAGGTTGTTGAAGTGTCAATATTTTCACTTTAGTTTCCAGGCAGTAGGGAGGAAGACAATGGTTGGGATGGAGACAAGGTACATGTTTAGCCTTTGCCGAATAGCTTGCCTTTCTTTCATTGTTAACTCTGCACTGGAATTGAAGCAATGTCAAAGCTTAAGCAGGCGGGGTCACTTCATAATATTTAACATTATAGAGGGTACAGATTTGAGATAATTGCCTGAAAGGCCAGAGGTCGGATCTTACTTTAAAAATTATTTTAAATTCAGCCAGTAGTTATTATTTGCATGAAAGGGGTATATAAGCAGCTTCAACCATTTCTTTAAGAATAAAAAAGGATATAGTAGCAAAGGACCCATTGCATGGCTAGATGAAAAGCAGCGGTGTGATTCACTACTTCTTTACAGCAAAATCAGGCTAAATGGGCTGAATGGCCTCTCTCAGTTTTAAATCTTGGTTTTGCAAGCTAAGTGGATCAAAAGTGGCCGAGGAGTTGGTACTGCTTAGGCACTACTGCATGCTGGTTGCACGATCCAGCTGACATGTAGTTCCATTAAAGGCAATATCTTTTCACCTCAGGCATTGAATCTCCCAGTTTTGGATGCCCACTCGCCCATTCCACATCACCACTCATCAAAGAGAATCTTGGGATCCATGTAGACATGAGAATCTATCGAGTCATTTATATGAATGATTTGGATTTGAACTTGGGAGGTATGATGTATAAGTTAGCAGATGATACCAAAATTGGAGGTGCAGTGGACAGCGAAGAAGGTTACCTCAGAGTTCAACAGGATCTTGATTATACGGGCCAATGGGCTGAGGAGTGGCAGATGGAGTTTAATTTAAATAAATGTGAGGTGCTGGATTTTGGAAAGGCAAATCAGGGCAGGTCTTATACACTTAACGGTAAGGTCCTAGGGAGTGTTGCTCAACAATGGGACCTTGGAGTGCAGGTTCATAGTTCCTTCAAAGTGGAATCACAGGTGGAGAGGACAGTGAAAGAGATGTTTGTTATGCTTGCCTTTATTGGTCACTGCATTGAGTATAAGAGTTGCAAGGTCATGTTGAGGCTGTACAGGTCTTTGATTAGGCCACTATTGGAATACTGCATGCAATTCTGGTCTCCCTGCTATAGGAAAGATGTTGTGAAACTTGAAAGGGCTCAGAAAAGATTTACAAAGATGCTGCCAGTGTTGGTGGGTTTGAGCCATAGGGAGAGGCTGAATAGACTGGGCTAATTTCTCTGGAGCTTCAGAGGCTGAGGGGTGACCTTACGGAGACTTATAAAATCATGAGGGGCAAGGAAAGGGTAAACAGACAAGGTCTTTTTCCCGGAGTATGGGAGTCCAAAACTATAGGGCTTAGCTTTAGCATGAGGCAGGAAAGATTTAACAGGGCTGAAGGGGCAACCTTTTCACACAGAGAGGTGCATGTATGTAATGAGCTGCCAGAAGAAGTGGTGGAGGCTGGTACAATTAGAACAGTTAAAAGGCTTCTGTATGGGTGTATGAATATGAAGGGTTTGGATAGACATGGGCCAAATGCTGGAAAATGGGACTCAAAACTATTAGGACATCTGGTTGGCATGGAAGAGTTGGACAGAAGGGCCTGTTTCCTTCTTGTATATTCTAATGACTCTATGACTCTGGTCTTGCAGCCTCTTCCATACTGGTCCCCACCTGACTGAAGGACAGACCCAGCTGACAAGTTCTCTGATCAGAGGTTTTCAGAGTACATTCTATTATAAGTTTTTAATATGCTCAACCTGTCCCTACCTTTCCCTAACCTGGCCAAGTCCCACCACATAAATCATAGCTCCTGGCAGCTAAAATTTGTGAGCAAGCTTACCTCATTCCATTATCTCCTAACAAATATTGACATGGTAGGGGCCTGACGCTGAAATTCTTTAATGGCTCTGTTTGTTCTGCTGTTGCCTTGCTCTCCACCATTAACAAGTCTGCCATTAACAATCCTGAACAACAATCCTTGTCCAACATCCTTGCCAACCACATCCCATCTTCAACTTCGCTTCCCTGTCCGAAGTTCTTGAATTTGTTATCATGTCCATGTTTGGCTCATCTCCCATCAGGATTGTACTTTATCACAGTACCAAATGCGTCATAATCACAAATTACATTCAATTTGACAATGACATTGGTAAACTCTCTCTCCTGGTCCTTCCTGACTTTCAGTTGCAGTCTTTGGTAGATCATACATTCCTCCTCCAACACCTCTCCACTGTGATCAAAGTAAGTGGGAGTAGGCTCAAAGTGTTCCATTTGTATCTCCCAATTATAGTCAGAGAATTGCTTCAATGGCTTCTCTTTCTGTTTCCTTGTCAACACCTCTGGTGTTGAGTATCTATCCTTGGAACCACCACCCTTGCCTTGTCTCATCAGGATTATCAGAAAGCAGTGTTTATTTTTTATGAATGTACCCTCATGATATCTAGATCTAACTCAGCACCTTATTTCTTTTGTTGTCTCTCTCCCACACATACATCCGCTGTTGCCAAATTATCAAATTAAATTACCCAATGTCCAATACTCATGAGAGTGAAGCCATGGTTATTGGTCTTTGATTCAAACTCCATTCCCTAGCTATCGACTCCATTCTTCTCCTTGACAACAGTCTGAGACTAAACTATTCTGTCTCCAAACTGGGTATCGCAGTTAACTCCAAGTTGAGTTTCAGATCATTTATTCAAGTCATCACTCATACTGCCTGCCTTCATGCTTGCAAAATTAATTTTATTCATTCACAAGATGAGGGCAACGCTGGATAGTTCAGCATTCATTGCCCATCTGCAATTGCCCAGGGGGCTGTTAAGAGGCAACCACATTGCTGTGGGCCTGGAGACAGATGTAGGCTGGATTAAGTAAGGATGGCAGTTTCCTTCCCTAATTAGTGAACCAGAGGGTTTTTTCTGATAATTGACAATGGTTTCAATGTTATCATTAGACCCTGATTCCAGATTGTTACTGAATTTAAATTTCACCACCTGCCTTGGCAGAATTTGAACCTGAGTCCTCAGACCATTACCTTGGTCTCTGGTTTATGGAGCTCTGGATAAAAGGATTAACATAATACTATTATGCCATTGCCTCCCATGTTACTACTTGGCATCATGCTAATCTCAGTTTCTCTGCTGTGGAAGCCCTCACCCCATGCCTTTATTACCTCCAGTCTTCGCTACTTCAATAGTTTCTGGTTGGCCAAATATATTTTACCTTCTGTAAATTTGAGGTCAACCAAACCTCTGAAGCCTGTGTCCTATTGTACACAAAATCCTATTTCCCTATTACCCCTCACTGACCTTCATTAGTTCCTAGTCAAGCAACATCTCGATCTTAAAATTCTCATTCTTGTTTATATATTATACCATGGCCTGGCTGTTCCCCATCTTGTAATCTCTTCCAGCCACATAAGCCTTCAAGATATTTTGGATCACCTAATTCTGCTCTCTTGATGGAGTTGCCAACTGTGATTTAACATTTTCTTGGAGGCTTCATCTTGATTTCCCCCCATGCTCCAGCCTTTATCAGCCAACACAACCATCCCTACAATGCATTATCTTCTTATGCCATTTGAAAAGCAAAATTACTTACTGCCTAACTGGGTGTTGCTTGATTTTCAGTCAAACAGCCTCTCAACCACCCATTCCATGCCCCTTCTATTTTCTGTATTTTTAATATAGGTAAAGAGGAAGGTTCAAAGAAAAATGACAAAACATTTAATATCCTGATGGTATTTCTCCAGGGCTGCATACATGAATGAGCTGGAAATTGATCTTCAATATTGGAGAGTCCAGGTCAATCTTGGATGTTGGTTAGCCTATATCTTCAGCATCCCTGATTGTAATCAGTTCACCTTATAATGACCTCACCTTCCACTTCCTAGGTCTTCAGCACTGGAATACCATCCCTACAGCTCACAATTTCACTTTTCTCTGAAAGGTCATTCCTTAAAACCCACATCATTGATAAAATTAGGCAGGTAGCCTCATCATCTCATGTGGCTGGGGTTAAATTATTTTCACTTTTTTCAATGTTCCTGAGAAGCACCTTGAGAAATGTTATTTCATTAAAAGGTCGATATAAATATTTAATCACTGCTGAACAGTTCACTGAGTTTGGTTTATCAGGAGCAGATATTTCGAGTTATAGCGGCTATCAGGCTCAACCCAAGGCAGATATGATTCAGAATCCAAGTCCCAATGAGTACAGGCAACAGCTGAATAAATACCTGCAGGTGGGAAGTCAGGATATAATCTATAAGTCCTTCACTGAAGCAAGGAACTTTGAAAGGCTACAACGATAGAGGAAATATTCACATCAAAAACAATGTCCAGAAACCCTATGCATTGCACATGACATAATTGTTCCACATGTTCATCTTGCAGTGAAACAACACAAATTAATTGCTTGTCTCGAGCCTTGTTTCACCTAATATTAACTTAATTCTTTCAAAGTTTGAGAAAGAAAATCACACTTAAACAAAAGGATATTGTCATTGGTCTGAACTAAGGCATTCGCGCAAATACACAAACAACAGTGAGTCAATTGTCCCCGAAAATTGAGGCAAGTGGTTCAGTAAGGAGAGAACTAAAAACAAAATATCTGCACAAGATCTTCATTAATAACATTAATCACAACTTGATACAAAATATTACATTTACTAGTCAATGTTCCAAGGTATAAACAGAATGTATTGTGTCAGATTTAACTATAAGCAGGTTTCTACTCAGTAGTAATGACAAACAAGTCACGTCACATGAAACAAATTGCACAGATCTCTTGATATAGTGAGCAGTTCTTTGTGGGTAAAGTTTTTACCTGTCTAAGTCCTCTCTCACAACTATTGATATCACCACAAATGAAAGGATTTATTGTAAATGTAGATTAGAAAAACAATCCAAATAATATTGGACCCAGTGCCTTTCCATTGAAACCAAATTTGACAAAACAATTCTGTTGCAATGATAAATATAAATGTGAACATGTTCTGTTGGTTTTAATTGACTCACAGCACAACATCAATATTGAAAAATAGTCCCACAATTAATAGCCTAATCCTTTTAGTGTTCCAAGTCAGAAAGTTCAGTCTCAACCCAAGTGACACTTCAATAAAAAAATGACTGTTGTGCTACACCATCAACAAACAAACAGGTAGTCTGATCATTTATCTCATTGCTACTTGTGGCACCTTGCTGTGCACAACTTAGCTGCTGCATTTCTCTGCACTAGAGTAATGACTACACCAAATCTTATGGCTTCATTGATTATAAATGACTCTAGGATGTCCTGAGGCTGTAAAAGTCATGATATAAACTGAAGTGTTTTTAAAAAGAAATGTTAAAGTGCTCCATAGCCTACCTTGCTTTATGACATAAAAAAACAATTTTTAGCTTGTCTACCCTTCTGCTGAATGCTGGGTATTGTGACATACAATTGCATTTCCTGTAGGCTTACATGACACACAATCAGAGGTATAGATGGAGTGGACAGCCAGAGACATTTTCCTCGGGTGGAGGTAACTATTACGTGGGGGCATAGTTTTAAACTAAGTGAAGGTTGATATAGTGGAGACTTCAGAGGTAGGCTCTTTACTCAGAGAGTGGTCAGGGCTTGGAATGCATTGCCGGAGAGGGTAGTGAAGTCGGCCTCATTAGGACCATTTAAGTGGGTATTAGGCAGGCATATGGATGATAGTATAAGTTAGCGGTGGAGATTAGATAGACCTTAGGTTTAGGGAAAAAGATCGGCACAACATTGTGAGCCCAAGGGCCTGTGCTGTGCTGTACTATTCTATGTTCTATGTCTTAATCTCTATAAGCCTTCAAGCCCAAAAAAATCCTCAAAATCCTGAAACTCCCTACTTCCATGAGGGCTTCTTTCTATGCATAAACTTCAAATATTTAAAATTCAAGCTGACCATCACTCATTGTGACAACTGATATTTGACAATTCCTAATTGACTTCATAACTGCATTTAAACAGTTAGCCTTGATGATGGTCTTATAACATGGGTCACATATTGCCAACTGGTTTTCAGAACGACATTTAAAAAAGTAGGGTGAAACATGTCCCACGTCTTTGATTTCTTCATTCCTTACTAAAAACAAGTTTAAACTGCTTGTAGTGTACCAGCTTATCCATAATATTAACATCAACACAGAATATTGAGATCTCGAAAGGTCCACTGAGTTATACTCGGGTGCTTATATTGTTCGAAACGATCCAAAACAAAAGGTGTCTTGTGTTGTCATCTAACATCATCTTAAAGAATGCCTGAGGCTTAATGGCATGAAGAATGGGTGAAAGATATAATAGAGTCATAGAGATGTACAGCACAGAAACAGACCCTTCAGTCCCTCGTGTACAGGAGGGCCACACACACACGCACACGCACACGCACACGCACACGCACACACACACACACAGATGAAACCTTTAGCTTCAATAGCAACCACACCACCAAACACAAACAGAACTGCATGAAGATACTGAGACAACACGGTGTAGAGCTGGATGATCCTCCAGCATCAGCAGTTCCTACTATCTCTGCATGAAGACACTATTTAAATGAGCCACATCATGCTGCAACACCCCTGATCTTTGGAAAATGGAAGAGGAACACCTCCACAAAGTTTTCACCCACAATGGATACCCAAGAAGTTTCGTACACAGATGCTTATAAAACAAATGACAGTCAGAGGACATGGTACAACAGAAAACACGAGCAACATTACCCTACATCAAACATATATCAGAAATGACTAGCAGGCTCCTAAGACCGCATAAGATCCTGATTGCACACGAACCTATAGCAACACTGCGTCAAATGTTATCAAAGGTTAAAGACCCCATACTGACAGTAAACAAGACCAATGTGGTATACAGATTACCATGCAGTGAGTGCAATAAACATTACATTAGACAAACACGGAGGAAACTGGTGACCGAAATACCAGACACCAGCTGGCAATAAAAAGACTTGAACAATGTTCACTTTGCTCAATACATACAGATAATGAGGGCCATCAGTTCGATTGGGACAAAGTGACTGTACTGGGGCCAGTGAACATAATGCATGCAAGGGTATTTCTGCAAGCCTGGTTGTCAACATGGGACTCCATTAACAAGCATATAGCAATGGACCCCGTATACAGACCGCTTCTAAAACAACAGAACTAGAAGCGACAAGACCATCACACCAGAGGATCATGTAAACCTGGAAGGAAGCTGAACACCAACGCTTCGATTAGAGGTTGTACTGATGATGTTGCCGAGAAAGGTAACAAAACGTCTGCACACCACAGAACAACCGGCTCGGCAAGCTAAGGAACAACTGCAAAAACAACCTGAGCTACAAATTTTTGCTAGGATCTTAAAACCTTTCCTACTTACCCCATCCATGCCCCTCATGATTTCATAAACCTCCAAAAGGTCACCTCTCAGCCTTCAATGTTCCAGGGAAAATAGCCCCAGCCTCGAAGAGTTTATCGGGTTTGAATTGCTTATATAAATATGAAGAAACAGGAATTCCAGGGTGCAAGTTCTACGCATTTTAAAAATTCATGCATATTTATGAATACTGCTGGCTGGACCAACAATTTTATTAAAATCAAAATATTGTGGATGCAGGAAATCTGAAACAAAGAAAGAAAATGCCAGGGGTACTCAGCAGGGTCAGGCAGCAACTGTGGAAAAGGAAACAGTTAATGTTTCAAGTCCGGTGTCACTCTTATTCAGATCTGAAAGAGATTGGGAAATGTTGATTAATATGCTCCTCTGCCTCTGTCAGAAGTAAGATGAACAGATGGTGTGGAGGCCAAGTGAAAACTGAGTATAAATTAAGCTGACCAATGGAGAAAGTGTCCTCTATGCTGACAGGAAAGTAAACAAGACATAAATAGAACAGTTGGGTGGGGGAAAGGAAGAAATTCTAAGGAAAATGGAGGACAGACATAATGTGATCAGGCTTTTACATTGACCAAATTGTTTCCTATACTGCAATAAAGATTGCACTTCAAAAGTGAATGGAGACTTTAAAATACTTTGGAATGTGTGGTGGTCATGAAGGAGTTCTTGCTTTTAATTAACACAGGGAACGCTTGCTGTGGACTGTTAGTACACAGTTATTCTTGGAGTGAAAGTTCTTGATTACATCACCTTGATTCTCTCCGGCAGACAGGAAATTACAGGTGAGCTAATTCCCTCTGAGAGAGGCAGGACAATCAATAACACTCAAGTTTGCCAGACTGCTACAAAGTCCTGCTGATCTAGAATTTAAAACATACAGCAAAATGGACAGATCATAGAATGTAGAGAAAGGGTAAAATATTCTAAAGGGATTCACTGCTTCCATCTGTACAGATATATTCAGAAATATTAAAGGATAAATTGAAAATATGCAATATTGGGACTTCAGTCGTAGAACATCATGACTTCCTCTCTAGATTAATTAATCCCAACATTATTTAAAGATTAAAAGATTTGAGAAACAGGAACAAAATTAAAATCTAAATTTGTAACTAATGTGCAATAGCAGGCCATCCATCAATAGACTTAATTCATAACGTGTCTATTTGGGTCATTTGGTTTATTTTATGTTATTCAGTCTGAACCATCTAAATAGTTAGTTGTACTAACAGGAACTAGGCCATGCTTCACTGGTTTCTGAACCAAGACCCAAGATCAAGGACAAACTCCTATAGGGACTCGAAACATTTGTACATGTGCACCCGCCCCCTCTCTCAAACAATGAACTCTATTGTAAGAATTCACAGTTAGGTTTTCATTTGGGAAACAATTCCAGAAAACAGTTGCAGTTACTTCCAAGATGGAAAAAAAAAACGTGAGTACATTTGAAACATGGATATTCTCATCAACAAGGTGAAATATTTTTGAAATAATTTATTGACTTTAACCTTCTGAGCAAGTAGGAGCTATTGCACTTATGAATGCCATTTTTAGTTTGGAAGGGAAAGAGAAGAAGAATGGTACTTTGTGAGCAGCAAAACTTCTAGTCTTGAAAACCAGTAATACAACTGTAATATCCAGGAGAAAAAGGGGAAGGACGATTTCTTTCTTTCTGTTTAACCAAAGGAATCTTTTTTAGATGATTATGCTTACTTAGTCAATGAGCTTTAACTTCTTAAATGGTGTGACTGCAAAAGACACATACAGACAGGTTGCCTCGAGGCTTTTTTTTTGATTCACTCGTAGGATGTGGGCATTGCTGGTTGGGCGAGTATGTATTACCCATCTCTAGTTGCCCTTGAGAAGCTGGCGTCTTTAACTTCTGCAGTGCATGCAATGCAGATACACCCACAAAGCCATTAGGGAGGGAGCTCCAGAGTTTTGAAACAGTGATACTGCAGTATGGTGATACATTTCTGAGACAGGATGACAAGTGTCTTGGAAGGGGAACTTGCAGGTGGCAGTCTTTCCATGTATTTCCCGCCCCAGTCCTTCCAGGCAGTAGTAGTCATGAGTTGGAAACATACTGTCCTGCAAGCCTTGCTGAATTTCTGCAGTGAATTGTGAAAATAGTATACACTGCTGTGACTGAGTGTTGGTGCTGAAAGCAGTGAATGTTTGTGATGTGGTGCCAATTAAGTGGGCTGCCTAGTCCTGGATGGTATCAAGTTTATTGAACATTGTTGGAGCAGTACTCATCTAGGCAAGCGGACAGAATTCCACCTCACTCTTGACTTGCACCTGGTGGATGGTGGACAGACTTTGGGAAATCAGAAGGGGAGTTCCTTGCTGTGGGCTTCCAATCATCTGACCTGTTCTTGTAGGCACTGTAGTTATATGGCTAGTCCAGTTTCTGATCATGGTAAGCCTCAAGGATGTTGATAGTCGGGAATTCAGCGACAGTAGGTGCGACATAAATGATACTTGCCACTTCTCAGTCCAAACCTGAGTATTGCCCAGATCTTGTTGCATCTGAACAGGGGCTACTCCAGTATCTGAGGTGCTGCAAATGCTATTGACATTGTTCATTCATTGGCGAACATTTCCACTTCTGGCCTTATGATGGAAGGAAGGTATTGATAAAGCAGCTGAAGATGGTTGGGACTAGCACACCACCCTGCGGAACTCCTGTAGAGATGTCCTGGACCTGAGATGACTGATCTCAAACAACTATGAATGAACATAAACAAACTGCTGACTCTCTGTGAATTTTAAAAACTGTACTTTTTTTCTGTAATAACCATGCTACAGATTTGGTCACAGAGCACTATATCTACTCAAGATCTCAAATACACTTAATTAGCATGTGTTTATAAGTATGTAGCTGAATACAGAATATAGCTGGAAAATAAAGCTTTGATTGTGCCGTAAGCCACATATTCCGGAGTTCCATGAGTCACTTGTTTCGAGTTAGAAACTAATATTTTGGTGTACTGAAGGTCTGTTTTCTTGATGTAATTGAGAAACATCACCAAAAATGCTTTTGTATTGATATTTTAAACATTCTTCATGATTAGCATATTGTGTGCTTGCTTCTGTTTTCTGGATTTTCGTCAACATTCACGAGTTTTCTTTTCTTACATATATCTTTCCTTCTTTGGCGTTCAAGGTATGTTAAAACTAATGGCTGAAGCGCAGTAAAGAAGTCAGAAGTACGGATGGTTACTCAGTAGAATAAAGCATCATAAAAACTATTCCTGCAATGCGCCACACCAAAGCAGAAAGAATGTAAATCATAAGCTCAGACATGATTCCAATTTAATTCTCGAGGAGAAACCAAGTTCATGCTCAGTCACCACTCTTGTCTTATTCAGGGGTGAGGCTTTTATATTTAATCAGAATTTGATAGCCAAGAATAATTAGGAAGGAACAAAAACAAAGTTGCTGGAAAATCTCAGCAGATCTGGCAGCATCTGTGAAGGAAAAAAACAGAGTTAATATTTCGGGCCTGGAGACCCTTCCTCAGAACTTCCAGTTTTTTCCTTCACAGATGCTGCCAAACCTGCTGAGCTTTTCCAGCAACTTTGTTTTTGGTCCTGGTTTACAACATCCGCAGTTTTGGTTTGGCTTTTATTAATAATTAAGAAGGACTGTCTTAAGCTTAAAATTTCTTGATGTTATACATTAGCCTGAGTGAGTTTGAGCAAATTATGCTGAAAATAATCAACACATTCTAACAGAGGCTCCTTTGAGCATTTGGGAGCAAAAAAAATCTGAGTGTGTTTAAAACACAAATCAGAAAACTCTGCACATCCACAACAAATCTGCCATCATGCCATTCTCTTTGAAACCACAAGCCTACATGTGCACTTCTTAGATGCTGATACATCTGCTGCATATTTCCAGTTTTTCTTTCTTAATTGATAAACAAAAAGATAACTGACAAGCAAGAAAAATGTACGTACAACAAGTTGAAATGCAGCTGGGTATTTGTCCCGGCGTAGGCAATTAACTGCATTGTATCTGTGTCTGCAGGTAGATTAAAAATAGTTGAATAGTACCACCCACCTTATCATACGCTTACCACTTGGAATTTACTTCCAAATCCTCTTTGATCACTGCCAGGACTAACAGCTTTTGCCAAGGGTCTGAAGAAAGGAGCAAGAACCCATCAACTTGATCAGGTTGAAGAGATGTTGAACGGCACAATCTTTTCAATCTTAAAAATTTCACAATGAATCAATGTTTCCAAACAGAATAACGTGAAATAAAACAGAAATAAACTCAGCACTTGTAAAGCAAAAAAAGTAAAACTGAACCTTTCAACAGAAATTCTTGACAGTAGGGGGGAAGAAAAATCACTGAAATTTTCAGGTACTAATACGTTTGTGTTACTCCATATCTTCCCTTGGCTTTTCTCTTTCTTCGTGTCCTGCCCTGTACAATTTGTCAATTTCAGCAAATAGATCAATGTACTGGAAGCAATTGTAAAATGGAGTATCTGGGTCAGTGGAACATGAAAATAGTTTTGTAACTTATACCCCATCATGATCATTTCCATTCTAATGGAGATGGGGCAGGAGTTCAGGTTGGTCATTTAATCATTAAATTGAAACTTCATGCCTCAGATTATAATCCATTTTCCAGGTTTAACCTGGGAATATCAGGAATCAAAGGAAAGCGAGGATAGCTTCAGGGAGAAGGCTGCCTAAACAGCACTGTTGCCATCCAAAGACAACAGATGCATCCTCCCAGTTCATTAACTAATCGTCTTTTCCGAACTCTGTTTGAAAATCTCACCTCAAACGCTAATTTCAGACAGAATATTATCCTTCCAACAGCTAGTGATTAAAAATCAGCAGCTCACCAACACCCACCATAGCTACCCAAAATTTGATGATCAGCAACCTTTTGCTGAGATTAGAGATCAGACAGTACCTCCCTGAGATCACTCTCATCACTACCTGAGGATATGGTTGGAGATCGGTCACGCTCTGTGATTAGCAAACCAGTTACCTACAAGTTTCAGAGTACATTTCACCCCAGTCCACTTACACAACCATTGGTTCCCTCCTAAACCCTAAATCGCTGCCCAACACATAAACACATGAAACCAGATGGAAGCCATTTAGCTACTCAATCCCGCTGTTCCATTCAGTAGAATCATGGCTAAAATGACCACTGAGAATGCAGGGCTGGTAGCAGCTGTGGAGAGAGAAAGAGAGTTCACATTTCCAGTCTGGTGTAACTCTACTTTGTAATTGAAAGGTGTCAGAAATTTTTTAATATTCTTTGGATAGAGGCAGAGGAAGATTATGGGAGCAAATGGAGTAGAGGCCCAGTGCAAATGACAAAAGTGTTGTTAATTGTGGTGAAAGAAAAAGAGAGATGTGCATTAAGATGTGAAAGTGAGAAAATGTTTCCTCTCTTAAGTAAACAAGACACCAACAAGGCTGTGGGAGGAGAGGCGTTGAGAACATCAGAAAAATGTTAAGCAAGCATAATGTGGTCAAGCTGTGAAGTTATGGAATTCGATATTGAGACCTCAAGACTATAAAGTTGCTAAGCAGAAAATGGGATGTTGTTCCTCAAGCTTGCATTGTTCTTTGTTAGAACACTGCAGCAAGCAGAGGACAAAAATGTTAGCATGAGAGCAAAGTAGTTTATTTGAAATGGCAAGCCACTGAGAGATCAGGGTCATTCCTATGGACAGAACAGAGGTGACCCACAGTCTGAGTCAGTCTTGCCAATGTAAAGCAGACTGCCATGTAAGAAAAGAATACGGTAGACTTGATCGAAAAAAATGCAAGTAAAATGCTGCTTTACTTGGAAGGTGTGTTTGGGGCCTTAGACAGTGAGGAGGGAGATGGTGAATGGGGAAGTGCTGCACCTTCCAATCATCACTGATCTTATTTGTGTTTCACATTCTGCATTCCCACCTACTTTCCATCTTTGAAGCCTAGGCCTAGTAAGAATCAATTATCTTGGCCTGAAAAATCTTCAATGGACCTCACCCGTAGCACCTTCTGTGGCAGAAAGTTCCAATGGCACAAAACCCTCAGAGAAATATATTATCCTCATCTGTCTTGAAAGATAATTACCTTGTAATTGATCCTATAAATAGAACAGTGTCCCCAATTCTGGGCTTACCCACAAAAGGTAACATCCTTCCTGTGCCAGCTTGCCAATGTTATTCGGTAATTTACACATTTCCATAATGTCACCTCTTACTCTTCGAAGCTCCAGTGGAATCGTGCTCAGTCTGTTCAGCCTTACCTCAGAAGAAAACCCGTTCACTTCAGAAAGCTAAAGTCTTAATCAGACTGATATCTGGGCAATGATTCTCCTGCTGGAAACTTGGGGACATGTTAATATTAAAGCTGCACATCATGCGGGCACCCTGACAAAATATTTTCCCTCTATTTTCATAGTATCATAGAACCCCTACAGTGTGGAAACAGGCCCTTCAGCCCAACAAGCCCACACCAACCCATCTCCCTCTAACCCACCTAATCTCCACATCCCTGAACACCACAGGTAATTTAGAATGGCCAATCCACGTAGCCTGCACATCTTTGGGCTTTGGGAGGAAACCGGGGCACCTGGAGGAAACCCACATGGACACAGGTAGGATGTGCAAACTCCACATAGACAGTCGTTCGAGGAGGAATCGAACTCAGGTTCCTGGATCTGTGAGGCAGCAGTGCTAACCACTGAGCCATTATGATTTTACCTCCCTGTTCACAAAATCCATGGCAAAATTGCACAACTACTTTAAATTCTAAAGTTGTGTTAACAATCAAAGCTCTATAAAACCATAAGACCATAGGACACAGGAGCACATGTAAGCCATTCAACCCACTGAGCCTGCCTTTCAATAAAGTCATGCTGACCTGATGATTCTCAACTCCACTTTCTTGCCTCTTTTCTATTTCCCTTTATTTTTCTACAGACACAAAACCTCTCTGCCTCAGCCTTCTGTTTTAAAAAATTCACAAATGCTCTATCCTCAGAGAAGAACTTCCTCATCTGCCTTAAATGGGTAACTCCTTACTCTGGGGTTATGCCCTATGCTCCTAGACTTTCCCACAAGAGGGAACAAGTTTCTCGATGCACCCTATCAAATCTGCTAAGAATATCATATGTTTCAATGAAGCCACTTCTCATTGGACAAAACCAATGAGTTCAAGTCTAATCTACTCAATCCTTAGTATAAGAAGATCTGTTCCAGTTCAGGATCAAACAAATGAACCTTCTCTGTACTGCCTCCAATGCCATAGACTTATAAAAGTCACAGCATAGATGAAGGTCCTTCAGAATACTAAGGTTGTGCTATCAAAAATAACCATCTCTCTGTTCTAATCCTATTTTCCAGCACTTGCCCATAGTCTTGTATGCCTTGATTTTGCAAGTGTACGCCCGAATACTTCTCAGAATAATTCCTTAGATAGGGTATCCAAAACTGTTCAAAGATGTGGCCTAACCATTTCGTCTATTGTCTTTTTTGTCCATCTCCTTTCCCAGTCCAATCTAGCAAACTTTGCCTCATTCTTTTGTAATTACTCTTATTTATGTTTAGCCCAGTTGTTTCCATTTCAAGTCTCCCAGTCTCAAACATGAATGTTATATTTTAACCAGGTTACGGTCACTGTTTCCTATAAGACCTTTTGCTGGAAGGTAAATTATTGTGCCTATTTCATTACATATTACCAGGTCCAAAATAGCAAAATCCCCTGGGTGGATCCACAATGTTTTGTTCTAGGAAACTATCCTGAATACATTCTACGATTTCTTCCACATGGCTCTTTCTGCCAATTTGATTTTCCAAATTTACATGAAGATTACAATCGAAATTAAAAATTAAGATTTTTTTTCATGTCTGATTTTAGTTAAAATAGTATTTTATTTGGATTTTAAACTTCCTGTCCATACAAAACTGAAATTCAACTTAAATGACTGCAAATTTTGAAGACTCACAATCAAGTTATGGCATGATTCCAGATTCCGATCACCCTTGCAAGAAGCCAGCTGATGTCAAAGATTTTCACGGTCACACAGACACAGAAGACTTTTTCAAGGGCTTTGCCTTCATACTACATCTGTGAAGAATGGAAGGGAAGTTGTAAATAAAGGGCCATGATGTGGAGATGCTGGTGTTGGACTGGGGTGGGCAAGGTCAAAAACCGGGTGTCGTGTGATTTTTGGCCATAAATAAAATGGAAAGTGCAAAGTAAGTTGCATTTAGCTCACATGAGCCTTCCCTATGAGTCATCCTTCTCTTGTTTGCTGGTATGATTCCTTTTAACTATTGCTCAACACTTGAATACTGCTGTTTTCAAAAAAAAAAGCTGAAATAAATTCAAGTACCTGCAACAGGGCAGCCAAAACTGGAAGACCATGAAAGTCCGACATTGATTTTTTAAGGAGGTGGTATATTAATTTCTTCCCGTCTTTATTTATGAAATACAATCTCAGCGTTAAAAACATCAAAACGCACCAAAGTGGAACAGCTTCCTGAATCAGTGCCATTTTATCATAAACAATATTTATGGTGTTAGCAAAGCATTTTTTCGAGTAATGTGCTTCAGCTGGTTTGATTGTGGTGGGATCTGCAGCAAATGGTGCAGTATTTCAATGGGTACATGTGAAAAACCAAACAACTACTTAATGTTTAAAGCTTACTATAATTTTAAGATAGACAAACTCACAGGCACTGTTAAAGAAAATCCAGCAGGAATTATCACCACTCTACTGCTTGGTTGGTCTCATATATGTTCTGTCTTCTAAGGAGCTTTAAAAAAACTTGCCCAGATGAATGAACATCATGGTCTGGAACTCCAGCTTTGACATACATTAGAAAATTTAAAAAGCCCCTGAACTAAAAGAGATGAATTGACAGGCTAAACCCCCTTCACTCAATGGTAAATCTCACTCTGCTTCTTTACCATTGGCACAGGCCCAATGAACACAGTCCTGAAGTGAGTGGAGTACAAGACAGCAAGTGAAAAGGCAGAGATGACACAGGGTGGAGCTGGATGAACAAAGCAGGCCAGGCAGCATCAGAGGAGCAGGAAAGTTGACGTTTCCCGTCAGGACCCTTGCTCAGAATCAGGCCTTCAGAGTCAGCTAAGGAGATTTATCGAGTGCTGCCTATTTCACTCTGAGGCGTGCTTCCCATCAAACTTACAGAGTAGATGTTTGTCCAGATTTTCATGGAGGAAGTGAGAAGGTCAAGTCAGTAGATTAGAGATAATGGGAACTGCAGATGCTGGAGAATCCAAGATAACAAAGTGTGAAGCTGGATGAACACAGCAGGCCAAGCAGCATCTTGGGAGCACAAAAGCTGACATTTCAGGCCTAGACCCTTCATCAGAGAGGAGTCAGTAGATTTGTCTGTTTTAGAAGACACCCGCCCACCATAGTTTGATCTGGGGAAACAGAGGTGCAATGGAATCTGAGATAAAAAGTGTGAAGCTGGATGAATACAGCGGGCCAAACAGCATCAGAGGAGCAGGAAAGCTTGATTTTTCAGGACGGGACCCTTCTTCAGAAATGGAATGGAATCGGACTTGACATCCTTGGCAGCAAATCCAATTTGGAGACAGCCTGAGACCGGATAAAACCACAAGGGGCAAAGGGAGAAAAGCTGAGCTAAGCCTGAACATGGGCACAAAGGTGACAATGCACTTGGAAGCTGAGTCCATTTGTTGCCATCCAGGCAGCAGAGAAAGCTAAGGAGAGCTGTATTTTGGCTTGAGCATGCACTGGGAATTCAATCTTGGAGCTGTGAAAGATGTAGGAATGGCACAGCCTGTTTGGGAGCAGACTCCCAAGGTTCTTCAGTGCAGCACTGAAGACCTTGATGCAGGAAGTGAAGAGGACAGGAGAGGAAAGCCTTCCACATAAATTTGATCAAGGTAATAAAAACAGATCACCACCCAGGAGGGTTGCAGGGGAAGGTAGAAAATCCCATAGGGGGCTTAGATGGGAGCTTGCTTTCAAAAGTATACCCATTCTTGTGTCAATTTGGCCAAAGCCATTGTTTGTAAAATCTCCTGCCAGTCCCCTTTGAAGGTATCAAAATTTAAGAATGCATCAATGGGTAGAATCTTCTAAGTTTTATCTAGTTTCCCCTACAGTACGTTAAAGTCATAGTATTAGGTTCTCAGAACCTTTCAGTCAGGTCAGCTTTCCTGATCTTGATGGTTAAGAAGTTCTTTTGCATCCATTACCAGTCCATGAAAACACATTGACTGCAAGAATTATGTTCACAGGTGCAATCTTGTTGGACAAAAATCAGGAAACATTGGAAGAGAATGGAGCGGACGGACCTGATTGTGTGGGATCTACCTTGTGGTGGAGCTGTTTTCCTCCAAGCTCTGCTGAGGCCAAGTTTCTTCACTAACTTAGTGCTTTCATTACCAAGTGTTTTGAACATTCGCTCAAGGTCTTTGTGATGATGTCAGACCAGGTCAACAAGTCTGTCCAAGCCAGCAGCCACACTGGCATTGGCCAATGAACTTCACCAGTGGCAAAACATGGGGAAAAACTTGAAAGTTGGCTTAATTCAAAAGTTTCATATTGAGGTGTGTTACGTAGAACGGAATGGTAGAGAATGGAACTGAAGGAGTATGATTGTCAAAGACTTTGGAAAGCTCCTTGGAAATGGAGGAATGAAAATGGATTGATTCAGAGGCAAGGAGGACAAGGAATGGTGCAAGTTGTCAATTAGGGTATGAAACACAAGTAGGGTAAGAAGGTGCACCAGAAAACTAGAAAGAGTAGGAGGGTAGGGAAATCCAACCTCTGGATGCCTGGATGTTGTTCCTCCTTCCTACTGGGGCAAAATGGCAATCTCCTCAGGCCTTGAAAGGATGGGGCAGCTGAAAGGAAGTTTCGATCCCTCAACCCGATCTTGTCTCACCAGTGAATTAGTGCATCCGTGGCTCAAGGTTTGGAGTAACTGGCCCCATGCATATCTGGCTGATACACACTGTCCTGCTGCACAGGGCAACTGCCAATTGTTCTTTGGAGACAGTCATGTGTTGGCATGCTGCAGCCACATCATCAGACAGAACATTCACAGACTCCTCTGCCTTTCACTCCTGTCTGCACATGATCTCTGGTACAACTGCCAGATGATTCCCTGCTTGCCTCTGTATCTCCATCAGCTCATCAATGGCTGAGTCCAGAGGCTCAACACCTGTACAGGGGTCAGCAAGGGGCTTGTCCCCCAACAGGCCTCCATGTGTCAAACACATCAGTTATTTCATCCTCCTCTAGTTGCAAGCCTGTTCCAGTGCTGTGGTCACCAGCATGTCACACTGAACTGAGTCTTGATAGCGTAGCCACTGTGGTGAATATTTCTGCATTGGAAGAGACTGGAGGAGATAGACCTGACTGTACATTTTCTGAGACTAGTAACTCTTCCTCCTCAGAGGTGTATTGCAACATACCAATAGAGGGTTGCCTGGGTCTTAGCCTTTTTTTTGTCCTGGTTTGGGAGTGGGAAGCTGACTAGAGACAGAGAAAGATATATTAATGTTGTGAGCTGCCACCCTTATCCAAAGTTTCATTAAGACATTGATGATTGATGTGTAACTAGGAGTAGCAAATTGAAGGCTCACAGATTGGCTGCAGATAACTCCTTGAACATGGGCACATTTTTCTTGCTGACCTGCTATCTCAATGGCTAGTTCTTGCATTGGGGTCAGGAGCCTTGTGTAAGTCAGCCAACGGTAACTTGCACACGCACCTTCATGTTTGTTGTGCTATGCATGTAGGCTACTTAGGCAATATTCACACACATCAGGCAGGGAATGTTCTTCTCCAGAGAAGAATTGAATGATATTAGCAAGTGTACAAGAGCACTGTTCATGCATTACAGGTAAAGAGGCCAATTCCCAAAACTGTGATTGTCCATGTGGTTTATTAGTGAGAAAAAGAAAATGCATATGGGCATGTTGGGTATTAAAGGGTTCAGCAAGAAAGGTGATTCAGTGTCATCAAAGAGCTACAGTTATTGAAAAACAATGAAGTACTTTGTGATGTGTATGCCTGAGGCTTTAGAAAGATATCAAATGTTGTTCTAACTGTGAAGAAAGGTCAATGAGCTGATGATGTATGGCCGACTGAGCATTGTAGCTCTTTTCATTGAATGAGAATGTGTTATGGGTGTGAAACCTGGTAGATGTGAGCGAGCCAGGCGCAGTGCAGTGTGAGTTGCAATGAAGAGATAGACATGAATTACAGACAAGGTATCTTAGGCTAATGACTGCATTCAATCTTATGTGAGCCAGCCCTGTATAGTGACAACATTAGGAACATAGGAATAGCAGTAGGCCATTCAGCCTGTTGAGCTTGGCCCACCATCCAAATGTTGCTCAAACACTCCTATGTCTTTCACTCATCCCCATAATCCTGCATGCCACTGCATTACAATACTAAATCCTCATTTTAGTAACAGGAAACATTGAATAGATACAGAGATATGTATCCTGCGGGAGTGCAGAAGCCCATTCATCATCTTGTGACACTGGGATCAGGTTCTCTTCAGCCTCCTACCTCTATCCAGGCCACCTTTATCAGTCAAGATTGTTTTCTGAGGGATGGCAACAGAAAGCTAAATTTACTTCTTTAGTCAGATCAGCCTTCAGGCAAACATCTAGAGAATTGTTCTGAGGAAGGGTCACCAAACCCAAAACATTAACTCTGATTTTCTCTTCATAGATACTGCCAGGCTTGCTGAGCTTTTCCAGCAACTTCTGTTTTTTGTTCCTGATTTACGGCATCCGCAGTTCTTTTGGTATTTACCTGTGAATTATTGCTGAAAGGTGGTGTTGATCCTTCCCTGGTGTCTCTCATTTCCAGGGGTAGGTGGGGCTAATGAATAGAAGTTGAGAGGTGATTCAAGGGATGGCTTGTGTAATGAAGTGGTGTCCAGGTGACTTTTTAAATGTGGTGCCTGCAAGTGCAGTGCCAATGGTCCTAGTTGTGGGGGGAAACATGCCACCTACCTCCACACAAAACACATTAAAAACATAATCGCCAGAAAACTCAACCTGCCCCTCAGCAAGGCGTAGCTCCTGCTTTTAAGTGAACCTCCCCAAAGAGTCAGTTAAAATAAGATTCTGCCAAACAAGTTGAAATTAATGGACAATCAAAGCCCAAAGGAGACATGGAACTTGCATAATGTATTCCTTAAAAATTCATTTAGGTTCATTCAGGCAATATTCACATACATCAGGCAGGGAATGATTCTGAAGTCCTGAAGAAGGGTAATACATGAAATATTGACTGCTCCTTTCCTCCAGATGCTGCCTGGCCTGCTGTGTTCTTCTAGCCTCCAGTTTGTCTACCTTGGATTTCAGCATCTGCAGTTTTTTTTTACTCTGAGAAAATGATTCACATCAGCCAATCAAGAAGTGCATTCAGATAATGCAATGCAAGTCTCTTTGGAACGAAACCCTAAAAATAACTAGAAAACTGACTTGTACTCGCGTTGAACCTTTGAATTGCAGATGATCTGCAAGTACAGCCTCTTTATCTTGGGCTAAAGACACAACAATCAGCTGAGAGGTGTTCCAAGCACAAACAGGAAGTGTGGTAGAAACTCAGTATTAATGGAGAGAAAGCCAAGTTAATTATTCGGGTTCAGTGACCTTTCTTCAGTTTTATTTTTGTGTTGCACTCGCTGCGACATCCCTTCCAGGTACGCAAGCATCCAATCTTTATGAGAAATTTTCAAGTATCAGGATTGGTGGATAGGTATGAAAGATGAAGAAAATTCTGGCATAGTGTGACACACTGATTTTTGAGTTTCTTTTGATTTTTAACCCAGATAATTGCTTTACCACAATCATGCATGTAATTCTGTTTTGTCATGGTAAAAATCCCCATGCGGGCCAGCTAAGTACTTGGTCAAACAAGTTGGGTTGTGAAAATTCTTACAGGACAGGCAAAAAGAAAGGGGGAAGGGTTCATGGAGAGAATTCCAGAGTATGACAGCTTGGTAGCTGAAAGCTCAGCTATTAACATGGCAAAGAAAGTGAGGTGCATGAGAGACCAGGGTTTGATGAACAAGGAGAGTTTGAGGAAAGATGAAAACCTGCAGGAGTTTTCAGAAATACGTGGAAGAAAGGACATGGAAGAATGAATTTAAAGTTGAGAACGAGAATTTCAAATAGGAGACATCAGTAACCAATAACAAATGTACTATAGCAAGCACAAAAACAGAAGTTGCTGTAAAAGCTCAGCTGGTCTGGTAGCACCTGTGAACGAAACATTGGAGTTAACGATATTTCTTCATAGACGCTGCCAGGCCAGCTGAGCTTTTCCAGCAACTTTTGTTTTTGTTCCTGATTTACAGCATTCACAGTTCTTATGGTTTTTATTTAGCACTGCAGCAAGTACAGGGTGGGGTCAGTTTGATATGAGAAGTAAAGTTTTGCAAGAGCTGAATTTACAACAATTGGCAGAAGGAAAACCAGCCATTATATATGAGAATCTGGTGGTGATAGATGCAATGATAGGGGCACACTACAATTCCTGTGTGCAAGTAGATGGTCGTTGTGATGGACAGGATATGATCTTTGGATAAGGTGACCCAAATGACTTGCTGTGTTTGGGTTTCCATGTTGTATTTCACCCTTAGCTGGTAGCACCTTGGACCAAGTGTCGTGCTCTTTGGTTCTCTTAACATGGCAACAATGTTGAAAAGTAGATTTGGAACAGTGCACGACAATCTGTGCCTAGCAGGGATGTTTAAGAACTATAACAATTCACATAAATTGTTTGATAGTAACAGTTTCAATGTACTGTAAACCACATTATTTAATAAATCTAAAGAAATGAACAATCATACAGCAAGTAAATAAGATTCCTTATGTTATTTTTCCAGTAAATTGTTTAACAAGGCAGGGTGTTTTTGTCCAAGACAACCAAATTAGCATTGCAAGGTGTAAATACTGTAATTCAGATATTTAACAGCCTTTTTCTGAGATATCCATGCTAGCAATGTCAATAGTAACCTGTACACTCTTAATCCAAGACCAGAATAATTTCTAAAACACTCTGAAACTCTATCCTCAGCAGCAGCATCAGATTCTTAAAAGGGCTCGAAAGAAAATCTGTTTTCCATTTTGCCTTCACAAAAGCACAGGTTTTCTATGTTATGTTTCAATTTTAGCAGCGGGCAAGGTTTTGGGTTCAGTCCACGCTTTTAACATGATCTCTCTTTTTTTGGAAAAAGAGAAAGTCTCTCTTTTTGATAACACATGCCTGTTCGAATGGAAATAGAGGAATGTATGGCACATCATTTGGATTCTTCTCCTGAACAATAGCTGAACTGAGAAGCAGGAATACTATTTACACATCACCCCTGTCATTTCGGATGCAGACTGGCTTCCTGTTAAACAACATCTTAATTCAAAAAATCTTAATCTTTGTTTTCAACATTGTAAAAGCCCCACCCTTCATTGCTTCAAACCCACCAGTCCCATAATCCTATGCGATGACTACACTCCTCAAATTCCAGTCTCTTGAATATCCTTGATTTTAATTGCTCTCCTCTTGGTGACCATACTTTTGTTTGGCTGGATCGTAAGATCTCTAAGTCCAGCCAAACCCTCCGCATTTCTAGCTCACTTACCCTCTTTAAGATGCTCTTAAATGCCTTAGTTTTCACCAAGGCTTTAGTCATGTACCTTAATTTCTCCTTATCTGAGATTGTGTCAATTGTTTTTGTGTAAAATGCCCTGTGAAGTACCAATGAATATTAACAATGTCACATAAAATCATGCTTCTGTTGTTGTTTTATTGTTGTCCTGACTCCCCCGTACCCATGACACACCCCAAGTGATGTAGAAAGAAAAGAATACCTTCCTGAAGTGTCACCATCATCAATTAGCTAATCAACAGTATTTAGAACCCATAAGATGGCAGCCCCTGATTAGCTAGCATCGTCTGGTGAGCTGGGGTGTCACAATCAAGCATTGTGATAGGCTGAGAAGCTCACCTGTCAGCTGTGAAGAAGCTGATTGGTGCAAGAATTGGGCATGTTTTCTCAGAGATGGGGCACTGACTTAGTCAATAGCTAATATGCCTGCCCCCACACTTAATCACACAAAGGGAAATTCTCAGACATCGTCCTAAATAAGGGTAACATTACATTGCAACATATTGTTTTTGCTTGCACCCTGAATGAAGCAGTTTTTAAATTACTTTGTAAGGTCAATAAATTATTCCTCTGTGTATGAAAAGAACCACAGATGTAGTTCAAATGTCATTTTTAAGCAGCACTCTTTAGGAAGTTAGTTCTTAATCGCTTCCCTGCTCCAAAAAATAAACTAATCAATTTCCATGTAAAATAACTGAAAGCCTCGATGAATCTGGCAGGAAAAGGGATCAAAGGCATGGAATAATTCTTTGATCTGGAAGTTTTGGTTAGGCAGAACTGACCTTCTGAAAGATGTTCCACATGCAAAACTATTTCCATTTACAACAATTGAAGACATCACAGTCAATTATTAAAGTTCATCTTTAGCTTTCTTTGCTGCATTCCAAACATCTTTAAAACATACTTTTCAAGTGAGCATACAAAATATCTTGGCAGTGAACTTTTAAATGAGAGAGAGCAAAAGGATAGCATTTTCTATTCAAACAATTTACTATGCTAAAAGAAATGCATACACATACAACTTGTAGCACTGAGAAAAAAAGTCTTTCCTATACTTTACTCCTTTAAGATATTGATTTAAGAACATACAAGAGGAATAGAGTGAACAGAAATTTTATAGCTACTAAATATTTCAGTGTCTAGAAGAAAAAACATTGATCACTGCACTCTTCTATTGTATGAACATTTCAACTAGGTAAATTATACCAATATTTTAAAATAGATCATATTTAATAGTTTATAACAGGAGGAACATTTTACTACTGTTGAGTGCAATATATCTGCTCACTTCTCCAAAAAGATTTCAACTATGTACCTGGCATTGCCTTAATTTTCAATGAAGAAACATCTTTACCCAATGACATTTGTAACTAAATCAATTTACCACCCAAGTACATAAAGTTCCTCAAAGGCTCTTATGTTACACTGGTAGTGTCCATATCTCTGGGCAAGGACCCCTGGGTTCAAGGCCCACCTGCTCTAGAGGTGCTTAATCTCTGACCAGATTGATTTGAAAATCTGTAGCAAGTTCCAATCCTGCCACTAGTTGGCTTAGGCCTACTCCACAAGCTGCCTGTAATTTGACATGCTACAGTCATACATAAAACAGTTACATGGTGGCTAGTTTAGGGAGCCAAAAATCGTACCCACACTAAAATTGGTAGAATTTATTTAAGGTTTTAGCAAAGATTTGTAACTCGGGTTGTGGGTGAGGTGGTTGACTTGCTCACCAAGCTGGTTTGTTTTCATTCAGATGTTTCGTCACCATGCTAGGTAACATCATCTGAATGAAAACAAGCCAGCCAGCAAGCAGGTCAACAACCTCGTAGAATGTAAGTTGCAATGAAGAAATAAGAAAGTTACAAATAGAAATGGATTGATTTGGTGAACGAGCCAAACTTTGGCAGATAAAGTTTAATGTGGTTAAGTCTGAGATTATCCACTTTGGTTGGAAGAATAAAAAGGCAGTTATTATCTAAATGATGAGAAATGCCAAAATGTTTTAGTATGGAGGGCTCTAGTTGTCCTCATATATCAGTCACAAAAAGCTAACATGCAGGAACAGCAGGTATTAAAGCAGGCAGATGGAATGTTGGTGTTTATTGCTAAAGGCGTGAAATATAAAAACAGTGAGGTGTTGTAATTGGGTAGGGCATTGGTGAGACTACATCTGGAGTTCAGTGTAAAGTTGTAGTCCCCTTTATTTGGGGGGTATGATCATATTTGAAGCAGTTCAGAAAAGGTTCATGAGATTAATTCCAGAGAAGGACAGACTGAGCAGTTTAGGCCTCCACTTAGATGTTGAGCATATACTTCCTGTTGTGGAGCAATCTAAAATGAGAGGTCCTAGGGTTAGTCTCGGACCAGGTTTCGAACAGAGATAAGGAGGAATTAGTTCTGTCAAAAGCTCATGAATCAGCGGATGTTGGGACACCAAGTAAATGTAGGGAACATTTAGATAGAACTTTCAATAGTATTGAAGTCAAAGGTTATGGTGAGCAGGCAGGGGAGTAGAGTTGAAGGTATTCTTATGTTCACTGGAAGGTGCTGCTCTGAAGTTGGCACAATTGAAGCAGAGAATTGCAAACTTCAGTTCAACTTAACTAGTTTACATTTGAGCTGGAATTGGTTTAAGCACAATGTCCAAAATGGAAAATGTTCATCTTCCTATCATTGGCAAAGATCCCACATTTCAGACAGAAAAAAAATAGAAAATGTATAAAGCTATCTCATTCACGTTGAGTTGCTTCAACTCATGAAGGTCTTTGAACAAGCTTAATCTGCTGTTCTTATTTTATAGATTTTAAATGTTTATAGTTGATCATTTCAGAAGTAGTCAGCTTCCTGGATTCAGTGAGAAAAAAGCTCTCATTTGTTTCACCGGTTTCAAAATAGAAAAGTTCAGACTATAACATCCTATCCATTCTTTCTCAGATTTCATGCAAGTAACTGTGACAATGCAGAAAAGACTAGAAAATTTTGGTTAAATTAGAAACATGAACATATTTAAATCCTACTGTGAATACTTTTCACTTCGATAGGTTGTCAGCTAACCCTTTCCAAAACATTGGTTCAAAAATATTGGACTCAGCCATGTATGTGAATAATGCTTCACCAATTCTGCAAGTAAAATGCATGTTACACATTGCTATACAATTGATACAAGTCTTCTTTTAAAATCGCAACATAACAAATGTTACGTTCAAAACTTTTTTGAGATATACATCTATAAGCCTGTCATCAACTATCTCTCAGTCAACTTTTAATGCTAATGTTGCAATAAATACAACCATTCTAAAGCCTCTATCATAACTATGGCGTTATTCTTGGGCAATCTCATGTGGCAGCTTCAGCTTACCCTAAACGTAGGTCTATGTGAGCTATTCCATCATTCAAGAGCCCCCCTGACAGTTCAGAAGTAATTCCTTGAAGTTAGCCTGAGGCTGTCTTGTATATTTGGAGTTGATAACTTGAAATTTCACCTCAAACATATAAAAATAGATTTCCACATCTGAGTAATAAAACATTTTCACTTGGAAGCCTGCAGGACTTTTTGGAAAGTTAAAGCCACTCAATTACTCGGATTAAATTGTGACCCTAAGAATTTTAAGGGATCATAGATCAAAAACGTTCAATATTTCTGGGTAAACACACTATCACAGCCTCTCTCCAAGCCCCTGTTGTCACCTCTTCCAGAAGTAAATCGAATGGTCTTCTCAGCCCACTTATTTAGTCTGCTTTGAATGCCTTCCTCTCAATGCATTTCCACATATATTACATTTTGTGCAAAACTTGTGTGGTTAACATCTTATACCTATTTAATGACATTTTGTTTGTATTTGGACAACACACACATCAAGTAATTTTCCCGAATCAGCTTTGCTTTCTCTTTCAAATCCTATAAATTTCAAGTAGGCCTCCTTGACAGTTCACCTCTCTCAAAGACAAGTTAATATTCTTAATTTATCCACTTAATTAGCATTAAAATAGAATAAATACACTTTGACATGCTACCAATGTTTCGCTTCTGATTTTATACACTAATCTTATCCATCATTTACATTGCCCAGACAAAAAGAATATTAATAATAGATCGACATGGCTAATCATCATAACTTTCAGTCATTATTGTTATAATCACTTCTGATTTAATTCATGTAGCTGAGGGCTCTGGGCATCTACTTCTTTCAATTTTTGATATGATACTTGAATTTCAAATGGTGGTGTGTGGCTCTCTAGGTACTGGCAGGATAGCTGAGATCAGTGACATTACAGTCACATCAGGTCCAGTTGATCCAATTTGCATCTGGACATAAATAGACCCATTGCTCCATCTACCCTCTCCTCTATGGTCATGATGTCCAAGTCATCAACATAATGATACACTTTCCCAGAAACCTTACATCTTGGTGGACTAGTAGGAAATCAGAAAAAAACCTCAGGCCACTTTGGGAAAAGTTTCTTTTAAAACACTCTCTGAATTCTTTAGGATTTGAAGCTACGAAGCACATTGTGGAGATATTATACAGGGTAACCACCTCTTGCTGAGGTGATCTCCATCTCATTTGGAGTCAAAAGACCAACTTCCTCTTGAAAACAATGAGTCACAAGTCTGTAACCTGTTCTATTATTCTCTGGGAAAAGAAGGAGGGTCTCATGTCAAACTTAGTTCTGTCCTTAAGTAACTCATAACTGACTCCTGGTTCATCCAAGCTGAGTGTTAATATAAATGATTCACATAGAAATTCCTTTACAAACTGTGGTTAAGCTTCCCTTGAGTCTACATTTTTCTGGTATATAAAGACACCGCTCTTTGAACCTCTCTGCCAATTAATATGTTTTAAACTTGGAATTCATCTTGCAGCTTTCTTTCATTGCCTCAATATTTCACACATTGTAAGAGGACCAAAATTGGACATGGCATTCTACGGCATCATTAAAATCTTAAGATTAGCCTGCTTTACTTTGTGGTAAATTGGCCTGCAAATAACATCTTCAGCAACAGCAGTGCAGGGATTTACCATCACCACTCCACACAGACAAATGTTGCCATCTCACACTCACTCCATCTCTTCTACTGCATACACCTCGCACCAAGGCTCATGCTACTGTTCTCATTGCTGTATGCAACATCTTCCCTCCGTCGCTCTCACCAACCCAGCCACCCAAACCATCCACTCAACTGGCCCTGTGTACCCTCTGCACTGTCTACTTACACACTCGGGACACCTCACCACATTTTCTCCACGGGCACCAGAAGTAACAGCTGTGGCAGACACTTTCAGTTCAGTCAGTACTTCCTTTTGCCTTATTCCAGGTGAGAATGACCCACAAAATGGCAGAAAGAGCTGAGACAGGTGATGGGGTGCCCGGATATCATCTCCCTACCTCCTGGGAGAAAAGGATCCTGACCCTGACCACCCAAGTGGCCAACTGACCAAGTCCAAGAATCTGGACTGATCTCAGAACCTGTCCTTGATTTACTGCACCAGCACTCCATCACCAAAGGGCATCTATCTTGACTGAGGGCTACTTCTATTAGATTTTGAAAAATGACCATGCGATTGTTGACAGAGGCAGTGTGTTTGCTGCATACACTGCTGGCTTATGGTGCAAGTGTGATAAATGTCTTGACTGACGTTGCTGACAACCAAGACACGTTACCTGGCTTTGTGTCTGCAGTAAAAGTCAAGTCAAGATGGTAGTGCTCTGAGTCTTTGAGCTCTGCATAGGGTGCTAGTGTGCAAAGTAAGGCAGAGGCGTTGTGAGCAACCAGGTAGGTACAAAGTGAGTGAGTTCTAGCAGAGCAAACAAAAGGTCCCAAGATGCAGCCTCCAATCTGTGAACTGGGTGCCTGTCCCTGCACGTGAAGTGTCTTTGTAGCCTTTCCATGAAAGGTGCCAGTTTGCAGTATTAAAGTGTAAATCAATTGAAGACGTACCATGAGGATGCAGACAGGATGAAATATACCTGATGCCAACTTCCATAGATGTGGCGTGCATGCAGTTGATGTCCACGAAATGTGTCCAGGCACATTTCAAATGGCACCCACAATGGAGGCTGGAGGAGCGAACAATGAGCTGGGGTCATCTGGTAACCACTCAGATTTTCAAGTCAGGAATTGTCACCAATCAATTTCTCTGCAGCTGGAGAATGGAAGCTGCATAAAAATGAGGCTGTACTAACAAATAATGAGATGTTTGTGCATGCTAATGCAGACAAATAGGCCTCTACTCACTCACAAGAAACCTATCTTGCTGTTCAATACTTGGTTGGAAAGTGGGGGCTTTTATTGCTGGTATCAATGTTCTTGCTATCAGCCCTATCATTCACAGAAGATTTGCCCTACAAGTAGGGCCTCACCACTGATTTTTCTTCTTCCTGGCTTAGGAGTGAATCGGGCACTTGGAACACTTCTGCTGTCACCCAATTTGGAAACTAGTAACTCAGCATAGACCAGGAGGAGAAAAGTTTTGTTTATTTTATTCTAATTTAAATGGCTTAGTTTCACACAATGTATGCCAACAGCATCATGCAAAAAGCATTTCTTCCCTAAATCCCAAACAGCAGCCAGACATGCTGAGCAATTTATGTAGAAAGTAGATCAAACATCATCTTAAATGCACTAAAATAATAATTAACAAATAACTTCAATGTGCAAAGTAACTACTTGCGGTACACTCCTGGCCTTCAATTATAGTAAGAACATTTTTTCTGATTTTGTGGATAAAGTACCCCTTTGCTCTTTGTCATTGGAATGTGCAGCACCCCTATTCTTCGGCCAGGGCATTGCTCCAAGTCTAATCAGACCAGCCACAAAAACTTTACATCATCTGAATTCCAGCCCTTGAAGTATAATTTGGTGGCTTGGCCAGAACTAAAGTAGTAACAGTAAGCAAATTTTCCTCATCCATAATTGAGACTTGGCACTCTGTTATGTATACAGTTTTCGCTGCCAGTTGTTGTCAATAAAGCAACAATTCGTCTTCTGCTTGTTTGAATTCCATTTGGTCCTATTAATGACTCAGGAAAGCCTTCAAAAATATATTTCAGATTGCAGGAAATTATATTCACATACATCTAAAGACACAAACGTCTCATACCCACTCCAATAGACCCTTCCTTGTTCACCGTATTAAACTCAGTATTTTATGTTAAAATGTTTTCCTTTGAAGCACACAGGGTAATAACTATATTCTCAGTCGCAATTGTTAATTGTACACAATAATTCCATCTGAAAATGATTAAATGTGTGTGTTGGGTCTTTAAGGCACCAGACAATAAACAGTTCATATTGCCTCCTGCCACCTCGCCTGCTGCCAGTCCCCTCCCCCACCCTAGTTTCCTGTCATTCAGCATCTGGTGCATTTTTAATGTAAAGGTTTACAAAACACATTTTCTGCCAGCAGATACATGCTATCTAGCTGATACAGCAAGAAGGAGCTAAGACAGCAAAGGAACAGACATCGTTTTAGCCTTCTGTTTAGAAGTGAAATTAAATCTTCTTCCCTTCCGCTAGGCCTGATATTAGCTCATGCATTGCTGCAGCTGAGATGCAGGTGACTGAACAGACCTGTGCCAACAGTTCTTAGAGAGCAGTATTAAGAAAAGATACATAAGAAGTAATATAAGCCAAGCTCTCTTTTTGAGGAGATAGCTTTGTTTCACGGATGACTTTACACTCAACTTCAGGCCCTTTCCTCAGGTGCTCAACCAAGACAGAAAAGGTACTAAAACAGGAACAAATACAGTTGCTGGAAAAGCTCAGCAGGTCTGGCAACACTTGTGAAGGATAAAACAGAGTTAACATTTTGGGTCCGGTGACCCTCCCTCAGAGCCCTTGGAAGGGCCACTAGACCTGAAATGTTAACTCTGTTTTATGCTTCACTGATGCTGCCAGATTTGCTGAGCTTTTCCAGCAACTTTGTTTTTGTTCCTGATTTACAGTATCTGCAACTCGTTCACTTTTTTTAGAAAAGATGTTAATGTGAGCCGTGCCCACACATTCAAAGGCATCAATTAACAAAGCAACTTGTTGCAAAATGGTACAATCTTGTGTTCTTTGTTTAACTTCAAATATTCATTGGAATTGATGATCCCGACAGATATCATGAATGCTTGGACAACAAACTGAAGAATGAGTTTAGATTAAAAAGTATAACTTAAGTTATATACCTGCAAGAACTCATATAAACAGCATCTTTTGTCATCTCAAAATATCTTGATTTGCTTTACAGCAAATAAAGAAGTTTTAGTGTAGTCTTTATTATAATGTTAATTTGATAAGTTTAGGAAAGGTCAGTAAATATTGTATCTATATTGCAAAAACATACATGTATGTGTCCACGTGTAGTTAGAATGATATATACTTATATGTGAATGAGATGGTCAACAAAGGAGAGTGAATACTCTTAGCTAACAATTAATGTGTGTAACATAATGTGCTTAGCTCTTTGTTGCATTTAGAGAAAATATTCCGTAGCTTCTGTGCACTGTCTTGTCATTTCAGAGTGATAAGTTGTCAGATCACTTGGTAGGAAAAGGCAATCAACAGGACAATTTGCTGGTTGGTTCTGAAATAGTAGTCCTTTTTAAAAAATTGAGATGTTGTCAATTCTATTTAAATAAATCTGAACTTAGTCTTTTTTTTAACCTTCTAATCAGTCTAATCTCAGCAATAAAACTTTTGCGTGAGCTCATCATTGAACAAAGAACTTGTAAAAAGCTGCTTGAAATAAACCGATGAGATGATGAATCGGAAGGTGAGATCAGCACTACTAATGATCAAGCTGCATCTGTTTGTTTGTTTGTCTCCAAAGCAAATCACACTTTGGTTAAGTTTTTTCTGTGAAATAAACCCTGCTCTGACTTTTCCACTGGGCAAGTAATACATCCCCAAACCGTTATCCGTAAATAAAATAGCTGGTTACATCTCAATTATAAATTACTCAAATAAATATGATCATTTCTAATGTGAAATTTCATTTCACCATTGTATAAAGATGGCATAATTTAGCTATACTTATATTATACACCAGTTCAAGCATCTTTCAAAATGCAGTGTACGGCTATTCATTGATGTAATGTACTGCGTCAAGAACTGCAACATGTCAAAAGATTGCTCACAGGCACAATATTACACCTAATCCCATAAAGAGTTATTGAGGTAAAGGATCAAAAGCTTACTCAAAATACTTCACAGATAACGAGCAACCTAAAAAGAGGAGGGAGAGGTACAAAATTGGAGATGATTAGGAAGAGTCTTTCAGAGTTTAGGACTCCAACAGCTGAGGACTCCAACAACTCCATGTTCTGCCAGATTTAGGTTCAGAAAATGCTACCATTGTGTCTTGATGGGTCTAACTGTTTGAAATGAAAACAAAAATTGAGATAAATACTGAGAATCAACATTTCAGGTCATGACAACCCCTTATCAGCAGCTTGTCTGCTTTTCTTCATTGCATTGCATCACAATTACTAAGTAATAATTAGTAATAACAATTTATATATTTGTAGAGACCACCACGTCGTAACACCGTCTAGAACCAGTAATGAATATGCAAACCACACAAAAGGATTTTCAAAATGGTGCAGTAGTGGAATTGAATGTAGTTACATGGCAATACAACCTTCCGACACTTGGGTGATGGGCCTACAATGAACACCAGTGTTATTCAAACATTGCATTTTTGTGGTCTAAATAGAACAGTAGGTTGGATGTTGTGAGAGATTATTATGGCGAACTGAAAACTCTGCTTAGGACTATTGAAGCAGCTGAAAACAGATCAGATTACTCTCCTCTGGTTTGGTGAGAAGAGTCACCTTCAAGAACACAACTAAAGAAGATAGAGAAATGAAACCCCTTACCCACAAAAACCTCAACAGTGCATGCATTTATAATAAATAACTCACTGAAATCTTTGGTAGCAATTACACTATTCATCAAATATTTATTCTTTAGAGCAGTTAGCATTTTGTCCTCCTTCAGCTCCCACAACCAAGTGCTTTTTAAATCTCAACAGGAAAATCAATAAAAATATGCCATTAAGAAACAATCATTGTGGACTGCAAAATCAGAGCACAAAAATTAAATATTTGCAACAAGAACATACATATGTGACAACGCTAATTAATTAAAGTGCTACAGACTTTCTGTGTTTTATTTTCAAAACATTGACTTCTTATTTCTTTTGGCATTTTTCCATAGGAAGTAATCAGCATTAAGCAAATTACAGGGAATTAAAAGGGAGACGTTCACAAGCTTTCAGACAGTCAAATGTTCCAAATTAAATTCTAAGGTTGGTGGTAAATCATTTTACTCCCAGCTTCATTGCGCATTTCAAAAAGGCTTAGCTTTTATGGGCATCATTTTTGTTCTGTTTGTTTCAGGCAAATCCCCTGTAAAATCCACAAAGCCTAGTCAAGAGCATATTAGGTCTTTATCTTTATGGCTAAACATCTTTACTATTCACGGATCTGCTGATCTCTTGTGGATGAATGCAGAAAGGAAATAGCATAAAACTCTCACAGAAGGTGAAGGGCAGGAGGGCAAGCAGTTGAATAGACATCACTGTTGCCTATATTCAGAATCCGCTACTCCTGGGCATTTTTGTTAGGTATACAATGCAGACATTCATAGTCAACATTGTTGAAATGAAACATTTACAAAGTCACATCAGAGGTAAATCTACCCTGAAACAACACAGACAAATGCTCTTCATCTGTATCAATGTGGAAGGAAAATAATAAAATAATTCAGTTTTTGTTTTCCCATTTTCCCTTTAAACTGTCGAACAATTCAATTCAAGTAATTATTTCCAAGCTTTGAAGAATACGTTAGAGATTCTCTTTATGCCAAATCTGAGTTATACAATTTTATCAAACTACAGATACGTGCACACATGTATGGAAAGAAGTCCCAAAGTTAACATGAAAATCATTGTTGCCAAAACATTTGTTGCACATAAATTTCTTCTTCAAAAAAAACTTTATTTTTAGTGTTTCTCCTGTCTCCCTCAGGAGCGTCTTGCCCATATCATAGCTCCCTTCAGAAATTCCAGGCAGCTGTCTGCATGACCATCATTCAAAATCATTTGAGGTCAGTTGATCACCGACAGCAGAAGAGGCAATGTCAGTTTTTCCTCTCCAACAGATCAAAAATCCAATTGTCACACGTTACTTCAAACAGCAGAAAGGCTTGAAATCATCTGGAATACCCCATCGATGGCAGCTGATCAGCTGGCCGTGAGTGAAAACTAGCTTTGAGACTATGTGGTGAGAAGACAGAATTTCTACTTCTTATGGCTCTACTAAAAGTGAACCTTTTGCCTCAGTTTGAAAGGTTTGGTCTTCTGGCAGGAGTATTCCTTAATGGGAGCATGGATTGCAAAATTTGCTCAATAGCACAAATAATATTTCTGTGACTGATGCTCCCTTCGAGTGGAAGCAGAGGGATAAAGAACAACACTCATTGGCTCTTATTACTTGGCAGATATGGCTACAATTCATTAATATTGTTCAACATTCTTTAAAGAAGGGGGAAAATATTCCTCTCATCTTTTTGATAATTTCTCCTCTCTGTTGACTTGTTCTAGACCACGTGATAATTAATTGTTATTTCCAGAATTTACCCAGTGTTGCTACTAAATCAACACAAGCAAATAGAGACCACTTAGTTACTAATTTCTTTTCCCTTGATGTGAGAGGGTGGCAGCTGTCTGATCTTTGCATCGCCATAATGGGATCAAGACCTTAAGCATAAGCTTAGTTCTAGGTACAAATACCTTCCAGTGTTCAACGCAGCAAACCACTGGACAATTAGAAATGATTTAATCTCTCCTCTGCAAATTCTTCTTATAGAAGACATGCAGCCTGCTGTGGTGGCAGCTCACACTCTTGCCACTCCACGTTTTTGTTTTATGTGCATTTAAAACCTAAGTACTTCAAAGAGGTACTTTTTCCAGTTACCATGTACCTACTATATTGTGACTGTCTCCTGCTTATCCTGAGGAATCAAGTTCAACTGTGATTGCAAATTTAACAATTCACTGAAATACCAGGCAGAATTTTCCCAAGTGGGTCAAAATCCTAACAGTGGGCTCAGTTCCAAAGGACTGTTACTGAATGCATGAGCTGTCGACTACTAATGATGAAATAGCAAACCTGGAACTTTTTGTAGCAGGGTGCCTGTCATAACCTTCCAGGAGCTGGCCGATTAAGAAGATGCCTACAAAACCCCAGTCCAATTTTGGATAGTAGGTCAATCAAAGAAGCAGAAGGTTCAATTTGTTGGAAAATAGGAGGCTTCACAGTGATGCCCTTTGAGCTGCCCCATTGGGAAAGAGGTTGTTATCTCTATGTCACTGAAATATGAACCTAGCTGCTAATATATTTCTTAATGATGGGCTCATTAATGGAACACAGTATTAAATATGCTGCTTTTTAGTCATAACCTTCAGTGTACCCGCAGTCTCTCTTATTACTATTTGAACTAAATAGATCAATTAAACCAGTGAAAATAAATTAAACCACAAATCTCTTCAGAAATACTCCAAATATATATTGTAACAATGACATGTACTTAAGAAAGTGGTGCTGTTAAAACAGATGACCGCAAAAACACCTTAAAATAGAAGCAGCTTTCTGCAGCATTATGGAACATTGCGAGTCATACATAGCCACAGCTGTCAGGCCAACAATTTGGAGGAGGAACCTTTCTGCAGATTCCTTTTGGCTATGACTGTCACTGTCACAGCCCTACAGCTCTGTGCTCACCGAGGGAGAGTGGGGTGTCAATAGTTCCCCCCAAGCCTGCCATTCATTTAACATGGAAACACAGAAAATAGTTGCAGGAGTAGGCCACTCGGCCCTTCAAGCTTGCACCATCATTCAATATGATCATGATTGATCATGCAATTTCAGCATCCCACTCCCGCTCTCTCTCCATACCCTTCGAACCCTTTGGTCACAAGACCCACGTCCCAGCTCCCTCTTAAAAATATCTGGCAAACCTGCCCCGATAGCTTTCTGTGATAGCGAATTCTACAGGGTCACAACTCTCTAAGTGAAGAAATTCTTCATCATCTCAGTCATGAATGGATTACCCCCTATTCTCAGACTGTGACCCCTAGTCCTGGACTTTCCAACCACCAGGAACATTCTTCCCATATCTAGCCTGTCGAGTCCCATCATGATTTTATTTGTAGCTATGAGACCACGCACCCCCACCTAGCAAGTCCAGTTGATCCAGTTTTTCTTCATACATCATTCCTCCATCCTGGGAAACATTCTGATATCAAGGGACCAAGCTTTTGTCAGAGAAGACCCCCAGTTGTTCCACTAATAAGTCTAATTAGGTTCACTTTGCTGCTGCACTGGTCTCACATGGTTTGTGCCTCCAGCAAGGTTCCTCAGAGGTGGAATCTCATTACGTCCCAAGTTTGTCCCCATCCCTATCGCCTTCCCTGCCTTTGTGAGCCTGGAAAAATCCAGCACGTTATAACAGAATAAGAATAATATTGAAACTTACATCCACTGTGGATTGAGTAAAGCAGACCATACTTACAGCTGTGGTTGTCAAAGAAATCATGCATGGTTAATCTTCAACACACCCCTAAACAGGACAGATGTCATTTAAAGTTCTGAAAAAAGCTTCTCACGCAGATTGAAAGCAGTACATTTTTATCCTGGCATTGATTTATCTTTTTCTTCAAAATGCATTTGGTAATTCTAGGACAATTCGCTGGATTATTCATGAATAGAGAAAAAGGAGAAGCTAGTGATCAAACCTACTATGATGCCTGCTATAAAAACTATCAAAGCTACCCTGCCCTGCAATCAACCCTCAACAAAATTGTTCCCAGATGCAAGAGTAAAATAGGCTACTTCTGAAAACTGAAGTTACTTGCACTTTGTATACTGGAAGCTGATTGGAGTAATGGGTGATTTTCACATCTGTAGTATCACTATCAATTCTCATTTCTTAATTTTAAACAAATTCCTCCACAATTTACTCATTATTTCATCTTCTCCCGCACATCTTAAATCTTGTGCCACAGAAAAAACAATGTTCATTTATCTAACATGTGTAACATGGCAAATCAATTAAAATCTAATCCATTGGGTGGGAAGTGTCATTCATATGCCTAGGACTGGACTCACATAGCAAGTGCTCCACTCAGAACACAAACAAAAGAATCCCAGAAGTACAGCAGAAATGCTTCAACAATGTCATCAAAGCATCTCTGATGAGATCAAACATTGTCTGACTCATGGGATACCTTGGCTTATGACCAAACAAAACGGTGAAGATTCACTGGGGCAGGCATCAATCACAACAGCATATCTCATCAGGAACATGCAAAGACACAATCGAGACATTGCAGGTAGAGCACAAAGTTCAAGGAAACCCGTCTATACAAGATACACAATCCACATTCTGGCCAAATATTTCACTGGATTTCATTCTCTCCTTCCTTGAATCTGCTCCAACCTGACACAGTACCTCCCGTGAGACTTAAGGCAAGACCAAAAATTTGTCTTGTTTGCAGATTCTTTCAATGGCATGGGTTCTGCTGTTTAGAATTATAATGAGCTTTCCTGTCACATGTACTCAGATGAGTACATCAAAAAGTTTACAGGTTGCCACTTACAACACCATCTTAAGCACAAAGTGCCTCGGTACAAATTCTTAGGGAAAAAAATTAGAAAAATAAATTAAAAATTCAGCAAAACAGCTGGCACTCATCGAAACAGGTTTACTGGCAATTCATTCCCAGCATCAATGAATATGTTATAAAGAATAATAAAGAATAGTGTGAAGAATATAACCTTTGTCAGTTTCAGTGAGTAACAGTATTATTGTAGAGGAGCAGTAGAGAATCAAACCACAGAGATTTCCCAGTTATCTATTTCAACAAGTCTTGACATGAAATAGCATCCACAACAGATATGAGATACTTGGAAATCTCTTTTCCAAATGCCACAACTCATCTAAGTCTTTGAGGTTGAATTTGCCCCCAGTGCCGACCAACATTTTCATTTCTCAATGGCATGGACTGCCTACAGCACATGGAGTTCAGAATGCAACTCTCTTTAACCTTCTCATTATTGACTAGGGATGGGCAATAAATGCTGGCTGAGCCAGTTATGCCCACATTCCATGAATGAATATGTTGAAAAGAAATCTCTTGCTGCCTTCAGCCCTCTGCTAATACCCCCTTTGGAAATGGTTCCAAAGTCTTCACTGATTTGTGAAGTAGATATTGATCAGGTGCAAACAGCAATCCTGAAGCAGGGGTTGCCTATTTTGTCAGGGCTTTTCTATATCACCTTCCTGCTTCAGGCTAGAGCTTACTTCCAATATTCTATAATTGGGGCCATTTTGCATTCTTGTGTTTCTACATACATCAAAGAAAGTACCAATGGGTAAGGTGGGAGGGTTCATTCGGGCTCCATAGAAATGCACTACTGAACCCAACACTGCAACCACTCCCCTCTCAACCCACACACCCATCCACACCTTCTGATACATTAATTTTAACTTTAATCCTCAGAAGGACAGGCAGATTTCTCACCCCCATCCTATTTTGCAAGTTACAAATGTTAGTTGCAAATTGCAAATAACAGCGAATTGAATGGAATTGTGGTCCAAGCCTGAAGGTGGCAGAATCCTCAAACATGGGGCCAACTGCACATTAACACTCCTTATGCAATATCTGCCTCAGATTGACCTAATTACTTCCTGAATCCACAAATAAATTTTACCTAAAGTAGAATTTTAGCAGTGTGGACTTGATGTGAAAAGCAGCAATGAAGGAGCACATTACTGCAGATGTTGGAATCTGGCTGGAAAATAAAACAAAAAGGTTGGGTGATCACAGCCGCCCAGGCAACATTCATTGAGGGAGAGCAAGCTAATGTTTTGAGTCTAGATGACTCTTCATCAAAGCTGATGTGAAGTGTGGAGGGGGCAGCATTTATGCAATAGTAGGGGAGAGGGGGCAAAGTGCTGGGGGAGAAAGGATGTTGATAATTCAGACTAAGTGATCGGAATGAGAGAACAGCAGAACAATGGTGTGTCTGACTGCGAGACTGGAAAGAGAAGACTGTCCCATTGGGGTGGGGACAAAGCGTGACAGAGAATGTAACAAACAAAACTAAAAGAAAGGGAAGGAATGGGTTTACAATTTGAAGGTGTTGAACTCAAAATAGAGCCCAGAAGGTTGTAAAGTACCTCATTTGAAGAGGAGATGTTGCTCCTCCAGTTTTTGCTGTGATTTGCTAGAGCATTGCAGCATGCCAGGGACAGACAAGTTGACATGCAAGCAGAAATGAAGGCTTAGTTTGTCCATTATCTTATGTAAGCCTCAAAATTATTGTCAGTGACATTAGTAGCTGAATGGTTAATGTACTTACGTGACATTGCTTCAGCAAATGTTGACCCATTTTAAAGTAAATCAATTAACTTTTGTGTAAAAGGGCAGGCAAAGAAATGCTATGTGAGCACTAACTGTTGATATTACCAGGCAATAATAAACAAGACAAAGATGACCCCATAACACTCAGCACAGTATACTGCCCTTCACCAACATCATTTTTAAATCTCATCTCATTGCGCTCAACATATTAATTCCATAATTGATTCTTGTATGTTCAAACATCCTTCCATCGATGCATACTACTACAGCTCTGTCACTTGTTAATAGTGCTTATTTTAAAGACTTGCCATGTTCATTAGTAATCCTAATAAAGATATTCACTGATAAGAGACTAGGCTCGTCATTGCATAAATAATTCAAAACAAAGTTAAATAAGTAAATAATGTAATCAAGCAATTAGTGATTCATGAAAATTAATTGACTCCAAGTTACTAATTTGTCTTTCTGGAATTTATTGCCATCTAAACGCAGTCTTTTTCATTAGCTAAAGAGGTTTGTATGAATATTACACATTGACAGTAAACACCCTAGTCACAGTACTTGAGCTAATTATACATAGCCTTTTATACTCAGTGAAGATTACGTCAGTAACTAATGCACAAGTCTCTATTTTCAGTTGAAATAAATACATTTTAATTTGAGTGCTCTCCTCTTTGCCCTGCGACAATGATAGCATCATGGAATTTTTACAGTGTAGAAAGAGGCCAATCAACCCATCAGTTTTGCACCAGCCCTCTAAATGAGCACATAGCTTAGTGCTATTCTCCTCTTCCCCTCTTCCCTATAACTCTGCTCGCAAATAAGATTGAAAATTAAAGGGAGCTTTCTTCATCGGATAGAAAATGGATAAACTGGCTTGTGAAAAAACGTGCAAATCCATTTAATTGGGAGTCAGTTAAGATTATGATACGTCGATTTAGATGAAATTGAATTTCATATTCATGTTCTAATTTCATATTCATTTCATATTCACCATTGATACAATTGATGCATAAGCAGCCAGCTCTTCTCCCTCACCCAGCCTGTCTTACATACGGAATTGTTTTGCCCTTCTAAACCAATGGCTTTGACAAAAGTGATGATAGGAACTGCAGATGCTGGAGAATCCAAGATAACAAAGTGTGGAGCTGGATGAACACAGCAGGCCAAGCAGCATCTCAGGAGCACAAAAGCTGATGTTTTGGGCCTAGACCCTTCATCAGGATCAGTGAAGAAACAGAAAATATGATAAAGTTCATCACAGATCTTCGTATGAGCTCAGATCAAAGAAAATTGACTGCTTTGAATGAAGCTAGAAATGGATGATAAAAGGACTGTTTTCCACATGTCACTAAAACTGGTATTCCAGATCAGCTGTTCATGATCAAAAGTGGCAATTTTCATTTCTATTGAAGCAAGCTGGTGCCTGGTCAACAATGCCAATGGCTGTCGTGAAAAGAAATGCCAAGGTGAGTGTTAGGATGATGAAGAATAAATAAAAGCAGCTGCATAAATAGGAAGCCAAGTGTATGCAGGAAAGTACGCCCCAGACTTGAGTACCTTAAAGTACTTAAATAACATTGATCAAATACCCAGCTGGATTCTCTCTAAAAAAAGAGGAAATTTGAAGATTATTAAAAACTTGTGCAGAAGGCCATAAAGAGGCAGTGTGAATATGAATGCATTAATGAAGCACGTTTCAATCATTTCTGAGCCAATGATGTTGTTTTGCAATGCAATCATGACATAGGAAAATCTATCCAATCGGTGCATGCAAGATTCCACAATGAACTTTCAGATCAGATAATCTGTTTACAAAAGTCATTTTTTGAGGGATATGTTAGCCAGAAAACGAGAACATCTCCCCAACTCCTCTTCAGTTAATGTTGTCAGAGAGGAAGGGTCTTCACCGAAACAATGATACCTCCAATATGCACAGAGGAAGGATGAGAGTCATGTGTATAGCGCCATCACTCTCCACTGTCCCATCTGCTCACCATGGATGGCCACACTTTCAGTTGCAGAGTCTCACTGTTTTGAATTTTCGTTGCTAAGACCCTTCACCTTGCTAAAAAACTCGAAATGCCTACCACTTCAATTGTAGTCACTAATGCATTCCCTGCCCAAGCCCATGCATATACTTCTACTTCAGAACAGTCAGAAAAGAACCTTTCTTTCACCTTTCCATTTGTTTCTTTCCAATTCAATGCAAGTTGTTAACTGTTTAACACAATTCCTGGATCACCACAGCTGCCTCCATACTATTTCCAATGGGCAGCGGGCATGTCTTCAAATAGCACTCACAACTACCATCAACCCCCTCAAACTCCAAACTCATGAGAACCAAACTGGGACAAATGGGACATTTTCTCCCTAAGTCAGGGTATGGAGTCTGGACTTTTCTTGAAATTGCTTTGTTGCATGAGATAAACTTTCAACTAAAGGGGATTCTCTTCTTTAGACCATAAGACCATAAGACATAGGAGTGGAAGTAAGGCCATTCGGCCCATCGGGTCCACTCCGCCATTTAAATCATGGCTGATGGGCATTTCAACTCCACTTCCCGGCACTCTCCCCGTAGCCCTTGATTCCGTGTGAGATCAATAATTTATCAATCTCTGCCTTGAAGACATTTAATGCCCCGGCCTCCACTGTGCTCTTGAACAATGAATTCCACAGGCCCACCACTCTCTGGCTGAAGAAATGTCTCCTCATTTCCGTTTTAAATTGACCCCCTCTAATTCTAAGGCTGTGCCCATGGGTCCTAGTCTCCCTGCCTAACGGAAACAACTTCCCAGTGTCCACCCTTTCTAAGCCATGCATTATCTTGTAAGTTTCTATTAGATCTCCCCTCAACCTTCTAAACTCTAATGAATACAGTCCTTGTTGTTCTGATAACTCTGGCCTCCACATTGTGTTTTCTTCGTCTTTGTCTCTCAGACACCCACAAGAAATGATGGACCCACACTTTATTTCTTTGCCTAAATGACTGAAACCCTACCAAATGTGCATGCATCAGGCACAGAGAACAAATCATGTTTGTTTCCAAATGTGCGCATCATTAACAAGATAGTTGCTTGAAGGCAAGAACAAGGGAAGTTGTATGTTCTCCATTAATCATTACTTAACAAGCCAATAAAAAAGGTTAACATAAGGTTGATACATTAATGCGTATTCTTCCTATTTATGCCCAGAAGCAATATCAGGGCATGGGTGAAAATATGAGATAGTTCCATTGATGCTTGTGTGTAAAATTATTTGACCCACACATGCATTTTGTTTAAATACCAGTCCGGATGCACAGACCAAGCTTACTCTCAGTATTTGCTGTTATTTATAGCACAATGGAGACTATAGCAATGATAAGTGGCACAAGAGCATATGACATAAATTACTGATGGTGGAGAAAAATGCATTAACAGCAATGATGCTCTGCATGTTGAAAGCATAATATTAATGCCACAGGGTAACACATTTAATTACAATTTATCAGGCAGCCGTCAACCCAAGGACCACTGACACACAGGGAGCTGCATTTTACCAGCTGTTTGGTGATAACTGGGATGCAGGAAGGCTAGCAGCCTGATGTGAGAAGTCAACAGATGTCACGTCCATGGTCTTCCACCACCTTGACATCTTGCCAAGGGCATGAAAGGATATGAATGGTTTTCCCGTTTGGCAATGGCATCTTCTGTCCTTCATTGACATTAAGTACTTCAATGATGGGGCTTGCCTGATTGACCCTTGCATCCTCACAGTCATTTACCTGGTTATTAAGGGACCCAATCATCAATGTGCCTACCAGCTGCACCACCACTTCTACTGACCTTGCTGAAGTTGCTAAACTACCATTGGCTGCCAATGACAGGATGCGACTCTGTGTCATGTGGACTACTGAAACATGCTCACCGTTCACCTACCCCCCACCTTTCAGAGCTCTTGGCAACATCCCCACTGCCATCAAAAAATCCAGCCCAAGATTTCCAGGCAGCTTGTTCCTTATTGAACTGTGAGTCAGCTTTAGCAGAGGGAGTACAAATGAGTGAATGCATTCTGTTTCCGAGATAACCAAAGAACAAGAAGTAATCTCCTTCCACTCTTTATGAGAGTCCCCTCACAACAGCATCAAATTAGGATGCCAGAAAACAGATGGGGTTTGCTGTGAATTCTCTTCAATAGAACTGAAAGACGCTGATCTCTCTTGCCTCAATTACATATCCACAACAAAATGTTGTCTTTCAACAAAACATATTTGAATGAAGAAATATAGAAATAGCAAGAGTCTAAAGGAGCTTGGGGTTGAGGCACACACATAAGTAAATTTCCATGGACAGATACAAAATCTCATGAAAAAGGCCAATGAAATGCTGGTGCTAATGACCAGGGAACTAGAACACACTACAAGCACGGCTGCACAACACAAAACACTGGGCAGACCACACCAGAAGTTCTGCAAGCAAATCTAGTTGTCACGTTTAGCTGAATATATTGCCCTTGGAGGGAGTGCAGCCCAGATCTACCAGGATAACAGCCAGATGCAAAGGGTTACATTACACAAGCTAGGATTGTATCCCCAGGAAGGTTAAGGGGTGATTTGATCCTAGTTGTCAAGATATTAAGCGGAACAGATAGGATAGATCAGGGGAAACTATTTCCGCCAGTTGGGGAGTCTAGGACTTAGGGGCATAGTTTAAAAATTAGAACCAGACCTTTCAGGAGTGAAATTGGGAAACATTTCTACACTCAGATGGTGGGAGAAGTTTTAGAGCTCTAAGTTACAGATGGTAATTGATAATAAATCAATTGTTAATTTTAAATCTGGGATTGATAATACCTTTGTTGAACAAAGATCTAAGGGATACAGGGGCAAAGAGCATATTTGAAGTTAGGTTGCAGATCAGCTGGGATCTTACTGACTGGTGGAACTGGCTCACAGGAAATGGCATACACCCGTTCTTAAATGGTTCTATATAACTGAGGTTCTACTAAGTACACATCACTAAACAAAAGTATATTCTGGGTCAATATAGGCATTTTTGATACAAAGTTGTTTGCCTCTATTTTTACTGTGGGTGGCTCAGTGGTTGCCACTGTTGCCTCACAGCGCCAGGGACCTGAGTTTAATTCTATCCTTGGGCCACTGTCTATGTGGAGTTTGCACATTCTCCCCGTGTCTGTGTGGGGTTCCTTCAGGTGCTTCAGTTTCCTCCCCCAGTCCAAAGATGTGCATGTTAGGTGAGTTGGCAATGGGAATTGCAGGGCTACTGCTATAGGGCAAGGGGTCTGGATCTGGTTGGGATGGTCTTCAGAGAATCAATGCGGACATGATGAGCTGAATGGTCTGCTTCCACACTGTAGGGATTCTATGATTAAGGATCTGACTTATGAATTACTTATGTCGGTTCCATTGGAAGGTACCTGATAGTCATGTTGAGCCTAGAGACTCTGGCATGGTGAATATCTACTTTCTACAGTCAACTGTCTCTGTACTAGGTGAAGAACTGAACTGCATTGTTCTAAAGTCATGTTGTAAAGGCAGACTGTTTTTCTTAAAGGTTGAAAGTACTGGAGAAACTCAACAGCTTTGATAGCATCTGTGCAGGGAGAACCAGTGTTGCTGTTGGAGTCCAATACGAATCTTCTTTGGAACCAAAGAGTCGAATGGCGCTTGAAATTTTAACTCTGTTTCTGTCTACATAGATGCAGCCAGGCCTGCTGAGTTTCCTCAGCATTTTCCATTAGCTTTCAGATCTCCAGCATCTGCAGCGCTTTATATTTATTTTCTTAAAGCCTGGCTGTCCCCTTTAAAGGGAAGCCTCACTGAATGAAATTGCTACCATTTAAAATATGCAGGGTTCAGGGTTAATGGGTGTAGTGTTTGAGGCATCAGTGGAACAGGGTGGCAGGAGTGGCCCTGTGGGGGACTAGAAGTTTTCAAGGATTACATTCAGAAGAGAGTGGGAATAGCTGGCCAGTTACCTCAATTCTCAGTTTCTGGATCAAAGGACCTGGCAGCAATGCCACAGGGAGTCAAATAGCTTTGTGTAAGTAATCAATTCCAGTGGCTGCATCTGCACGAGACATCTCCTACTATTGCTTCTGCAGCCTCTTTGACTGTTCACTACATCACACCTGCACCGCACAGCCAGGACTCCCTGAAAGTAAGAATTTGCAGTTGATATCACTCACCACACTGAACAATGTGAGCAGCCTCACACATATCCCTTGTGATCTTTCCATACGTTGAACCATTCAGCACTGACATACACATCATCTAATCTAATCACTGACAGCCTGTCAACTCTTTTGCAAGACATGGTGCTGCATAGTAGAAGGGAGCAGAGAAGAATCAGGAAGTGATAAGCATGACTTTATCTCCTAAACTCTACACAGGAAATGGCTCTTCATATGACAGTCACGTACAGTGGAGCCTGTGGCAACCCACAGTGCTGAGAACATTGACACCTCCTTCCTTCCACCACATCATCCAGATTATCCTTATACTGCTACTTAGATGGAAAATACAAAAGTTATGATTGTGGATCACTTACTTCCCACCTAACTTCATTCCTCTACTTTCAAAGTTTGACTTTCTGAGTTCCTGTTAGCAGATACCTAACAGCTTCTGCTTGACCAGCCACAGGAGCTCAGGAGCAGGACAGTGAGTGGCAGCACAGACTGAAGGAGAGGGCCTATCACTCACCCTGATACCCACAGCGACCAGCCCAGATAACTCTGTGATACTTTGAAACATACGATTTGGGATCAGAACATATTGAGGCATGTAGGCACAGATGTGTTACAGCCAAGTTATGGGAAAAAGACAGTTATGTCAACCAGTTCAGGGCATAGTTGGTTACATTCTGATGCAATAGCTCGAATGACGACTTCCTTAGGGACAGCATGCAAGAGAGCATTAATCCATATGCATTAGGTATATGGTTGGCCCTGATTCACCATCAAGGTACATGGAAAAGACTAGCGCTAATTTGTTACAGGTAGTGACACAGCATTTGCTTTCCCTCTCAGCAGCCTCTACTCCATACTGCAGACCCAGATAACCACTGAGCTCATGGCTATCACAGCTTTTGTGCAGATAGTTCATCTACTTCTTTTAAGGATGCATCAACATACTCCAGTTAATCCAGCAATTCATCATTACACCTCCAAAAGATCACCAGGGCATTTCCAGACAGTTTCCACTCGCAGAAGTTCTTAAAATCTACCTTATCTGCAAGTTGGGTGTTTAGCCCTTTAAGGACCCCCGGTATAGTGTGAAGGAATGACACTTAAAGCTTTTTGCTTGCGGAGTGGTTGACCAATTCATTGCCTGAGCCTGTAGAGTCCAAAGTCAGTGTTGTAGCAGTACATCATAGCTAAACTGCGTGACATTAGGAGACCGGGCATTCACAACCTTTTGGCGCATACTGGCAACAATCCCACTTGCGGCTTTTTCCTGATAAAACATAGTGCAAATCACACAAAAGGAGATTGTCAGTGCTTCACACTCCTCCAACGCAGTGCTATGATAATGAATTTAGTGCCCCCCATCTCCGCTCAGAACTGGAATCTAACCAAGGAATTCCAATTAGTCAAACTGTAAAATAGAGTAGAATAGAATATCCTTTATTATCATGTGTACTCCATTGTGAAAAGCTTTTACAATGTCTGCCTCTTATGGTATAGGTATCGAGGTATTAATCTTGGATACAACAGGGGAGTTGCGTTACTTTACAGAATTTACAAAAAAAGTTAGAAGTAAGACATCGTTAAAGGATTGACTTTATAGCCAGGTACAAAAAATTACTCAGAAACATCACAGAGCCTTTGCACATGATCTGACCAGCCGTGCCAGACCTCAATCTAATAATTGTCCCTGCTCCGCTCCTAGCCTCCAGTAGGCTCACTACCAGCATTCAGCTGCTTCAAGGTAAGGTCCAAGACTGCCTTCCTCTACCAAGCAAACTGGAGAGTATACTATGTAAAAAAACACTGAAAACAAAACCGGGTGCCGTAAAATAGAAGGAAAAAAGAACAGAAATTGTTGGAAAAGCCCGTGGACTTCAAATCTGTGGACAAGCCAGTGATATGGGACTTTTCCAAATACCTTTTGTATATGATGCACATAGATCAATCAAATATCCGAATCAATACTGTTTATCATCTCGTCAAAAATCTCAAGCAACTTAGTTTCAGTACAATTATCATTTCCTTTTCACCATCAAGGCTAAGCTGACATGGTGGCTCAGTGGTTAGCACTGCTGCCTCACAGTTCCAGGAACCCGGGTTTGATTCCACCCTCATGTGGCTGTCTGTGTGGAGTGTGCACATTCTTCCTGTGTCTGTGTGAGTTTCCTCCGCGTGCTCCAGTTTCGGCCCAAAGTCCAAAGGTGTGCAGGCTAGATGGATTGGCCATGCTAAATTTCCTGTAGCATTGACGGAGGTGTAGATTAAGTGGGTTACAAGGGGATGGGTCTGGGTGGGATGCTTTGAGGATCAGTATGAACTTGTTGGTCCAAAAGACCTGTTTCCACACTGCAGGGATCCTAACTCTAAAATACAGGCGAGCTGTTCAAGTGACTTTGGGTATGAAAATAATGGCATAATTAAATGTCAGAGTCCTCCTCCCACTGGACAATCTCATGGCACAGAAGACCATAGGTCCATCATCTCTTACTGTTAAGATTGCACGTACCATATTGGTTATCTTTCAACGCCATAGCTGAAACAAACTCTTTTGGGAAATTTTAAAGCAAATTCACCAGAAATCCATTCCTTAAAAATGATGGAGGCAGTTTATTACTTTTTCTAGCATGTGCCCTATTCACTCCCCCTTTCCTGAAGGCTATTGCTGGGCTTTGGTGTCCCATGGGCAACATTAGCCAATTAATATTTCAGAGATGCATAGTTTATATGTGAACAAGCAAGCATCGTAACTGAACCTGATCCTTAATTTCACTCATAGATAATAAAATGTGAGGCTGGATGAACACAGCAGGCCAAGCAGCATCTCAGGAGCACAAAAGCTGACGTTTCGGGCCTAGACCCTCTCTGATGAAGGGTCTAGGCCCGAAACGTCAGCTTTTGTGCTCCTGAGATGCTGCTTGGCCTGCTGTGTTCATCCAGCCTCACATTTTATTATCTTGGAATCTCCAGCATCTGCAGTTCCCATTAACCCTTAATTTCACTCAGTTTTTCCACTTTCAGAAGGGGACGGTTGAAAACACATCAAGATAAATAAGCTTAGTTATTTTTCCCTACATTAAGTAAAGGCAATAAAATCAATTCTAACATTCCAGTGGGATAAGAACACATCTGGAATCAGCTGACTCAACAAGAGTGGAATTGAAAATTGTTACAATCATAGCTGGGCGGTTTAATGGAGGAAGAATTTGCCTTTAGAAAACTTTGTTCATGACCTCAGCATATTTCACCCTTTTTTTCAAGCCGCCAATTAAAGTGATCAGAAAGATCACCTCTAACATTTCACTCAGAGACCTTGTGGCGTAGTGGTAGAATCTCTAACAATGGGGCAGAAGGTCCAGATTCAAGTCCTGCCTGCCACTCAGCAATGTCATGACATTTCAGGCAGGTTGGTTAAAAGTAATATGCAATATCCCACCAGGGCCACTTGGATTGGCTGACATGCTGGCAGCATAAGTCAGCCCATGTATCTCATGGTGCAGCACTCCCTCAGTACTGTGCTGAAGTATCAGCCGACATGAATATCACATAGCAGGGGTCATGTCCCTTTCTCTGAGTTGGGAGATTAAGGTTCAAGTCCTACCTGCTCTACAGGTGAGTCACAACATGCCTGAACAGTTTGATTTGAAAATATCTAGATTATTATTACAATAGGATGTGTGTTCATTTTCTAAGCCACCAGGTTTGTAGAAATAATGGTTTAAAAATGTGATTATAAGAAGGTCTACTATCTGCTGGAGTCATGAGATGTAATTCCCACAAATGGGCTGTCTTTTTCAAGAACATTTTAAATGTTTTTGATTTGAAGGCTATCAATAAAACAAAACTCCCAGATATTCTGCTCACAGAAAATCCCTCCTTGAAGCTTTGACTCACAAAAACTATCTCATCGTCCTTCCCCTCTAATCATTTGGATCCGTCATTTTTCTTGCCTCAGGAGGAACACACCATATGTAATTCTGAGGATCAGGAAGTTTTTGCACTAGTAAGTGAATAATAATTAGATACGAACAGGGAACATTTAGTAAAATCGAACCAGACTTTAAATACTCTTCATGCTGTATTTAGTTTTCATTAGGACAGCAGAGCATTTGGTTTGATTTATGAACTGTCTTACCTATAACATGCTTTAAGCAACATTTTCTCAATTTGTAAATGAATTGAGGACTTTTAGCTCACAAGAGGTTATGGAGTTATTTTCCAAACTGCCACCCAACTGTAAGATTGGCATTGCACATTGACTGCCTGTGAAAGAAACTGGCCTATTTCCATTTTCACTGATTCAAGTGAGATGAGGATGAACCTAGTTCAAAGTTGATCAATGTACACCACTGGTGTTCCACCCAGGGATTGTCAGCGAAAAATTACCCCCAGCTTAAAGGTTATGTAACAAGAATCAATTAAAATAATGCACCAAACCAAGGCTCCAGAAAACAAGTGGGGTGGAAGGAAGCAAGAAATTGGGAGTGTACAATCCATTTAAGAAAGTCACAGGCACTCATAAACTTCTCTGCTCTGAATTACAATTATAAAGCCTTTAGCAAATCTAGCAACTTGGAATTTATTGAGTTTTGGCACAGCTTAGGGGCAATACACATCATCTTGGCTTCTGAATCCAATGTTTTTCTTATCCAAGGCTAATCTAATTTTACATTCTCTCCCCTTCCTTTCAGTTATACTCAGCTGCTTAAAATTGGCTTCTACTATGAACTTGCTACTGGCATCAAGGTCACTAGAGTTTGTCTATTTGAATTTAGCACAATTGCTGCAAAAACGTGAATGTGTGACTAAATCTTGAATTTCTATTTTTGTTTTGCGTTTGCACTAAATAGGTTTGCAGCCAAAATTTAGAGAAGCCTACTTTGCTCTTATTGATTCAGCAGTTGTTTCAGTTGGGGAATGAGGTTTAGGTGGGCCAGTTGCCAATTGACAGAGAGAAGAGAGTAACCAGTGAAAGCTACATTTAATACTAAATGCTGACAATCAAGATTTCTACTAGAAGGAAAATGGTGTTCAACCAACAATTAAATGCTCATTATATTACTTATTATATGGACACTAGCCACTTTATTGATGAGAAAAAAGTAACTTTTTTGGCACTTTTTGAGAACTTTACGCTTTCAGTTTTCTTTCCTAATACAGGAACATTTGAAAATATGGGTGTTTTCTTTCCGCCAAAACGCTGGTTTACCGGCACAAGTTCATTTCCAGCTGGTCTTCACATAAGGCATTAACCTTCAATTAGGCTATTAATAAGCAAAGCTGCCAAGCCCTGCAAGATAAGCCATACAGTGATTGATGGCCATTGCTATCCAGCGTATGAACATTAGATCAATGGTTCAAACAAACCTACAGAAATACTGAAATCTGTGTCTGTTTACAGACAAAGATCAAAGCAATAGCCGGCTTTAGAAGATAGAAGAAGCTGTCCGTCAATCACTTGCCATACAGAGAAGTGAATCTGCACACAACTGGCATTGATTATTTAACTCTTTGTCATTTCTTATTTCAAAGCTGCCCTACAATTAACTCTCCGGCAGGATGGACTTGAAGGAGGGAAGAATGATTCAAGCAAGAACCTCTTCAAGGTCACAGGAACTCAATTTCATTCAAATTGTTCATTAAAGGAACAGTGCAGGGGTTTGTGCATAGAATAAAATGAAGTGGTGATTCTAGTTTTAACAAAAGGCTGAAACAAAACATATCAAGTAAAACTAATTCAGTTTTTGTTTAGGTGGGAGAGGAACACATTGCTTTGCTGCTCTCAAAACAGTGGAGTCTGAGGCAGTATTTAGGACTAATGAGACAGACGTATATGAAATGCATTTATAATTAATTAGTTCTAAGCTAACAAATACCTATTTACAAAATTTTTTCCAACTAAAAACAGTATACTGGTGTTTGATCTTACAATCTTAAAATGCACGATGGAAAATTAGTACAGAGCAGCTATGTCACTTTTTCAGTAGAATCACTATTAAAATATAGAGGCAGAAACTTCAGCTAAACATGCTAAATATTCATATCTTAATGCTCCAGAGTGCAATTTCAATGTTGATGTATCTTTGGCACCCAATGATTAGATGAAAAAATATCTATTGAACAATATATGAAACATAGCATTTAGACTTTAATGTTTGAAGTTTTCCCATTTTAAAAAGAATCTGTTAACATTTTAGCTGTTCAATGCAGATTAAAATCCTTGTTCACTCGCAGAAAGAAATATGGTAAAAATAAAAAATAATTATCCATTTTGTGGTGGGGCATTTCTAAAATGTCATATGAAAAAAGTCTCACTACATTTGTCTGCCCCATATTAGATTATACTGCCAGGACAACTGAATATAAAAGAAATCATATTGGTTTGTTCTTGCACAAGACTTTATTTCGGGCTCACTTGATGTTCTGCACCCAGTCTTGACTTGCTCACATGGTGATGACGTATAGGTTTTGTGAATGGTTCACATAAGAACCAAGAAAATGAGATTCAGCTTGGTTGAAACACTTCAGTTCCGCTGATAAGAACTAAAAAGCTTGGTCCATTTACTTCAGGCTGCATCGACTGCAGGGGTCGAATAGTTATATTTAAAATAACAAAGGGACTAGACAGTCATACTTGCAGATTGATTCAATTCAATAGATATTGGAAGATCAGGTTCCTGCATTGAAGTTACAGAAGACAGAAGTAAATTAAATGGGTGCAAGGTTCTTCTGTTCCCTGAGAATAATGGACTTATGGAACAAATCTTATCAGGCAGCGCAGTGGCTCAGTGGTTAGCACTGGTGCGAGAGCCAGGGACCAGGGTTCAATCCTACCTGCAGGTGATTGCTTATGTGTCAACATTGTCACAATGATCTCCTGGACAGACATTAATCATCCAAAGGAATGAAATTGTCCAGATTTCTTCCCAAATACACTTTGTTACTTCTTATTTTCTCTCTGCTAAGAATTTATGTTGAATGCATGTGCGCACATGCAACTTTGTACTTGGGTAGAGGAGTACGAGTTGCAAAATATGCTGTGAATCATGATATATAAAGCCTTGTGATTATGTGGGGCAGGCATGATAGGCTAACTGGTATTTTCCAGTCCACTGTTTTAATATACTCATTTCTACAACTCCCAGGTCATGACTAGCTATTCAACTGCTGGCCATAAATCTCATGGAGACTGCTTCTGGGAGAGTTATATGGCACCAAGCCTAACTGAATATTTAGTGTAGACCTGGAATTTGTAGTAACTTAAACTGTCCGTGTGGAGTTTGGACAATCTTCCAATGTCAGTGTGTGTTTCCTCTGTGTGCTCAGGTTTCCTCTCACAGCCAAAGATGTGCAGGTTAGACTGATAGGCCATGCTAAATTGCCCATAGCGTTTAAATATGTGTAGGCTAGGTGGATTAACCATGGGAAATGCAGGGTTACAGGGATGGGGTGGGTCTGGTTGTGATGCTCTTTGAAGGGTCGGCATGGACTCAATGGGCCAAACAGTCTGCCGCCATGCTGTAGAGAATTCTATGATCCTAATATGACAGTTTGAAAATTAAGAAATAAACTTATGTAGTAATGCTGTATTGTCTTGATTATGCTTAATACGGAGTGTAATGGCTGGAATTTGACAGCTCCAACAATTGCAAGCTTTTTAGCAGATTCTGTTATTACTGAATAAAAATGCTATGGCATATGCACAAACACAGAAATCAATAGTGGTTGTCACTGGTTGACTGTTTGCCATGAGCCATAATATTGTAGTCTTCACTGATGCAATCCACAGGGAAATCAGCATCCTGGCATGAATTTAGGAGTATTGCTCTCCTTGATTTAAAAAAAAATTAGATGTGGTAACTGTATTTTTAAGCACCGTAAGAAGTACCAAATACTATTGCTGATGACGAACTTCCCAGATCTCGATAAAAAATTTATACATTGAGTCTTATTTCTTTTTAAGAAACTGCGGTTTTCAAGTTTAAATACAAATATTTTGTATTTATACTGTTCCCAAAATCCCCTGTGTATGTCCAAATCTTTACCTTGCTTCTGTGTAAAGATGTAAATGTGCAGCATATTTCCTGTTTTAACTTCTGGTTGAGGGTCGCAGAGAAGACCCTTTGATTGGATTGGTTGAGTATCCTCTTTGCAGCTTGTATTGCTCACAGCTGCCACAGGTCAAACAGATGTTGAGCAAGTGGAAGTATTTGCTGACAAGCCCACTAAACCTCTCTGGGCATAAGTGTAAGAGGTTAGAATGGAAAACTTGGGTCAAAATCTCTAATTGCTCTAAGATTTCTTCAGTGAAATTTCCTGAATTATTTGTAGTTTTTGTTTTGTATGTATGATTTGGGCCAGAAGAGATTTAGGAGAAAATAACAGTGGCTTCTAATCACTTTCAATGCTCCTGTAGTACTTACACAAGTTGAAAACTTCAGTTTAGAGCTTTCTGTTTTTTCACTCAACTTACTTAAGGCGGTCTGGGTCAGGTCTCATGCTATTTGACAGTCAGGAACTCGACTTAATTCTTTATCCCTTCTTGAAGTTAGAAACCTCTGAGCAGGTTCTTCCATCAAATGTAAGATAATAAAATGTGAGGCTGGATGAACACAGCAGGCCCAGCAGCATCTCAGGAGCACAAAAGCTGACGTTTGGGGCCTAGACCCTTCATCAGAGAGATGAAGTGCCTAGGCCCGAAATGTCAGCTTTTGTGCTCCTGAGATGCTGCTGGGCCTGCTGTGTTCATCCAGCCTCACATTTTATTATCTCGGATTCTCCAGCATCTGCAGTTCCCATTATCACTCTTCCATCAAATGTGTTGGGTTCATGCCACTGGAATCACCAGCAAATATGTACAACACCACTCACTGGCTCAAGTCTGAGGCCCGAGAAGTCATAATGCACATTTTCACTGAGGGTAAGGCGATGGCCTAGTGGTGTTATCAATAGACTGTTAATCTTGAGAACCAGATGATATTCTGGGAGCTTAGGTTTGAATCCTGCCATGGCAGATAGCGGAACTTGAATTCAATTAAAACAATCTGGAATTTAATATAATGATATCCAAGAATCCATTGTTGATTGTCATAAAAACCCATCTGGTTCACTGATGTCCTTTAGGGAAGGAAACTGCCATCCTTATCTGGCCTACATGTGACTCCAGACCCACAGCAGCATGGTTGGCTTCAAACTGCCTTCGGGTCAATTATAGATGGGCAATAAATGCTGCCCATCCAACAATGCCCTCTTCTTATTTATGAACGAAGAAAACCCCTCAGGCATTCTCTGAATTTGGCAACACATGACTAACTTCACTTTTTGGCTTAATCATTAATAGGCAAAACCAGATTCCCACTATTCAAGGGAAAAGACAAAATATTTAAGATAGGATATCAGAACTACCAAATGCAATTCAGTTTTCCATGGAGTGTTTTGAATGTAGCTTTAGTTTGAATGAAAATGGATCAGATAAAGATGGATTGTACAAATTTAATGACACCAGCAGTTACTTGACAACATTCATTGCTTTATTTATATACTTTGATAAAATAGCAATCAGTATACTATATTCCTACAAACTGTAGAAGAAGTTTGGTGAGAATATAGCTGAAATGCACTAAATATATAAGCACATTGATAGTGCATTTACATTTCTTTACCTTAATCATTACTTTCACAGCTGAATTCAGCCTAAAAGGTTTTGTGTAGCATTATCCATTATATTCCTAAGTTGTTCATGTAAGAATAGTAATTGGCGCACTTGGTGAGCAATATTTAGTGCACTAAAGAATAAAGACAAAATTTGAAAAATGTTGAAAATTGAGACACACTGTTGAAGCTTCATGTCATGTGCTTATTAGAACAAAAACAATACAAGGAGAAACGCTCCAGCAACATATCGCTCTTTTCTACTATACTCTAGTTCTTTACGAACAAGTGACTGTAGTACAATCTGGGGAACTATGCAATTCTTGATCAGTCACAAATTCTAAAGACGTCATTTGTTTTGTTACATATCAGCAGCTAAAAATCATTGAAAACCTCTTTGCATTTAAATCCCTTGTTCAATCAGCAGTAATTAATGAAATGTTCACAATATCTAATAAGTTATGCTCAGTCTTCTTTGCTGCAGTCTTACTATTTAAAAAAAAATACAATTCCATTTGTCCATTCTACAACATTTCAAAATATGTAGGTCTTGCTAACATTGATATGGGGTAGATTTTAAATTCCAGAGGGGGCAGAAAATGAGTGTTTGCTGATTGGTGGAAAACAAATTCAGACAAGGTACATAATGTGCAGCTGCCTCATGTTCACAAGTTCAAGTCCATTGCTTTGGCACCTTAACACGCTGAAATATTTAGGCACATCAGAGAATGAAGCTTTTGAAATCCAATTACTTATTTCTGCAGATTTTTCAACATGAGTAAAATCACCCCTCGCCCCGGCACCCCAATCTGAGCAGTACTGAGAGAATTGGTGTGTATTTGGATGCCATTAGTAAAGGGAAGAACTTTCATCAGAAATCTCTGCTCTTCTTTAAGTATTTCCATGTGATGTTTACTTGGACCACAGGCAACTTAGCTATCAACAAAAACATTTTAAAATGATCCTGGAGGACTTGACCATGACAATGAAAAAATTTAGGTGACTGCATCTACAGTTTGTGGCTGAAAAAGTATATTGTTTAACAAATGATTCTGCATCACTGATTAGGCCAGATCAAGGAACAAAACCTCTGATCGTGGATTTCTTACTGATTATACCCATGTGTTCAATATGTGTTCTGTTAGAATTTTACTTCTCAAGAATTAGGTGCACCCACTTTATGGCCCCACCTGATACTGCTGTGATCACATGACCAGTCATTGAGACAATTGCGGAATGATTTCAGTTCCTTGTCCGGTCAACTTCTATCGACTCACAGTTAATGTGTTCAAACATTTCACAACTTGTCTTTCTAACCTTCAGCTGTAATTTCAGTTGCAGTGATGTGAAAGTTCTCAGCCAGTACTGCTATTGTTAACAACATAATATCAGAGTACTCATGTAACAAATGTGACAATACGTCCGCAATAGCATTCTTTTGAACTGCAATATTCAATGTTGCAGTTGTACTGAGAGATCCGTGATGCTGCCATTGATGGTATTGTAGACTTTAGTAGCTCTACAGCTATGAGTCACTTTATGATCTTTTGCCAATTTGAAGTTTCCACTAAACAGAAACTAATGAAATGTTTTGATTCCAAAGATGATTCCGTGCACTTCCCTTTCTATCTGTGTATGATTGTGTTCGTTCTTCAACAGTGTAAAATGTATAAATGTTCTGGTTATCTTTGCTCAACATTTATGACGTGATTGATCACTGTTCCAACTTCAGAGTTTGAAGTATCTCATACCATTCTCAGATTGTGATTTATGTCATAATATATAAACAGGGCATCATTGATGAAGTGACTCCTACAGGACTCCTACCTGTCTAAGCTTTAGACAAACACAAGTTCCTATCTTTCCTCAACAACATGTGTAGATTAGCTAACACTGTTGCAAGTTCAGGCAACATTCATGATCAGCATTAGACTATACAGAGGAAAATATCTAAGCTCACACATATATCTTGGCCTTGGGACATTGATTATAGTTTTCATCTTCTTTCTCACCAGCTCTCACCCCTTTTCATTGACTTCCAGGACAATGTTCACACCTCAGATAGCATGAAAGCAGACTGTCCCTTTTCAATTTCACATATAATCACTAAGCCATTTTAGTACTGAGAAAGAAGGATCAATATTGAGATTGTTACATAATGATGCAGGATCACTGACATGAACATGCAGTGCATCAAGGTCTTTAAGGGCAATATAAAACAAAGAATTACAGATACTGGAGGACTGAAATAAACAAAAACGGAAATTGTTGGAGAAAATCAGGAGGACTACATCTGTGGAGGGTAAACAGCAGTATGTTTCGAATCCTTGGCCCTTCAATTCTGAAGAAGGTTCACAAGACTCAAAATGTTAACTGTTTTCTCTCCACAGATGTTGCCAGATCTGCTGACTTTCTCCAGAAATTCAAGTTCTTTATGGAATTGACCAATAGCCCAACTTTAATTTAGTTTATAGGTACACTAAGGATCCAGCCGTGAAAGATACCAGCCAAGTAATATCTGGCAAGAATAATAGTGGACAACGTGTCATGCATAAATAGCAACTGATATCAGGAGAACAACCAAGATTCAGAAGGTTCCACCTAATTTTTTTTAATGAAAGCAAACCATTGAAATTTTTTATAGCTGGTGTTCTTGTGATGGCATTCATTCCCTTGAAGATGGCATGCTTAGTCAGCTCCCTATGTGATCTGGATGTCCCCAGTATGACATGGTCTGCTCTTTGCTGGACCAGGTTAAGCTGGATGCCTTACTCAGAGATATCATTGACAGTCAAAGAGGAAGAGGAAATGTAGATGCAGATGCTGTAACTCGCCTTCTGGCTTTTCTTGCTTTTCTCCTCACCTTCATTTATTTTTTGCTTACTACTTTCTTGGAGATCTTTTTCCAGGCCATATCCTTTGCAACTGCTTCCAGCATTGTGATTGTATGTGAATACTTGTGGTCCACCACACTGAAAATCACTCTGAAAATATTACCTTCCACACTCATGTCCTTCACCATCTCTCAAACACTCAACAGACGCAACGTTTCAAAGTTCCCTCAATCAAAATTGTCCATGACAATGTTTGTCACAAATATGCTTTTCAAAGTCTTTCAAACAATATATCGTGTAAGCTGTCCAAAGGTGATCCTCAGTGGTCTATTGTGTTTTGTAATTAATTCAACTCCCCACTTTGGTTACTATTGCATTTGTGAAATTTTCAATTTGGCGAGAAATATATCACAAACAATCAATTACAAACCATGAACTGTATTAGAATGAACTAGTGTTTTCGAGCCCTGAAAGAATTAAGTTATGTGATTGCGACTATAAAGCCAGAAACAGAAATGATGGACAATGCAATCAAGAGTTATAAGTTAGGAGTCTGCTTCAATGGGCATACAAGCAGACATTTCTTATTAAGTTTTAAAATTCATTGATGGTTTTAGAAAAAATCCCATTTATAATAATCACTGCTGTGACTCAAAAAGGCAATGAAAGTAGCAATAGGAATTTTCCTAAACTTTGCCAGCAATTTTTTAAAAAAGCATAGCCCTGCTGTTTGCCAAAACAAAATAATACTTCTGTTAAAAGCATGTTAACAAATATGTCCAGCAGGTTTTACTTCACACTGAAATTTGACATGTGGTCCATTTGCCAAATTTTGAGTTGGCACTCTAGACCAAACAGTATGAATATAAACCAGCAGTTTATTTATAAGACAGTTGAGATCCTAATGTGATGCGAGAGATAAGCTCATTGAAAAATCTTTCTCACCAACCTCCTGAATAGCCACTATGAGGATTTCTTAGGATAAATGCAAACACGTTTCATTAGCACTTTGCAGCAGGACACCAAGGACAGTAACACACATCCCCATTCAATGAACTGTAGCATAAAAATTGAAGAAATGGCTTAAGCTTTAGGGTCTCCCATGATGTTTTTCTTTTAATGCCCACTAATATCGACTTGACAAGATTTTCTCCAACTTCCAACTTCCTTTGGAATTACAACTACAAAGTCTCAAAAGTAACAACTGATTAACTAAAACTGTTCACATGCTATGCCTGCATAAAATAAAAGGGAGATTCAGAAAGCAAGTAAAAATATTGGTAATTAAAAGCACAAATCTCAAGGATTGTTTTCCAAATATATAAAGACCAAGAGAATAAGAATAGGCCATCTGTATGACCACAAAATTTACCTGTGTGTCAAAGCAAAAGTAATGGATCTTGTTCGGAATGAGTATAGCATTATCTCCTTTCTGGAGGTGGTGAGAAGGGGAAACAATTGGTAAAGTTGCCCCTCAGGAGATACTTGCCCCCTTAACACCACTGTACCATTAAATTCTAGGTGATAAGGTCCACTGGGGACTTTTTCAGCCTGCCATCAACATAGGCCATCCATTAAGTGGTCAATTAACAGTGACTCAAGGGTCTCAATTTTCTGGCAAGTTAGAAAAGTACCTAGCTTCCTGATTGGGTAACCAGCGTGAACCATCTGCCTGCCTTGTTGGGTATGGTACCCCAATCTTAGCAGAAAGAAATCAATAAATTGGTCAGGATGATAGCAATTTTACAAATCATATTCAATCAAGAGAACATCAGAAAATGTGATTCTGAAAAGCACACAAAGCAGGTACGCAATAAAAATAGTAGGATACTGAGAAGTGGAGATATACGAGTATTGGCGTAAATGTTCACTGATCCCAAAAGGTAAAAGCACCGGTACATAAATTATTCTAGAAGGAATACAGGTGAGGCATTGTAGCTTTAAAAAAGTTATGCTATCCATGTAAAAAAGTACAGAGTTTGGCCATAGCGAGTGGATGAAGTTCTGGTCACCAAATAACAGGATGGATGCAAAGGTACCCAACAGAATACAGACAGTACAAAGATGTTACCAGGAGTGAATGGTTTTAGTTATGATGAAATATTGTTTAGGTTTGGAACAGAGCAGGCTGAAAGAGATTTGAAGTCTATAAAATTATGAGCAGCTGAGATAATGGAAAAGTATCTGTCTCTTAGGAAAAGGGGCCAATAACAGATTTAGGAAAATCAGAGCTAATGCAACAGAAGGGATAAGAGAAACATGGATACAAAAGTGCTTGGTTAATGAGTATTTTTCAGACTGAAAGAAGGTTTGTGATGGAGTTTTCCAGGAGTCAGTATTGGGACCTTTGCTTTTCCAGTTATATATGAATGACGTAATCCTAAGTGTGGGGGTGGGGTAAGCTGTCAGTTAGCTCAGTTGGCTGGATGGCTGGCTTGTTTTGGAGAGTGATGCCAGCTCCCACACTAACTGAGGTTACCACGCAGGGTTATCCTTTTCTTTCTCTCCCCTCACCAGAGGTGTAGTGACTCTCAGTTTAAACCACCGCCAATCATCTCTTTCTAATGAGAGAGCAGCTGTATGGTTCAGAGAGTGTATGGCAACTTTATCTTACTGAAAGGACAATTGTGTAAGGGACAAGTTCAAATTTTGTAAACCGTACCAAACTTGAAAGCGTTGTAAGCTGTGAAGAGCACAGTGTAGAACTTCAAAGGATACGGACGAGTTGGTGGTGTGCCACATCAGTGTTACGTGGAGGGACAAGAGAAAAAGGATTCTACTCACAAAATGTGTCAGGGGCATAGAACACAAAATCAGAGAGCTTATGCTGAATTTGTACAGACACAAGTTGGACTTCAGCTGGAGTATCATGTCCAGACTTTGGTGACATATTTTATGAAGGATGTGAACACAGAGCAGAGAGTGCAGAAGAGGCTTAGAAGAGTGTAATGGAAATTTCTATTCCTGGAGCCAAAGATCAATTGAAGAAGTCAGTGTAGTTTTTCTTGGCAAGGAGAAGGCTCAGAGGAGATGTGATTTTCAAAATGCTGAGTGGTGTGGACAGATTAGACAGGCAGAAACTGTCCCCACTCATGATCAGATTGAGGAGGAGGGATCCCAGATTGAAAGAGTATTGCAAATTAAGAAAGTAGAATGCAAGAAAAAATTGTATTCACACCGCAATTAATTTAGGTTTGGAATGCAGTGTTTGATTGTCTGGTGGAGGCAGGTTCATTCAGGGTGTTCAAGAGGAAATTGGATGATTGTTTATATTTTAATAATGTGCAGGGCCATGGGGAAAGGCCGGAGAAAGGCATTATGTCATAAGGTAGGAGTAAATTATTGCAGATGCTAGCATCTGTACTGAAAACAAAAAATGCTGGAAATCACAGCAGGTCAGACAACATCCATGGATAGAGCAAACTAATGTTTTGAGTCCAGATGACTTGTCATCAGAGCTGACGTGAAGTTTGGGGGGAAAAATATTTATGTAATAATGTGGGAAGACGGAATGCTGGGGGACAAATGGTGCTGATTAAGTAATCGGAATGTGAGAATGACCACTTCACACTTCATATCAGCTCTGATGAAGAGTCATCTAGACTTGAAACACTAGCTTGCTCTCTCCTCATGGACACTGTCTGACTCCCTGTGATTTGGTTTTGGCGTTATGTTATACTGCTCATTCAGAGAGCTGGTGCAGACACAATGGGTTAAATACGCTGCACTGTAAAAACCATGTGAATCTGTGAACAGTAAGATAGTCTAAATTTAAAGTAACTGATAAAAAGGTGAGAGATGATGATAGGAGAAATGTTTTAACCAGACGCTGGTTAAGAGCTGGTTAAGTGACCTGGGCCCTAGAATTCTGAAAAACTTTTGGAGGAAGGCTCACATTTTGTTTAATTAAATATCCAAGTATTATTTAAAGTGCTATGATGTATAAGAACCATCTTGAAAAGGGGTTTAAGCTAATTAATTATTTTCCATTTAGCACAGCCATTGGCCTCCTTCTACATTGTAACTGTGCACAGTTCATATGGCAGCGGATAGAGGGATACCTACAGAAGAGCTTCACAAACTCTTTCACTTCCTACTTCCTCAAAACATAGACTTGAGTTGCGGCATTCAATTTAACGTAGTTAATAGGTCCCTATACATACATTCCCTTCTACTGTTCGTCACATTTGGGGAGTTTCTTCCTACTGAAAATAAATTAGATTTAATCTAACAATTCCCACATTCACTGATGCTAGAAATTATCAAGTCTGTCATGTCTTCTCCACTGTTATACCAGTTCATTAACTGATTTGTTGAATTAATAGTATCAACTGCCAACAGAGCATGATGCACTGTGAAAATGAGAAAACAGCCACCATGCTCCAGAATTCTGCCAGGTGCAAAGTGAAGATCTCTGACCTGAGACCATAAAAAATGCACACTGGCAGACACAGAGCAACAAGCAACAACACTGTAGTCTCCTGATCCCACGTTTTATTTAAATCTGTACCACAGAAAGCTCTCTCTAAGTTATGTGGTGAAATGATTCATCAAAATAAAAAGCAATTCCTAGAAGTAACTACCAATGCATTTCCTCTGTCAAGGCACCTCGTTTATGAAGGTGAAAAGGCTCACTTCAGGATCATTAAGTACACTGACTCACTTCTTTAAAATTTACCAAACGGCAATTATTGCATTGCAGTAACTCAGTGCACTTATAGTAGAGTTGCCACCAATAGATCAACAGAAGTTCAAAGTTACAAATGTTGTGAATTCAATTTAATGTTGTCTTCAAAGATAAAGTAAGGTTCACTGGTTGATCAATGAGAGTCCAATAAAGATTTAGTACATATTATGACTTTCATCACTGATTCAGTGGAAAGGGAAAAGACAACCAATCAATCAAAACACTGGATAATTTACTTCTCTCACTAAATGGAAGCAGTTTTCTCATCCTGTACAGGACTGTTTCTAAAGTACACTTTTGTTGCATAAACACAAACCCTTTCTAGCTGTGATCCAATGCAAAGTTAATTCTTTTTACCTTTCATTTCTACATTACATACTACTGAATTATTGATACATTTTGGTATTTTAATTAACTATCAGAACTATCATCCCAACATTTGAAAGGTGTGGAATATTTGCTTGACAGACTTGAACCCTGATTCTGCTTGGCAGTGGTTCAAACATACTGAGCAGGTTTAGTATATAAATCAGGTGGAGTCCTATATATCATTGAGCACTCAGATATAATAGACTAAGTCAATCTTCTCCAAGCTACACTAACAGTCAAACAACACATGTTTTGGGCAATTAGATTAGAATTTTTGCAAAATTATATTAACTTGCTTGTGTGAAGTGAATACAAGGATGCTCAAGTTCTAGACATCATTTTTAGCAATTAGACATCATAGCCTTGTGTAAAACCCTAGCAACATGCAAACCAGATGAAGAATTTATGATAATTAGCTGCAGTTTGTTAAAAGGATGTTAGAAAGCAGTGACGTCAGTTGTTTGCTCTCATACAATTTTCTGAAAATGTATATTATGGGGAATACTGCACTTCAGAGGCCATGACAAAGCTTCTGGCACACTCTTCCCTGGATTTTCCAAACATTTAAATGAATGGCTACAAAATACTTTGCGGCGTACTCTCAATTCTCATAGAACCCCAGAGCCCACCACATACCTCCACCTCCAAGACCATCCTGCCCTGTTCCAACAGTATGACGTTTGGAAAAATGTTCCCGCTCACATCATAGAAATAGGAGTAGCCAGTTAGCCTGTCAAGCCTTGTCGATGATCTAATGAGACCACTGGTGATCCGTGACCTAATTCCATAAACTCATCTTTGCTCCAAATTCCTTCATAGCACTAGATAACAAAACACTTACAATTGATCTAGCATCAATACTGCTGAAGATTCCAAACTTCTATCAACTTGTCTGTGTAAAATGTTTTGTGATTTTACTCCTGAAAGGTATGGCTTTTATTTTTAGACCATGCCCATCCTGTGATGGACCAACAAAAACTAAATCTCTACTTCTAACCGATCAATTCTTCTTTATATCTTGAAAATCTCACTCAAACCACTGATGAGCCTTCTCGATTCCATAAACTACAAGACTAGTTTGTACAATCTATCTTCATAATTTAATATTTATGGCTGAGGTGCTATTGTGGTAAATTTCTGCTGGGCTCCCTCCAATTTGCTTATCACAACACATCCAGAAGCATCACTGAGAAGCACATTTTGTGGTCATTATCACTATTTGTTATTTGTGAGAAGCTGTTAGGTGCAAATTGGCTGTATAATTTCCTTTACTGCAGCACTAAGTACACTTCAAATGTATTTCATTAATTGCTCTTGGGGCTGTTTTTATGTTGTGAACAACGTTACATAAATACATCTTTCTTACTTCCAAATATAATTGAAAGAAATACAATTAAACAATAAATTTAGAAAGTCTTAAACAGTTACAGTGTCAAATTTGTGTCAACACAATATTTTGAATGCTCCTCAATGCAAAAGTGTGGCGTAACTTGGAATTCAGGCTGAATTGGATTCAGCTTAGGACTTAAAATATTCACTCCGGTTGATAGGTTCATTCTCAACAGGCTTCAGATCAGTTTTAACATATTTACAGAACAATGCAACATTATATTTTAAGAATGTTTCAGTTGTCTATTGGACCTCCATGGAATGTGGTGAAGTCCCACCATTTATATGCATGCCCTTTGCAAATTTGCTGACCCACACAATATTTACTGCGCACTTTCTTGCCCATTGAGATGCCAATCTTTGCTCTTTCTGGGTGTGCACTGCAAGTGCGCAAATATTAAAGATGCACACTCAGCCATTCATTTCACCATTCACAAAAATCACCACTTGCGATGCATGGAGCATATCCAAAATGAAAGGTGGGACTTTATTGTATTACAAACATTTTTTACCTCCTGTTAATGTGGTATAAGATGCCATACACCTACCTGTTGGGCCCTTTTGTTGAGACATTTGTATCATCAATAAGCACAGGCGAGGTGCCGGAAGACTGCAGGTTGACTAATCGCTGGCCACGATTTAAGAATTCTCAAATCCCTACAAGTTGATCAGCCGAAGAATAGAGCTTTGTGCAGGCATCCCAAGCACATTTGGTAAAACTTCACTGCTGCAGGAGCTCAGTTGTGAATATAGTTGGCAATGTAGACAGGACCTGTCAGATATTGAGAGTACAAGTGGTATAAAATATGGCCAGGTGGGGAAGTTTCATTGAGGGGAAAGGTGTCAACACCTCTGAGAAAAGTTTCCCCCAATCAAGGCCACCATATTGCTGAAAGCACCCACAATATATTCATAGACGGCAAGGGTCTTATCACAAGAGAAGAGAAATTCTAGAGGAAATACATGGGCAGACCTGTCAGATGGCAACTACATCACATACCTGATGGATGAAATTATTTACAGTTCCTTTGGACTGAGAAGTAGAATGCTACTCCTCATGGCAAACCATGCAAACCACAGGACGATCTTTAAAAAAAGACTATCTTTAAAAAAACTGGCTCAAATCAAATTATCCACTCTACAACTTCTTTCTTTTACTTGAAGAAATAAAATGAATTAGTACAGTTTTGACCAGGAAAATTGACAACAGTCAAAATGGCGCCAATTAGCAGTCAATATGAGCCTTCAGACACAATTAGATTTAATGGAGTTTTTAGGTTTGTTGTTTGGCAGATGTACTTTGCTTCTGTCTCCTTTCTATTCTCAGCATTTCAGCCAGACTCTTTTTGATATATTTCTATTGACACCAACATCCTCTTGATCTTTTCAGCAAGAACCTCTTATGATAAATTCAATTATGCAATAATATAAGATGAACTGTGATACATTCTTTCTGAAAATTCTGCCAGTTTGCATTGTTTTGTTCCAAAAATAAGCTCCTGTTTCTTTTTTTCGAAATGGACATGGGGAAAGCAAGATTTATGACAGGAGAACAGTGAGAAATCCATCTGCAATCCAAATTAAACAGATAGCTAACATTTTAATATACTGGATATGCCATTGTCACATTCTTGTTTCAAGCAGAGTTCAGAACAATGGAAACCATTGAAGGGTAACACATTGTTTGTTTCTGGGTCAAGTTGCATAGTCAGTAAACAAAAAGCTGAAAATATTCAGCAGCTCAGGTCGCATCTGGGGAGTAAAACAGTTAACAGGTTCGATTTTCGTGGAGTCACTCTGTAGATTGTTATAAGTAAGGAGTGGGATCCTGAGGCAGATGTTCTGCTCTGATTCCAGACCAGTAGGGGACAGTGGACAGGAAATGGTTCAATTAAGGGGAAATCGAACTCAATGGGGCCATTGAACTCATTGCTCAACAGACACAATTTTGACTGCTGCAAAGGCCTTATTCTGCAGTATGGTTGGAACAGACAGAACCGCTCTTGAAGAATAGATACAGTCTGTATAACTGTTATGATACTTTTTTAAGGTTCCCTGAATTTTAACTTGAAGGAATGAGGCATAAGAAGCCATACTCCTACCTGCACTCACTCATCGTTACAAGCTAATCAGCTGAAGAATAGAGCCTTGTGCAGGCATCCTAAACACAATTGATAAAATCTTTACTCTTGCAGGAGCTCAGTTGTGAATATAGTTGGTAATGTAGACAGGACCTGTCTGATATTGAGAGTGGTGAAAAACATGGCCAGGCAGGGAAGCTTCATCAAGGGAAAGGTGTCAGCACCCCGAGCAAAGTTTCCATTAAGGCCTCCAAGTTGGTGAAATCATCCACAATATGTCCATAGATGGCAGGAATTTAAAAAGGAGGTCCTTGAGGGTTGTAATATCTGATTTACTCCCGGAGCCCCGAGCTGGTGAGGGTGGGAATAGGAGGATAGAGCAAGTGAATTTGCAGCTGAGAGCTGTTGCAGGGGAGAAGGATTCACATTTTTGGATCATTGGAATCTCTTCTGTGGTAGAAGTGACCTGTATGAGAAGGGTGGGTTGCACCTGAATTGAAAGGGGGTTAATATACTGGTGGAGAGGTTTGCTAGAGTTGCTTGGGAGGATTTTAACTAGTAAGTTGTTGGTCGTTGGGGGAGGGAGGTGTACCCAAGGAGATAGTGCAAAAAGGGAGCAACCTAACACTGATTCAATTGTAAAATGAGTAAGTCTAACAGCCATGGCAGACAGGAACAAAACAGGGAACAAGATAGGACTGATAAGCTAAGCTGCATTCATTTCAATACAAGAGACCTAACAGGTAAGACAGATGAACTCAGGGCAGGGGAACATGGGAATGGGATATCATAGCAATTATAGAGATGTGGCTCAGGAATGGACAAGACTGGCAGCTTAATGTTCCAGGGTATATATGATGTAGGAAGAATAGAAAGGGGGGTCAAGCAAGGATGGGGAGTGGCATTTTGATTAAGCATACATTATGACTGTACTGAGGGAGGATATTCCTGGGGATATGTCCAGGGAAGTTATTTGGTTGGAACTGAGAAATAAGAAAGGGATGACAACCTTATTGGGATCGTACTATAGATACCCCACAGTCAGCAGGAAATTGAGAAACAAATTTGTAAGGAGAGCTCAGTTATCTGTAAGAATAATATGGTGGTCATGCCAGAGGAGTTTTACATTTCAAACATAGACTGGGACTGCTGTAATGTTAATCGTTTGGATGGAGATGAATTTGTTAAATGTGCATAAGAAAATATTCTGCTTCAGTATTTGGATGTATCTATTAGAAAAGGTGCAAAATTTGACCTACTCTTGGGAAATAAGGCAGGGCTGGTGACTGAGGTGTCAGTGGGGGCGCGCTTTGGGACCAGTGATCATAATTCTATTAGTTTTAAAATAGTGATAGAAAAGGATAGGCCAGACCTAAAAATTAAAGTTCTAAATTGGAGGAAGGCCAATTTTGACAGTATTAGGCAAGGTCTTTCAAAAGTTGATTGGAGCGGATGGTCACAGGTAAAGGGATGGCTGGAAAATGGGAAGCCTTCAAAAATGAGATAACAAGAATTCAGAAACTGTATGCTCCTGTTAGAGTGAAGGGCAAGGCTGGTAGGTGCAGAGAATGTTGGATGATGAGAGAAATTCAGCTTTTGGTTAAGAAAAAGAAGAAAGCATATGTCAGATATAGACAGCAGGGATTGAGTGAATCCCTAAAAGAGTAGAAAGAGAGTAGGAGTATATTTAAGAGCGAAATCAAAAGGACAAAAAAGGGACATGAAATAGCTTTGGCAAATAGGATTAAGGAGAATCCAAAGGAATTCTCCAAATACATTAAGGAGAAAAAGGAAACCATGAAGAGAATAGGCCACTGATGAGTGAAACCACAGGAGATGGGGTGTTACTAAACAAGTGTTTTGCATCAGTGTTTACTGTGGAGAAGGACATGAAAGATAGTGAATGTGGGGAAATAAACAGCGACTTCTTGAAAAATGTCCATATTAATGAAGAGGAGGTAATGGACATCTCAAACTGCACAAAGGTGGATAAATCCCCGGGATCTGATCAGGTGTACCCTAGAATTCTGTGGGAAGTGAGGGAAGTGACTGCTGGGTGCCTTGCTGAGATATTTGTGTCATCGATAACCACAGGCGAGGTGCCGGAAGACTGCAGGGTAGCTAACGTTGTGCCACTATTCAAGAAAGATGGTAAGGAATACCCAGGGAACTATAGATGGTGAGCCTGACATCAGGGGAGGGCAAGTTGTTGGAGGGAATCAGGAGGGACAGGATTTACATGTATTTGGAAAGGCAAAGACTAAATAGGGATAGTCAACATGGCTTTGTGCGTGGGAAATTGTGTCTCACTAACATGATTAAGTTTTTGAAGAAGTAACGAAGAGGATTGATGAGGGTAGACTGTTAGATGTGATCTATCTGTACCTCAGTAAAGTGTTCGACAAGATTCCTCATGGTAGACTGGTTAGCAAGGTTAGATCAGACAAAATACAGGGAGAACTATCTATTTGGATACAGAACTGGCTCAAAGGTAGAAGACAGATGGTGGTGGTGGAGGGTTGGTTTCAGACTGGAGGCCCGTGACCAGTGGTGTGCCACAAGGATTGCTGCTGGGTCCACTCCTTTTTGTCATTTATATAAATGATTTTGATATGAACATGGGAGGTATGGTTCATAAGTTTGCAGATGACACTAAAATTGGAGGTGTAGTGGACAGTGAAGAAAGTTACCTCAGAGTTCAACAGGATCTTGAGCAGACGTGCCAATGGGTTGAGCAGTGGAGGTTAAAGTTTAATTTAGATAAATGTGAGGTGCTGCATTGTGGAAAGGCAAATCAGGATAGGATTTGTACACTTAATGATAAAGTCCTGGGGACTGTAGCTGAAAAAGAGACCTTGGATTGCAGGTTCATAGTTCCTTGAAAGTGGAGTCACAGATAGATAAGATAGCGAAGAAGGTGTTTGCTGTCCTTGCTTTTATTGTTCAGTGCAAGGAGTGCAGGAGTTGGGAGGTCATGTTGCAGCTGTACAAGACATTGGTTCAGCCACTTTTAGATTATTGCATGTAATTCTGGTCTCCCTGCTATATGAAGGATGTTGTGAATTCAGAAATGGCTCAGAAAAGAATCAAAGCAGAAGGACCAACTAGAATTAATCTAAGTGCTAAAACCAAAAAAGGCAAACACAGCCTTGTCAAATATGTGATGTCCTCCTTCATCAACATCTGGGAATTTATGACAAATTTGGGAAAACTGCCTCACAGATTAATTAAGCTATAGTCCAACATAGTGATCTTCACAGAGTCAAACCTTGCAAACAATGTCCCCAGTATCAGCCTCACCTTTCCTAGGTATATCCCTGTCATCTCAACAGCAGCCCATACCAACCATTGTGGCAAACTGGCATTACGTCAGTTTGCCTCGGAGTCCTTCACATGGACTGCAAACCCCACAGAGTCTTAAACACTGGCAAGAAAATATTCCGAGATGACGAGGTGTAGAACTGGATGAATACAGCAGGCCAAACAGCATCAGAGGAGCAGGAAAGCTGACATTTCGGGTCAGGATCCTTCTTCAAAAATGGGGGAGGGGAAGAGGATTCTGTTATAAATAGAGAGGTTTATTTCAGAATCCCCTTCCCCGCTCCCATTTCTGAAGAAGAGTGCAGACCTGAAACGTCAGCTTTCCTGCTCCTCTGATGCTGTTTGGCCTGCTGTGTCCATCTAGCTCTACACCTTGTTATCTCAGATTCTCCAGCATCAGCAGTTCCTATGATCCAAGAAAATATTCTGCTGATTACTATCTACCACAATACCATGGCTGATGAATCAGTACTCTTCCAAGTCGAAGATCAGTGGGAGAAAACACTGAGGGTAGCAAGGGCTCAGAATATGCTGTGAGTGGGTGCCTTCAATGTCCATCACAAAGAGTGTCTTAATAACACCAGAACTGAGTGAGCTGTTCAAGTCCTAAATTGGCATAGCTGTTAGACTCAGTCTATGGTAGGTGGTGAGGCAACTAACAAGAGGGCAAAACATACTTAACCTCATGCTCACCAATCCGTCTTCTGCAGGTCAAATTAGTTTTTTCCTTTTGTTTCTCTCACCACCTTCTGTACACCCAGTTAATGACCATATCCACTGGAGATTCAATGGCATTCTCATCTCTGAATTCCCACTTGGGCTAAAGGTTAATTAGCAATTAGCCATACAACTGCTACAAGAGCAGGTCAGATGATAGGAATTCTGCAGCGAGTAACTCACTTCCCTGCTCCCATCTGCAAGGCACAAGTCCGAGTTTGGTGGAATACTCCCTACTTGCCTGGATGAATGAAGCTCCAACAACATTCAAGACATTCAACACCATTTAAGACAAAGCATCTATTTGATTGTCGCCTCATATTCATTCAATATTCATTCACTCCACCACTAATGCTCAGTAGGGCAGTGTATACCATCTACAAAATACAATAATTCATCTGGGCTCCTTTGACAGCATCTTCCAAAACTGTGATCACTACCACTCAGCAGGACAAAGGCAGCAAATGCATAGGATCTCCATCGCCTGCAAATTCTCTCCACTCCGTAATGCATCCTGAATTGGAACTATATTCCTGTCCCTTCACCACCACTGTGTGAAAGCCTGGGATTCCCTTCCTTACAACACCAAGGGCATCCCTATCCACCACAGGCTGCTGTAGGTCAAGGCCAGGGTACACCTCTACTTTCAAAGAGCATTTAAGAATGTGCAATAAATGATAGTTTGGTCAACGATGTCCACATGTCATTAATAAATCAAAAGAGAGCAGAGATATTCAAACAGATTTTAGGTGCCATCTACCTTCGGAGAATGAACTCATCAACAGCCAATAGTTTAACTGTCCTCAATGGAAGTCACATCAAGGTAAAGGGCCACAGTATCTCTGGAGTGAGATGAGTTTAACTTGAGGGTCACCGCACCTTAGTGAAGAGGAAAAATTGCAAAAGCAGAGCCTTCACAGGAATATTAGCCAGTATGGGAATTGAACCGGTGCTATTAGCATCATTCTGCACCACAAAGCCGCTGTCTATTAGCCAAGTGAGCTAATCAACTCCCTATGGCAAAGTATCTCTTCACTGAACAGAAGTTCCCTGGCCTAGAAAGTAACTGCACCAACAAATGCACACAATGCATCCAAATACTGTTTGCAATTGAATGTTATGCTGATACATTTGTAGTTCAGTTGGTTCCAGGTACTGTGGGAGACAAGCTAATGGAGGTTGACTCCCATATATGGCCAGAGTGTCCCTTGGGTGTCTGAGTACCTGAATTTATCCGAGATAACTGCGAAGTAAAAGCAAATTCAATTAACATTGAGAATCAGTGTGTCATGTAACTGATCTATATAAATTTACATAAATGCTGCTAATCTGGCAACAACTATTGCATATTTTTCTTATTAAGGAAGACAATCCAATTAGCAAAGAGATAATCTACACAAAGTAGATTGCTGCACCTTGTTAGTAATCTCTTTAGACACAAAAAGGAATGTGAACCTGTCACTGATAAGAAAAGGGTAGAGATGCAACTGAAGTATCATTAAAGATTGCTCACGTTAATTCACCACAGTCTACACCCTGCCTGCACCATTTCTCCATGTTGATTAGTTTGCTTTACTATCCAGTTTTGAACTGGAGCAAGTTAAAGGAAATAACCTGGAGCCAAATGAAGACTGCATTGTGCTTGTTGACCCAGCTGCTGGCAAGTCGAGCAAAAAAAAATGCATGATCAAGCTCAGAAACATATGTTTCCATTTCTGTGTCATGCACACAAGGTCACTGAGGCATGTTCTCCACTGCATCTGGTGGTGATTTGTTCTTTAGCAGCTTGCATTTTTAACAAAACCCGCATCCATCTGTTCAAAAGAAAATTGCGATGATACTCTTCACCCTCATATGAGGTGGAATGCCTGCGCTCTGCCAATATTTGTTCGAAGATCAGTAATAAAAATAGAATTAAGAGGAAATTGCACCCTCTTGTTTTCCAATTCCTTCTCATCATCTATCTCACATAGTGTAGGTCACAATCTATACCAGCAGCTTTCGTCAAGATGCATCAATCCAGAATGGATACTTTCCTTCTGGTCACATCTTTATTGTTTGCAGCTAAACTGGCATGACAGATACATGGCCTCGCAGTGGCATTTTCCTTCCTTCAGTCTTTGAAATGTGCTTGTCTGGTAAAATTGAGGGCAGAAGCCTAAGGTACGAGCTTGGTATTTCAGGAACGCAAAGCAGAACAGTAGCTCATAGGCAAATGTGTCCATTATCATTCATCACAAAACTGCTTTTTAAAAAAAATCCTTTAGACATTCAGTATAATAAGAATAAGCAGCAGTAGGAGTTCATCACCGATAAAATACAAGTCACTTTGCAGTGTCCCACTCAGATAAAGCATTCAAAATATAGTTGGAATTTCAAGAATTTTAAATTTTATGCTCCATTTACAAAGATGCCAGAATTTTATTTACAAGATAACGACCCCAAATCTGTTAGCTGAAAATACTGTGAATAATGGAGAAATTATAGCTTGAAACAAGTTTGACACTTATTCTAAACCAATGTTTTTTACTACCTCTCCTTATAAAAGAGACCCTGCAAATATTTATCCAGTCTCCAGGTAGCTCTTGTCCTTCCTAAGGACACTGTCAGCTCTCTATTACTAGAATTGCCATGTTTAATATTTATATTAAGCAGTAATGGATAGAAAAAAACACTTGCTTCACCAAAATCATTCATCAAGCTCTTCAAACTTTCTACTCACCAGCTGACCTGTGATAAAGTCAGAGATTTTTTAGTTTCAGTGATGTTCTCATATTCCATGGAATCATTGCAAGTGGCAGGACAGATAAAGAGAGCAGTAAGCAAAGCACATGGTAACTTCCTGTTTATTAATATGGGCATAGAGTACAATAGCAAGGAGGAGATTTTGTACATGTATAAGACACTTGTTTGACCTCAGCTGGAGTATTGGGTATTGTTGTGGGTGCCACATTATACAAAGAACAGGAACACATTGAAGAGAGCGCAGAAGCAGTTTACAGGAATTGTTTGAGGGATGAGGATCAGTTATAACAATAGACTGAAGAGAGTTGGGGCTGTTTCTCTCTGAGAGAAAAAAGGCTAACAGGAGGTCTGATAGAGGTTTTCAAAAGCTGAATAGTTAGAATAAACAGGGAGAAACTATTCACACTTGGAAAAGGAACAAGATTGCAAGAGATCTGCAAAAGAAGCAAGGGTGAAATGAACATTTTTTTCAATTAGCGGGTTATTAGGGCATGGAATGTATTGCCTGGAAGTGCATTATAGATTCAAATGAGGCATTCAAGAGGTCATTGAATAATTATTTGAACAAAAATAACATGCAAGAGGGAATGGCTATCAAGCAGGAGATTGTCACTCAGGAATGACGCTAATGGGTGGGGGGACCTTGTTGAAACTGAGAGAATACTGAGAGGCCTGAGTAGAGTGGATTGGGAGAAGATGCTTCCTCTAGAAGGAAAGACAAGGACTCAAGGACACAGCCTCAGAGTGAAGGGACGAACCTTTAGAACTGAGATAAGGAGGAATTTCTTCAGCTAAAGGGTGGTGGCTCTTTGAACTCATTGCCAATTTGGCTACGGAAGCCAAGTCATCAAGTGTATTTAAGACAGAAAAGGTAAGTTCTTGATTGGTTAAAGGATCAAGGGTTACAGCGAGAAGGCAGGAGAATGCATTGAGAAACTTATCAGTGATGACCAAATAGCAGGTCAGACTTGACAGGCTGAATGGCCTAAGTCTGATCCTATATCTTATGGTCTTAAATGATCCAGAGCAAACACCATGTGTTTAATAGCCTCTTTTTTCTCTATAACATTTCTGTGATTCTGTTTCCATGTTTTTCTCTGTTCATGCAGTCAGCAGCTCAGTTGGCAGAAATCTTGCCATTTAGCCAACTTTGACGCCAATGTAAATGCGAGGTAATCAATGGAAGGATCATGGCTTTTTACTTTTCAGCATTTTTGATGCTGGATTGATATAGTGAAAGGACATTTTGAAAACCAAGAATTGTTGAAAGGTTTGCTGAATGTTTTAGAAGCATGTTACCAACACATCAGTCAGTCAATCAGTGGAAGTGAGGTTACTGCCAACAAGCTGATATAAGCGTCTGTGTAAAAGGGAGATTTGGCCAGCAATGAGTAGTTGGTCTGTGCATTGGTGACCAGTTGTTAATGAAGGCCTTCCACTTGCTTACAAACTCAGGTTGTGGGTATTGGAATAAAATGACAACAGAGTAAACTGAATAGAGGGAAAAGATTTTAAGAAGGCTTGAAGGGCTTTTTTTTCACACTGAAAGTGATTTTTTTAAATTTTTCTATTCATTTGTGAATATAGGCATAGCTGGCTGGGCCAGCATTTAGTGCCCATCCCTAGTTGCCCTTGAGAAGGTAATGGTGAGCTGCCTTCTTGAAACACTGTGGTCCACCTGCTTTGGGTTGATCTGCAATGCCATTGGTAAGGGATTGCCAGGATTTTGATCCCGTGACAGTGAAGGAGAGGTGATATATTTCCAAGTCAGGATGGTGAGAGGCTTGGAGGGGAACTTGAAGGTAGTGGCTTTCCCATATATCTGCTGCCCTTGTCCTTTCAGGTGGAAGTGGTCATGGGTTTGGAAGATGCTGCCTGAGGATTTTTGGTGAATTTTGTGTGCAAAATGAACTTCCAGAGGAAGTGGTGAATGTGGGTACAGTTATAACATTTAAAGCATATTTAGATAAGTTCATGAACAAGAAATGTTTTGAGGGATATGGGACAGGTGTAGGTAGTTGAACAGCTTGTGGGTATGAATGATGATGTCAGAAGCCTTTGGGCCTCTGGAAAGAGGTGCTGTCTTTCTCTCTGCAGTGCAAAAAAAATCCTTAAGGCTGAAAAAAGCCAGTTTATTTCCCTCACCAGTTGCGTTAAGTAGTTATTTTGCAGCAGTAACTGGGATACTTTATAAATTGTGAACTACTCACTTTGTGCTTCTGCCAAGTAGAAAGTATCTGGAGAAAAGAGATTGAGAAGCAACAAATCCTGGTAAGGCAAGGATCATCTCAGCAAATTCTGTGGACAGGGACCATTTCTCAGGTTCACTCTCTACTCACATTGGCTATATAATTGGTTTTTAGTTGCTGTCTGCATGTGCATAGTGGGTACATTTTATCAGGGGTGAAAGTTCTAATGAGCAGAATTACATGTCAACAGATCACAGTTGCTTACCTACAGATAGAATCAATTTATTTGTAATAAAGAGTAACTTTTGTTCAGGAAAGAAGCATAATCTGAGCTTTCTGTCAACCTGGGTGTAAAAGACAGGAGATTTGGGGAAATTGGATAATTTTATGAAGTCCTTAACTTTTGTGACAACTCTGAGAATAACAGGGCATGATTTCCAGCATGTTAGCCCAGTAAGATATAACAGAAACCATAAAGCCCAGATAGTAAATGTTAGTCTGAGATACTGTATTAGTGTACATAGTTTACTGTTAATAAAATTTCAGATATCTGACTCAATATGAACTCAACTCCCTGGTGTGAGTTACATGTATTAACATACAGAAAACCATACAGTACACAAGGATTGCAAAAACATGAATCTTCTATTGCATAGAATTGTAGGAATTCCAAAGCAAATGTTTGCCAATGAGGCTTGTGACAGACAATGGTAGGGAACCCATTGCTAAACTACCTGAAGAAGAATCATATCAAACCGGAAATGTTAACTCTGCTTCTCTCTGCATGGATACTGCAAGATCTGTTGAGTTTTGTCAGCACTTTAAGTTACTTCAGGTTTCTAGCATCTGCAATATTTTAGTTTTATTCAACCAAGAGCTCATCAGTGGATTTCTCAACTGGGACACAGGAGCTCATTTAGACTATTCCATTTCAGAGGTAAATTTGAGCACAGGATGGAACCCATTAAAGTGCATGAGAAAATTCTTAGATGAAGTTGAAAATTCGAATGTGACAAATATATCAGAAATATGCAAGGGATGAGGTTTGAGGTCATTTCATTGAAGACAAATTTCTTGTGGAAAACCACAAAAATGTTAGCAGGAGTTGGGCCTTGACGGGATTCCAGAGTAACACAATCTATATGGAGCATATGGTGTTTTCAAAGCTGAACTCAACCACACAAGTTGCTCAGTTGCTAAGTTCAGTGAGTACAAATCAAGCAGTGGTAGCACATCAAGATCAGGCCAATGATAGTGCAACTGTCATGTCTCTTACTTCAGCAATTCAATTTTTGCATGACCGACGACAACTTATTTGTGCTTGCCCTGTTTCTCCCTAAACTAGTTAATTCAATCTATTGATATGAATACAATCTGGTCATGTATTGAACCTGAATTCAATCTGGCCAATGTTATCTATTTCTAGAAAAAGATTTCAAACTAGATAATCAGAGATAGCAAGAACTGCCGATGCTGGAGTCAGTGATAACAAAGTATGGAGCTGAATGAACACAGCAGGCCAGGCAGCATCAGAGGAGCAGGAAAGTTGATGCTGCCTGGCCTGCTGTGTATCCCCAGCTCCACACTTTGTTATCTCAAACTAGATAATGTTGTGAAGTTGGGTAAAGAATTTATGGATTGGAAGGCAGATTGTTAGAAGTTGATGTCTGTAAAATGATAGGGAGGTTAACTGTGGGCTCCCTTTAAAAGGTGATTTTTTAAGCTTGCAGATGCACATTATATCAAAAGGTGGTAGTGTTAGCTGGCAAAGCAGCATTTTTACCAAGACAACAGGTTTTTAAATTTAGCCAATTAATTTAAACCAAGCCCTCAATACCGAAACACAATTAAATATAAATCTGATGGTTTTTACAACTTAGGACCAAACTTATGTTAAGAGATTACTAGGTTATCAAGCATATGAAAGAAGATAGCATTTGAAAATCAGTGTGAGCGTGAACTGCCATCTGAAGAAAAAGTCATTGGCACTCAGAGGAATACTTAAGCTCTCAGCGTAAGCACCATCTAAATAAAGATACAACTGTGCACTTAGCTAATATTCCTGACTCAGGAATTTGTTGGAGAAAGGCATTCCTGACTGGAGGACTGTGAAGAGGGCAAAGAGCATTCTGGGAAACTTATCCCAACTGTAATTTTAAGATCTTAAGTTTATTTTTTAAATTAATTTGGTTTATATTAGTGGGACTTATGCCTATTGGAACTACATACCATTAGAAGTTTGTTTTATTTGGGAATAGTTAGTAGTTATGGGGAATGTTTCAGTTTGTTAGTTGTTCTGTTAATTTGTTAACAGTTAGAGTTAGACAAATGAATTGTTACTTGTTGATTGTAGAATGACTATCGGGAATTCATTTTATTTCACCTCTCCTTTATAACAGATTGGGAGGTGAGAGACAGTTTGCATCACTTTTCACATTTCCTGTAACAGGGTCATGAGGTGATGTGAGTTTCTGTGGGAGTTTCGGTTTTAATTATCAGAGGAGTGTCGACCTCTGCTTTGTACCAAATCAGGCACTCAAGTCCAGGTTTGGACCAGTTTGTGTACAGAATCTGAACAGATCTGAATGGTTTTGGACAGATTTGAACGGAGTTGGGCTACGAGAGGTCCCAGCAGATTTAAACAGACTTGAGGGTTAGCACCCTAGATCTTTACATAAAACTTAGGTGAAAAATGGAAAATCTGTGTATTTTGGTTACTTGTGGCTAGTTAAGTAAAAAGTGAGGCAAAATGGCTCTTATGTGGCGAAAGAGATTTGGCAGTTTGAGGATGCTTCCCAAATTTGCCAAGAAAATTTATAAAGACAGAGGAAGGATATAGTTTTAGACTTAGCAATCCGGCTAGAATTGGGTTTACCTAGGGATAAAAGGAAAGCTGAAATTATAAAGGAGTTAGTCAAGCATTTAGGTATATCAGAGGAACAGTTAAGTGCAGTGTGGAGTTGGAAGAAATTAAATAGCAAATCAGATGATTGGAGTTAGAAGATAAAGAAGGAGAAAGATTCCCAAATACTGAAAAAGAAAGGGAGAGAAGAGCTCCAACAGACAAAAAAGAAAAAGAGAATTTGAACTTTGAAAGTTGGCAACTAGTCAGGAAAGTCAAGTTAAAAGGATAGAGATGAAGGTTGAACACAGATTTAGTGCAGAGGAGAGTGATGATAAGCAAACTCATCATGGCCAAAGGCCTTGTGCAGATATATTCAAATATGTCAAAACATTTCAAAAATTTGATGACAAGTATGTAGAAACAGTATACATTTCCTTTGAGAAATTGGCTAAAGAGATGAACTGGCCAGAGGACATGTGAATAATGTTAGTTCAGACCCTAACTTGGTCACAGGGCTAGTGGGGTGTTTACAGCCCTGTCAGATGAGGTGGCAAGAGAATATGAAGAAGAAAAACAGGCAATGTTGAGTGCCTATGAATTGGTATCAGAAGCATATAGAGAACAGTTCAGAAATATAAGGAAGGAACCTGGTCAGATTTGTATCAAGCTTGGAAGAATTACCATTGCAACTTCAATAGTTGGGTGAGAGCATTAAAAGTAGAAAAGACATATGAAGATGCTAGGGAGGTTATTCTACTGGAGGAGTTCAAAAACTCACTTCCAAAAATAATAAGAACTCATGCTGAGGGACAGAAAGAAAAAAAAAACAGCGAGAAGAGCTGCAGAGATGGTGGATGAGCACACATTATTTTGTCAATTGAAATCTAGCCTCTCACAGCAGTTTCATTCCATGAGGCATAGAAATTGGGAGAAAGGGAAATCCTTCAATGAAACAAAAAGTAGATCACACTGGGCACAGTTTACCACATGTGAAAAATGAAACCCAAGAGGGTGGAAAAGAGGTGAAAGGCCACATGTGCTTCCACTGCACCAGAGTGGGACAAAAAATCACAGTGCCAATGGTTTAAGAAAAGCATTGGGAAAAAGGGTGTGGCAAAAAAGATAAGATCAATGGGATTAGAGATAATGGGAACTGCAGATGCTGGAGAATCCAAGATAACAACGTGTGGAGCTGGATGAACACAGCAGGCCAAGCAGCATCTTAGGAGTACAAAAGCTGACGTTTCAGGCCGAGACCCTTCATCAGTGAGGGGGATGTGGAGAGGGTTCTGGAATAAATAGGGAGAGAGGGGGAGGTGGACCGAAGATGGAGAGAAAAGAAGATAGGTGGAGAGGAGAGTATAGGTGGGGAGGTAGGGAGGGGATAGGTCAGTCCAGGGAAGACGGACAGGTCAAGGAGGTGGGATGAGGTTAGTAGGTAGGAGATGGAGGTGCGGCTTGAGGTGGGAGGGAGTGATGGGTGAGAGGAAGAACAGGTTAGGGAGGCAGAGACAGGCTGGGCTGATTTTGGGATGCAGTGGGGGGAGGGGATGAGCTGGGCTGGTTGTGTGATGCAGTGTGGGGAGGGGACGAACTGGGCTGGTTTTGGGATGCGGTGGGGGAAGGGGAGATTTTGAAGCTTGTGAAGTCCACATTGATACCATTGTCCTGCAGCGTTCCCAAGCGGAATATGAGTTGCTGTTCTTGCAACCTTCGGGTGGCATCATTGTGGCACTGCAGGAGGCCCATGATGGACATGACGTCTAAAGAATGGGAGGGGGAGTTAAAATGGTTCATGACTGGGAGGTGCAGTTGTTTATTGTGAACCGAGCCTAGGTGTTCTGCAAAGCGGTCCCTAAGCCTCCGCTTGGTTTCCCCAATGTAGAGGTAGCCACACTGGGCACAATGGATGCAGTATACCATATTGGCACATGTGCAGGTGAACATCTGCTTACTATGGAAAGTCAACTTGGGGCCTGGGATGGGGGTGAGGGAGGAGGTGTGGGGGCAAGTGTAGCACTTCCTGCGGTTGCAGGAGAAGGTGCTGGGTGAGGTGGGGTTGGAAGGATTAATGGGATTAGTTGAGGTAGTGATGGAAATCTGATGATAAGTTGAGGAGCTGCAGGAGAGGGCACAGCCTAGTTGCGGGCTGGGTAGTGAAATGGTGCTGATATCTTTAAAGATTTCCCCTCTGTGGGTAAGGGCTACTCAGGAAGAACAGGTGGAGAAGATAAAGAAGTTACAATGTTGAGAGATATGGGAGCTGGTCAGTATCTCCCATATCAACAGTAAGAGTTGAAAGCATCCGCACTCCTTCTGAAATGTTACCTGAGAGATTGATAATCTGTGGAATAAATGGAAAGAGATTTAGTATTCCCCTGTGTAAGATAAGGCTGGAAAGTCCAATCAAGAATGAGGAAGTAACAGTGGGAGTGATTGAAAGAATGTCTATCCTAAGAAAATAGTTTGTTCTTGGAAACGACCTAGCTTGATCAAAGGTGGGAATGATGCCCTTTATAGGGAAGAAACCAAAAGAAAGCCAGGGAACTGAAGAGTTAAAAGAAAAATGCCTTTAGAATTTTTCCAGACTGTGTGGTGACAAGATCCTATAGTCATAAGTTAAAGCAAGAAGGGAAAACGAAAGAGAAAGAGGAAGGGGTTAAGGTCCAGTTAACAGATTTACTGTTTGATGAAATAGTAAAGGTAAAACCTGAACAGGTAGAGGATCCGGCAGAGTTGCTTAGTTCTGAAAGACTAAAGAAATTACAACAAAATGTGAGGCAATAAAGGTTTGATATCATAAAACCTACTGGGAAAAGGAATCAGAATGTATTCCAGAATTCTATTACCTTAAGAATAAAATCTTAAGGCAGAAATGGAGACCTTGGCAGGTTAGTGCAGATGAGAAATGGGTGGAAGCTCACTAGATTTTGTTGCTAGTAGAATACAGACAGGACGCATTGCGGGTATCACACCAATTACCTGTAGGAGGTCATCAAGGAGTGAGGAAAACTCAGGCCAAGATGCAGAATCATTTCTATCGGCCTGGATAACATAAAAATGTACCTGTCACACGTGTCATATGGTAGGAAAGTTATAAAACCAGATCCTTGAGGCTAATTCCCTCATTTGAAGAACCTTTCACACGGTTTATGATTGATTGTGTAGGTTCCTTCCTTAAAACCATAAGTGGGAACAAGCATTTGCTAAACTAAAAGGATGTGCCTACCAAGTTTCCGAAGGCAATTCCATTTTGGAATGTCAAGGCTAAAAAGGTTGTAGAGGGCTTACTTGCTTTCTTTAACCCGTTACAGACTACCAAATATATCCAAATTGTTTAAGGAGGTCAATTGTGTACCATCCTGAATCCCAAAGAGCATTGGAGAGGAGACATCAGACCCTAAAGACAATGCTGAGGACTTATTGCCGTGATTACCCTAATGATTGGGATAAAGGTATTCTATTTACACTATTTGCTATTAGAGATGCTCCAAATGAATCGATGCAGTTTACTCCATTTGAACTAACATTCAGACACAAAGGAAGAGGGCCTTTAAAATTAATTAAGGAAAAGTCGATAGTGCTGAAGTCAGAGATCTCACAGTTGAATGATGTATCTGAGGTGAGAGAAAGATTAAACAGAGTAGGTGAATTATCTAAAGAATATTTCAAGGTGGCATAGCACCTAAGGATGCAAAAGGCAGATAAGAAATCCAAAATCTGTATGTTTGACCATGGGGGTAAAATATTGGTGCTGTTACCAGTGGTAGGAGATCCCTTCAAAGCAAGGTTTATGGTCCCTATCAGATTGAGAAGAAGTTAAATCAAGTAAACTATCTGGTGAAGATGCCAGATAGGAAAAAAAGCATAATCGGGTATGCCATGTGAACATGCGGAAACCTTACTATGACAGGAAAAGGGAACCAGAGAAACAGGCATTAGTAACAGCCGCTCAGAATGAGGAGCAAAATCCAGATGATTTGGATTTTGATATGATACAGATTAAATTGAATAATGAGGAAGTCCTGAAAGAACAGGATTGGGCAGTAAGCCATCTCTGAACAGAGAACTGAATTGAAAGGCTTCTACAGTACTATGAAGGCATATGTTGAAATAGAATAGGGAGGGCTAATACCATAGTACATGAGGTTAACTTTGGGAATGCAGTTCCAATAAAACAACACCCCTTACAGGATTAATCCTCTTAAAGCAATTGAGCTACAGAAGGAAGTGGAAGTGATGCTCCAAGAAGAAATCATCGAGCCAACTCAAAGCGAATGGATTTCACTGATCACGTTGATTCCCAAATTTGATGACACTCAATGATTCTACATAGATTCTCAGAAGGCCAACACCATGACTAAATTAGACTCACACTGTGTGGAAGAATTGGGACAAGCCACTTACATCACGAAGTTTGACTTATGCTGTGGTCATTTGCAAGTACCTTTGTTGGTGAAAGTGAGGAAGTTTCTACATTTGTAACCTCAATAAACAATAGACAATAGACAATAGGTGCAGGAGGCGGCCATTCGGCCCATCGGGCCAGCACCACCATTCATTATGATCATGGCTGATCATCCACAATCAGTATCCTGTTCCTGCCTTATCCCCATAACACTTGATTCCACTATCTTTAAGAGCTCTATCCACCTCTTTCCTGAAAGTATCCAGAGAATTGGCCTCCACTGCCTTCTGGGGCAGAGCATTCCATATGTCCACCACTTTCTGGGTGAAGAAGTTTTTCCTCAACTCTGTTCTAAATGGCCTACCCCTTATTTTTAAACTGTGTCCTCTGGTTCTGGACTCACCCATCAGCGGAAACATGCTTCCTGCCTCCAGAGTGTCCAATCCCTTAATAATCTTATACGTCTCAATCAGATCCCCTCTCATCCTCCTAAACTCAAGAGTATACAAGCCCAGTCGCTCCAATCTTTCAACATATGATAGCCCCGCCATTCTGGGAATTGACCTCGTGAACCTACGCTGCACTCCCTCAATAGCAAGAATGTCCTTCCTCAAATTTGGAGACCAAAACTGCACACAATACTTCAGGTGTGGTCTCACCAGGGCCCTGTGCAGCTGCAGAAGGACCTCTTTGCTCCTATACTCAATTCCTCTTGTTATGAAGGCCAGCATGCCATTAACTTTCTTCACTGCCTGCTGTACCTGCATGCTTGCTTTCATTGACTGATGTAGAAGAACACCCAGATCTCATTGAACTTCCCCTTTACCTAACTTGACTCCATTTAGATAGTAATCTGCCTTCCTGTTCTTGCTACCAAAGTGGATAACCACACGTTTATCCACATTAAACTGCATCTGCCATGCATCCGTCCACTCACCTAGACTGTCCAAGTCACCCTGCATTCTCATAACATCCTCCTCACATTTCACACTGCCACCCAGCTTTGTGTCATCAGCAAATTTGCTAATATTACTTATCAAGCTTTTGTCTGTATCATTAATATATATTGTAAACAGCTAAGGTCCCAGCACTGAACCTTATGGTACCCCACTGGTCACTGCCTGCCATTCCGAAAGGGACCCGTTTATCGCAACTCTTCGCTTCCTGTCAGCCGGCCAATTTTCAATCCAAGTCAGTATTTTGCCCCCAATGCCATGTGCCCTAATTTTATTCACCAATCTCCTGTGTGGGACTTTATCAAAGGCTTTCTGAAAGTCCGGTTACACTGCATCCACTGGTTCTCCCTTGTCCATCTTCACAGACACATCCTCAAAAAATTCCAGAAGATTAATCAAGCACGATTTCCCCTTTGTAAATCCATGCTAATTCTGACCTTTCCTGTTACTGCTGTCCAAATGAGTCGTAATTTCATCTTTTATAATTGACTCCAGCATCTTTCCCACCATTGACGTCAGGCTAACCGGTCTATAATTCCCTGTTTTCTCTCTCCCTCCTTTCTTGAAAAATGGATCAACATTCGCCACCCTCCAATCCATAGGAATTGATCCTGAATCTATAGAACATTGGAAAATGATTACCAATGCTTCCACGATTTCTAGAGCCACCTCCTTAAGTACCCTGGGATGCAGACCATCAGGTCCTGGGGACTTATCAGCCTTCAGACCTAACAGTCTATCCAACACCATTTCCTGCCTAATGTAAATTCCCTTCAGTTTGTCCATTACCCCAGGTCCTTCAGCCACTATTACATCTCAAATGGGACTGTATCAATTTAAAGTAATGCCCTTGGAATCAAGAATACACCAGCTCTATTTCAAAGACTTATGAATAGAGTTGTGGTAGGATTGGCTAATTGTGCTATCTATCCAGATGACTTAGTGACCTTTAGCCATTCGTGGGCAGATCATATGGCACATTTGCCAGAGCTCTTTGAGAGAATATGGAAGGCAAAGTTGGTCATAAATTTAACAAAGACAGAATTCGCGAAGGCACAAGTGATATTCTTAGGGCACAACATCGGACGTGGAAGGATGATACCAAGGAACATGAAGACAAAGACCATCAAGGAATTTTGAAGATCATCCTTGAAGAAGGACATGCTACAATTTTTGGGACTGAGAAGATTCTGCAGGAAATTTGTACCAAACGTCAGTAGCATGTTGGTACCGCTGACAGTTTTTTGAAAGAAGAACATGAAATTCTGGTGGACAGAACAACGACTGGAGGCATTTGAGAAATTAAAAAGTGTTAACCACTGCACCAGTTTTAACCATGCTAAATTTCTTGAAACTCTTTAAAGTCACTAACGACACAGTGATGTTGTGGGTTGGAGATGTGTTGTTACAGCAGGATGGCTGTGGCATTGAGAGGCCAGTCAGTTATTTTTCAAAGAACCTCAATATCCACCAGAAAAAAAATTCAACTGTTGAAAAAGATTTATTGAGTTTGGCACTGACCTTACAAAATTTAATGTTTATGCTGCAAACAATGTATTAGAGATGGTTGTGTACATTAATCACAACCCATTGACATTTTTGGAAAGATTTAAGTACAAAAACATCTGAATATTTTATTGGAGCCTTGCATTGCTAGCTTTTAATTTACACATTGTACATGCTGTGGGTCATGAAAATGTTATTGTGGATATGTTACTGTGGGTTTGAAAAGAAAGAGTATGTATAAGATAGAAACAGTAGTGTTCAATGTATATAGAATTAGTATGAAATATGTAACTTTAGATTAATGACCTCTTGATCTAGGACTAAAAGTATTAAGTTTTAGTGAAAAATAAATGAAGCCATCTTTTTATTATGATGGTTCTTTCTTCCTTAAGGGGGAAGGTGTTGTGAAGTTGAGTAGAATATTTGTGGATTGGAAGGCAGGACGTTAGAATTTGATGTTTACAAACTATTGGGAACTATTGGCTTCTCAAACTCTCAAGCAACATATAAAACACACAGATTTGAACATGTTTGTTTTGTTAGGTCACAATGGGTCCATATATATGAATATGTGTTACTCCTAGCAATTGCAAATGCTCTGCATTATCATGAGCTTGACTGATTATGAAGTGTGTGTTGTTAGCATAGCTATTACCATGTTCAGGATTATTCAGCAAGTGACATGATTTGAAGAATTACATGCTTCATAAAACATTTTTCTTGGAGTTTAGTAGAGATGCAAAGACTTTTCTTTAATTTTTCTTTATTTTTGAGTTGGACTGAAATAGGAAACAAACAGTTTTTTAAAAAATGGATCTTGCTGGATTGATGTATTTTGTAAAAGTATGTAATCTAACACTCATTCAAAGTACTTTTACATGTTCAAATAGCAGTGGTAGTCTAGTTCACTGATGAGCTGGGGCGCTTTTGCAGTCAACAAACAGCTGATTGGTCTATGGACAAGGAATCAGTTATCAATGACAAAGGACTCCTGTCTGCCAACAGCTATGTTATTACCTTCCAGTTAGCTGAACAGTTTAGGGGTGTGAATGTTTTGGCAGAAACCATCAGATTATGGAGGAGGAGCAACTCTTTTTGACTCTGCAGTTAAAGCATCCTTAGCTCGAAGGTGGCCAGTTAATTTTTCCTTTTCAGTTCCTGTAAACTGTGACTCTTAATTGACACGTCTGAGATTTTTAAATGTTGGAGCCAGTCACCGCATACCTGCTGTAAACTGGAAAAGGAAGATCATAGTACCATACAGTTCAGAACAGGCCATTCAATCATTGATTCTACACCAACAAAAATATTCTAAATTTACACTAGACCTTCTTCCTTGCACTTGCAATCCAAGTACTTTCAAATATCACGAAGCACATTATGATTAGCACAAACACACACAGTGAATCGGGACCGTTGAACTGCTTACCCAGTTTTTCTTTCTATCTATACACTATTTTTATTTGTTTGCGTCTGTCCATATGTGTGCATAGAGAGGGAATTTATGAGAATGTACAGTTTTAACTGGTAAAGTTATACATGCTGGTTCACAATTCTTTATCTGTAGTTAAAATCTGTTCATATGTATTTAATAGTCATTCTTGTTAAATACCTGGCCCATCTTTTCCATCACCCTGGGTATAAAAGACAGGGAAATTGGAAAATTCCACATACTTTTTAGGATTGTTAACTTTTGTGACAACTCCAGGAAGAGTAGGGCAGATTTTCAGTGCGCTAGACAACTGAGACATAAAGTAGGATGGGTTCCTATCCCACTCACCTCCATATTTTTCTGCACATAAGCTGACGTTTTCCCAGCCACCATCAGTTCTGAGGAAGGGTCACTGGACCTGAAAGTTTAACTCTGTTTTCTCCTCCACAGATGCTGCCAGACCTGCTGAGCTTTTCCAGCAACTTTGTTTTGGTTCTTGATCAGCCAAATGTTGGAAAGAATGGCCTACATCTCTGGCTCATGGCAGCACAGCTATGCACTTATTCATAAGTGGACCAAAGGTCATCACTTTTGGCCATTAAAGGTGCCATGAAAATGCAGGTTATCTCTTTAATCTGGGTATTGGTTAAGTAAGTTGTTTGATGCTGGTACTATGCAGTGTCGATGCGAGTGCCAACTATTTTCAGAAATTTATTTCACTGTCATTAAGGTGTGGAATCTCCAACTAACCTTTCAAGGCCAAAAAAGGACATGTATTCCTTAACTGCATGTTCCAATATATGATGCACATTCAGGTGGTAAATACACAGAGTCATTTCAGGTAAACCATCCTCAATATAAAGGTATTTATCAGCCTCACCAGACTTCTGAAGATACACAGATATTTAGAAGAATATCAGTCACCTAGTTCATGGGTCCAAGGCGAAGCTTTCAGTTTTGGAGGGGAAAGAAAGCTAACAGACAGCCTGAATGCTAATGATCTGCAGCTTTAATGGTTTGCTTGAGTGTGTGAGTGCTGCATCATTGCACTTGCAGTTTTCACTTTGCTTGTGAGGTATTTTAGAAACCACGATGCACATATGAATGGTTGCTACACTGGAAAAATATTATGTGTGTGTGTATGTGTGTGTGTGCGCGCGTGTGTGTGCGTGTCTCGTATGTAGGGATTGGTCATTGGAAGCTCAAGAGCCGGAACGTTTCTTAGTACAATGCCATATCGATACGCTATTCAAGAATTTGAAAATCAAAGGAAGGGAATAAATTATGTTGCTTTGTAAACGCTACAAAAGGCAAGATATTTGTTGGAAAAGCAATGGAGAGAAGAATAAATGGTTAAATAATTACTTGCATTGCAGCAAAATGCTACAAATCTCTGGTTGATGGTGATGTCCACTACTTCAAAGAATGAAACCATGAACCATTTTTGGGGAGAATAAGTAATTAAGCCAATTACAGTATTTAGCATTCTACAAGAGAACAAGATTATGTTTTGCCGTTAAAGCTCTGCAGCTTTTTCTACTGTAAATCAGTTTAACAAGATTGCTTCCAAACTAACTCTAACTGGGATAATCCAAGGCAACTTTTTCCTGTTAAGAAGGGGCAAGGAATTCAGAAAATCCAAATAAAAGTGAAGAAGATCACAAAGATTATAATCAAGGGAGATCAAAATGCTGTTTACATAAACAAAAAAGAAACTATGTTTACAATATTCATGCTGGGAATATTGTTCTGCAGAACATACATCAAAGGAATCACTGGAAAAACATATATGTAACAAATTAATAGCTGTACTGGCACAGAGCATTTTTCATGTTAAGTAATAACTGTTAAACAATTATCCTAATTTGGTACTTCTACCAGGAATGTGGCTGTTCTACTGAAAGTTCCTGAACAATTTCATTAATCACTCTGCTGACCTGGTAACTGCAAGGCCAAGTTCTATACTTTGTGCCTTAGTTTGAACTATGATTACCAAGCCGGAGGAACCCTTCACTACTTCTTGGATTTCAGTCTGATGGATTATCAATGTGAAAAGCTGAGAGTTTCAGTGATTCTACACTGCACTGAAACATTCCTGTTGGAGCAAGTCCATTGAGTTCTAATAATATCCGTATTCTGTTGATACTCTACATCACAGGAGGGTAATTTCATGATATTCTATCTTGGCTGTGTTTCCATGTGAAGCTCAAGAAAATCTCTTTTAATTTGATTTGATTGTCACATGTACTCAAATACAAAATTACAGGATCACGGTGGAAAGCGTATGATGTCGGCACAAGGTGCCATTTTGGGTACAAGCACCTTGGTAAAGAATCTCAAGAACACGCCAAAAAGGAAGAACAAAGTTAAAAGTTAAACATTGCAGTAATTATTATGCAGCGTATAACACACAAAATCAGGTTAAAAGTTATACATTGCAAACCTTCCCTAGTTTTGAGTAGAGGATAAGGAAATAAAACTGAACGTTGAAACATTACAGCTTTCGTAAGTGCTTAGCCATGGTGGGACTGAATTTTGAGGAATCACCTCGAGACTGGAAGTCTATGCTGAGCCCAAGCCAGGCCAAGAGACCACCGCGTACTGTCGAAAGACCATAATGCTTGGCCGAGAGACCACTATGCTGAGCCAATGAGAAATCGCCACACCAAGGGACTGCCATGCCAGGCTGGGAGGCTGCTATGTCAGAACAGGAGTTTGTTCTTTCATCTTTGCTGCAACCCCTAACCTACCCTCCCTGTGTCTCAAAAAGACTGACCCCCACCCTTTGCAGTATATCCAGGGGTGGGCAATCAATATTGGACTTTAGCATGTTGTTAAATTGTGTTTAAAAGTTGCACATTATGAACTATGGGTTTCACTCCATCACTACATTGTTTTTCCTTCTTACAACAATCAACCACACAGCCCTCTTCAAAAGTAAACATGTACTAAAATCTAAGTGCAGGTGCAACAAGTTTGCGGACGCTTTGAAAATTTGTGAAAATTAGGCTAGAATTAGAGACAGATGTTTTTACACTTGAATATTTGACTATCTGCATAATATGCAACTTTGTACAATGATAATTGACGGTTATCATTAAATGATTCATTTATTCTGCTGTCAGTTCATGAATGGATCTAGCAGACAGGGCCATAGATATAAGATTAAGTGTTAAGAGATTAAGGACGGAGAACGGGATAAACTATTTTTACATGGGAGGCTGTGAAATGCAGTTGATGTGATCATGAGAGTGATTTTCTAATTTAGCTGCCTAATCTATAACCTGGAGGAATGGTAACATGGAGAAACTGCTCAATTTACATTCCACTAAGAATATGTAAAACAGGTGGTTGAAGTGAACAGAAATAAACACACACGGAAGGGCATGAGAGACTAAGATTATTGTTCATGTGGAAGATAAGCATCAACATGGGCTAGTTGGGCCAAACAGCCTGCTTCCACATTGTAATTTCCATGTAATAAATGTCAGCTTTAACAAATAAGGCATAATATCACAATGCTGCATCAGTCTATCATGACAAAGGAAGAAAGAATCTTTTCCAAAAATCTCTTGCCGAGTACTATAATCATATGAATTTTGACAGCAATGAGTTCACTGAATATCTGTTAAGATTTAACAATTCCTTACCATAAAAACCTTAATGGTGTGACCCCAAATTTGTTTATGGATTATTTATATGAATATGGTTGAGAATCTCAACCTCAATTGATTGACAATATCTAAACTTGCTTCATGCAAATCAAAAGCTACAAATCCACATTTGTAATATTGAAAAAGTTCCTACGATATTTTTTCCGGCGTATGTTAAAAATAGATGGCAATATTGAACCAAACCCTCTTGTTCTTTGGAAATTGGTTTGGTTACTTAACTAGGGCAGCATGCTATATGTTAATGCTAGATATTGTATTTCATAAGTGTTAATTGGATGAAAGTCTAAGGTTATTAATTCAGAATCAGGAAGTGCTTAGAGTACAACTAAACTCCATCATTGTATAAATGTGACTTTGTTGCACTTGTACATAAAACTATACAATTAATATGCATGGAACAGGCCTTGAAGTGTCCTTAAAAAACACCTCTGAAATGTCATTCGATCATGCCTGTTTGGCAAAATTGTTATCGATCTTCTTGCTTTCTTTTTCAAGGAAACAAAATGGATAAAGACAAAGTCTATCTGGAAATGTTTAGATTTCATCTGCCTTTTGAAGGATGTTCAGACAAAAGAACTTAGGAAGTACGTGGAACACACACTTCATGTAAAATTCCCTACTTGAGCAATGTGGCTCCAAACAACATTAATGTTGCCAACTGGCACAAGGCTGGATGGTTACGCTTCACAGTACAGTTCTCAAGACATTGTTCTATTCCAAGTGTTTGTTTTAACTGATGGAAAAGGATTGGTGGATTGGATGTTATAAATTCCCAACTGCCTTGAGCTTTAATCTAATTCACTGTATTTTATTTATTAGATAGCTTTGGCCTGTTGAACTTTGTCCTGTGTATAATATTTCTCCTAACCTGAAGAAACTGAAGCTGGAAACCTACAAACATTCAAATGTATTATTTATAATTAAAACAAGTAATTGCCATAACTGCAAAATCTGAGACAGCAGCAAAGACACAAACTGGTCTGTAATATAGGCAAATTGGCAGGCTATGAAGCAACCTAAATGGTATACCACAGTCTGCTTTTGAAAATAACAAATTGCTCACACACTTCTGCCAAAGAAAGAATTTTGGGTAGATAGTTTAATAGAAATGGAAGGCTTCCTATGTTTCAGTGTGTTAGAATGATCAATTCCTAAAGCAACAGCATCATGTAGTCTCATAACAAGCATTTAAAAATTATGAGTCAATGTGTACAAGTCTGACTCCATTTAAAAATGGCAAGCTGGGTCTGGAATTCCTACTACTGTTTCCTTTTCTGCTGATTATAGCCAGCATGGAATGAGCGTATGGAAGGCATACCCTCAGATAGAATTACCATGCCTGCTCGATTTATCCTGTGGTTGGGCTGTTCAAAATGCTTCTGCTCCCTGAACATTTTATGAGGTTGCAACTCTTTCTTAAGTATATATGGTTTGTGGAATCATTGGGGAGAGAATCACTTAGGAAGCCCAGTCTTAAATGCAGAATGAGAAATAAGCTACTACCTGCTCCTGAAATAGTTTGACTGACATGCATTTGCTTTGAAATACAAAATAAACCCTTCTTTCAGTTTCAATAGCATGATGCCATACTTACTGCAGTGATTGATTGGAGGGGAAGGCTTGGTCCGAAGATAAGCTGAGCGTTAAATTGATCAGTAGTTGAGATGTGTTAGAGTACTTTTCCCATTGGTCAATGTGTTACCATGTACTCAAAACTTAAAGAAAATAATACTTGGAAACTCTAGCACAATTATCCAAAATATTTTAAATGCACTTGGTACTTTATACCTAAAAACAACATTGTTCTGTAGCTTCCATTTAGACAAAACAAAAGATCCTGAACTATTTTGATTAAAAGGCCATTTGGGATAGCTGAGGAAAAAGACTAGCCAATTTACTTTCTAGATTCAATTGATTTTGCTGTTTCACTTCTTTCAACTTCATTTTCTTTCTCACATCCATTTCAAACATTGTTTAAAGTTATTACACATGTCTTGAAGTCTGGATATTGTGGATATTGGGCAAATGGCTATGGAGGAGACAGGTAGGTCATAGGCAATGTGAGGACCACTGAGGATGGAAAACAGGATTATGAATGTTAGGTAGAGAATGATGAGGACTTGAGGGCTTAATATTAATCATTTTAACTGTCTCAACTGTCAATGTCCCCATAAATGAAGATGTGTATTCCAGCCTATGGACATTGGCATACAGTCACCTGAACAGTGATCTCAGGTCTGCCTGGGGATGCAGTGAGTCTGACATCATCCACCCCTGCCTCTCCAGACCAAAATTATGCTGGGACCTACCCTCTTCCTCCACTCAAACCCAATCCACTTTGTAAATGACAAGTTGGTAGCTTTGTTGAGAGGCGTGGGATGCAATGAACTTAAGAAAAATGAACTTGTAGGAATTCTTGAGAGTAAAAATCATGTTTCCCACATACCAACATCCCTTGAACCTTTTTTCTTGCAATTTTAATCATTTGTACCAAAAAACATTCTCAGTGTAGATTTATTGCTGAAGTTTGCCTTCAAAAGAAGTTAAAGCTTTCTTGCTGAAATATCAGTTCAGGGAGCAATTGAAGATTCAAATATGAAAAGGAATAAGTGAAACCAAAGTTAACAATTCACAAATCTGTGAAGCTCAAAGCAATCAGCTAGATAGAGATAGATCTTTAAAAAAAGAACTTTAGAGATAAGGATTACATTCAACATTGTAGCGATTACATTTCAGCATTGTAGCAAAGAAAAGGTATGAATGGACTGGGAATAAAGAAAGTGGTGGAAACATAGAGAATGTCTCAGAAGGAAGAATGTTCAAAATATTGAGGAAGCAGAGGAAGGATCAAGTTTTCCCCATACGCTACAGCTCAACCAGCTGTGCACTAAATAGAAGAAAACCATTTGGTTTGACCACACAGAGGCATCTCAAGAGCTTTGTGTAAAATTTCAAACTACAGTCCAGTTGTGTATAATGAAACCCAGGTGACAAAAAAGTGATGGGAAGTCAAAGTGGAATGCTTATTGGTACCTTATTAGCATTTGATGAAAATCATGCTGACAAATAAATACATACATGCCCATTCTTATGAGAAATGCTCATTCAACTTTGAAAATTCTTCGCCAGAGATGATTTTTAAACACAAGCTATTGCAAGTTTTATTCTGAATGTTATCTCAGAGTGGGAGAAACAAATCAAACAGAAACCATCAATAATTAGAATTTAATGTACTGGTCATAATGGAGCACTATTTGAGGTATGGAATACAGGTCAAAACAGTATACATGAGCTTTACTCAGAGATAGCAAGAACTACAAATGCTGGAGTCAACATACTAACTTAATTCCTTCTGGGATTGGAAAAGTTTCACAAATCATTTGGATTTATAAGGGACTGGCATTGGATTTTGAGAAGAAGTGCAGATGATTTGGAAAGTCTGAGCATGCATGGACAATGAGAGTAATGTTGCCACATGAAATGTCATGGAGCACGTCATCAGCCTCTTGAAACAGTGGTTCTTGCAGTGTGGGCTGCTTTTGGGTAGCGCTCCAGTACTCAGCAGTAGAGATCTCCACATTTGTAGTGGTCTGCAGTATCCTCCACATCTCCACACCTCAGTTTCCAGCAGCAAGTTTTTCATAATGTCTTAAAAGAATGAAGGCCATTTATTATCACATACCTACCTCGGATGTTTCTGAATCTTATGATATTTTGGCTGTGTTTCTTTTTTCTGAGTTTTACAAATCATCCCTCTCTCTTAGTTTTTTTATGCTATCATCGTGAACTCATCTCATTAACTTTCTACGCTGTCCCAATGGATCCTCTCTAGCTTGATAATTCTGACTTTAGCTGGGGGTTCTCACCACTGTTGAGATATGATAGAATAGACCATCCTCCAAGGGACCAGACCCATGCTTATAAAGCCGTTGCGCAGCCTGATGAGCATGGGTAGTCTGGAGCTGCCCTGCATGGTTTGAGATATTTGCCCTGGATATGGTAGAGAAGTGAAATCCAGTGCCCTGATGTGCAGACAGGGACTTGGAGATTGGAGGGGATGGAGTGGTGAGTTCGGGTGAGCAGTGTTCACTTCCCCCAGGTCCAGCAGTGGACGGTATGAAGCCAGGCCCGGCTTTAACTTGCCATCCAGGTCATTAAAGTCTCAGCCATCCAGAGAAAGGCCCAAATCTTTTGGACGAAGGTTAATGACCTTCTCCACTCAAAGTGTGACCATGTCTGATAGCTAATGGGAGGTTGTCTCTGATACTTCAACCATCTCCCACCAAGGCTCATGCTCTACCACTCTTACTATTGCATGCAACATCTTCCCTTATTTACTGTCCCACATCCAATCACCATGGGATCTTAACTCTCCATGCCCACTGTGCCCCCTACTCACACAATTGGAAAAGCTTTCCCCAACTTGCATCAGTGTAAAAGCTGTGCCACTCAGTTTCAGCTCATTCAGTCCCTCATTCTCTTTAGGTCCAGAAAAAAAGGCCAATAAATAGGACAGAAGGAGCCATGATAGATATAGCAGTGATCACTACCCAGGTCTTCACCCCTTGCATAAGCCCTGGCCTTGACGGCCGACGGTGGCCAGCTGACTGTTACCAAGCCCCTAAACTAATATCAGAGACCAGTCATGATTGACTGTGCTGGGACCCTCTGACCGAAGAGTGTCTCCTTTGATATGACTGAGCACCAGTTCTCTCAGGCTTCAAGACATGCCCATTTGGGAAAAGCAAATGCAGGGTGTTTGGCAAAGTAAGCAGTTGGCACATAGTGAAGGCATAACACTGAAACAGCACGGAGACATGCAGCAAAATGTCCACACCCTTGGCTGGTGATTACTTACAAGCATGACAAGCTGCCTGACAATAAAATCCAAGCCAGATCAAGGCAGGGATGTTGTGAGCATGCAAGAAGACACAAAGTGAATGAGTACAAGGAGAACAAGCAAGCAGCCCTGAGATGCAGCAGGCCTAGGTGTGAGCTGAGTGCTTCTCCCTGCAATCTAAGCGCCCTTGCAAAAGCAGTCCAATGAAAGTGCTGGTGTACTTTAAACTGCAACAGTGTGGTGCAAAATTGTGCTGTACGTGGCTCAGGGATGTGGTATGACACTGCAGAGGGACTTCTATTATCAGAAACCAGGGTCCATGGAAATGGTGTCCACGCAGCCTGTACCCTGAAGCGTGCCCTGAGATGATGGTCAGGGTGGAGGTCCACAAGAAGGAGGCAGGGAGTTGCTCACCAAGTACCCACTCTGACATTCCATGTCAGGAATTCTCAGTGCTCAGTTTCTATCAAGCATGGGGAAAAATAGTGGCCTATATATTAATGAGGCAAGTTTCTATCTTAATGAAGAAAGGATGAAGATAGTGGATGAAGATCTGCTGAGCAAGATTCTCATCTCAGTATCTGGAACACTGCTGGGAAATGTGACTTACTTCTTGTTATGTAAAGAAAGGCCTCATTTGTCTCCTCAAGTGATTCTCCAAGATTTCTCAGCATTGCCAGCATTGTTCATCTTATAAGATTCTGCCCAACATCTCACTCATTTGCTACATGCACAGATTCACACATATAATTATTTGAAAAAAAAGAAGGCAAAGCAGTTCATTATAACTTATAATCATCTCAGGCCTGTAGTTTCTTAGAAGAGTTGGTACTTTCATTGCCATAAAGATCTTACCTAGTAAGTGAATTCAGTAAGTTGCAAGGTATTAAGTTGTCAACATTTCAGGATGCTGATTCTCAGACAAACTTGAAGTTGGAAGTGATTGGGAGGACTAACCTTGTGGGTTAGACGCAGCTGGTAAATTTGCATCTGAATCACCAATTCAATTAAAATCACTCTTTTGAATATGTTTTTGGAAAGCAAATTGAGTCAGTTTCAGCTTCTCTTGAGACAGGAAAGTGGTTCAACTCATGAAAGGAATCCTCAGGGAACCACACTGGTGCAGCCAGTGCTTAAATTATAAAAAATTAAATGAAATTCAGAGAATTCTGGGACATGGAATGATTCACACTTTTACTTTTCTTCATGTGCATCTGTTAGTATCTTTGCAGCCCAGTGGGTCCAGGTTTGGACTGTGCCACCATGGCATGGGCTGGCAGCAGCCTGGGCTGGTTGGTGAAGTAGCTTTATTACTAACATGAAAAAATTCATGCCAGGAGAGAAAAACTAGTTAGGACACCATGGAAGCACTGCAAACCCACTGAGATCCCTCTCTGGCTAATTGATGCCTTGCCTTCTAGCAATGTCTTCATGATTTTCAGCCATGATTTAAGTGGCGGAGTGGACTTGATGGGCCAAATGGCCTTACTTCCACTCCTATGTCTTATGGAAATTTGTAAGCGGTTCCTGCAGCTCTCCTTTGAGAAGGGTAAGCCTCCTTTACTAACAACATGCATACGCGGTATGGAGCCACTCGACAGCTCATTCAATACTGGTCTGCATGCCACAATAATATTGATGAGCCAGATCATTTCTGATGAAGGGTCTAGGCCTGAAACGTCAGCTTTCCTGCTCCAAAGATGCTGCTTGGCCTGCTGTGTTCATCCAGCTGTACACCTTGTTGTCTCGGACTCTCCAGCATCTGCAGTTCCTATTATCTCTCTCAATATTAGACCTAAACTGCTTGTCTCCACCTCCCTCCTCCACACCTCACCCTCCTCCCCCAAGCAGCATGTTTCATTTACAATCAATGAGGGGTAAGTGTTGGCCAGCACCCCATGGGATCACTGTAATTCTTCAATTTCTGCAATTGGATCTTTATATCTATTTGGGATATGACATATCCAAATGTCAATACTTGTGTCTTTGTATCACTGTCTCAGTCCCACGATGAAGAGTCCATCTGGTTTATGTCCTCAGGTCTCAGAACTGAGATTTAAATCCACAATCTTCTAATTGATGTAACAGCATTACTAATGAGTCAAGGCTGATACAACAAGCTGCAGATCAGGAGTCACTTTTGTTGGATTCTCTCAGGAATTCAATGCAATCACAGCACCAATCCATTGGATCTTTTGGGCACTGTATAAAGCTGAGGTAGTTCAAATAAACGTTTCAGAGTGTGAAACATGCTACACGTCAGTAAGCACATGCAAATCTGCCTGCTGACTTCAAGAGTCACATTCACAACCAAGCAGATAAAACAAATTGGGCAAAAACAAAGTTGCTGGAAAAGCTCAGCAGGTCTGACAGCATCCATGTAGGAAAAAACAGAGTTAACATTTCAGGTCCAGTGACCCTTCCTCAGAACTGATAAGAGTTATTGATGTAACACAGTGTGGAGCTGGAGGCACACATCAGGCCAGGCAGCATCAGAGGAGAAGGAAACATCAACTTGCCTGCTTCTCTGATGCTACCAGGCTTGTTGTGTTCCTCCAGCTCCACACTGTGTTACTTCTGACTCCAGCATCTGCAGTTCTTGCTATCTCTGATAGAATGGTTAATGATTTAGCATTCATTACTTAATGCCAATTTTAAACAACAATTATACTTAGTTTCAAACAGTCGCAAAACAGATTTTCTTCCAGTATCTAATAGAAAATACTACAAAGCTAACAGAAAAAAATTGGAGTAAGATACATCCTCAGGGAGGATTAGAATTGGAATAAGATGCATCCTTTAGGAGGATCAGATCATATCATCATATTTGATACCAAAATGTACTATTGCAGTTCTCAAGTGCATGAATTTTATTTTGCTGTTTTGAGTATGCCTTGGTGGTTTATAAGGGAAATATCCCACAAACAGTAAACATAAATAATTAAAAAAGCTAAAACACTTTTTTATATTAATGATGATATGAGGGTATAAATTCATTTCATTTATTGATAGGAGCACATCTGCCTGTAACTTCAACCTAAGCCAACATGATTAATTTCTTCATGAGTTCTTTCTTCCAATGTAGGCCTGATTTGGTACTCCCAACACACGCCCACTTCCATCAAGAAGGACAAGGGGTTTGAAGATACATGGAAATGCTGTCAGTTCCCCTCCACATCCGTCACCATGCAGATGTGGAAATATAATCGCCATGCCCTTCCCTGCCACTGGGTCAAAATTCTGCAATTCCTTTCCTAACAATATTGTGCAACTACATATAGCAGCTCACCAGAACCTTCTCAAGGGCAATTAGGAGTGGACTGTAAATGCTGGCCTAGCCAGAGAGGTCCACATCCCATGAGTGAATAAAAGAAAACACAGGAAAAGCAAGAAATCAGGTTCTGAATCCACCTCAGTTAGAAAGGAAATCAAACCCCATGCTGTTAGAAATAATGGGGTCCACCATCTGTCCTGTCAACAGAGATGGCTGATTCCCCCACCCCTTGCCTTGAGGATTTCAGGTTGCTGTGCCATGAAATATTATATGCTTGTTGTAGCCTGAAGGTGTGGATCGCAATGGCCGAAGCTCCAGTTTCTTTCTATCATGAGGCTGATACTCCAGTTCTGATCCTCGGCATGTGTTGAAAGGATTGGTATGTTGGTACACAATCTATTTGGCCACATTGTGAACATGCCTTTCCTAGCCAACAAGGCCTGAAGTGAAACATGAACCCAGAGCCTCTCGCTCAGGAGTAGGCATGTTACCCACAATGCCACAGGACCAAATTAATAAATATTGTGAGTAAAATTATCAAGAAATTGCTCACTGAAAATTCTAATATTTTCCTCCAAATTTTCAAAAACATGCAGCAGTGGAAAGATGTGGTCTGACATAATTCAAGCTATAAAGGAAGATTTAAGAACATGAGGGCAACATTTTTTTTACACAGACAGTGGTTTGTATGTGGAGTGTATTGCCAGAGAATGTGGTGGATGCAGGCACAGCTACAACGTTTAAAAGACATGGATAAATTCATGGACAGGAAAGGTTTAGAGGGTTATGAGCCAAGTTCAGGCAGGATGGGACTAATTTATTTTGCTCAGCATGGACTGGTTGGACCAATGGGTATGTTTCCATGCTCTGTGACTCTATGATTTCATGACTTTACAATATAAATGGTGCTTCAAGGTTTTGGAGTAGATCAGTAGCTTGGGTTGTGTTGTTGATTTTGGTTGGCTCGTCGAGCTGGTTTGTTGTTCTGCAGATGTTTTGTTACCATGCTGAGTAACATCTTCAGTGCAGCCTCTGATGAAGCATCAGTGTGTTTTCCTGCCTGGTTTTACAACACCAAGAAGAGGAGGAATAACTCCTCCAAGTGTTCAAGGATAATGGATAGCCAAAGAACTGGGTCAGGAGATGCCTCCAGGAACAGCATCAGAAAGATTCTACATGCTAAGACACACACATCACACTACCCTACATCAAGAACACGTCAGAACTCACCACACAACTTCTACCACCGCTGGGCATCAGAGTGGTACACAAACCCACATCAACCCTGCGACAAGTGCTCACCCGAACTAAAGACCCACTCCCCATCATGGACAGGGCCAATGTCATCTACAAGATCCCCTGCAGAGACTGCAAGAAACACTACACCGGACAAACAGGAAGGAAACTGGCAACAAGAGTACGTGAACACCAACTGGCTACAAAAAGACATTATCAATACTCACTCATCTCAATCCACATCGACAAGGAGAACCATGACTTCAACTAGGACAACACCAAGATCCTGAGACAGGCTAGGCAGAGACAAGCATGAGAATTCCTGGAAGCATGGCAGTCCACAAAGCAGGCTACTAATAAACACATTGAACTCGACCCCATATACGTTCCACTTCAGAGGAAACCCGGAAGTGAGGCAATCCATCGCAATGGACCCCAGAGTTTAAAAACCAGGCGGGACAACACATCGACGCTTCATCAGAGGCTGCACTGAGGATGTTGCCCAGCATGGTAACGAAACATCTGTGGAACAACAAACCAGCTCGGTGGGCCAACCAACCTCAAGAAATGGTGCTTGCTGGCAGAGATTTCAGTACATGCAGGGCGTTTAAGGTTAAGGGGGCACTGACACGATGGATAGGAAGCAGCTGTTCCCCTTATTTGAAGGGTCAATAACAAGAGGGCATAATTTTAAGATGAAGGGCAAGAAGTTTAGACAGGATTTGAAGAAAAGCTTTTTCACCCAGAGGGTCTTTGGAATTTGGACTATACTATATATGATGGCAGAAGAACCAGGAAACATCATAACCTTTAAAAAGTACATGGGTGAGCAATTGCAATAGCATAACATTCAATGAAGTGAGATTAAGGTAGAGCTCAGACTCTGTGACATATTAACAGTGGATTGAAAGTGGAAATCACTAGCAATTCAAAACACAAAACAACTGAATTTACAGATGTGATGGTGACGTGCCCAAAAACAAGCGTTTTCAGACTATTAACAAAAATAAATAATTTCCAGAGCTAACTTGCTAAATATCTACAACACCTTATACATAGTTGTAGATATTTAGAAAGTTAGCTCTGCAACGTAATAACAGGTTTCTTACATGTAGTTAGATTCAATGTCAGATTCTCAAGCGGATAGGTAATTAACTGAAATAATCATGTAAGCTGAACTGTAAGCACATTTACAAGGAATGAGTTTCTTCTCTCATTACCAATAACACCAAGAGAAAATATCTTCCTGTGTTTACAAATAGCTTTAAACCGAGGTTACATCAGTTTGAGAGTGTGTCTAAGCACCAATGGATTTTTATCCAACAAACAATTTTAAAAGAAAAAGTTATAAGAAGTTCCCAGCTGCTTGAAATAATAAACAGAATATGCCAACATTACAAATAACCATTACAGTATATTATATAATTACATGTTTCCTTTACTCACAGACATGTTAAAGAAGCTAACAATTGAATCATAGTGGCCCCGCAAAAACCTAGCACCGGGATTGCCAATCATATGAACTCATGCCCTTTGATTGCAGTTGAGCTGGTATTCTAGCTCCATGCTTCCTAGTCATTTGGATTATCTTCGTGCCCAGTTAGTGTTAACTATATTGCAATTCCTCAGTTTTTGCATTAGTTGATACCATAAGTGCTCGCACCACATTGCCTGTACAGCTTAAAGCTGACTGTACAACTTAAAAGAGAAGTGTATTTTGGGTCATGCAGGCGCCAACAGTTACCGTTGAGGAGGATCTTACCTGAGAAAGAGTGAAGGAAGGGAAAGAGTTTGCCCTAAGAATTTTGGACTTCACCCTAGAGGCTTTAGTGAAGAAGCTGCAAAAGGGATTTATTTTCTGAGCCTGCAGAGTCGGGAGAGATAGGATATATTCTAAGAAAGCATTAGGAGTGTGTAACCTTGGAGTTCCACATCAGGAGACAAGTCCCAAAGAGCCAGATACAGTGCTGCAGGAAGTTCAAGGACCTCATGAGTGATCAAGGTTTTATAACATATTCAATGTTATGAGTCGTTATGAGTCTGCTCAAATCACCACAGCCCAAACACTTTTCTTTATTTTGACATAGGATGCGGTTAGGTCAGCATTCGTCACCAATCCCAAATTATACTTGAGAAAGTGATGAGCCATTTTCCTGAATCCACGTGGTGTATAGCTGATTTTATATTACTGTTTTGTGTGTGTGTGTGTGTGTGTGTGTGTGTGTGTGTGTGTGTGTGTGTGTGTGTGTGTGGGTGGTGGTAGTTTCAGGAGATTGATGCAAACAACAATGAAATTGCGGTATATTTCTAAATCTGCATGGCGTGCAACTTAGAAGGGAACTTATAGCTAATGATGCTTCCATGTATCTACTGGCTTTGTCCTTCTAAATAGCAGAAATCACAGGTATGCAAAGTGCTGTCGAAGAAGTGTTGGATGACTTGTTGCAGTGCAAATTGTGGATAGTGTACACCATTATCACTGTGCGTTGGTGATGGAAAGAATGAATGCTTGAAGTAATGGATGGAGTGCTAGTCATGTGGGTTGCTTTATCCTAACTGACACAAGTTTCTTTACTATTGTTGGATTGGCACATACCCAGTCAAATGGACAGCATTCTATATCACGCCTGACTTGCACTTTGTACATGGTGGACGGTCTTTGGAGAGTGAGATGATGAGTTATTCACTGCTGAATCCCAAGCCTCGTTGTTGTAGCCATAACACCTATATGGTTGTCCAGGTTCAGTTTCTTGTCAATAGCAACACCTCAGCTATTAATGGTCACTCTATCTTCCAATTTACAGATTGCGCATAGTGTAATTACACACCTTGTGCTTCGCTACAGCCATATCCTTGGGCATTTTTTCAAGCAGATTCCCAAGGCATGCAACTTGACCAGGCAGTAACAGCATGATGATGATGACGTTGTATACTATCACTCAAAGTACTGGTACTGGCTGTAATGAGATGCACAATTGAAATAACGTGCTACCAGAGTTGGGTTAAAGGATAGCGCAGGTGCTATCTTGCCAGAGATTGAGGTCACTACAAGTCCCACTCAGATGAAGACTTCACTGGCACAGAAGAAAGTTTATGGTTACACACCACCCAATGCTTCTTGGGAAATCTGCTGAAAGATCAACACCAGGGAAGTAAGGAGCTCAGCAGCAACTTTGGAAAGGACTAAGCACACCCTTTCAGGGAAGGAGCAGTCTGTACTATTGACAGCACCTCATTAGAGGAAAGATGTGAAAGTTTTAGAGTAAGTGCAGAAAGAATTTATAAGAATAGTTCCAAGAATGAGGAACTTTAGTCATGAGGATAGATTGATAGAGTTGGAGCTGCTCTCCTTGGAGAAACGGCAGATGAGAGGGGATTTGATAGAGATTTTCGAAATGATGAGTGGTCTGGATTGAACAGTTGGGAGAAACTATTCCCACTCGTAAAAAGAACAACGAGAGGATGTAGATTTAAAATGATGCACAAAAGAGGCAAGGTTGATGCAAGAAGACTTTTCATACAACAAGTAGGGTATGGAATGCGCTGCCTAGAAATGCAGTGGTGACAGATTCAATTGAGACATTCAAAGGGGCATTGGATAATTGTGTTTTCTTCATTCTTGTGCGATGTGGGATTTTCTGGCTGGCCAGAATTTGTTGTTTGTCCCTATTTGACCTTGAGCTGCTTTCTTGAACTTCTGCAGCCCACCTGCTGTGGGCTGACGCACAATGCCACTATGGAGGGAATTCCTATCATTGTTTTGATAGAAATGCTGTGCAAGGGTATAAGTTTGGCAATAAGGAATGATGCTCTTTTGAAGAGCTGGTGCAAGCACAATGGGCTAAAAGTCCTCCACCAGCACTATAACAATCCTGCAATTCTGTTGTGGCCAATTCTCTTTGTGTAGCTGTGGACCCAACTATGATATTGAGTCTGTTGCCTGATGTGGCAGCTTCCAATGGAGCACATACAGCAGTCATGCAATGATCAGGTGTGGACAGAGTGGTGTCATGCAAGTTCACGCTGCTGCCATCACAGCTGTAGGTTCCAGTGCACAAAAGATTCCCCAAAAGGACTGGCAGGAGAGTTGCAGCAATCTCATACTCTGATTTCTGACAAATGAACGTGATTATTAAATACAACCTCCCGGGGACTAGCAATAACTCCACAGAGCAGCAGTCTGCAGGGAGGCAGCAAATGCTGGCCCAGTGTGTTACTTCTCCTGTTCTCTTGTGCCTCTACAGTAGAGTGTACAGCCAGGCCTCCCAGAACCCAGACTTGACTAAGGTCATTCTCCAACCTCATGTCCGGTCTCACCTGCTGAAATTAGCCAAGTTTCCACCAGCCAGGCTGCAATCACTGGGGTTGGACTGGGATGGACCAAGACACATGTGGCAGGCAAGCAAAGAGGGAATTCATCAAACTTGTTGGTTGCATTATTAGATTAGATTAGATTCCCTACAGTGTTGAAACAGGCCCTTCGGCCCAACAAATCAACACAGCCCCTTGGAGCATCCCACCCAGACCCATCCCCCATAACCCACACACCCCTGAACACTATGGGCAATTTAGCATGGCTGATCCACCTAGCCTGCACATCTTTGGACTGTGGGAGGAAACTGGATCACCCGGAGGAAACGCACGTAGACATGGGTTTTATGTATGCAATAAAGCTCAATTTTGCTTATAAATTTGGTTTGAATGTTTCTTTTGCACTGGGTATTATCTTTGCATGGTAGACAAACAGGCAATGTGACTCACTGAAGGAAGGGCTGATCTGGGGTGTTGGTGAATGAAGAATTGGATTTGCTGTTATTTGTATGAACTCTTCACAGACATTCCAGGCAGAAAAAGACTGTCAAGAATGCCGCTTCCTCGTCATTGTACATGTTCCCAGTCCTCAGCAGTTCCCAGTATATGTCGTGGCAAGGACTTCCCTTCATTATGGTGAGGTTGTACATACCACAATTGACTTTGACGTTTGCTCTGACAGGTACACCAGAGCAGTTCAGGCAGTCAAAGCATTGTTTCAACATGGCAATTGGTGCCACATACCATTCATTGTTTGTATGTTCTGTACTTAGATCACCAGTCATGTGATAAATAGCCAGCCCTTGTCACCTAGTTACCAAGCTGTGGTGTACATTGGTGGCTGATGTCATCTGAAACAATCAATGGCTGCTAATTGAAGGCATCATGTTTGTTATCAGGAAACCAGATATTGAGCTACATGGGATACTACCTATGATCAAAAACTGAAAGAGTGGAGAAAACAAAGAAAAGCTGTGAATCACAGTGGATCAGGCAGTATCCATGGAGAGACAGCAAACTAATATTTTGAGCATAGATGACTCTTCAGATTAGTCTCTTCAGAATCATCTAGTCTCAAAATGTTAGCTTGCTCCCTCTCCACAGATGCTGCATGATCCGCTGTGATTCCCAGCAATTTTGTGTTTTCAGGACAGATTCTAGCATCTGCAGTAATTTGCTCCTACTGGAATCACTTCAAACTCTAGAAAAGGCCCTGCAGTCCTACTGAAGTTGTGTATTCTCATTAGCTACCCATCTAATTGATGAACACAATTATGATGTTTTAAATGTTAATGTAACTTCACTGCCTTCCATGTTTCCAAACAAACATTGAAAAGTCTACCGAATACATTTCCTTGCACACAGTGCATCATTAAATTACATAAACCTATGTGCAATTTTGTTGGTTTAATCTATGATTACTGCAAAAAATTTCATGAAGTGGATTTAGCAGATCTGACAATAGACCTAAAGACTCTAAATAAAAATAGATGGCCTTGTTGCACCTATTTCTGGGCCAGAAGGTTCAGGTTCAAGACCCATCAGCCCCAGGCATGTATTATAAGATGCTTGAACAGGTTGATTAGAAAATATTTACTGAACAAAGACACACTCATGGAGTTTGGGCATAGAGTATCGCACAGAAATATGAAACACTTGTTGACTTTAATCGGACAAGCAGCGTCAATGTATACAAGGCCTAAAAGTTTAAAAATGGCTGCACTGTAAAATCAAATATACTCATGAAATTATTTCTAATCAGTGTAATACGTTGATTGGTTACATTAGTGTGAAAATCAATAGAACCGATCAGCTAAAACTTAAAAGCGCTAGACTAAAAGTTGCCCCTGTCCAGGGGCACACTCAGTACCTTCATCCGATCAAAGAGGTCAGATATCCAGAAAAGCCACTTTCATTGAGGTCCAAAACGTGCATTAAAGTTTGCAGTGATGAATAGCAAGAATGTTATATGTTTCCAAGGCTTAACAAGTAGAACAATCCCAACAGTTGCCAATGAATAATAACTACACATTTTTAGACACTATTCTAAGCTCCAAGATAGTTACAGATAAGAGCAAGTCGTGCTTTTTAGCTCTCTCCTATTCAGGTTAATAAATCCGTAACCAGGTCTATAAGTTTCAGAGCCAAATTACAATGAGTGCATTCCAGACCTTGTCGCAAACAGCCATTTCCATACAATAACATTCTAAAAACACTTTAAGCCATCAATCAAATTGTTCCATAAACGTTGAAAGGCACACTCAAAAGTAGCAGAAAAGGTTTTAGATACAGACAATCCCCCTTAACTAAACATTTCATGCTGCTCCCATCTCTGTGGGAATTTATGTTTTTGAAGGTGATTCAACAGGGGAATCACAAATTGAGCTAATCCTTGCAGTCTTATCCTTGCTTCTTTTGAAAATGATCATATTAAGTCTCAGCAGTCTCTGGTAAAAGACATGGTGACACAACAAACAAAGTTCAGTAGATCCAATACAGGTTTATCCTTTACGAATATAGGAACTGAGTTGTGAGCTGATGTTGGTAAATCAGAGGGACACTTAGGCCGAACCATTCATATACACCTGAAATTGATGATTCAAGAGGGAACGCATACTCAGAACAAGGTATCCTCTCTCAGCTAAGAATAGTACTTTTTAAAATTCATTCATAGGATGAGGGCATTGCTGGTTTAGCCAGCATTTATTGCCCATCACTAATTGACCAGAGGGCAGGTAAGAGTCAACCATATTACTGTGTGTCTGGAGTCACATGTGGGCCAAACTGGGCAAGGATGGTAATTTCTTTCCCTGACGGAACTGACTGAACCAGGTAGGTTTTTCCTAGTAATTGACAATGAATTCATGATCACCGTTGGACTCTTAATTCCAGATATTTGTTGAATTGAAATTGCACTATCTGCTGTGGTGGGATTTGAATCCAGGTCCCCAGAACATTACCTGGAGCTCTGGATTAACAGTCCAGCAATAATACAATTAAGCTATTGCCTCCCAATTGATGGTAGGAAATAAATAGAGAACTACACCTCAAGAAAGGTAGACTTGCATTTATTTCTAGTCTTTTATTACTCAAGGTGTCTCAAAGTGTTCTACCGGAAACTATTCGTTTGTACCTATGGTAATAGATCATGTGCCTTGTCTTCAGGATATAATGTAATCTGGGAACTGTGCTCAATATTAAGTGGTTTCTCCTTGTTGCAATGGAGTTGGGCTCTATTGTGATATTGTGGGACATTGCAGAGTGCAGCTGATCTTGCCTGTGTCAGACAACTCACCTAGGAATAGAACTAGAAAATGGTATCTGCACATTTTTCCTGACTGCAGGGAACATTTTGGTTGACAGTGAAGTGTGGATTCTATGAAGCAACAGTTTGAATGGAAAATAACGGCAGCCATGTTAACTTGAAGCTACAACATGACACACAATGATACTGTTTATGGCCTACATTTATTACTCGCAAAGTCACACAGACCTGCTGCGTGCCACGGTGATAAATCAAGCTGGCACCAGGAAGTGTTTTCATGCTGATTGGCTAATTATTTAGACGACATGAGACTTGGCACTTTGAGCTCTAAAAGGCACCACATCTACAGGGGTATGCCACTTTTGAATGTTAAATAAGCCCACCATGATCAAAAGATGACCACACAAACCTAAAGACATTCAGGCTATGGACAGATAGCCCTGAAAGTAATTGAAGCAGAATACATTGCGGGGAAGTCCATGTAATGCTTGGATCCATGGCAATGTCAGCATTTGTTGTTCATTCCTATTTGACCTTTGCTTGAGGCCATTTCAAATTATGATTAACAGAGTCAAACAACTTGCTGTGTTTTGGAATCAGTGTACCCTAGATTGAGAAAGGATGGCAAATTTTCAAAGACATTAGTGAATTAAATAGGCTCTTACAACAGATGATAGCTACTGGGGTTTATTAAGTACTGCTTTGGTGGAGCTCATATCCTCAGCATGTTAGCTTAGGCCTCTGAGTTACTCATCCAGTAACATTCTCTTGACAAATCTGTCTCCCTTTCAGCTTCAACTTCACTTGCTCATTAATCCTCCATAGTAGCATCATGGCATTCAACACATTTGGCTAAGCTAACATAAAGTAGGCCACCTTGAGAAATACGTAGGTCATTGCTGTTTCTCAGGAGCTTCCAAGATGATGGTCTTGTCAACAGAAAATACAAAGAAGATGCAAATGATGGTGTAAACTGACACTCACAGCTGATTGCATAAATCCCTGCTTGGAAATTAGCCATCTTGGGCAGTTTAGAATCAGGAGGAAGCAAATCATACAAAGGAAAGATCTCAGATTTTTAAAAGTAATTCTGTGCAGAACATAATATTCTTGATCTCATTGAGCAGCTAAAGAATATTTGTAGAGTTTCCTGAGATATGGAAAACATTAGCTTAATTTAAGAAACATCCAACTGTGGCTTCACCTTACGTCCAGATCATGTGACATTACCTCACTTCCTATGATAATGCAGACTGCGTCTTGTTAGCAATCACAGAATCTGACTTAACTTCTTATACTACACAGAGCAGGTTTTTTATTTAAGTGTTTGAATTAATTTGTTTAAAGGACTTTTGACATGAGATCCAGATCATTCTTTCACAGATATATTTTTGAGCACCAGCAGCATTGGAAAGACTGTACACACCACTATCAGGTTGCATGAATACTGCTGTCATCCATCAGCTGAACAGGGATAGGGAGGGGAACGGATTTTCTAAAATGCAGAAAACAAAAATAATAATTACTACTGTGTGTCAGATTCTAATAACAATTACACCATACGTTGGCATCTGTGATCACAGTCTCATTTCAGCCAAAATAACCCGGAGTTCACATGTGACTGACGGTTCTTTGCACATAATTCTTTTTTTGAATAATTAACTGTTCTCTCTGTTTCCATTTAGCTTAAACTGCCATGGCCTTTTATGTTTTTCTTTAAAGAAAGCAAGAATAACCAAGTTAATTACCAGATGTCAGCATAAGAACACAGCAAATAATTCAACCAGAATTACTGAAAGTGGGAACTTTCTAGCAATCAGCTCAGGAGCACTGCCACTGTATTAACATCTCAAACACTTTTTCTTATTGTTGCCAAGTTATGACCAAATAGTGCAAAAATGTTTGAAATATGGATAGTAGTGATTCCTAACTCATAATTATGATTATGTCTGGCCCTTTTAAAAATATCAAACTCAAAGTTACAGCTTTCTATTGAAGGTAATATTAACCTTTCTGAGAGAGAACTGTGATTGATCAATACCATTTACTTAAGACAGCATCAACTTTGTATGTAACATCACTCGACCAGTATCCACAAAAACAGAGTGTGCCACTTAATGATATTATTTAAGACTGAAAGGTCTAGTTACGTTTTATATCATATGGTTTTGATTTACTAAGAAACTAGGCAGTGGCTTCTCTTGATATGAGTGTTACATATAGCAGTAAATATTAATGATAAATGAAGGGTATTGGGGAATCTAAAATTCCAAGACACAGTTGTTATTCTGCACGCATTTCCCATATTTGTGATTAGCACAGTCACGAGGCTTGATCAGCTTTTGAAGTTGAGGTGTTCCAAGTTATGAAACAATATATCTAGGTCTTCATTAATTTTAGTGAAATAAACTGCATGTTTACAGTTGTTAAAAGTTTCTGCCCTGTGGCAAATGCTCATTTATAATGATTAGATCAAAGTAAGCATGCCTTGGCGAATGTCAACCCAATCAAAAGCAAGAGAAAGTGTCTATCGAATATCTTTGTTGTTTGATCCACATAAAGTTCAAAGTTGAAGTGATTACTGGACCCCTGATATTATACTAACAGATGACAAACTGGCAAAACTATGCACTGGAGATTAATACATGTTGCTCTTGATAAATTAGAGTGCAGCTTTCACAGCAATCTGTCTTTGCTCTTCACACATTTAAGCACATTCACACAAGCCAAGAGTTTCCCGTTTGTGGCTGAGGATCTTTATCAGGCGCAAGGAAGCAGCTAGGGAGCGATAGATCATTTTGCAAACTATTGATCTCATGATGTCATCATCAGCTTCTGGCTATGGGTGTCAAGGATTCCAACACTTGGAGGAAAAACACATGGAAGAAGGCATCAGTTCAAATTCTCCAGTAACTCAGGCAATTGCCAACAAGGTTTGTGAAAGCATCAATTACACAATTAGACTTTAAAAATATGTTAACAGTTTAATGCTAACAGCACTCAAGAAAACAATACTCAAAGTTTTTTTTCAATTAGCAATTATAAGTTACAATCTTAAAAGCCACATATTTCACTGTAATACTAATTAGTCTTCTCATTGGAAGGTATCGCTCTTGAGGTGTTTGTTAGGTGGTGCGCTCAGCTTTCTGTAAATAATCTGAAATCCAATATTCAAAACTTAAATTTTACTGTGCCTGCATCTCAACAGCATCAACCACTTGCATTTTCATGCACCCAAAATATTCTGATGTGTTTACAAGAGAGTGGGAATTGACGTTGAGCTGAAGATGCTGTTAGATCAGGGAGCCAAAAGTTTAATCTAAAATCTTAAGGAGTGAATGTCTTGAAGGAAGCTTGAAAGATGGGTAAGCAGAAAGCTCTACAGCCAGTGGTGCAGTAAAAGTAGTCAGGGACCACCCTGTAAAGGACAGCATTAAATGTTTCTATTGAGTGTGTTCACAATCATTCAAGATTGTCATAAGCATTGATTGTGCTCAGAAGTTATGCATTGATTTTGATTATTCCATCAAGTCCTTTAACTTCCTTATCAAATGTCAGCTTGTCCAAAACTCTCCTTCCTATATCCTATCCCATAATGTCAAAGACACCTATCCTTCCTGAGTTCACTAACACTGGCCACTCATTGCTCCCAATACCTCCAAATTAAAATTCTTGTGGACATTGGTAAGGCTACTTTTGGAATACTGCCTTCAATTCTGGTCTCCCTGCTATAGGAAAGATGTTGTGAAACTTGAAAGGGTTCAGAAAAGATTTACATGAATTTTTCCAGGGTTGGAGGTTTTGCCCCGCAAGGAGAGGCTGAATAGGCTGGGGCTATTTTCTCTGGAGTGTCGGAGGCTGAGTTGTAAACTTATAGAAGTTTATAAAATCAATAGGGACATGGATAGGGTAAATAGCCAAGGTCTTTTCCTCAGGATAGGGGAGTCCAAAACTAGAGGGCACAGGTTTAAAATGTGATGGGAAAGTTTTAAAAGGGAAGGGACCTAAGGGGCAACTTTTTCACACAGAGAGTGATGCATATATGGAATGAGCTGCCAGAGGAAGTGGTGAAGGCTGATGCAATTACAACATTTAAAAGCCACCTGGATGGGTATATTGAATAGGAATGGATTAGAGGGATATAGGCCAAATGGAACTAGATCAATTTTGGATATCTGGTTGTCATGGTATGCTGTACATCTCTCTATCTCGATGAACTCTACGTGTTCAAATCCTTATCGCCTTACTCCTCCCTATGTCTGTAACTTCCTTCATCACCAGACTCTCCCCAGAAGTTCTTGTTGCCTTTTGAGAATGTAGCCTGTTGTAAGCTCCCTCACTTCCTGACACCCATTGTGCCTCCTGGCATAGAGCGCACAAACTCTGGAATTCCTTCTTTGATTCACTCTGCCTCCTCATTCCTTCTCTTCTTTTATGACCTTCCTTAAAACTCAACCCTTTGACGAAATTTACTGACATTGGCTCCTTTTCCTCAGCCTCAATTACAGCCTGTTTACAACTCTGCTGGATATTTTTAAACATGAAAGGCATTGTGTAAATTCAGGTTTTCTGCTGCAAAATTTCTTCAGTATTGTCATTAAAATAGTCTCTAAACCCAGTCTCAAAAACACGTGAATTAGTTGCGATTTGAAATTGTCCACTTCATGAAATCTATTTGACAACAAAGTTTTAGAGCACCCAAAGTGCACCATGAAGAAGTGGGCTCTTCCCCCTCTCCCATTTCAAAAGAAGGGTCCTGACCTGCAACGTCAGCTTTCCTGCTCCTCTGATGCTGCCTGGCCTGCTGTGTTCATCCAGCTCCGCGCTGTGTTATCTCAGACTCTAGCATCGGCAGTTCTTATTTTCTCTCAAAACGCTGCTGTTTCTTTTTGGTCTAATTTAATTTCTTCATCGCCCTTCTTTCAATAAAGTCCAGATTCAGGTTAAGAGACCAGCAGCCTTCCAATACCAGCTTCAATTCTGTGTGTATTCAGACAAAGTGTCAACAAGTTATCCAGCATATCACACATTTCAACAAATCCTAATCCAAGTCTTGTTCTGTATTTATGTACCTGAGATTATTGTACTCTGATTAGGAGTAGGAACATGCAATGATTTTTCGCCCTCCTGTGTTGGAGCATTAATGCAAGAGCCTCTAGCATCACTGGCTGAGATCAGCTAACTTGTGTGGAGCTGGATGAACACAGCAGGCCAAGCAGCATCAGAGGAGCTAAGATGCTGCTTGGCGTGCTGTGTTCATCCAGCTCCACAGTTTGTTATCTCGGATTCTCCAGCATCCGCAGTTCCTGTTATCTCAGCCAACTTGTTGTAAGTCAGAGTTTAAACTTGTGTCCCTCCTGGCCATATTAATGACTACAATTTGCAGTACATTCAATAGCAAAACAATCAGGGCACTTGAGTCACTTTCTTTCTATTATTCTATTAACCACAGGAGAAGGAATGTACAATGGACAGATTTTCCTTAAAATCCATGCATTTACATTATCAGCAAAATAAGAAAGCCAGCACAAGAAAATCCCTTGTGAAACAAGGGGACGTTTTGATTCAAAATTGACTTGATAAATAATCAAAGTTTGCCAGGAGTCATTTGTCACTAAGTGTGATAGTGAAGTATGCCTTGGTAATGTTATTTGGAAATGTCAATAAGCTGTCACCTAAAATGTCAGTTTGGCAAACATCTTTAGAAATAATTAAGTTCCTCCGTCGGCAGCTACAGTATGGATTTCATGTGCCTTTCCTTAACTGCTTGTGTGTGTCCAAAAGTGCATGATGCCTTTTGATTTGGTTTATTTCTTGTCACATGTATCTTGTTACAAATACCGTGAGAAGTGTCGTGTGGTGTCACCACTCTCCTGCGCTATCTTAAATTCAGAAAAATAAAACACAACACAGAATATAAAGGCAGAAAAAAAATGAAGAAAATAAGGAAGCGTTCAATTTTACAGCCTTTCTTGTTAAATGCTCCACCATGAGCCATTAGCCTGGTGGCCAGGCATGAATCAGCAAGATTGCCACACCTCTGCCTCTGGAAAGATAGACACTACTCTTTGGCGCCATCGTGCCTTGACCAGCGCCATCTTGGTTACACACTCGATTGCAAAGCTGGAATTAAAACAAAATTGCGAAAATAAAGGAAACAAAGCTAAAAGGAATGAGAACTGTCCAAATTTTATAGCCTTACTCAAGTCTTATCTCCAAGCAGGCAATCAGGCCAAGGCCACAGCCTGCAGTCTCAGGAGGAGCCAAGCCCTTGTTGCCACTGACATTACTGCCTCCAATCCCCTCCTGCATTGCCTTTGTCTCCAATTCCATACTGACCGGTGCTACAACCGAGTCCCAGAACATGCTTGGGTAGGGTCGCACCAAAGCAAAGCGGGGGAAGAAAAGGGGAGAAAAAGGAAAAGCAGATTGAAGCAAATGAACTCAGGAACTCGATAGCAGCGCCGACACTCCACCACCATTTTGGACTGACATCTGAGGAATTGCATTTGTTTATGTAGAGATCTAAAAAAACTCCAGCAGAAATGATACACACGTTTCTCTGCCCATCTCCAATAGCAGCTCAGGAGAGTTCCAGCACAAATTCTACCTCATCTAAGTGCAAGCAGGATCAGGTTCAACTGGAACAGCTCTCCAATTGAATAGTCTTTGCTGACACGTTCCTGAAGAGTGGACATTTTAGGGAGGGTACTGTAGAACAGCTGATGAATGTACTCATTCAGGGCTGCAGGACAGATAAGGGAAGAAATTAGGGAAGAGTGAATTTTGTGAAAGGTGAAAGGAACAATGGCGAGTCTGATGAGTTAAGCTGGTGAGTTAGAAAATGAGATGCTTTCCATTGAGAAAAATCCTTGTAATTAATGTTCTCTGTTTGTAGATGAGCAGATGAAATTCCCATCATCAATGGGAAGAAGCCTATTACAATACACTTGTATCTCATTCATTACACAATTCACCTTATCAATTTCCCCTTTCTGAGTGACTTCTCCCCAGTTTGCTTTCTCATCAGATTAATTTGTTGCCAGTCAAGAAACTCAAGCTGAGGGGGTACTTGGCAGATTCAGTTCTCATAATTGAGCCTGAGCATGCACATAGCTGTGGTGGCCGTCTTCCCTTCTTTTTAAATTTGGAACTGTGCCAACAGTAGCAGTTGACTCCAGTGTCAAAGGTGATGGTCTGCCTGGACCCTCCATCCCCACAACAGGGGGACAGCAATGCCCTCAGAACATCTGGCAGCACGGTGGCTCAGTGGTTAGCACTGCTGCCTGACAGAATCAGGAACCTGGATTTGATTTCATCCTCGGGTGTCTGCCTGTGTCGAGTTTGCACTTTCTCTCTGTGTCTGTGTGAATTTCCTCCAGGTGCGCCTGTTTCCAGGAGCAGTCCAAAGATGTGCAGGTTATGTGGATGGGCTATGCTAACCTGTCCAGCGATGTGCAGTCCAGGTGGATTAGCGTTGGGAAATGAGGGTTTACAGGTATAGGATTGGTCTAGGTGGGATGAACTTGAGAGTCAGAGTGGATTTGATGAACCAAATGGCTTCCTTCCACATTGTAAGGCTTCAATGATCATGGCGCTCATAACTGAGCAGGTGCAGACAACACTTGCTGGCTTAGAGAACCAGGATTAACGGATGTGGATAACAAGGCATTTTTGGACTTTTTTTGTTGCTATAGCACAGACAAACAGGCAGAAATCTGGCTTACGCATAGTGGCTCCGCACAATGGGAGAGGCTCTAGAGAACAGTGAAGAGTACATGAAAAGCCCTGAGGAGCGAGAACATGCAACTCTATGGCATGGAGCTGCATCAAAGTCAAGCTGCAGCAAATGCCAACAGTTTATGCAACATACTCATTGAATAAAACAAATGAACAAAGAACAATACAGCACAGGAATAGGCCCTTCGGCCCTTCCATACTAAAATTGTCTTCACTTACAGGATCCATATCCCTCTATTTCCTTCCTATTAATGTATTCGTCCAGGTGCTTCTTGAAAGCTGCTACTGTGTCTGCTTCCAAAACCTCCTCTGGCAGCACATTCCAGGTACTCACCACCTTTTGTGTGAGGAATGTGCCTCGCCCATCTCTTTTAAAACTCCCACTCACCGCTTGAACCTATGTTCCCTAGTAATTAACCCGTCCACTCTGGGAAAAAGGGTCATATTTTCCACTCTATCCATGCCAATTGATAATCTTATAAACTTCTATCAGGTCACCACTCAACCTCCTGCATTCCAGCAAAAACAAACCCAGTTTAACTGAGATAATGGGAACTGCAGATGCTGGAGAATCCAAGATAATAAAATGTGAGGCTGGATGAACACAGCAGGCCAAGCAGCATCTCAGGAGCTTGCTGATGAAGGGTCTAGGCCCGAAACATCAGCTTTTGTGCTCCTGAGATGCTGCTTGACCTGCTGTGTTCATCCAGCCTCACATTTTATTATCCCAGTCTAACTGACCTTTCTTCATAGCTAAAGTCCCCCATACCAGGCAACATCCTGATAAAACCTTTTCCGTAACCTCGCCAAAGCATCTACATTCTTCTGGCAGGGTGGTGACCAGAATCTATCATTGAAGAGAATGCTGGTGTACGAAAATCAAAAGTAAAGAGAGTTTAGTGGGGCAAGGGTGGATTCCAATCAGTTATGGGTCACTATCACAGTCAGGTCAGGGGCTGAGGCATTTTTAGCCCATAGGGTTGGTCAAGTTCAGTCAGATTGTTGACCCAGTGCAAGTCTGGGATCTATGCTGTTGCAGGGAGTGGTTGGGGGCAGATGGGTCACACACGATGGGCGATGGGGTTTCACGTGTCAGTTTATGGGGTCACCAAGCTCACATGTAGAGATTGGCCTCATCTTGGTAGGACCTTTAGGAACAGTTGCAGTGGTACAGGCAGTTGTAGAAGTTGTTAAAGAGCTGAGGGTCATGGTAAGTCAAAGTCGTTTTGGCCTCTATATGATGAGGGTGTGGGGTCAGCAATGGCAGAGAAACCTTGACAGCTATAGACTCCAGAAATAAAGCTGGCATATTAACAGTAATGTGAAGGGGCACAACCAAACAGTAGTAGGCTGAAGGGTTCTTGGTGCCACAAGGCTCACAACAGAAAAAGAGACATGAAAAATGGGGTAAGGTGGGGTAAATAGTGGGTCAGAGGCAGACTCTGAAAGCCGAATGACCACAAAGTTGGAACGTCACCTTACTGATCTGAAATTCAACTGTGCTATGAGGTCAGAAACCAGACAAACCACTTGCTAAATGGAAGGACTAAGTATTGTTTTGGGGTGCGGTGTATCACAGGAATGTGAGCTCTATTAAGGGGCCACTGAAACATCATTATTCAAGCGATTTAACAGTGCTACCCATCATCCTAATTCACAGCTAATTTAGAATTTGACATTCATCAAAAATTCCAAATCAGACAGGTACTTACAAGGAGCCATCCAGAGCACCCTGTGCCCACTAGTGGCAATGTTCTGATCTATCAGCTCGGCTGCCCTCTATATAACATGCCATTTCAGCCATTGCCAATGAATCAAAGGCACACTGTCCTGAGGATTTGAAATCTTCTCTTTACAGCTGACCAACAATAATACTGCTATGACTTTACTAGGGAGGTTGAGTAGCAAAGTGGGGAATTTTCTGGAAGTGATCTTAACAACAGCCTTATGACAACGGCAAATACAGAGGTGGGTGGGCAGCATTGCACATGCATCAGATACAACACTGTGAATTCTTCATCGGTGCAATGGAGTAGTTCTGTAACACAGGCTCAATACTCCCCTCTGTGAAGGCAAGACATTCAACTTGATGGTGAAAGGTATTGGAACTCAGGCATGGCTACCACAATATTGTATATTCTACCTGAGTGTTCTCCTCAATCTATATGAACCACACACAGAATGGCTGAGGTTAATGTGGCTGGTCTTGTGGCAGTGCTATTCCGGTGCAGAAGGCAGCAGAAGCAAAAGGCTGTGCAACTTGAGGAAGAACAGCAGTTGCCATTGACTGGTGCTCGGCCCACAAAGGAGGAGTAGGATGTCATCGATGAAAGAGTCACAGAGTTCTGGCACCGAATCACAACTGCAGAGTTCAGTTGAGCAATCTTCAAATGACCACAATCCAATATCAAAAAACATTAAAGATCTCCTTTGCTATCATGACCCACCAGTGCCAGCTGTTAGATGAGTCTATGCTCATAAGACCTGTGTGCCAATTCCGTGCCATTTTCCCTCGAGGTACCAGCTGCCCTTATTTTCTTTGTCGGAATTTCATTTAATCCAGTGACCTGGCCTCCCCATGCCAGGAGGAGAACTGACCTTGTTTCAGTGATTGCATCCACCAGGGTCTGCAAGGCAATGCCTGTAAACCTGGGGCACATTTGCCTTTCTCAGAGCCACTGTGAAGAGTGACCACCGCAGGTGGAGTGGCAGTCTTAGATTTTAGTGTCTCAGCATCCAGTTCACCTTTAAATATTGTAGCTGAGCCTTTGATTCTTGAAATCCTTCTAGCTCATTGCCTATGCAGGTCTGAGTGACTGCAGAACATCTCATTTGCATCAAGAACGAGAGGGGAAGTGTATAATCATGAGGCCTATGACAGATATTTTGCTATCAAACACACATAATAATTCTGCCCTCTTGTGCAAAATTGAACCTCACTGACATAGGGCATAAAGGCTTATTCATGCACTATCTGCCATCCTCAATCTGTGGCATTTCAGCCCTGATGTTCTGGCACATTGTAACATAGTTATCTTGGCAAATTAATATGCATACCCCATTTAAATTTGCAAAAAACCCCACAAAAATCATATATTCTGGAATAGTATCAAGCAAGCACAGATAAATAATCTAACAATCAAACACTGACTAATCTTATACAAAAGCCATGACAGGTTTGGTGAAGTCGATCCTAACCCATGACATCAGTAACAGATGGAAAACAGATTTTCTTCTAAGATCCCAAATTATAGTAAATGATGACTTCCAGTCAGAAATACTACTCTGCAATTAAATGTAGGCGGTGTGTGTGCAGTTCAGCACTTCACAGAACATAGTCAGTTCCCCTACTCTTTCAACTGTTGGTGAAAACATTTATTATGTCAACTACCTACTCTGCAAGCTGTGTATATTTCTACTACAAGTGAATTAGCAATTGCATTCCCCATGGAAACTTTTTTTGAGTAATATAAAACTATAGTTTCCTTTATGTTACAGTTTGCAATGAAGTATTTTTGGTCCAGAAATAGGACCTGTGCAAATGCTAGGCAAATTAGATGGTCACCTACAATAGCAGCATTTGCAAGACACCAAAAACCAGACTGAACAATTTATGGAAGTGCATACATAAACTGAAATAACTGCACAGGGACCAATACCCCATCACCAACTTATCTTTTATTTCTAAATGCCTAGTACACTGACTGTGACCAGCCAGATTGGAGTCAATCCACTGATCAACAGTGCTTCTGAATCCCCTGTTTATATTGGTCAGCCAGGGCTTCCTGATTGGCCCACATTAACAACCCCAATCAAGGATCTTGTAGTCAACAAGATCCATCTGGTTCCAATCACTACATCAACAAACAGGCTTCAGCACTAAGAATGATGGGCTAAGTACACCCACATTTCCTGACATCAGAAATGAGAAATTTTTAAAAAATGGCGAGTTTCCAACCTTGGGATTTTGGAAATCTGCCATTTGACTCTTTGGTTCCAACCTCAATTGAGCTGTCTGTTTCATTGACAGTTGATGAGAGCAGTAACTGTGGTGTATGAACTTTCAGGCAATTTTGTGGCTTTGTGACTGGCTTTCTTTTTAAAAAAAAGTCAGAACTGAAAGACAGCAATGGAAACCAATGAAGCAGCCTGAAAGTCAGCAGCAACAGTTACTATTCAGCACAGCTTCAGTTTCTGACAGTTACTGAGAAGGAGAACTGACAGCAGAGCAGGAACTGGAGGAACATCAGGTGTGGGAAAAGGCAGAGTTGCTCCTCCAATCAGGGATTCTGTCTTTCCCATGCTCGCTGGTCTTCCAATCTCTGGTTTCCTTTCTCGCATATTTACCAGCCCTCCATAGACAAGATGGAGGAGCAGCAGAAGAAGGAAAGAGAGAAACAGCAATTGGAGACCTGGAATTGTTTACCAACTGGCCAAATTGTTACCATTTTGGAGACTTTCAGCTGCACTTTCATTTCTCCATATCTTCCAGAAGTTAAGAAGAAATTAAAATTGAGCAAAGACCAAGTATCCGACAATGATGAGAGTGGATCAGGCCTGGGGGAGTGATTAGTTTATGGGTTTCAATTTTTTTGGTTTGTGATGTGCTGGTGTAATAAGTTAGAAAAGTGTTCAGGGCCTTAGACATTCGCCCATAAGGTAGGCTGGACATGAATTGGCCTACCTGGAACTGCAAGGTCAGCCAATGTGCCTGAAGATGGAAAAGGTTGCATTGACCAGCTAACATGGATCTGAGCCCCTGGAGCTCAAGTTCCTTTCCTGGCTATGTGGCTCCATGGTAGTGGTGCCAGCTGAGAAAGTGCCAAGCCACTCATTGACTGGGGCAGAGTCTGGGCACGGTGGAGTAAACCTAGTGGGGGAATAGAGTGAAATTGAATGAGTGGGCTGGGTGGGGAGGACGCAAAGTGCAGAGTAAGTAGAGGTTGAATGGGGAGAGAGCACTGGAGAGGTGAGTGGGAGGGTTGGGATGAAAGGGAAGGTAGTAATAAGCACAGGAATTAGTGGGGAGAGAGGTCAGGAGTGGCAGGGCTGGCATGAGCAAAAATCTGAATGGGACATTGGCCATGAGTGAACTCGGAAGGAGAGTTTTGGGAAGATGTCTTCTGAGTGTTTGCAGATTGAGTAGAGGACTTTGTGTGTGTTGTGGGACAAGATGAGCTGATTACTGTAGGTGTTGGGGAATGAGGGTTTCACAGAATTTTCTATCAACATGGAACACAGAGAGTTTGGCTGAAGCCTGCATGAGGATATAAAATGATTGCATTTTTACAAAGTACTTTAAAGTACAGCTCACCATCTTTGCAATATTATCATATTTTGATAAAATATGTGAGCTTTAACAATCATATGCTGAATGTTACTGTGCTATTTAATTATTATTTTACTTTTGAGGTCATGTGAATATTCAACTGTTGTTGTTACATATTCATGGATGTGGGCCCACCTTTTGTTGCTTATCTGTAGTTGCCTTTGAAAAGATGGTGGTGAGTTGAAAAGGGATCCCATTGGAAAGTAGTTTGCAAAGCACTGCCCCGTCCTTTGCTTCACTGCATGTACACAATTCAGCAAGATCACATTCTATTTTTAGTATGGGCTTCCTCCTGTTTTACAGGCATTAACTACATTAAATGCTGGCTTCACTTTGTTCATTTTATACAAATGCGTTGGTTCAAAGTCTTGACAGTAGTAGAAGGCAAACAAAAGGAAAAGCAAAGTTCTCACCCACAGGCCTAGAAGCGTTTATATTCCACTGCAGATCATGAAAAATGCTCCAATTACATCAAACTTTCAGATGTCTCCAAATTTCAAATTCTTCGTACTGATTTCACAATTTTTTAAATTTTACATATCTGCATAACTCTTACAAAACTGTAAACCGACCAATGTAATAAAAAAAATCAGTTATTCTAATCCTTTCTCTCATAATTGTATTGTTGTTGCATTGTCAGCACAACTTTAAGAGACATGCTCATAAAAGCATCACTCTTTCATAGCTTGTGCCCTGAGGCTTAATAAAGCTGTCATACTTCATCTTAGATAATAAAGTGTGAAGCTGGATGAACACAGCAGGCCAAGCAGCATCTCAGGAGTACAAAAGCTGACGTTTCAGGCCTAGACCCTTCATCAGAGAGGGGGATGTGGAGAGGATTCTGGAATAAATAGGGAGAAAGGGGGAGGCGGACCAAAGATGGAGAGAAAAGAAGATAGGTGGAGAGAAGAGTATAGGTGGGGAGGTAGGGACGGGAAAGGTCAGTCCAGGGAAGACGGACAGGTCAAGGAGGTGGGATGAGGTGAGTAGGTAGGAAATGGAGGTGCGGCTTGGGGTGGGAGGAAGGGATGGGTGAGAGGAAGAACAGGTTAGGGAGGCAGAGACAGGCTGGACTGGTTTTGGGATGCAGTGGGTGGAGGGGAAGAGCTGGGCTGGTTGTGTGGTGCAATGCGGGGAGGGGACGAACTGGGCTGGTTTTGGGATGCGGTAGGGGAAGGGGAGATTTTGAAGCTGGTGAAATCCACATTGATACCATTGGGCTGCAGGGTTCCCAAGCGGAATATGAGTTGCTGTTCCTGCAACCTTCGGGTGGCATCATTGTGGCACTGCAGGAGGCCCATGATGGACATGTCATCTAAAGAATGGGAGGGGGAGTTGAAATGGTTCGTGACTGGGAGGTGCAATTGTTTATTGCGAACCGAGCTTCATCTTACTTTATCTTACCCTGGGATCACTTGAAGCAAGACATGTTGACGAAAGCTTGCTGCTCAGTTAAACCTTACAGTTAGATGTTAGTCCAGGCAATAATGTGGCTGTGACTGTAATGTTTGTACATAATATTTAGCTGTAATAAATGTCTGTTGGTTTCACTATACTAGACACACCGAGATTCTAATGTTTATGGGATAATGCAAGTATTGCCATATCTGGGCTCAACATCCTACTGAAGGTGAAAAACACAGATTAGCAGCAGAGACCATTTTTTTTAAAAAGGACTCTAAGATCTAAGTGGTAGATATCTGGAAAAGAATTTGATGTTCACCTGGATGACAGCTTTGTACTTCAGTGAATTTGCTTCAGCATTGGTTTCTGACAAACAGCTGTACAGTTCCTTGAGTAACACATTGATCAACAAGAGCACAGAATTTTTTTGTTCTAAAAGTGCCTTACTTAAAAACAAAAAATACATAAGATGCAAATATAATCAAAACAAAACACTACTGACTTGTATTGAAGAACAGTGATTAACCTGAGCCCCTTTCTTTTTGAAAAGAAACAAGCATGGCAGGCTGATCTGAGTTTTTAAAAAATAAGCAGGTTAATAGTCATGAAATGACAGCTCCAAATCAACCAGGGAAGAAAATACAACTTGATGATATAAAAAGTGTTTTTTATTCATTAAAAGACCTTTCTACCTTCAGGCCTTGGGGGTTCCATCATTTCCTTTCTCCAAATTGGCATGAAAGAAAAGCAAGCATAACACCATCACTCCATATTTTGTGCAAACACCACATACAGGCAGAAACCTGCTCTTCCAAGTCTAAATTCTTCAAAGCGCAGCAACAGAGAAAAAACAAAAGTGAATCAAAAGAACAAAAACAATATTGAAGAAAAGGAGAGAGAGAAATAAAGCCAATAAAGGAAATAAACAAACAGTGCTATGTACTTGACTTCTAAAAATGCACAAAAACCCACAAAGAGAAATGGAAGGCAAATGTTAATTATGGAATGTATATTGAGGAATACATTACAATATTTCAAACAACATATACAGTGCTGCTTTACACATCAAGGGATAGGAAATCCTGAGAAATGAGTTCTAAATATTTTGGCTGCCAATGCAAGGAGTGGTTTTGCAGTCTTTCTGTGGACAATCAGAAAGACAAAGAAAATGTCTGGAAAACACCAACACAAGGAAAGAATTAACTTCAAGATTAACAGACTGCAACTCATGACATACAGATAACAACTTCAAGAGTCTGTTGAGCAGTTTGTCAGAAAATGCCACAAAAACATGTGTGACATTTCAGAAAAGGAAGTTTGAGAAAGGCTCATTGAATCAGTTATTGTGTCACGCCAGTAAAAACCTATGTGAAGGATCTTTGAATTAGACATGTCACATGAACATGGACTCAAGAAAGGCAGGTCAACAATGATTACATGCTTTACTCAACAGTAATTATCCCAGCTGATGTCAAGACTGGAAAATGAGATCTCAAATCGAAATCTATCGCAATAGATCATAATTTTTATTTTTAACATTTGTTTATTGTGGTGGTTAGTCAAATGAGGACTGCCAATGTCTTAAAAAATGCATGTTTATTGCACAAAAGAAAAAAGAATCAAGATATATGGAATAGGTTAGAAATATTTACAGAAAGATCAACAAAAAAGCAGATTCTCAGGCGATATCCAATACAAATATTCGATCCCAGTGACATGTCTCTCCTGTCTTAACTCATTGATTTGTTAATTAATGGATTTTTCCCATTTTTCATTCTTAGATTTCTTTTCAATTCTGAGGACCCGAATTCGTTTTTGTTTCTGAGAACTAGAACCTTTCTCCAGGCTCTCAACATTTTGAGATTCTCTAAACGAATAAATTACCAAACAGTGTCCATCTCAGTGTATAATGGATAACCTATTCCATCCATTATTAGCATCATACTGCACTGTCAAAAGCAAGCTTACCTAGGCTTCCTGAAATATTCAATCTGCTGTAGCCAATGTTACAATGCTGACAGGAGTAACAGCATGCACAGACCTCAATGCAGCCAAAATTCATAAGATTAAAACCATAACTAATGTGATGGAACAGACCACATGTAATATAATTAAATCAGTCAATCGACTACAAGGCTGTAACTTTAACGTGAGATACAAGAATATTGTTGTGCCGGGATGTTTGTGTCTGACATTCTGAGCAGATTATTCAGTCCACACAAATTCCTCTTGATCTACATCTCAATGATCTAGACTATGAAGTTGATGATGATCACAAGGTTGATTTGTTACATTTTGGCCAGAACCAGTTTAGATATTCGCAATCAGAAAACTTCAAAGAGTTGCAAAACATCAGAGATGACTTCTCAGTAGTAAAAAGCACCTGAGGACAATCAATTGTCATTCAATGATGTGCAGGCAATGTGGATTGTCCATGGTAAATGCAGCATTATGGGGATAGAGTGGGAGCACTGGGTCTGGATGGACGCTCTTCGGTGAGTCGATGCAGACTCAATGGGCTGAATGGCCTCTTTCCCCACTGTAGAGATTCTACGATTCTATTCTATGATTTATTTTGACCATGCAGTGATAAACTTGATATATCATGCCAAGTGACAAAGGTAATGAACACCCAAGATGGCTAGCAAGTAAATTTTTCACCTGGACATGAATGAATGGATATTCCGTGACTTGTAAATGCATGAGAGACATGTCACATGCATTAAACCCACAACGGAAGAGCCTTTATATCCCTTTTCGACAAAAGTGACAACATACTCATTCTCAGTGCACAGGGACAATTACAACCTTTTGATGGATTTAATTGACCTAAATTTTCAATCATTCGATGACTTATCAGTACAATAGGTTTGACTGATAAATGCTGTTTTCAGTTTGTTCAATGTCCCATATCAGATAGTGTCTGACAACAGTTTCATAACATGGTTACCAAATGGGGACTGACTCCAATCATCCCATCACCCACTATCCACACTTAAGCAATTTAGCAGAACATATGATACGTACAATCAAATCAATGAGCATTAGCTGTTGAGCAAAAAGACAAGGTTTTGACATTGTTATGCTGCATTTTCATGCAACACTAATGGACAAGGATTACCAACCCCAACACTACTTATGCTCAGAAAGCCATGTAAATGGCTTTGCTGAGCAACAATTATTTAACCATTGTGTGACTGGGGACATTCTTCTTCAAAACTCAAAGGCAATAAAAGAAATATATGATGAAGAAGCAAGTAGAGAACCAACAAAATTATGAGCTGCACAAAGAAAAATGCTTGGATCCCAATGAAGATTTCTAGAATATGCAACAAAGCTAGGTTCTACAAAGTCTTCACTGATCATTGTGCTAGATTTTAATGAGTAGAAGCCAGCTCAGATCAATGTACAACACACTAATCATGAAGAGAGTGATGAAGAACACTCTCAGAGTTGAATAGATGGCCCCTCTTATGAGACAGTCTCAAACAAGTGGCCATATACATAAAGTGAGAGGATGTAGGTTCAAAACTGAGATGAGGAGAAACTACTTGTCTCAGAGGATCATGAGTCAGTGGAACTCACTGCCGAGAGTGCATTGCAGGCAGAATCAATCAACAGAGTCAAGAAGAAATAAACCTGTTTCTGGTGAAAAGCTGGAGGAAGGGTTATGGGGAGCAGGTACGAAAATAGAGTTGATACCAGGATAAGGTCAGCCATGACCATGCCAAATGGCAGAGAGAGCTTGAGGGCTGAATTGTCTATTCCTGCTCCTAATTCCAATGTTCCTAAACCACATTCTGATTACAATATTAAGTTACAGTAAGCAGTGACAAGATAAACTAATTTCAAACAAGTGCAATGGAGAACAATGTGCACCACTGTAGATGGGTGGATAACCAATACACCAGGACACGTCAAACCTTCAAATCCATACATTAAAATTTAAAATGTTAGTTTTGTAAGTACCATTTAATCTGCTTGTATCATCGTTGAATTGACAATATAAGCCCATGTACAGCCAGGGAAATCTGTTTGCAATAGGTTTTTGTCTTAAGGAAAAAGGGAATGTTATGTTTTATGGTTAGAGTGTTACTGTACCTTTAAGAGATATGTTCATGATATCAACACTATATCACAGTATGTGACCTGAGGATATATAGATCTCATATTTTATCAGACCTCAAGGTAACTCAAACATGACATGCTATTGAAAACTCTGTTGTACCCAAAGCTTAATGTTAGCCCAGACAGTTATATGCTTAGTGAATGTGATATTTCTATATAATATTTAGCAATAATAAATGTCTGTTGGACCCTTCAATATGACATTATCCATGCTGAGTTTCTTATGTTCCAGCTGATAACATAACAATTGCAGCTTTAGGAAAAAAAATACCCAGTTGGAGTCAAAAGCATATCATTATTGCCTGTGTTAATTGCGTATAAAATTAACTTGTTTGTGGATCTTGCAGCACAGTGATCGCACTATGTTCTTTCTGAGCCAGATGTTGGTGTGTTCAAGTCCCACTTCAGGATGTATTAGGCATAGAAATGTTACCTAACACATCCAAACAGGTTGATTAAAATATAAGGTTAAATAGGGATTGTTGCAAGAGTACTTGGAATTACATAAAGTGATTATAAATGCATTATAACACATACTGCCTCTTGTGCATATCCTGTGAAAAGCGTAGAAGAATGACAATGCAAAATCAGTGCCATAATTTTCTCTTCTTTCAGGTCAAATACATCTGTAATTGTAAATCTAAATTTTTTATTTATTCTAATCCACAATATTATTTTTGAAATGTTAATTGTGGAGTGCTGGGGAGGCTGGAAGTTCACCTCGGGCACTTAATACCCTAATAGCAATCCTGTACACAAAACAAAATTGTCAGTACAAGACATTGAGGAACACATTCGTACATGTTGCTGACTGTGTTAATAATTTAACAAATTACTGGTCCTCTACTTAAACAATCCCTCGATATTGAGATGACTTTCTTCAACTCTGGATTAGTGGGCGAATAAACATCTGATACTGGATCCACAAACCTCACCACAGGTAGTATTTGAACTCTGGGAAACATTTATAAAGCAGTGATTTGACATCCACTGTTGTATTGTTTCCAATTCTGGGAACAAAACTTTGGCAAGGATGTGATCAGAGATAATGGGAACTGCAGATGCTGGAGAATCCAAGATAACAAAGTGTGGGGCTGGATCAACACAGCAGGCCAAGCAGCATCTTAGGTGCTCCTAAGATGCTGCTTGGCCTGCTGTCTTCATCCAGCCTCACACTTTGTTATTTTGGCAAGTATGTGAAGGCTATAGAAAGAGTGCAACATAGATTTGTAAGAAATGTTCAAGGGTGAGGAATTGAAAAAGTATTGACCTATCCTCCTTAGAGAAGGATTTGTTAAAGGTGACCAACATGATCAGAGGTCTAGACAGAATAGATAGAGGGAAATTCTTCCCATGGGAGCAAGAGTTAACACACCAATTAATATGTTTAGCAAGAAAAGCAATAACAACGTTAGAAAACAATTGTTTGCAAGTGGCAGGGATCTGTAATTCCCTTCTTGAGGGCATGGTGGGGGCAGATTCACTTGAGGGCTTCAAAGCAGAATTGTCCAGATACCTGGTGGGAACACATTTTCAGGTCTACAGGGAAAAGTTGGGGACTGGGATGAACTGATTTGCTGATGTAGTGAGACAGACATGGCGTGCTAAGTGGGCTCAGTTTATGCTGTAACTATTCTAGAATTCTAGACTATCTCAACAACAGATAAGGAAATGCAGATACTACTGAAGTATCTGCAAATCGAGATAAGAAGCCAATGTCTGGAATTAGTAAAACTTCATTATGTAGAGTTTTATGTGGCACACAGTAAAGGTGACATTAGTACATTCCAACAACCTGAACTAGATTCAGAGTAATTATGCAGCCTATGTCAGTATTTACCTTATATTTCTTACAATCCTCATTAGGCTGTTAACTCTGAAAAAGATGTTTGGTTTCCCAGCGATTAACTCTAAGGAATTGCATGACAACATTGCAAGACTGTAACAACCAAACTAAAAGCAGCACCTACTAAACATTACCGGTAGGCAGCAAATGTTCCAGCCAAAGAAAATGGAGCACATAATTAAAGTTTCAATGCGACCAAATCCCTTATGACATATATATTGATCAGAGTATGCTCTCCATGGGATTAAATTCTTTATAAGAAATAGTCCATGGTCATTCCCAAGGTATAGTTTTGGTTCTCTCACTATTTCACTGAGTCATAACATTAAGGGACCATTTAAAGGAGCTTCCCTTAGGTGTTAGAGGATTTTTGAAGGATTTACAGCTGGCTACCAGCCATAAGGTCCACTCTGGTGATTTCTCCTTCTGACTTCACCAGGGCAAATCTTAGAGTGTATTTAGAATGCCCCAGGATACCTTTCTTCAATCAGAGGCCATCCTTCTTCCCACATCCTGCCTGGTGTTTCACTATAACCTTCTCCACTCTGCTGTCTCTAAGCAGAGTGGAGAAGGTTATAGTGAAATCTTTCTGTCCAAAGCCTCAAAGGCCACAAGGCCCTCCACAATTGTTCTAGCTGCTGCAGCCTTCATTTTTGGGTGTGAACATTTTGCACTTTGCTCTCAGTATGGATCAAGTTAGGGGCCACTCTCCCCATGGTCAGCTCGCCACTCAGGTTTTTTGCCAGGCTGAGTTCAAAGCTCCACTTGTCTAAAAAATTAACATCTTATAAAAAGTTGCATTTGTAACACATGGACCTGAAAATGTAGTTAAGAATTTCATCTTCAAATGTTGTAAAGGGGACAATGAGATCAGGAAATTAGTTACGAAAAAGATTTTGAATTATCATTCTGTGAATCGGAGTAGAAAGAAGGCATGATTCAGTGAAATATCAGTGACATTTCATTATGAGCCTGTTTCAAAGAGGTAGATGAGCTTACACCTATACCACTTAAAAGTTTGGATTGTTTCTGTGGTTTGATATTACAATTAGCAGAACATGATCTATTTAATTTTCAAATTATGTCTTACAAAGAAAACGTGACTGGCTCTGAGTCACTGCAGAGGTATATGTTCCTATCCTGTCCTGCTTGGAGAACTTTCTATGGAGAGAGCTGCAGTCATGTTATCTCACACATCATGCTTGCATCATTCTCACACATCGGCTATGACTTTCTCTGTGCCATTCATCTCCTCCTCTTTGCACTGCTCTCCACTTTGCCCTGTAGGAGAGGTCTCTGTTGGTTTACAGCTCTGGTCAATGTGAATTTCATTTTTTGCTCTTTTAATTTCAAGCACCTTTTCATTTGTCTTATTTTCTGTATAAAGCATTTTAAGCAAATTTATTCACCAAGCATTTACACTTCAGAGGCCTTGATTTTCTTCCACAGATCTTTACACTTTTTTCTTAAATTTTATGGTTACATAGCAAGTGAATGGAATGTGATAAGTTAGTTATTTCTCACCTTGTTACAACCTTTCATTGTTATTAACATATCTTCCACCTTTAGGAAATTACTTCTGGTCATCTCTATCATTCTTCTGACTTTAGTATCATATCTACAATCTTCTGTTATCATTTGCCCTAACTAGGTGAACTTACCTGCTTGTTCCTGTGTGACACTATCCATTTCAATCTTCATTCTAGTTTCTTCTAATGGTACTCCTTAGGCTACCTTTGTTGACACACTCAGGAGTGTTTAATGCTCCTCAGATGGAGACATATCTCAAAACTCAACTTGTCATTTTCAAAATTACTTGCACTTTCTTCTAGAGCAATGTAGGATTGAAATTAAGAAATACTGCTAAATGCATCATGGTGTGGTTATGTACAAAATACATTTAGGCTTGCATTACAATACAAGACAATAAAATACAGGAACAGATACCTTGACCCACTACACCTGCACCGATTCCTACTACTTATTTGCACCCACTACTTACTATCCATACATGGTTTCTATTCCTCTGTTCATCTCCCATTTATTTGTCTATCAAGATACACCTTAAACATTGCTAATGTGCCTGCTTCCACCACCTCCACTGGCACCCACCATCCTCTGAGTGAAAAAATTTCCTTACACTTCTCCCCTAAACATTCCTCTGAGTTCCCTCATGTAGTTGAACTTTGCAGCTTGGGAAAAAGCCTCTAACTATCCAGCTTAACTATGCCTCTCGTAATTTTGTAGGCTTCTATCAGGTCATCTCCTGAGCCTCTGTATTCCAGTGAAAAAACCTGAGTTTATCCAATCTCTCCTCATACCTAAAACTCTCCATACCAGGCAACATCCTGGTAAACCTTCTCTGCTTCCTCTCCAAAGCATCCACATCCTTCTGGTCCTGTGGCAATCAGAACTACATGCTTAATTAAAGTTTTATACAACCGTAACATAACTTGCCAACTTTTATATTCAACGTCCTGGCTGATGAATGCATGCTATATGCTTTCTTGAACATCTTATCCACCAGTGTTGCCATTTTCAGCGATCTATAGGCCTGTATGCCCAGATCCCACTGCCTGTCAATGCTCCTAAGGGTTCTGCCATTTATTATATAATTCACAACTGAATTTGAACTTCCAAAATGCATCACCTCGCATTTGTCTGGATTAAACTCCATCTGCTATTTCTTCATTCAAATCTGCAATTTGTCTATATCCTGCTGTATCCTTTGACAATCCTCCTCACTAACTGTATATACACCAATTTTGGTGTCACCTGTAAATTTACTAATCAAACCACCTACATTTTCCTTCAAATCCCTTATATATATTACAAACAACGAAGGTCCCAGCAGCGCTTGCTAGGGAACATGACTAGCTACTGATCTCCATCCCAAAAAACACCCTTTCACTGTTACTGCCTGTCTTCTATGGCCAAGCCAGTTTTGGATCCATTTCACATGAGAAAAGATCTGTTTGGTTGAGAGGAAAGACCAGAAGTAAGAAAGCTGAAGCTAAAAAGACAATGTTGTCCAATAATTTGTCAGCAACTCACTGCTATCATGGAATCCATTTTTTTTTACCTTTAGCCCCTGTGGGATGTAAATAACCATAGGCATTGCCTTGAGTCTCAATGTTCTGCTTGCGTGGTTATTTGAACGTGAAGGAAGCCATGAGATTTCATCTTGATGTCAACCAAGCAAAAAGCTTTGCAATATCTTATGACATTATTCAACTTTGACCTATATTCAATGCATGAAATTGATTGGGCTTGACACTGAAGCCTGCATGCTTTGTCATGTAATTACTTAAACACTCATTTGTAAACACATGAAAATTTCCAGGTATGCCTCTGATATCCTTTCAGTATAGCAATGTTGATGCTTCACTCAGGCAATTCGAGCATTTTACGTTCTGGATAATGCCTGCTCGGCCGAATATATAATTGGACAACAGAACCACGAAAGGCAAAGAACTACATTATATTTTGGAATATTTGACTTGTTTTTATCTCTTCAGAAAGGAAATTGAGATTGAGTTGATTTGAAATAAATTATTTTGAAACAGACTGAATTCATACAGCTTTAAAAATAATGTGCTTCAGGCTGCAGTGTCTTATTAAACAAACAGAATTATTTTTGCAAAATAAGCCTTGTGAGCAGTGAGTTCCATCATACCTGACCACATTAGGATGTATAGAATGGTGGAATGCAACAATTTGAACTCTAAATTGTTGTAAAAAAAGAGATGTGACTTAAGGTATTGAAGTAAATGAATTTATGTAGACAATGTATTCATAACTCACAGTCTATTGGCAACTGATACCAAGAAGATCTCATAAGTTCCAGGCTACTATGCGGGTTGACCAGTGACATTAAGCAATGAATGTCTGTTTTTCTACTTAACCTGGTGACAGATGTTATCACAGAATTCTTGAAAAGGTGGGACTTGAACCTGGCTTTCCTGGCTCAGGGGTAGGGGCACTACCATCACACCATAGCACCTGTGGAAAAAGAACACAGTTCGCATTTCAAGTCCAGAGATACCTCATCCTCTGATGAAGAGTCACTGGACTTGAAATGCTAACTCTGTTTTCTCTCTGCAGATGCTACCAGACATGCTGATTTTCTCCAGCGATTTCTGTTTTTGCTGCTGAAGAAGAGTCATACTAGACTCGAAACATTCATTCTGCTTCTCTTCCCATAGATGCTGCCAGACCGGCTGAATTTCATCAGCACTTTGCGAAGTACTTTTTAACATCACCACTATGCCAATTAAAACCAGTTAACCTTGAACAGAACAATTGTTGCCTGGGCCTTCGCTGTTCTATATGTCTCATTATTATCCCTGTGTCTGCATGGGTTTCCTCCCACAGTCCAAAGATGTGCAGGCTAGGTGGATCAGCCATACTAAATTGCCTGATAATAAAATGTGAGGCTGGATGAACACAGCAGGCCAAGCAGCATCTCAGGAGCACAAAAGCTGACGTTTCGGGCCTAGACCCTTCATCAGAGAGGGGGATGGGGGGAGGGAACTGGAATAAATAGGGAGAGAGGGGGAGGCGGACCGAAGATGGAGAGTAAAGAAGATAGGTGGAGAAGGTGTGGGTGGGGAGGTAGGGAGGGGATAGGTCAGTCCAGGGAAGACGGACAGGTCAAGGAGGTGGGATGAGGTTAGTAGGTAGCTGGGGGTGCGGCTTGGGGTGGGAGGAAGGGATGGGTGAGAGGAAGAACCGGTTAGGGAGGCAGAGACAGGTTGGACTGGTTTTGGGATGCAGTGGGTGGGGGGGAAGAGCTGGGCTGGTTGTGTGGTGCAGTGGGGGGAGGGGATGAACTGGGCTGGTTTAGGGATGCAGTGGGGGAAGGGGAGATTTTGAAACTGGTGAAGTCCACATTGATACCATATGGCTGCAGGGTTCCCAGGCGGAATATGAGTTGCTGTTCCTGCAACCTTCGGGTGGCATCATTGTGGCAGTGCAGGAGGCCCATGATGGACATGTCATCAAGAGAATGGGAGGGGGAGTGGAAATGGTTTGCGACTGGGAGGTGCAGTTGTTTGTTGCGAACTGAGCGGAGGTGTTCTGCAAAGCGGTCCCCAAGCCTCCGCTTGGTTTCCCCAATGTAGAGGAAGCCACACCGGGTACAGCGGATGCAGTATACCACATACTCTCATACTAAATTGCCTGTAGTGTTCAGGAGTGTGTGGGTTATAGGGGAATTGGCCTGGGTAGGATGCTTCAAGAGGCAGTGTGGACTTGTTGGGCCAAAGGGCCTATTTCCGCACTGTAGGTAATCTAATACTAACATTCAGGACCCTCTTTTATATAAACAAAAAAACTTGTATGCATATTGTACCTTTTTCAAATAAAAAATCCTGCAGACAGCCAAATATTGTTGCATCCCCTAGCAAAGCTCTGATCTACAGAATTTACCTTTCTCGGTCTGGGAATTCAGATTAAACACCAAAGAACTGTAGATGCTTGAAATTAGAAACTAAGTCAGAATTTTTCAGCAGGTAGGGCAGCATCTGTGGAGAGAAAGCAGAGTTAACATTTTGGTTCCAGTGACCCTTCTTCAGGATGGTTTTTATGTTATATTTTATCTTTTTAAATCATAAGACTTAAATATATATTACATTTATAAATACAATCTTTCCCTGTGTTTGAACATGTGTCTGTGTATGTGGGTGTAATTATATATATTCAGGTCTTAAGCAATAAACATTCATTTTACTTCTCATATTAATGAAAAAAAAACTATCATTTATCTGTTCCTGGCAGTAACAGTGCCCAGGAGTTAAAACAAATTTCTAATACTTCAAATCAGGAAAGTGAAAGAAATCAGGAAGTAAAAGAGAGCAAGCTTTGCCCATACCAAATCTCAAAAGAAACAAGGTGCATTCACAGCCTGTGCTTCATTTAGATTGTTTGCAATCAACTGCACAGTCTGACAACTGACCAGCGTGCCCTTTGGTTCAGGGAGGGAAATGGTCATCTGTTGGAAGTAAGTACATATAGACATCGGGTGAAAAGAGTCACCATAACCAACACCACATCAACATCTCATATCAAAACTTACAAAAGAATGATCACTTTTTGAAAGTACTGGAGTCTGTCCAATTCTCATGAAATGGTAACTGTGGCAACACTCTCAGGAGAATAGGAGAAAAAAGGAAATTGGCAGAGATTTCTTCCCTCTCTGAAAAATAGTAAATTGTAGAAGCCAGTATTGAGGATGTAGTAAATCATGCATTTGAAATTAAAGGTCTAAAAACTGTCTTAAAATAGTACTGTTAGAAAATTGAATGCCGCTACACTACCAAGAGGAAATGAAGCTCCCAAATGCGTACAATAGCATGCTTTTAAATTAGGCTTTTCATGACTAATTCAGCTAGTTTATTTTCAGTGGCAATTCAATGTGGCTGTCTAGTTGCCATGAGATGCTTTGAGCTGTATCTGAAAGTGGAGAGTTTTCTGAGATTCTACTATTGGAATAGTGAAGAGAATTTAGGATATTATGTGATAGCAAAAACTGCAGGTGCTGGAGTCAGAGATAATACAGTGTGGAGCTGGCGGAACACAGCAGGACAGGCAGCATCAGAGGAGCAGGAAAGTTGACATTTCAGGTTGGAACCTTTCTTCATTGAAGGGGCCTGACCCGAACTGTCAACTTTCCTGTCCCTCTGATGCTGCCTGGTCTGCTGCGCTCCTTCAGCTCCACACTGTTATCTTAGGATATTATGTTGTTTGTTAGTATCACTGACCTTTCCAAATCAGAAAGGTATCTGAATGGTACAGAATAGAATGTCTGAGTAGATTTTCCCTCAAGGGTATTAGTGAAATAGAAGAAGAGCTGACATGAGACCAATGCTGCTATCCCCCACCATCATACAGATTTTGCAATTTTTCTGAATGTTGTCCACTGTATCACAAACTGCCCAGCAAGGTGCCTTTGGTATAACACTCAAGGATAAGAGAGAGCTAAAGCATGAAAATGCAAGAGAGATAGAAAGGAGAAAGCACTTCACTCAAAGATGAGTGTTCCCACAAGGTCACACGAACACAACCAAATAACCATTATCCCTCATCTCTGTATACATGAGAGCCATCACCATTCTGTATCACTGTTCGTCTGCTGTTGCCAGGCCACGTAATAAATTAAAATGGGAAATATTGTTGCCACTGGAAATCTAAACAAAACAGGCAATGTGAGAAATACAAATCTTGTGAGCAATGTTTGGTCCTACATCTAAGAAAGGATGTTCTAGCAGTGGGCGGTGCCCAGAGGAGGTTTACAAGTATGATCCCAGGGATGAAGGGCTTGTCATGTGAGGAATGGTTGACGAGTTTAGAAGGACAAGAGGGGATCTGATTGAAACTTACAGAATACTGGGAGGCCTGGTTAGAGTGGACAGAGAGAAAACATTTCCACTCATAGAAGAAACTAGAACCCGAAGGCTTAGACTGTGAGTGAAAGGAAGACCATTGAGAACTGAGATGAGGAGGAATTTCTTTAGCCAGATAGTGGTGAGTCTGTGGAACTCATTGCTACAGAGGTCTGTGCAGGCAAAGTCATTGAGTGTTTCTCAGACAGAGATTGATAGGGTTCTTGATTAGTAAATGGATCAAGGAGTACAGGGAGAAGTCAGGAGAATGGTGTTGAGAAACATATCAGCCATGATGAAATGTTGGTGCAGGCTCGATGGATCGAAAGACCTAATTCTGCTCCTATATCTTATGGTCTTATGGTCTAAATCAGATAGCAAATACAGAGAGCATACAATGTTTCTGGTGAAGCTGAATTTCTTCTGTTAAATTAATCGGAGGTGTAAAGGTTTTGAGCAAGTACAGAGGCAGAGAATGTGGGGAGAAGGATGCTTAAAATGGAGGTTGTGCAATACAGGACAGATTAAATGGCAAAAGGACAATGGAGTAAGGTTATTCACTTGAGAATATGTTCAGCTTCAATGGGAGCGCTGTTGGAGTCTGAGTGCAGTGTAGACATAATAGTTATGGGGTAAAGAATAAACATGACAGGCAACCAGCAGCTTGTGAATTGACAGGACCTGTTCCTTAAGCAGTGATAATGGGAACTGCAGATGCTGGAGAATCCAAGATAACAAAGTGTGGAGCTGGATGAACACAGCAGGCCAAGCAGCATCTCAGGAGCACAAAAGCTGACGTTTCGGGCCTAGACCCTTCATCAGAGAGGGGGATGGGGAGAGGGAGCTGGAATAAATAGGGAGAGAGGGGGAGGCGGACCGAAGATGGAGATAAAAGAAGATAGGTATAGGTGAAGAAGAGTATAGGTGAGCAGGTAGGGAGGGGATAGGTCAGGCCAGGGAAGACGGACAGGTCAAAAAGGCGGGATGAGATGGTAGGTAGGAAATGGAGGTGCAGCTTGAGGTGGGAGGAAGGGATGGGTGAGAGGAAGAACAGGTTAGGGAGGCAGAGACTGGCTGGGCTGGTTTTGGGATGCAGTGTGGGGGGGGGAGAGGTGGGCTGGTTTTGGGATGCAGTGGGGGGAGGGGAAGAACTGGGCTGGTTTTGGGATGCGGTGGGGGAAGGAGAGATTTTGAAGCTTGTGAAGTCCACATTGATACCATTGGGCTGCAGGGTTCCCAAGCGGAATATGAGTTGCTGTTCTTGCAACTTTCGGGTGGCATCATTGTGGCACTGCAGGAGGCCCATGATGGACATGTCGTCTGAGGAATGGGAGGGGGAGTGGAAATGGTTTGCGACTGGGAGGTGCAGTTGTTTGTTGCGAACTGAGTGGAGGTGTTCTGCAAAGCAATTCCCAAGCCTTCGCTTGGTTTCCCCAATGTAGAGGAAGCCACAATGGATACAGTGGATACAATATATCACATTGGCAGATGTGCAGGTGAACATCTGCTTAATATGGAAAGTTATCTTGAGGCCTGGGATGGGGTTGAAGGAGGAGGTGTAGGGGCAAGTGTTCACTAGAATACACTAGAATACACCTCCTCCCACCCACCCTCCTGCAAAAATTCCATCCCCTATTCCCAATTCCTCCGTCTCCGCCGCATCTGCTCCCACGATGAGGCATTCCACTCCCACACATCCCAGATGTCCACGTTCTTCAAGGACCGCAACTTTCCCGCAGCAGTGGTCGAGAACGCCCTTGACCGGGTCTCCCTCATTTCCGGCAACACATCCCTCACACCCCGCCCCTGCCACAACCACCCCCAGAGGATCCCCCTCGTTCTCACATACCACCCCACCAACCTCCAGATACAACGTATCATCCTCCGACACTTCCGCCATCTACCATCCAACCCCACCACCCAAGATATTTTTCCATCCCCACCTTGTCTGCCTTCCGGAGAGACCACTCTCTCTGCGAATCCCTTGTCTGCTCCACACTCCCCTCCAACCCCACTACACCCGGCACCTTCCCCTGAAACCGCAGGACGGGCTACACTTGCCCCCACATTTCCTCCCTCACCCCCATCCCAGGCCCCAAGATGACCTTCCACATCAAGCAGATGTTCACCTGCACATCTGCCAATGTGGTATATTGTATCCATTGTACCCGGTGTGGCTTCCTCTACTTTGGGGAAACCAAGCGAAGATTTGGGGACTGCTTTGCAGAACACCTCCACTCGGTTCGCAATAAACAACTGCACTTCCCAGTTGTGAACCATTTCAACTCCTCCACCCATTCCTTAGACGACATGTCCATCATGGGCCTCCTGCAGTGCCACAATGATGCCACCCGAAAGTTGCAAGAACAGCAACTCATATTCCGCTTGGGAACCCTGAAGCCCAATGGTATCAATGTGGACTTCACAAGCTTCAAAATCTCTCCTTCCCCCACTGCATCCCAAAACCAGTCCAGTTCTTCCCCTCCCCCCACTGCATCACAAAACCAGCCCAGCTCGTCCCCTCCTCCCACTGCATCCCAAAACCAGCCCAGCCTGTCTCTGCTTCCCTAACCTCTTCTTCCTCTCACTCATCCCTTCCTCCCACCTCAAGATGCACCTCCATTTCCTACCTACCACCTCATCCCGCCTCCTTGACCTGTCCGTCTTCCCTGGACTGACCTATCCCCTCCCTACCTCCCCACCTATACTCTCCTCTCCACCTATCTTCTTTTATCTCCATCTTCGGTCCGCCTCCCCCTCTCTCCCTATTTATTCCAGTTCCCTCTCCCCATCCCCCTCTCTGATGAAGGGTCTAGGCCCGAAACGTCAGCTTTTGTGCTCCTAAGATGCTGCTTGGCCTGCTGTGTTCATCCAGCTCCACACTTTGTTATCTCTGTTCCTTAAAGCATCCAGTTGCATTTAATATCCCAAGTGTGAAGAGAACGAGGGACATGGAAAAGGAAACAGCTAATAGACCCTTTGACATGTTTATCGTATCAATGAGTTCAGGGTTCATATTCCGCCTCACTCTGTATACTTGCCTTTGCCTCACAATTGCCTATAAAAAAAGCTTGTAAACTCAGATGTAAAATTAACGATTGATCTGCATTTGTGCAAGACAGTTCCAAACTTCTACCACCATTCAAGTGAAGAAATGTTTCCTACTTTCACTTCTACAGATTACGTCCACTAAACTAGCAGAAATTTCTATCCATTTCTATCTATCTAATCTGTTTAATACCATGAAACAAACAAGTCACTTTTGTCTCATCTACTACCCAGGGAACTGAATTCTTATTTGTGCAGTCCCTCCTTTTAATTTAACTGTTGTAGTCAAGGTATAGTGTTTTGGCGGAGGAGGGGGGGGGGGGCGTTGCTGCGGGGAGGAGGCAGTGTGAGGATTGTAGCCATTTCCATGTCCACCCACAGTCTTTAGAAAGGAATTTGGAGGAAATTATTTTGGCTGCATACAAAACTTTAGCCTCCAGACAGCAGGTCAAAGTTTTGTAATCTTGTAAATCTGACTGGGGCAAGCAAAGGGAGCTGAACTCAAAAGGGAGCCAATGCAAAGCCATTTTTTATGGTCATGTCCTTGTCCCATATGTAAGCCTTTGGTGAAAAGCTATCAGATCTACTTATTCCATGTTTCAAGTATGAGCCCTGATAGAAGTGCACAAGACAGTACCACCGAGGTGCCAGTAGTACAACATTGGTAACTGCGATGAATACAGACTTTAATTGCAAGTGAGGCACCTGAAGAATGATGTGTGGCACTCCTGTGTGAAAGCCCTGGGCAGTGACAAGCTTAGAATCTTATCTCAAACATGCCACAGCATGAAGCTTTGAGTAGGCAATGATACAAACTCTGACAGTGTGAAGTGGATCATTCATCCTCTTGGAGCACTGGAGCCAAGTTCCCTTAAACCACCCATGGATACTGACCACCTCTGTTCAGGCGGCCTTCATCAGTTGGTATGGCCTTCAGTTAACAGTCTGAGGGGAAACTGAGACCTGAGTAACCCAACTGCTGGTTTCCACCCTGTTTTTTTTAAAGCACACAGCAAATAAGACCTACACACCTCATTCGTTGGCTATGTCCCTCCTACACCAAGGCATAAACATTCAGAGCCACAGCGACTTTTACAGCCACAAGGATGTAATTGACCTTCTCTGAACTGTAGTTGGTGTTGCCCTGTTGAAATGGATCCTTCTCACACAATGCTGTTTGGTGAGCTGCAGCTTCAAACTTCTGACCCTTTATGCACATGTGAAGCAAATAATGAGATGAAATTCTGCTCATTGGATATTCAGGAAAAAGGAGTGATTAATGCTAGGGCCAAGGCTTTGGTCTTGTGTTCCAACAAATACGATAAAGAATGGGCAATCGCTGGCTAAATTAGTTCCTACAATTTAAAGGCAGTAGAGTCGTAGAATCATAGGGTTGTACAACACAGAAACAGACCTTTCAGTCCAACTTGTCCATGCCAACCAGATATTCTAAATTAATCCAGTCCCATTTGTTAGCATTTGGCCCATATGCCTCTAAACCCTTCCTGTTCATATACCCATCCTGATGCCTTTTAAATCTTATAATTGTACTAGCCTCCGCCACTTCCTTTGATAGCTTATTCCATACACACACGAGCTCTGTGTGAAAAAGTTCTGCCTTAGGTCCCTTTTAAATCTTTCCCCTCTCACCTTAAACCTCTACTTTTGGATGCCACTACCCTGGGGAAAGCATGTTGACTACTCACGCTATCCATGCTCTTGATGATTTTATAAACCTCTACACTCCTCAGCCTCTGACAATCCAGGGAGAAAAGCCCCAGCCTCTCCCTGTAGCTCAAACACTCCAACCCTGGCGACATCCTTGTAAATCATTTCTGAACCCTTTCAAGTTTCACAATGTCTTTTCTGTAGCAGGGATACCAGAACTGAACATAGTATTCCAAAAGTGTCTGAACCAATTTACTCATTCACTCATTTTCCTCCCATTGCTACCAAGTCCATTGCCTTGCCTTCCAGCTCCAAGTTGATTGAATTTATACCTGTGCAGTTATATTCATCCCCTCTGCCTTCCACTTGCAGAAATGTCCATTCTCTCAACTATGTGATTTCTCATCCTCAGAGCTCAGCTGATTTTGTGTGGGAGCTCTTGCAGCACAACATATCTGCGTTCAGGAAATGTCAACTGAACAGAAATAATCTTGCCGCACAAGTGTTACTGGGGAATGATAAAACAGACCTAACTGCATTTGACCAAATCTCCTCAATTCTGTTTATTGAATAATTTTGAGATATGGGCAATGCTGTCATATTCATTGCTCACCACTACTGACAGTGAATGGCTTCAGAAGGTAGTAGGACTCAATCACATTGGGAAGCAACCACATTGGTGTGGAAGTGGAATTGTATATAGGTAAGAGCAGGAGGATTCCTTCTCTGAAGTCATTAAAGAGCAAATAATGCAGCTGGTCACATTTACAAAGCCAGATTTTCTGAATTTTCTTATTTTTAAACTGAATTTAAATTCTCAAATCACCAGTGGGACTTGAAATCATGTTTTCTGCATTATTAGTGTAGACCTCTCCATTATTATTGCAGTAATATAATGAGCACACTAACCTACTCGAAGCACCAAATAGCTGTTTTGGGAAATGGAAACTGTCATGTTTCTGTTCTCAGGTTAAGTCTGAAAAGCATTGTTGAAACAGTGCAGAGGAAGCTTTTCTGACTCCTACCTTCCTTTCCCTGACCTGAAAATGCTTTAAACTGACAACAAGTCGCCGACACAAATAGAAAATTCATCCTCTGGAACCATACCAGAAAAGAAATCTGAGGCAAAAGGATTTCCTTTTTTTATGGCCTTAAGTGATAAAGGAAACTGACTGTCTAGCCACAAGTGACATTGTGCTCATACGATTTCCTTCTTTGGTGTCTATCACAAATCTATAAACTAACTGGTTGGAAGAAAGATCCATGACAGTGAATTTCTTCAAAATTAGGAATATTATATGACCACGAACAAGGAGGCTTTTCTGGTAGCTTGAACAGCAAGATGGTGGTGAACGGAAATCAGTGTAAAAGTGACAGTTGACTGCAATTTGATCTGTCCAATGGTCTTGTATTCTTTGAGTTAAGTTAACCAAACTTTTCAGAACAAAAGGAAATTTACTAACTTAAAATTTAGCGAAAAAGAATTCACCGGAAAACAAAATACTTACAACAGATTTGTTGCTTTCTTAGAATCATTAGAAGAAATGTACAAAAATCTGTCGAGCCTTTGCTCAGCATTTCATTCAAATAAAACTATTGTGGGATCCTTCACCCAGGCAGATGAAGGGTTCAGTTAGTCAGCTCAGAAAGAGAATGGATCTAGACACCAGATAACGTGCACAACTCCTGAAGGGCAAAGATATGGAAACATGAATACAACAACTAGAGCTGGAAGTTTATCTGTCTATATCTTTCTCTCATCATCACAGAATACAGTGCCCAGTGAAAAAGCAAATGGGAAAACAATCACTACTTAGATCGCAATATACCTACAGATTCTGCTATTGCCGAGGATAAATGGAGACTAGGTTAAAGTATGGCCTCAGGTTAGGAATCTAACATCGTAACGACTCTTAAAAACTCTTTAACATCATAACCGGCATTCTTCTTGTCTTACCAGACCTAACTCTACTTTCTCTCCACAAGTGCTGCCAGACCTGTTGAGTTTCTCCAGCAATTTCTGTTTTTGTCTCAGAGCTTCAGCATTTGCAGCGCTTTGTCTTATTTCCTTTTTAAATCTACTACCTGTGTTTGATATGCATTTTTATTATTTTTTCTCAGTGTTAGCGGTAAATAAAATTTCTCTTTCTTTCAATCAAAAAACTTTGGTGATTGGCTTCTGTCATTTTCTCAAGAACAACTTTTTAATCAAAGTTGGACAGTTGCATGGCAAAAGAAATTGAAAAGATGCTTGTGATATATTTGATACAGAATCTTGTATTTATATTCTGCTGATGCTTCTAGTTTATGAGTTACTTATGTTGATGCTAAAAGCCTAAACACACTTTCATTCACAATCTTCCCAAAGTTCTCAGATTAAATTGTAATGATTACTTTTCCTTCCTAAAAGCAGATCATAATTCATGGTTTGCAAGAAACCGGTGAAAATCGAAGAACGCACATTAGACACCTCAAGAGTCAGGGACTCAGATATAAATATCAGCAGGCATTCTGAGGCAGCCCAGATGATGCTACAAAGCAATCTATAAAGATCAAAATATTGTGGAGTTCTTATTCAGGATCAGAACAAACTGAAAACAGATGACAAGAAATTTATTAAACTTTCCCACTGTTAAGCCAGGAAGGTTCTATTATGCTTCATCTAAGGATGAATTTACTTGCAGAACAAAATTACTATTTCCCAGGCACTGAATCATATTTATGACTCCACAAACTCCTGTGAAACACACAGCAAGAGACAAAGGTTGCAAAGTATATGTAGTGCCAAATCCTGGGCTTTATAAATGTCAGCTGGAAGCTTCGGGTTATGTCTTGAGCAGCCTGTCTTTTCCTAATTGTCAGTGTCATTGTGTGTGTGTGTGTGTGTGTGTGTGTGTGTGTGTGTGTGTGTGTGTGTGTGTGTGTGTGTGTGTGTGTACGAGAACCAAGCAGAAAGGGCCACAAACAGGCTCAAACACTACTTGTCCTAACAATCCTAAGAGCTCCCAGTTGAGAATACAACAATATAGAAACTTGACACTGTCCAGATCAAAGCACCCTTGAGATGGCCTAGTGGTATTATCACCTGACTATTAATCCAGAAACCCAGCTGATGTTCTGGAAAACCGGGCTCAAATCACACCATGGCAGATGGTGGAATTGCACACCATAAAAAAAATTCTGGAATTAAGATTGTCGGAAAAACCAATCTGCTTCGCTAATGCCCTTCAGGGTAGTAAATCTGCCACCCTCACGTGCAATGTGGTTGATTCTCAACTGCCCTCAAAAATGGACTAGCGAGCCACTCAAATGTTTCAATCACTACAAAGACTCAAAGAAATGGAACTGGATGGATCACCTGGCATCAACCTAAGCACTGGAAAAGACAACAGCAGAAACAGCCCTGTTGACCCTGCAAAGTCCTCCTCACTAACATCTGGGGGTTAGTGCCAATGTTGGGGGAGCCGTCTCACAGACTAGTCGAGCAACAGCCTGACATAGAGATACTCACAGAATCATACCTGACAGACAATGTCCCAGACAATACCATCATCATCATACATGGATATGTCCTGTCCCAGTGGCAGGACAGATCCAGCAGAGGGGGCGGCACAATGGTATACAGTCAGGAGGGATTGGTTTCTCTAGGAGTCCTCAACATTGAAGTCTCATGGGCAAGGAAACCTCCTGCTGACTATCACATATCGGTCTCCCTCAGCTGGTGAATCCGCATTCCTCACTATTGAACAATACTGAGAGGATGCGCTGAGGATGGCAAGGGCACAAAATGTACCTTGGGTGGGGGATTTCAGTGTCCACCACTAACAGCGGCTTGGCAGCAGTACGACTGATCAAGCTGATCGGGTCCTAAAGGACATAGCCGCTAGTCTGAGTCTGCGGCAGATGGTGAGGGAACCAACAAGACAGAATAACATACTTGACCCCATCTTTACCAATCTGCCAGCTGCAATTGCATCTGACCATGGCAGTATCAGTAAGAGTGACCATTGCCCAGTCCTTGTGGAGATGAAGTCCACCTTTACATTGAGAACAACCTCCATTGCGTTGTGTGGCACTATCACCGTGCTAAACAGGACAGATTTCGCACATATCTAGCATCTCAAGACTGGGCATCCATGAGGCGCTGTGGGCCATCAACAGCAGCAGAATTGTACTCCAGCACAATCTGTAACCTCATGGCCCGGCATATCCCCCACTCAACCATTACCATCAAGCCAGGGGATCAACCCTGGTTCAGTGGCGATTGCAGGAGGGCATGCCAGGAGCAGCATCAGGCATACCTAAAGATGAGGTGTCAACCAGGTGAAGCCACCAAACAGGACTACATGCATAACAAACAGTGAAATAAGCAAGTGATAGACAGAACTAAGCAATCCCACAACCAATGGGTCAGACCTAAGCTCTGCAGCCCTATCACCTCCCGTTGTGAATGGTGGTGGGCAATTAAACAACTCACTGGAGGAAGAGGCTCGACAAATATCCCCATCCTCAATGATGGAAGAGCCCAGCACATCAGTGCAAAGAAAAGATAAGGCCGAAGCATTCGCAGCAATCTTCAGCTAGAAGTGCCGAGTGGATGATCCATCTCGGCCTCCTCCAGTGGTCCCCAACATTACAGATACCAGTCTTTCATTAATTCTATTCGCTTCATGTGATATCAAGAAATGGTTGGTGGCACTGGACACTGCAAAGGCTCTGGGCCCTGACAACATTCTGGCAATAGCACTGAAGACTAACGCTCCAGAACTTGCCGCTCCCCTAGCCAAGCTGTTCCAGTACAGTTACAACACTGGTATCCACCAACCAATGTGAAAAATTGTCCAAATATGTCCTGTACACAAAAAGCAGGACAAATCCATCCCGGCCTATCACCGCCCCATCAGTCTCCTCTTGATCACCAGTAAGGTGATGGAATGTGCCATCAATAGCGCTATCAAGCATCACCTACTCAGCAATAACCTGCGCAGTTACATAGTTTGGGTTCTGCCAGGGTTCTGCCAGCCCCTGACCTCATTACAACCTTGTTTCAGACATGGACAAAAGATTTGAATTGCAGAGGTGAGGTGAGACTGACAGCCCTTGACATCAAGGCTGCATTTGACTGAGAGTGGCATCAAGGATCCCTGGCAAAACTGGAATCAATGGGTATCAGGGGGCAAGCACTCCGGTGGTTGGAGTCCTACCTGACATGTGGGAAGATGGTCGTGGTTGTGGGAAGTCATTCATCTCAGCTCTAGGACATCTCTGCAGGACTCCTTCAGTGTAGTGTCCTGGGCCCAACCACCTTCAGCTGCTTCATCAATGACCTTTCCTCCATCACAAAGGTCAGAATTGGGGCCAATGACTTCATAATGTTCAGCATCAGCCATGACTCATCAGATACTGAAGCAGTTCATGTTCACATGCAACAAAATCTGGACAACATTCAGGCTTGGGCTGACAAGTGGCAAGTCACATTTGTGCCACACAAATGTCAGGCTATGACAATCACCAATAATAGACAATCTAATCACTGCCCCTGACATTCAATGGTGTTACCATCACTGAATTCCCCACTATTAACATCCTGGGGGTTACCATTGACCAGACACTCAACTGGACTGACCACATAAACACAGTGGCTACAAGAGCTGGCCAGAAGCTAGGAATACTGCAGCAAATAACTCATCTCCTAATCCTCAAATCCTGAATTCTCCACCATCTGTAAGGCAGAAGTCAGGAGTGTGATGGAATACTCCCCACTTACCTGGATTACTGCAGCCCCAACAACACTCAAGAAGCTTGACATCATCCAGGACAAAGCAGCCCACTTGATTGGCACTACATCCACAAGCATCCACTCCCTCCATCACTGATGGTCAGTAACAACAGTAAGTACTATCAACAAGATGCACAGCAGAAATTCACCAAAGATCCTCAGATAGCACCTTCCAAATCCATGAACACTTCCATCTAGAAGTACAAGGGCAGCAGACGTATGGGAACACCACCTCCTCCTACAAATTCCTCTCCAAGTCACTCACCATCCTGACTTGGAAATATATCATCATTCTTTCACTGTCGCTGGGTCAAAATCCTGGAATTCCCTCCCTAATAGTGTTGTGGGTCAACCCACAGCAGGAGAACTGCCATGGTTCAAAAAGGCAGCTCACCACCACCTTCTCAAGGACAACTAGGGATGGTCAAGAAATGCAAGCAAGCCAGCGACACCCACACCCCACGAATGAATAAAAAAAAAGCCTGCTTGTTTGGTACCATATCCCCAAACATTCACTCCCTTCACCATCAGTTCTCAAATCCGATTCTAATGACTGCTTTTTCTTCCCGAGCAGTGTAACAGTGTGTACCATCTATAAGATACACTGCAAGAATTCACTAAGTTTGCTTGGACAGCACCTTCCAAACCAATGACCACTGCCATCTAGGTAGGTAGCAGATACAGGTAAGTGCCAGTCAGTTCTCCCCCAAGCCACTCACCATTCGGACTTGAAATAACTTCAGCATCATCGGGTCAACATCCTGGAACTCCCTCTCATACAGCATTGTGGCTTCACCCACACCAAATTGACTACAGTGATTCAAGAAGGCAGCTCACCATCACCTTGTGAAGGGCAATTAGGTAAGGGAATTAATGCCTTGACTATGTTGCCCACTTCTTCTGAATGAATAATGAATAAAGATTCATTGTTTAAACTACACACTCAGTTCTGGACAAAAATAAGGTTTGGCTTTTTTTTATGTTGAAAACATTATGGAAAAATATGACAAGAGCCAGCTATTTTACACAATTAAGGCCAATAGTACTGGACGTACTCAGCAGGCCTGGAAACATCTCCGGAGAGAAACACAGACTTAGCACTTTGAATTCAAGTTACTCTCCTTCAAGGCCCTTCAAATATCTTACACCAGAAAATGCAGACCTACAGATGTGTTTTCCAGAGGAAGTCCAAACAAGTTGAGCCTTATCTCCTGGGTGAGGCCAGGGAGCCATTCTTTGATTTGTTCTTGTTTTCATTCATGGGATGAGGGCATCACTGACCAGACAGAATTTATTACCCATCCCTAAAGTGTCAACCACATTGCTGTGGGTCTGGAGTCGCATGGAGTCCATACCAGGTAAAGATGGCAGTTTCCTCCCTTAAAGGACATTAGAGAACCAGATGGGTGTTTATGACAATTGACAATGGATTCATGGTTATCATTAGATTCTTAATTCCAGATATTTTACTGAACTCAGATTCCACCATCTGCCCTGGTGGGATTCAAACCTGGCTCCCCAGGACATTATAAAACATAGAACATAGAACATTACAGCACAGTACAGCCCCTTCGGCCCTCGATGTTGTGCCGATCTGTCATACCAATCTGAAGCCCATCTAACCTACACTATTCCACGTACGTCCATATGCTTGTCCAATAATGACTTAAACGTACTTAAAGTTGGCGAATCTACTACCGTTGCAGGCAAAGCGTTCCATTCCCTTACTACTCTCTGAGTAAAGAAGCTACCTCTGACATCTGTCCTATATCTTTCACCCCTCAATTTAAAGCTATGACCCCTCGTGCTCGCCGTCACCATCCTAGGAAAAAGGCTCTCCCTATCCTTCCAATGGAACCCACTGATTATTTTATATGTCTCAATTAAGTCAACTCTCAACCTTCTTCTCTCGAATGAAAACAGCCTCAAGTCCCTCAATCTTTCCTCGTAAGACCTTCCCTCCATACCAGGCAACATCCTAGTAAATCTCCGCTGTACCCTTTCCAAAGCTTCCACATCCTTCTTATAATGCGGTGGCCAGAACTGTACGCAACACTCCAAGTGCAGCCGCACCAGAGTTTTGTACAGCTGCAGCATAACCTCTTAGTTCCGGAACACGATCCCTCTATTAATGAAAGCTAAAACACTGTATGCCTTCTTAACAGCCCTGTCAACCTGGGTGGCAACTTTCAAGCATCTGTGTACATGGACAACGAGATCTCTCTGCGCATCTACATTACTAAGAATCTTACCATTAGCCCAGTACTTTGCATTCCGGTTACTCCTACCAATGTCCATCACTTCACACTTGTCCGCATTAAACTCCATTTGTGTGCCGCCGCACTTGGAGTTATCTGGGTCTCTTGGTTAAAAGTCCAGTGATAATACCACTAGGCCATTGCCTCCCCTGATCTGTGATTCACACCAAAAACAGGAGACAAAAGTAAGAGTTGAATATTAAGAGAATTGTTTCTAGTGTAAGCATGCAGCACAATTCCTGATTCCAAACACAGAACAGCAAAATATGTCAGATGTGAAGGGGAAGACTTGGAACACATGGCCAAACAGACAATGAGCCCTAACTCTGCTCTGAACACATAGCCCTGGCCTGTAATTATAGTGAAGAGTCAGATCTTCATTTTTTAAAAAAAACATGGTTCAACATCCAAAGGGCTGGCCTTCAACAAATGCTGGCATTTTTTTGCTACATTTGATAAATCAACTGCATGGTGTGGTCCTGAGTCTAACAGAGCAGTGCCATCTCAGGTTTGATCCCTGACCTGCAGAGTTAGTTGAGCTCAGCAAAGTGGCAACAGCATGAGTAAACTAGCCAATGCTTCCCTGTGCAATGAAAATTTCCAAAAAGAACTAACTTTAGCCAGGATATTTGCACTTTATTACTATCCAGAGATCACTGCTGGAAAAGTTGCCTGTGCGACTTTGAATAAAGGGAATATGTTACACCATGTAATCCTGCCAAAGCTGGAAAGAAATCCTGATCTAAGTTGGTTTCCATAACCCATCTGCCAGTTGGTTAATTTCCTAAGATTTGTATTTGAAAAATGGTTGCATGGGTGAATTACCATCTCTAGACAAGGCAGGGGTGAAAATGAACAAAAATATGTTACATAGACAGAAGGAATTTGTATTCCATGGAATATCTCTTTAGAATATCATAACAATCTTTGTTTGGCAAAACTGTATAATTCGTAACTTTACAAGGTGTCAATGAAGGAAAAAATTATGACATTCATTTTTATTCTGGGAACCCAAATGACTAAAATAGTTGCAGTAAAGGTTCATTTTGGCAGCAGTTGCAGTTGTTGATGCAAATGGAATGGCGACAATAGATTTTCTGTATATATCTGTATTTTGAAACCAAATATAAGAGTAAACTGGTAGGTTTGTTTGGTTTGACTTCCATTAGTCTAATTTTGTGTCATTCAGGAAAGCATCTCCCACCCCTTTTTGGAATGGAAATGAAATCCAAGGCAGAGTAACATAGACAAATGAGGTTAAAGAATTTCACACTGTATAATCTGTCAAACCTGGGAATAAATCCTGATCTAATGATGGAATCTTGGACATATCACATAACTCCAACAATCATTCCACACGAAGAAGGTGAGAAACATTAGCAATAACAACAAGAATCAATGTTCAATAATGAGGAAATGTACCTTTATATATTCTCAGGGCTTTACCTCTTTAATTAACATGCAGAACTTTGATTGGTGTAACATGATCTTTTCCTTCATTTGGTAACTATTTTAAAATATACAAGCTATCATTTGGTGAAATGCTTATCAGGCAGAGATAATGTTGAAACAATTTCACGCTCTACAACTGGTGCAAAAATATATCATAATTGAGGTGCTTTTGGTGACTCAAGCACATTTACCACCTCCTCTGTGAAACTTGTGAAACAAGGCTACTCTTTTTCTGTCCAACTGCCAAAAGAACATTTGGCATCACAGTCTTTTTTTTTTTGCTCACGTGCATTTGGAAGAAATTAAGAAACAGTTGTGCTACACTTGCCCCCACACCTCCTCCCTCACCCCGATCCCAGGCCCCAAGATGACTTTCCATATTAAGCAGAGGTTCACCTGCACATCTGCCAATGTGGTATACTGTATCCACTGTACCCGGTGCGGCTTCCTCTACATTGGGGAAACCAAGCAGAGGCTTGGGGACCGCTTTGCAGAACACCTCCGCTCGGTTTGCAATAAGCCAACTGCACCTCCCAGTCGCAAACCATTTCCACTCCCCCTCCCATTCTTTAGATGACATGTCCATCATGGGCCTCCTGCAGTGCCACAATGATGCCACCCGAAGGTTGCAGGAACAGCAACTCATATTCCGCTTGGGAACCCTGCAGCCCAATGGTATCAATGTGGACTTCACAAGCTTCAAAATCTCCCCTTCCCCCAACGCATCCCAAAACCAGCCCAGTTCGTCCCCTCCCCCCATTGCACCACACAACCAGCCCAGCTCTTCCCCTTCACCCACTGCATCCCAAAACCAGTCCAGCCTGTCTCTGCCTCCCTAACCTGTTCTTCCTCTCACCCATCCCTTCCTCCCACCCCACGCCGCACCTCCATCTCCTACCTACTCACCTCATCCCACCTCCTTGACCTGTCCGTCTTCCCTGGACTGACCTATCCCCTCCCTACCTCCCCACCTATACTCTCCTCTCCACCTATCTTCTTTTCTCTCCATCTTTGGTCCGCCTCCCCCCTCTCCCTATTTATTCCAGAACCCTCACCCCATCCCCCTCTCTGATGAAGGGTCTAGGCCCGAAACGTCAGCTTTTGTGCTCCTGAGATGCTGCTGGGCCTGCTGTGTTCATGCAGCTTCATACTTTATTATCTTGGATTCTCCAGCATCTGCAGTTCCCATTATCACAAGAAATAGTCGTGCTTGACTTGTACCTAAAAGTAGAAGTGTTTGCCACAGAGACATCTTCGTGAATTTAATCTTCCTTGTTTATGGAATTTCAAGATGGCGGTGAGATGAGCGTTAGCTCAGACATTGAACAGGAAACTCAAGTAAATGCTGTAAAGAGGAAGGCAAGTGATGGCCTACTCGTATTATCACTGAGCTGTCAACCCAGGGACCCAGATAAGCCTGGGGACCCAAATTCAAATCCCACCACAGCAGAAGGTGAAATTTGAATTCAACAAAAATATCTGGAATTAAGAATCTAATGATGACCCTAGATCCATTTTGTCAGGAAAAATCCAGCTGGTTCAATAATGTTCTCAAGGGGAAGGAAACTGCCATCCTTACCTGGTCTGGCCAACATATGACACCCAGATCCACAACAATGTGTTTGACATTTAACTGTCCTCTGGGCAATTAGGAATGGGCAAAAAATGCTGCCTGGCCAGCAGTGCTCACATCCTGTGAATGGATGAAAGATCATTTTCATGAAGTGTAAATTATTCTCATATTTTATTCAAGTAAGATTTACACAATGCATTTGTGAGCATTGAGGCCTTTACTTCTGCTGTGTTGAGCAGATGCAAGGTTTGACTGTGAGAACTCAGCTTTATATGTGATTGTACAGGTTTGAAACGTCAGCTAAGAGATTATGGCCACTGTTGCAAATTAACCAACCAGAATGCATATCAGTCTGCACTCTGCCCCTTATGGCTGCTCCATTCCTTACTGAAAGCACTACAATTCACGACATTGCCATCCCCACTGTTGTCCTGCAGTTTTTCTTTCCCTTTAAAATATTGCTCCAATTCCTTTTTGAATCTATTTTCACCACATTTAAAGGCAGAGCATTTCAGACAGTCATGAAAAAACAGTCTCTCCTCATCTTGGCAGGAGAACCGTCAGCTTCAGGAAGCATATCTTTGAAACCCAGGCACAAGCTGTACAACGGCTGGAAGATGTAGACAACAAACAAAGCCGTTCTGGGGTAAAAAGTACTCCATAAAGTATTTATTGACCTTGAACACATGTTGGACTAAGATCTAACAACTGTTACAGTGTCATCTTGTGATGTTATTCAACTGAGCACAGCTTCCTGGAGGGAATTCCATTCCCTGCCTTTCAATGGTTGTGAGCATTATTACGCAGTAGTGAAGAAAACCTTCTGACTACATTCCTTCAGCTTTTCATTTATATTTTGCACAAATGTGCTCCTCTTTGCAAACATTGGTAAACCACCACAGTATTTTGTATATAAGCATGGACTAGTTCAAGGCAGTCCATGGCCCAAGCCTTGGAAACAAGGACCAGGATAAAGACATACAGACAAACTCTACTTTCCAAAATTCTGGGCTCTCTAGTGTTCTTCCTACTGAGTTATGTTATTAGAAGAGACTTAAATGAGTATTGAAGGTGAAAGGTTAATATGGCATGGGTGTAGAGAGAGTTTTTGATACAATCCTCCTCCCCACCATTGTAACGTGTCTGAATACAGACTCTGGAAGACCACATTAATTTAAATGGTAGAATCAGATCCTGACATGATTGGAATACTAATTTAACTGTGAGCACAACTTAGGATGCAGGTACAATCTCAATGTTTAAAAGACATTTAGATAGTATATGACTAGGGAAGGTTCGGAGGGATATCGGCCAGGACCAGGTAGCTGGGCTAGTTTAGTTTGGGATTATGTTCAGGGTGGATTTGTTGGACTTGAAGTGTCTGTTTATGTGAAGCATAACCCAATGACTCTGTAGCTTGCAGATTCCAGTCAGCCAGCAAACACTGATGCAGTAAACCTGCAAGCCTCAAGTGACCCAGGCAAGTGATCTTGTAAATCAAACAGCTTCTTGTGGACAAGATGAGGGGTGCTGCTCCAGCTCTAGAAGTATACCTTTTACAGCCAAGCAACTATCCTGACCCATCTTCTGACAACCTTCCCTTGCTTCATCACTGACCCAAGTATTTTGTTTTAACCCACTGAAAATTATCTCGATCCATAATCTCACGCCACATCTGTTTTGATATTAAACAAAAACCAAAAGAACTGCGGATGGTGTAAATAAGGAATGAAAACAGAAGATGCTGGAGAAGCTCAGCAGGTCTGGCAGCATCTGTGAAGAAAATTCAGAGTTAATGCTTTGGGTCCGGTGACCCTTCCTCAAGGAAATCATACAGCATGGAAACAGACCATTCAATCTAACCAATCCAGGCTGACCATGTTCCCAAACTAAACTCAGCCCTCCTGCCTGCATTTGGTTCAGATCCCTCCAAACCTTTCCTAATCATGTATTTATCCAAATGTCTTTCAAATGTTGTAACTGTATCTGCATCCTTCACTTCCTCTGGCAGTTCATTCCACTCAAAGACCACCTTCTGTGTAAAAAAGTTGCCCCTCAAGTTCTTTTCAAATTTCTCTCCTCTCACCTTAAAAATATGCCCGCTAGCTATGAATTCCCCAACCTAGGGGAAAGACCTTTGCTATTCACCATATCTATGCCCCTCATGATTTTATTAACTTCTATAAGGCCACCCCTCGACTTTCTATGCTCTGGTGAAAAAGGTCCCAATCGTCCGGCTGTTTTACATAATGCAAACCCTCCATTCCTGATATCATCCTGGTAAATCTTTTCTGAACTCACTCCAGTTTGCTAATAACAGGGTGACCAGAACTGCACAGTACTCCAGAAGAGGCCTCACCAATGTCCTTTACAACCTCAACATGATAACCTAATTTCTATATTCAATTTCCATACTGAGCAATGAAGGCAAGTGTGCTAAATGCCTTCTTAACTACCCACTCTACCTGTGATACAAATTCAAATAATTATGTACCTGAACTCTTAGGTCTCTCTGTTCCACAACACGACCCAGAGCCCTGACATTAATTGTAAGCTCTGCCGTTGTTTGTTTTAGCAAAATGCAATACCTCACATTTACCCAAATTAAACTCCATACTTCTTCTTTAGAGGCATATAATTCTTATTTTCTATGACATTGCTAAGATTCCAGTTAATATTATTACTAGACACATTAGATCCCAGATTGAAACGTAGCTTGATAGATCATATTTTATTGTGGTTTTTTTTCATTTTGATGAGGTGGATTTTCATTGAAACAAAAACATACAATGCTGCAGCTTTGGATTTAACACTAAAACAGAAGTTAATCATGCAAAAAAATTAAGATAATATAACGTAAACCAAATTATTTACATGTAGTGCAATTTTAGACATTTTTGGTGTAACCTTAGAGGGTGTGAGCGATGTGTGAGAATCAGACAAGTGCAGTAAGGCCTATCTTATCAATGAGATTATCGTCTTCCACTTTTTATGCTTTTCACAATCTGTGTTCAAGATTCTCTCTTAGCAAAGGCAAGAGTTGCCAATTGATGGGGATTGATATTTGTTAAGTTCTTTGCTGATGGCTCATTAATATTTAGATTCCAATCTTACCAAACAAACTAGATGTCAAAACCAAAAGAATTGCAGATGCTGTAAACCAGGAACAAAAAACAAAGTTGCTTTGCTGAAACTGAGGAGCAGAACTGAGGAAGAGTCACCGGACCTGAAACATTAACTCTGTTTACTCCTCCACAGATGCTGCCAGACCTGCTAAGCTTTTCCAACAACTTTGTTTCTGAAACTAGATGTCAAGATCAGCTGACATGAAAATTGGAGCAGACATTTGGCGGATTCAGGACACTAGTTGTTCCAATGTCCTCCATGTTGGAAACCCGGGCACCAACATTTCTAAGCAGACTCCAATGGCACCAGCCATACACACTCCACATTCACAGATATTGGCATCGGGTATGTGCTGGGCTTTAAAAACCCTCATGGCACATCTCCGATCCACTTAGTGCAGGATGCTTCCACATGTCAATGCTGCACCTTGGGTTGCAACAACAGCTCTCATAGTGAAGCTGCTGCAAGGGCCTTGCTGTTAGAGACACACAGCCAGCTCATGACCAAATTCTGTCTCCGAGCTGCTCAAATGTCCTCTTAGCAGTCACTTACTTCAAACCTACCTGGATGCTCATAGCATCCCTGCCTTGCCTTTTCTTGCCTTTTTATGCTTTGCCCCCTCAGCCAGAGCGACCAGGCTCATATTACTGCTAACTTAACGCACTGTTTAACCGGAGACACAAGACCAGGCAGTTTTTCATAGCTGTCAACAGGCCTCAGTCATGTCAAGAGGAATAACCTTCACTCAGGGGATCTCGGCACAGGGGTTACCCCAGGCCCTGCTCAGAGTGCTCAAAGTCAGGTGTCGAGCTCATAAGGGGTTAGGCCTGAATGATGGGCATTGTCATGAGTCTTTCTGCCCTGTAGTGGGCTGGTTTTCTGCTGAAATGAGAAAACAGGTGAGCATTACAGAAATAAAAGTGGATGATGCAGCTTTTGCTCTCGGCAGAGATCGGTGGAGTCCTGTGTTGTGAATGAAAGCATGCTGTGGAAATTGGTATCACTAGTAACAGGTGAGGTGACTAGTACAGATGTACTGAAGGGAAAAAGAGGTGAGTATATGAGGGACAGGAGAATGCAGGATTATACTGACAAAATTAAATGAGTAAGGACACGGGAGGGGATGTCAAGTATAAATGCCAATGTGGAATATATGGACAAAAAGATCTGCTTCTGCGCTACGTATTTCATGTAGCCTTTTCTGGTTGCACTATTACTACAGTTCACATAATTTGTGAACAATTCTAACTGAAGTAAACAGGAACCAGCTGAGACAGTAATAAAAACAGAAAGTACCAGCATATAGCCAGATGTGGGAATTAAGAACAACAGATTTCTGATTGCTCCTTGCTGCAGCATGCTAGCAAACACAGATACCTGCCTTTACTGTGAAATAGTCACTGCTACCAAACAAAGGCATGATGCCAGGTTAAGTAGACTTGAGAATTTACCGTCATAACAAGAGAAAGAAATCTGCTAAACGAGATTTAGATGAAAACTCTGTATGGTTGATGGTATTCAGAAAACAATAATTGTATTTCATGGGATTCACTTCTTTATGAACATCTAACCATGAAATAGTAATCTTGGTAACTCACTTCTGCCTGTCACTTCACTCAGATTGATTCAAACAGAGTATCTGAATATTGCGCAAGGAATAGTGAAGGCATTCTAAATGAACTATTTTCATTTCAATTCATATACACTTATTTGATTTTGTCATTTTGCCTGTTGTTGCCTTCCCTTCTTTAGAGATTGTTGTAACATACTTCATGGCTTGCATTTCACATCCTGCAAGCAGGTGCTGTGGCCAGGCATGGGAGTGGGCAATGCCTCCATTCCTGCCCAGTCCAAAGTTCCTGGAACAAATTAATATCCTTTGGGATGCTCATTCCTTTGAGCTAATACCTTTCCACTCCACACACACACACACACACACACACACACACACACACACACACACACACACACACACACACACACATACTCAGGCACGTACACATGCATACTCACACACACACACCTACACACTTGCACACGCTCACACACATGCATATGTTCACATACACACATACAAACACATACTCACACACACACACCACACTGCAGTGGGGGAGGGTTTAAACTAATGTGGCAGGGGGATGGGAACCAAATATTGGACCGAAAAGAGGTAGAAACGAAAGCCTGTCTGGAACTAGATAATGGAGTCAGTGTGACTAAAGGGAATAGTAGTCGGGGAGCAGATGATGAACACAAAGGGACAGGTGGTCTGAGGTGCATTTGTTTTAATGCGAGAAGTGTAGTAGATAAGGCAGATGAGCTTAGGGCTTGGATCGGTACCTGGAAGTATGATGTTATTGAGACTTGGTCAGGGGAAGGGCATGACTGGCAACTAGTTGTCCTAGGATATCGATGCTTCAGGCGGGATAGAGAGGGAGGTAAAGGGGGTGGAGGAGTTGCAGTACTGGTCAAAGACAATATCACAGCCGCAGTGAAGGAGGGCCCCATGGAGGACTCAAGCAGTGAGGCAATATGGGTAGAACTCAGAAACAGGAAGGATGCAGTAACAATGCTGGGGCTGTACTACAGGACTCCCAACAGCGAGCATGAGATAGAGGTACAAATATGTAAACAGATAATGGAAAGGTGTGGGAGAAACAGGCTGGTGGTGATGGGAGATTTTAATTTTCCCAACATTGACTGAGATTCACTCAGTATTAGGGATCAAGGCGGAGCAGAATTTGTAAGGTGTGTCCAGGAGGGTTTTCTAGAGCAGTATGTATGTAGTCCAACTTGGAAAGGGGCCATACTGGACCTGGTGCTGGGGAATGAACCCGGCCAGGTGGTTGATATTACAGTAGGGGACTACTTTGGAAATAGCGACCACAGTTCCGTAAGTTTTACAATACTCATGGACAAGGATGGGAGTGGTCCTAAAGGAAGAGTACTAAACTGGGCGAAGGCTGACTATCCCAAGATTTGGCAGGATCTGAGGAATGTAGATTGGGAGAAACTGTTTGAAGGTAAATCCACATTCGATATGTGGGAGGCTTTTAAGGAGAGGTTGATTAGTGTGCAGGAGAGACATGTTCCTGTGAAAATGAGGAGTAGAAATGGCAAGATTAAGGAACCTGGATGACAGGTGAAATTGTGAGACTAGCCAAGAGGAAAAAAGAAGCTTCCATGCGGTCTAGGCGACTGAAGACAGACGAAGCTTTGCAAGAATATTGGGAATGTAGAGCGAATCTGAAACGAGGGATTAAGAGGGCTAAGAGAGGACATGAGATATTGCTGGAAAACATAGTTAAGGAAAATCCCAAAGCCTTTTATTCATATATAAAGAGCAAGAGGGTAACTAGAGAAAGGATTGGCCCACTTAAGAACAAAGAAGGAAAGTTATGTGCTGAGTCAGAGAAAATGGGTGACATTCTTAACTAGTACTTTGCATCGGTATTCACCAAGGAGGGGGACATGACAGATGTTGAAGTTAGGGATCGATGTTTGCTTACTCTAGGTCAAGTTGACATAAGGAAGGAGGAAGTGTTGGGTATCCTAAAAGTCACTAAGGTGGACAAGTCCCCAGGTCCGAATGGGATCTATCCCAGGTTATTGTGGGAAGCGAGAGAGGAAATAGCCAGGGCCTTAACAGATATCTTTGCAGCGTCCTTAGACATGGGTGAGGTCCTGGAGGACTGGAGGCTTGCTAATGTTGCCCCCTTGTTTAAGAAGGGTAGCAGGGATAATCCAGGTAATTGTTGACTGGTGAGCCTGACGTCACAGGTAGGGAAGCTGCTGGAGAAGATACTGAGGGATAGGATCTATTCCCATTTGGAGGAAAATGGGCTTTTCAGTGATAGGCAACATGGTTTTGTGCAGGGAAGGTCATGTCTTACCAGCTTAATAGAATTCTTTGAGGACGTGACAAAGTTGATTGATGAAGGAAAGGCTGTAGATGTCATATACATGGACTTCAGTAAGACGTGTGATAAGGTTCCCCATGGCAGGCTGATGGAGAAAGTGAAGTCACAAGGGGACCAGGGTGTGCTAACTAGATGGATAAAAAAACTGGCTGGGCAACAGGAGACAGAGAGTAGTAGTAGAAGGGAATTTCTCAAATTGGAGACCTATGACCAGTGGTGTTCTACAGGGATCTATGCTGGGACTACTCTTGTTTATGATATACGTAAGTGATTTGGAGGAAGGTGTAGGCTGTCTGATCAGCAAGTTTGCAGATGACACTAAGATTGGTGGAGTAGCAGATAGTGAAGGGGACTGTCAGAGATTACAGCAGAACACAGATAGACTGGAGAGTTGGGCAGATAAATGGCAGATAGAGTTCAATCCGGGCAAATGCGAGGTGATGCATTTTGGAAGATCTAATTCAAGGGCGAACTATACAGTAAATGGAAAAGTCCTAGGGAAAATTGATGAACAGAGAGATGGGTGTTCAGGCCCATTGTTCCCTGAATGTGACAACACAGGTCAATAGGGTGGTCAAGAAGGCATATGGCATGCTTTCCTTCATTGGACAGGGTATTGAGTACAAGAGTTGGCAGGTCATGTTGCAGTTGTATCGGACTTTGGTTCAGCCATATTTGGAGTACTGTGTACAGTTCTGGTCGCCACATTACCAAAAGGATGTGGATGTTTTGGAGAGGGTGCAGAGGAGGTTCACCAGGATGTTGCCTGGTATGGAGGGTGCTAGCTACGAAGAGAGGTTGAGTAGATTAGGATTATTTTCATTAGAAAGACGGAGATTGAGGGGGGGACCTGATTGAGGTCTACAAAATCATGAGGGGTATAGACAGGGTGGATAGCAAAAAGCTTTTTCCCAGAGTGGGGGACTCAATTACTAGGGGTCATGAGTTCAAAGTGAGAGGAGGAAAGTTTAGGGGAGATATGCGTGGAAAGTTCTTTACACAGAGGGTGGTGGGTGCCTGGAACACGTTGCCAGCAGAGGTGGTAGACGCAGACACGTTAGCGTCTTTTAAGATATATTTGGACGGGTACATGGATGGTCAGGAAGCAAATGGACACAGATCGTTAGAAAATAGATGACAGGTTAGACAGAGGATCTTGATTGGCGCAGGCTTGGAGGGCCGAAGGGCCTGTTCCTGTATTGCAATTTTCTTTGTTCTTTGTTGTTTGTTCACACACACACACACACACACACACACACACACACACACACACACATATATACACACACACACACACACACACACACACACACACACACCTGGGAGGAAAAAATTACTTTCAAGAACGGTTTGTTGTTGGATGCCCATTTGTTCCCTGGTCCCAGCAGTAGCACTATGTGTAGTGTCATTGTTGGAACTGCATCCAGTTCCCCAGCCATCACTTGCTATAGCTGAAAGCCTGTGAAATGACAGCACTGGGAGGAAGTGGTTTTTACCTGGCCATCCAAAGGCCTCATTTGGCACAACAATGGACAGTCCACTCAATCTGAGTGAGGTTCTAAGAAAGGTTGTCATGGCATTTCACAGGGCCCTCTCTCCTGAAAATCTGTCAGCAAGGGACACATATAATTCTACCCATGTAATTCTTGATGAATGTGAATTATATTTGAAGTAACGTATTGATTTTCCAACAGAAAGAACACTCACACAGAAACTATGACGTTGACATCATTGTGTTTGCAATTCACATTGTTCCCTCTCTGTTTGTTGCCACCATTTTAAGTGATTTTGCACTGGATTCTTCAACAATAATTTCATTACTGCTTTCCATGCTCACAGACTCTCACTTAGCCAACCTTTCTTTCTAAAACAGTGAAGAGTGTACTTGCATACATTCATAAAATGTTTTAGTGCAGCCAGTAATGGTCCCATCTGGGTTTTTAGTGCCATCATTACTTAGTAGACACTGTTGAGAAAAAAGGAACAAAAGATCTGAGAGCAATCAACGATGTTCTTGCCTTACTGAGAGGAAGGCTTTTAACTAACCCAAACAGGTCAGGGTTGTTTTGTTACATTTAGAATGATGAAGGCTGAGCTCTTTGGTGAGAAGCCCTATTCTATTGCTTTGCATACTTTTTAGTTTATTTAGCCTTTATTCTCCCATCAAACACTTACCCCGTTTGCTCCCATTACAACCTTTGCTTTTTCAGAGTTATTCAGCTTCACGGCACCTCCAAGCTTAGAGAGCAAATATAAAAGTCTTGTGGACTTCACCACATCTATCAACACCTAATACGAGCAAAAAGATCCCCTCTACAGGATAAGATGTCCTGCCCATCAGATTGTTAACAAAACATAACTAGAGAAATGACCAAGAGACAGAAGGTCAGTCTGAAAGATCTCCATGTATCGCTACAGAAACGTAATTACATTATGTCACACTGTTTCAAACTTTCGGCGGAGTCTGATAGAAGGGAAAGTTTATCACAGAATAATTGAGTGATTCTTAAGTAGTAATGCTGACCTGTCTGTCTATTTCATTAAGAAATAGTCTCAGATAAGTGAAATGTTCTACAGTTGAGCAGATTTTAATCAGTGGACCATATTTTGCGTATTTCATAAGAAGTAAGGGATCAGATGTGGGACAGTAAAATCAGAGAATTGTACAGCTCAGAAGATCATGGTTTCTGATAAGTTTGTGCTCGCTATTTTAAAAGGCAATCCAATTATTTTCAGTCCCTGACTCAGGGGTTGTGCTTCTCCTGAAACTGTTTATTTACCTCTGAACACAGGCCTATCAGAGATGCCTCAGGACCCCAGATTTAGAAATGTTGTCAGCTCCCTGCCAGACTTCTTCGAACATTTCATCCCTCAAACAAAGGAGAGACAGTCACAGAAAGGCTCAGCTGATTTAATTCCCACTTTTTGTAACTTAACAATACTTCAGTACTAACATTGTCCATAGAGCAGACCCTAGTCCGAACAATTCCTGTTTCTGTCTACTGGAAGTATAGCATGTGCTGGAAAACTAAGGAGACATAAAGGAAGCATCTTTCTGCATGAATCCACGTGTGAACTATTCAGCAGGGAACAGGTTCAATCGTATTGTCAGATAAATGATTGGCCATATGTAGTAAATTGGTTTACCAAAAAAAATGCAACCATACCAAGGATGTTAATTCGATTTACCTCACAAGAAGCAGTGATAACCTGAATTTTAGTCAGTCTGATTCTGATGTTGTTGCCAGAAGTAATATATCATCAGAGTGACTATAGCAGAAGTATTATAGTATGAAGATCACTATGCACAGCAAGATCAGCTACCATCAGCTTCATTTACATCTTCCAAGTCACCTAATTACAATTACAACAGCTACATAATATTGATGCTATACATCTGAAATACAACAGACAACACCAGAAACACTCAGTGGTTGAGCAGGCAGGATCCTACCAGAAAGGGTAACAGTGTTAAAAGGCCGAATCTAATCCTTACCCCAGGATCTAACTGGTAAAATGGAGGAAGGAAACCTGAGGTGGAGAGCCTGTTGCCTTCACTAGCACCTGTCCCGTCACCAGATTGCCCATCCCTCACCCCGCCTCAAGCCAGTTAAGTCCATGGCTGCTAATGTTAAGAACAGCCTTCCTGCTGGAGGCCAATTGAAGCCCTTAAAGGGGACCTTGAGGCCCACTGCGATTGGTATTCAATGCAAAGTAAAAGAGAGTTACACATGTGATCACACCACCATGCAGGCCCTGGTTAGAAATACCTATGGCTTTGTGGGGTAATTCCCTGCTTCTCAGGAATCTAGTCCATCATGGAGGCTGACTGGAAGGGAGGGACCAGCAGGAAGTCAACCCTGATCTCCACACTGAACCCCTTGCCTTAAACACTAACCCTCATTGTCAGCACTTTCCCAAAATTTTATTTCACTGAAGTACCAACTTTCACCACTTAGCTCCTTCCGACAAGGCTCTGCCAATTACTGAAAACCCTCATTGCATCAGGCTTATTAAAGCCAGCTTGACATTGGGTCTATGACCTATCATAAAAATCAGGAAGAGCTTTTTGTTTTGTTTGCTTATCTCAAACATTTCTAAGGAACTCTGGGGTAGAAGACGCAATAAAGGAACAGTGCTGATTTCGACCAAATCCATGCAGCTAATTAAATTTTCAAAGTACAGCAGGGTCAAAACTGCTCTGAGCAAGTTCTGAGGAAGGGTGACCAGACCCAAAATGTTAACTCTGTTCTTTCCCTCACAGATGCTGCCAGACCTGCTGAGTTTTTCTAGCAACTTGTGTTATTTTATGTGCAGGGACCAAACTGCGGCAGAATGTGACAGCACTGGTTTCATCAGACTGTAATACTAATAGCTGTGGGATTCACAGCCATTATTCTTTTCAATGCTTTTTGTCCTATTTTACTTGTGTCATAGATTCTTTCAATTAAGAAACAAAACTTCATGCAATGCTGTGAAATGACATGCGCTTTAATTTTTAATCAACATTTTTGCACAGGTTGAAATGTCTTATTTTTGACATTTCTTTTTCTGACAGTAGATTGTCCAAATAATTTATTTTTTTTTTAAAAATTCTTATTTTTCACAGATGTCATTAAGCCATTATGAAAAATCATTCTCTGCTTGTGGCCATCAGAGACAAGGCTGGCATTTATTGTTTATTCCTTGTTGTGCAATCTGGTGGGTCTTCTTTTCTTACCACAAGATATTTACTGACTTGCAAGATCACTTCAGTTAAGAGTCAAGCATATTGTTGTAGGATTTAAATTAGATATAGGCCTGATCAAATAAGAACACTTGGTTTCTCTCTCTAAAGAAGAGCAGTAAATCCAACTGATTTTTACGTTAATCTGACAGATTTATGAACTCTGGATCTGTTTTTGTTCCTGACAAATGCATTTGCAAAAAGGCACAGTAGGATTTGAACTCACATTCTTTAGGTTATTACTCCATGCTTCTGGAATACTGGATCAGTAACATATCACTGCAATATCATATCACAGCCAGATTATTTTAATTGGAAAACGCAAAGATGTAATTCATTCAGGTTATCACTTGGCATTAAATCCCTTATATTTATATCCATCTTGCAGCCAAAATTAAAGAGAGGAAGATACGGCACAACATTAATTTATTTAATCCTTTAATCATTTCTGACAAAGCATCTCCAGTACTAAGTGCACTAGGTATCATGGTCAGTAAGGTCATACCAGAAAATAAATTACAAATACCCAGAAGGAAACAATAACAGACAGAAATTATTAATAATGAACACATAATGTAACCCGCACTTTGGCATGGATAACAAATATGCAGTTGGTAGGTGAGCCATACAATTTTTTTCAGCACAAATAAATAGAACAATATAACCAGTGACAACTTAGTGAATGATCAGGCTATTCAAATTCATGAGTGACATTAAACTTGTTCATTACATCTGACAGCCATAAAATATATTAATTTTGTATTTTTTTCCCAGTTAAGAGGCCAAAATACTCTCTTATGATAGTCGATTTTTACATGTTGGAAGCATGAGCAAGGGTTAGTATAAAAATGTCAAACAGCAAATTTGTTACAACCTGCCAATTCAGTCTCCTAATGCAGATATTATTCTGTTTCACCAACAGTGAATACTAACTGGTTGCAATTTTTGAGAGAACACTTTTCATTTGGTTATTATTTTGATTGAATTTAACTGGATACATCTTGTTCCCAAAAAGTGAAAATACAGTGCACGTATCCCCTCAGTTCACTGCATTAACTTTTCTTCAAAAAAGTATAAAACAAGGCATTTTTGCAGGCTGAAGTTTAAATTGCTGCAATGGGATTTTGAGCAGCTTAAACTGAAGTGACAGAGAAGCATTTCAAAATGATATTTATAATATTACTTCAGATCAATGACTGACTCCTGCATAACTAGGTACTAAGTCTGCTCTACTCTTATGATCAGTGTATACAGTTACTGCGGTCTTTGTAAAGAACTCACTGAAGCAATTAACCTTCACACCCTCATAATGGATTTGCCGCCAAGCTGCTACCTCAGTGATGAGAGTTAACAAATAGACCTGTCATAGGACACCTTGAGTTGTTGGGTCTGTTAGGTTCAGTGCAATTGCAAGGAGCAAAAACACAGTAAAGTGCCATTTGCATCATCAATAACGGAAAGTGAGCACCCCTCATAGTACATTGATCCATTTTAAAGTGTTGTGTATCATGCATTTAGTGTGAAGGTGTTTAGTGCTAATTGTAACACTGCGGATTGATCTGTGACAAGAGCAACTTCAACTGCCCACATCTCCATTGAGACTGCCTGCTGTTTTGAGGTCAGTGTAGATTTTGATTGCTCCATTTTCTGCTTATGCACTTCATCGACCTAGACAATTAAAGAACAGAGCTGACAGTTCTGGTGAGGCTCCAAGGCGCCTGTTGGCAACTCACTTACTCCCTTATGCTCAGAGTGCCTTTTAACATATAGAGGTTTTCTCCTCAGGGGCAAGAGTAGACAGTACTAGTGTGTTCTAACTGGCGTCATGCTGAATATTGTCTGAAGCTAGTGTAAAGAACCAGGGTTAGAGAAAATAATATCATAGGTCACCAGATTGTGATAGGGAAAGCATTATTGAACTGCATCTCAAAGAAAGGAAGAAATGGAGGTTTATTCGTGTTTCAGTAAATTGCTATTTGTCTTTTAAAAATGTATACATCCAGGAGTTCTTTACACAAATGCATCACAATTCTTCAATTTATTTTAATGCAATAGATAAACAATTAAGATGAAAGGCATTTTGTTCTTGCAATGCCCTTGAACTACTAATATAGAATATTAACTCTTTATTTACCATCATTAACAATAATTTTTGTACTTCTCTATTCAGCGGCTACTGGCTCAGTTAGATGATTAATCAAACCATTATTAAAAAGAGAGTTTAAATAATATCTCCTGTCTACACATTCTCTCAGAACCTTTCTCCCCTTCTCCATTACTACCACTTCCTAATTCTGCATAATCTTTACAGTTTCAGTCAAAATGCAGAAAAACATTTAAAAACTGTATATTTAAGTTTAGAGTAAAATCAAATCAAAGGCCAAAATAAAGAAATAGCCTTGCACGAACTTTGAGACATGATACAAACTGATATAGCATTGAACATACCAGACAGCCAGCGGCCAAGAGGGCTGGGAACTAACAATGGACCAACTCACCATTGTCTTTGACAATCTCTCTTTGTTGTCCCTGTTCTATTCCCCAGTTGAGTGACAGGTCACTTGCCTGGATCCATTTCAATCTTTCTAGCTATGGCCAGGTATAGGCTACAGCACCATGGCTTCTGCTGGACCCCAAGCATCTATCCTTGCCTCACTCCGATCTCTCTGAACCTCAGTGATATTATCCACAAAATATTCTTCAACTGTCTGTGGCTGAAGCAGACTGTTTACTACCTTTGACTCATATTTGACCCTGAAGTCATTTTCCAACCTCCATCACCAAGGCTACAGGAATTCTCATCTTTCAGTCATCTATGATGACATGGACATGAGTAGTTGATTTAACCCATCTAACCTGCTCTGACATTCAGTTAGTCAATTAGTACTTTAACTCCATTCATGAACAAGTGTGAAGACATTGGTTCCATCTCCATGTCATTAGAGGCAGTGGGGGAATAATTAGTTACTAATTATAGAGGAAGTCATATATTCCTAACATCTGGCAGCTTGTGCCAAAATTTGGAGAACTGTCTGACAGACTAGTTGAACAACAAGGTAATATACTCCCACACACAGAATCATACCTTTCACGGTATGATAGGCCCCTCACATACACCCCAACTTCTTCATTCTTCCCCTTTCATGAATGTTGTTGAAAAAACATCCATCCCAATATTGACTGCCTTCCATTGCCCATTGCATTATTGCAGTGAGATTAGACCGAGGCCTAAAATGAGCAGTAATAGGTCACCTAATGATCTCAACAAGCTTAAAGGTGAGCTACTGGGTACATTACAAATCCCGTATTAAATGGAGTGGAATGGATTTGGATAGGAAGGCAATGGATTGGTCACAGGGGTCTTCTCTTGATGCCATGCCTGTTTGGGGAGTGGGACATAAAATCCTACCCATTACTGCAAAAGTTAGTGGAGGGATTCGTGGAGTTATTGAACCACTGGGATCTGACCATGCACCACCAATGATCAGTATGGTGATTTTCCAGTATGGGCAGGCAATGCTCATTATATCGTTGATTGAAGGTGCGAGACTGGTCTCTCTTTATCACATTCCTCTTTCTGATGTACTTGATCATGGTTCTGCAGCATTAATTCCGTGTTAGGGCCTCAATAAAGGAGGGAAGTTAGACGTGCAGCCTCAGCTCTTTCAAAAGTTAGTATGGGGGCGAAGCCATTTTGCAGTAGTGTGGAATAATAGCTAAGTAGACCCAGATAAATCTCTTCATTCCTCCTCAAGACATTTATTTATGGTCCAAACTTCTCTCCTCCCTTTCCCATTGGTGTGGGTGTGTCTCGGTGAATTCATGACAAGAAAAAATCCAAAACAGTTGAGGCCACAATGATTGGATACAGAGAGTGATGAATTATAGTCCGTTATCAGTGGTGATTACTCTTCCTTGTTTGGCATGGATAATGGTGAGAATGTTGGGAGAATACAGCAAGAATGAAAATAAAACCAGAATCTCAACATCAAGAAAAGTTTTCAAGCATCCCCACCTTCCTACCAAGCTTTAAATAATGAGTTCAGGATCTCATCATTGAGCATTAACTGGTTAATTTACATGTATTTGCAAGTCATTAAAAGTCCATCCAGGAGTGTGATGGAATACTTCCCACTTGCCTGGATCAGTGCAGCTCCAGAAATGCTCAAGAGGTTTGACACCATCGAGGACAAGGCAGCCCACTTGATTGGCATGGCATCCACAAGCATCCAATCCCTCCACCACTGACACTCAGTAGCAGATGTGTGTAGTATCTACAAGATGCAATCAAACATTCACTAAAGATCCTCAGACAGCATCTTCCAAACCAATGACCGTGTCAATCTAGAAGGGCAAGGCCAGTAGATACATGGGAACAGCACCACCTTCAAGTTCCCCTCCAAGCCACTCACCATCCTGACTTGAAAATATATTGCTGTTCCTTCACTGTAACTGGGTCAAAATCCTAAATTCCCTCCCTAAGGGCATTGTGGGTATACCTACAACATGTAGACAGCAGTGTTTCAAAAAGCATCTCACCACCACCTTCTCAAACACAACTAGGGGTGGGCGAGAAATGCTGGCCAGCAATGCCCACATGCCACAAGTGAATGAAAGCAATTCTTAAATGTGGCACTTAATGGATATTGCTGCTGAAATTCTTTCTAGAATATCTTCCAATATTTTCACAAAATTACTATATCTACAGATTCAAAAAGGAAATAGATACCTCTCTGATGAAAGCTGGATAAAGGACTATGAGGGCAGGCAGGAAAGTGGAACTGACACCAGAAAAGGATCAGTCATGATCATGTTAAATGGCAGAGTTGGCTCAAAGGACTGAATTGTCTACTCTGGTTCCGAGTGTCCTCGTCTGCCTGGGATTGAGCACCTTCATGATCTCCACAAACCCCAGAGCACCAGCAGTCTGGGGCATTTCTTTCTCAGCCAGCTGTGGAGATGTCACAGTGAGGTGCCCTAGCATGCTAGAGAGTGTCAGTATCTCAGCTGCTGGAGGATGCAGGAGGCAGCCTTGCCAATGCTTTCTAAGAGGCCTCTGTAGCCTCATGCTCTGGTTGAGCAGCTGGTTTCTGAAAGAGTCAGTCTTTTTACTGTGGAAGTAATGGAATTTCTAGAGGCACCTGTAAGACTCCAGGGAGACAGAAGGTGTCACAGCTCGTGATTAGAAATGATATGCAATGGATGATACCGATAGCGGGGTTACTGTGAGAACTGTAGTGGAATAAAGAATGTTACGAACTCAGTGGATGGGACATGGATGTTTTGGGATCTCTGAAGGTATGGTCACAATTTTCTCAGCAACAAACCCAAACAAACAGACAAAACAGGCCCAGAAACCATAACCATTCTCCCCTACATCAAAGACGTTTCCGAAATGACTGCCAGACTACTCGGACCTCTTGGCATCAGGGTAGCCCACAAACCCACCAACACACTAAAACAGCAGCTAATGAACTTAAAAGACTCTATACAGACAACAATTAAAACAAACGTCATCTACAAAATACCTTGCAAGAACTGTGACAAACACTACATTGGACAAACAGGCAGAAAGCTAGCCACCAGGATACATGAACATCAACTAGCCACAAAACAACATGACCCACTATCACTCATATCCTTACATACAGATAAGGAAGGACACCACTTTAATTGGGACAACACATCCATCCTAGGACAAGCCAAACAGAGACACGCACGAGAATTCCTAGAAGCATGGCATTCCAACCGGAACTCTATCAACAAACACATTGATTTGGAGCCAATCTACTATCCCCTGAGAAAAAGAACAGGAAATGACATCATCACTGCAGGAAATGACATCACCAGCCCAAGAAAACCTAAACAGATAAATAGAAAGCGGGACATAACACCAGTGCTTTGTCGGAGGCTCACTGTTGATGTTACCTAGAATGGTGACGAAACATCTCGGAACAAACCTTCCAGCTCAGTGAACCAGCTTGCATCTGGAACAAAATAAAGACCCACTCTTTTGTGGACTGAGAATAGGAGAGCGTGACTTTGTTGGCGGTGGAAGGAAGATGTCGGGTTGGCTGTGCACCCTTGCAACCGGTGGATCTCAATGCTGGCTTCGGCCTAACGCTGGTTCAGGGGAGCAGCCAACCTGCAACGATGGCTGCGGCGAGAGCTCGTGCCCCAGTTCAGGGGGTCCGGAACACCATCCGCGTTTCCGTGAAGAAGGTGGATGAAGGTGCACCTGTGGACCGCACCTTCTTCGTGCAGAGGGTCCTGTTGGACTGTTGCGGGTTCGCTGCTGCGGACATTTACTGCCTGCAGGATTTCCAGGGAGGATGTTTTTATGATGTAACCTGCAGGAGTGCCAAGCTTTGCGAGCACTTCCTGGAGATTTTCAAGGAGAAAGGAGGTGAGGGCCCCCTCTCTGTATTGACCGCTGTCCCGCTGTTTGTGATGCCAGCACAGAGGAGCCGTATGGTGACTGTACACATGTACAACCCGCATGTGCCAGCAGTTGATGTCCTGACCTTCCTTGGAAGGTACGTGAAGGTGGAAGGGGACCTAACTGACATCATGGACCCCTTCGGCATCTGGACCAGGAAGAGGCAGGTCAAGGTGACGCTGAGGATGGGCGCGGATGGGAACATTGTACACCCACTGTCCAGCTTCGCAATTGGCAGGAGCAAGGGTTACCTGACCTACGCAGGGCAACCTAAAGTCTGCCATGCCTGTGGTAGGTCAGGTCACGTGGCGGCTGACTGCAAAGCCACCATCTGCAGGAACTGTAGGGAGGAGGGACACCTTGCAAAGGATTGCCCACGAGAGAGAAGCTGCAACCTTTGCGGGGAAGCGGGCCACTTCTATAGGGCATGCCCGCAGCGGGGGACCGCCTACGCCCAGGTCGCCGGCAGGGGCAATGCAGGGCAAGCCCCCCCGGAGGAGAGGAAGGCACCAGGGCCCTTCAAGGACTCCACTAATGTGCAGGAGGGCCAGGTCGTGCAGGAGGGCCCAGCCCCGCAGGATGGGCCCGAGGACAGCAAAGCACCCCTGCAGGCTCCGCTGCCCCCCCACCCCCCAACAACCCGGAGTCGATGGAGGCGGCGACAGGTGACCCAGGGGAGTGGACGATGGTCCGGAAAGTGAGGAGGATGGTGCGCCGACAGGCCCAGGCACTGCAACCATGAGAGACCCTGTCAAAGGCCTTCTCCTGGTCCAGGCTGACGATGCAGGTGTCCACCTGCCTGTCCTGCACGTAGGCGATCGTATCCCTGATGAGCGCAACCAACGGAAGAGGCAGCTACAGGGGGGCTATAAGAGCTCCTCTGACAAGGGAGATTCGGATGAGGCCCGCCCAAAGCAGAAGCTAAAGATCTCAAGGGAGAAGGAAAGCAGCACCCCGCTTCCAGGTGACGGGAGGCATCCTGAGGCTCCCTCCGACACCCAGCCACGTGCCGCTGGGGCGGGCCCCCCGGAACTTCCAGGCGGGAAGGAGGAAACAGCGCGTCCCCTGCCTGACCCAGAGCCAGACTCTCCTGCCTCCGTACCCGCGACGGGGGGATGCCACCCAGAAAGCAGCACGGACGGTTTCCTGAGCCCGGAGAGCGTCCAGCAGTTAGCCCAGACAATGGGCATGAAGGGACAGATGGAGGGGCTGGACCTTGGACTTGGGGAGGGTACTGCGGTCTCTGCCCACAATGGGGGTACGAGTTGCGAGTATTAATGTACGCAGTGTCAAGTCCACCGCAAGATGTGTGTCCACGTTGGCCTACCTGACCACCGTCAAGGCGGACCTCCTGTTTCTGCAGGAGTGCGGTATACCGCACCTCAGCAGGTACGGGAAATGGTCCGGCGCCTGGACCTGTGGGCCTTTGATCTGGTCGGGGGGTAACGACTGTCAGTCCTCGGGCCTGGCTATTCGGCTGCGGGGGTTCAACCTCACCATCTCTCAAGTTCAGGAGGTGGTGGGGGGGGCCGCCTCCTAGTGGCTGACGTCACCTACAGGAACACTCCCCTGAGGCTGATCAACGTGTACGCCCCAGTGGTACGGAGTGAACGGTTGGCCGTCCTGCAGCGGCTTCCACCCCTGCTGGCTACGTCCAGGCTGGTCATCCTAGGCGGAGACTTCGACTGCATCATCGTTGCAGATGGAAGATCCGGCGTGGGGACAGCGGGTGGGGGGAGTCAACTGGACATCACGTCCAGATTCCTGATGGGCACCGTGAAGGACGCCAAGCTGCTCGACGTCTTCAGCGCCCCTGCAGACGGAGCACAGGGGAGATACACCTGGTCGCGGCCAGACGGGTCTATTCGCTCAAGGATCGACTTCCTGTTTGTGTCATGGGCGTTCTCGGTCAGGTCCACCGGTGTCGAGCCGGTGTTCTTCTCTGACCACTGCCTCCTGCTGGCCAACTGTCACTTACAGGACGACCAGCCGGCCGGCAAGGGGACGTGGAAGCTCAACACGACTCTGTTGACTCCAGAGAACGTCGAGGAGCTTCAGAGGGAGTAGGCTGGTTGGAGAACTGTGAAACCCCTCTTTGAGTCTCCGGGTGACTGGTGGGAGACGGTGAAGGAGAACATCAAGAGGTTCTTTGTCCTCAAGAGTGTTCGGAAGGCGAGAGAGAGGCGGGGAAAGCTGTCGCGACTCCAGAAAAGGGTGCAGACACTGCTCCTTCTGCAGTTGAGGGGGGTCGATGTCACGGAAGACCTCCGCGAGGTGAGGGGCCAGCAAGCCTTGCTCTTCACCGCGGAGGCCTCCAGGGTAATCTTCCGGTCCAGGGTCCACTCCGTGGAGCAGGACGAGACGTGCTCGCGTTTCTTCTTTCAGAAGGTGCACAAAGAGAGCTCTGTGCTTAGCCGGCTGAAGGAGGATGACGGCTCGGTGACATCGTCTCGGCCCGACATTTTGAGGATCAGCAGATCCTTCTATGCCGGACTGTACGACGCGAAGCCCACGGCCTCTGAGTCGTTCCTGTCATCTATCATGAAGGTCTTAGACGACGGCATGAGGGAGTGGCTGGACCGGCCGATATCCCTGGATGAGCTGACCAGAGCCCTCAAGTCCTTCGAGAGGAATAAGACTCCCTGGAGCGACGGCTTACCGGTTGAGCTGTATTCCGCTCTGTGGGACCTGGTCGGCCAGGACCTGCTGGAGGTGTACGATAGTGCGCTTCGGGCAGGGGAAATGTGCAAGTCCATAAGGAAGGGCATCATCACCCTCATTTACAAGAGGAAGGGGGAGAGGGAAGAAATTAAGAATTGGCGTCCCATTTCACTATTGAACGTGGACTACAAAATCCTGACCAAGGTCATAGCCAACCGGGTCAGGTCTGTCCTGGAGTCGGTGATTCACCCTGACCAAACCTGTGCTGTGCCGGGCAGCAAGATCGCTGAGAGCCTCATGCTCATCAGGGATACGATCGCCTACGTGCAGGACAGGCAGGTGGACACCTGCCTCGTCAGCCTGGACCAGGAGAAGGCCTTCGACAGGGTCTCTCATGCCTACATGAGGGACGTCCTCTCCAAATTGGGGTTTGGGGAGGGCATCCGCAATTGAATCCGGCTGCTCTGCACCAACATCGTTAGCGCAGTCTCGATCAATGGGTGGGAATCGGACAGTTTTCCCGTCAGATCTGGAGTCAGGCAGGGCTGCCCGCTCTCTCCTGCCTTGTTCGTGTGCTGTGTGGAGCCCTTCGCTGCATCCATCAGGAAAGACGTGAGCCTGAAGGGCGTGACTATCCCAGGCAGTGGAGGCCTTCAGGTCAAGACCTCCCTGTAAATGGACGACGTCGCTGTCTTCTGCACCGATCGTCGGTCGGTGAGTAGGCTGTTGGACATCTGCGGCCAGTTTGAACTGGCCTCGGGTGCCAAAGCCAATAGGGGTAAGAGCGAGGCCATGTTCTTCAGGAACTGGGACGACCGCTCCTTCATCCCCTTCACCGTCAGGACAGACTACCTGAAGGTGCTGGGTGTTTGGTTCGGTGGAGCTGGGGCGTGCACTAAGACTTGGGAGGAGCGTATCACCAAACTGAAGCAGAAGCTGGGCAGGTGGACGCTCCGGTCCCTCTCCATCGTGGGTAAGAACCTGGTTGTCAGGTGCGAGGGGCTTTCGGTACTGTTGTATGTGGCGCAGGCCTGGCCTATTCCCTGGACCTGCGCGCTGCGGTCACCCGGGCCATCTTCCACTTCATTTGGGGGTCGAGGAAGGACCGGGTCCGCAGGGACACCATGTACAAAGACCTGGAAAGGGGGAAAGGGCGTACCGAACGCCACCCTCGCCCTGATGGCTACCTTTGCGTGCGGCTGCATCAAGCCGTGCGTAGATCCTCAGTACGCAAACACCAAGTGTCACTACTTACTGAGGTTCTACCTGTCCCCGGTGTTGCGAAGGATGGGCCTGGCCTTGTTGCCGCGGAACACTCCGAGTAGTTGGACAGTCCCATACCACCTGTCCTTCGTGGAGAAATTTTTGAAGGGAAACACCTTTGACCACAAGGCCGTCAGGCAGTGGTCAGCACGTAGTATCCTCGAGACCCTTCGGGAAAAGGAGAGGGTGGATCCCGTCGTGTGGTTCCCCACGCAGACTGCCAAAGTCGTTTGGCAGAATGCCTCATCGCCAGAACTTTCAAACAAGCACAAGGACATTGCTTGGCTGGCGGTGAGAGGGGCTCTGCCAGTGAAATCCTTTATGCATGCCAGGAATCTCTGTGCCACAGCACGCTGCCCTCGAGGCAGCTGCGGGGGCGGAGACGAGACTGTCGATCACCTCCCTCTGGAGTGTGCCTGTGCGCAGGAGGTCTGGAGGGGCACGCAGTGGTATTTGTCGAGGTTTGTCCCGAGCAGCTCGGTGACGCGGGACTCCGTGCTCTACGTGCTGTTTCCCGGGACGCACACTGAGACCAACATCAACTGTGCCTGGAGGACCATCAATGTGGTGAAAGATGCTCTTTGGTCTGCCCGCAACTTGCTGGTCTGCCAGCTGAAAGAACTGACCCCGACCGAGTGTTGCGGACTGGCGCACTCCAAGGTCCAGGACTATGTGCTGAGGGACGCGCTAAAGCTTGGGGCAGCCGCCGCCAAAGCGCGGTGGGGAAAGACCACAGTATGAAACCCCTCGTCCAGAATAGTAAAAAGGGCCCTTTCTGGTAACTGGGCCCAGCTGGCGCCTTCCCCAACTGGTCAGGGGGCCAAGTGGGACTGTGTGGCGTGACGACTGCCGGGGTATTTTCTTTGCTTTGTTTTTTTTCTCTTCTTTGTTTGTTTTTTTTCCTTTAGTTGGTATACGTACCCCCTGGGTAACCCGGAGCGGCTTGCATGACTGGGTAGGTGTATAAATATGTTTTATTTTTTGTACATCTTATGAATGAAGTTTATTTTTTCAAATAAAAAAATGGTGACGAAACGTCTGAAAACTAACCTTGCAGCTCAGCGAGCAAACTCACATCCAGAACCTCAACCTGAGCTACAAATCTTCTCAAAACTTGCTGACTGTTCACAATTTATTAAATGGCAAATGCATACTATTTCTTTTTTTCTCTGTGATTTATCCAACAAACAAAGTCAGGCTGAGTAGCCTGTAATTGCTTGGCCTATCCTTTCTTATTGTTTTAAACAACGGTATAATGTTAGAAGTGTTCCAGTCATGTTGCACCACACTTTGCAGTAGATTGGATCAGAATATTTTTTTGTTAGAGCATCTGCTATTTCCTCCCTTGCTTCTCGTAGAAGTCTGGGATACATTTTGTCCAGACCTGGTGATTTATCTATAGTTAAAGATGATAAAACACCTTGCCATTATCACTCACACTAGCGATATCTCATGTAACATTTCACATTGCTTCTTCTTAATCACAATGTCTGCATCAGCTCCCTCCTTTGTGAATACAGAAGCAAAGTATTTATTAAGTTCAAGGTCAAGACATGTCACCTCCGCATATTTTTTCCCTTTTAGTCTCCGACTCTACTTTTTCTTTAGTTATTGCCTTGTTCTTCATGCATCAATAAACCAATGGTATACACATACATATGACTATTTTGTTCTTAGCTCTTTACAAATAACATAACAATGGAGTAGAGGAGAGAGATTAACAGAAAGCTAGTGAGTGACAGATACACAGAGAGCAAGTGAGAAAGGGAGTGGCAATGGAAGACAGTGGCAGAATCCTGATTTAATTAAGGATACTAGTATTAGAACTTGGAAACAAATTAGTCTCTAGTTCACAGGAATGAGGTCGTTGATTCGGAAGTTTGCATTTAATGTTTCGGAAAGTCTGGTTTGCATGTATAGGGGGGTGGATGACTGCCCCTTAGCCAAATGATGTATATCGCAAAAGATCGGAAATTTGAAAAGTAATCAGAAACAAGTTCACTTAAGCCAAAAAGAAGTCTCATACTGAAGGGTTAATATGAATCAAGCCAATTGAAAGCACTTTACATTCCAAATTCCAAAAGGAGCTCATGTAAGATACCTATATAAACAAAGCCTGAAATATTAGATCACTCTTCTCACAGCTTTTAGCTATTTCAACATTCAACTCCTTAGCAACTGAATTATACTGAATGTAAATGTGCACTATCATTTTTAAATGCAATTATGTTATCAGTTAGTATAACATATTAACATAATTTGTTTTGCAAAAAGGTAATTCGGGATTTGCAAATGTTAGTTGGTTGGATGAGCTTCTGTAAGTGTACCAGAGGGAAGGAGCAGCCGTTTTGAACTGGGAGAGAGCAAACATCACCCTCCACATATGTTCACACCATGTGATCAATTACATTTAATCATATCTTAACTGTGTTTAACCAGAACAAGGTGATGATTGCAACAGCCTGCTGACTTCTTCACAATATGGCATATCCAATTTATCACACTGAGAAATGATTCTGTACTTGCAGATTTCCCCACACATGTTTTGTGAATTGCTGATGGCAAATAATGCAACTTAGGCTGGATCTTGCAGTCAGTGGCACAATGGCGATGCTCACTCCTGACTTGGAATAAGCCTCCATTATGTGAAACCATGAGGATGCCACAATAAGAATTTCAGTTTGCAATGAGCTGCAGCAAGGCTGAGCATTGTCATGCAGCATGGCTGAAATTGGCAGGCATTTGCGGGCATAGCTTCCAGTCATAACACCAGAAAAACAGTATCAATCAGGCTTCCTCAGTTAAAAAGACTTTCAAAATTGGATTTAGTGAACAAAAGTATTTGTTTTATTCATTCACAGCATGTAGGTGCTGCTAGCATTTATTGCCCATCTTGAACTGCCCAGGGGGCAGTAGAGAGTCAGCCACATTGCTGTGGGTTTGGAGTCACATGTCGGCCAGACCAGGTGAGGATGGTGGCTTCCTTCCCTGAAGGATTTTAGTGAACCAGATGTTTCTTGACTTGACAGTGAGAATGGATACCTTCCAGGCTTTTATTGAATTTAAATTTCACCATCTGCCATGGCAGAATTTGAACCAGAGTCTTTGGATTAACAGCCCAGTGATAATACCACTAGGCCAGCCCCTCTCCATCAATCAAAATTAAAACACTTCAAGATGTGCAATAGTTTTGATATAAATAAATCATCTTTAAATTCTGGTATGTTAAACTTTTTTTTTAAAAAATCAATATTTTAGCATAATCTATCAGGCTTTTAATAAAAATAGTTCATGTTAAAAAAAATCAATTCATTTTTACTTTTAAAATGCCTTGAGCATACATATCTCATATTCACAAACTGAGAGATTCCCTACATCTGAAAACAAAGGGGTAACATTTTAATGGTTATTAATATATCATTAGTGGGAAATTGACCCAAATTCACACTGGTTCCATACTCACAAATTTGATGTGATGAATCTTGAAGTATAGTCATAGTTGTCCCCTCACAATCGTTGGTTTTTGTTAGTGTAGTGACAGTCCAGAATTTGTCACCATAACTTACATTGCAAACCCAGCGCAATTTATGAGTAATATAGGAGACAGAATAGATGGAATTTTCCTCCAGATTTGGGTAGCAATCAAGCAGGGAGCCATTCTGCCAAATCCTTTTAATTACCTAGTTCTTTGAGATTTTCCACTGTATGTCCACCCAAGTACTGCATTTGTGCTCAACGTCTGTAGCAGAGTGAAGGGACGAGCCTCTAGAACTGAGACAAGGAGGAATTTCTTCAGCCAGAGGACAGCGAATCTATGGAGCTCATTGCCACAGAAGGCTGTGGAGGCCAAGCCATTGAGTGCATTTAAGACAGAGAAACATCGGTTCTGGATTAGTAAGTGGATCAAAAGTTAAAGGGAGAAGGCAGGATCAAGAAACATGATTGAATAGCAGAACAGACTCAGTGGATCAAATGGTCTAATTCTGTTCCTGTATCTTACAATTTTCTGGTGATGACAAAGTGATATTCTGTCTTCAATGAAGATGAATGCAAGGAATTGGCAAAAATCTTCCAGATAGCCTGTGTTTCCCTTCTATAACAGAAAGTTTCTCTTCTCAACTTCTCCCCTCACCCAAGATGCTGTGACCCAAAGATTAAATCACCACTGATCATCTATTTCAAATGAGGGAAGCGTCCTATGGTCTCGTAAGACAATGGCAACTTGACCAAGAACAGGAGGGAGAAAACTTTAATTTAAAAGATCCTGTCCCAGACCAGTAAAGATCAAAGGATGATCACTGGTGCTCCATCTGTATAAATTTGGGATTTGTTTTCAGTACCCTTGCCTGCCAGCTTCACTGCCGATGTAAAATTTTACAAGATGCCCACTATCGAGTTGAGAGGTAGGTTGACTCCAGAAAAAAACAACCATAGTTCATGCAGGACAATGGGCAGGTGCCAATGCCAGAGCGAAAAAATTACAGAAGTCTCCCATCCAAATAGGAAATCCTGCTTTATAACTATCCAACCATTATGGCAATGTTTCAACAGCACATTTGAAGATAATGGACTACAGTTTATGTGGAAAGGAAGAGTCATATTTTTACAATGCAGTTCTTCTGGTGCAAAGGCTGACTTGATGAGGTCAAGGGTTGGAGAATCAGTCACAAAAACCATTATGCTGAACTCCCAAGGGTCTCAATTTTCTGGCCTTTAATTGCAAACGGCTGGGAAAAGTATGATTCAATAAGTCCAGACTCACAAACTGAGCCTCAGAGGAGCTAGCATTAGAGCCAGAAAAGACAAGTATATGATCCTGAAATAACTCCCCAGTGGCCAGTACACAGACACCAAATCATACCCTTTATTTACACATGGAGAGTCTTTGACACTGGTCTACCTTCCTCAGAGCCAGCTCACAGAGTGACAGGATGTCTGACACTCTGATTTATATCTGTCAGCCAGGTCTCCCTGACTGGACCAGACCAATAGCACCAATCAGGGAACTCAAATTCTATTATGTTAACCTGGCAGATGTTGTTACAATCACTATGTCCCTCGCTCACTGAGTCTGAGGGCATAGGCTGGGCTTTTTTTGTAGCTTGTCCTGAGGCATTCTCTCCTTCAGGCAACAAAGGCATCAAGGCAGTGAAGTTCACCGCGTCTGTCTCAGGTTCTGAGGTATCAGGTTCCCGAACAGTTAGAAAACTGTCAGGCATTTTAATTACGTACCATTTGTGAGTTTGTGAGTTTTCAGCTTTCATCTATCCCATATCCTTGTTTGAGAACGTCGCATCAACCTGAACTTTGTACGTCACTGGACCTGATCTCGTGTTGACCATGCCTCTTACCCATGAAGGGGCATTCCTGTGGCTCCTACACCAAACTACATCCCCGAAGTAAACAGTCTCTTGCTTAGTGGAGTTTTGTGTCTGGCATTGGCGTTCCTGATGCTATTTGACCCTTCCCTCCAAGGTCTGGGAAAATCAGATTTAACCTGGTGCGGAGTCTTCTCCTCATGAGCAACTCTGTTGGAGCTATCCCTGCTGTTGCATGGGGGTGGTCCTATAATCAAACAGGAAACAGGACAATGCAATATCTAGTGAAGCTGTAGGCTATTTCTTTAAGCCTGCCTTCAAAGTTTAGACAGCTCTTTCTGCCAGACCATTGGATGATGGATAGTAAGGAGCTGTCCTTATATGATGAGTGCTGTTCTATTTTAGGAAATACAATGATGGCCCATTATCTGTGACCAACACTTCTGGGAATCTGTGTATTGCAAAATGTGCACATAGTTTTTCCATCGTCATCCCCGTGTTTGACGAATAAACTCTATGCTTGTCTAGCCACTGTGAGTGGGCATAACGAGTGAGAACGTCAAGCCCATGAAAGGACCTGCACATGCGACGTGTAACCAAGTCCGGGGTTTACCCAGCTATTTTCATAAGTAAGGGGGTAGTTCATGGCCGTACTTTTGTACTTGTGGGCACTCTGGCCACTACCCAACTAATGCAGCTATGTCTGCATCCAATCCTGGCCTTCAGACATAACTTCTTGGCAATATCTTCATTCTGTAAGGTCCCGCGATGGCCCTGGTAGAGTACAGTCAGTATCTGGCAGCGACCTTTACTGAGGGCAAACTCTTGCTCCCCATAATAATATGCCATCCTCCACTGTGAACTAGTCTCCCATGGCCCAAAAAGGTTTCAATTCACATTGCGCTGGTCCTTTGGTTTCTCCCATCACTACCAGTTGTTTTGGTTTTGCCAGGACCAGGTGTTTCCGCATCCAAAGTCTGATATTGGCAGCTATGACTGGAAGTGCGTCCAGAAAATCTTAAACTATTGCAGACTCTTCCTGTGGCAATATGACCAGTGGTGTATCTGCCAGCAGGAGGCAGCACAATGCATCCTCATTTGCTACTTGGCGTCCCATAGTTAGTTCCAACTTGTAATTGTACGTACTCAGTATTAGAGCCCTCTGCTGAATTCAGCCTGAAACTATGTGCGGTACTGCTTTGATGAAGGGTCTAGGCCTGAAACGTCAGCTTTTGTGCTCCTGAGATGCTGCTTGGCCTGCTGTGTTCACCCAGCTTCACATTTTGTTATCTTGGATTCTCCAGCATCTGCAGTTCCCATTATCTATGTATACCAGACTTTTTCCATTAACAAGAAAATAACTATTTATTGTAATCAAACGGTTTCGAACCAATGGCAAAAAGCGAAATGGATGAATTGCTAATCCATAACTAAATAGCATAAAGAACTACATTAAATGACTGGAATTTTAAATTATTTAACTTTAACTTTTAACCTCCCCCCAGCACACACAAACACACATGTATGAAGAAAAACAAGACAAAATAAATATTATCGCCCATGCTATAAAGAAAGCTAAAGGAGGAGGGACAAAATGAGAGTCAGGTGAACATAATTCTGTATCACCAGTGCAAATTACAGTCTCCATGGTTTGGTTCATCAGTAGTTATCTGTACAATGATAATTAGTATTTAGTTTATTGGTTCTTTGATTGGACATAGGTATCTTCCATTTTTCTGTGAGCTTTTACAATCTTACTTTCAACAACTCTGAAAGTAGTTTATCCCTGCTCTTTTAAAGAGAGTCACAGAGGGGAATTACTCCAGAGCAAAGTAATACAGTTCTTGGTGCTGAAAACTACTGGGACTCCTGTCCTCTTCTCTTTTTATGTAATGTAAATTTCTGCCATATGTGCAAAAATGTGAGTTTATCTAACTGGCATTGTAATGGGCTAACTAGGTAACATATGGATCCCCACCCCTGTCTGCTTTCCGGAGGGACCACTCTCTCCGTGACTCCCTTGTCCGCTCCACAATCCCCTCCAGCCACACCACACCCGGCACTTTCTCCTGCAACCGCAGAAAGTGCTACACCTGCCCCCACACCTCCTCCCTCACCCCATCCCAGGCCCCAAGAAGACTTTCCGCATCAAGCAGAGGTTCACTTGCACATCTGTCAATGTTGTATACTGCATTCGCTGTACCCAGTGTGGCTTCCTCTACATTGGGGAAACCAAGCGGAGGCTTGGGGACCGCTTTGCAGAATACCTCCGCTCAGTTCGCAACAAACAACTGCACCTCCCAGTTGCAAACCATTTCCACTCCCCCTCCCATTCTTTAGATGACATGTCCATCATGGGCCTCCTGTAGTGCCACAATGATGCCACCTGACGGTTGCAGGAACAGCAACTCATATTCCACTTGGGAACCCTGCAGCCCAAGGGTATCAATGTGGACTTCACCAGCTTCAAAATCTTCCCTTCCCCCACCGCATCCCAAAACCAGCCCAGCTCGTCCCCGCCTCCCTAATCTGCTCTTCCTCTCACCTATCCCCTCCTCCCACCTCAAACCACACCCCCATTTCCTACATACTAACTTCATCCCGCCCCCTTGACCTGTCCGTCCTCCCTGGACTGACCTATCTCCTCCCTGTCTCCCCACCTACACTTACCTTTACTGGCTCCATCCCCGCCTCTTTAACTGGTCTGCCTCCTCTCCACCTATCTTCTCTATCCATCTTCGACCCACCATCCCTTCTCTCTGTATTTATTTCAGAACCCTCTTTCCCCCCCCTCCCCCATTTCTGATGAAGGGTCTAGGCCTGAAACGTCAGCTTTCCTGCTCCTGAGATGCTGCTTGGCCTGCTGTGTTCATTCAGCTCCACACCTTGTTATCTCACATATGGTTCTTTTAGGGAGGTCACATTGCTAACATGAGGGAGTAAGTCAAAAGCTCATCATACGTGGATCCCCCATTTATACAACATGTTGGAGAAAGCACTGCATCAATCCTGTTAACTGCACTCAGGACTCAGATAAGTCAGAGAAATGTCAGCTAAATGGTGATCTGGAGCCTCAAGTTGCACAATTCAACAATGCCATGTGTTATCTCCTTGCTTACTGAGCACTTACAGGTTACATCAATAATGCTTGGCATTCACACAGCAAGACATCCAGCCTTTACACCTCAGAACACAAAGGCAAACGTGAGCTGAGTACATCATTATAATTGCTGAATTTCGGCTGAGTACATGTATACACACACTGGATGAAGTGAATGTTTCAGCTAAATCTTAATATAAATAAAAAGCTATGTTCGAAAGAATAGATTTTATAAGTTCTTCAGATTCTGGACTTCTAGTTAAATCAAATGAGCCTTTATAAGCTTAAAATGTTTTCAGCCATGAATTAACCTTGAAGAGGAAGAAGATCCATAACTAACAAATAGGGTAGCTGATCAACAATCAGGAAATATTATAAAAGATGTTTGAAACAATAAAAATCAACGTTAATGTATTGAGGCAGATTTACTTTCAAGATTGTGATGCTATTCTGCCAAATGAATATTATTTAATAGTGTGTGTTCCAAAGAGACTGAGAGAATTGTTTCCAAAGATGTGCTGTGGTATTTTCAGATTGTTCTGCCCTTCACAGCATGTGGAAGGATAAGGCAATTGGAAAGAAAGCCTTGCATCAACTCTGAATTTAAAACTAATTTGGAAGCAATGTCACAACAGTCTGTGGCTTAAAAAAAAACAATGATTCAAAACGTATATTTCCGGTCAAGGAACAACTTGTGAGCCTGGCAGAAAGAATCTATAGTCTTTAGATGGTAGAAGTACCTGCGTAATATATCAAAAGGCATTTTTGCTCAACGATGTAAAGATAACAGTGATGGCGGCTCAAAAAGACACAACAGAAATACATTCAAATTCATATCTAACATTTGTTCAGTCGTATTCCTTTTGAATGAATATGAAATGAAACAGCTTTCTTTACAACACAGATTAAAGCAGACATGCCTTCGTACAAGTAAGGCCAATTTTTATTTCTGTTGGAGCATGTTGGGGAAAGAGGAGTTGAGAAATTAACTTTCCTCCACAATAAACACACTGAAGTACCTTGATGATGATTTTCACTTGATCATATGTAAAATATGTATACTTCTTACTGCAGTCAATGCGCAAATAAATGGTGCTGTGAAGTACATTCAGAGTAACATGTGAATCCCTTTGTGAACTCTAAGCTGCTTAACTGCTTAAGGAGAACCAAAAGAACTGCGGATGCTGTAAATCAGGAGCAAAAACAAAGTTGCTGGAAAAGCTCAGCAGGTCTGGCAGCATCTGTGGAGGAGAAAATAGAGTTTACTTTTTGGGTCGGGTGACCCTTCCTCGGAACTGATGGTGGCTGTGAACACGTCAGTTTATCTGCAGAAAATAGGGAGGTGGGTGGGGGAGGGAGTAAGCGATAGGATAGCACCCAAAGAGAGAGAAAGACAGTTGGTCAGACAAAGGAGTTGCTAACGATCAGGCTGGGAGGGTGAATAGTTGTTAATGGGGACTGTTAGTGACTAACAATAGCGGGTGTGTAATGGCACGCTCTGTGACAGCAAGGCCTGGTGTGTGGGGTGGGGCTGGGACATGGGAGAGTTTAGGCCCTAAGATTATTGAACTCAGTATTGAGTCCAGAGGGCTGTTGGGTTCCCAAGCAGAAAATGAGGTGTTGTTCCTCCAGCTTGTGCAAGGCAACAGGTAGTTCAGGGATTTTTTTGCAAGCAGAACGTAGATGTTCTGCCACGCGGTTGCCAACTCAAAGCTTTGTTTCCCTAATGTAGAGCAGACCATATTGTGAGCAGCGAATGCAGTAGACTAGATTCCTGGAAGTGCAGGTGAAGTGTTGCTTCACCTGGAAGGTATGTTCGGGCCCTTGGATACTGCGGAGGGAGGAGATAAATAGGCAGGTGTTGCACCTTCGCGGGTTACAGGGGAAGGTACCGTAGGGATGTAGGGAGGTGCTGGAGGTGAAGCATGGACCAGGGTGTCCCGGAGGGAACGGTCTCTGCAGAAGGCGGACAAAGAAGGGCAGGGGAATGTGTGTCTGGTGGTGGCGGAAATGGCACCTGATGGTCTTCTGGATGTGGATGCTGGTGGGATGGTAGATGAGGATAAGGGGAACCCTATCGCTGTCTGTAGGCAGAAGTATGATATCTTTTTTAGTCCAGCTTTATATACTCTGGAGCCATAGTCTGAACACACTCGGAACCTCCCACTCAAAACTCCATTATTCTCCCTTTTTCTTTGAATTGCAAAGGAGACAGAATGTCTCTCTGCTTGAGTAAATAAAGTTGCAGACAACTCCCCAGCCCCAGAGCCCCCTCCCCCTCCCATCTATGCTTCACGAATGGGCCTATCGCTGTTGCGGCAGGGAAGGGCAGAGGGCAGAAGTGCAGGAGATGGGTTGGACCCGATTGAGAGCCTTGTCAACAACGAGCTGGGGAATTCTTGGGTAATGATTCCCCAGTTGAGCAAGATGCCACCACCAGACACATATTCCCCTCCCCTCCCTTGTCTGCCTTCCGCAGGGACTGTTCCCTCCCGGGCACCTTGGTCCATACCTCCTTCACCCCCAACACCTCCCGACAGCCCTACAGCACCTTCCCCTGTAACCTGAGAAGGTGCAACAACTGCCCATTTACTTCCTCCCTCCCCAGTATCCAAGGGCCCAAATATACCTTCCAGGTGAAGCAACACTTCACCCGCACTTCCAAGAATCTAGTCTACTGCATTCGCTGCTCAATATTGAGTTCAATAAATTTTGGCCTAAACTCCTAAACACATGTCCCAGTCCCCACCCTACACACCAAGCCTTGCTGTGACACAGCCTGCCATTACACACCCGCTATTGTTAGTCACTAACAGTTCCCATTAACAACTATTCACCCTCCCAGCCTGATCGTTAGCAACTCCTTTGTCTGTCCAACTGTCTTTCTCTCTCTTTGGGCTCTATCCTATCGTTTACTCCCTACCCCACCCACCTCCCTATTTTCTGCATATAAACGGATGTTTTTCCAGCCACCATCAGTTCTGAAGAAGGGTCACCGGACCTGAAAAGTTGTTTCTGTTTTCTCCTCCACAGATGCTGCCAGACATGCTGAGCTTTTCCAGCAACTTTGTTTTTGTTCCTGCTTAATTGCTTGTTACTTTGTGTAAAGCTAATTTGTCCCAAGTTGACGAAGTACAATGTTATAATCGAAAATGGATGATTTGTAAATGCGCACTTTTGAATTCTACTCAGATCATTTCTCTTTGCATCAGTAGTTTTAAGATTACCATCAACAAAAATCTTAACACTTCATTACTAATAACAATTAAGTCTATGGGATTCCAAGGGAGGCTGAGAAAGGCTCAATAAGGCACTGTTTCATATAAAGGCAATTTCTAATGTCTCAGTCATTCTCCCATAGGTGACAGGTTTGAATGACTGATTCTACATCAAAGCCGATGCATATCTGAACTCTTCAACACCCACCCACATGCACACCTCCATTACTCCCAACAACTATGAAGTATTCGCCTTTTGTCTTGGTCTACAAGATAGTCATAAATATCTGAGCCCCTTTTATAAAAGCCCTGCAGTGCAAGTTTAAGGTATTGACTTTAAAATGTTAATGAACTCGATCCTTACCATATATTTAACTTTTGTTTTAAAATGTGACGAATGTACATACTTCCCCCAAGTTAAAAACATTCTGTTCCCCCACCCCCAAAGTAAGAAAAAAAGGGAAATGTTCGCTTCGACATCCGTCGCCGTTGAGACATTGCACTAAAAATAGCATTACTGAGATTTTTTAGAAGGCAGATTATTCCTCATTTGTCTTGAAATGCAGGAACAGTAACCTCATCAGGGCCACACCGTAGCTATGCAGGAGATCCCATAAGAAGATTAAAAACTGGTGAATATTTCATGCCCTGATTGACAAATCTTGAGAACCTGTTGTGGGACTGGCGCCCGTGTCCCAATTTAAAATTGATCCTGAAAGCAGTCTGTTTAAAATTCTCGCCGTTCATTGACAGAGGGGAAATGGCCCATTCGTGAAGCATAAATGGGAGGGGGAGGGGGGTCTGGGGCTGGGGAGTTGGCTGCAACTTTATTTACTCAAGCAGAGAGACATTCTGTCTCCTTTGCAATTCAAAGAAAAAGGGAGAATAATGGAGTTTTGAGTGGGAGGTTCCGAGTGTGTTCAGACTATGGCTCCAGGGTATATAAAACTGGACTAAAAAAGATATCATACTTCTGCCTACAGACAGTGACATTTCAACTGATCCTCAGAAGCCGACACGACCACAACAATTACAACTTTTGTAGCAAATTGATTGCAAACAAACTTTACCAGCTGGATCGAAGACAACATTTATTTTCAATATTGTCCGTTTTCCAATTTTTTTTAAACAGGGATATCGTCTCATTTGCATTTCATTTGCACGGTAAAATGTGACCAGATGCCCTGGTTTCTGACATTCATACCGCGCATCCGATGCAATTTAAGAAATCCCAGAAGACAACATCATTTATTTCACGAGAAAATGGAAACAGAAATGGTTGGGGCATGCCGCTGTCATTACTTAAAGTTCAAAAAAAAGTACGTGTGTGCAGAAGCATAAGAAATAAGATATAATTTATGAAGGAACGTCCAGGCTTGTGGAATTTTAGGATCGTTGTGCTATGGAAAGAGCAATCAGTTACTTCTTCAACACATGTTGCAAGAATGTGGATTTGGCGGGTATTAAGACAGCGCAGAAAGAGGCCATTCGGCCCATTATACCTGTGCCGGGACTTTGAAAGAGCCATTCAATTACCCACTGCTTGTCCCAGCCCCTCCCCCAATGCTCTGTCAATTCTTTTTCTCTCAACCATTTCTTTAATGAATCAATTTCCAACTAATCTCGCAGGCAGCAGAAAGAGGGTTACATCAATGCCCAACCACCAGGGCACGAGGAAGGCCATTGCGCTTGGGTCAGGGGTCAGGGGCTCATTATTTCTGTTTGCGCTTGCTCTCAGCCACTATATGTCAGTTTTCGTTTTGCTGCATGAAAAACACATTCTTCTCATTTCCTGAGATAGTAGGAACTGCAGATGCAGGAGAATCTGAGAGAACAAGATGTAGAACTGGATGAACACAACAGGCCAAGCAGCATCATAGGAGCAGGATTTAAATTTTTGTGTTTTGTGGTGAACAATGACATGCTTTTTGAAGGCTAATGATTCAGGCATTGAGCTCAAGGTGCACAATGTAAAACTGCCTTAACTACAACAGTTTAAAAGCACGATATTGGAACATTTCTGAAAAAATGACGTAACAACTAAATAAAACTGCACATTTGATGGAGTATGGCCTTTCGGGGTTGTTTTTTTCTCTAATTCTGTTTGCCTTACATCATCCTTACAAAGGATTGGCTTTGCAAGATGGCTGGACTTTGCCTAGCCTTCGAGCTTGCATTGATCCAATTTTCAACAAAAGGCTTACATTTAAATAGCTTCTTGATAATGACCCAAAACTACAAATGTTCAGGGGTAACTGACTTGTTCAAACTTTATCGGAATGATTCATCAAGATTGTACTCTATAAATTCTTGACACCGTCCCAAAATGCATGAGAAATCAAGTCTATACTGGACTTCTTCTGAAAAAGATATTTTCAATGTTTCCAATGAGGCCTTCAACAGACAAATGATTTAGATGTTACGGCTCCAATAGAAATCCTAGGATTGTGCATTTGGTTTCATTGTGACATGCTCACCTCTGCAACAGAGCAAATGGGAACTGCAGATGCTGGAGAATTCCAAGATAATAAAATGTGAGGCTGGATGAACACAGCAGGCTCCTGAGATGCTGCTTGGCCTGCTGTGTTCATCCAGCCTCACATTTTATTACTCTGCAACAGAGCATGCAAGATTCAAAGTTTGAAGGTAAGAATTCTGACTAATACCCATTGGTGGGCGTCAGTAACAGCAACTTCTGATTGGCTTAATGAAGTGTGGGAGACAATAAATTCTTCGACTGGATTACCGAAACTATTGTCTCATAAAGATGATTCACCACATAACACACACTCACATTGCAGCCTGTCATGTCAGTCAGTCTTTGTACTATCCTGCAAGAGAGGAGTGAAGATACAAAAAAGTATAATGAGCTGAGGAAATCTTTATAAACTCGATTAAAATATCAATGTCATCACTATCAGAGACATCTCATTCTCACCTAATAACATAATGTAAATTGATAAAAAGAACCCCACACGTGTAAGATGCTCAGATCGAGGCTGAGATTGGAAAAAGGGAAGGGATCACAGGGAAGCATGACAACAGAAGTAATTTAAAATGTATTGGTTGGGAGTGAATGGGAAGAAGCATTTTTTTAAAACATTAAAAGGCCACTGCCAACATCCCACAATTCCCATTTTAAACCAGGGTTAATTTGGTTGAGGTTGCTGGGGAAGGGAAGGGTGCAGCAAAATCATTCTCAGGAGGTGTAGTGGAAGGGAATTTTTCAAAATGGAGAACTGTGACCAGTGGTGTTCCACAGGGATCTGTGTTGGGACCATTGTTACTTGTGATATACATAAATGATTTGGAGAAAGGTATAGATGGTCTGATTAGCGAGTTTGCAGATGATACTAAGATTGGCGGAGTAGCAGATAGTGAAGGCGATGTCGGAGAATACTGCAGAATGTAGATAGATTAGTTGGGCAGAGAAATGGCAGATGGAGTTCAATCCAGGCAAATGCAAGGTAATGCGTTTTGGAAGATCCAATTCAAAAATGAACTATATGGTAAATGGAAAAACCCTGGGGAAAATTGATGCACCGAGAGAACTGGGTGTTCAGGTCCATTGTACCCTGAAGGTGGCAACGCAGGCCGATAGAATGGCCAAGAAGGCGTATGGCATGCTTTCATTCATCGGATGGGTTATTGAGTACAAGAGTTGGCAGGTCATGTTACAGTTGTATAGGACTTTGGTTCAACCACATTTGGAGTACTGTGTACAGTTCTGGTCACCACATTTCCAAAAGTATGTTTTGGAGAGGGTGCAGAAGAGGTTCACCAGGATGTTGCCTGATATGGAGGGTGCTAGCTATGAAGAGAGGCTGAGTAGATTATGATTATTTACATTAGAGAGAGAGGTTGAGGGGGGACCTGATTGAGGTCTACAAAATCATGAGAGGTATCGGTAGGGTGGATAGCAAGAAACTTTTTTCCCCAGAGTGGGGGAGTCAATTACTAGGGGTCATGATTTCAAGGTGAGAAGGGAGATATGCGTGGAAAGTTCTTTACGCAGAGGGCGATGGGTGCCTGGAACGCATTGCCAGCAGAGGTGGTAGAGGTGGGCACAGTCGCATCATTTAAGATGTTTCTAGACAGAAACATGAATGGACAGGGAGCAGAGGAATACTGGTCCTTGCAAAATAGGCGACAGATTTAGATCGAGGATCTGGGTCAGCACAGGTTTGGAGGGCCAAAGGACCTGTTCCTGTGCTGTAATCTTCTCTGTTCTTTGTTCTCCTTTGAGGTAAACTGGGGACAAGCAACATTAAAAGGATAGGGTAAAGTGAACAGCTTCCATTCTCTGGAAGCTGGCCCACGAATCCACTGTGAGTAGATGGGTCAGTAGTAAAAATTTTATCTGAGGCTTTTATCTCCACATAAGCAGGACTTTGTTTCTTGCCTGATGGAGGGCAGTTTCCAGGCTTAGGTAGCCCTGCAGGTGAAAGGAGCAGGGCAGGGCTGGATTCATCAGGATATGGAGCTGTGGGTCAAGTGGACGAGAACAGCTAACCACGTATCACACGCAGCAATTTGATCTCAAAACCTTCCCCACCATTCAAACTGGTGATTAAGAGGCATTTCTTTTTCTCAAATGGTCAGCAGCTTTTGAAAATCTCTCCCACAATGGAGACTGGGTCATTGTGTAGATGTAACACTGATTTTAACAGAATTCTATTCAATAACAAAGTCAAGGGTTAAGGTGAACAAGGAAGGAATGCGGGGCTAAAGTCACAATCAGATCAGCTGCAAATTTATTTGATGTGGAGCTGGTTTGACGGGCCAAATAGTGTATACCTACTTGTTTTTTGTATGCTATTTCGACTTTGATCAGCCAGGACTAGTGTCTTTTTGACAGGAGCCTACATTGCAAAGGTATTTCATTGAGAGTGAAGTACTTTAGGACATGCAAGAAAAGCAAAAGTTTATTGTTTAAATGCATAGCCCTACTTTCCTAATGGTTATATTTGAAACCTGTTAATAAAGAAAAGCTGTATTCTGGAACATAGAAAGAGGAACCAGGGAGTTAATGGTCAGCACCACAAATGGAATAGAAACCACATTCCGCAGTTCAACATAGTTTATAGATCTGTGAGGTAAATATCATTACGACAATTAGGATATAAATGTCAATATTTTAGTGGTAGCTATATTAATATAGGTATGACAGCCCAAATTAAGTATCACTTTCCTTCAAGCCATCGCCTCATCAATTACAAAATAAATCAGCACTTCCCATGGAACTCACCTTCACAAATAACATAAACTTTTCCTTAGGCAGGTCTTGCCACTCTCTGATGTCAAAGACCCAAATACAAGTAAGTGCTCACAGTTAAAATCAGCACCTTCATCTCTTCTTGTCAGTTGTTTCTTTGGGAATAGCCAGGAATGATACTGAACTGTTTTACAATTTATTTCTGTTTTTGCAAGGAGGCGGTGGTCTCGTGGTAATGTCTCTCAATAGTCAGCCAGCAACTCCAGCTATTTCCACAGTACCTGGTGCAATTCAATCCAATTATTCAAATATGGAACTGAAAGCTGGAGTCAGCAATGAAATTTCTCAAATGAAACAATCATCAGTTATGGTAAATCCATCTTGTTCTTTAAGGTCCTTTAGGAAAGGGAATTGATCATCCTTCATCAGTCTGGCTTATATATGACCCACAGCAATGCGGTTGATTTGTACCTGCCCTCTGGACAATTAGGAATGGGCAGTAAATGCTGTCCTAGTCAGTGATGCCCACATCCTATGAATGAATAAAAAACACTGAAGCAGTGTCAGCCTAAATCCAATGAAGACTGAAGCAATGTGAGCTCAAATCCTGTGAATATTGAAGTAGTTTGAGTCTAAATTCAGTCTGAACTATTGCAAAGTTGGGGAGAGTATTTGTGCATTGGGAGGGAGAAAATTAGAATTTGATATTTGTAAAATGCTAGGAGGGAAAGCATTGTGTGGTATCTTTAAAAGATCGTGTTTTTTCGATACTTAGGGATTTTTAAAAAATGCCTGTGAGCAATTTGTTTACAAGTACGAAGAGCATCCAAATTGAAACATTTGTATCAAAAGGCCATATAGTAACCAAGACAAGCAGTAGTTTCTACCTAGACAACAAGTTTTGAATTTAGCCAATCAATTTGAACCAGACACTTAGATGCCAAAAACCAACTAAATTTAAATCTGAGATAATGGGAACTGCAGATGCTGGAGATTCCAAGATAATAAAATGTGAGGCTGGATGAACACAGCAGGCCAAGCAGCATCTCAGGAGCACAAAAGCTGACGTTTCGGGCCTAGACCCTTCATCAGAGAGGGGGATGGGGGGAGGTGGTATACTGCATCCACTGTACCCGGTGCGGCTTCCTCTACATTGGGGAAACCAAGCGGAGGCTTGGGGACCGCTTTGCAGAACACCTCCGCTCAGTTCGTAACAAACAACTGCACCTCCCAGTCGCAAACCATTTCCACTCCCCCTCCCATTCTCTTGATGACATGTCCATCATGGGCCTCCTGCACTGCCACAATGATGCCACCCGAAGGTTGCAGGAACAGCAACTCATATTCCGCCTGGGAACCCTGCAGCCATATGGTATCAATGTGGACTTCACCAGTTTCAAAATCTCCCCTTCCCCCACTGCATCCCTAAACCAGCCCAGTTCATCCCCTCCCCCCACTGCACCACACAACCAGCCCAGCTCTTCCCCCCCACCCACTGCATCCCAAAACCAGTCCAACCTGTCTCTGCCTCCCTAACCGGTTCTTCCTCTCACCCATCCCTTCCTCCCACCCCAAGCCGCACCCCCAGCTACCTACTAACCTCATCCCACCTCCTTGACCTGTCCGTCTTCCCTGGACTGACCTATCCTCTCCCTACCTCCCCACCTACACCCTCTCCACCTATCTTCTTTACTCTCCATCTTCGGTCCGCCTCCCCCTCTCTCCCTATTTATTCCAGTTCCCTCCCCCCATCCCCCTCTCTGATGAAGGGTCTAGGCCCGAAACGTCAGCTTTTGTGCTCCTGAGATGCTGCTTGGCCTGCTGTGTTCATCCAGCCTCACATTTTATTAAATTTAAATCTGATGGTTTTGACAATATAGGACCAATCCTATTGTAAGCAACTGATATATCATCAAGGGTATAAAAGAAGAAGGCATTTGGACAAGGACAGGAGAACTAACTGCCATCTACCAGAGTTAACTGCTCTGAGCTCTCAAGAGAGTCGCTAACTCTCACAGTCTTCTCAAGGCCTTAGAGAAAGCGCCAACTAAATAATTTCAAGACACTAAATTCTATTTTATTTACTATAAGTTGGACTTGTATTTATTTGAACAGCAGGCCATTAGAATCTTGTTTTATTCAGGAATAGTTAGTAGTTAGAAGAGATTTACTCAGTTTGCTAATAGTTTAGTTAATTTGTCCATTGTTAGAGTTAAATAAATAAATTGTTACTTGTTGATTTTAAAGTGAGTGTCAGGGAATCATTTTGTTTGACCACTAGAAGAGGCCGAAAGGCAGGTTTCACCACTTTTCACACTCCTTTTACAGATTAGAGGGCAAAGTGCTCCTTTTTGGGTATTTTGGCTTTAGTTCACAGAAGGGGGATTGAACCTAATTCCAGTGTGAAGCTGAAACAGTATGAGATTTACCCTTTAATGCACCCTGATCTGTATACAATTTGGACAAATTCATACATACACATCACTCAAAGCTTCAAGTCAGAAAGTAGTTTGCTTGCAAAATCTTGGAAATCGGGGCTTCTTTTCTGCTGTTCCACAAGTAATCATTGGTACTGTAAAATAAATCCCTCCAAAAATTGTAGATCTGTGCTAGGTCTTGCTAAAAATACAACCACACTGATAGTAACCCCAGTAACATTGTAAACATTTTTTCCCTGTTTAATTCATTTGCGTTCTTCACTTCAACCAGAAAGTTGATGCTTATGGTCCTGCTGACTGTGTGAGGTGCACACGATGTACAAATATTTTCAATAAGCTAGGTACTTTAAACTTAACACCAGGATTCACCTAGGCCAACTTATCACGCAAAATGTGTTAGTATAGTGTCAGTCAACAGTTATTAAGAGTTTAAAATTCCTTAAAAGCCCAAAAGCAAGTAAGTAATCTGGTTGAAATGTAGAGTTAAACTATAGTTGCCCCGCGGTTGGATTAAGGAAACATTTGAAATAGGGGTATGCTGGTAAGAATGGCAATCCATCAGTATTGCAAATAAATTGGGAATTTTCTTCTTCCCATTTTAAAACACTACTGCCAACATGGAGATGCATACTGTGTGCTCAGCAAAGTCACAAAAGTCACAAATATAATGTATTTCACACTCTCAAAGCTTTCCAAAACTTTTTACAGCCATCATAGTCCTTTTGAAGTGTGGTCATTGTTATAACATCGGGAAAGCAGAAGTCATTACCATCTCCAGCAAAATATAGTTCAATCACTTATTGCCATTCAATAACATAAACACTGTTAAACACCTCATCAACCACATCATGGTGGCAACAATTAACTACACACAGAACTGGACCAACCAGATAAATATTACAGCCACATAAGCAAGTTAGTGGCTGAGGATGTAGACGATACAGAAGCTGTAAGTGAACAGTGAGGGTGATAGTGATGGACCTCAAGAAGGTATAGCTGGGCTGGTGGAATGGGCAGTTACAGAGCAGATGAACTTTATGCAAAGAATCTGCTCCCTGAGAATGTGATTGAGGTATATTACGATCGTGGCTTTCAAAAGGTAAGTTAATAAGCACATGAAGGGGAAGCAGTAGAAGGTTGGCACTCGCTAAGTTTTTGTGTGCTTTTTAAGCACTTCAAACTTTCAAATCTTTCACCTCAGATGTACAGATGGGGGAAAAAGGAAATCTTTGCCTCAGTGTGGAAAAGAGCCTGTTGGGTGGCAATACACTTCCCATCGGCAAGATAAGTCACTTGATCACCCACACTTTTAAAGCCAGCAGACAGATTCAGGGCAGCTTTCTCACCCTGTCACATCCTCGGCCAGGGCCAATTAGAGACTCATAGCTTTTATGCCCTTAAGTCCATTGAGCAAGGTCTACTTCTCAGGGGATCCAAGGTGAGAAGGTAATTGATGTTTAGCTTCTTATGGTCTGGTGGGGGCAAAGGCAAGGTCAGAGAGTTGGCTTTCAGAGGCTAGACCCTGTCTATCACCCTATTCCTTCCATTACCCCCAGATTGGGTATAATTAAGCCACCCTGCCTAACTGAGTAAGTGCCCTAGTTTCCCAGTTGAGAAAATAGCCATTTTTTCAACTGCTGGAGAGGCAGGTCATCAAGCAGGTGACATATTGACTCTCTTAAGTGGCCATTAATTGACCTCTAATTTAACCTTAACCAAAACCAGCCCAGCCTGTCTCTGCCTCCCTAACCTGTTCTTCCTCTCACCCATCCCTTCCTCCCATCTCAAGCCGCACCTCCATTTCCTACCTACTAACGTCATCCCGCCTCCTTGACCTGTCCATCTTCCCTGGACTGACCTATCCCCTCCCCACCTCCCCACCTATACTCTCCTCTCCACCTATCTTCTTTTCTCTCCATCTTTGGTCCGTCTCCCCCCCTCTCCCTATTTATTCCAGTTCCCTCTCCCCATCCCCCTCTCTGATGAAGGGTCTAGGCCCGAAACATCAGCTTTTGTGCTCCTGAGATGCTGCTTGGCCTGCTGTGTTCATCCAGCTCCACACTTCGTTAGCAGTGCATGTATATATTCTTTTTGCTTGTAAAGGCCAGGATGCTTTATATGAATATATATAGCTTCCTGTACATACAAGTAGACCATTATGCAAGCCTGAATGACAATCTCTAAATTGTTTGTCAGCGTCATTCTTCACATATTCTGAATTATGTAGCAAATGTTATCCAATTGCGAATTCGCATGACTATAGGACACTGTGTCATATGTTTTGGAAACATAGGCTGCTTGGGTGCTATCAGTGCCTTCCTTGTTGTGAACAGCTAAAGGAATATGCTGCTTGATATGATCCATTTGTCTTTTTCTGTATGTTTCAACACAACAAAGTCGGTGCCAGCCAATGTCTTGAGCATTCAGAGTCAACGCACCTCGTTTAAAATTTAAGCCAAGTCTGGCAGCTAGTCATCGTTAACTGATGCATTTTCCTTGGCATTACCTGTATCAATCTTCAGCCAGAGAGTGGTGGGCTTGTGGAATTCATTACCACAGAGTGCAGTGGAGGCCGGGACGTTGGATGCCTTCAAGGCAGAGATCGACAAATTCTTGATCTCAGAAGGAATCAAGGGCTATGGGGAGAGTGCAGGGAAGTGGTGTTGAAATGCCCATCAGCCATGATTTGAATGGCGGAGTGGACTTGATGGGCCGAATGGCCTTACTTCCTCTCCTATGTCTTATGGTTTAATAAAACCCTCTTGCCAGTTAGTATGTTTGCTTCATACAGGATAATTGTTATTTTTCACTTTGGTATTTCCTTTGAATTGACCTGATATGTGCAAGTTGAAAGATTTCAACAGAATGTATCATTGTTCAGCAATGCTCAAGTTATGTAGTACCAGATGACTTAAAACAAAACTTTCCTGGACGGTCTGGGTATGAAGAGAAGTGTGTGATTTATAAATGATAATTTTTTTTAAGAGTTTGGATTTTAATCCAGTGGCCTAAGGATACTGATGTATTTTTGAGGATTTTTAAAATTAACTAGATTAGTCTTCCTAGAACCATAATTTTAAACTAATACATGCCTCCTGGAGTGATAATGGAAGTTTATTTATATCATGGAGATTTATGGTAGCGGGAACATCAGCTTGCTTTAGATTTAGAATAATCAAGAATTGCTTTTATCTGAAAAAATCCCCAGATACTGGAAAGCTTCACAGAGCTTGACTGAAGTCATGTTCTCATTTAGTTTCTCTTAGAATAAAGGGATATTGTTCAGTGCTGATAAGGACGCATTTAGATAAAATTCTGCAGGTTGCAGAAAGACTGAGAGGATTTCGGCTGTCAGTTGTGTGACTGATAAAGAGAAAGGACTGCACAGCCAACTGGGCTGGAACTTGGAAGAAGCAGCTAAATCAAACCCATAGATGAGATATGAAGGGTATTTCTCTGGGTTTTTGAACATTTGTAAAAGATGGTGTTGGACAGTAAATGGGATTCTCTTTTGCTGTGCGATTTGAAGTCATTCTATTTGTGCTATATGTATGCAGCTTGAACTGTTTTAATTTACTTTTGTTTCTTTTCTGTAATGAACATCTGTTTTATTGTTAAAACCAAATCTACAGTCATGTGTGCATATGTTTCATTGAAATATCACCATGTTAATTTCTTTTTAATTGGTCTATTTAATCAAATTCTATTCTGAGATCTAATTTGTCATGGGTTCAGATCATAATGCATTATTAACCTGAGTTGGAAATTAGAGTCATAGAGTCACATAGCACAGAAACAGACCCTTCGGTCTAACTTGTCTACACCATTGAGACATCCCAATTTGATCTAGTCCCACTAGCCAGCATTTGGCCCAAATCCCTCTGAACCTTTCCTATTCAATGCCCATCCTGATGCTTTTAAAATGTTGTAATTGTACCTGCCTCTATCACTTCCTCTGGCAACTCATTCCATACATGCACCACCCTCTGCAAGAAAAAGTTGTCCTTTAGGTCCCTTTTAAATCTTTCCCATCCCACGCTAAACCTATACACCCTAGCTTTGTACTTCCCTACCCTAGAAAAAAAGACCTTGGCTATTCACCCTATCCTTGCCCACTTGATTTTATAAACCATAATAAGGTTCACCGCGTCAGCCTCCAAAACTCCAGGGAAAAATGTCCCAACCTATTCAACTTCTCCTTATAACGCAAGCCCTCCAGTCCCAGAAACATCCTTGTAAATATTTTCAGAACCAACTTCAGTTTAACAACATCCTTCCCATAAAAGGGCGACCAGAATTGTATGCAGTTCTCTAAAAGTGGCCTCGCTAATGTTCGACATAGCAGCAACATGACATCCCTACTCCTATTGTCGATACCCTGATGTAAACAAGCATCCCAAATGCCTTCTTCACCACCCTATCTAACTGTGACCCAATTTTCAAGGAACTGTGGACTTGCACCTATTTCATTGGCAACATTCCCTGGGGCCCTACCATTAACTGGGCGTGCCTTGGTTTGCCTTTCCAAAATGCAATACCTCACATTTACCTAAATTAAACCAAATCTGCCAATCCTTAGCCCATTTGCACATCAGATTAAGGTCCTGATGTACGCTGAGATAATATTCTTCACTGTCCACTACACTACCTCTTCTGGTGTCATCTGCCAATTTACTAACCATGCCTCTTTTATTAATATCCAGGTCATTTATATAAATGCTGAAAAGCAGTGGATTCAGCACCAATCCTTGTGGCACACTGTTGGTCACAGGCCTCTAGTCTGAAAACCAACCCTCTACCACCACCCTCTATCTCCTACCTTCAAGCCAATTTTTATCCAATTGGCTAGCTTCCTTTGGATCCCATGTGATCTAACCTTACTAACCAGTCTACCATGCGGAACCTTGTTAGAGGTTTTGCTGAAGTCCATATGGACAATGTCTGCCCCTCTGCCTTCATTAATTTCTTTGTCACCTCTTAAAAGCTCAATCAGGTTAGTGAGATATGATTTCCCTTGCGCAAAGCCGTATTGACTATTCATAATCAGTCCTCCCCTTTCCAAATGCATATAAATCCAGTCCCTCTGAATCCCCTCCAACAACTTTCCCACATCAGGCTCACCAGTATATAGTTCCTTGGCATTTCTGTATATCATTTCTTAAATAATGGCACCACTTTAGCCAATCTCCAGTCTTCCAGCACCTTGCCCATGGCTGCTGATGATAGAAGTATCTCAATGAGACCCAGCAATCTCTTCCCTAGCTTCCCAAAAACTTCTGGGAAACACCTGATCAGGTCCTGGGGGTTTATCTACCTTTATGGGATTTAAGACCTCCAGCACCTCCTCTTCTGTAATACAAACTCTTTGCAATGCATCACTATTTATTTCCAAAAGATCCCTAGCTTCCATGTGCTTCTCCACATTAAATACTGATGCGAGATTTTTTTAGAATCTCAACCACCTCCAGTGGTCCCACATCTAGACAGTTGTGTTAATCTTTAAGGGTCCCTATTCTCTCCCTAGTTATTCTTTTGTTTCTAATGTACTTGTAAATCTCTTTGGATTCTCCTTAATTCTATTTGCCAAAGCTATCTCATCCCCTTTTTTGCCCGCTTGAGTTCCCTCTTAAATATACTCCTACCGCCCTTAAACTCCTCTAGGGATTCACTTGATCATAGCTGTCTCTACCTGACAAAAGCCTCTTCCTTTTTCTTGACCAGAGCCTCAAATTCTCTTGTCATCCAGCATTTCCTACACCTATCAGCCTCACCCTTCTCAGTAACAGGAACATAACATACCTGAACTCTCATAACTACATTGTTAGAGGCCTCTAAATTCCATACATCTCCTACCTTCCCCAAGCAACTTTTGAAAGTTCCTGTCTAATATCACCAAAATTGACCTTGCTCCAATTTAAAGATTTAACCTTTTCATCAGTTCTCTCCTTTTCCATAACTGTTTTAAAACTAATAGAATTATGATCATTTGCCTCAAAGTGCTCCTCCACTGATACGTCTGTCACTTGCCCTGCCTTATTTCCCAAAAGAAGTCAAGTATTGCTCCTTCTCTAATAGGGGCCCATTATAGCGCTGTTATTCTTAAAGATACCTGAGATCTCCTCACATATTTGCTTTTCCATTTCCCACTGACTGCTGGGGGATTACAATTCCAACAAGGTGATCATCCCTTTCTTATTTCTTAGTTCAACCCATATAATTTCACTGGATCATCTCCTGGGAATATTTTCTCTAAGTACAGCTGTAATGTTATCCCTAACCAAAAACACCACACCTCCTCCACTCTTGCCTTCCTTTCTATCCTTCCTATAGCATGTATGCCCTGGAACATTAAGCTGCCAGTCTTGTCCATCCCTGAGCCATATTTCTGTAGTAGCTATTGTATCCCTGCCCCATGTTCCATTTCATATCCGGAGTTCATCTGTCAGGCCTCTTGCAAATTCTTTGCCTCCCAAATTGCTTCACGTTTTTGTGATTGAATGCTTCTTGATTTCAGTCTTAACCAACCCTTAAGATACCTTTTGTTCTGGAATTTCCATAAAGGAAAACTGTTTCTCTGCATCTATGCTATTGAATTGCTTTACCACCTTTAAAACCTTCAATTGGGGCAGCTGGTAACTTTCAAAACCCAAGATAATATGAGGCATGTTGATGGAATCCATCTTTGCAAGATGACCATTATCAAATAATAACAATAAATGTGAGCTATCATTCTGGTTAAATTTAAACCACATCTCTTTGGTCAATGTTTCACAGTTTGACTTTCTCTCTGCCTTCCCAAGCAGCGCAACATGGCTCCAACAAGGTAAGGCAGCAGCAGTTGGTGGTGAGAGTGAGCTAGTGATGGCAGGGAAAGTGGGCCTTCCACATGGTGGTGGTGATGATAGCCTCCAGGGTTTCCTAGGTTTCGGAGTGGCGCCCGCACTATTGTGGAGATGAGACTTGGAACTCTGAAATCTGGACTTTTCTTTTCAGAAAAATTTTCTGAAGAACGGCCCTGACCTGAAACATCAGCTTTCATGCTCCTCTGATGCTGCCTGGCCTGCTGTGTTCCTCCAGCTCCACACTGTGTTATGCCTAACCTTTAAGCCTATTGAGGCCATTAAGCGGTCAATTTATGGACACCTAAGGACTTCATTCTGCCTCTGCCACTGTTTTCCCTGCAGCAGGGGAACACAGCAGTGTTATGGTACAAATTGTTATCATATGGCAAGGGGTGTGACTTCTTCACAGGTCCACCTGGACACATCTGTGGCACCCCTGTCCCCACTCAAGATCATGACCTTACACCTTTCATAGAAATGTGGAAAATGGGAGTGAGAGTGGGCCAACTGACGATTTAAATTTGCTCTGCCATTCACTATGATTCAACCCATAACCTTTTTCTGCTTTTCTCCCATATTCTTTGATCCCAAGTGCGATATCCAACTTCTTGAAATCATACAATATTTTGGCATCAATTACTTTCTGTGGTACTGAATTCCATAGGCTCACCACTCTCTGAGTGAAGAGATTTAACTGCAGGGACTGAGTTATAAGGAGAGGCTGTGTAGGCTCACACATTTTTTGCTGGAGGGTGAGGAGTGACCTTGCAGAGGTTCATAAAATCATGAGGGGCACAAATAAGGTGAACAAAAAGAGAATTGAGGGGTAACTTGTTCACATAGAGGGTGTTACACTCATGGAATGAGCTGCCAGAGGAAGTGTTGGAGACTGGTATTATAAAAATTTTAAAAGACGTTTGGACATGTACGCGAATGGGTATATGTGGCAAGAACCTACGAATATGAATAGATCAGTTTACGATATCTGGTCAGCATGAAGAAGTTGGATCTGTTTTCATATTGCATGACTCTATGACTAAATAATTCACCCCATATCCTCAGATTGTGACAACTGGTTCTCAATGCTTTTCTCTGGCCTCTCAGACCCAGCTTCCCAATCCGCCTTCCACGACCTCGTAGGTGCCAGCCAGAAGCCAATAAGCTGGAGAGGAGGAGGTGGCATGGTGGTCAAGTCACTGCTGATCTACACACCCAACCTGGTGGTCTGGAAACATAAGGGTTCAAATCCCACCATGGCAGATGGTGAAATTTGAACTAAAAAAAGCCTGGAATTCAAAAGTTAACCTAGTAGTGACCATGTAAATAGTGACAGTTGTAAAAACTCACCAGGTTCAATAATCCCTTAAGGAAGGAAGTCTGCAGTCCTTATTTGTTTATTATATTTTGGGACATGGATGTCGCTGGCTGGCCAGCATTTCTTCCCCATCCCTAGTTGCCCTTGAGAAGGTGGTGGTGAGTTGCTGTCTTGAACCGCTGCAGTCCTCCTGCTATGGGTTGACCGACAATGCTCTTAGGGAGGGAACAGCAATATATCTCCAAGTCAAGGTAGCGAGTGGCTTGGAAGAGAGCTTGCAGGTGGTGGTGTTCTGTGAATCTTCTGCCCTTCCCCTTCTGGATGGGAGTGGTTGGATGTTTGAAAGTACTATCTAGCAATCTTTGGCAAATTTCTACAGTGCACCTTGAAGGTAGCACACACTCTTGCTACTGAGCAGTGGGGAAGGGAGAGGTGTCTGTGGCTGTGGTGTCAATCAAGTGGGCTGTTTGCCCTGGGTGGTATTACCCTCTTGAGTGTTGTTGGAGCTGCAGCCATCCAGGCAAGTTCTTATGTGTGTGTCCAGATCCACAGTAATGTGTTCAACATTGAACTGCCCTCTAAAATGGCTTAAAGACCAAACCAGTTGAAGGGTATCCAGGGTTTTGCAATAAATACTAGCATTGACAAAAGAACCCCTTTACTGGACAGAACAAAATTCCCAAACTAACCTTTAAATCCAGGACCTAATAGTGTTCTTCCTCAGGGATTGTCTGTAGTCTCGGAGTGCCGATTTGGTAAGGCTACCAGTTTAGTTTTCAATAGTCTGTTGGGGAATTCAGAACAGTGGGAATGGATGTTCGAGCAGTTGCATGCTCCTCCTGTAGAATGTGGGAGGTAAGGGTCACCATGAGTGTCTTCACTGACTTCATCTGCGGGAAGAGCACCCAACTTCAGCTCCTCGGAAACCGCATTAGGGAAATGAAGCTGGAGCTGGATGAACTTCGGATCATTCGGGATGCTGAGAGGATAATTGAAAGGAGTTACAGGGAGGTAGTCACACCTCAGGTCCAGGAAAAAGGTAGATGGGTTGCAGTCATGGGATGGAAAGGGAACAGGCAGACAGTGCAGGGATCCTCTGTGGCCTTTCCCCTTAATAACATGTATACCATTTTGGATACTGTTGGGGGGGATGACTTACCAAGGGTAAGCCATGGGGTACAGGTCTCTGTCACAGAGTCTGTCCCTGTTGCTCAGAAGGGAAGTGGGCAGAGGAGGAGAGCATTAGTCGTTGGGGACTCCATAGTTAGGGGGACAGGTAGGAGATTCTGTGGGAATGAGAGAGACTTGCAGTTGGTGTGTTGCCTCCCAGGTGCCAGGGTGCGTGATGTCCCTGATCGTGTTTTCGGGATCCTTAACGGGCAGGGGGCGTAGCCCGAAGTTGTGGTCCACATAGGCACCAACGACATAGGTAGGAAAAGGGATGGGGATGTAAGGCAGAAATTCAAGGAGCTAGGGTGGAAACTTAAAGCTAGAACAAACAGAGTTGTTATCTCTGGTTTGTCACCCGTGCCACATGCTAGCAAGGCAAGGAATAGGGAGAGAAAGCAGTTGAACACGTGGCTACAGGGATGGTGCAGGAGAGAGGGATTCAGCTACCTGGATAATTGGGGCTCATTCTGGGGTAGGTGGGACGTCTACAAATGTGATGCTCGACACCTGAACCAGAGGGGTACCAATATCTTCGGGGGGAAATTTGCTAATGCTCTCAGCAAGGGGATGGGAACCTGGATTGTAGCTTCAGTGTACAGGAGGTTGAGAGTAGTTAGGTCATGAATAAGCTTTCAAGATCGCAGGTGTGTACCAGCAGGCAGGAAGGTGGTTTGAAGTATGTCTACTTCAATGCCAGGAGCATCCGGAATAAGGTGGTGAACTTGCAGCATGGGTTGGTACTTGGGATTTCGATGTTGTGGCCATTTCAGAGACATGGATAGAGCACGGACAGGAATGGTTGTTGCAGGCTCCAAGGTTTAGATGTTTCAGTAAGATCAGGGAAGGTAGTAAAAGAGGGGGAGGTGTTGAACTGTTAGTCAAGGACAGCATTACAGTGGCAGAAAGGACGTTCGATGAGGACTCGTCTACTGAGGTAGTATGGGCTGAGGATAGAAACAAGAAAGGAGAGGTCATCCTACTGGGAGTTAGGCCTCCGAAAAGTTCCAGAGCTGTAGAGGAAAGGATTGCAATGATGATTCTGGATAGGAGCGAAAGTAACAGGGTAGTTGTTACGGGGTACTTTAACTTTCCAAAAATTGACTGGAAAAGCTATAGTTCGAGTACTTTAGATGGGCCAGTTTTTGTCCAATATGTGCAGGAGGGTTTCCTGACATGGTATGTAGATAGGCCAACAAGAAGCGAGGCCACATTGGATTTGGTACTGGGTAGTGAACCAGGCCAGGTGTTAGATTTGGAGGTAGGTGAGCACTTTGGTGATAGCGACCACAATTTGGTTACGTTTACTTTAGTGATGGGAAAGGATATGTGTGTACCACAGGGCAAGAGCTATAGCTGGGGGAAAGGCAATGATGAGGCAATTAGGCAAGATTTAGGATGCACAGGATGGGGAAGAAAACTGCAGTTGGCTGGGCACAATTGAAATGTGGAGCTTGTTCAAGGAACAGCTACTGTACTCTGATGAAGGGTCTAGGCCCGAAACGTCAGCTTTTGTGCTCCTGAGATGCTGCTGGGCCTGCTGTGTTCATCCAGCCTCACATTTTGTTGTCTTGAATTCTCCAGCATCTGCAGTTCCCATTATCTCAGCTACTGTGTGTCCTTGATAAGAATGTACCTGTCAGGCAGGGAGGAAGAGGTCGAGCGAGGGAACCATGGTTTACTAAAGAAGTTGAATCTCTTGTCAAGAGGAAAATGGAGGCTTATGTAAAGATGAGATGTGAAGGCTCAATTCGGGCGCTTGAGAGTTACAAGTTAGCCAGGAAGGATATAAAGAGAGAGTTAAGAAGAGCCAGGAGGGGACATGAGAAGTCTTTGGCAGGTAGGATCAAGGAAAACCTTAAAGCTTTCTATAGGTACGTCAGGAATAAAAGAACGACTAGAGTAAGATTAGGGCCAGTCAAGAACAGTAGTGGGAAGTTGTGCGTGGAGTCCAAAGAGATAGGAGAGGTGCTCAATGAATATTTTTCATCAGTATTCACACAGGAAAAAGACAATGTTGTCGAGGAGAATACTGAGATACAGGCTATTAGACTAGACGGGATTAAGGTTCACAAGGAGGAGGTGTTAGCAATTCTGGAAAATCTGAAAATAGATAGGTCATCTGGGCCGGATGGGATTTATCCTAGGACTCTCTGGGAAGCTAGGGAGGAGATTGCAGAGCCTTTGGCTTTGATCTTTATGTCGTCATTGTCTACAGGAATAGCGCCAGAAGGCTGGAGGATAGCAAATGTTGTCCCCTTGCTCAAGAAAGGGAGTACAGACAACCCTGGTAATTATAAATGTGAGCCTTACTTCAGTTGTGGGTAAAGTGTTGGAGAGGATTATAAAAGATAGGGCTCATAATCATCGAGAAAGGAATAATTTGATGAGGGATAGTTAACATGGTTTTGTGATGGGTAAGTTGTGCCTCACAAACCTTATTGAGTTCTTTGAGAAGATGACCAAACAGGTGGATGAGGGTAAAGCGGCTAATGTGGTATATATGGATTTCAGTAAAGCATTTGATAAGGTTCCCCACGATAGGCTGTTGCAGAAAATACAGAGGCATGGCATTGAGGGCGATTTAGCGGTTTGGATCAAAAATTGGCTAGCTGTATGAAGGCACAGGGTGGTGGTTGATGGGAAATGTTCATCCTGGAGTTCAGTTACTAGTGGTGTACCGCAAGGATCTGTTTTGGGGCCACTGCAGTTTGTCAATTTTATAATGACCTGTCTGAGGGCGCAGAAGGATGGGTTAGTAAATTTGTAGACGACACTGAAGTCAGTTGAGTTGTAGATAGTGTGGAAGGATGTTGCAGGTTACAGAGGGACATAGATAAGCTGCAGAGCTGGGCTGAAAGGTGGCATATGGAGCTTAATGAGGAAAGGTGTGAGGTGATTCACTTTGGAAGGAGTAACAGGAATACAGAGTACTGGGCTAATGGTAAGATTCTTGGAAGTGTGGACGAACAGAGGGATCTCGGCGTCCATGTGCATAGATCCCTGAAAGTTTCCACCCAGGTTGATAGGGTTGTTAAGAAGGCATACGGTGTGTTAGGTTTTATTGGTAGAGGGACTGAGTTTCGGAGCCATGAGGTCATGTTGCAGCTGTATAAAACTCTGATGCAGCCACACGTGGAGTATTGCATACATTTGTCGTCGCCACATTATAGGAAGGATGTGGAAGCATGGGAAAGGATGCAGAGGAGATTTACCAGGAAGTTGCCTCGTATGGAGGGAAGGTCTGAGGAGGAAAGGCAGAGGGACTTGAGACTGTTTTCATTAAAGAGAAGGTTAGGAGGCAACTTAGTAGAGACATACAAGATGATCAGAGGATTAGATAGGGTGGACAGGGAGAGCCTTTTTCCTCAGATGATGATGGCTAGCAGTAGGGGACGTAGCTTTAAATTGAGGGGTGATAGATATAGGACAGGTGTCAGAGGTAGGTTCATTACTCAGAGAGTAGTAAGGGTGTGGAATACCCTGCCTGTAACAGTAGTAGACCCACCAAGTTAAAGGGCATTTAAATGGCCATTGGGTAAACACATGGATGATAATGGAATAGTGTAGGTTAGATGGGCTTCAGGTTGGTTTCACAGGTCGACGCCACATCGAGGGTCGAAGTGCCTGTACTGCGCTGTAGTGTTCTATGTTCTAATGGCTACCAATGTTGTTGGGGCCACAGAACTAGTGGGCAATTTGGGGGAATTTCCACTGCAGGCAAGCTATCTGGTAAAATCCCATCCATTGTATTAGTAACCTTAATCTGTCACTTTCAAGGAGTTGAAAACAGAAGAGGTGAAAGTAAAGTTGGACATTCACTCTTTCAGGAATGGTGAGCAGATTCCAAAGATCTGGGTTACAGAAGGATTGGAGACAGATGGCTGAGTTATCTGAAATCCAGGAGCATTGCTGCCAAGATCTGCATCCAAGATAGAACACATTTCAATCAACTTGGCAAGACCAGAAAGGATACATGAATTAATGACTCAGTTCTACCTTCTCCAGCTTTCTGACTAAGATACAATACAGGGAGTTCTGCTATTACACATGTTTAGTCAACACAACCTGGTTAAGCTGACAAATTAGGGAACGCTGTTTGGATAATGCAAGATTTTTGCTGTACAGGTATAGTTATCTTCTATAGCAATCTTCTTACCGCAATTCTCTACAGTGTGAGATTGCACAGGAATGTAACTATCACATTATACCAGAACTACCTGTATGTTCAATAATTCTAACAATTCCTTCTTCCCTTCACAGTCCAGTCATTTGCTTTTCATTGAATGACTACCCATCCCACTCACATCTTGCATTTACCTGACATCTCTCCACCAAAATGCGTGCAGAAGCCTTGCACATTTGCACTTTCATTTTTCAATAACTATCTCTCACTCTCTCCTGTAGCTGGAAAAAATATGGCATACAGCACAAGAGGTGAATAAATTTGTGAGGAACACCCAGGAACAAAGCTCTCGCCCACATGGAACTCAGGTGAATTATTTTCCTTTCTCTGTTTCCAGTACCCTGATGCAATGTTTACAACTTCCCATGTTAGACTTTGATGAGATAGCATCTGTTTTTGTCAAATTAGTAATTGTCTTGTGCCTGGAGCCTACTATTTATTAAATGGCAAAGGTACTCTTTATTCCTGAACTGAAATATCAAGAAGATGCCAGATTCTGGCTGGCGCCTGTGAAACATGCCTTGCAACCTTTTCTTTTGTAGAACAAGGAAAATCTAAAAAAGATTAGCAGAAACAAAAAAGTTAATATAACCTTCCCTTTCCTGCTGATATTGCCTGTACATGATACCAGCAAGCAACAGGCAGCTCTGATTAAATGTATCTGAAAATTAATTGACATTTCCAGATATCTGATAGCTCTTTATGTCTCATAATCCCTCTGTAGCTTAGAGGGGAAATCTCCGGTGCTTTGAATTATATTGTTGATTGTGATCTTTTAAAAATAAAATTGAAAATGTTGCTTCTATTCTTTGATCTTCTTCCAGTCGACACCCCTGCCAGTCTGAGAGGTGAGGCCTTTCAGCAGAGGCACCTCCAATTTTCACTGGAATGATGAAAGCAACGAGAGTATATCTGGCTTGAGAAACTAGGCTATAATTTAACCTCTCATTATTGATGCAATCTTCCAAAATCAATGATTTTTGTTTCCTGCACAATGTGCCTGGTAACTCAGGAGAAACATCAAGCTGAATTTTACCAGGAATCAAAGTGTCAATTGTGAGGAAGTTTCATGCAAGTTTACCTCGGTCAACTCCAGCAAGCTGTCTCACCCCATTTTCCACTGCCTGCCTCCTTATGTATTTATGACACAGCACTCACAGGCAGCACAGGTCTTTGCTGTTGCCTGATACTTCAGGCATTTGTACTACTGTCACCATATCTAAATCCAAGCTCTGGGTCCATTCATGTTCTGTCAGCTAGGAATAGCCCTTCACTGTTGCAGTGTGTGAAGAATAGCCCCTGAGATGGCCAGTGGAGTCACATTAGTGCCCTGTTTGCTGACCAGGATCTGGAGGCTACAGTAAATGGGATGCAGCAGAAGATCCTTGTTGTCTTTCCTGGTGGATTAGCAAAGGAGGCCACACCACCTGAAATCGGCCAACCTGGTCTGGAATTGCCACTAGGGTCAATGCAGTGTCCAAAGTCTGGAGGAAAGCCCAGAGTGCAGGAAGAATTTTAATGACTTCCTGCAACTGGAAGTGCCACTATCTTTTCTTTACTACGGCACAGTCATCTATTACCAAGGATCCATGGCCCATCACTTTCATCAATGCACGCTGCATCTTCCATAAACCACCATCCACTCCACCCACCCCGGTCCGCAACGACTAACCCTTCCTCCTCCTTGCATTTCATACTTATTGGCAATATCTCTCGATCCAAAACACTGAGGTCAACAGTCTCTACTGTAGGACAGGCTCCCACCACTCCAGCGAGCCCAGAACTGCAGCTGGATGCAGTGTAATGGAAAGGATAAAGTCCGAAGGCATACAGCTGGCACAGGTGAAACTTCATCATAAATACAGTTTCCCATTAGTAAACATGTTCAGTTTTCATCACCTGGTCCATGCACGATGCCGCAGCTACAGATTAGAAGCATACAGACTAGTTATCCTTAGTGCCGCACAATGTTATGTTTGAATCACAGCTATTCTTTTCATTGCGTTCGTACTAACATGAAACTTTGTTGTGATTAAATGAGGGAGTAGAACTCAGTTCCATTGAAACAGATTCAGGAAGAAGTCTTGATTGTTCATTTTGGCCAACAGTGCTGTAGCATGTGGACAGTGCTCTTCCTCCCAAAAAACATTCTCGTTTTCCTACTCAGTACAACTCTGTCGATCTTATCGATCTGTATGGCCCAGCACATAGGCCTTTTGTGTCCTCAGTTGTCTGGAGCAAAGTGTCCAGAGGTAAAGCAGCATTCTCTGTTTGTATTGTACTGTAACAAATCTCCGGGTCTGAGCAGCATGGGAAACTGATGTTCAGGGCAGATCAAATGGCCCTTTTTGGCCCCAGTGGAAGAAAGTGAGATTTGCAGAAGTGTTGGGTATCAGGACATGGAATTCTGAATGCCATCTCTAAACTGAATGTAGTACAACTGCCCTTTTCTCATCTGCGCATATTCAATGGATGGTAAGTAATAAAATGTGAGGCCGGATGAACACAGCAGGCCCAGCAGCATCTCAGGAGCACAAAAGCTGACGTTTCGGGCCTAGACCCTTCATCAGAGAGGGGGATGGGGAGAGGGAACTGGAATAAATAGGGAGAGAGGGGGAGGTGGACCAAAGATGGAGAGAAAAGAAGATAGGTGGAGAGGAGAGTATAGGTGGGGAGGTAGGGAGGGGATAGGTCAGTCCAGGGAAGACGGACAGGTCAAGGAGGTGGGATGAGGTTAGTAGGTAGGAGATGGAGGTGCGGCTTGAGGTGGGAGGAAGGGATGGGTGAGAGGAAGAACAGGTTAGGGAGGCAGAGACAGGTTGGACTGGTTTTGGGATGCTGTGGGTGGAGGGGAAGAGCTGGGCTGGTTGTGTGGTGCAGTGGGCGGAGGGGACGAACTGGGCTGGTTTTGGGATGCGGTGGGGGAAGGGGAGATTTTGAAGCTGGTGAAGTCCATATTGATACCATTGGCTGCAGGGTTCCCAAGTGGAATATGAGTTTCTGTTCCTGCAACGTTCGGGTGGCATCATTGTGGCACTGCAGGAGGCCCATGATGGACATGTCATCTAAAGAATGGGAGGGGGAGTGGAAATGGTTTGCGACTGGGAGGTGCAGTTGTTTATTGTGAACCGAGTGGAGAGACCACTCTCTCCGTGACTCCCTTGTTCTCTCCACACTGCCCTCCAACCCCACCACACCCGGCACCTTCCCCTGCAACCGCAGGAAATGCTACACTTGCCCCCACACCTCCTCCCTCACCCCTATCCCAGGCCCCAAGATGACATTCCACATTAAGCAGAGGTTCACCTGCACATCTGCCAATGTGGTATACTGCATCCACTGTACCCGGTGTGGCTTCCTCTACATTGGGGAAACCAAGCGGAGGCTTGGGGACCGCTTTGCAGAACACCTCCGCTCAGTTCGGAATAAACAACTGCACCTCCCAGTCGCAAACCATTTCCACTCCCCCTCCCATTCTTTAGATGACATGTCCATCATGGGCCTCCTGCAGTGCCACAATGATGCCACCCGAACGTTGCAGGAACAGAAACTCATATTCCGCTTGGGAACCCTGCAGCCAATGGTATCAATATGGACTTCACCAGCTTCAAAATCTCCCCTTCTCCCACCGCATCCCAAAACCAACCCAGTTTGTCCCCTCCCCCCACTGCACCACACAACCAGCTCAGCTCTTCCCCTCTACCCACTGCATCCCAAAACCAGTCCAACCTGTCTCTGCCTCCCTAACCTGTTCTTCCTCTCAACCATCCCTTCCTCCCACCCCAAGCCGCACCTCCATCTCCTACCTACAAACCTCATCCCACCTCCTTGACCTGTCCGTCTTCCCTGGACTGACCTATCCCCTCCCTACCTCCCCACCTATACTCTCCTCTCCACCTATCTTCTTTTCTCTCCATCTTCGGTCCGCCTCCCCTTCTCTCCCTATTTATTCCAAAACCCTCACCCCATCCCCCTCTCTGATGAAGGGTCTAGGCCCGAAACGTCAGCTTTTGTGCTCCTGAGATGCTGCTGGGCCTGCTGTGTTCATCCAGCCTCACATTTTATTATCTTGGATTCTCCAGCATCTGCAGTTCCCATTATCATGGATGGTAAGTAATTGTTGGTTTTGTGAAGTTTTGTGAGAGTGCCTTCGGCTGGAAAGTCAGCATTAGGAGCTTGATCCATAGCTGTTAGAGGTTGCTGCTGGTCGCTGTGTTCTTCACCTATCACTGTGATGTAGACATAGGAGAAACAGCAGCTTTTGTGGGCTGCAAGTGCTGGGAATGGGTCCAATAAGCCTTTCTGAGCAAAGTCGTAAACAAGGCAGCTTCTCAATAATGTGATCATTCAAGAGCCACTGCACAAAAAAAAAATAAGAAATTGAAAATGCCTCCTCAAAACATTGGTCATGGTCATCTCTGGTAAGTAGGGCAATGGGATCTTCCACATAAACATTTCAAATTTGTGACCTGAATCAGATATAAGATGCATGAATCATTTGATGCACATACAGTAATTATGGTAGCAAGAGTGAGAATTTTTGCTCTAACGTCAACCCTTGCACTTCCTAAGAATGGAATCTTTGCCTATCTGATGAAGGTGCTAGAATCTTATAGTCAATGGTGTGAAGTGAGTTTGTGCAGGCTTTAAAATCGTGGAAGGTGATTGCAAATTGTGAACTTAAATTACAGCTCACGTGATAATATTTATGCTTCATTGCCGTTACTAGTTTTATCTTGTAATGTTGAATGAGATGTTCAAGATTTCTTGTGGCCAGAACAATGTTATGGAAAGTAATTCAACGCACAAGGTTTGCCTCCAGAATTCTACAATGAAAAATATGTTTAATCTGTACACTGTCTGGTTAACGTTATCACCCTGGCAGGAAGTCATCCTGTTCCTAAATAGATCACCTTCCCTCATAGATATAACAAAACAGTTATTTTGCCTACTCCAGGGATTGTCAGCCATTTTTCCTTTCCATTGTGTGTTTGTGATTTAGACGAGGATGAACGGGAACCCAGGTCATGTTTGACCGAATAAGTCACTAGCTCAGTCTGTTGGTCTAACTGATTTCCCCAAAACCTTTCTGCCTTCCCTTCCTTCATCTCTCTACCTCCTGAGTCCCAGGCATAAAGTTTAGTTCCACCAACCATTGTCAGGCACTCTCCCCCAGACGAAGCTTGGGTGGCGGTAGTGACATTCGATGACCACCCAGCCTGTCCGACACCCTCGCACAGAACCCCCTGCCTTTACATCTTCCACTGCCTCTCACCTTTATATAATGAGTTGGCCCTCACAATGATTATCCCCTCTGCATCTCAGCTTGCTGCTTCCAATCCACATAACTAACTTCTGCAAAGCACCCACTAGGGTACTGGCTTTTGATAACTCCTGATGATCCTCAATGACACTCAGTGAAAAGGTCCCTGCCTCAGTCATGCCCCTACCACCAAAACCTATTATGGTACACAATGTACCAACTCTCATTGTGCCCAACAAGCTAACAGGTCTGAGCCTTTAATCTTTGGCTGGAACAACATGAAGAAATATTTAGTGTTACAACACAGCGACTGCCTAAATCACAAAGCTGGATAAACACAACCATTCAAAAGAAGCCAAGGAGCCAAAAGGAGTGGTGATAGGTGTTGTTGTGAAAATGACAACATAAGCATATGGGAGGGTGGTCAGGCTGTTTGTCATAACTTATTATTTGCTGAGGCATGAGCTGCTGTTTCCCTATTTTCTTTCTCATGTCTTAACAAAAACCATATACGTTATTTTCAGAAAGTCACCCAAGAGTTTTTCAGAAGTTAGAAAAATGTCGGACTTGGTAGAGAAAACCATCCTCAGATCGAAACAGGCAGAGGCGATTGTTGAGTTGATCACAAACAATGAGAACTGCTGTCATTGGAAAGGAACTAGCCCACTGTAGTTGCCCATTTAGACAACATAGAACATAAGAAAGAAGCTGAGAACAAGAATGAAGATGCTTCTAAAGCAAGAGGAATATTATAGAAGCACAGATCATACAAGTTCCTTTTCCATGCTGTTCTGTATATGGAAAATTTAGAGGAGTTATTCCATCTCTCTCTTCTCCCTGACAAACAATGTATCTCTGACTTAGTTTGTTGTGTGAATGTGGCTCAAGAAATCTTCAGTAACATGTCATCGGAATGTAACATAGTGTGGAGCTGGAGGAACACAGCAGGCCAGGCAGCATTAGAGGAGGAAAGCTAACGTTTTGGGTTGGGACCCTTCTGATGATCCAAAACATCAGCTTTCCTACTCTTCTGATGCTGCCTGGCCTGCTGTGTTCCTCCAGCTCCACACTGTGTCATCTCAGGCTCCAGCATCAGCAATTCTTACTATCTCTGATGTCATAGGAATATTTTGGCTTCCTCAAGCATGCCGGCTCATCAATCCATGCTCACTCAAGTGCTTTGGGTCATTGAAGATAAGAAAATCTGGCAAGTCAGTCTTGAGATGCAAACCACTGGCAATATCATGATGATCTCCCCAGATGCCCCTCTGAGAATGACTCAGAAACAAAATCAGCTGTAACCAGGTGGTAGCAAACAGGTGAAGAAGGGGGAAGCTTATGTGTTTAACTATAAGATAGGCATCAGCGATCATCACAGACCAAGTCTGAGGAAGCATAAACCTCCTAGGTTGCACATTCTGCAGAGAAGCATAAAGACAAGCTGGAACACAACATGATTTTAAAGAAAATATTGTCTTTAAAGAAGAAATAGATTCATAGCACACTGATGAAATGATTGATAAGACACAAAAATGTTTAAAGAAAGATCATGTTGTATTCGAACTTTCACAGTTGGCAAGCAAGGTGTGATTTTTTTTTCTCACTAAGCTGTGAATGGACTGACTGCAGAATTGTTTAAAGCCTGAGATCTGGAAAGATGTTAATTGGTTGTTATTTTTGTATTAGTATGTAATTGCATGAATACATTGAGTCTCCCTGTTTTGTATCTTACAAATAGTTTGCACAGTTTTTGTGACTGACTTAAATTTTTCATGAGGGATAAAACATTTGACAAATAATTTATTTGCTATACACAGTATTTTCTTTATTATGGAGAGGGGGTACTTTTCCATTTGGTATTTGTGCTATCTCATCCATCCAAAGAAGGAAACCTTAAATGAAAACATTAAACTAGACAGCTTTTTTCCTCACACAAAAAGCTCTAGCAAAAAAAAAACACATTATTTTGAGCCTTGCTTCCGGTTTTATGGAAGTTCATATCGGAGGAGTTTATATCGGGTATGCTGAGTGCCCACGTCTGGATGCGGTGGAGTTGCCATGGATCAGAGAAGGACAAACTGTAAAAGCAGTTGGACTTTTTGTCTAAACACAAGTAATCATTTGAAATGGATTCCTTCGCTGACCTTAATCCATTTTTGGTGGGAGTTTTTCCTCAATCAGTGGTGCATCTGCACTTTCTCCTGAATAATACCAGAGACTAAAGCCAGTAAATTATGAAGGCAGCCTGTATCAAGTATTCCCCAAAATATAGGAGATTAAAGAGAAATCTAATTGAAATTTTTTAAATGTTTAAAAGATTTAAGAAGATAGTTATAGGAAATGACTTGGGTCCAGAGTCTAGGATGAAACCTTAAAATTAAAGTTGAGCTAATTTGGAGAATGTCAGAAAAACATTTCTTCATGCAAAGGAAATCCTCAACTCCCTGCCTTAAATGGAGGTTATGTTGCGGGTAATTTTGAAAAGCAAAATGGATTTATCTTTCCCAAAGCAAAATACTACAAATGCTAGAAACCTGAAATAAAACAGAAAATGCTGGCGGAACTCAGTGAATCTGGCAGCATCTGTGGAGAGAGAAACAGAGTTAGTGCTTCATGTCTGATATGACTCTTCTTCAGGGCTGAAGAAACCTGAAAAACTTCCAAAGTAGAATCCTACTGGATTTGAAACGTTAACTCCGTTTCTCTCTCCACCGATGCTGCCAGACTTGGATACATTCTTTTGCGAGGCACAGGTATTGAAAGGAATAGATCCAAGCCAAGTAGATGGAGTTAGGATACAGATCAGACATAGGTCAATTAATGGTAAAGCAGGTTGAATGCCTATTTGGATACGTCCTTAGGTCCACTCACTAAATCATATTCCTCTTTCAAGGGACAGAAAAAATTTTTGACAAAAGAAATCCAGTAAAAGCAGTTGCTTACCCACTAGACCAAAATTAAATAACTATTTAATCCCTTGTAATTGACATGATGCATTCATCATAGATTTATCAATATCATCAGTGCTCTGTTTTTTCCAGGATAATGCCTGAAGGCTTCATTTCCTGTATGTACTATTTTTAGGGCGCTAGTTAATGAGTTTACATTAAATTCCTGTCTGCGCTATTTTAGTACAGTTATTAACCAGGTTATTTTAAATAAAAGTAAAACTTGCACCCAGAGGAAATTAAACCCACCACAGTTTACAGCAGAATGCTAAACAATGGCATATCATCCAGAAATACTTCAGAATAGTTCGCCGGAAAGTCTAAATTAAGGATCAGATCTATAAACAATTTCCTTCCAATTACTGCCTTACGTTTAAAAGAACTAATATTTCAAATATGAAATCTGAATACGTGACACTCGCTTAATGCAAAACACATTTTATTTCTATTCACTATATACCTACTCATTTTACAATTGCCATAAAGTGTTCTTTAGCAATAAAATACACAAGAAAATATTGTGTCTATGACTATCTGCATGAGAAGTAAGCTTTGTAAAGTCAAGGATTCTTGTACATATTGACAAGAAAAAGTTCAAAACATTCTTAAGTTCTCCAGCTAAACATTATTTTGTATGATTTTCATATAAGCAGTATATAACTGGTAGATCTAAATTTTTGAACTTTGCAGGAAAAAGCATTATGAACAAAATTCATTAATGTCAGTTAGATCATCTACTCAGCATAATGTTGATTTTTTAAGAGCTTTTTTCAAAATGATGATGAAAAGCTTAAAAATATGATGCACTCAGAATAGGTGCAAGATTTGAAACACAGTCCAAATTCAATAAAGCCATAGAGTAAAATGAGAATAACAACAGAGTCCTCAAAAACTCTGCAGGTTTGACAGCACCTGTGGAGAGAGAAACAAAGCCAAAAGCTTTGAGTCCAATATGTCCCTTTTTAGTAAAATGGGAAGAACTTTTCGAGTTCACTTATTTGTGGAGGTGTATCGGTAAGCAATATTTGCTTTTAGGTCTCCAACTGATGCTTTTTCTGAGGTTCAGAAGCATACATGTCTGTAGCTATCTTCAACACCTCTTCATATTCAATTCACAGAATGCTGTTGTATGGGATGAAATTACATTATTCATAAAGTTGCTCTCATTCAGATGATACACTTAGTTACTCCAGCAGACAGCTCTGTTGTGATCTGATAATATTCCACCAATAAAAGACAAGCTTTAATAAGAGCTAAAGTTTAAATTTAAACCAACCTCACTTTGATTTGATGTTCGTACAGCTATTCTATAATCCTTTAGTTCGTTGTCTTTCCCCAACTGCCATTTTCATCCTAAGAACTCACAACTGAAGAACCTTCAATTGAAGGCTAATAAGATAGCAAGCTCTGTCTGGACAAATTCAAGATGGAACAACTGGACGAAAATACATTTTTGTGACATTGATTTGGACATTTGAGTGTCACAGTTACCTATTCTAGCATTTCTTATAAATAACCCTGAGGAAACAAAAGGCCTAGAGTAGGTCGATGCAAGCTCTTTTACTCTGGGCTTCCAAAATGACGATGATTCTAGATATGTTCTAAAATCATTTTGTTGCTTGTATGTGTAATTTACAACATCTTGGCTGAAAGTTTCCTTTACATTCTATGGGCGATCAGTCTGTACTTAAATCTGATCAGTTCTTCAAGTCCTACTTCACTTCTCTTCGTTCCTCTTCTTGTTGACTGGAAGGACAAGTATTATTATTTTTAGGTTTTATATATTCAGTGGGACATGGGTCCTGCCAAGAGAGACGTTCTTCTTAGTCAAACATACATTGTCCATCTGCTTCAAAATTCCACCCCCTTTCTCTTCTGATGGTGTTCTTTGCAATTTCCACCCAACCCAACAATTCTTAATCCTCTTGAATGTCTTTGAAATAGATGCCCTTTTTCATTAGATTACCTACAGTGTGGAAACAGGCCCTTCGGCCCAACAAGTCCACACATCCCCTTGAAGCATCCCACCCAGACCCACCCCCCTATAACCCACACACCCTTGAACACTACGGGCAATTTCTCATGGCCAATCCACCTAGCCCGCACATCTTTGGACTGTGGGAGGAAACTGGAGCACCTGGAGGAAGCCCACGCAGACACAGGAAGAATGTGCAAACTCCACACAGGCAGTTGCCCAAGGCTGGAATTGAACCCAGGTCCCTGGTGCTGTGAGGCTGCAGTGCCTGAGCCACCGTGCCGCCCCATATTTAGGTCTCAACCATATATTACAAGCCCAGTGTAGCAACTTTGCTCATTAGCAGCTTCATCTTCCAGCCATATATAGGGAGCTGATGACCAGGCTGACTGATTTCTTGTCTCCACTGCGCTGATCATTACAAAATGACTTCACTTCTAATGCCAGGCTTGCTGGATTTCATTTGGTCAAGTCAGGCAGCATTCACAAGCCTTGATCAACCAAATCTGTTTGTGGCTACATCTTTAAACCTCAGATTTATCATTGGAGAAATGTAAAGGCAGCTGTGTGATGTGTTAACACTGAAACTAAAGCCTATCACAGTAAGTGATTTGAAATTGTACAGCAAGCCCTTTTGAAACTGAATCTTTACAGAAGAAAAGTCTATGTACCGGTTGTGCTGTCATATTATAATATTCTCCACACAACTATATATTCAATGTTACAGAACTCTTATTATATTGAACCAAAAATGTTGTTATTTCAAACATATGAGTAAACAGTTAACAATACAACATTTACTTTCCACTGCAAGTTTCATTTTCATTACTTTGTAATAAATGTGGATTAGTATAACCTTACCAATTTCTCCTCTATTTAATTAAACTTAACATCTGGTTGTGAAGTCTTTGTAGGTGGGCCTATCATTCTAAATCCTTCTGTCCTCCACAATCTTTTTCTCTTTTCCCATTATTACTAGTCACCAGGTGACAATCTCTTGAGACTCATTTTTGTAGAAAGTTTAAATATGTTATCCAGCAGCATCTTTAACTGTACAATTCTGCCTAGAGTTTTTCCTCTGACCAACACTTGAGCAATATATCTTGAATTTACCTTCAGTACTCTGTGATGAATGGGTTCCAATGTCAAAAATATCCTTTCTTTTAAATTATCTGAGTCAAAGCCAATATAGAGTCTGCATTGTAATACTCTCACTTTTGTAGCTCCCAAATGACCCATTTTCAATACTAAAAACATCCAGATATTTCCTTTCCACCCACTGTCCCCATATTTGTTATGTAAGACAGTCATCCTTCATTTTATAGCTGATACAAACACCAAAGTAGTTAGGTATCTTAGCAGGTTGCCGGCAATATTGAAAAATCGATTGGGTTATCCATCTAGCAGGGCATAATGCTGTATAAATCTGCTGGCCTGTGCAGAATCTTGTCCTTTTGAGATCAACAATATTTGGCTATTTCTGCATCAAGTCTCCTTCCTTATTATCATCATAAGTCCGATCGTTTCCTGGAGTTCACATATGAGAAGCTACTATCAGCACTGCATCAACCATGTTAGTGAATTAGATTTATAATGTGCCTTCTCATTTGTAGGTTGAGGCAGTGCCTAGTATTCTATTTTCATGGCTTATTTCTATATGAAACATCTGACTTCCTGCTTACTTCATTCCTGGATTTTCCCATTGCAGAAAATAATTTCTCTGTATCTGACTTACCAAATTACTCTACCACTTTGATCACCTCAATTAGATCACTCCTCAATCATCAACATTCAAGGGAAGTCAAGTCATGTGAATGGAACTTGCCCTCGTCATTTAATCACTCATTGTAGTAAATATGCTCTGTTTACTTCTCCAAAGACAATACGTCCTTCCTGTGTTGCAATACTCAAAACTGAAATCTAGGGAGTCTTTGAAGTACACCCACGAAGGCAGGCACAATCTGGGCTTGAAAGCTTCATCTGAATGACCATACTGAATTGGAGTGATAGCTTAGCTATGCTGCAGGAAGTTAATATTAGGAAAGAATACAGAGGAGGTTCTGATGGGACTTTTGAATGTGAGAAGAGATGAATCTTAGTGCTGAATGTCAATTTCAGGAAAATGCCAGTCAATTGCTTCTGCAGTGGCCATAATTGGCTTTGTGCCACTGCTATCATCTGAAAACACAGCATGCCCCTGAAAAGGAGGACAGGCAAATGTTAGGGAGCTGGCCTGAGACAAAGTCTCTGCCCCGTCCTAGCCCATCTTCAAGGGCTTGAGAAAACCTCATCCCCCTTTTAATTACAAAAGGAGTTATTTCAGCTGCATTACTACTGGATTGGTGATCGGGAGACAGCTAGCTCAAATACATTGTAGGAATTGTTAGTCCTCTTGTAAAAATCTGAAAATAAGAAGTTGGTACCAGTCAAAGTGATGATGAAACTGGTGGATTGCCATTACTTGACCGATTCACTAAACTTTCAAGGAAGACAACTGTCCACTATTCCCTGGTTTGATGAATATGCAACTCTCAACCGCCCTCTTTAGTAGCCTGGAAAGAAAAAAATGCTGGAAATCACAGCAGGTCCAGCAGCAGCCGTGGAGAGACAGCTTCAAAGTATGATGAAGAGTTATCTTGACTCAAAATGTTAACTTGCTATCTCTCTATGGATGCTTCTCGACCCTTTGTGATTTCCAGCATTTTTTGGTTTTGATTACAGATTCCAGCATCTGCAATAATTTGCTCCTCTTAAGTTGTCTGGTGACCAACTTAGTTTTGCTTTTAATAAGGCCGAGCAACACATTCTCATGGCATGAAGGGATTGACAATAAATGCCAGTCCTACCCAATGTTGCTGTCACCCCAAGGAAAATAAAGCACATTTTTTGTTCTGTGACATGATAGACACATCTGTTAACATATAGAACTTAAAATCATGATTAAAACATTAATTATTCATGACAAATGCACAAAGGATAACAACTGAATTTGTGACTAAAAGACTAAAGTTATCTAAGCTCTGGGGTTCTAATTTGCATTTCCAAGTAAAGCTAGCATGAATCTATTTTTCTTTCAATGTTTTAGTCACAGCTGAAAGTTTATTGACTGCAATGTTATTAACATCAAATACTTAAAATTTGTTAAATTAATTATGCTAATTTGCTTGCAGTTTTATTCACAAAGTACTTAGCTCTCAGGGCAGGAAAGCTGCTAGCAAAATAACTTCACCACAAAGTGCTCAATAAGTCTTAAAGATGTAAAGTATGTTCAGATTATTAAGGCTTTTAGAATCAGCATATTTCAATGAAAGACGTTTTACATTGATTTGAGTGTCAATGGTGATTAACAATCAAAACTGCTTTGAAAGTATTGCAGCACACAGTAATCACCCTGCAACTTAGTGGCAGTGATAGTCAATATAACATCTGTCAATAATTCCCTGCAAATAATTTATAATGCCATTGCAAACCAATTTTAACTCTTTTAATTCAATTGACAGATGCATTTTAAAATGTTTTAACAAAAATGAAATTGTGATGTTTCGTTGTAAATGAAAACTTATCATAGATTATTAACATTGTGAGAGTTCAGATGAATAAATTTATAAGTTTTATTTATGTTTAAGAAAAAGGAAAGATAAAATGTTAACACACTTCTCTACAAACTGACAATTTTACACTTTTAAATTATTTTGTTTTCTGCTGATAATGCAATTTCTCAAATTTTGAAATTAGTGCATTTCAATGTAAAGCATTTTATTGATTTGAACATCAATGACTACTGAGAATGTCCAATCCTGTATTTGAAATGCTTCAACTATCATCCCTGTTCCTGTTGATCAGCATTGGCTCCTTGTTTCCTAATACTTCCACTTTAACGTTCTTATTGTTGTTGATTAACTCCTTCATAATTAATGTGTGAGCTGCCATCCATATCTTCTAAGATTGTGGGTTCTTTAGAGATTTACATGGTCTAATGAGTGTGCAGGTAGCTACCTTTTGTTAGTCTTGAAGGGTAATGCATCTCTGAAACTATTTACAGGTTATAAGAATAAGTTATACTTTACCACAAGACAGTAGTCCGAGATCTGTCTTCCACAAGATCCTTCTTTACTTTTCCACCAAGTCCTCTTGACATCAAGGTAAATAATTACTATTGCATAAACTATTGACACTATCAAATTCACACAGACCCGTATTCAACAATAAATTTAATCCATCTCAGACAAGAAGAAGGGAATTAAATAAATTTTACTGTTCTCCTTTTCAGTGCTGACTTTAATTTATTTTATTATATTAGCTCTTTTTCCTCTTGACATAGAGTGTGTTCGCTCCCAAAAAGCACATCTGATTGGGAAGCCCAGTTTTTAAAAGAGTTGCAACACCATCTGTTTAGGGATAAATCAAAATGAATACTTGGCTTATAACCTGGGAGTTCATTTTCAATGCATGCACATGAGCGAACAGGAAGCAGGACCTGAAAAGAAAGATGAAGAAGGGTCTAGGCCTGAAGCATCAGCCTTCCTGTTCCTCTGATGCTGCTTGGCCTGCTTCATCCAGCTGTACAGCTTGTCTATATCTTGTTTGTGTTGGTTTGACTAGAATATCTATACAATTGAAGGAGGGAAATTCCAGGAGGAGATATAAGTTTTTGTTCCTTGATTCCTTGGTAATGGATGAGCATGGCATTCCAGAGATGTGAGCTATTTGCATCAAGTTATCAGAGAAAGCCATATTGTCTGTTTGGCATTGTGTCCACAGTTAAAGGAGTTTCAGCAAAAAAAAGTCTGTCTTTCTGATGTTTGAGCATGGCTTTCCTCTCTTGTAACCTCCTTTAGCCCTTCTGAATTCTAGTGGGTATAGGCCCAGTCTAATCAAACTTTCTTCACCGAAAAATTTCCTCCATACCTAGCATCAACTGAACGAATCTTCTCTGGAATACTTCCAAAGCCAGTCCGTCATTCCTTAGATAAGTGGACTAAAACTGTGCACAGCTGCCCTTTCCTTGTCAGCCTTCTTGTCATTCTTTAAGACCCTTCTTAAGAATGAATTTATCTTTTAGTCACAATTAATAGCAAGCTGTTAACTCATTCAGTACATTTTCACAGACAACACTAGCGTAAGCTCTAAAAATAGGTGGAAAGGCAGGTTAGGAGAGGGATACAAACAGTTTACAGAGAGATATTGACAGGTAAGTAAGTGGCAAAGTTGGCAAACAGAGTGACATGTAAGAAAATGTAAAGCTGTTCACTCTGGTAGGGAGAACAAAAAAACAGAGTATTATGTAAATAGAGAGGCATGCTACAACACAAAGGATCATGGGTACTTCTGCACAAAAAAAAAAGCAGAAAACTAGCACACAGGAGGTACAGGTAATCGGGAAGGCTAATAGAATGTTGGCCCTTATGTCAAGGAGGTTGGATTATGACAATAGGGAAGTCTTACTGCAACTGTACAAGGTGCTGCTGAGACCACATCTGGGGTACTGTGAGCAGTTTCGTCCTCTCTTTTAAGGAAAGATATCATTTCATTGGAGGCAGTCAGAGAAGGTTCATAAGATAATCCCTGGTATGGAGAGATTGTCTCATGAGCCAAGGTTGGAGCTCTACTTACTGTAATTTAGAAGAATGAGAAGTGATCTCATTGAGACATGTAGGGTTCTTAAGGGGCTTGACAAGGTAAACACTGAGAGAATGTTGCCCCACATGGGATAGTCTAGGACCAGAGGGCATAGTCTCAGAAAAGACAGTGACAAAGAGGAATTTCTTCTCTCAGAGGGTTGAGGATCTTTGGAACCCCTTGCTACAGAGAGCTGTGGGGCAGAGGCCTTGTGTAAATTTACAGATGAGATAGATAGATTCTTGTTCTGTAAGGGAATGAAAGGTCATGGGGAAAAGGCAGAAAAGGAGATATGAGGAATGTCAGATCAACCGTGCTCCTATTGAATGGCAGAGCAGGCTCAAGTGGCCAAACAGCTGAAATCTGTTCCAATTTTGTACGGTCATATGACCTAATCCACATACAAAGTAAAATTGGGCTCGTTAATATTTTTGCCTCAACATTCATATTTTTCTGATTATACATTAGTGGAAGTAGCTGGGATATGTTTCCACATTAAAGAGCTTTATAAATGCATACTGTTTGTCATTTTTATCAGTTTTCACAATGGAGGAACACAATTCATTACATATGAGACAGAGACTTTGAACATTTTTGATATCGGTTATGATGCCTAACTATATTTTGGAAATGTCAATCTTGGCTTGTGATGCCAGCCACATTCATTGGTGTTTTAAGCCATAAAAAAACTTTTCAATTTATGTTCCTATTCATCTACTAATTGCCTGTACATTGCAGAAACTGTTCAATTTTAATTGCCATAGAAGCGCATCACGGGTGGTATATAATACCTATCCAAATCTTTGAAGAAACAAGTGAATGACTTTTGTTTTCTAAAATGGAATGTAATATTATGTTTTCTTCTATTTTTTTGAAGGTGAACTGTTTCCACAAAGATATTCAGTGAATATTTCTTTATCACATATCGCAATAGTGCTCTTAAACACCATCCATAAAAGTGCAGGTCTTTAAATACAATTTCCACTCAGATCCAATATTACTTAACAAATTTCCAATTTATTGAAGAGTAATATCCAGCACATTTTAATTTGGTAATATTTGTCCAGTAAGAAAGCTCAGGGCAGTAAACAGTGTGAATATAAGGTCCTCACTATTTATATAGCAACACATTAATCATTTAAAATCCAAATATTATATGCATTGTGCTAAGGAAATCTGTTTTAAGCAACTATAATAGATCTTCAATTAGAAAAAGGCAAAGAACAAGTGTTTGTATCAACATTTGGCAAAACATAACACCATAGCACTGTTAAAATTGATAAAACGTTATGTTACATGCAGAGATCTTATGTCACAGATATTTATCATTTATTACTTTTACTACCATTTACAAACTAGATGCTGGACAATTTAACAATCATTTCTGCAAAGGCCAATCATACCATCCTGAATATTCTTACTTAGACAGTTTCATTTATTTATTGAATGGCAGTCTAATCCTCCATCCTCTACTGTATTTTTTTCATTGACCTTTCACTAATTAGCCAGACACAGAGATGGATGGCCAATTTCAATAGATCCACTGAGCAGTAATTCTCTTGGAGTAAGTCCTGCGGTTACTCCTTTAGTTAATTCTCAACTAATAGAAACCTTTGAGTATAAAAGTGGAACCAAGACATATTAATGCTTTTCAGGTCAGTTATGGTTCATGTATTAACGCAAAGCTGCTTCAATTCCACACTAATGCAAATCATGTAGTGTAACTTGTAAATTAACTTGTTCAAATCTTGTGGATGTATTTTAGTTAGATTTGCAAGGTACAATTCAGCAGTGAATCTTGCAATGTAATATTTGCTAGTACATGCATTACTTTCTTACAATTATGTGATGAAGAATTCTTTCCTGCTAATTCCAAACTAGGATATCAAAAATGCAGATTAGGCACATGTTTCTTCATCTTATGAACTATAATGACAGCTCTGGTTCAAAATGTAAAGTTACTCAATGGCAATTAATTAAACAAAGAAGGAGGTAATAAGTGCACACTAAGGAGAGAGCCACATACTCTTCCTGATTTATATTGAGGTGGTTTAAATCCAAATAGATTGAAGCAAAGTTTTAAAACTTTGTGAACTTGATTTCTAACTTTGCATTCATAGAATTGCTACAGTGTGGAAACAGGTCATTCAGCCCAACCAGTCCACACTGTTCCTCTGAAGAGCATCCCACCCAGACCCATCCCCTGTAGCCCAGCATTTCCTACATCTAATCTACCCAATTTGCACACCACTTGACACTACAGGCAATTTAGCATGGCTAACCCACCTAACCTGCACATCTTTGGACTGTGGGAAGAAACCAGACCACCAGGCAGAAACCCACACAGACACGGGGAGAATGTGCAAACTCCACACAGTTGCCCAAGACTGGAATTGAACCCAGGTCCCTGGCACTGTGAGGCAGCAATGCTAACCACTGAGCCACCATGCTGCCCCAAATTTTGCCAATTTTAGCAGAGATCTAAATATCCGTGAACTTCGTTAATGTTCAAACTTGGTCAGAGTGCAGATCCAAGAAGTGAAAATATATACATGTCCAGAGCTTCTATCTTTTCGACTCAGGGTACAGTAGAGCTTGAGGATAGCCTGGGTCTTGTATCAAGTTGTTTTGTGTCTACCTCAAAACTGATACCTATCCTGTAACAACGTTGTTAAGCATATGAAATGTGTCAATAGTACACAAAAACTCAATTTTTTTTCTTGCATTCGAAATACAAAACCTTTTGTCTTAAATTAATGAATACCAAACTTTCTGAGCTCTCATCTTGCTTGCTTGTGCAGGTTCCAGATGTGGATCTGCATCATATAAGGTAATGGTGATCTTTCAACAGCAAATAAATGATGGATATTTAGAAAGATCTCAAAATACACAGTATTTTCCCGATTACGGTTTGCAATTTAATTTTCAGCAGTGCAAGGTCTCAGATTGCCAGTGGACAATTTTGTTCAGTGCACTTTTGGCTGCAATGACTTTTTAATTAACACTTTGTTGACAGCTGAACAAACATGCATCTGTAGTCAAAGGAAGTCAAACTAATTACTGGTCAGATTCATTCATAAAGCTTACAAGTGCCACTTCTCTCAGTTTGCCTGCAGGGATGGTTTAACTGGAAGCCAGAGGAAGTCAGAAGTCGAGGGACAGTGCTCCATGTCTGTTTATTTCCTCCTGTATCTGACTACAGCCCTTGTTGTCCATCCTGACCTGTGAACTCACACAGGTCACAAGGTCAGAAAACGCAGCACATTTTGATCACAGTCATGGCTGCTTCTCTTTTATCTATCAATAAGGGGTATTGTCTACACATTCAATTAAGTGCCATGGCCTAATTTTGCATTTCAAACCAAAAGCTGTCATTAAAGTTCATAAGATGAAGCAACACATGCCAAAGATGCATTTTTGATACTCCCCCCTTTTGGAATTAGCAGGAAAATACTATTCCACACACAAGTGTGAAAGATTCTATAAAGTAAAATATTGAACGTCCCTGCATATATTATAAATAAAAAAGTTACTGCTGAATTATACGTTGCAAAGCTCGCTAAATGCATACCACCAATTCCAGTCATTTCATGCATTTGGGGGTTAAACTGAACTGGTTAACCCACTAATATAGGCAAGGAAACTGTTGCATGTATTTCACCAATGTCTGTTCATTGTCTTGTAAGCAGTTTGTTAAATTGGTGCTGTCTGCTGTTTTAAATGATTTGAGGGCAGCTCTACCTGTGCTGTTAATTGACTGAACTCATTAACAGGAAGTTGTTTACAAGAATCTCTTAAAGGGGACATGGCTGCAAGAAGTGGTGGAGTTGTTTTGAACAGGTGGTTTGGCAGTGTGAGGAATGACTGAACATGCCAGCAAGTAAGCATCAGAATTTTCTTTTCACACAGAAGCACTTGATACAAGTTACAATAAAGAAAGGAGACGCCCTGCATCCACAGGGGGGCAGGAGTCACTCCAGATATATGACTTGGAGGCAGTTCGAAAAGTAGCTGCAGAGGTCAAAGCCAAGGGTGTTGCTTTGAGGACATGACTGGATGCAGGAAAAATTTTCATGATCTGTCACACGTTATCAAGTAACCTGACACCCTATCAATCAGTGCCGAGCTCTTCAGTTCACTTGTGTGATCTCATCCTCACATATATATATACCCAAAACTCTTAGTTTTTCACAAACCGCCAACTTTTCAATTACGACACCTACATGAGCATATTGAGGAACATTCACTCACAACTTCTCTTTCTCTAGGTTGAGAAGCCCACACATTACAGCAGGCAGCAGGTAAGAATTGGAGAAGGACGGCCAGACTTTAATGCCCATGGGAGAGGATGTGTTGGCTATATCGGGAAAGGGCTTAAAGAACCAGTTCTCATCCATACAGCCTCTGCTGATTCACCAGCAAGGTAGTTTAAGTATCCACGCCTTACCCTGTTGTGCTCTAGCTCATACTGAGTCATGTTTACCCATGAGAGATCATGGGAACAGCAGATGCTGGAGAATCCAAGATAACAAAGTGTGGGGCTGGATGAACACAGCAGGCCAAGCAGCATCTCAGGAGCACAAAAGCTGATGTTTTGGGCCTAGAGAAGGGTCTAGGTCTGAAACGTCGGCTTTTGTGCTCCTGAGATGCTGCTGGGCCTGCTGTGTTCATGTTTACCCATTACCCCATTTGCATTTACCTACATTGGTTCCCCACAAAGCAATACAACAATTTTAAAATCCTACACTGTCCCTCCACACCTTTGTGATCTCCTCCAGCCCGAGAACTCTTTGAGCCAACTGCACTCCTCTAAATCTGACTTTTTTAGATATTGTTGATTGATGGCCATTCCTTCTGTCACCAGCAAGATCTGGAGATTGCACTGTTCCCCATATTTCTACCTTACTTTCTGCCTTTAAGAAGGTCCTTAAAGCCTAGCTCTTTGGCTATGTGTCCTATTGCCTACTATTGGATTTGATCATGGTATTTCATTGTATTGTCCTGTAGCAGATTGAGATAATTTATTACGTGAAAGATGCTGTGCAAATCCACATTGTTGTTCTTCTCTCCCCTCACCACATCCCAGCCTTGGTCTCCTGAGAACTTCAGATAGCTAAGAATTGGAGCCTTCCCAGTTAGAGGAGAAGAAGAGAAGTGAAGGTGAAGAGAGAACATCAATCTAATACTCACACCAGCTCTAAGACTAACACTGTATATAGAGGTTAGGACAGAAGAGCAATCTAGACATGGTGAGATTCTGCCACGAGGGTATAGGAGCCAGGATGGGAGGGATCGCTCGTACAGGTGTCAGCTTGACACAGGGTGATGTTGCATGTTAGTTCTGCATCAGAGATAACAGATTAAAATTTTGGTGAGTCAGTCTGTAGCTGAAGACAGACAAGTGCATAAAAACCTCTTCACACAGATGATGCCCTGCAGATCTCAAACCTAATCTGTCGTGGGCTACATAGCCCCTGTGAAAAGCTCGATAGGGCTCAATTTAACTCACAAGTTACTTAGCTTTCAACGCACTATAAATGTACTTGAGTAAAATACCCTGCATTCCCTTCTAAGTTTCAAAATAATCTATTTGGTACCTGTGTAGGCTTGTGCCTCAACATCATCTGAGGATATGTCCGTCACCCTGAACATTCTGACTATAAACTATCCTTCACATGCTTGGACATAGTCACTTATGCAAGAACAATCCGTTTTCTTGTGAAAGATAGTATACACATTATGAACTCGATTTCATTCAAGTCCAATGGTACATATTAAAGGCACTTAAATTTTGTAAATCTGTAATACCCAATCTTCAGAGGAACCAGCAAAGATGGGGATTCGGACAGCAAGTAAGGAATAGACAGCACACAGAAGGAAACAAACATTCAAAAGTAATTGCCAGGTCCATAAACAGATGTGGAAGTGACCTCAGGTTTCTTATTACTTAACTCATGCAGAAATAAGCTGTTGAGATACACAACACAGAAAAGTTTATGGTTTTTGTTGTGCCATATGACCCCTGAGCTGGTTTCTCAGGCATTTGTTAGGAACCTGATCAGGTCAAAACCACTGTTGATCAACACTTGCAGCAGCTAAACTCCGCTTCTTCCTGTCCCGCAGGCCCAACCAGTCCTCCTCCACCGACACCCTCATCCGCCTAGCCGAACTTGTCCTCACCCTCAACAACTTCTCTTTTGACTCCTCCCACTTCCTACAGACTAAGGGGGTGACCATGGGCACCCGCATGGGCCCCAGCTACGCCTGCCTCTTTGTAGGTTACGTGGAACAGTCCCTCTTCCGCACCTACACAGGCCCCAAACCCCACCTCTTCCTCCGGCACACTGATGACTGTATCGGCGCCGCCTCTTGCTCCCCAGAGGAGCTCAAACAGTTCATCCACTTCACCAACACCTTCAACCCCAACCTTCAGTTCACGTGGGCCATCTCCAGCACATCCCTCACCGTCCTGGACCTCTCAGTCTCCATCTCAGGCAACCAGCTTGTAACTGATATCCATTTCAAGCCCACCGACTCCAACAGCTACCTAGAATACACCTCCTCCCACCCACCCTCCTGCAAAAATTCCATCCCCTATTCCCAATTCCTCCGCCTCCACCGCATCTGCTCCCACGATAAGACATTCCACTCCCGCACATCCCAGATGTCCAAGTTCTTCAAGGACCGCAACTTTCCCCCCACAGTGATCGAGAACGCCCTTGACCGCGTCTCCCGTATTTCCCGCAACACACCCCTCACACTCCGCCCCCACCACAACCGCCCAAAGAGGATTCCCCTCGTTCTCACACACCACCCCACCAACCTCCAGATACAACGCATCATCCTCCGACACTTCCGCCATCTACAATCCGACCCCACCACCCAAGACATTTTTCCATCCCCACCCCTGTCTGCTTTCCGGAGAGACCACTCTCTCCATGACTCCCTTGTTCGCTCCACACTGCCCTCCAACCCCACCACACCCGGCACCTTCCCCTGCAACCACAGGAAATGCTACACTTGCCCCCACACCTCGTCCCTCACCCCTATCCCAGGCCCCAAGATGACATTCCACATTAAGCAGAGGTTCACCTGCACATCTGCCAATGTGGTATACTGCATCCACTGTACCCGGTGTGGCTTCCTCTACATTGGGGAAACCAAGCGGAGGCTTGGTGACCGCTTTGCAGAACACCTCCACTCAGTTCGCAACAAACTGCACCTCCTAGTCGCCAACCATTTCCACTCCCCCCCCCATTCTTTAGATGACATGTCCATCATGGGCCTCCTGCAGTGCCACAATGATGCCACCCGAAGGTTGCAGGAACAGCAACTCATATTCCGCCTGGGAACCCTGCAGCCTAATGGTATCAATGTTGACTTCACCAGTTTCAAAATCTCCCCTTCCCCCACCACATCCCTAAACCAGCCCAGTTCGTCCCCTCCCCCCACTGCATCCCACAACCAGCCCAGCTCTTCTCCTCCACCCACTGCATCCCAAAACCAGTCCAACCTGTCTCTGCCTCCCTAACCTGTTCTTCCTCTCACCCATCCCTTCCTCCCACCCCAAGCCGCACCCCCATCTACCTACTAACCTCATCCCACCTCCTTGACCTGTCCCTCCCTACCTCCCCACCTATACTCTCTCCACCTATCTTCTTTTCTCTCCATCTTCGGTCCTCCTCCCCCTCTCTCCCTATTTATTCCAGAACCCTCACCCCATCCCCCTCTCTGATGAAGGGTCTAGGCCCGAAACGTCAGCTTTTGTGCTCCTGAGATGCTGCTTGGCCTGCTGTGTTCATCCAGCCTCACATTTTATTATCTTGGATTCTCCAGCATCTGCAGTTCCCATTATCACTCAAACTGCAGCATTGTGTCTTTTGGCAAATGGGATGCCAGCTGAGTGATCTTGGCAACATGTCAGAATAAACAATGCCCTTATAAGCAACAGGGTGGAGACCCTGAACATTTACACAAAGCTGTGATAGTGATTCATCAGATTTCAGTTCGCATACCTGGTCAAGTAGTCTTGTGCCATCAGCAACTTGATCTGTAAAGAGCCAGTTTTGTAATTCATTCAGACTTCCTTCTCCTAACTCGCATAGATAAGACAGTTCCATGTCAGTCATCATTTGCTCCAAATTAGTCATAATATGACACAACAATGTTGGTTTACAGACATGGAATGCTAAAATTAGTGCCCAGTTGTGATATGTTAAAATTGAGTCCAGGATAACAGATCTTCTACTTACTTTATTACCTTGTTTTCATGCTGTATGGCTTCAGCTGAGTACTCACGAACCGGAAATAATATCTGCAGTTTTTTAACACTGTAGTTTTCTAAACAATGTAGAAAGCCATACGCTGTGGTTCTGTCTCAGTATATGTGCTATAATTTAATGCTCATGCTCACCATGTCATCTTATGTTAAAACTATCAGGAACAGAGTTTCCACTTTGAATTATCCAGACTTAAATTACACTCAAAATTCTAGCACTTTTCCTAGTTGAATATTTCTCTCAAGTTCCTCTAAAACTCACATTTTACTGAATATGAAATTATCACTCAAACATTGAAATTGTGTTTTTTTTTAAATGATTCAATTTAAAGTAATTCCTGGATATGTTTACAAATGCATGATCTGGCGTGGTTTTATTAATACAGCTGAAAGTTGGTCAATTGCCTCTGAGTGGCTTGAATTCAGAAAACTGAAAAGTGCTTTCAAAGGATAATATACATCAAATTTCAAGCTACATTGGTCTACAGTAGTCAGGCTCATAGCAACGTTAAAAAGTAATATCTAAAAGGTTTAAGTAGAGATTTATTATGCCCTTATGCCTAAAGTTTAATTTTAAGAGTCTCTTCAAAGGCTAGATTTGTGGCCCGTAAGATTTAGAAGCAGGCAGAAGTAGGATATTTTGCCTATTTAGTCTGCTCAACTGTTCAGTGAGAGCATGGTTGATCTGATAATTCTCCTCCACTTTTCTAAACTTTTACTGCAATGCTTGATTCCCTGACTGAATTAAAATCTATCAATCTCTGCCTTTAATATATTGAACCAACCAAAACCAGAGACCTTCAGGGGTAAAGAATATCATTGATTCACCACTTGGAAAGAAGAAATTCCTGATTATCTTTCTCTTAACTTGGCGATCTGAGATTGTGCCCTCAGTTTCTAGACTCTCCCTCAAGGAGAGGCAACCTCTGTATTTACCCTGTCCAGTCCCCTAAGAATCCTACATGTTTCAATAAGTTCACCTCTCAGCCTTCTAAATCCCAGTGAGTACATTCCCAACCTACTCAATGCCTTTTCATAAGACACGCAGCAGCAGCAGCAACACATCACCCATCCTGCCATCACCATCATATTTTATTTAATCATTACTTCAGAATGCCTTCTCCTTACAATTTATTGTAATTATTTTTAACATTTAATTGGAAATTAAGCATTTATACTTAGCAAGCTATTTTTAGAAGAAAAGAGTGGAAAAAAAAGAAGTAAGCACAAATTTCAGATCTTGCTTTAGCTTGAAGGACTGGAAATATTTGTTAATCACACTCACAAATTAATTGTTATCTCTGCTGTCATGTCATGCTGTGGTTCATGATAACACTGCTGCTGGTCTCGCTGTACGTAGGTCTCTCAATCTGTGCCTTTTAATTTCTCCCGCTCATTTTTCATTCTGGAGACTTCTTGCAATAAGTCTTACCTAAAGTAGCTCTTCTACCCTCCACCTCCAATTCCTACTTTGAACCAAATTCCCAGGTATATTCATTCAGCCCCTGACTCTCCAGTGAAGACTCCCTTCCACTGACCATGATCCTTACTGACTATATGATTTAAAAACCCCTCTCTTATGTGGAACTGTTCAGAGTCACTTTTTGGTGACAGTAATCAGCCACCACATTCAAAGGAGCGCTCACTTTTGTAGCAAGGTGAGCTACCAATGCAATGTTTTTTAAACTACAGTAAAATATTTCAGAATTGATTTGCACTGATGAAATTTGGTCTTGAAATTACTTATTCCTTTGTTCTGATAGAGCCAATTTTAGTAAAATCCCCTGCTCTCTCCAGATGTTCCATGTTAAGACATGATTGTTTTTGCAACCACAATGGATAATTGCTTAATAACTTTATATCAGTTAAAACAGTTTTCACCACCTGAAGGAATTGTCAAACTATGATGAAAATGTTTAATTTCAGAGAGTTGCCTTTGTTGTATTGTATGCTCAGCCAACTAATCACTGACAATTTGAATCAAACTACTTGTAATACTTTGCGTTTAACCACATTTTTCGCATTAACAGATTTTGTATCCACTGTTTTAGGACACCATCAGAGCAGGGTATGAGAGACCCACTTGGTGACAGGAACAGAGGTAGACAGGGCACTGGGAAGCATGTGGTTTTTTGAAGTGATGCTGGCTGTTTTAGGGGACACAGGTTCAGGGCCAACAGGACTACCCACCTCCATGTGGCAAGTAGCCAATAAGACTCACTGAATTTCTTGTTGGCTCTGATATAAGGAGCCTGGTTCAAATCTTCTAGGTAACATCCTGTATCTCACATTGGTGGCAGCTCAGGGGCTTGGTTGTCTCATAGAAGCCTGTCAATTGAGAGACTCTCCCCTCCAAACCCAAAACAACAATGGTTGCAAAACAAACCTTTTGAGTGAAGTGTAGAATATTAGTGAGACGGCAGCTCCATAAAGATGCACCCTTCCACCAAACACATTCTGTTGTGCTTCTCAACAAAGAAGCCTCCAATTGTCCCTCTCGCTTTGAGAACCCAGCCATCACCTCTCATTGGAAACAGAACCTGCCTTTTTGATTCAAGGATGGGTGGGTGTCTCCATGGAAGCCCCAAAGAGTGACTATTTCCTTTAGGGGAATTGGCTCAGGTCCCTGAAGCAGTCCCATTCTCTGTTCCCCATTGCCAGAGAGGAAATGTAGCCCAAATAGAAACTAGAATGCAAAAGTTTTAATAGATTTAGGTGGTTCTGAAGAACAGTCTCTGGACCCGCAATGTTAACTCTGTTTCGCTCGCAAGACCTGCTGAGTTCTTCCAGTTATTTCTGTTTTCGTTTCTGATTTCCAGCTTCTGCAGTTCTCTTTTCGGTCAGATGTATTCTACATCCCTACTGATAAAATAACTGAATCTTCCATTGTTGTTTAAACAAGTGCTTTTCCAGTGATGGAACTCTCACTGTTAATTCCAAAGGCCTTATGTAATAAAGGCCAAAGCATGTACAGAACTCGATTTTCTACCTTTGTAATGATGATTCAACTGCCAGTGCGAAGAATCAGCAAACTGAGCTAAGCAGTGGGTAGATTAAAGTAAAAGCAGATTCAAATTTTCCACCCTTCAATGTGAAAATGTATCTCCTTTGGATCAGCTCATCACCCAACATTAAACATAACATCCAAATCCATTCAATGCTTTAAAATGACATTCTTAAGCTATGGCCGCTGCTGGCAAGGACAGTATTTATCATGAAGTGAGCCACCTTCCTTCAGACGCTAGAGTCACACTGCAGGTGAATTTGCTACTGCAGTGCTGCTAGGTCCACAGTTTCTGGATTTTGACCAAATGTTTCACTGTCGACCACCTTCTACCGTCAAAACAATACAGAACAAAGTTTACAGTCCTGCATGATAGGCTCACTCACCAACATTAATTTGACTGATCAAGTGAGTTGCTCAGATACCCTCCATCATGCTAAATCTCACACTTTTAGTGAATTACTTAAAATAAAGCCAAATCCATTGTACTTGAAATCCTGAAATTTCTATGGAAAATCAAATCTTGGGAGACAGATTAATAAAAGTTTAATTACAATAAAAAAATTTGCAAATTCAAAGTTAGATCAAGTTGGTCTACACTTTGGATTGCTTTAATAAATTGTGAGAATCAAGTGCATTTTTTCCTCTTCATTTTATGTTTTTTTAATGATTAATGCCCACCTAACCTATTATGTTATTTATTTGTTCATGGAATATAGCAGTTGATGACAAAGCTGGCATTTATTGCCCATTGCCCATCTCTAATGCCCTTAAGAAGGTGGCATGTATATTAATAATGTGTATATTGTGTATTTTGTGTAGAGAGACACACAATGGCACTAGGGATAGCATGCTGCAATGTTGCGTCTCTGACACTGAAGCAACAATGATACAATTCCAGTGTATGGATGAATCATTTTGCACTGTCCTTTACCCTCTAGGTGGTGGGGTGGGGTGGCATGGTTTAGCTCTTGGCAATGCCATTGACCTTGCAAAGCTTCTGTCAGAATTTGCTCTTGAAGTTGTCCCCCTGATCAATGTGAATTCACTTTATCTGTTTTGGTATAAAATCACAGGCTAACACTCCAGCTGTAGGTAAGGCCTTTTGGATCATGATGAAAATAGCTTGCGTGAACTTGGTGAAGGCATCCAAGAATATGAGAATGTGCTCAGTTCTGTTATTACTGGGGTGAAATCCTTTGCAAGGCCCTGTAGAGGTCTTTAGGTGACTGTGAATCTCATTCTGGGGTGAAGTCACTTCCTTAATTTGGCCAAAGTATACCTCTCACAATTTCAAAAGTAATCACCAATATCAGGGGCCACCTTGAGACAGTAAGATTACTCTAGAGTCAGGGTGACCATCTTTTCACACTTGGAATCCTAATTGCATGTGAGCTGTTCCTAACACTTGACACTTGAGGGTGTCAGGAAGGATGACTTACTTCACCTCTGTCTCCTTATCATGAACCAACCAATAGAGGACTCCATTTTACTCCCTGATCCTTCTCCAGCACCAGCTCTATGCCTGTTGGGAATTCCCTTAGCAGTTGGCGCTGGCTTAGTTTATGTCAGGTCTTTCAGTAATGTGCGGTCTAATGATGTCTATGTCAAACAGCTCAAGCTGCCCAAAGTTCTCTTTTGAGAGAGGTAGCAGAGGCGAAACCCCACCTGAGCAGAACTGCCTGCTGCTGCTCTTCTTTTGCCCTCTTGAATGAATAGCCAACACTTTGGCATCCTTTCCTTCCTGGAGCTAAGCAGGTGCCTCGTCTCTGTCAGTCATCTTTTGCCAGCAACCTGGGGACTTCTTCTTCAGCCAGCTGCAGGGACATACCAGTGATGTGTTCATTAGAAAGCGCTGCTGACTTGAATCTAGCTGACATTCGCACTGAAGTGCCAGTATCTGAGCTGGTGGAATGTGCAGGGGACAGACTTGCCATATTTGTATGAGGGGTGTCCATTTTCTTCCTCAAACATGGAGGAGAAGTTGAAGTCCTGAGGAACTGCCCTTCTCAGAGTGGAGAATGGGCAGGTGCTGCTAGTGCCTGCAGAAGACAAGAGAGGGAATGATTCCTTAAGGGGCTGGATGGGGTAAATGCTGACAGAACATTTCCCCTCACTGGAGAGGGGAACCTAGAGAGCCTAGGACCAGAGGACATAGTCTCAGAATAAAGGGGTGCCAATTTAAAACTGAGATAAGGGTGTTTATTTTCTCAGAGGATTTAGATTCTTTGGAACTTCTGCTATTGAGTGCTGTGGGGACAGTGTCCTTGTACATATTTAAGGCTGAGATAGATAGATTCTTGATCAGTAGGGGAGTTCAGCAATTATAGGGAAACACAGGAAAGCAGATGTGAGAAATGTCAGATCAGCCATGATCCTAGTGAATGGCAGAACAGGCTCAAAGTGCCAAATGGCCTACTCCTGTTCCTCTTTCATATGGCCTTAATTGCATAATTGGAGTAGAAGTTTGGAAATGGCACAAATGCATGGTTAGCACTTGAATATTAAATCTTATTGATTGCCAGGGCATGGAGGTCTCAGCATCACGACATCCAGTCCTGTGCCACTAAAGTACCATTCTCTCCTGGTAGGGGGTGAGGAAACAAAAGTTGGGTACCATACCACCTCTCTGGCCTCTCTCTGTCCTACTCTGGGCCATTTTCTCTTGAACAAGAGAATGGATTAAATGAGGTTAAAGTGGTTGCAAGTCTGTTAACTCTGGTGCAGGTAATATACAGGGCAGGAAGGGTAAGTAGTCTGGGGGCTTGGAAGCAACTGAAGCAACGGAATGCTGCCTGCAACAGTGATAGATTATGGGAATTGATGGGATGCAGATACAGTGACAGAGTCAGAGAGAGACTGTACTGTGGCAGAGATGAAATGGTGCTAATTACCTTTACAGAGTGCAGAAGGTCATTGAGACTCTTGCAACATTGCTAGGTGTTCCTGCAGACTATGGACACTGCACTTACCTGCCTGGCACCTTCAGAATAGGCTGGCAGGATCTGGTGATGTGGTTCCTCTGATGACCCTGAGGGAAGAGGATAGCATCCATCCCTGTAGGTCCCATGAGGGCTGCCTTTTCTCAGCCATATCCTTTTGAATTGAGCAGCAGATAGTGAACGGCATTTCCTGGCTGGCAGCGACAAACCTGGTGCACAGCTGGGTTTTAAATATGGTGCCAACAGCATTGGCCAACAGTGACATGTATGTCCACCCTCTGCTGAGCTCAGAATAGAATGAGCATGGTGTCATAAGGGCATGATGTATACATGATGAAACGAGCAGCAGAGAGTTATGTGAGCAAACTCACTAGCACTCACAGACAGAAATGCTCCATGAATCTCCCCGAAATTGGCACTTATTTGACTTTTGATGAAATTCAGTCTGGTAGAATCTGAAAATGGATGTAGCAAAGATAGGAGACCAATCAGCTAGTTGTAGCCATGCCAGCTCACTAAACTCAGGAAAACATTTAGTGCCACACATTTCTCCACCCCACTGCCTCTTCCCTGCAACCTGCAAATCTTTCTTCTCATAATGCTCACATTTTCTTTTCAAAGCCGCAATTGAATCTGCTTCCGCCACTCTCCTATACAGTACAGACCATGCATGAAAATGTAGAAAAGTATATTGATCGATTTGTCTGCATTCATAGTGATAGATCACTAAAATGCAGTTAAGGCATTTGAAATAGAACTGCACACTGTCACTAAAATCATTCAGTACTGTATCTCGTTTTCTCATTCAATATTTCTTTAGACATTCACATCAATACAGCAATAAGAAATTTAGACCTTGTCTAAATATGTAATAACCCTTCTCTTTAAGCAATTGTTCCCTTGCTAGAATTATAGAATTGCCACAGTGTACAGACAGGCCATTCAGGCCATCAAGTCCACACCAATCCTCCAAAGAGCATCCGTCCTGGATCCATCCCCATAACCCAGCATTTCCTGTGGCTAATGCATTAAACCTACACATCCCCAGAAATTTATGGGCAATTTAGCATGGCCAATCCACCTAACTTGCACACCTTTGTTGGAGGAAATCAGAGTACCCAACGGAAACCCACGCGGACTCAAGGTGAATGTGCAAACTCCACACAGACAGTCCCCCAAGGTTGGAATCAACCCCAGTCCCTGGCACTGTGAGGCAGCAGTGCTAACCAGACAGCCAACGAGCCACATCTGCTGAGCTTCTTTTCTCTAGATTTTACAGAAGGCCTCAACGCTTTTTATCAACAATTTGCTAATTCATGCAATTTGCCACAGGAGGACAACATGAAAAATTGACTACGTCCTGACTGCTTTTGAACATCTCAATCTGAAGTGATTTGTTCATTTACTTTCTGCTAGAATTATCCAATACAAATGGAGCTTTTAAGACAAGCCTGTAAGGCAATTGTTTTCCCGTTACACTGCATTACATTAGGTAGCCTGTGTACAGTATGCACTTTGGACAGCGTGATTGATAGTGTGCATTTATAAGTGGGTGGTAGACAACCTTGGCAATTTAAACTAGTCGGCAGTAATTCTACGTGGGCATTTTGCCACATTTATTCTTGGGCTCTCTTGTTCTTTCACCTCTCTATGGGCCTCTCCACTCAGGTGATTTACTGAGCATCTTTCCAGTTTTGTTTCTATCTGTGGCCGATCCCTCTGTTTGTTCCTGGCAAAAGGCCAGTGAAATGGATTGAAATTTGAGGCAAGTGTCTGTCTTCAGTCTCAGTAAGCTCATAGTACTGTTTGCATTGAGGAATTTTGCACAGTAAAAGATACAGTAGGAAAGTGGGATGATTGACAATTGTCTAAAATTATGAACTTAAGCCTGTGTCTTTTAAATCACAATGTCTATGTTAATTTTATGTAAATAAGTAGCATACACTACTACAAGCAAACAAAAGCTGAATATTGAGTCTGTGAACCTGCAACCATGACAATTACCATGAATTGTTGCAGACGAATCAACCTAGAGTAACAGACAAGAACATTTTTCTGTCCCTAAAAATGGTATTTTTGTACACACCTTGGGTACAATTTTAAATCACAATCTTTTTCAGCCATAATCTTCTACTCTCATGAGTAGTCAGCCAAAATATTTCAGCCTCCATATTATTTTACTGGCAGGTCAACTTAGGCCCTAAACATCAGCTTTTGCGCTCCTGAGATGCTGCTTGGCCTGCTGCGTTCATCCAGCGTCACACTTTATTATCTTGGATTCTCCAGCATCTGCAGTTCCCATTGTCTCTGACTACAAGGCTGTGTTGCAAAGATACATGGGAGTTAAGACATGTCAAGTCTTTGTGTTAGATGCTGATGACATTTCAAATGGTGACCATCCATACTCATGCCATCAGGCCATCTTTTATACTTGGCATATCAGTCGACCCTATTTAGTGATGGATTTTTTGCAAAGCTTTACTCATGCACCAACATCAAGAGTGTATCATTCACCAAGCCTCCTAATAGATCAAATTGTAATCGTTCCACTCTTCCAGCACAATGGGTTCATTAGCACAGTCAGGGTAGGTCTTGATGTCTTCAGGAGTATTTCAGAAGGCTCCTGCCCTGAACCACTCCGCTTTGTTAGAGAACCTGTGAGAGACCTACTTTGAGCTAAAGAACTGATTGTTATCTCTGAAATTTCTGAAGGATCTATGCTTGACTACAGCCTTGTTCTCACTTATGACCTGTCCCTTCACAATGCAAAGAAGACAACTTCTACATACACACTATTAAGAGTCAGCTCTAGGTCTACATTCTATCTAGATCTCATCCCAATAATTGTGTTGTCAGACTGCTTGTCTCACATCCCGCCTCAGAGGAAACACTACTTTCTCAGCTTACCATTATGAAGCCAAAAACCATCATCATTAGCTGTGGCTACAAATTCTGTCCCACATTACTTCGTCCATTCTTCTTATTTAAGACATTTTAATATTACTATTGTTATCAATCCCCTCTCGGCATTGCACCTAGCCTTTGAAACTTTTGGGATCTTTGGGACCTTTCTGAAAAAGCTTGTTTAAAGTTTTGGATCTATAGTAAACATCTTCTCATCTTCAATGGCAACAATCAGCCTCATACTTAGATTACTCAATTCTTAGGACCTGTGGAGCACTTTACAATCCATTATCTGGTTAACTAATAGACCGTTGGAATGAAATCGTGCCTCTATATTATCACGATACTTGATCAATACCAGGACTGGATGAGCAATTTACTCCAATGAAATAATTCAGAGGATAGAAGTTTCTATTCTCTTCAGTTTCTGTCACAAACTCCACTCTGTTCCCTTTGACTCCCCCAGGCTTATGCGGACTGTGCATAATTTTGGGTTTTATTTCACCCAGAGATTAGATTCATGGCAAGCAACTGTCTAAGTCCTAAGACTTCCTATTTTCAACTCCATTTTTCTGTTCTTGAAAATCTCTCCATGTCTTTGTTACCTTTATGCTTGATTCTTGGAATCCTGTTGAGTCATCCATCTTCTAACCCTGGCAGATTTAAGGACATTGCAACTGCCAATTATAGACAGCTATTGCATTTAAGTGCGCCTTTAACATAGAGCTGTGGAATGAAAATCACCAAGTGCTTTGCAAAGGTTTAATCAGAAAATGTAAATTAAGCTGCAGGAGAAGTTGAGAAGAGGGGGCAATGAATTTTTTACTCAAAATGATTTGCCTTAAGGAATGTATTAAAGGGAAGGGATAAAGGGGCAAGAGACAGAGACAGATAGAGAGAGAGTGAGAGTGAGAGTGAGAGAGAGAGGGAGACACACACACACACACACACGTCTATTTATTTATTTATATATCTAGAAAGACATAATGAAAAGTGTTTTGTGATTGCAATCCAGTGTCATTTTGAATTACAAAAAGAATAAAACAAAATTACATAAGTAGAGTTCATCTTTTGTACAAGAGGTCTTCAAACACAGCTCCCAGACTTTTGCACAGTGTCCCGAGCCTCAAGGTGTCCATGCTTCAAGCATTAACTTTGCGACTGGCTGAGTACAGGCTCCCGGGCCTTCTGCAGCTAGTAGCCCTTGCTCTAGGCACTGCCACCGCTGCAGCTGATACCATTCCAGCTTTCCCACCATGTCAGAAGATGAAGTAAAGAGAAAGGAGAAAACAAAAAAGGAGAGAGAAAGAAAGGAGCAGATGAGCTCAGAAGCCCAAACACTACCTCCCATGCTGGCACAACCATCTAGATATGGTGTGCTCATTGTTTATACATTTGCTGTGTTTCAGGGTTTAAAAATGAGAAAAGATCGAGGAGGGATTTTAATCAAGGGCACAAGGCAGTTAAATAAAAGGGAAGCAACAATGAGATAAATACAGGGAGGAAGAAGGCTGATAATGTTAACTGTGGCATGAATCTAATGTCAACTAGACACTGGAATGAAGAATAGCAAAGCCTCCCAAGGAGGCTAACTTCACATCACTTTATCTCCAGGTATTTCTGGCAATTTGCAAGGCAAGCCCAGCATCAGTATGAAGCTCTTTCACCTAAAGATTTCACGGCATTTTACACTTCCTGGAATGTTAATTAACAGGAGGAGCAGAGCTATTCCTCATCAGGGAGGAAGTTACACTTTAGCTGCTGAAACTACACCTATTCCCGTGTGAGGAATTGCTTGATAGAGCATGGGTGTCCTGATCAGGAAACAGGGACTAGAGATGACGATCCTCTCCCTTACTCCATCTACAGTTCAACAGTGGGTTCCCTACCTCACCCCATCCCAGATCCGTTTGGAGTTTGTACATTCTCCCTATGTCTGCGTGGGTTTCTTCCAGGTGCTCTAGTTTCCTCGCACAGTCTAAAGATGTGCAGGCTAGGTGGATTGGCCATGCTAAATTGCCCATAGTGTCCAGCAATGTTTAGGTTAGGTGTGTTAGGCATGGGAACTGCAGAGTTAGGGGAGTGGGTCTAGGTGGGATGCTTTTTGGAGGGGCAGTGTGAACCTGTTGGGCCAATTGGCCTGTTTCCACACTGTAGGGATTCTATGATTTATGGTCTATGATCTCCCTTCCTCCTCAGAATTGTGGCCAGGAAGCTGGTGGCTTCTGATAGTTGGCCATGGTATGACCTTATTGGTGTGAGGGCAAACAGGCTTACCCTAAATCTCACTCACACTGTTAGAATTTCTGACAGATCGGTTTTGGGTAATTATCTGTGCACACTGCAGGCCTCAGATCTATTGTGAGATAGGGAGGCATGTTTCTTGATAACATAAGCATGCCTTTTGGCATCACACCATTCAGACAGGCTTGGATCAGAAACAAGAAAGAATAAACAGGAATCTCAGTCCTCCAAACAGCTGTGCTGGATTTTGAATTCCATGCGGGAAATTTCTCACTGTGTCAATTTCTACAGGATAGAATCACATTGACCTTGTCATTGTAAGTACTTCCAGCTCTAGGTAATTCACTAAATCTTATTAAATATTGTTTTTATTCAGAATATTTTAATTCTATTAGAGAATGTGACTGAAACAGTTTTTAAAGGGAAAGGAAAATTCTTTCAATCCTTTCAATTTCCTGTACTTCTCCCATATAAATGATTTGGGAAAGTGTCTCAGTCATGTAAGCTCATCCACTGAATGTGCAACACGACAGCACGCTAAAGTTATTATTTTCGGCCTGATTCGGGTTACTCATCGATTGATGATTGAATCAAAATGGGACAAGTTCATTAAGTATAAAACAATTACAATAACAACCCACCTCCTATTAGTGGAACAATCATTGTGCTTATTTGAGTGTATACTTTAAAACAGTTCCTTTCAGATTAATGTTAAAACCCCTCCCTCTATATTCCCACCCAGTTATAGGCACACGTGTAATGAAGATGCACATCAAATACGGCCAGGACTTTTGGATATACCCCACTGCCTGGCTGTCTTGCACAACTATGCCCTGGGATTTCCTCTAGGGTCACACCCAGACATGAGACTAGTGCCCTATCAACTGATGTCAAGTACACTCAAATTTCCTGTTGATATTATTAGATGTCTGACTTTAGCATGGGCACCAATAAGAAGGTCCCAAGGAATGTATCCATCTTGCATCATATGTTTCTTCTTTCAGCATGAACACTGAAGATTCAACTCTCCAAGCTAGATTTCAGGCAAATCAGGCACCATATTTAAGAATTTGAAGTCATGAAAGCTTTCTAACTTTTAATGTGATTTGTACTGAAGTCATAAAAAAATCAAAGACTAAGAAAATTACATTAGATCACAATGAAAAGATTTTCTAACATATTCGAAGAAAAAACACAATAAAATGTGGGAAAAGGACTTTGCTTCCTGCTGCTTCCAGAAATCTGGTCCTAATTTGAAGAGAAACTTCAAGCGAGACCAATTATAGTAAACATTAAGGTGAGTCCATTTCAGATGAGGAAAGGCCCAGTTTAATGGCTGGAAATGGTTCAAGCAGAGGGATTGATTGGTGGCTTTAATGATTGCAAAGATTTGGGGTAAATGCAAAATTTATGACTGTTTACACCAGGCATTTGATTTACACCTTGCTTACACATCTCAATTGCATCTGTAATTAGGTGGGAATAAGCAGGGTGTTTAACACCCAGTTACCTAATCCGAAAGGAACTCTCTCAAAGTAATCACAACAAACATGAAATGTTCACGGAAACATAACTAAGCAGTGGAACATCTGTAAATATTTATGTTATTTATTTCCAAGGTAAGTCATAACTGCTCAACTCCTTGCATATAAACATCAAAATGTTTAAAACATGCAAGCTAGTTTCGTCATAAGGCAACCTTATGGAATCTGCATACTTTTCTTAGTATATCCTCAATCTTTTTGCAGAATTAATTAAAAACAGAAGATATTGTTCAGCATGTTGAACTGATTCAGATGATATTACAACAGAAATACGAATCTTGTTACAGCCTCATTGAATAGGAGTGAACCCTACACCATAATATTCCCATCCCTCAATCGTGGCCAAACAAATAAGATCAGGAACAGGTTACGACCAGAGGCAATCAGTCTTTCATAATCTTTTTCATTTGTTTAAAACAGATTTTCCCTTTCGTAAAACTGGCCATACACCCAAGATACATCAAAATAGGAGTAGGCCATTCAGTCTATCAAGTTCACTCCAACATTCAATGTGATTGTGCCTAATCCTCTATCTCAACATAGTGCTCCCACTCTGTCTCACCTTACCCCTTGAGACCTATCTTTCCTAGTTATATTTAGTGACTTCACTTCCACAGCATTCTGGGGTAAACAATTCCACAGGTTCACCACCCTCTGAATGAAGAAATTACTCCACTTCTCAGTTGAAATAGGCCTCCCAAATGTCCTGAGACTTTTTTCTGGACATCCCAGCCCAAGGAATCAATGTTCTTGCATCTAGTAGGCCCAGCCCTGTCAGAGTTTATATATTTTAATGAGATTCTTTCCTATTCTTCCAAACACGAGTGAATACAGGCCCAGTTAACACAATCTCTCCCCATATGACCAACCTGCAGGCCCTTGTCTGCCTTCCGCAGGGGCTGTTCCCTCCCGGATGACCTACTCCCAATATCCCCCCACAGCCCTACAGCACCTTTCCTTGCAAACATTGAAGGTGAAACACCTACCCATTTACCTCCTCTCTCCTCAGTATCCATGGGGCCAAACATACCTTCCAGGTGAAGCAGCACATTACCTGTACTTTCCAGAATCTAAACTACTGCATTCATTGCTCACAATGTGGTCTTCTCTATGTTGGGGAAACGAAGCGTAGACTGGGTGACTGCTTCACAGAACATCTATGTTCTGTCCACAAATAAGACCCTCAGCTTCCAGTTGCCTGCCACTTTAACAGCACCCTGTTCCCTGGCCAATATCTCTATCTCAGGATTGCTGCAGTGTTCCAGTGACGCTCAGTGCAAACTGGAAGAACAACACTTCATTTTCTGTCTGGAGACCCTGCAGCCCGCCAGACTCAATAGCGAGTTCAATAATTTTAGAGCCTAAATTCTCCCATGCCCTAATCCCCAATCCCACACACCAATCTTTGTTATCACATAGTCTGCCATTACACACTACTTACAGACAGCCACTAACAGTCTCCATTAACAATAACTCACCCTCCTAGCCAGATCATTTTCCACCACTTTGTCTATTCAACTGTTCTTCTGTCTCTTTGGGCTCTATTCCCAGCTATCTCCTTGACTCCTTACCCCCATCTTCTGCAGAAAAACAGACATTTTTCGAGTTACCTGAGGAAGGGTCACCAGGCGTGAAACATTAACTCTGATTTCTCTTCACAGATGCTACGAAACCTGCTGAGCTTTTCCAGCAATTTCTGTTTTTGTTTCTGATTTACCACGTCCGCAGTTTTTTTCAGTTTTTATCCCAAGAATCAGTCTGGTGAACTAATAATGATTGACTGAATTACTGCTGAAAGTTCCCATTTTGTGGATAATTATGCCCGTTTGGAAACCTTCAAGCTGATCCTTTCAGATACAGCATCAATAGGAATGTATAACATACATATTATTTACTAACAAGCTGACAACAAACATCAATACAAATATCCAAAGTTTCTGTACAGTTTAGTAAAACTATTTCCAGTTTATGATTAGTTGTCATCTGCTATCGATTTGATGGAGTTTCTCCCAGACCTCACAGTAGTGGAGATCAGCAGGAATCTTCCAGAATCATCCCCTGACCCAAACCAGCGCAAAGTGCAGTTTTTTTATGCTATTGCTAAGTATTACAGTTAATCACAGGAAACGGGTTAGACATAGCAGTAAAGTGTATTAATAAAACTACGCCAAGTTACTGTTCTCAAATATGTCAATGAATTTTTTTGAAGTAAAAAGACCTTTTAGAAAATGTTTGGAAATGCTGCTGTGGTTCACAGAAGAGTTTATATCAGAGCTTCACAAACTATTTTCCAAGTTGACCCCATTTTAAAACATAAAGTTTCGTGGGTCCCCTGACGGGCAGCACAAAAAAAGCCACAATAAAGCAGCACAGTAATATTTGGCATGTACTTTGTAAGTATTACATTTAATAGGTTAACATAATAAGCTGTACAAAGATCTAAGTTTTTAAATTACTTCGCAAATTGTCATTATTTTGTCGGTTTCAGCGATGATGTCCGAATTCAATGCTGACCGATGACTAAGTGAAGCCAATTTTCCCTCCCAGCCCAATTGTAATCAGGCCCTCTCACCTTTCAAACGCACACAAATAGAGTACACATTCAAGTCACCTTCTCAAACCCATTCAAAATCATTTCCTCATCCCCCTGTCTTCCCAATCCCTGTGGCTCACATTCTCCTCACTCAATACCTCCCCTTCTCAATCCCCATTCCTGACCCTACACACACCAGATGGAATGAAAACAGAAGCTCCTGGAAAAGCTCAGCAGATCTGGCAGCATCTCTGAAGAAAAACGGCAGAGTTAACGTTTCGAGTCCAGTGACCCTTGCTCAGAACTGATGGTAGTTGGGAAAAAGTTTATATGCAGAAAATAGGGAGGAGGTTGGGGTAGGGAGTAAACGATAGGATAGATTTTGAGGACAGAGAAGAATGGTTGGATAAATAAAGGAGGTGATAATGATCTGGCTTGGAGGGTGAATAGTTGTTAATGGGGACTGTTCGTGTCTAACAACTGATAGTGTGTAATGGAAGGCTATGTGGTAACAAGGCCTGGTGTGTGGGGTAGGGGTCTAGAGCATGGGACAGTTTCGGCCCTAAAATTATTGAACTCGATATTGAGTCTAGTGAACTGCAGGGCCACCAAGCAGAAAATGAGGTGGTATTCTTCCAGCTTGCATTGAGCTTCGCTGGAACACTGCAGCAAGCCAGAGACAGAGATGTTTGCCTGGGAACAGGGTGGTAGATTAAAGTGGCGGGTAACAGGTAGCTTAGGGTTTTTTTTGCGAGCAGGATGTAGATGTTCTACGAAGCAGTCGTCCAGTCTACACCAAAGGGTCTTCTTAAACTTTCTCCCTGATGCAATCATGCATTCTTTTTCCAACCTTTCTTTCCTCACTTCCTTGGCCAGCAGTCTCCTCAGTATTTCTCGCTGTATATGCAGTTGAGAGTGCCTGCGAAACAGAGTCACACGCTCTAGGTAACAAAAGCCTGACAGGAACATAAACAGCGTGACATCTGAAGTGACCACGTATCACTGTGGCTCAGTCACAAGACCTCTCACATTCAGTCAGGCGCTAAATTAAACTTGCCTGCCTCTGCCTACAACAGTATAGTGCATAGCCTTAGGCAACTATCGGTGTGGAGTTTGCACATTCGCCCCGTGTCTGTGTGGGTTTCCTCTAGGTGCTCCAGTTTCCTCCTACAGTCCAAAGATGTGCAGGTTAGGTGGATTGGCCATGCCAAATTGCCCATAGTGTCTATGGTGGGAAATGCAGGGGTAGAGTAGAGGGTAGGTTTGGGTGGGAAGCTCTTCGGAGGGTTGGTGTGACGAGATACGTCGAATGGTCTGCTTCCACACTGTAACTCTAAACATCTCACACTTGAGCACTTGTTGCCAAAAGTGGTTTCAGAAGTCAAAGTGTATTTTGAGCTCCCCCTTATTATTTGGTTGCCTTGATCCATTGGGTTTGGAGCTATCCTACTGTAATCTCTGGAGTGGTTGGCCTCTCCTCCACAGAAGCCATCACTTGATTTATAAAATATCTTTATATGCATACTTAGTCACTGAAGCAGTTTGGTTCTGTACAGTAGCAAATGAAGAAACAAACATTGGAATTTGACTCTATCCAGCAAACAAACCAAAGACATCCTTACTTGTACAAAATTGTATTTACATACATTTAAAGCATCAGGGAGGATACAAAGTCTGCGTGGACCCCCGTTTAACTTCAGCAGAAAGACTTTAGATGGTGTTCTTTCCCCACTGTGCCCTCTGCCTTTGAGAAGGTAAGCTCCAAAACAAAATAAATGTAACTTCTTTGACCAAATCTGGGTCAAAATCCATCATTTTGAAAACTGTTTTAATGCAGTGACATGCAAATAAACGTCAGGGAAACTTGAGGGACAAAAACACAATAACACTAACACAACTTTTGTGGCAGGATTGGTGAACATGGCCAAATTGAAAACTCCACCCTCATCATATCTGACAAAAAGGCACAAAACATCCCCAAAATTTAATGTTTACGCAGTATATACATTCATCAAAGAGATTCAGCATCCAATCTTTCGTGCATCTAAATAATCTGAAGATTCCTCCCATACAAATGAATTCATTATGTTAGCAACAAAAAAGTCTGACTGTCTGATCTAGAAAGGACAGAACAAAGAAAAAACCTGCCCAAACTGCCTGTCATGTGTAACTGAATATCCCTTTAGGATTAAGAAGGAAGAATTGTTTGCAGTAGTACAAAATGTTTGGGATTAAATGATGAGCATCACAATAGAGAGCCAAGAATTACTTCGGTTGCAATGTGAAAATACTGTCCGTTCAAAATATTCCCAGTGCATTCTAACACTATATCTTATTCAACTTACAGGGTTGAATTTCAAACATTAATTAAAAATATTGCAATACTTGAGCTTTTTTTAATCAAAATATAGGGTCAGTGATTTTACCAGCTGCATCAGAAGAACTTGTCCTGTGAGTCATTCCACATGGTGTATTAATTGAGTTCAGGAGCATAATTTATACCTAGCACAGGTCTTGCAACATACTATCACTTCTTTGTACAGAGATTGACTGCTGAAGTATTTCAAGCAGATTGGTACATGGATTCTTTGCAGTCTGCGAGAACAGGATATTCCCACAGCCTAGGTTGCAGTGATCTCTGTTCCCTTCATGCTATCAAGCACAGACGTTAAAAGTTCTAAGCTTCACTCCTACACATGAGCAAGATCAAAAATGGCCACAGTGAATTTGGCTGCATCCATTTTGGACCAAGGTCAAGACAGCAACTTTACACACATCAGATTACTTATTTGTAGGAGAAGCACAGGAATATTGTTTTTCCTTAGTGAGGCTAAGAATAGAGATGCTGGTGGATAATTCTGATCACAAAATCAAAAGTCAGGGTGACAGCATGCTGAGGTCACAGCAAGAGTTGCTTTTGTCTCTTCACTCCACTAAGCCAATCACTCATCCCCATTATATGTCTGAGATTTTTTTCAAGTCCATCAAGTCACACTGTAAAACCACTTATCTCCATAATTTTACAGAGTGAATTTACTCAGTCCATCAATCCAAATGCAATCTAGCATTTTAGCTCAGTCAAGTTAGAGCCACTGCAGCCTATCAGACTGGATCTCAGGCTCAACGTCTTCTTGTGAACAGTCCAGTCACTCATTTCAGCAGTTCCAAAGGCAATTTCCATATTTTCTTACACAGTCAATCAGAGAGATCCAACATTGATCTCAATTATCCTTAGTTAAGTAAATCATTAAGTCCCATTGTCAATCATTGCATTTTCTTTTTTAAAAATTCTGTCCATCAGACTCAATATTGATCTCAGTGATTTTTCAGTGAATCAGTCTAGTCAGTCACTTAGTTGCAAGGTTCTTGCTTGCGGCAACAATTTTTCATTTGTCCAAAGTAATAAAATCAGTTTCATCATGAATCTTTACACGTTCTGAACAAAGAATCAAGTTGCAATACCTGATGAGCTGAAAGTTTTTTCTCATGTTCTAGTTAACTTGTTCTGCCATTGAAAATGCACACAACTGGCTAAACTAGTTTGCAATCTTATTTCAGTTCCTGAAGTGTTGCTGTGTGCAAAATATAATCATCTGTCAGAGTGACAGCATATCAAAGGAGTTCACTTCATATGACCTGCTGAAGAATTAGGACCGTTGGAGTGGGGAGTGAGGTACTGAGCAGGGTGCACTTGGCATCAATTTTAGGTCACTACTGTTCTAACTTAGATGAATAGTCAGAAATGCAGTGTAAATTGGCCCAATTTGCAGACAGCATCAAATCACAAGGGACAATAGATTGGATATGGTAGCTGAGAATTTGCAAAATATCAATGTGGGCACAACATTGCTGAATTGTCATTTGAAACACATCGAGAATATTCCAGAAACACAAGTGACAAACATATTCTATGAACAATACTGTGCTCACCAAGTAGGAAGTTGAAAGGAAATGAAGGCTCAAAATGTGTGGTGAAAGGAAGCCAAGGGCAATGGTGCAGTGTTAGACAGACTACACTTAGAATACTGCATGCATGTCTGGCAATGCAGACACAAGTTAGGAATCCTTGCATTAATCCTAAGTACAGAAAAGAGCTAAGCCACTGAATTGTGAAATTAAAAGTGTGAGTTTTGAAAAAGAAATCTCACAAAGTCTTCAGCTTCCTGCATTGAAAGGAACATCTAAGAAACAGTTGTATAGAACTACATAAAATAGTAAACACAATGGGAAAAGTCAGCCATCTTGAACTAAACTGTAAAAAATTGACAAAAATAAACAGATTCAAGTCTGTTAAATAAGAATGAAAATCACAAAGTTTTGCTTACATAAAATGATTAACAAATTGAATGGCATCAGGGATAGATTGGGAGACTTGTGAAGTAACAATTAGCTGCTGTATGAAAGGACTTGAGTATCTTTCTGGATGAATGATACAAAATGGGCGAAGTTCTCTCATAATCTTGTTTTAGGACATTTCTGTAAGACACAATACAACTATTTATAAATAGTTAATTTTCTCATTACCCACTCTTCATCGAATTTAATTTGGCCATCACTGCAGATGTTTGCATGTTTACAATGTAAAGTTATTTTTCACAGAATTTATTTCTAATCCATTGTGTGGAGTATTGGAGGAATTATGGTTTGTCTAAACTCTCAAGATTCTTTTTAACTTTTTTTTTTCCATTTTGATATCATGCGTAATTCAAAGCCTAAATGTGTTTCTTCCCATCAGCAACTGTTCTTTAACAAAGTAATGGTTCAATTGCCAATAAAAAGCACCAGGCTTCAAATCTGGGTGAAATTAGTCAGGTGGGGCTGAGAGTTACAGCAGGTAAAACTAAAAGTGTGGTCCACTTTGACAAGATACTGGGTTGAATCCACAACGTGTAATTATTTTATATTAAGATATGTGTATAGTTGGCTTGTAAATAAAAACATTTATTACCATGGTGTAGCTGGAGTAATAGCAGAACTCTTTGATCACCACTTTTATTGCTAGCAATGGTCTTAGGCCATTGCTTGAAGTTAATAGACCAATTCAAGCAGGATTCACATTTTTAAGAAAAGGCCAAAAAACATTCTTGTACTGACTTCAGGCATTTGCGCTTGTCACAGCAATCTTAACAACACATCTGGTGTAAGTGTAGTTTTACTAACACTTATTCTTATCTATTAACCAAATACACCATCTGAAATATTCAATTGCGTAGACTTGGCAGCAGAGAACATAGGAACTGATAGCACTAGGTTTTATTCTAGGAGTTTCAGTTAGATTCTAAATGAAGTGCCAGGATTTCTCACATGCCATTGTTACACCCAGATATGGTTAGCTCAATTAGCTGTGGTTTCCGATGAGATGATCCAAATCAGAAACCTCTCCGGTGGTGAGGAATGAACTGACTGCTCTTCGTTATTCACACATCCCCTTGGTTGGCCGCAACGAAGTGAATTTAGAAGTCGATCTCTTCCCTCATGGATGCCTTCCTCCTAGACCCAAATGAACTGATGTTTTCAAGGAGCTAATTTAACTAGGTTTCCTTTAGATAACAATGAATACATATATTAATTACTAAATTCAAGAATGAATTGTAGCACATGTAGGTGCAGATTGGAAATGAAAGGCGAGTCAAAAAAAGATAAAAGCTTAATAGTGCACAGATCAGTCTCTGAATTGTATGCAAAAGTGGATAGTTCAACATCAAGCTTGTTGCAAAGGACATTACTAGTACCATTGACATTGCTAAGTTGAATAGGTGGTTTCAAGTTTTTAAAGTGTGTGTTGGTTGACAGTTTGTTGTTCTGTACCATTTCAAATGTGTCTGAATTCTAGAATTCAGAAACCTTCTGTTGCCCTGTTTTCTTTCTGGCTTGCTACCTTGCTGCCTTTTAGCATTCAGAATGAGACACTCCCCTTTAGGGTAACTCAGGTGTTAGGCCAGGGAATGGTCTGTCGACTGTGACTTTTTCACAGCACATTATTACAGAAGCACAGGCTTATAGACACATGTGAACCTTAGCCCCACTAGCTCATGCAAAATCATTCAGTCAAACTAACACACTCTAGTAGAGTTAAAACTGGCTTTTTAGCCTCCTATTCTTGTATAGTCTTCAAAAGGGGAAAAAAAACACAAAGTATGTCTGCAGTTTGTGAAATAATCTTCAGGGGATGACTTGCTATTGAGTAGGAGGTCACCAACACCTTTATTGTCTCTGTAGTCACAACACATCACAGTGAAGGGTCTAGGCCCGAAACGTCAGCTTTTGTGCTCCTGAGATGCTGCTGGGCCTGCTGTGTTCATCCAGCCTCACATTTTATTATCTTAGATTCTCCAGCATCTGCAGTTCCCATTATCACATCACCGTTCAGTCGGTTTTGATTTGCCCCTTCCTTGCCTTGTGGTCCAAAGTTCACTCTGTATCTTTTTGTGTAATATTCCATGACTCTCTCTCCAGGTAGTCACTTAATTTATACCTGCAGCCCATTTTTGACTGCATCAGTCCTCTTTAGAACAAAGAACAAAAAGAAAATTACAGCACAGAAACAGGCCCTTCAGCCCTCCAAGCCTGCGACAAACCAGATCCTCTATCTAAACCTGTTACCTATTTTCCAAGGATCTGTATCTCTCTGCTCCCTGCCCATTCATGTATCTGTCTAGATACATCTTAAATGGCGCTATTGTGACCGCCCCTATCGCCTCTGCTTGCAATGCATTCCAGGCACCCACCACCCTCTGCGTAAAGAACTTTCCACTCATATCTCCCTTCTCACCTTGAACTCATGACCCCTAATAATTGACTCCCCCACTCTGGGAAAAAGCTTCTTGCTATCCACCCTGCCTATACCTCTCATGATTTTGTAAACCTCAATCAGGTCCCCCCTCAACCTCTCGCTCTCTAATGTAAATAATCCTAATCTACTCAGCCTCTCTTCATAGCTAGCACCCTCCATACCAGGCAACATCCTGGCGAACCTCCTCTGCACCCTCTCCAAAGCATCCACATCCTTTTGGAAATGTGGCAACCAGAACTGTACACAGTACTCCAAATGTGGTTGAACCAAAGTCCTATACAACTGTAACATGACCTGCCAACTCTTGTACCCCGCCCAATGAATGAAAGCATGCCGTACGCCTTCTTGACCACTCTATCGACCTGCATTGCCACCTTCAGGGTACAGTGGACCTGAACACCCAGATCTCTCCGTGCAAAAGAGAGATAAGATGCAATTTTGGTATCTCGGGTAAAAGTGTTCACAGTACTTTGGGACTCTGACCCATAAGAATGGGTCTCTAACTTAATGGTTTTATCAATTAACCGAATACACAATCTGAAATACTCAATTGCAAAGACTTGGCAGCAAATGGTGAGAAAGGAGAGAGGAATCCCATCTGTAGACTCTGAGGGTTAGATCCTTGATGCAAATATGATCCAATCCCCAAACCTGATAGATGGCAGTAGTTTGGTGCTGTCTTCATCTAAAACAGGCTGTGATGCTAGAAAAACAGCTAAAGGTTTGGGATTGGGGTGGGAGTGGAAGGAGACAGGAAGAGATACACTGCTTCTCCTGATCCACAAGCAGGGCTTCAGAAGTAATTGCCTTATTTCTCAAAGCCGTCCTCACCGCCCTTGAGTTCCTGTGTTTTGAAGGCCTGATAGAGATTAAACTGCTGAAACAGCTCAGATGTGAGGCCCTCAGTTTGATTATAATGTTTAAAGAATAACCCATCTACTGGGAGTGCCCTCCATTCTACTCACCTCCATAAAACAAGATGATTCAAGATGTGTTGGAGCCAGCTTTGAAATTTTTAAAACTTTTACAATTGCCCCCAAATCTGTTGATTTCCCATGGTTTTTGTTTGCATAGAACTAAGCTTTACAAAACAACCCAAGTAACGGGATAACAAGCATTTCATCTAATTATAATCAGCAATATTGCTGTTGGGGTTCAATGTGTGATGCTAATTGGAGCTGCCAGCATAGTTTGTAGTCCTTCTTTAACACACACAAACACTTGATTGACTGGGATCATCTAATTCAACACAAATGAGGAACCGAATTAGAATGTGTTCTGGTGTGTCTGGTTTATTAGCAGGTCAGGTAGTACCTTTCTCAGCTACACATTTTGTACATAGCTTAAGCATATTCTTTTACCTTTATCCTTTCAATCCAACCCACTTTGATGCAACATTATTCAGGTAAAATGGTTTTCCCAGTTCAAATGTAAAAATGGAGCTTAATGGAGATACAAAGAAAACAAGGCACATACATTTTAAAAACAGCCTTTGAATTCAACAGCTTTTGAAAGTTACAGCATGATTTTCAAAGCACTACATGAAAAGGTAGCAGCAGTAAGTGTCCATCTTTCTGAATATGTACATACTGATCTTTCCTGTATTTGCCCCAAAGGGCAAAAAGAATCATCAGCATAATATACAGATTAACGTCCATGTCTTGGGGGAATAATTCAAGCAGGCTGCTTACTACAATGTTGCATATACTACTGTTGATATGTCAGGGTAAAACTCATAAATAAAGGCCAAAAGCTGTGAATTCAGGATCAGAAAAAAAACATGCAATTTTCAATTTACAAGAGAAGATCTGCTTTGTTTCAATCTCATCGTAAGTCTATATCTGTTCATGCAAGTTCAATAGCTATCCTTAAATAACTCCACAAGGCTCCAACGTAGCAATTATGTTTTTTGTCTGCTGGATACATTTACAGACGTATCAGACAGATGAAATTACAAAGAGAGCAGAAATCGTTGCTGCGTTGTGATAGAAGCTATTAAAGCTGCATACTGAAATGACAAAGAACATATTCAAGTGTAAATTCCATTGAATCTTAAAATCAAAAGTGCCGATGGCTCAGATACTTTTGGATAGCTCACATCTTCAAATGTAATAATGAAGCTCTATGGTAGAGCCTGGATTCGCTTGATATTCTGGACAATTTTTGCTTTTAAAAGTTTAAGTAGAACTAATGGCATTTCGGATAGGTTTGCTACAAATAAACTCCCATGTGAAATGTTTCATATTGAATCTGAATTCGTTTTCAATTACAGGTCAGTCAGAAGTGTATTCCATCAAAGTTATAGTTCTTCCTTTGGATGATGTTCGTAGATGTGACATTGTTCCCAACCAATTTCCTTATGGATGAATACTGTAATTATGCATAACTTCAGTTACAAATTGATATGGTTGCATCAGGAAGAAATTTGAGTGTAAAAGGAAAATTAAAAGGATAAGCCACTTCAGTCTTCAGAATGGAAGCTCTTTTGGGGTAGGATCTTTACTGTCAGAGCAATATCTATGAAATATTTCAATCCATTGGGCGGCTTGGCGAAGACTACAAAGGGAAAAAGCAAAAAATCAGCTAAAGTTAAGCAGAAAAGAAACTCAAGATGACTGTGTAATCCAGCATTCAATTCCTTATCTGCTAGTTATTCAAGTGGAGATACCTTTTGCCTCAGGTGGTTACAAAAGATAGATTAGTCCTTCAATGATATCAACACCAAAAATCTGCACTGTAACATGCAATAGAGAGGAGAATGTGACAGATTTCAGGTCACAGAATATTAATTGTTTCTTACTGTGGCAACACGACATAACGCCAAAACCCCTTAGTCATATTTGTGACACCACACTTGGAGTATTGCATCTCATTGTTGTCCCCAGGAGGGAGGTTGTTATGCTGGAGGCAGTTCAGAGTAGTTTCATTAGGTTGATTCCAGAGATGAGGAATTTGCCTTATGGAGAGACATTCAGCAGTGTAGGCCAATATTCATGAGATTTTAGAAGAATGCAACGAGATCTAATTGAGGTATATGAGATGCTAAGGGAATTGGCAAAGTAGATGTAGAGAGGATGTTTCCCTACACAGGGCAATCTAAAATGAGAGGTCATAGTTTTAGGATAAGAGATAGCAGATTTAAAATAGAGATGAGCAGAAGTTACTCCTATCAAAGTGCCATGAATCTGTAGAATTCACTGCCCCAGGATGCAATGGATGCAAGGAGGACAGAGACAGATTTTTAATTACTAATGGGTCGCAGGGTTATGGGAAGTGGGCAGGAAAGTGGAAGTGAGGCTATCAGTTAGTGGAGCAGACTTGAGAAGCTGAATTACCTACCCCTGCTCCTAGTTCTTATGCTTCTATGCTCAAGTTTCCTTATTGTATTTGGTATATGTTTTCCCCAACACTCTGATTGTGTGGATTATCCATGCCCCACAATCACTGGCAGGTTGGTATAACAATATCTTGGCATGTGCTTGGTGGAATTGGAACACACATGGATAATCAGGCTGTGCTGATCACTAGTTACTTCAGATTGCTTTCTTTCTAGCCTTTCATTTTAAAATGGTAAGTTGCAATTTGGTCACTTCTAAAGTAGCAGTGAGCAATGGGATTAAAAAAAAAATCAGCAATCACAGATTTTCTTTGTGCTGTTGGATCTGCTTCCCAATTCCGAAAAGAAAGACAGTCATTGACCTGAAACCTGAGGTTAACAAGCGGCTTCCAGTCTGCTTCAATTAAGTTTATTATTTATTTCAGCACAGGGTGAAGACATGCTGAGATTTTCTGGCCTTAATGTGACACAGTTCTAACTAAGCAGGAGTGACCCTGTGTTTTTAAAATAGTATGTACTCTGATTTACTATAAGCAATACAACTGGAGATCCATTAGCCTTCTTTAAAAAATTGGCTTCTTTTTTTCTTTGTGGTTAGTTAGAGATTTTCTTGGCACTGGACATTGGCCTTGTACAATTGTCTAGATTACTGTATGACCAGCACAAATATGAAGTGGTTCCATCTGTTGTGCTCCATTGTATTTGTGAAGAGTTTGCTATCTTTGTGTGAAATTGCATTAAAGCTAGTCAGCTGATCACTGAGAGTGAAACTGAATATTGACTCCTTAGGGATACGCCTCAATGAGGAAGCTGTTCGAAAAGATTCCACATCATAAGGGCAGAACTATTAGGCTGATGGCAGAAATGACAGTGCAATGAAAATCCCTTATTATTCACATGACCTGTGGAACAAAGGCGTAAGAAGAGGATTAAAGTTCCTACAGGAGAGAAAGAGAAGGAACATGACAATCATGCATGCCATTTGAGAATAGCCTATAATCATGCCATTGTACCTCCAACCACATCACTATTATTCAGTAGAGTACAATTGATCCAATTTTATTTTGAAGGCTCTAAATCTGAAGACAATACATCTGATACTTTAATAAAAGCAGATAGTACAGGAGAAACTCAACAGGAATGGCAGCAGAAACTTTCAGTTAACTTTTCAAGTCTAATATGACTCTTTTCCAGAAGAACTGCTGAGTTTCTCCAGGAATTCCTGTTTGTATTTCAGATTTCCATAATCCATGGTATTTTGCTTTCACTTACGCTACTTTCTTTACATGGTTGTCCTCTTGCAATCTTGACCAAAGGGTCTCTGAAGTCCTAGAATATGAGGGCGCCACCACAATTTGCCTGGAACTGCCAACCCAGCACAAAACATGAAGGAATTTCAAACACTAGTCATATTACTAGCACAATTTGAGATTCTAACCATATTTGCACTGCTTTAAATAAACCTTACACAGGGATCTAGGCTCACTGTGATAATGATGGGTTGTGGTAGTCAAGCAATACTAAAATTGCAATGACTTTCCTTTGACTGAGGTCACAAACTACATTTATTATAAATTGCATATATTATAAGCATGACTTTTTTTTTCTTTTTTCCGCAAATGAGACACAACGAGCTATGTTTTTTCTTCATATTTCAAACAGCAGGAGATTAAAGTGACTTCACAGTTCCACAGATATTATCCATTTTTTGTAAACTTTAATGTCTATTCGTGAAAAGCCCAAAAGTGTACCTGACCCCTCCAAAAATTCTACCTTATCTCTTCAAAGAAGTCTGATAGGTCAGTCTTCTTTTCTCAACTTCATAATGCTCGCAAGTAGTATTTCAGAAAAAAAATTCTGAAAATTGCTTCCACATAAAGGAAGAGATAATGGGAACTACAGGTGCTGGAGAATCCAAGATAATAAAGTGTGAAGCTGGATGAACACAGCAGGCCAAGCAGCATCTGAAGAGCACAAAAGCTGATGTTTCGGGCCTCTCTGATAAAGGGTCTCGGCCTGAAACATCAGCTTTGGTGCTCCTCAGATGCTGCTTGGCCTGCTGTGTTCATCCAGCTTCACACTTTGTTATCCACATAAAGGAAGGTGTGTTTTTAAATGTGATGCTGCATGTGTGAACAATGCCAAACTGTTGCCTTTCCATGCACAGAGACTGGCTGTGAGAAAGGAGCATAATGGGATTTCTAAACAGAGGCCGCACTTTGTCTATGATGCAGAGCCCTTCACTTCGATCAACATTGAGTCCTCTATCTTGACAGATTTTCCAACTATGGCGTCAGAATTGTGAATAAAAAGCTGATATAATTTTTGCTGACTCAGATATTGCACAGCACATTTGGCACTTCATTTGTATCAAAAGACTTGTACTTGTCTGCCTTATTAATTTCCTAGGACAGCATTTCTAGTTTTCTACATCAACAATCCCTACAATTTATGAGAAATTAATGATTGTTCTGCAGTGTGCGCAAGTCTTTATTTGGAACTGGAGTGAAAACTTTCTCTCTCATTTCAAACTGGAAACTCCCACAATCATTGGTTCAATTCCACGTGAGAGAATTTTATTTGATGCTATCACCTAATGCCAGAGACCTCATGAAATGAAGGAACAGCCATGGGTATATTAATTAAGATTTAATTGCAGTTGGATTGGTTGTATAAATATGGAGACTAGTAATCAGTAGGAGGTGAGTTTTATGTAGTGTGGTTAACTGAAATTCAAGTCTCTCATAAAAGTACGAACTTGAATACTGTTTATGTGCAGTTTCTCTTTTGGACTATAAAAATGTAAACCCTACAACCCCTGAAACTCTATGTCCTCCAACTCCAACATCCAGTCTTCTTTCTTCTCCTCACAAGTGGTGATCATGTTACCAGAAATTGTTATGAACAGTCCCAGGGTGAGGTTTCTGATGGCTCCAGATGCCATATCCAAAATCATTAGGCTCCTGATTAAGGAGGGATGAACTGGGTCCACTTCTTCATTCACCTGCTCCCTCCATTGGTCACAACAATTTAAAGAGCATTCCTTGCTTGTGGCTAACTATCTCTCAAATCAGCTGGACTTATGCCTTAAAAGGAGCCAATTTAGGAAAAGGAAGGGTGTCCAAGATCAGAGAAAGTTGAAAAGACCAAAGACTTGGAACATTAATCATCCACGGATGCTCTTGAGCTTCTCCAGCATTTTCAGTTTCCATTCAGGTTCCCAGCATTCACAGTATTTTACTTCTATTCTTATTTTTGCAGGTTGTTTGAAATTCATTTGTGCTGGCTTCTTTTGGCAGTGGCTAACTAGCAGAGGCAGAAACAATTTTTCCATTTCTGAAATAACTGCACAAAAGGCTGGTATCCCTTCACCAAATCACCCTTGATTTACTTGTGCACAGTGCACTGATTGTAGCTTGTCAGCTCGGAGCCAGTCCCCGAACTGAGGAGATTCTAAATTCCCTGTGAATATTGGTCAGCCAGGCCTTTCCTGATTGGCCCAGGTTAACAACCTCAATCAAGGATCTCATAGTCAACAAGACCCAGCCAGTTCCAATCACTACATCCTTCCTCACATCCGTGAGCCCTCCACCCCCTCCAAGTTCGGAGTTGTAAGTCTGGTCTTTCTCTTGTAGCTTTTCTTGCGAGGTTTTTGCCCCAGGTCCAGTTCCTCTGGTTCAGACTCTGACACAGGTGGTGAGTACTGGACCATAGCCTGTCTCTTGCGTCCAGGACATCTCAGGAGGGTTTCCTCCTCTTCTTTGGATGGTAAAGGTTGCATGGCTATGTCTATTTTGGACTCTTACGTTTACTTGACATGAGGCAGAGGGGAGATCCTTCCGTTTCTGACAGGCCTTCTGGCCGTTCTGAGGGGCCAAGCATGTTTTACTCCTGCCCCATTTGTGAGGTAATGGCTTTCAGGTGTTCCACATGTTTGTTCAAGACTGTATCACCTATCCAAACTTTGTAGGTCATGGGACCTGACCTCGCATCAACTTCGCCATGTAACCATATAGGGCCATTTCCATGGTTCTGGCACCAAAGGTAGTCCCTAAGTTAAACTGTTTCTCTCACTTAGAGGCAGCACGTGACTAGCATTGGTAATCCTGCTGCCATTTCACCCTCCCCAACAGGTCTGGGCAAATCAGGTTTAACATGGCGTGGAGTCTTCTCCCCATCAGCAACTCTGCTGGTACAATCCCAGTTGCTGCATGCAGGGTGGTCCTGTAATCAAACAGGAACTGGGACCATTTGGTTTAACTGTAGGCTACTTCTTAAAGCCTGCTTTCAACATTTGCACTACTCTTTCCACCATACCATACGATGGATGGTATAGAGTTTCCTAATGTGCCATATGCCATTTGACTTCCAGAAATATTTGACTTCCCTGTTGCTTCATGATATCCCATTTTCTGTGACCAATACTTCTGGGAGTCCATATATTGTGAATGTTGCTTGCAGCTTCTCAATTGTCATCCCTGAGTTTGCCAAACGAAATTTATGCACATCCAACCATTTTTGAATGGGCATCCACAATGACCTAGAACACTGAGCCAATGAAAGATCTGGCACTGCCCACAGACAATTGAGTCCAGGATTTACCCAGCCATTCCCATGAATGTAGGGGCATGACTAGTGGCAATTTTTGTCCTTGTTGGCAATCTGAGCTCTGCCCTACCAAAGCAGCTATGTCAGCATCCAACCTTGACTATCAGGCATAGCTTGTTGCCAACATCTTCATCTTGGAAACCCCTGGATGATCCTGGTGGAGTTCTGCCAGTATCTGGCAACACCTTTAATTTGGTCCCAATTGCCGTTCTCAATGGTGATCAGGTCTCACCGGATCCAGAAAGGTTTCAATCCTGGTTGCAACCGCCCTCCTGTTTCCTCCATCACCACCAACTGTTTTAGTTTTGCTAGGACTGGATCTTTGTGTCTACAGCAATGACTGGAAGGATGTCCAGGAAGTTTAAAACCAAAATGGACTCTTTCGGGGAAGGCACCACTGGTGGAGCATCTGCTAGTGGGAGGCCGCTCAAAGCATCCACATTTGCCACTTGGCTTCTTGGAAGGCGTTCTAACTTGTATGCACTAAGAATAAGGACCCAACACTGAATTCTACTCAAAGCTATGGGCGACACTGCCTTGTTTTCCTTCAGGAGCCCTCGTAGAGTTTTGTGATCTGTTGCTATGACAAATTCCCATATCAACTTTGTCAAAAATCCCAATATAGGTTCCACTGGTTCTCTAACAGCCGAATAAAAGTTTCTCAAAATAAGAGAAGGTTCGGGGTCATAATATTGCTTAACCAACTCCATTAGCTCTTGAAAGGGTTTAGTGTTCGGTCCCTCTAGGAAAGTTAAGCCCCTTATAACTAAAAATGCTACGGGTCTGCAAGCAGTCAGAAGGATTACTCATTACTTTTCATCTGCTCCCAATGTCATTTGCCTGGAAAAAATATCACATTTCTTTCCACATCCTGGGCCCAGTCTTCAACAGCAGGATCAAACAACTCAACCCAAATAAAGGCACGATGCCAGAAATGCTTATTCCAACTCCAAGAAGACTGTTGCAAGCAACTGCTCTTCAGGCCCGTACTGTTTTCTCCTGTTAACACTGAAATAACTGCACAGAGGCTGGTATCCCATCACCAAGTCACACTTCATTTCCTTGTGCACAGTACACTGGCTATGGCCAGCCAGCTTAGATCAGTCCCTGAATGGATTCTAACCTCATGGTCATTTTGGTCAGTTAGGATCTTCCTGATTGGCCCAGGTTAACAACCCCAATCAAGGATCTTGCAGTCAACAAGATCCAGCTAGTTCCAAGCACTACAATTTCTTTACCTTCAGTGCAGCAGTGTTAATAGTTGTTCTCAAACTGTGTCATTCACACTGCACTAGTTGACACATTAGTATGACAGGTTACTAACAGACACAGGCCTGAAATTGCAGCTGGATTTTTTATCTATCGAGAGAAAGGTAAAACACAAGTATATTGGTGGGACTGTGCCTCCAGATAAGAAAGGGATGGGTAGTCAGCATCTTATTTTGTCTATTTTTAGGTTTTCTCTTTGAAGCATCCCTGACTCTGTACAGGCATTCCAGTCCATGGGTCTACAAAGGTCTCTCCTAGACAGTCATTGAATTCACATCAGCAGCCATCCTCTGACTGTAGTAAGCAAAAAAGCACATATTGGAATTAAAAGTTCAATATCTCAAAGAGTGCTTCAGGTTTCTGATCTGTCATCATGGAATAATGTAAAAACATACTTCTTTGAATGAAGGAAATGTTCATTTTATCAGCTGATACAGTGCTGTATACGTATAATGACTTAGGTCTTTCTTTATGAAAATGGAACCATGTTAACATTAATTATGATGGCTTTTAATTATTAGACACTAAAACAAATTTGGAGCATATCAAATACAACAGCATTCTCTATAATTCTGAGATGAAAGGCTGAAAAAGCAATAACAAATTTCAGAGATATTGGGAACTACAGATGCTGGAGAATCCAAGATAACCAATTGTGAAGCTGGATGAACACAGCAGGCCAAGCAGCATCTCAGGAGCACAAAAGATGAAGGGTCTGGGCCCGAAACGTCAGCTTTTGTGCTCCTGAGATGCTGCTTGGCCTGCTGTGTTCATCCAGCCTCACACTTTGTTATCTATAAAAAAAATTGTTTGTATTCATTCGTGGGATATAGATATTACTGGCTAGACCAACATTTATTACCCATCCCTCATTGCCCTTCAGACTGGTGAACTCCTTTCTTCAAACAATGCAATAGTTGGGACCTACACCCACAATGCTGTTAGGGAAGGATTTCCAGGATTTTGCAATGATAAAGAAGTGAAGGAACGGCAAGATAATTCAAAGTTGGGATGGTGTGTGACTTGAGGGGACCTTTCAGATGGTCATGTTCCCATGTACCAATTGTCCTTCTAGATGACAAAGGTTGGCTTGGAATGTTCTACCGAGGGAGTCTAGGTGAGTTGCTGCAGTGTATCTTGTGGATGGTATGCACTGCAGCCATTGCATGTCCGTGATGGAGACAGTGAATGCTGAAGATGGTGAATAGGGTACCAATTAATTCAGTTGCTTCATTCTGGATCGTGTCAAGCTTCTTCAATGTTGCAGGAGCTCAGTTCAGTTCCTGAAAATGTACCCCAAGAAGCTGATAATGGCAGAATCAGTGATCATTGCATTACTGAACGTCAAGAGGAGGCGATTAGATTCTATTTTGATTGAAGTCTGGCATATAAACAGTAGTATCATTTGTGTGACATATCAGCCATTGTCCAGATCTTGCTGCATGTACACAATTACAGCTTCAGTATCTGAGCAGTTAGTCATGGTGCCGTTTATTGTTCTGCACATTATACAATTATCAGTGCACGTTTAATCTCCAGATCTCCATATCTGACATTATGATAGAGGAAAGATCATTGATGAAGCAGCTAAAATGATTGGGATTAAATCATTACTCTGAGGAACTTCCTGCAAGTGAAGAACTGGGACTGACATGATTGACGTCTAATGACCCAACCATCTTCCTTTGTGCTAGGTTTAATTCCAAACATGACAGAGCTCTTCTCCCTCAGTTCCTGTTTTAGCAGATTCCTTCATGCCATATTAGGTAAAACGTTGCCTTGATGTCAAATATAGTCACTCTCAACACAGAATTCAAATCTGTTGGCCAATGCTATAATGATGACAGGATCTGAGTGGCTCTGGCAGATTCCAAACTGAGTATCAGTAAGCAGGTTATTTTCAAGCAATTGCTCATCCATAACTTTGCTGACAACAAAGAGAGATGACAGGATAGTAACTGGCATGTGGGATTTGTCCTGCTTTTTGGGTATAGATCTGCCTGGGCAATTTTCCATATAGATGAGTAGAGGCCAGTGTTGTAGCTGTAGTAGAATGGTTAGCTGGGGCCGAGGTGATATTGCAACACTCATCATCAATGCTATTGCTCGAACATTGTCAAGGCCTATAATCTTTGCAGTATCTAGTGCATTCAGTCATTGCTTGCTATCACAGGGATTGAATCAGATTAGTTGAAGATTGGCACCTGCGATGCTAGGGACCTCAGGAGCAAGCTGAGATTGATCATCTTCTTCTGGTTAAAGATGGACATAAATTATTCAGCTTTGTCTTTTTCACTGATGGCCTCCCTCATTGTTCAGGATGGGATATTTGTGGAGACTCCTCCTGTTAGTTGGTTCATGTTAGACTTCAGTAACCTATTGACCTAAACTTTTTGAACAGCGACATTTATCAACATCTCACCAATTAAGAAATATGCAAGCACATCAGTTCCTCCCTCCAAAATGGGTAACCTCATACTTTTTCCACATTGTATTCCATCTGCCATGTTCTTCTCCACTCATTAAACCTGTCCAAATCCTCCTGACGCCTCTTTCCATCTTCCTCAATATACATTGCATCATCTACAAATATGGAAATGGTACATTTGTTCCCCATATTTGTTGCCAGAACCATTAATATGTGTTGTGAACGATGGAGGCATGGGGCCCTAGCAGAATCTTTCAGATTCCCACTAGTTTTAGTCTGGCAACACAAGAATGATCAGTTTATTTCAGTTCTCTGTTTTCTGCCTTCTGGTCATTCCTTAATCCATGCCAGTACATTCCCATATATGCTACGTGCTTTAATTTTGCAAATCTACCTCTTGTCGAGTACGCCATCAGAAGCCTTCAGAATGTCCAAACACAGTACAGTTATTGATTCCCTTTTATTATTGTAAGCAAATTTGTTCATAAAATCTTCAAAAGACTCCATCAACTTTGTCAAACACAATCTTTCATTCACAAATCCATGATGCCTATTCCCAAACAGATCACTGTTATCCAAGTGTCCAATGATCACAAGAGCAGTACCAGGCTTACTAAAAATGAGGTGTCAAACTGGCCAAGCTACCACATAAGATTACTTACATGCCAAATATCATGCGCAGTGTGCAGTAGATAGGACTAAGCAATCCACAAACAATGAATCAGATCTAAGCTTTGCAATCCTGCCTCATCCAGTCATGCAGGTACAGCAAGCTATCAGGAAGGCTGAATGGTATGTGTTAGCCTTTATTGCAAGAGAAGTCAAGTACAGAAATAATGGAGTCTTACTCCAATTGCAGAGAAGCTTGGTTGGACTGCCCCTGGAACACTGTGTAATTTTGTTTTCCTTACCGAAGGAAGGTAATTATTGCCATGGAGGTAGTGCAACAATGGTTCACCAGGGTGGTGAGATTGACCTTGGGTGAGAGATGGCCAAATTAGACATGCATTCTCTAAACTTTTGAAGAATAAAAGATGATGCCACTGAAACTTATAAAATACATAAAATGATAGACAGAGTAGATGCAGTATGATACTCCCCCTTGTTGGGAAATCTAGAATTTAAAAGGAATTTGTTGCAACTTAAGACTGAGATGACTTTTTTTAAATTCAGAGAAGTATGGCAGCGGAATCTTTGATTATGTTTAAAACAGAGATTGATGGATTTCTGATTAGTGATAGTGTAAAGGGTGATAAGAATAGTGTGGGTAAAAGGCATTGAAGTTCAATCTGCCATGTGCATATATACAGCATAGCACATTAAATGGGCTGAATGGCCTATTCCTTTTCCTATGTTCCCAAGACTTCCTGCACTCTTCATTGAATCAGGGTTGGTCCCTCAGCTTGATGGTCATGTTAGAACTGGGGAGAAGCCAAGTCAGAAGTTTTAGTGTGTGGTTGAATACAATTTTGTGGCTGCTGAGGGTCCACAATATCTCATCAATATCCAGTGGGTATCCTTAATGCTACTTTATCACCATAAGATTGTTGATCATTATTCCGAACCAACAATAACATGGATAGACATTTCTACAACTAGTAAATTGATGAGGGTGAGGTCTGATAAGTTACTTCCTCTTGTTGTTTCACTCATTGCCTGCCATGGATCCAGTCCAGCAGTTACATCCATTAGGACTCAGCCAAATTGGTAAGTAGTGTGTTACCAAGCCACTCCTGAAGATGGACATTTAGGTTTCCCACCCAGAATACCTTCTGTGTCTTTGCCATCCTTCATGTTTTTGCCAATTGTTGGTCAACATGGAGAGTCCTGGCTCATCTGTAAGGGCTGTTTAGTGGAGGCTGGTAGTGAAGTGGGATGGATAGGAATCAACAGGAGGTTTCTTTGCCTATGTTACACGCAATGCCATGATATTTCATGGGATCCAGACTAATGTTTAGGACTCCAAGGAAAGTTCCTTCCAAACTCTATACCAATTTTCTGGCATCACTTCTGGGTCTGCCCTGCCAGTGGGACAGCAAATACAGGGATGGTGATGGTGGTGTCTGGTGCATTGTCTGTACAATATGCTTACATGAGTATAATCTTGTCAGACACTTTCTTAATTCATCCGTGGGCCAACTCTTCCAATTTGACACAACCAGAAATCACAGTTAAATAACTCCACAGAGGCCGGTATCTCGCCACCAAGTCACTCTTTATTTATACATGGAGAGCACGATCCAGCTCCCTCAGAGCCTGCTGTCAGAGTAAATAGGATGTCTGACACTCCATTTCTTATCCATCAGCCAGGGTCCCTGATTGGACCAGATTAACAACTCCAATGAGGGAGCTCACAACGCTGAAGTCCACATGGCTGACCTCGTTACAATCACTACATCAGGTGTTAGGAAAGATGTCTTTGCAGGTCATTGACCATTGGAAACAACAATGTGAGCAGCTCCATCTTGTTTCATTCTTTTTTTAGGCCAAGTGTTGGGTTTGATATAATAAAGTGGAGGCCATTTTGGAGAGTGTTTAAGCGTCAACCGCATTGCTGTTGGTCTGGAGTCATAGGTATGACCCACATTCACCTGTAGGCTAAACCAGGTTAAAAGGACAGATTTTGCTCCCTGAAGTCAGAATATTACAAAAATTCACAATCCTTTGTCACCAAGAGACTAGCTTTTAATTCTAGACGAATTGAATTTAGTTTCCACCACCAGCCATAATGGAATTCAGTCTAATGTACATAGAACATTAATCTGGGCCTCTGGATTACTCACCCAGTGACATTTCCACTACACCCCAACCTGCCCTTGTACAAATATGAAATATGAGATTTGACGTGACATTTTAAAAATGTTTCATATTCTAAATTGCAACAGAAGGGAAACTAGAGTTGGAAGAACAGTGATAATGGGAACTGCAGATGCTGGAGAATCCAAGACAATAAAATGTGAGGCAGCCCGAAACGTCAGCTTTTGTGCTCCTGAGATGCTGCTGGGCCTGCTGTGTTCATCCAGCCTCACATTTTATTGTCTTGGAAGAACAGAATGCATTAGTGAATTCAAACTAAGTATAGCAGTGATATGACAAATAGTGCTGATTTTTAATGGGATCAACACCGATTCAATCCAGGTTTAGAAATGGCAACAGCAGCAATTATTGCTTTGGTAGTGATCTAATATTTCTCTAATATTAGGTAGGGACATATTTTCAAAAAATATTCTTGACCTGATAAGGTTTGAGTCTCCTCTTTACCATTGACAATACTATAATCTAACTCCACAAGCAGGGGATGTGTCCAACATTGTTTTAATTCATAAAACCACATAATGCACAGTCTCTTCTGGAAGGATGCAGGAACCAGATTTGTAAATTTACCATTTACCAGATTTACCATTCTTTCTAAAAAGAAATTATACCTTTTACTGCTCTTAACAGCATTGCCAACTAACAGTTAAGAAGGAGCTATCGGAATATAAAATCAGTGTAAATTCTGGCTTCACTCCATGCAGTTGGAAGGCTATCAATTCAAAGCAGTAATACAAGTGAGCCCAGTGCAGACCACTGAGACGCATAAACTGTAAGATCTTGGAAGATGGATTCAGTACTTGAGCCAACTTTCACAAAATGGGTATATGAAGGTAAAATTTAAATGATGTTATTACTGGTATAATGGACAAGCTAAACACTGATAACATTCCAAACAATGCATTGTGGTTAACAGCTTCAGCTATCCTACAAAGATTGGGAGAGAATTACTGCCATTAAGGGCTGAGAAAAAATAACCAGGAAAATGATAAAAAGACTGAAAACTATGGCAGACACAGGGGCTGAATGAAAGAAGGAACCAGAATGGAAAGGAGTGGAGAAGTGTTGGCAGAGGTAAGTTGTCATATCAAATATTATAACACTGAAGTGCAAATGTAGATGTCTCCATATTTCTTTAGCTGTTTCATATTAAACAGTGGTCACAGTAGTTAACTGATAAAAACTAAATAAAATCTTGATTGGTAAATATTAGGAATAGAGTAGCTATTAATGCTGAGCTCTTGGGAAAGTCCAACTTTATGTACAGAGACTCAGAAAACAGTTGTGTTTTTCATTATGCTGTACTGCAGATGCTGCAGAACATACAAACCCACAAACCCATCAACATCTGTGGTGACGTCCTCTGTGGAGACACAGGGATAAGAGTTCTGAACACAGCTTGCACACCATGTCAAACTTTTCCTGGCAGATCCTTAAAATTTCATTCTGTCTGAGCAACAGGAGCTTGAAACTCATGGGGCTGACTTTAACTCAGAGCAGGATTTAAACAGCCTCCTGGATATACCAGGCCCTATTTTCCTGTTAGAAACACAGAGAAGCTCACAAAGTCTGGTAGTATCTGTTGAGGGAGAAATAGAGTTAATGTTTTGAGTTCAACATAACTCTGCTTCAGAATGGAAGAAGTTAAATTGGATTTAAAACCATAACTTTGTTACAGCAGTTATACTGGACCTCAAACATTAAGCCTGTTTCTCACAGCACAGATGCTGCTAGACTTGTCGAGTTTCTCCAGCATTTTCTGTGTTTATTTGAAATTTCCAGCATCTGAAGTATTTTGCTTCTGTTTGAAGCTAATTAATTTTGCATTGATTTAAATAGTAGCATGTACATGAAGCTGTCCATTTATGCATACTTCCATCCCTCCCTGTCAGGTAGCCTTTTTTGCAAGTGACTAATTCTACTGAACCTTTGAAGGACTAACAGCATGATAGTTGCGAATGTGAATACTACATTCAAGCCAAGCATTTTTGTGGCTTGGATGTCCATATCTAATGCTAAAACCATGACCGCTGTAAAAGTCCACAATGTTAGCCATCAAAACATTTCTGGTGGTTGTCAACAGCTTGGGTAAAAATAATCAACAATGTTCAACTCTTCTGTGCAGGAAACATTGTCAACAACAGGTACTGAAATGAACGAGGGTGATGAGATATGAAGCAAAGATTAGTGACAGACATAGCGCCATGCTCAAGCCTGTCACTTGATATTAAACAAACCTTGCTTTTCTCCTTGTTCCATCTATTCCATAGATCTCATTTGTTCACCTGCAGTTTGCCAAGTTGAAGAGGGGTTCAGTTAAGCTCTGTCGAAAATAAAGCAGGAAATGTCTCATATTTCTGTGAGAAGGTTTTTTTAACACACACTGTAGATTAAAAGGAAATTGGACAAAGAAAAATGAAAAATAAACTAGTAGAAAAGAAAAGAATATTTATATTCAATTTGTTTAAGAAGCCCTGGAGCATTAAAAAAAACTGGATAACCTAATATATTGCACTAAAGAATGCTATACAGAGCGCTATACTGCAGGAACGTTCTCCCTTGTTCTAGTTAGGACAAAAGCAAGAATTCCAAGTTTTAAATTATCACAACCATTTTGACTAGAGATTAAAAGGGGCACTGGTTGGTTTGAAACTCAACTAATTAGCCAAGGCATTACCATCATCACTTTGACTATAATTCAAGTTGGATGTGTGTGAATCTCCTAGTAATAGAAAATGTTTGTAAAATAAATTGTTGGAACTACCCCAAACAATGAAAAGTTAATGTTTTAGATGTGATCTTTTCTCCAGAAATAGAATTGAACCTTCTTCTGGCAGATGAGGTCCATTTATTAGTCTAAATTGTTAAAACAAACAAAACCTCTCTTCATTGACCATTTCATTTTTTGATGGCAGGTCATGTGCAACATATTAACTTGTCTTTCTCTTCACTGCTGTTAGACCTGTTGGAAGCTTCAAGCATTTTCCCTTTCTTCAAGAGTTCTCAAATGTCTTTTTTCTCCATAATTGAAATCATTTATTCACATTTCTGAATCTTAAAAATGACAAATCTTCTTCTAACCATGACACGCTGATCTTCAAGAAACTAATATACAAGCTCTGCAGGATCACTCAGGTACAACTTTGTTTCTCTGCCCTCCGAATGACCACACTTTTTAGATAATAGCTGGATGTTGGCTTTGGCCCAAAACATTCATCCTGTTCAGGTCAACATGACCTTCCAGCTCATAAATGCCCTCATCTATAATGTACAGATACTGCCGACACACTCTGGGCCCGTTTTAAACATAGAGGAGCCTATCTATGATAATTAGTGTACAGCTTTGACTTGCATTTGAACTTAGCTGAACCCAGACAACATTTGATTATAATTATTACTTCAGTAACAGAATGATTTACATATGCTATGCGATTTTTTTTGTTATCTCAAAATCCATAATCTGCAATTTGAGATATTTGATGATCTTTGCATGCACTGAATAACATGTAACCTTTGGCACTGGGAATTAACAGTCACCATAACAGAATAACAACTTCTCTGGGATTGACAGAGGAAGGTGAAGATCAATGCAACTTCCTGCAGCTTGATATTTTATAGATTAGCTACATTTTCCACTTTTTAAAATTTCTGCTATGCTTGTTTAATTGCTGCAAGTTCCTGTGCTAATATTTTTATCTGGAAGTAATAAAAGATGTCATTGTTCATGACAAACATAAAACGTATGTTATGCAGACTACAATCTGCGCAGCCAAACTATGGTGTAGCAGGAAAATTGGATATCAGTTGTGATAATTATAGATTTCTTGGAGCAGTTATTCTCTGCATGAGAGTTTTGAAGCACTTGCAGTGTGATCTGCTGCTAAATAGAAGAAATGTTGACAATATAAATAATGGTTAAAATTAGACAGAATATAAAGTAAAGCTTCCAAGTCTAAAATGAGTACAGGAACAGAAGGAGTATCTCTATTCATTCATCATTGAAAATATCAACAATTGATTGACAGAACTGTTAAACAAACACTCAAGATCCTACTTTTAATTAAGCAGGGCACAGGATACCAAAGCAAAGAAGTTATGTTAAACTTGGATCTGCATCAATTAGACTATCCAATCCAACTGTGGGTGTCACATTTTATAATGTATGTAAAGGCATCAGGATTAGTGCAGGAAGGCTTCACAAAAATGTTTTCTGGGTTGAAGACATCCAACTAATTGATAAGTTGGAGAAGTTGGCACTATCTACCTTGAAGAAGAAAATACAGAAAGATTGAGAACCAGAAGATACCGATTGAAGGCAATTGGCAAAAGAAGTAATGGCGATATGAGGAAAAAAATTTTCCGCACACCAAATGGTTATGATCTGGAGTGCACTATTTGAGACTGTGGTGGTTGAAGATTCATTTGAAACATTCAAGAGAGAATTGGATTGTTATTTGAAAAGGGGGAATGTGTTGAAAAGGCCAGGGTGTGACACTAGGTCAATTGCTTCTATCAAGAGCCAGCACAGAACTGTAACTACTGTGTCATTCTACGATATGAACCATTTCAGTGACTTTGCATTTAGTTCCGCTTTGTATTTTCTACTCCAGTTTTTGACCCATCTCTTATGAATATGTCGTATGTTTCAGGGGCAGGTTTGCCGGTTTCCTCCTCCCTTCCAACACAGCCCCCGTCTTTCCTGAGGAAAAGACGCCTTCGAGTACCTTCCATGGGTTGTCAGGTCAGTTGATGAAGAATACTACAGCTGAAAGCAATATTGCTCTCATCCCAGTATTCATGCAGCTGCCTTCCACCAAGGTTCATGGACCAAAACAGAGTTGGGGTTTCTTGCCATTCTCTCTTGCCTCCCTAGCAAATGGTACAATGTTAACGACTGTAGCTAACTCAGCACAGTCAGATTGAAGGAGTTGAACATTGGAGCCACTTTTCAAGTCAATTATTCCAAATCACTCCTTTTGGTAACACTTTTCTAAATGAGAACACTCTCATTATACATACTTTATCTTTACAAATCATGCAGGTTTTAACTTGCTACTTACCAGTTAACATTAATCTATTACTAAGTACAGCTAATAATTCTAATAAAATTCACTGCTTGGCATTACTGCCTGTTGGGCCTTAAGTGTTTAAGTAGTCTGTGGTTAAAAATTATATTGTGCTAATTTCAAAGCAGATCTATAGAAAGAGAAGGATGCTAATTGCTTCCATCACAGTTTTGAAAAGCAAAGCACATCTTGCAGACATTCCCATGAAGGGTGATATTTCTTTGTTGCTGTCCATTAGGCTTTAAAAAGGTAATAATGCAAGAGTAATTAAATCAAAAGTGGCAGCAGCAGTTACTGTCAGCAGATGGGTAAAACGTTTACATTCCTCTTGCAACAGCCTCACTTTATTGAGAAAGAAACCTGCCGAACAAACCGGAACACATCAAAACTGATCATGTGCAGCCTTTCAGAGATCAGAGTTTCTCCCATCTTTCGATTTTTATTCATTTGGCTTGCCATGACAACTGCAAGTGACAACTCCAATGTTAGCACTGCTGGTGGTGAAATATGACCCACATTCTTCGGAGGTTAGACTCAAAGAGATCTACCGCTCTCTGTAATAGTTTGGTGTTAAATGATTAAAATGTAAAAGGCTCATTTCCTTGTAACAAGTCCTCCAATAGGAGAAACTTGGCTCCAAACTCAAATCATTCCCAGCAAGTGACTTCCCTTTGGTAATTAATTGATCCAAACCATGCAGCATACTGTGGGACTCAATTAGTGACCTGTACAACATGTAGTAATAACTTTTTAGGGACCAGAGCAAACATGATTATATAATTGGCAAACATGTCATTGGGGACTGTTTAGGTATAGGGATACCTGCTGTTAAAGATGACGCCGTCAGCCTAATTCTACCTTTTACGACAGGGCTATTAACACATTCTGAGGTTTTTGTGAGGTGACTAGGAGTCATTAACAGGGATTAATGATGCAAAGTGCAGGACAGAGAGAGTATAAGGTCACCTTAGTTCACTGGAGCTCTAAAAGGAGCGAGGAAACTGAGTTCTTATTCCATCTTTGTCATTTCTTGCAATAAAATGCAGAACCAAACTTTCTATTCTGCATGTTAGGTGGAATTGAGTGTACTAACTGATATTAAGACTAAGCACATGGTTGAAGAAATTTAACAAAGAAAGAGACTTGCACCAAGTTACATCTTTAACAACTTTCTCCAAAATATATTCAAACACAAAATGAACTACATTTTGGGAGTGCACTTATTGATATATCACGATGATCATTTTGGGCACAGCAAGAACCCACAAAATGACAAAACCCAGTCTTAAATTTGTTGTTGAATGGGAAGAATGTTTGCCAAGACACTAGGATAATTCCCTGCTGATCTGCTAAATAGTGCCTTGGTTTCTGTTTTACAACCAACTAAATTTAATAGCATAGTTCAATTGTAGCATCTTTAGCAATGCAGTGTGTCCCACAGTCAATTTAAGGAAGCCGGAAGTGCTTTCTTAAATATAAATGAAAACAAAACAGTTGGTTTTCTTTCAACTATTTATAGCTGCATGGCCTTTGTTTAGTTTAATAATCTTTACAAATGTTACATCCTTGAACTGACATAAAATCAGGACTAGTTATGGTAGACACACTGAAAGAAACAAAAATATAATAAAAACAACGACAGAGAATTTTTATTGTGGGTTTTGTTTCTGATAGAATTAGTACTGTGGAAACCTGGAATCTCTAAATGACATGAAAGGGCAGAAGCATTCTGCATGATTGTAGCCATGGTCTACCTTTCAAAAGAATCATACTTTGATAAAATCCTTATCATTCTTCAGGTTGGGGATTTTCCAGACACAGGGCGAGTTGTGGTACTGGGATGAATTTTGAGTCCTGATCCTGTACTGACAGCTGGCAGGACTGAACTGTTATCTTCCCAATAACACCAACTCTACTGTCCTATGAAGGACACTGAAAAAAACACTGTAGACTGTTATAACAGCTCCTCTGATGCTGCTTGGTCTGCTGTGTTCATCCAGCTCTACAGCTTGTTTTCTCAGATTCTCCAACATCTGCAGTTCCTAATATCACGGTAGACTGCTAACCCATTTGCCAGAATTTGGCTGATATCCCTTGAAACTCTTTCTATTCATGTACCCATCCAGATGCCTTTTAAATGTTGTAATTGTACCCACCTCCACCATTTCCTCTGGCAGCTCATTCCTTACACATGTCATGTTTGGATGAAAAAGTTATCCCTCAGGCCCTTTCTTAAATTTTTCCCCGTCTCAGCTTAAACCTGTGCCCTCTAGCTTTGGATTCCCCCATCCTAGGAAAAAGATCATGGCTACTTACCCTATCCATGCCCCTCAATCTGGAGTGCTGCAAGCAGTTTTAGTCCATTTGTTAAGTGGACAATTTCATTGGAGGCAGTTCACGGAAGGTTCACTAGGATGGTCCCTGGTCTAGAGGGATTGTCTTATGAGAAAAGACTCAACAGCTTGGGACTCTACTCAGTAGAGCTGAGAAGAATGAGAAGTGAACACATTGAAACAGGTAGATTTTTTTAGGGGTTTGACAGGATAAATGCTGAGAGGATGCTTCCTCTCATGGGAGAATTTAGGAGCAGAGGGCATAGCCTCAGAATAATGAGGTGCCATTTTAAAACTAAGACGAGATGGAATTTTTTTTTCTCTCTCTGATGGTTGTAAGTCTTTGGAACTCCTTGCCACAGAGAGCTGTGGGGTGAGAGTCCTTGGGTATATTTAAGGCTGAAAATGATAGTTCCTTGATCATTAGTAGATATCAAGGGCTATGGGGAGAGGGCAGGAAAATGGACACGAGGAATGTTGGATCAGCCATGAATGGTGGGGGCCAAATGGTCTACTTCTGTTCCTCGTTCCTATGGTGTTATTTGTAGTCTGTATCAGAATGTGGTGCCTTGTTAGGATTGTTTGAAGTAGTTCACTGATACCAATTTTTTTTTGCTTTGCCTTAGTCCTATCTATGATTAGTGATAGAGGATACATCACTGTATGTTCCAAGATAACAAAAAGGTTGGTTGTTTGTTGCCATTAAGTACAATTCATTTGATCAGACATAATTCCCAGGACCCAGGGAAGCTGGCGCAGCTACACCGCTTTCTTCACAAAGCCAGAGTGCGCCTCCTTGCTGCATGTATTAGTCAGTGGAGACATCAGCAAAATGGGTGGAACAAATAGAACATGAAATCAACTCTTTCAGAACCATGACCTCATATCAGTGAAGCCTATCCTATAAGTCACATATGAATATATAATTATAATTTTTATATAATACATAATGAATTAACAGCAGAACAAGGTGTCTCAGCCACCATTCAATTAATTCATGGCTAATTGGATTCCTCTGCATTCCTGCTAATCTCTAGTAACATTTCACCCATTTGTTTCCATAATCTATCTACCTACGCCAAAAAAAAATTCCAGGACGTTACGTCCACTGTCTTTCGAGGAAGAAAATCCCATAGACCCACTATGAGCAATACATTTTTTTAACTGGTGACCCCTAGTTCTAGTTTCACCCACAAGAGAAAATTTCTGTTCCCTGTTAAAACTGCTCAGGCAACTCTGTTTCTTTCATTGAACATTTTCCCTATGACAGATGTTAAACTGACTAGCTTGTAGTTTCCTGCTTCTGGTTCCATCTAGTTTTCAGATAAAGGAATTGGATTCATTACCTTATAATCTAAAAGAAATCTGCCCTGAATCTGTAGAAATTGGCAAAATTTGCACCAATGCATCAACTATCTCAGTCATCATTTCTTTTAAGATCCTAGGATGAAGCCCATAAGAATCCAAGCCACAGCTCAAGCATTGTGATCAGTACCACTTCCCTACTGAATGTAATTATCTTGAGATCCTCCCTTCCATTTCAGTTACAGCTAGGTACACAACTCACTGAAAAAGCCACTTGATAGAGAATAATTTGTAAACAACTAAGTGCAGGCCTTGTCAACGTCAACGCATTATTTCAGTATGCAACCAGAAGCTGGAGATTGTTCAAGCAGACATGGAGGAAACTAATCTACTAATAGCAGGACACCCATGAGTTACAATGTCATTTTATGGTACTTTTCTCAAGAAAGTAGCATATTTTCCACAGGGAAACAGTCATGGGGGTATTTTTATCAGCACTGAAGTGCTACCTTAAGTGCCTAAGAATTGCTGAAAAATTCATAAAGTCTGAAAATTTCAGAGCAACCCAGATTTCTGGGATGCTTTCTGTAGTAACTTACTTTAAGATTACACATCTGATGAAAGCACATCAGTTCCACTGTGCTGTACTGTGTAAGGATACAGTTTACCATCTATAGTCACACAGATATTCTCCGTTACATGCAGCAAGAGAAATGCTTAGTTGCCATGCCAGTTTAGGACATACCTCCCATCTCTGAGATCAGGATCTTCAACAGGAACGTGGACAGTTCAACTTCTAGAATGCCTCTCACTAAGGCAAAAACAGAATAACATGTAAGGACCAAAAGGAAATGAGGAACCAAAGACTTGATCCATCAAAGTTAGCAATAAACAACTGCACCTCCCAGTCGCGAACCATTTCAACTCTTCCACCCATTCCTCAGACGACATGTCCATCATGGGCCTCCTGCAGTGCCATAATGATGCCACCCGAAGGTTGCAGGAACAGTAACTCATATTCTGCTTGGGAACCCTGCAGCCCAATGGTATCAATGTGGACTTCACCAGCTTCAAAATCTCCCCTCCCCCCACTGCATCCCACAAACAGCCCAGCTCATCCCCACTTCCCTAACCTGTTCTTCCTCTCACCTATCCCCTCCTTCCACCTCAAGCCGCACCTCCATTTCCTCCCTACTAACCTCATCCCGCCCCCTTGACCTGTCCGTCCTCCCCGGACTGACCTTTCCCCTCCCTACCTCCCCACCCATGCTCTCCTCTCCACCTGTCTTCTCCTCTATCCATCTTCGGTCTGCCTCCCCCTCTCTCCCTATTTATTTCAGAATCCTCTCCCTATCCCCCTTTTCTGATGATGAAGGGTCTAGGCCCGAAACGTCAGCTTTTGTGCCCCTAAGATGCTGCTTGGCCTGCTGTGTTCATCCAGCTCCACACTTTGTTATCACTTGATCCATCAAGTTTGATTCATAAACTAAAAGTACGCAGGTGTATGATGTCATAAGGAAATTTCTGCGCACACACTATCACAAATACAGGAAGATCAAGTCAGTGGGTGGAATTTATAAACATTTCTTTAATTCATTTCTTTAATTTTCTGCAGTTTTAAGCAAGTATGGAATATATAGAACCAACTTACTCAGTGTAACATAAATTCCTGTGAGCTGCTGCTCAAATGGCAGCTGAACCTTGGCTTGATGGGGCATTGGGATGCAGTGAGAATTGCTGGTAATTCATACAACAGCAACGCAGAAATGCTGAGGGATGCAGCTGAAAGTAGGTGTTGGAACCCAGTGGGCCATCCTCTCCTAAAGTTGGGTCTCTCTAATCAGGCACCGAGTTTATTTTATATTTAAAAAAATATACTTTATTCATAGATTATACAAAAAAAAACATATTTACACACCTACCCGGTCATGGTATCCACTTCGGGTTACCCTGGAGGTACGTACACAAACCAAAAGGAAAAAGCAAAAAACAAAGAAAAACCCTGGCGATCGTCTCCCCACACAGTCCCCTGTTGGCTCCCTGACCAGTTGGGGAAGGTGCCAACTGGCCCCAGTTACCAGATAGGGCCCCTTTTTTCTGTTCCGGACGAGGGGTTTCAATCAGGGATCAACTTTATTTTATTTTAAAAAATATACTTTATTCATAAGATGTACAAAAACTAGAACATATTTATACACCTGCCCAGTCATGCAAGCCACTCCGGGTTACCCAGGGGGTACGTACACCAACTAAAGGAAAAAAACAAAGCAAAGAAGAGAAAAAAAAACAAAGCAAAGAAAATACCCCGGCAGTCGTCTCCCCGCACAGTCCCCGTTGGCGCCCTGACCAGTTGGGGAAGGCGCCAGCTGGGCCAAGTTACTTGATAGGGCCCTTTTTTTCTGTTCTGGACAAGGGGTTTCAATCAGGCACCAAATTACCTTGAGCAAAGATCCCCACATCCCACTGTACCTCCATTAGAAAGCACACCCTGTCAGATTACTTTTAAGATATAGTGACTGCCTTACCCAATGTTGGGTGAATATCAGTGGTAGTGGATTAAGACCCAATTACCCAACTGGTTGCCAGTTGGGAAGGGTTCCCAAGACCTTTCCGAACTCAGGCTTAAATCAAGGCAGAAATGGAAGGTTGCTGTGTTCTCACCTAACAAACCTCCTATCCAATTCAACGCACCCGTGCCACAAATTTCACCTCAGGGTGACATTGGATTCTGTCCTTACAATTTTGATTTTCCATTCTTCACTAATCTTCCTCAAAGTGTGGGCTATTAATAAAATAAATTGAATAAGCAGAATCTGGCTTCTTTTAAAGCTGTGGTCCTTTGTTTACCTGTTGTTACGCTGAGACCAGCCAAACTGATCTATAGGATATTGCTCAGTTTTTGATCAGTTTTGCCTTCAATTCACTGCTATGGGATGAATGTCAGTTGATTTTGTAAAATGCAAATAGCTATTGAAGTTGTAAAATTAGTTATGAAACACAGTTAAAACTTACACTTGTATTTGGTGAAAATATGCTCAAATAATATCAAGTTCAAAGAAAAAATGATGCAGCATTGGATGCTTGAATTGTGCTGAATTCTTTCTCTGATAAGATTTCCCCAAATTGATTAACTTTGTACAAAAGATCAATTTTTCAGAGCACTTATGTTTTCACTGAGCAATGGCAGCCAGAAGAGATCTTCCCTAAGTTTGCAATTCATAATTTTACTTTAGCTCCAGTGAGATTGAACTGGGTGTCTGATTTCCATTGAAAAATTCAAACAAAATCAAAGAGCGCAGCTCTGAAGTGTCAATGAGGTGTGTCAAGTTGCAGGAGCAAATTTGTGGCAATCATAAGTTGCCAACCTCTGCATTTCCTTAGGATGTTGGCAAATTCAAATGAACATTTAGCTGCAGGCTGTTGGTGAGAAACAAGAGGCATCTACAGAAGCTACAAGTATTCACATTGTTAATGGGAACTGCAGATGCTGGAGAATCCAAGATAATAAAATGTGAGGCTGGATGAACACAGCAGGCCCAGCAGCATCTCAGGAGCACGAAAGCTGACATTTCGGGCCTAGACGTAGGCCCGAAACGTCAGCTTTTGTGCTCCTGAGATGCTGCTGGGCCTGCTGTGTTCATCCAGCCTCACATTTTATTAACAAGTATTCACATGGCTGTTTGTGTGTAATAACAAAAAGACTCTAACAAATATACATTGTCCACCGATCCACCCCCTCAGAGAAGACATGGCCCAAACAACCTAGAGAGAACAGCTAGATAACACTTAAATTTTTGTCCTTATCATATCTATGGCATTTGTTTCAAAACACTGCACGTTTGAAACTGGATTTTCCTGCATTTATAAAATAATCAAAGAATTCACTGCTGTTCAGACTTGAATGTCAGTTTTTATACATTGAAAGGGCATTGGAGCCACAGTAAAAAAAAAGCAGCCAAAATTTAAGGATCCTGTCATTTCTTCATACTGAATTCATTTTAAACAGGCTGACTTGCTACATTGAGGCTCCTGTTGACGTACAATGGGAAGGGATATGCAAGGCAATTCACACAGTGAATATGTAGCAGCCTTGTAGGTGTCCCATAACTAATTAGAGTATCAATTTCATATAATGGTAATGGGTCTTCTTTTTTGCTTCTTAAGTCTGAAGCTCCTTTTTCTGACTCCCTTGCTCCAACAGTAGTTCATCATGCAGTTGGCATAATGCAAAGTTATGAAGCAGCACAAGAGGTGGCATTCACATCGTGGCTGTACAGGACATTGGTTTGGCTACTTTCAGAGTACTGTGTACAATTCTAGTCTCCCTGTTATGGGAAAGATGTTGTGAAACTTGAAAGAGTTCAGACAAGATTTATAAAGATGTTGCTGGAGTTAAAGCATTTGACCTATAATAAGAGGTGAATGAGCTTGGGCTACTTTCCCTTGGAGTGTCGGAGGTTGAGGGGTGACCTTATGGAGGTTGATAAAATCATGAGGGGCACAGATAGAGTGAATAGCTGAGATCTTTTCCCCAGAGTAGGCGAGTCCAAAACTGGAGAGTATAGGTTTAAGGTGAGAGAGGAAAGATTTAAAAGGGAGTAGCTAGGGCTACCTTTTTTCACACAGAGGCTAATGCGTGTATGGAATGAGCTGCCAGAGGAAGTGGTGGAAGCTGGCACAATTACAACATTTAAAAGGAATCTGAATGGGTATATGAATATGCAAGGTTTAGAAGGATATAGGCCAAATACTGCAAATGGGACTGGATTAATTCAGGATATCTGTTTGGCATGGGCCAAGTGGGCCAAAGGATCCATTTCCATGCTGTCCTTTTCATAACTCTATGACTCTATACATCATGGTACCTTCAGAAAAATCAATGATCTGCATCTGCAATATGGTTTCTAGTGTAGGATTGGATCTTGTTATGGTAATAGACAGCTGACATCAGATGTCAGCGATTGGCTTTCTCTCAGGAAGGCCACCCAGTGATTTCTTTTTCTGGAGAGCTGATACTTTGGATTTTCTTAAAGCAAAAACATCATAGCCGTTCCCAGGGGAATGAGAATTGACCAAAGGTGTTTACTGGTTGAAAACTAGTTACAAAACAAAGAATATAGAACATTGAACTTAGAACAAAGAACATAGAACATAAAACAGTTTGGCGCAGGAACAGGCCCTTTGACCCATCAGTTCTGTGCAAACTATGATGCCATTCTGAATGAATCCCATTTGCCTGCACATGGGCAGTATCCCTCCATTCCCTGCCTGATCATGCATCTGTGTGTATTCCTGTTAAACAATTTTACTAATGTGTCTGCTTCTACCACCTTCCCTGGAAGCGCAGTGCAGGCAGCTACCACTCTCTGTGTAAAATAACTTGCTCACCTCCTTTAAACATTTCCCCTCTCACCATAAACCTCTACCCCCTAGTCTTTGACATGAGATTTTGCTGTATATCAAAAGGAAATATGAATGAATGGAATACATTCTGTCAGATGGGTGCCATCCAAGATTCTTTGCAGTTTTTGGAAATCTACCACTTGGTACAATGTCAGTACTATATCACGTTGTTCCTGCCTGTATTTCTGATAGATGGTATCCCTGTATCTCGGGCATCAATGCTGCATCAGAAAATCTTTGAGTCTGCCTCTGTCATGTGGTGCCATTTTTCAGTGGTCTTCTTGTTCATACTCTTTTCTACAGTCTGCAGCACCTGTTCCCACCACAATGCTCCTCACCAGGTGTTCTTTAAGTAATGCAGGTTAGTTTTCAGTACAGCTAGCCTTGCAAGAGTTGGGCCCTCTATGAAGGCATGCAGTCTCTTGGCAATGTGCTTACTGCTGGCTGCAAACAACATCCAATTACAAGAGGAGGTAGCAGCAAGTTTATATGTTGTCTGAATCAGAAGCAAAGGGGAATACGTTAATAATGCATAACAACACCCGGGCCCAATTTCAAGCCTTGTCGTGCTTTGTACCTAAGTGTTTCAGTAAAAGTTCTTCAGTCGGGCTGTTTGAGAAGAGGCATACTTGCTTGTTCTGTCCAAGCAGTTTCTAGTTCACCAGTAGAAGGCACCATGCTATTTTGGGTTTTGAAGTTTTGTAAGGCTCAGTGTAAAGACATGAGAAAGTCAGTGGACAAGAGGAAATGTACTGAATTGCCTGGCGGTACACATTCTCACTCATGGAGTCATACAGCGTGGAAACAGACTCAGTCCAACCAACCCACACCAACCATGTTCTCAAACCAAACTCATCCCATTTTCCTGCGTTTGACCCATATCCTTCCAGACGTTTCCTATTCATGCTCTAATCCAAATCTCTGTTAAATGTTGTAACCACATCCACGATTTTCTCTGGCAGTTCATTCCACACTCGAACCACTCTCTGTGTAAAAAGGATTCCCCTCGTGTCCTTTTAAAAGCTTTCAACTCTCACTTGAAAAATATGCCCCCTAATTTTGAACTCCCCTACCCTAGGGAAAAGACTTTTGTCAATCAATGCCCCTCGTGATTTTATAGCCTCTAAAAGTCACCCCTTCAACCTCATACTCTTCAATGAAAAATATGCATCGCCAACACCAAATGCAGAGCCATTGCAATTTAAAGGTGTAATTTGATTGTCACTGTCCATGTCACTGCCTGCTATTCAAAACCACTTCAAAGCTTTGGCTCATTCTGTTTTTTTGTAAGGTGTTACATAATTGTAAGGTGTTACATAACAAATGTTCATCCTGGGGTTCAGTTACCAGTGGTGTACCGCAAGGATCTGTTTTAGAGCCACTCCTGTTTGTCATTTTTATAAGTGACCAGGATGAGGGCGTAGAAGGATGGGTTAGTAAATTTGCAGATGATACTAAAGTCAGTGGAGTTGTGGATAGTGCGGAAGGATGTTGCAGGTTACAGAGGGACATAGATAAGCTGCAGAGCTGGGCTGAGGGGTGGCAAATGGAGTTTATTGTGGAAAACTGTGAGGTAATTCACTTTGGAAGGAGTAACAGGAATACAGAGTACTGGGCTAATGGTAAGATTCTTGGTAGTGTGGACGAGCAGAGAGATCTCAGCATCCATGTGCATAGATCCCTGAAAGTTGCCACCCACATTGATAGGGTTGTTAAGAAGGCATACGGTGTGTTAGGTTTTATTGGTAGAGGGACTGAGTTTCGGAGCCATGAGGTCATGTTGCAGCTGTACAAAACTCTGGTGCGGCCACACTTGGAGTATTGTGTACAGTTCTGGTCGCCGCATTATAGGAAGGATGTGGGAGCATTGGAAAGGATGCAGAGGAGATTTACCAGGATGTTGTCTGGTGTGGAGGGAATGTCTTAGGAGGAAAGGCAGAGGGACTTGAGGATGTTTTTGTTAGAGAGAAGAAGGTTAAGAGGTGACTTAATAGAGACATACAAGATGATCAGAGGATTAGATATGATGGACAATGAGAGCCTTTTTCCTTGGATGGTGATGGCTACCACAAGGGGACATAGGTTTAAATTGGGGGGTGATAGATATAGGACAGATATCAGAGGTAGGTTCTTTACTCAGAGAATAGTAAGGAAGTGGAATGCCCTGCCTGCAACAGTAGTAGACCCACCAATTTTAAGGACATTTAAACGGTCATTGGATAAACATGCAGATGATAATGGAATAGTGTAGGTTAGATGGGCTTCAGGTTGGTTTTACAGGTTGGTGCAACATCGAGGGCCGAAGTGCCTGTACTGCGCTGCAATGCACTATGTTCTGTGCAAGTCTTTTATTCGCCTTTCTAGCACAGTTATCTTTTGCAAATCTCTACAGTCATTGCTCCTCAGTTGAAGATATCTGATCAAACTTTAATGTGGAATACTTTTAACGGGTCTCCAGGATTCTATGATGATGCCTAACTGACTTCGCGAAGCACCATTGTTGCTCCTTCTCCTCTGCCTCCAAGCTTTAAGTTCACCAATGAGAAAGCCTTCATTTCCAGGAAGGGAGGCAGCAAGACTGATTTGTAAAGTAAGTGGCAGGAGTCAACAAAACCCTTTAGTGGAATAATAAAAGTTTAACAGCAGCAGTTAATGAATAAGCTTATCTTTTAAAACGGCTGCAGGGTAACACAGTATTAATCTAACATTCTTAAGATACAGCATAGAACAGGTAGCAATTAGACTTAATGAGATGCATGGTGCCACTTTAAATCCTTTCATAGATTTGAGCATCACCAGCAGCTGTTGCCCTTTCTCTCTGGAGAATAACTCTGCAGAAGATGCTTGTTTGCCCCCCACCTTTAACCACTGAAGTCTGTGTAATATGGGAACATCATGTCGCTTTTAGGAAAGGAGTTGCAGGATTTTGACCCAGTGACAGTGAAGAAAAAAAATAAATAGGCAATAGTGTCCCAAGTCACATTGATATGAGGCTGCAAAGGGAACTTGCAAGATGATGATGTTCCCATTTATCTGTTAGCCTCCTTCTTCTAAGCTGGAAATCATAGATTTGGAAGCTGTTGAACTTTTGTTGAGGTGCTGCCGTGCATCTTGTCAATGTTACATGGTGCTGCCACTGAGGGAATGTATGTTTAAGGTAATGAGTGGGTTATGGACCAAGTGAGCTGTTTGGTCCCAGGTGGTATTGGGTTTCAAGTGTTGTTAAAACTGCACTTATTCAGCCAAGTACAGGCTGTGCCATCACACTCCTGACTAAATCCTTGTAGATGGTGGATAGGCTGTGGCGAGTCAGGAAGGGAGTTACTCACTGGCAGTGTCCTGAATCACTGACCACTACGCCAGCAACACTTTATTTAAACATGTTTTCCCTAAAATTAAATGAGATTGAATGTATCCTTTATCCACCAGAAATCAAGGGACCATTATGGGTGTGACTGAGCATAACAGATACCTACCTTAATTTTTGACTTCATTCACTCAATCAGCATCCTAAATGGAAAATGATTGCAGTCCATAGTCTGAAATAAATACAGCTTCAACTCTTATACACATCACCCAGTTAATATAGAAAGAAAGCATATTGCATTTCAAAATCAGCAATGTAAAACTATACAAAGTGTTCTCTAGTTTGGAAATGGCAGATGGGGAGAAAACACGATAAACAAGATTCTTCTTTCAAAAATGTTACATGAAGAGCAGGGATATTCTGTCATATATATGGCACAGTTTAGTGTAAGAATCTTCTTTATTTTCACACCTTTCTGGAAAGGGAAACATAGGTGCTTTAATTAGAGTTGGAGCACAAGCAGCTGGAATAGGAACTGAAAGCTCGTGTCAGTTTCTCTCAAAAATGACTTCTCAATAATGAAGAATGTGTTGTAACAAGGTGACTGAACTATAAATTTTCCTCCCCTAATTATCATGAGATGAGAAAGATAACTCTAACAGAATGCACCTAATCAAACTCATGTCATAGATTTCAAAAACATTCCCTGAAGGTGCTAAACCTCCAACAGAAGCAGGGTTCTCAGGTGTGAATAGAAAAAAGCAGGATACATAGCTTAACTAGGTACAAGACCTGCTAAGTAGCTTTCCATTCGCTTTTATACACGATTGCAGGCAAACGTTTCTGTGCGATACATTGAATGCAGCAACAAAAGTGAATCTAACCATCTCTCCTGAACAGTCAATGGCTGACTCCCCAGCACTATCGAATACCTGGGAGGTACCCTTGATCAGAAATTCAACTGGTAGTACTATGGCTGCAAGAGCAGGTTAGAGGCTAGGAATTCTGCAGTGGGTAACTCACCTCCTGACTCTCTGAACCTGGTCCATCATCAACAAGGTACAAGTCAGGAATGTGATGAAAACAGCTCAATAAGTCCACAGCAGATGCCATATCACCGGCCCCACACTCATCCCCAGAACATGTGGATAACAAGAGCCACATATGTTAGGCTCCTACTTATTGAGTACAGGTTCACCCTCAACAGCATAATTCCAAACAAACTCATCTCCAAACTCCAAGACGTCGGTTTCAGCTCCTGTCTCTGTAACTAGATTCTTGAGTTCCTGACCCATTGACCACAACCAGTAAGAAAAGGCGACAATACCACCTCACCATAATCTTCGACGTTGGTGGCCCACAGAGCAGAATACTTAGCCCCTTACTGTACTCCTCATACATTCATGACTGTGTAGCAAAATTCAGCCCCAACTGCATTTGCTGATCATGCCACCAATACAGGTCGCATCTCAAACAACGAGGAGATATACAGCATTGTAAGGAAATTGAGTGTTTTTGTCAAAGTATAAAGACAACAATCTTTCCATCAATGTCAACAAAATGAAGGAGCTGGTTATTGATTTCAGGAAGCAGATAGAGGGCCCATCATTGACTGCATCAATGGTGCTGGGGCAGTGATGGTTGACAGAGTCAAGCTCCTGGGAGCAATGATCAGCAACACTCTGTCCTGGTCCACCTGTGTTGACCAACAGTCAAGAAAGCACCTCAACATCTCTACTTCCTCAGGAGACTAAAGAAATTCACATGTCCGCAACAAGTCTTACCAATTTTCATAAATGTACCATAAAAAGCACCCTTTCTGGATGCATCACAGGTTGTTATGGCGACTGAACTTCCCAAGATCACTCGAAACTATAGAGAGTTGTGAACATACTCCAGTCCATCACACAAATCAGCCTCCTATCCATTGACCCGACCTGTACTTCCCACTGCATCGGGAAAGCAACCAACATGATCAAAGATCCCTCCCAGATAACAAAGTGTGGGTCTGGATGAACACAGCAGGCCAAGCAGCATGCTAGGCGCCCAAAAGCTGATGTTTCAGGCCAGACCCTTCATCAGAGCCTGCTGTGTTCATCCAGCCCCACACTTTGTTACTTTGGATTCTCCAGCATCTGCAGTTCCCTTTAGCTCTTATCAAAGATCCCTCCCAGCCTGGTTATACTCTCTTTCACCATTTTCTGTCGGGCAGAAGATATAATAGTTTGTGAACACATTCGAATAGATTCACGAATAGATTCTTCCCTGCTGTTATCAGATTTTTGAATGGACATCTTGGATGTTAATTCTGATCTCTCTCTGTCTCTGCACCTTCTCTGCAGCTATAACACTGTATTTTGCACTCCGTTCTGCTACCGTGATTCATTTTGTGTGATACAACCTGCCTGTATAGCACAGAAAACAACACTTTTCACTGTGTCTCCGTACATGTGACAAAAATAAATCAATCAATGAATCATTGGATTTGGATTTTGAAAACATTTTCCAATTGACAATAATGATCAACTCCACACACAGTCTTCTACAACTGCATCACAAATGATACATTACGGTCAATCCACAAGATAGCTGGACTATAATCATTAAACACACAGTAAAGGACTTCAAGCCTCATCTGACACTCTTGATAAAAATGTAATAATTCATCTCCTGGCTAATTTCCCTTGATTTAGCATGTAGATTAGACTGGATTTTTGAGATGGCAGAAGTTACATCAATGGGGTTAAAGTAGGAGGTGACTCAACTCTGCGAGCTGCAGGATCTGGGACTATGGTTTTAGCTGCAGAAAAAATAATAAATTGGCTACAACTAGGCCCAGCCCCCAAGTCTGTGAGTTCAGCAGAGTGACAGCAGCTCAGTGCTTTCATTAGACCCAGCTCTAGCAGTGGCCCCAGCTGGGACAGCATCTTCGGGATGTGGGTGCAGCAATGGCCACATGCCCTCAATTAAAAGTAATTGGGGCCCTGCAGCCAGCCAGGTAGACCCCAGTGAGGGGGAAGTCCAAGCAGATAAGCAGCATCAATGCAATACGGGCGGCCACCGCAAGTAGAAATCAAGGGTGCTCAGAAGGGCAGGTCCTCCCAGCCGAGCCCAATGTTTCCCATCAGGGTTACGCTGACAGCCTCCCCATGAATCAGCAAGCCTTCCTGATGTCAGAAACATGTTCAGAGGCAGGAATTTAACTCTGGGTGCCAGTCCACCAGCTGATTCTCCCACTGCCACCAATAGTATATGGTGACAAGAAACCATTTTAATGGCTTCCTGTGTCATTTTCCCCACCTTCCTTTGTTATGACTCATCCCCATAGGACTTAGGAAAATACAGCCCAAACCTTTCAAAAGAAATTTAAAATATTATAATGATTGACAAGATAAAATTTTCAATAAATTTATTCTCCCCCTTTGGAACACCACGGTTGCTGCTGTTCTGGGCTTTCAGCTGTATGAGTTCCTCCTCATTCCTTGCTGTTCATTTCAACACAACAACAACGGCATTGACCCTAGTTCTGGCTGGATCCACTGGGCACAGTTCCAATGAACTTGTGTGGGCAATAAAGGAAACTGCACAGATCCTTAGTAATGTGAACAGTCTGCATTCACGTGACACAACTACAAGTTTTAGTTCTGAGCAGTTCTGAGATAGGGCCACTGGACCTGACATGTTAACTCTGATTCTTCTTTCACAGATGCTGCCAGACCTGCTGAGCTTTTCCAGCAACATTTATTCTTGTTTCTGATTTACATCGTCTGCAGTTCTTCTGGTTTTTATTTAGCAGGCAAGGAAGACTTGGACAAGCTGGGCCATGGAATGCCCTTGTATGGATATTTGACATGAGGAATGTGGCACAAACCCAGGTCACACAGCTATATCAGGATATTGTGTTTACACATACCTTGACTCCCAACAACTCGCATCCTCTATGAAAAACTGCATTGCATAAGAGCAGGTGGAGTAAATACTTGCAGTTCAAGGTGAGAGGAAATCAGCTCCATGCCTTCATGCCATGACCTATAAGGCTTGAGGATTACTGGGTTAGAAATGCAAGGTGAAATGCTTGGGGGCATTTCCCGTTTATATACCAGAGATCACTTCTTGGGCACAATGGAAATTTCGCACCTCGCTGTTCTCTTTCTCCCAAAATTAATGCCGCAATATCCCTTGTCTTTGATGAGGGCTTTGATGCCTTATTGGGACATTACTCCATTGGTGTCCCCTCCTAAGCAGATATTACTCATGTGAAGCCTTAGTGAGTATTATCAGTATCAGAGGCATTGCAAATGCCCACCCCCTCAAGCAATATCCACATAGCCAATTCCAGGAAGATGGCAATCGGGAGCAGAATCCCTGAAAACTTGCCACCTGATGGCACTGCCACCCCAGCTAAGACCAGATAAGTCTCTCATTGAGTGTTGGATCCCAAGCCTTCTTGGTCTGGATTGCTCAGGTGCCCACTGGCTAAATTCATTCAGTGGGCAGAAGTGGGAACTCACAGCCACAAACAGCCCCCGTCATTTTCTGAACTTAAAAAAGAGCCACGAGCCTTGTTTGTATTCTAATGGTGATCTATCCTCAGGTAGATTCAATTTTGTTTAATCTGTTACATTGAAATGGCAAAGTAAATTAATTCCACTAACTAAGCCAGTTAGTCCCGTTTATTGTCATTGCCTGAAGGTCAGTTGAACAGAGACAATGAGACTAGCATGACATCTGACAGTCATTGTGTCCAAGATGCTATGCGTTAGTCCTGGTTTGCTTGTGAGCGGGGGCATACAGTCACCTGCAAAATATTTGTCATGATAGATCAACAGAAGTGAGGTTCTGATCTGAAAAACAAAAGTCCCTCAGATAAATATGCAGTATGGTGCCGTCTTGAATCAGTTATATCAGCAAGGCTTCAGATTCATCTGTTGTACTCCATCAAGTTCTTTCAAAAGGGTGCATTGTAATTTTCCTCAGTATCCTTGGGCTATGGAAAATAACAAAGCCAAAACATAGATTTTGCTCTCATATGTTATCCTGTGGGCAGGAGTGTCAGCTATGATGCTTTCCAGGATCACATTGCCTGCCACTACTATAGGGCATCATGGTAGTCAGCACTGCTGCCTCACAGTGTCAGGGGCTCGGGTTCATTTCCACCCTTGGCAACTGTCTTTATGGTGCTTGCATTTTCTCCCTGTGCCTGCATGGCTTTCCTCTGGGTGCTCAAACACCACCCCCAATCCACAGATGTGTAGGTTGGGTGGATCGATCTTGGTAAATGCAGAGTTACAGTGGCAAAACAGGGGGGTTAGGTCTGGGTAGGAAGGTCCTTGGAGGGGTGGTGCAGACTCGGAGGGCCATATGGCCTGCTTCCACACCACACCACTATTATACTCATTTTTTACATCCACATGAGTGATTGGTAGAGTGCCAACTAACTGGTACTTCCTGAAGAATCATACTGGGCAGACTGTTTGAACAAATGTACTCATCTGCCTCAGTCCCTATCATTTCTGTGCAATTGCTGGTGTGGGGTTTACTAACTATTAATACCCATCAGGTGCAGCACAGTGTTATCTTGCTGAGGACTCAACAGTTAATTTCAAATTGGGTCTTTGTCAACTCCATTCTACAAAAGGCCATTTTGAAATACCAGAACCAGACCTAACCTTGACTATTCCATCCTTATAAGGAAACACCTTAAAGAGAAGGAATATTGAAGCATATCCACCTTTGCCTTTGCCCTTCCCAAATGGAATAAGTAAGCCTAAATTCCCAGCCTCTAAATGACATGGATATTGGGGATAACGTTCTGAGAATTTTATGAGATTAACAATGAGGGCCTCCATGCCATTGTAAGCAAAAAAATCCCATTTTCCAAACAAGTGGTAAATGGAGATAAAAGATTCTCAATAGAGTGTGGCAAGAGGTCTATTTACATGTTAGCGTCCTCAGTATTCCATCACATTCCCTAACTGATAGGCAGTTTCCCATTTTCCCACCCGTTGGATAGAAACAATACGGTGACAATTCTCAACACGAAAGTTGACATGGTAAAGTCCAATTTCTCAGGGTACTTTCCACAGGCAATGGCTACATGCATTTCCTCTCCACTCGGCCCTCCAGCCTCCTGTCAGCAAATCAGGATGCCAATTACTCTCTGTTTGGCACATCCAAGGCAAATAAAATGAATTGTGAAGGACAGATGCAGACTGCCACCAATCACCCAGGTGCACAACTAGCCTTTAGTGATGGCACCTGTAGTCCGGGAGGTCCCAGTAGCAGCCAGTACATGCAATGGTGGTGACTGGGAGAATGCGCCAAATGGGACACCGTGGAGGCATGGAACATTGTTAATGTGGCAAGTCTGGGAAGATGGTGCAAGAAATCTCACTTGGGCCTACACAGACAAACGAGCCATAGCACTAAACAGCAATAACACTAAGTTTTGAGCTAGAACCAAAGCCTCTACTCCATGTTTTTTTTTGCTTCATTCACAGGATGTGGGGCTAGTCCAGCATTTATTGCCCACCTCTAATTGGCCGGACAACAATTAAGAGTCAACCATATTGCTGTGGGGCTGGAGTCACATGGAAACCAGAACAAGAAAGGATAGCAGTTTCCTTCCCTCAAGGACATTAGTGAGCCAGATGGGGTTTTCCAACAATCATCAATGGATTTGTGGCTATTGCTTGATTCTTAATTCTGGATTTTTATTAAATTTAAATTTCATCACCTGCTGTGGCAGGATTCAAACCCAGGTCCCCAATACCGTAGCTGGGTGTCTGGATTAACAATCTATCAATAATATCACCAAGCTGTTGCCTACCTGTCACTGCCCTCTTTTTACTAAAAGAAAATCCTAAAATCAGATGCATTAGAATCGTTTTATGTTGTGGCAAGTTTGTGAAACTGACAGGCATTTTACAGCTGTTTCCAATGCCAGACTGGGTAAACTTCACCAAATGAAATTCAAGGCATCTAGTATACAACAGCATGAAGTGAGAAAAACTGCTGTTCAAAATGAGGCATAATGACTGTGACTGGATGCAATGCAGAAACTGGAGCTGACTTGCCATTTAGCAGAAACCATCACACAATTATTAAGGAGAAGATGAACTTCACTTGGTGAGGCTAGACTTGTGCTCAGTGCCCTTTGCAAATTCCAAATATAAAGGCAGGAAAGGAGGGAGACAACAGGAGATATCTTAACACTTCAGTACCAAGAAGCTGAAAAGGCAATTCCCAAATTATTTCAATGGGATACAAAAGGCTGCCATGAGAAACAAATCATTTCAAATGCTGAGCAAACACAAGCAAATCTTAAAATGAGAGGATGGTTGCAGCACAGACAAGCCATTCAGTCTGTTATATCTGTTCTGGTTCTTTAAAGGAGTTAAATTAAATCCACCAGCGAAGGAGAAAGTCTCAAAACCAATTCCATCAAAGGCAACATAGTGAATTTACCTGCTCCCATGTGGTGCATTTGAAGACAACAGGGCTCATTATACAAAATGGGTGAACAGCCCATTGCCTCCCCTCCCACCCCTGACCTGGTCACCAAATTCTGAGGGTGGGTAAGGTATCAGGCAGCCAAGAAGACCCACAAGGCTCTGTCTCCATCTCCTCTGTAATTGTTCAAGCTGCTGGAGAAAGGTGGGTAGCAAGACAGGTAGGAAGATGGATTAACTGCTCTCAGGGTCCTCTTCAGGGACAATCAACAAGGATGGTAATCACTCACGCATCTTCAATTCTTATCTTCACATTCTCGAAGTTGACCCACAGACTCTTCCCCACCTGCTGGTGTTTACCAGCCAGGCGCCCTCCCAAGACCCTGATTGACCTCTACCTGGCATCCAGCTTCTTTTCTTTTTAAGAGCTGCCTCCTATCTTCTTGCTCTACTGGGACTACCAAACCTCCAGTCAATGTGATTTGTCTTTTGAATGGGGATCATTCTCCCTGAGGGGCAATAATTCCACTCTTACCCCATTAAACTCACCCCCAGCACGTTACTGTTGATAGCCATCTAGATTCCTGGGCAGCAATATGCCAACACAAATTTAACTCAGGGATGGGTCATAAAACCATAAAATCCATCCCAACAAAAAAAGCTCTACAAACACATGTTATATAGTAGTTATGACACTGTAATACATTTTATTTGAAGAAAAAAATTAAAGCAGCATCATAAATTGCTTAGCATAGGAATTGTGTTTCTCATCCCTTTGGCTCAATCACTTGCATTCTTATCTCTGAAGTAGTAGATTCTAGTTTCAAACTCCATCACATGATCTAAACACAGAGTAGATCATAGAGTCCCCTACAGTGTGGAAGCAGGGCACTCAGCCCATAGAGTCCACACCAACCTCCAAAGAGCATCCCACCCAGACCCCAATCCCTGTAACCCTGAATCTCCCATGGCTAACCCACCTAGCAAGCACATCCCTGGACACTATGGGCAATTTAGCATGGTCAATGTGGGAGGAAACTTGAGCACCCAGAGGAAGCCCATGCAGACACATGGAGAATGCGCAATCTCTACACAGACAGTGACCCGTGGGTGGAATTGAATCCAGGCCCCCAGCGCTGTGAGGCAACAATGCTAACCACTGAGCCACTGTGCCAAGATGAGAACTGTGAAGCAGTCATCAATATCAGTAAGTGAGACTGCAACTGGAGGGGGGAAGGGGGTCATCAATGTTCAGGGGAACTCTGGTTTCATGAAAGGTAATGGTGTATTCCCTAAATCTTCAATCAAATAATGATTTTAGGGACAGTGGAATCAGATAGGCACTGGCTCTGTTGAATATTTCCTTTGAAAAAGAAAACCTCAAACAAGCAGTCCTGGCACATGGGTTTTCACACAAGTGACCCCTGCATATAATGTTCATGCTCTGGGGAAGCAGGGGTAGCAGGCTGCTAATCCTGGATGGAGTTCAAATGAGGCCTCCAAGGCAGCAGGTGTTGGGGTAGGCTTAGAAGATCCACATCAGTTTTCTGGGGCTTCATCCCAGTGGTATGAAAGGTCTCTTATAGATCCCCTTTGCCTCATCCTTCCCACTCCCTAAACCTCCTCTGCTCTCCTCTCCAAACAAATTGCACATTCCTTTCATACACCCATGTGAACTCTGTCCTCTCTATGCCAACTCACGTAGTGCACACAGTTTATACAAAAGAGGAGCTAATTTATTAGAAGGTATCAGAGATTGTAGGAACTGCAGATGCTGGAGAATCTGAGATAACAAGACGTAGAGCCGGATGAACACAGCAAGCCAAGCAGCATCAGAGGAGCAGGAAGGCTGACGTTTTGGGCCAAGTATAAAAATACATTTCTTCAGGTGGCCTCATTCTGAGTTGTAACAGAGTGCCAAGAGTCACTAATGGATTAAGTCAGCCAGCATCTGTCTATGCACAGGGAAGTGCTGTTAGCCCTGACTGACATCTTGCACAGATTAAAAAAGAAATTCTTTCTTGTTTTATCTCAATGTATATAAAATTATTTGGATGGGATTAAAAGGTGTAAGTTGTGTAAAATGTCTGAAACTGAAGCTACAGATGGCAGGCTTTGGTCAACACTTTTTAAAGGTTGTAAGCACAGCAGATTTTTCAAAGCAGAGTTTTGAATTTCACAAGCATTTCACGAATTGTCTTTGAAGACTGGCCATCCTCTGCATGTTGTGCAGCGTGAGAGGCAGAGACTAAGTGTGAGATGCCTATCCACACAATGGAACCTGCCAAGTCTGCAGGCTAGGGTGTGAACTTGCTGCCTGCACTTTTATTCCACACTCATAAAAGTTGTCAGCCCTGGAAAAGGGGAGGAAGGAATCTGGAATCAGGGCCCAACCACAGGTTTTAAAAGCGTCCAGGCTTGGCTTGATTCCACAATTCTCCACGCTGTTGTCTTAATTATATTGCTCAAATCCAGGACTGCTAGCAGTCAACAAAATAAAGTTAGCCTTACATTGATTAAACTATTCCACAATAATTCAATCAGCTCCAGAACTGGCACATTGACTCAGTGGTTAGGAATGTGCCAGAGACTCAGGTTCAATTTCCAGCCATGGGTGACTGTCTGTGTAGAGCTTGCACTTTCTCCCCATGTCTGCATCTGGGTACTCCAGTTTCCTCCCACAGTCCAAAGATGTGCTTATTAGGTGGATTAGGCATGAGAAATGAAGGGCTATAGGGTTGGGGGTGAAGGGAGGGAGGCCGTTGTGTGGGATGCTCCTCGGGTGCAGTTGGTGTAGACTCAATGAACCAAATGGACTGCTGTGTGATTCTGTCCTCACCAGAGGCTTTCAGCTGAGATTTTCATGAGTCTAACATATGCAGCCAATTCAGAGGAGCCCAACCCATTCCATAATCTGAAAAATGTGAGTTAAGCAAAGGCATAGCGGAAAATTACTGATTCATGTACAGATCAATAGCACCTACACTGATTCTGAAGGTGTGCTGCGACTTGCTGGATCAAAGTCATGCCTTCCCATTTGGCAGGCAATCGTGTTATTAATCAATTAATTATGCCAACTAAGCAGATAAGGTGTGAACATCAACCTGTTAAATTGTTTATTAAACTATTGTCTGAAACTACAAATGGTAACAGTGAAATTTTGAGCAGTGTCATTATTCTTTCACAGTCAGCACAATACAAAAAGTATCTCATTCAACCAGTGCCATACTTTGATACAGCTCATCTGTTTGAGGAAAGATCACTTAACCCAATATGCTAACATCTCTTAGACATTTTGTTTTCTGCCTCAACATTAATTGCATCAAAAAGGCCTTAAGTCCTTATTAATTGCATCAAAAAGGCCTTAAGTCCTTATTAAAAGGAAGAGTTGTATCAAAGCATGGAACTGATTGAACAGAGTTATGAGGAAGGGTCACTTGACCTAAAACATTAACTCTGATGTTTCTCCACAGATAGTACCAGACCCGCTGAGCTTTTCCAGCAATTTCTATTTTTGTCTCTAATTTATAGCATCTGCAGTTCTTTCATTTTTTAATTTGTAAAAGAGATGTCTTTGGTTTGTTTTGACAAAGCCAATCTCCAATATTTCTTTGATAATGGGAACTGCAGATGCTGGAGAATCCAAGATAACAAAGTGTGGAGCTGAATGAACACAGCAGGCCAAGCAGCATCTCAGGAGCACAAAAGCTGATGTTTCAGGCCTAGACCCTTCATCAGAGAGCTGATGAAGGGTCTAGGCCCGAAACGTCAGCTTTTGTGCTCCTGAGATGCTGCTTGGCCTGCTGTGTTCATCCAGCTCCACACTTTGTTATCCAATATTTCTTTGTTTCCTTGAAATGCTACTGTACAGAACTGAACTGTGTTTGCAACTATAAATATATAGAAAGATACTTTTTAAGAAAAAAGCATATTTATGAAATTTTTTTAAAAATTGAGGAAGAAAACATTTTAGCTCCTGAAATCTAGTCACTCTGTCAAGATATAGGCCTTGTTGTTAAAATCTTGCCCACTTACCAAACCCCAAGGCTGTCGTGTTGTAGGAAACATTGGAACCAATTCACACACAGCAGCTTCCACAAATAAAATGATGCAATAATTATCAAACAGTTATATTTTGAGTGATGATGATTGAGGGATAAATGTTGGCCAAGTCATCAAGGATTTCTCTAATCTTTAAAGTAATGCCAAGAAATCTGTGACATCCATCTACAAGGAGAAAAAGGACTTTCACTTGATATCTCAACCAAAATATCATAGCTCATAAGAACTAGGAACAGGAGTAGCTAATTCAAACCCTCAAGCCTGCTCCTCATGGCTGATCTCATCTTGACCTTAACTCTACTTTCCTGCCCATTCTCTATAACCCTTCAATTAAAAATCTATCTCCTCCTTATATTTACTCAATGTCCCAACATCCACCAAACTCTGGGGTAATGATTCCACAGATTCACATCCCTCTCAGAGAAGTAATTTCACTTCATCTCAGTTGTAAATCTGTTATCCCTTATTCTAAAACTGTGACTTCTCATTCTAGATTGTACCACATGAGGAAACATCCTCTCTAGACTGACATTGTCAATCCCTTCTGGCATCTTATTTACCTTAGCTAGATCTCTCATTCTTCTAAACTCCAAAGAGTACAGGCCTAAACTGTTCAATGCCTCTTCATAAGACAAATCCCTTATCTTTAGAACGTATGTCGTGAACATCCTCAATAGTGTGCTGCAGTGTTAGCCTGGATTTCTGTGTTCAAGATGTCCCCAACCCTCTAACCAGCCATTCAATGCCCCTCCTCAAGTTTGTTCACAGCCAATAGTTTAGAACTGATAGCTAACTGGAAAAATGCATTTAATCCGAGTTATCAAGGCTCTTATTTAGCCTGATGAGCTAAATTAGCAATCCCAAAATACCAGTAATAAACATGTCAAACACTAGGAAAAGGGATGTGAAAGCAGCAGGCCAGTTCGTACTGAATGTTTTGGTCGGGGGCACCATTTGCCTCCACTTCTGGCACCAGTGTAGACTGAATACCTTGTCCAGGATGTTTGATGTTCATGTTGATTGACAGATTCATGCTCAGAGCCTGATTTCAAGGTATAAAAATTGGATCTTTTAGTAGTTTGGCAGTTGTTTTCTTCGTATCCCTCCATAAGCCTCTTGGGCCCTCTGTCCTCCGTTTCTTTAAACCTACATTTTTGACACAGTTTATAGTCACCTCTCTTCTTATCTCCTTCTGACCAATGGCAGTTTTTATCAGATTACATGATTGAGAAATACCTTGAGACATTTTCTTGAATTTTCGGAAATCCAGTTGTTGTAGAAATACTCGAGTTAACAAAGGAACCTTGAGTTTCTGATGTGCATAAAAGACTTTTCTTTGTATACATGTTCCAAGTTATGGAAATTACTACAGCCCTCAGACATTTAAGACTGTGAAATGCAAGTCATGTATTCTGGTGAAAGGAAACTATCTTAATTGTACTTTTTAGTAAATCCACTAAGCTGTTAACCTGACCTACAGTACACAGTATAAAATGTTCCCATTAGCTCAAAAGATCAGGAGTTTACGACAGTAAGCAAAATCTCTCCCATGTGTGCTTCATCAGTTTCCCTGCTGTCTGATATTGCAGATTACAACACACATGAGCTCACCTTTTGATTCACAGAAAAATTATTCTTGCTGTGGAACTGATCTTTTTCATTTGGCATGAAAAACAAGCATCTGGAATGCACCTGAGAATCTACTGGATAGGAAGGAAATAGCAACTGACCAACAGTGACACTGGAAAAACAGCTGAAGGGAGGAAAAATTCTGGAAATTCTATAGTATTGGGTAACAGAGAAAGCTGCCTTTCCTACCATCTGTCTTGCTTCTAGCCTTACTGTGGCCTTTTTTTCCAGAAATGCTTATCGCAATGCTTTTTTTTAAGGTTCCATATGTCTATTTAATGTGCAAAACCCATATAAGTATCGGCTATTTTTAAAATCCTAATTTGATTTCAATTAGCTCCATGAAGCCACTGAGTTTTCAAGTTTTAAAATTAATAATAAAAACTGTCAGTCATCAAGTGTTCATCACCTTACCTGTCTGTTGAACCAGGTCACATAGACTGGCTGAAAAATCAGTCAAGTGGACAGAGTATTAGCGAAGGTGCATTAACACTCTCTCAGTCGTCCATGTGGTTTTGTGATCGGCTTGCACGTTACTCAGAGCCATCTGTCAATTAGCTTGGTGAGCAAGATATTCATCTATTGTGCAGTTATGACAAATTGATACCATTAAAAGCTAATTCTAATTCTGAGCCAAAAAAAAATTAGCTCCTAAAAATACCAATGCTAAAGGAAGCCCAACATTCATAGTGCTCGGCTGAATCTTACCTTTTTTTGGCAAAGTGTCAGTTTTGATGAGCTTCACAAAGCTTTTCTATCTGCAAGACTGAGCATGATTTCTCACTATGTCTTACCAAACTTCGCCTCCTTAATCACTTACTTTGCCCTCATAACACTCCAATCACCTACTACTAGCACCATTCCACCATACACTATTTCTGGAACAACACATCACTTAGTATTTGTCACACAGTTTATTTGTACCTTAGTTACATCCCATGTGAACAGTTCGTCAAGTCACCACTACTTTGTCTCCACTGCCCACTGCAAACTTACATTTTGTCATTCTCCTACAGGCAAACAATGAGATAATTCCAAGGATTAGCTTATATTTACAGGCAGCAAAGAGGAACACAAACAAATGAAAAGAGACTAAAATTCAACAGAAAAATGCAAACCAGATTTTGGCTTAATCGCCAATGAATGCTTTACAGTCCACTATGGTCGGCTGAACCCAGCTTCCCTCTATTGTAACCAGGTGTCATTCAGGTTCTGTCTACTACAGTAGTGCTTGACAGATATAGATGAACTCTATAATTCAAAAAATAAACTTCTTAATCCTTAGTATCTGTTTCCATCTCCTCAGAAGACCTCTCCCAATCCCCCAGTTTCTCAGCATTCAGCATACTGACTTAATGCGTGCCCCAATTATATGCAAAACAACTCACCAGGATGACGCAGCACACTGTCCAGACACACCAACAAACTGTTCAAGCAGCAGAATCACATCTTCACCAGCTCTATTGTCTTCTCCAGGTCAAAGTATGGGCAGCACTGTATCTGTGCTCACTTAGGTACACAGTAACTGTTGCCCTGCAGAAACCAGGCTGCTCGGGTACTGCAATCCTCAAACACGTCAGATACACAAGGGTTCTTCAAGATGTTGGAGTCATGGCAGCTGCCAGGGTGGTGGGCACACAGCTTCAGGAAGTGGTCATGGTGATCACGAATCACCTGAACATTAATGGGATGGAAACCTTTCCTGTTGATGAATTCTGCAGCAGTGTGATATAGCCATCTCGGTACCTTACATGTACAGTCAATAGCACGCTGCACCTGAAGGAATCCATCTAAGTTTCTGATTCCTACTGCCTAGGCTGCAGCATTAACCTCAACAACGGGAAACAAAATAAACCAGTGTGATCTTACTCAAACGGCATTGGTCACTGTCCTGATGCATTATGGATGGAGGACCAGGAGATTTCTTTTTAAAATCCAAATTGTTTTTGGAAAAATTGATTTCCTAAGGAAACTTTAGCGCTTAGGTTAAAGAACAGATTTATTGCCTAAATTCTGAGGCAAGGATTATCAGTTATCTGTGATAATCTGGTGAAGTAGGAATTCTATTGAATGCAAATTTACAATAATTTTACATTCAACTTCTTTATTGCGACTATCCTTCAATTAGCCATCATGCTAGGAACAAACATTAAAGCAATTAGGACCGCTACCATTTGGTATAACTATGTAAAATAGAATTTTTTTCAGAAATAGATCTTGTGTCTAAGAGAGCTGTGACTAGATTATGGCTAAGGAGGGCTATAACGAGGGGAGACGTGACATAAATTTGACCCAGGTAACTCTGATTAAAGAAAAGAGAAGTGCATTGAGATTCTGAGATTTACCATTGCCTAATAGATATTTCATGGACTGAAACTAAACAAGTGACATTTAACACAGAATTTTCCATTGTCCACACAACAGGGTGGAGCTCAAAGTGATCACAACTTTAGGGAGAGAGTTTCACACACGCACATCCACACACACTCCTCTCTCTCTCTCTCTCTCACACACACACACACACACACACACACACACACACACACACACACACACACACACACACACACACAATTTGTTGCTGAAGTATTGCTATAATTCTCATGCAAAGGCATTTTGCACTGATGTGGAGCACTGACTGTCAAAGACATCAACTCACATCTAGTGCAGAAATGTGGATCAAGCAAATACTTCAAAAGTGCAGTGTAGAGATAATCCAATTTGAACAGCACAAGTTCTCAACTTTCACACAAATTTTTAGATAGCACTGATAATAGCTTCAACAAACTGCTTAGTGTTTTTGAATAATCACAGTTTTGTATTCTTAAACTGGCTGCAAATGATTTATGTGTAGTCAACTCCAGTGTTTTTCCACTATTAGACATGAGGATTGGATGGTAGGATGATTCCTCCCGTTCCAACTACTTAACTGTGCAAAGTTAATGCACTCCTAATAAACACAACAAATGGACCAGTCACCTCCATCCTTACGTGAGGAAGAAAGACAGACTGACCAAGATGCTGAGGTAGTCAATGTTGATGATAAAGAAACTAGAGCTGTAGTAAGATGAGGCAGACAGGCCCAAGACAACCTGGTGGCAGATAGATTTGAAGGCGTATGACTTTATATCAATATTGTGGACAATCTGAAATATGAGCCAATTATGGTGCAGAGGTGTCTCTGCCCTGAAAGAAATGTTTGGATTACACATTTCAAACATCAAGCTACATTCTCTGGCATAAATTGCAAGCCAATATGTTTCCTTCTCACCAATAGCCCTCTATTCATTATATTAGCCAAATTATCATTATGAAGCTGAGTAAGATTACATGCGAGGTACATTTATACAATTGGAAGCTTTGTTTACAAGGGGAATTCATTTGTTTGCAGAGATGTAGAGGGACTAAACTATGCTGATTGATTCACAAAATCCAAACATCGAGCTTAACCTCCCAAATTCTGAGAATGGCAGTCTCAGTGCTCTTTGCAGTGCTCCCCATGACATGCACATCAGTATCTGTCAGTGCCCCTCAACATAATCAGACACTATTGACACTGTTATGATCAGAGATAATGGGAACTGCAGATGCTGGAGAATCCAAGAATACAAAGTGTGAAGCTGGATGAACACAGCAGGCCAAGAAGCATCTCAGGAGCACAAAAGCTGACGTTTCGGGCCTAGACCCTTCATCAGACAGTCACAAAAGCTGACGTTTCGGGCCTAGACCCTTCGTCACCTCTCTGATGAAGGGTTTAGGCCCGAAACATCAGCTTTTGTGCTCCTGAGATGCTGCTTGTCCTGCTGTGTTCATCCAGCTTCACACTTTGTTATCTACTATTGACACTGTTGGCTGATTTTAAGAGACCACAAGGCTGTGGCACAGAGAGCTGCATTTGCATCAACTACCATGTTATACTGATGATCAATTCCTATGTATCCAAAGTGGCTTCAAAATTATTTAATCTTTCTTCACCTATCACTATGTCATCTGCAGCTGTAGCTGATATTAAAGAGGAATGCTAACTGCATCATCACCTTGCCTCAAAACACTGGTGGTATGAAGGGGCACGAAGCTTGCTCAACATGTTCAACTCTCTCAGCTTGTTAGCAGTTTTAGGTTTCCTGGCAGAGGGGAATGGGCACAGTAGGAAACTTCTGGAGGATCTTGGCTCATGCACATCCTCCCTTTTGTCATGTAACAATATCTCCCCCACCCTTTGAGAGGTTGGAGCACCTGGAAGGAGGTCAGCGGCCCTCGGTCTTCTCTCTGCTGCCCATAGCATGTGCACTTGAGTAAAATGTTTATGTTTTACATCTGGCAGGTGGTGATTTTTCTTGCAGAACATGGGTGCATTTGGCAGCCATGTGGCACTCAAATAAACCTGTTGGACTATAACTATATATATAAATGCTGGTACCACATGATGTCTGACCTTGTCCACCCCAGTCCAACACCGGCACCTCCACATCATGAGTACCCATTCCATGGAGACAGATATGTGCTTGTATTTTAGAGCACAGCATTATTCAGAACTTGGGTATGTTTCCTTGCCCTTCACTCTAGTCTGCATACGATCTGTGGCACCTCTATAGGAAGATCCACTGCCTGCCTCTGTATCTCTGTGAACTCATTCTTATTGACATCCAAATGTTCATTATCTATTCTAGGCTCAGGTGCATGGTCTCCAGAAGCCATATTATCATAGAATCCTGAACCTCTATGTATTGTAGACCTTGGCCATTTATTCCTCCTCCAGCTACAGGCCTGTGCCAGTGCTGTGCTCACCAGAATGTGACCTTGAACAGACTCTAGACATCTGACCCACTCAGGTCAATGTGTTCAAGTTGGTAACAGTGGGAAGTACGGCACAGATTCTAAGGGTTGTAACTGCCCTTCCCCCAGAAACCCCCTGAGTCCAAACCATACCACCACCCTCAGTTAGAGTTGTGCTGCAAAGGACCAGGAGAGAGGAGTTTAGAAGCAGGGGACTCTTTCATTTTGGTCCTGGCTCAGGAGTGAGATTCAGAGGCTGCATAGATAAAGCATAAACATGTGTTGCTGCTTCACACCATCAGCATTTTCCAAGTTATGTTTGTGTTGTTGTTTAATGCACATCTTGGAGTAGCTGCTTATAGGCTTTATCACGAGATGGCTACAGATGTCCAATTTCTCTTTCAGCATGGGCACGTTGCCTTGCTGTCCCAGCAGCTCAGCAACAGACTTCTTGAAGGAGGTAAGGACCTAAATATCAAGCATTTCACCTGCCACATCTTACAAAGAACAAAGAACAACATAGTACACGAAGAGGCCCTTCAGCCCTCCAAGCTTGCAACAACACATTTTGTCCTTCCAGACTGATACTGTTTTCATTTACAGATCTGTATCCCTCTATTATCTTCCTTTTCATATATTCATCTAGGTGCTTTTTGAATGCTGCTACTTTGTATGTTTCCAACTCCTCCTCTGGTAGCACATTCCAGGCACTCATCACCTTTTGTGTGAGAAACACACCTTGCACATCTTCCTCCCTCACAGCTTGAACCTGTGTCCCCCAGTAAGTGTTTCCCCCCCGCCAGCCTGGGAAAAAGCCTCATTGATTTCACTCTATCGATGCCATTCACAACCTTATAAACTTCTATCAGATCACCCCTTAACCTCTTGCATTCCAGTGAAAGCAAACTCAGTCTATTCAATCTTTCTGCATTGTTAAAATCCTCCATACCAAGCAATATTTGCTGTACCCTCTCCAAGACATCCACACCCTTCTCGTAGTGTGTTGATCAGAACTGTGCACATGGGGCCTAACTATAGATCTATAAAGCTGCATACCTTGTCTATCTTTATTCTCAATGCCCCTTTCCATTGGAGACAAGCATGCCATAAGCTTTTTTTACTACCTTGTCTACATGTGCTGCCACCTTCAGTGATCTGTGGGCCTGCACACCCAGATCCCTCTGCGTATCAATGCTCCTAAGGGTTCTGCTTTTAATTGTATAATTTCCACTTGTACTTGACCTACCAAAATGCATCTATTCTGACAATCCTCCTCACTATCCGCAACTCCGCCAATCTTTGTATTGCCTGCTCACTTACTAATTAGACTCGCCACATTTTCCTCCAAATCATTTACGTAGACCACAAACAGCAGAAGTCCCAGCACTGATCCCTGTGGAACACCACTAGTCACATTTTAACACATTTGCACTCATTGTGCTCACTTTTCTCTTGCACGGGGAGAGGACCATTAAGAGACATTAGCACCGGCATATTGGCACTCTGCCTGCATTGATAGATACACAGAGAAGTATCAATCCCCAGGGCTGTGATGGCCCATTTCATTACTAGTGAGAACAATGTGATATGGGGGCAATTAACTGTTAAAGGAATCTTATGGAAAAGTTCTTCAGTGTCATCAGAGGGCTATGCTGGACGCAAATCACGAAAAGGGGAAGTGATAGTCTGCGGCTTGATTGCTAGACTGTTAATCCAAAAAGCCAGGTAATGTTCTGGAGACCTGGATTTGAATCCCACAATGTCAGAATGGAATTTTAATTCAGTTTAAAAAAGGTCTGGAATTAAGAGTCCAATGACAACCATGAATCCATTGTCAATTTTCAGGAAAAGTGTCTGGTTCACAAATATTCTTTAGGAATGGGACTGTCATCCTTACCTTGTCTGACTGATATGTCACTCCTGACCTACAGCAATGTATTTGACTCTGGGTAATTAGAGTTTGGCAATAAATATTGTCTGAGCCAGTGACACTCCCATCCTATGAATGAAGAAAAACAGCTTTACCTAATATATGTGCCAAAGATACATGTGACATGTTCATCCTGAGACCATGTGTTATCTTGGTGTCCTTGTCCAATACAAACCTCGGGTGAAAAGTTACTTTCTCCTGGCTTTTTCATATCGCTGCTGGTATTTTAGCAGAGGTGGGTTCACCCAGTAGGAAGTTTGCCTCCTAAATCATGGTGGTCTCCCTGCAGGTTTGGGGGGTCCTCTTCATTGGGGATTTGTTTCTTATGGAGGTATCCTCAGCAGAAATGACCTACACGTCAAAATCTCTGTCACCTCCTCCCACTACTATCAATAACCACTGTGCAGCTTTGTTCCCTCTTGACCCTGCACCTTCAGACCAGTGACCCCAGATCCCACTCAGCTAGTTCCCTTCTTCTCATTTAAGTTGATGCTGAAAACTTAATCTTTGACCAAGCTTTCAGTTGTCTCAAAGCAGTTCCTCATGTCACCTAGCGCAAATTTGTTGTGTGAAGCTTTGGAACCCTTTACAACCGAAAGGGCACTATATAAATTCAAGTTTTCATTGGTGCTTAAACCAAAAAGTTCACCATTTTGACTATTAATGTTAAGGTGAAGACAGTTTTGCCTTTCCCAAGACTTGATGACAGACAGACAACTGAGAAGTTGGAGTTAGAGGTGGTAGCAATAACTTAATGTTGATCCTTAATAATAACAACAAAAGTATAGCTGAGATTCTAGAAAGAAAAACACAACTGCCAAAATAGGCAACTAAGATGTTTGCCTTTCATCAGAAAAACATGGACCTCCTGTGTTGTTTCAGAATTAAAATGGGAAATAATCATTTGCCAAGTGTTTATGCATAGACCTTGTCTGCCTGAAGATGAGAATCATTTTCAGAAATAGCTATTTTCTCCACTTGACTCACCTTTATATTTATTGCTCTGAATAATTGGCCACGTTAAAATTTGCCATCACGACAACAGAAAGGCTAGGGTAAAATACGTAGAAGAGAGTTTCTGTTTTCATAACTATGCATTAATTAGCAATGTATACTTTTCATTACACATGAAAATCAGAATTAAAAATATGCTGCAAAATGAATGTTCTACTCAGTTTTATAATTCATTTTAAAATGTGGTACTTGACCTGAAAATTCCAGAGATATTCTCACTTTGAAAACCATAAGCACCCCCCCAAGCAGAATATAATTATTTTAGAACTCATAATGCGTGGAGGAATTTAACTTATAATTTCAGCCTTGCGTCAGTGAGGTGAAATCATCGATAAGTATCTAATTGTGAGTGAGAGCATAGGAGATGCAAACTTCAATCAGTTATTATGGTATGTCAAAATGTACGACCTAAAAGATAAAGGTAAAATCATTATTCCTTGAATGGTATTTTGAAGTTTCAAGATTCGGGGCAAAAAAGCTCATTCAGTCTGCCCAACACTGTATTACGGAATATCTCTGACTGGATTTTTGTGAAGAGGATGCATCCAGGTCAACATTTCTTCCCTGTTTTTCAGATGGATAATACCACACTGGACTTTTTTGCAAAATTTCCCACTTTTTCAATCCAAGTTTCAGTTTGAGTCTGAAATCTAAACTGATTCTGAGGAAATTGTTACTAATTCACCCCTGTATTCAGTGTGACAAGCAGAGTACATCCTCTGTCCCTTGAGTAGCCATCTACCACTTACCTCTCTTAGTTACTTCCTGCAGGAGAATTTCCAATCGAGGTTTTCTACTTGCTTAAAGTAACATGATATACAAGCGGATGATTACCTGTTTCTTTGTCAAAAGCAGAAAAAAAGTCTTAAGAATCACTCTTACACCAATTCAAAAATGTGATGCAGAGATGGGGCTTATAGGACAGGGGATGGTGGAAGATGGCACTTGAAGATGGGAGCAGTTTCAGCAGATTCTGAATTTTTTCCCATGGTGAGTTTTTATTTCAATGCTGCTCAAAACTGGCCCCAATCTGTCATCTTGGGCTGTGAGCAACAGAGGCAAAGTCAGATAAATTCAAAGACTTTGAAGTTAAATATGAATCAGATGTTACTTTCAAAGTAAATAATAGTCAACCTCCTGAGGCAATTCACATACAGGGCCAGGATTAAGGGTATCATTCAGGTCATGCTCTGTTAGGCAGCATGGGAGAACTGCACCAAGGAGGGGTCTCACAAATTTCAGACACCTCTTAAATGTTATCGCAGAAACACAGGGTGGAATTTTGAGACTGGCAAGGACAAGTCAGGTGTGAAGGAAGTGTGAGGTAACAGTGTGTATGTGGCATGGAGGAATGGAAGAGAGCTCTGAAGTAGTTCAGACTCTAAGATCAGAGCTTAGAAGTGAACAACAGGCAGGGTTTGGTGGTCTGGGTGCGGTAAGGGTTGGGGGGTGCATTCAGTGAAGATAAACTAAATAAGAGCATCAAAGGGCAAGGTCAGGTGTTAACATGTAGGTCTTGTGAGTCAATTACTTGCTCAACACAAATTGGCAGAGAGAAATTTAGAAGCCATGGTGGCGTGGCAGATGTAGGAATTTTTTTTTGGTAAATGGTTAGCTCCTGTCTAACATGTGGATTTTCAAAGGTTTCCAGAGTGGGTCACAAGGTCGAACAGATATGTTGGGGATTTTAAAAAATTTTGTTCATTGGATGTGGGCATCACCAGCAGTGCCAATATTTATTACTCGTCCTTAATTGCTGAAGAGAAGGTGGTGGTGAGCTGCCTATATGAAACACTGTGGCCCTCAGAGTGTAAGGACACTACATTGGTGCTAGGAAAGTAGTTCCAGGATTTTGACCCAGCGACAGCGAAGGAACAGTGATATATTTCCAACACTGGATGACGAAAACCTGCAGGTGGTGGTGTTCCCTCTGTGTACCACTATCCTACTAGATCGTACAAGTTGTCACTGTGGAAGGCTCTGACTAACAAGGCTTGGTGATTTTATTTTCGTAGCCCATTTTGTTAATGGTACGCACTGCTGCCACTGAGTATTGGTGCTGAAAGGAGTCAATGTTGAAAGTGGTGGATTTCATTCCAGTTAAGCAAGCTTCTTTGCCCGAGGTGATGTCAAGCTTCTTCGGTGATGTTGCAGCTGTACTTATCCAGCCAAATGGAGAACATACCATCACACTCCAGACTTGGGCTTTGTTGATGACAGTCAGGAAATGGAAAGACAGGAGGTAAGTCATTTGTCACAGGGCTCCTACTCTCTGACCAACTAATGTAGCTACAGTTTATTTATGCCTAGTCCAGTTCAGTTTCTGGTCAATGGCAACTCCCAGAAGTATTGATAATAGGGGATTTAGCAATGGTACTGTGATTGAACTTGACAGAATGGTGATTAGATTTACTCTTATTGGAGATGGTCATGGCCTGGCACTTGTGTATTGCAACTATTACTTCCCACTTAGATACAATGGATGTAAATACAAATGTGGGCAGCCAATAGTACCTTGCATTGTGAGAGTAGGTTACTATCCTTATGAAAGCCAAGTGCACCTTCGGCCTGCCTCTCTCTATTCAGAGAGAACAAAATGAAGTCTCCTGTACGAGCATGAACAATATTTGTCACGTTTTCGATGAACCCATGGTCAGTGAACTAGAAGGTCTTAGATAAAACAATCTGCTACATCGGGGAAGGATCTTGAGTGAAATGCTCCCAGAAGATCCAAGGTCTTCTGTTGAGAACCCGTGTCTTCTATCAGTCTTTTCTGCCCTGCTATAAGAGGCTTTCCCTCTGCTTTACTCCCTCTGCGTTGTTTCCTTCTCATCCTCCTACTCTGTATACTGTTGGCACAAGCATCCCATGCTCACTCTAACCCTCCTAGCAAGATGGCATGTGTCACAAGGATCAAAGTGGCACTGATGGCATGCAGGCTATGAGTGCTTCAAGAGCCAGTTTTGCAACCTTTGATTCTACAATTCAGTCTATTATGATTCTAGAGCAATAATATACCTCTGTCATTTTATTTCTAAGATAGTTAAGAACTTCTTTGGAACCTTTCACAATTACCAGTCAACTATCAGTTCCTAATTACGGGACGTTAAGAATGTATGTTTACATTTCTCGGTACTGAAATGGTAAGATGACTGTTTAAAACTGAGAATTACGGAAGGAATTGTTGCACTCTTTAAAATTAAGCTGCTGAAACTCATTGCAAAGTTATGTCTACACCTCATGCTTTGTTCAAGTGTTGAGGTTGACTGTTTTCAGACAGGCCAGCACCAGACATTGTGTACAAAGTAAGTTCCAGCTGGAAACATGTCGCTGATTGATTTGTCGAGTTGACAAGGATTATCAACTGACAACAACTAGTTTCCTAGGTAACTGGGCAGCTTGTAGCTCTGCATGATACTGGCAGAAGCCTTCAGAACTCCAGAGGAAGTGGCCTGGTGTCATCCTCTTCATTAAAATACCTAAAGTCTGAAGAAATGTAGTTTATTTTCCCTCACCTGTGAGATCTGGTTTTAAGCAGAATCTAAGAGACTTAGATGATGGTCAGGAAGTAAGGAGACAGGAAGTGAGTTATTTGTCACAGAACTCCTACTCTCTGACCAATTAACAATGCTACAGTTTTTGTATGGTTGGTCTAGTTCGGTTTCTGATCAATGGTAACTCCCAGAGGTATTGATAATGAATGATTCAGCAATGGTAATACCATTGAACCCAGACTTTATAGCTAATACACCAAATCATCTGGACACTTTGCGAAGTGGAAAAGGACCAGGGGAAGAGAAACTGAAGAACGGCAATGCCTGGCAAGCAAAAGAGCCTCTCAGCAAAACCCTGCGGCCTGGGGCATTTGAATTGCTTCTTCAGTTTCCCCACTCACCCATGGCATTAATGTTGTTACTCCACTCGTAAATATGTGTAGCGGGAGCTTTAGACGGTGGTTAACTAAAACAGTCATATGTTGAAAGTTCACAGTCATTTACCCGTAATTATTTTTTATTTATTTCTCATCATTCTTATTTTACTGTTGAAATTAACAAGGACAGATGTTTAGCAGGAGAACTTCATTTGCTGCATTCTTCAATGATATGATGGAAGATTCTGTGTGAGTTCATAGTTCTTGTTAAGTAGACAAACCAGGTTTGTGTTTTCTGTTAACCTGGGTCAATCGGACAGATAAGTTAGGGACTTTGACTAAGCTTTTAACTTTGTGTGACTGCGGGAATAGTTGGGTTTGTTTTCTGGTGTGCTACCCAAGTGAGTTGTAACAGGAAGAAGTAGAATTAAACAAAGCTTTCAAATATGAGTATGCCCAAAAACAAAACAATATTTTTTTCCTACAAACTAAATTATAGGAAAATGATCCTGAGAATAAGTACATTGTTTGAACTTAGTTTGTCCTTTGGGCATTCTTAAATGTGATTTTGTCTCAATGCTATGACTTGATTTTTAAACATGTAACAGGATGTTATCTCAGCTGTATCCCCTTCATAACCATCACTTAATAGGCCATATTTGGCAAAACATGAAGCTTCACTGTGTTCACATTCATTATCGACAGAGGTTTATATCCCAAGTTATACCCATTTTTTAATATCCAAGGAATTACTGAACACAGATCATTCTAATCAAATCTATTAATTGAGTCTGTTACTGTCTAAGTGCTAGAAACTATTCATGTAATGCATTACAGCAAAGATCAAAAATTATGATTAGTGCAAATATGGGATTTTGCCCTTGATCCTATTTCCAATGTCACCATTTTATTGTAGCACACTGATTTGTATCAGTGAAGTCAATACATTTGCAGGCTATTTCATGCAAATGAATCTCATTAATACATTCTGGAAGAAAACATTGTGTTGTTACAAGAAGGAAAAATCAATGATTCATTTAATAATTGAAAAGGAAGCCAGCCATGATCACTGACGCCTGCCCAAGTTTTGAAGTAGCATTTTTCTTCTAAAATTTATCATTGAAATTTATTGTAGACATGACTATTTGCAAATTTATGTTTAGTCAATTAGTTCAATCCTCTACAAATTTATAAATAGTAGTGGGTTTAATCACTAACTTCTTCATAGCCATTCTTTTATTCTTCTTAAATATGGTGGCAAGAGTGAAAGGGAGAGAGATTAATTCAGGGAGAAGTGGTGCTATGCAAACTGACTTCAATTCCCTGTGGCAGGCAACCCATACAGGATCTTCAATAATATTGTTGAAGAACATTACAAATGAAGTTCTCCTGCAATACTTCTTCCCTTGCTAATTTCAACAGTAAAATAAGAAAAATGATAAAACAGAGACATTGTACAAGTACAGTATCCCAATTCAAGCAGCCTGAAAACCCAGCATTTTCCTCCACCTCCGGCACTCAACGTTTACCACATTTGTACAATTACTTCAGATAAATGCTGATCACACATACATCAAAGTTGGGTATCTATGTGAGATTATCTAGCAATGGAAGCTCAGACCCAAGTTATTGCTGAGGACCTTCCCTTGGTCTTCTTTCTGCTGCAGATACAAAACTGCCTGTTGCACAGTAAAATAATACGTAAACATAAAGATGAGACTTTTAAAACTTGAGGAAAAGGTGCAACTTGAGGGAAACCTTGAAATAGACTGGATTAAGCAGAGTGAAGTTTAGACACAATCTGGAGTCCAAAAGTTTTGAAATTCGATGCTGTCATTGTCCCAAGGATGTCAGATTTCAGACTTCAGTCCTGTGCATGTTTAGTGAAGATAAGCCAGACAAAAATTATGCCCTGAGCATCCTCTGTGAGCCTCAGAGAGCTAAGCGTTAAACTGTAGGGAATTTTGGAAGGCTTTTGTACCAGATCATTGTTATCATTCCATTAATGACAACAAGTCTCTTTCTAGTCAGTCAGTAGCCTTAATAGTGGCCAGTAATCATTTATTCATTCACCATAAAATGCTGTAGATAGTTACATGCTTTGTTATTATCAAATGTTCCGAGCTAATAAATGGACCAATAAAAGCCAAGCCCATTCTTGTCATTTACCACGTGTGATTTATCCTATCTAGCTCACTTACTTAGACAATGATCCTCAAGGACTTTGCAAATAGTTATCTACTATGCAACCTTCCTTGTGTCTTCCCTAGAAAACAGCTCCTTGCCTCCTAAAAATGCAGGAACCACTAATAATTACATATAAACTTGACATGAAAAGGTTGTCAATATTTTCTTAACTCTCAGAATCTATGGGGACAATGGACTCAGTTATGCCCACCATTTGTATGATTCATGTCATTATGCATTACATAAAACAGGAACTAGATCAAAGGCACTGAAATTTGGTATTTGTATGAATAGTCCTGATATCTTCATTAGAAATCATATCTTGTGGTTTCAAGAATCTGCATATTAACTGTGATCTAATAGAACAAAGAACAGTACAGCACAAGAATAGGCCCTTCAGCCCAACAATACCACTCTGACACATGATGCCTTTCTAAACCAAAAACCTTTTACGTCTACCTGGTCCATATCCCTCTATTCCTGACCTATTCATACATATGTCAAGATGCCTCTTAAATGTTGTTAACGTATCCACTTCCACCACCTCCTATGGCAGTGCATTCCACCATTTACCACCCAATGTGTAAAAAAAATTGCCTCTCATATCTCCTTTAAACTTATCTCCTTTTACCTTAAACCTATGTGCCTTAACAACTGACGTTTCTACTCTGGGAAAAAGACTTCAACTATCCAAACTGTCCATGCTGCTCATCATTTTGTAAACTTCAATGATGTTACCACTCATCCTTCAATATTCAAGTAAAAACAAACCAAGTTTGCTGAATCTCTCCTCATGACTAATACCCTTGAAACTAGGCAATAGCCTGGTAAACTATTTTTATACCATTTCCAAATCCTCCATGTACATCTAGTCATGTGGTGTTCAGAACTGTACACAATAAATAAAGTTCCATACAACTGAAAAATAACTTGCCAATTTTTATGCTCTCTGCCCTGACCATTGAAGGCAAACAAGCCATATGCCTTCCTGACCACCGATCTACTTGTGTTGCCATGTTTAGGGAACTGCGGACCTGTATGCCTACATCCCTCCACATCTTAATGCGGTCTATGGATTCTTCCATTTATTGTCCCTCTTACAGAAGATCTTCCAAAAATGCATCACCTCATATATGTCCTGGTTAAACTCCATTTGCCATTTCCATGTCGCCCTCCACCTGCCCCTCCACCTCCCGCGCACCCCCCCCACCCCCACCGCCCACATCTCCAGCTTATCTATATCCTGCTGTAATTTTCCTCACTATCTCCAGCTCCCCCAATCTTTGTATCATACACAAACTTACTGGTCAGGCAATCTACATTCTCCTCAATATTATTTACATATATGACAAAGAACAGGGGTCCCAGCACTGATCCAGATGGAACACCATTAATTGCAGATCTCCAATCAGAAACACACCCTTCTACCGTAACTCTCTGTTTTCTATGAGTAAACCAGTTCTGCATCCATCTTGCCAGCTCACTGTGGATCCCATGTGGCTCTATCTTTGTATCAGCATGGCATGATAGATTTTGTCAAAGACCTTGTTAAAGTTCACATAGGCAACATTTACTCCCTAACTTCATCAATCATCTTTGTCACTTCCTCAAAAAAACTTAATCCAATTTGTGAGACACTACCTTCCCTGCACTAAGCCATCCTGCCTATCCCTAATAAGTCCATATTTCTTGAAATGTGAGTAACTTCTGTCTCTGAGAATCTTCTCCAATAACTTTCTATCCACTGACCTAAGGCTTGTTGGCCTATAATTTCCTGAATTATCCCTGTTACCCTTCTTAAACAAAGGAACAATGTTAGCTATTCTCCAATGCTGTGGGAACTCTTCTGTGACTAAGGAGGAGGCCCCAACCACTTCCTCACCTGCCTCACCCAGAATTCTGGCAAAAATCTCATCAAATCTTGGGGTATTGTCTAAATTAATGTTTATTAAAACACTCAACACCTCCTCCTTTTTTATATTGACATGCCCCAGAATATCAACATATCTCTCCCAAGACTCACCATGCACCATGTCCTTTGAGACGACAATGCAAGGTATTCACTGAGGGCCTCACCCACTTCCTGCAGCTCCATTTATAAATTCCTGCCTTTGTCCTTGAGTGGACTTATCCTTTCCTTAGCTACCCTCTTGCTCCTTATATATATATGTATAAAATGCCTTGGGATTTTCCTTAATCATGTTTGCCGAAAACATTTCTTCGCCCCCTTTAGCCTTCCTATTTCCTGGTTTGAGTTCATTCCTGCTTTCTTTGTGTTATTTGAAGGGTTTGTCTGTCTTCAGTTTCCTTCTTTTTGACTACTAAATGGCTTTCAGTGTCTTACCTTCAGTTCCCATAATTCAGCAGTATATATAAAGACCTATAACTCAATGCCTTACCTAATGGCACATGCAATGTAGAAGAAATCATGAATCTTTGGAATTTTAGAGGACACCGAATACAGCCATGTTGTTTCATGTTGCTGGAGCAAAATGTTGTATCACACAATGGTACTAAAAGACAGAAAATTGGAAACACTAGTTATAAAAGACTGCAACTGTTATTTGCTTCCAACACAAACGATGCTTTAGCAAGTGTACTGAAGTCAATTTAAATAATCTCTACAACAGACATACATTTTGTGGTCTGACAACATTAAGTAAATAGATATCAACCTTATAAGAAATCAAAATAAATATTTACATATGGTGCGGCTTCCAATCAAAACCACAAAAACTTTCTCTACCCAACCAACTGAATTCAGTTCATGTGTACTGGTAAAAATTAAACTGAATCCCTCTTGTGTAACATTTTATCATACCAGCCAATATGTTTGTTTTATATGTATTCAAATTTTGCTTCAATATTTCTTCAACTCAAAGACATTTCTGATGGCCTACATTTTCTGAAGCCCAGATTCTATAAGCTAGATTACAAAATTTAAAGACAGCATTTTTCTGCAGATGAGCAAAAGACTTGAGAGATAGGAGTCCTCACACAACAGATTATTTCCTTGGCCATGAAATAGTAATTCCAAATTTCTCCAGATTGGGCTTTATCATCTGTATAGTTAAATGCAATGCACACGACAATTGATTGTACCTTAGAAATTAAATAAAGAATAGTGGATGGTTAGTTACTAGTTGCAAGACAACCTACACAAAATGTTTAAATGATTTCAATATTAGAATATGAGAGAAGACCATGGGAAACCTATCTCTAAGTTAAAGCCCCTCAGTTAATTCACTAAACAATGTTGAATATTATTTAGATCAGAGGGAATTCAATGACTTCTTATTTTGTAAGTGAACAAACCTGTTCCATGAGTTTGCCATGGTTTTATCTGTGCAATCTGAATGAAATCAGCCAAACCAGCGCAAATATTACATACAAATTCTACACAGTCATGTTCATGATTGCGTTTGTGATCACTGTTTCAAATGTAAACAGTCAACCATTTGTAGCAACTTGTCATAGTTTATTCAGTTTTTTTTTAAGAATCAGCAGTTTAGATATGCTACATTAGTTGATGAGATAAAGAATGTATAAAGCCTTTATAATTGAGGATTGTTCACGGATACCTGAGGACAAACAGGCAGTTGACACAGAATGCATTGGCTACGTTAATGTTGTGAGGGTAGCATCTTTCTCTCCAGCTGAGGGGTTCTCCCTCTTCCTCTTCCAACTAGAAAAACAACTCTTTGAGCATCAGCTGATGAAAACTCCATGCTGAGGACTCCCTTGAGTATTAATTGTTATATTATATTTATACAGACTGGTCATTTACTCTAGGTTAATCAATTGTCTGAACTATTTTGGCCAATGGCCATGGGACAGTTCCTCATGATTTTGATGGCCATTGTCCAGTTGCCCACCTTTATCAGGGAGCTAGTTTAGCATTCTTTCAAAGAGCAAATACTTATTTCGCAAGTAATGCGCTGATAATAGAGTACATTTGGCAATAGATAAGCAGATCAATGGACATTGTAACCTCAGTATTTTTCATAATTCTTCCCTTTTGTTTCCTTATGCTGGAATTCTGGAGAGTTAAGCACTGTGTCATCGAGTCATTCAACACAGAAACAGACCTTTCAATCCAACTCGTTCATGCTGACCAGGTTTTCTCAACTGAAATAGAACCATTTGCCTGCATTTGGCCCATATCCCTCCAAAACCTTTCCTATTCATGTGCTTGTCCAAATGTCTTTTAAATGTTGTAATTGTATTGGCTGTTAAGTGAAGTCTCATAACACAGTATTAAGGAAATTCTGTTTCTGAACAACCCCAATTTCTGACACTTTTCCATATTTTTGAAGAATTGTTTAGGAAACATCGAACTGGGAAGTGGTCTTGTCTGCAAACTTGGCAAACCCTGCCACCTCAAAGTGACAAGCATGCCAATTGCACACATTTGTAGTTCAAGTTGAACTCTTTCCTTTGACACTTGGGCGCAGTTTAAAGGCTTTCAGATATTAAGAAATATTTAATTCACTAATAAACTGTTACACAAAAGAGACTAGTAAATTTATTTGTAGTAGTTCAAAATCTGTGAAGTAATCAGTTCATGACATGGAGAAAGTGACTGTCTCCAGTTTGTCTATTGCTTGTCCTAAATTTGAAATATTTGGCAGAAAAAAATTAAATACAAAGCTTAACTGTTAACTTCAATTTTCTTTTCTGTTTATGACTATCAACAACAGGTTCATGGTCATCATTAGACTTTCGAATTCCAGTTTTGTTTTTCACCTGTTGAATTCAAATTTCATCAGCTGTCATGGTGGGATTCAAACTCAGATCCCCAGAATATTAACTGGATCTCTGGATTACCAATCTATTGATAAACATGTCTTCAAAATGTGGAAGAATGTTGGAAATTGGGGTTCCTCAAAAACTGAATTTCCCTAATATGTACTGTGCGCCATGAAATTTCGTGCTGTGTGGCATGAGATTTCATTAAACAATTAACACAATTAATGAACCACCCATCTGGTTCACTGATGTCCTTTAGAGAAGGTGTGGCCTACTTGAGACTCCAGACCCACAGGAAATGTAGATGACTCTTAACTGCTGTCTGAAATGGCTGGACAAGCCATTCAATTGTATCCAAAGGCAACTACAGATTGGCAATAAATGCTGGTCCAGACAACATACCATCCATGTCCACATCAACGTCCCATGAGTGAATAAAAAAGTCAGGTTAGTCAAAGGTGGAGGATCGGACCTTCTTATTAAATATGAAAATTTAATGATTATTTATTAAAATGTAGACTGAAACTCAAACCATAACTTCACTTTGGAAAACAGGTCAACTGCAAGTGCAGCTTGCCCATATTGTCCCCACTGCTCTCACAGCACAAATTCGATCTGTGTTTTCTTTTGAGTTACCGTTTGTGTTACAGTCAAACCAGGTTGTCGCAAGTTATCAAAGTCATGACATAGAACTTCCAAGAAAAACTTGATTTATTCTGTTGGTGCACTATTTAATAATCACTGTAATATAATGGAAAGCTTAATGCAGTAAGTATAACTATAAGAGGGTAGTCAGTCTATGACACAGAGAAGGTCATTCTATTCAGTTGTATGGGGTGTTTCACTTCACCCTGTTTTCACCGTATCATCAAACTTGACATGGCCAGAGTCCTCAGCATTACAACCAAGAACGCAGAAAACTCACTGACAACTCAGATGAAAGGTAAAGGGCCTATATTGTAAAAAAAACTTCCAAAAAATTAAGATAAGCCTTGCCTGTTGCTCATCTAAACTATGAAAGCTCAGCAAAAAATATTAAATGCAAAGACAGACTTAGATTTTCTTGCCTGTTTTTGAAATATCTAGCAGTTTTAAACAGTTTCATTCTTGAGATAATCTTTACATTTGCACTTCAGGCTTCAATGACACAATGTAGGTGATGCAGAAATATACAGGAAGTAAATCCAGTGTGCTGCGCGACTTGTCTTAATATATAAATGAACATTAGCAAAAGTGATGTAAAAGACTGGGGGCTCTGATACTGATCAAACACTTATTTTATTCATGAAATGCTACTATGTAACTGCTCTCCTGACTGCATATCCACACGATTAGTCACAAGGTACTCAGGCAGTGAAGCATTCCATTCTAGTCTGTGGCAGGATGGAGCTTGTTTGATGGACAGTTTGTTAGAAGGGCTTCTTCACACATAACCTATGAACTTTTGATGTGTTGCCTTGATTTGCAAAGAAATTCAAAATGTGAGTTCAGTCAAAGGGACAACTATCAGCTCACTAATCACCAGCAGCCCCTACAGGAAAATGAAATGGTCTATTTCAGTCCAATGTAACAGAAACCTATTAAAGAAAACAGAACCATTCAACTCATCAAGCACATTCCAACATTCAACATAAACATGATGGATTTGCTATCTCACCGCAATACCATTTGACACCATTAGTTTCTAGAAATCTATCCATTTCTCTCTTAAATCTATCAATGACTTTGCATCCACATCCGCCGAGTAAAGAAATGTCTTTTCCTCTGGTCTAATGTGGCCTACTGCATATCCTGAGACTGTGACCCCTTGTTCTAGCCATGAAATATCATTCCTGACCCGGTTTGTCCAGCCCAGTGAGAATTTTATACAATTTCAATGCAGGCTCATCTCACTCTTTTACATTCCAGTGAATACAGGAAGTCAACGTAATCTCTGCTCATAAAACAAACCTGCCACCCCAGGGCTTAGCCTGATAAATACCCTTTGTCATATTCTCTAATTTGTAAGCGTGTCCTTTCTTCAATAGGGACATCAAACCTGCACACAATGCTCCAGGTGTGATCTCACCAGGAACCTGTACAGCTTCCTTCCTCCTTGCACTCAAACACTCTTCCAATGAAGGCTAACATTCCCTTGTCCTTCTTAACTGCTTTCTGCATCTGAATGTTTGCTCTCCATGACTTGTGTACAAAAAATCCCAGGTTTATTTGTATGTTAACCTCTCCCAATCTAGCCCCACTTAAATACTGCTGAGCCACTGTGCTTTTCCTACTGAAGTGGACAACTTCACATTTATGCTTGCTATAATGCATGTCATGAATAAATTCTCTCAACCTGTCTAAATTTCCCTGAAACACCTTTACATCCTAAGCATGAATCTTGCGATATTTTGGCTGTGGAGAGATAGTTGGAACTGCCGACGCTGGAGAATCTGAGGTAACAAGGTGTCGAGCTGGATGAACACAGCAGGCCAAGCACTATCAGAGGAGCAGGAAAGCTGATGTTTTGGGTCGAGACCCTTCTTCAGAAAAAAAAAGTATGAAAGATATTTTGGCTGAGTGTTTCACAGAGGATTTCCCTTCTTCAGAAGCTCTTTAGAGGTGCCATCTTCAGAAGGCCTATGAGCCTCCCAGACAAGCACTGCCAGTCCAAAGTAGCCCCACACAGTTCCTGATATTTGCCACTAACTTGACAAATAATGAGGAATTGACACTCCACTTTGCAGATGGAGATCTAGGCATCTACAGAGGAGGTCACATTACTAGACTATGCTAGCCTGGTTCAAGGTTGCTACTCAGGTCAGTGTGATTTCATCCATGGGTGCCAACACCAAGCAATGTAGGAAGGATCTTTTCTGCTCTACCAGCATAAGTACCACCATCTTCTCTCTGTTACTCCATAGTCACTCTATTACTGTGACTGCACCGCCTCCCACCAAGGTTCATGGACTTCCACTCTCACTATTGCATGCAATGTTTTCCCTCACTCACTCTTTCCTATCTAATTTCCAATGTAGTTCAAACCTTGCATAGCCTCTGCATTGCCTAGTCGATCCTTTGTAACAGCTTTACAAGGATGTTGCCGGGCTTTGAGATATACTGAGATGCTGAATAGTCTGAGTTTTTTTTTCCTCTGGAGCATCAGAGGCTGAGGAGTAGCCTTATAGGGGTTTGTAAAATCACAAGGGGCATGGATAGGGTGAATAGCCAAGGTATTTTTTCCCCAGGATAGGAGAGTCCAAAACTAGAGGGCATAGGTTTAAAGTGAGAGGAGAAAGGCACAAAAAGAACCTCATGGGCAACTTTTACACACAGAGTCTGATGCGTGTATGGAATAAGCTGCCAGAGGAGGTGGTGGGATGAGTACTATTACAACTTTTACACACAGAGTCTGATGCGTGTATGGAATGAACTGCCAGAGGAGGTGGTGGGATGAGTACTATTACAACTTTTACACACAGAGTCTGATGCGTGTATGGAATAAGCTGCCAGAGGAGATGGTGGGATGGGTACTATTGCAACTTTTACACACAGAGTCTGATGCGTGTATGGAATAAGCTGCCAGAGGAGGTGGTGGGATGGGTACTATTACAACTTTTACACACAGAGTCTGATGCGTGTATGGAATGAGCTGCCAGAGGAGGTGGTGGGATGGGTACTATTGCAACTTTTAAAAGGCATCTAGTTGGGCACTTGAACAGGAAGGGTTTAGAGGGATATGGGCCAAATGCTGGCAAATGGGATCAGGTCAGATTGGAATATCTGGTCGGCATGAACAAGTTGACCCGAAAGACCTGTCTCTCTGCTGTTTGACTCTATAACTCTTCGACTTTAAGATGGTCTTGATTTCTTGGTGGGTCCCAGCAGAATTCCTATCCAATTCTGGCACAAACCTCACCATAGCTTACATCCCTCAGACCCGTACAAGTTTCCACCTGTAGTAGCTGTGTTCTTTTCACTCAACACTGCTGAGGAAGATAAGATATTGTGTCATGTCTCATGGCCAGTATGTCAAGATAACATTTCTGAGACACACTCATGATATCACCACTTTGTCATAACATGATCTGAGAGCATGACGATCTCATCCTCCACTTTACTCTGAAATCATTTGAAGCGTGGCACATTATCAGAAGCTTGATAACCTTTGGAATTTTAGCCCTGAAGCTATATGCCCAAGGAATGAAATATTTGTTTAAAATAAGTAGTTGTAATAAATGTCTGTCGGACTTGGTAACACAGTGATATTCATATCGAGATTTATTTTGAGGGATAACATCAGCATTGCTGCATCAAGTAAAAACATCCAATGGGAGGCAAAATCAGGAACAAAAACAGATTTAGCTAGAAAGGCTCAGCAGGTCTGGCAGCATCTGTGAAGAAAAAATTAGTTTTGGATCTGGTGACCCTTCCTCAGAACTGATGGCAGCTGGGAAGAAGTCAGTTTATATGCAGGTGAAATCTCTTCAGTAACAGCATGGTGCCTGTCGAATGATTGAGGGGTACATTATCACGTTATGTAACAGTCATTTCAAAGGCTTTAGCACCAAAATCCCTCTGTTTTTCAAACTAGTTTGTCACTTTTCTGTAGAAAATACAAAGCTGCTAGCACCATGATTCTATGTAATAAATAGCCTCTACCAGCGTGATAGCTTCAGCCTAAATCAGTTAAATTGCTGCCATGGTAATACACAGGTAAATTGCAGATGTGAATGGCAGTGACATTGGATTGGCATCGGTTTCTCAATGCAGAAGCTGGCCTCTAAGTTTGCAGCACTTATACAGCCCGAACGTTTCGACTATGGAATACAGCACATCAGGCACTTGAGGTAGAAGATAATAGGCTTCTTCGAGCAAAAAGAGAATCTGGAGTTATTTTGGGCCTGACAGCAACTCCCAGAGGGTGTCCTGCTGTGAAGCTGACAGCTGGAGAGAGAGTTTTCATACTTAGGTAAACTTACAAATTTCAGTCCCAGCATTGCACGGAAACAAGGCTTCTAGTGTGAATAAGCCCAAATATTCAGGAAATCTTAAGTCACAATAATTGGTATCAATTTGCATAATATATTCAGAATAGAAAAAGGGTTGACATTTGACTCAGTTGGGGTGGATAGAGGAGTGTTACAACAGGTCAATAATTGCTGGGTGAGGAGTCTGAACAGTTCGGCTGAGGATCCCCTTTCCATTTGTTGCACCAAGAATCCTGGCTGAGGTTCCCCGGGTTTTACAGTTCTCGATAGAATATCCCAAATCTTTAAGCTTCACGGTGAGGAGGATCAACTGATTCCCCTGGCCCCCTTTCTTGGTTGCAAAAAGGTTACTTTAAGAATGACCCTCTCCACCTTCTTCCCAGACACAAAATAATTTTTGTTTGAAAAGCAGCCAATTTAACTAAGCTTTCTTGAATTAACAATGATTGAGTTTATTAATCAATAAATGCAAGAAGAATTAGTAATGTAGCACACATACACACCGATGAGAAATAAAATGTTGGTTAAAAAAAAATAGAAGTTAAATAAAACAGGCATACAAGTCAGTCTCTGGATTATTTGTGAAGAGGAAAGAGTTGAACAATGCAGCTATTGTGGTAGTGGTTATCAGAAGCAGGGTTCTGTTATTGTCCTGTTATTGTAATCTCTTCTGTTATTGTCCTGTTTCATTCTGTCTGTCTTGCCAGCTAGCTGGCTTCTAATGTCAGAGTGAGACTATCCTTTTTCCTGCAATGCTAGGGTGATCAGGGAATAGTTTGCCTACTGTAATATTCAGTGCATGCTAATGCTTAAACCTAGGCTAGTGCACAGAAGTAACTTTGCCCATTGCCGTGAACCTCAGACCCAATAGCACACTCCAGTAAATTTGAAACTGATATTTTTACCCTTGTCCTTGAGTATTCTTCAAAGTGAAAAGCACAAAATGTGTCTACAGGGATGGCTTGGTGTTGAGCAGGAGTTGTCAGCCCTTTATTATCGTTGTAGTCACAAGGACTCACTGTCCAGTCTGTTTTGACTTGCAACTTGCTACTTTGTTATTTGATGTTCCTTTTGCATCTGTAGGTGGGACATTCCATGGGTCTGTCTCTACAGACAGCTACTTGATTTACATACATCATAATATTGGACTGTATCAACCCACTTTAAAAAAATTGCTAGAATTCTAAGGTAAAAGTGGCCATAGCACTTTGTGGCTCTGAGCCCTGGTCATGTCCTTCCACTCCTATGTCTTATGGTCTTATGTCGAAATGAGCAATGCAAATTTAAGAATGGGCTGTAGTACTCTCTCTGGTCATTTTGAGAAACTATTAACACTAACTGGCATTAATTGTTTGGTTCTTTTAATAGAATGAAATATCATCAGACCATCAAGTAACATGAGGACAGGTGATTAAAAGCTAGTGAAAGAAGTAGATTGTTCACTGAAGTAATCAAGAGATTCAGGGAGGGAAGTCATTGACTTAGACAACCAATTGGCAAAAATGAGGAGGCAAAATAGATCAGGAATCTACAAGAGACTACACATGAAGAATAGCTACTTGAATGCAATGCCCATAGATAACTTTTGCTGTTGAAAAGGTGACTGAAAATTAATAGGATGACAATGGAATATGAATGTAGGATTGGAAGCAAAATGTGGAAAATACTCAGCATTCCAAGTTTGGAGTAATTAAGCATCACAGAATAAACATCTTCATGTTTGAAGTAATTATGTGCTCTCTCAAGCCAATACTACTATAAGAAAATTCTCAGTGAAAAGTCTGCACTTTGAAAATAGTTTGGAATTTGAAAATAATTTAAGAGGACTATTTTCAAAAACAAATTCCAGAACAGCAGAAACGTTCAGGATTAAATACAAAGTGGTTCTGAAGAAGGGGCTAGAGACATTAAACAAACAACAAGGTACTATAAATGCTGAAAGTTGGAAACAAAAACAGAAATTGCTGGAGAAACTCAGCAGGTCTTGTAGCATTGCTGTGGAGAGGAAGCAGTTTTTTTGGGCCCTGTGACCCTTCATCAGAATGCAAAATAGATCAGATATTCAAAAGAGCTTTGAAGAAGTCACTAGATCGGAAATTTGACAATGCTTTCTCCAATAGATGCTACCAGACTAGCTGAGCTTCTCTGGCAATTCCTGTTTTTGTTTCAAAGTTTCAACACCTTCCAGCAGTATTTTGCTTTTATTTAAATAGAAAATAGTTGTTTTCATTAGTTATTTTACAAAGTTATTATTTTAAAATCTTTATTTTATCTTTACTGTTTCCAATTTAATAATTTTTAGGAGCAGTATGAGCCATCTACAAGTTGTGCTACAGCACCTCACCAATGTTCCTTCAACAGCACCTTCCAAGCCTGAAACCTCTACCATCTAGAAGGACAATGGCAGCAGAAGCCACCACCTACAAGTTCCCTCCAAGCCACTTGCTACCCAGATTTGGAACTATATTCCAGATTTGTCAACGTGGCTGGACCAAGATCCTCGAATTTCCTCCTTAACCTCAGTGTGGGTGTACCTCCCCACATGGATAGTAGCCATTCAAGAAGGCAGCTTAAGTGCACTCGGTCAGGAAATAGATAATAGATGCTTTGCTAGTCAATGTCCCTTGCATCCTAGCAACAAAGAAAAAAAAAGTGGTGGACATCCAGTTCAATGAGTGCACAAGAATTTGGGAAAATGAAGTTGGACTTAAAAATACAAATGTCAGTAGTTGGGCCATAGAATTTTACATAAAGTATCAAACAAAACACAAAACAGGCAAGTGACCTGATCCTGCCACGTTCTCGCTAGCTGAGAAAAATTGGTATTATTCCCCCAGACTGTTTGTTCAAATAGTCTGCCAACAGATTATTCAATGGGTTTAAGTCCAAATGCATCATGCAAATGGACAGTCCAGGACCTCACTAAGGCAGTGCTGCACTGCACTGTCAGAATAGCCAATATGCAGAAGTGACATCCATCTCCCTTTCCACCTGAATGTTAATGCTCTCGTGGTGTTTTCCCAAGATCATAAAGTACCCATTCAACTAGCACCACCAGGAATATATACTTAGCCAATTGAGTTTTGCATTATGTTACTGGATGCATTTTGGCGGCTCTATTTGTTCGCCTAACGATATTAACCGTAACTCAAAGTAACTTATTTTAGGTTCTTCTGAATGATTTGATAAGAAGTTATGCAAGTGATAGTTTCCTTTATCTGTCAGCTGTCTTTGCAAGGCACTGGAAGCATAGAGTAGCAAGTCAAGGAAAATATCCAACACCATCACTTTGACCGAAAAGGACAAAATTAGTCAAAACTCATGCCTGGTACCACCCATTCCCCCATCAATATGATCCCATGTTGAAACAGAATGAGCAACATAGAGATCATACCCTAAAGCTGAAAGAATTATTTTTAATAACCATGGATTTATTTCCACTTCTGTTCAAATGGTTTCTTTATTCCTTTCTTTATTTCAGAATAATTTCTCTTATAATAGACAGGATATTATCCTTACAATGGCTTTCAAATTCCCCCTTACAACCTCCTGTACTTTGGGAAAACCAAATGCAGACTAGGTGTCCACTTTGCAGAACCCCTCCAGTCTGTGCACTGGCATGACCTGACTTTCCTGTAGCCAATTGTCCCGCTCACAACCCCACATGACTGTCCTTGGCTTGCTGTAATGCTCCAGCAAATCACAGCTCAAACTAGAGGAACAAAAGCTCATCTTCAGACTAGGCACTTCTCAACATTCTGGATTTAATACTGAGTTCAACACTTCAGATTGTGAACCCACTCCCCCATCCTTCCCTTTCTTTTATCCTTACTTGTTACATTTTCTGTCACAATGTCTTCTCTCCCCTCCCACCACCCCAGTGGGCCTGTCTGTTCTTTCCAGACTGGCAGTTAGATACACCGTTGTTCTGCCATTCTCACATTCTGATCTGTTAGACACCACTACAAATACCTTTTCGCCCCCAGCACTCCACCCACCACCATTGCATAAATGCTGTCCCTCCACACTTCACATCAGCTCTGATGAAAAGTCATCTAGACTTGAAATGCTAGCTTGCTCTTTCTCCATGGATGCTGCCTGATCCACTGTGATTTTCAGCACTTTTTTGTTTTCAGTACAGATTCCAGCAATAATTTGCTCCCCCTTACAATCATTTCTACAACTGAGTATTGACTTAATAGCAGCATCTCTGCCACCCAGTCAGAAGATACAACATGCATGTGTAGAATGCACACGTCCAGTGGGAGTGAGCACAATTCAGTTTCCTTGTCTTCCTACCCTCACTGGCTGCCTGTTCCCAACAGTGAAGAAGTTGTGATAGTCCAAATGACCCTCTTACAATCTAAGCCTGATACTGGCTGGCCTGAAGATGGTTACAGCCATGGGACTGACATGACCATCACAACCATTATCAAAATGTTAAACAGTTGTGAACCATTTCACAAATATACACTATTCATCCCAGGGATGAATGACAAGATAGGAAAAGTGAATGTTAACCTTCAAATTGTCACCACTCAATTGTGCCAATCCAAACTATTGTAGCCAACCATCAAGTTAGTACTGGCATTGAGTCTCTGCACCATGCAGCAACACATATCTAATCCATTACACCCAACTCAGCAAATTTCCTTTTGAAATGTAATGGGAGGACCTGTTATTGCTTTATCTTCAGCAAAATATTTCTCTCCTGAAAGCTCTGGACTAAGACTGGTGAAAAGCTTTTCTCCAGAGTATTTTTTTGGTTAGATACTCTAATTAACATAATCACTTTTACAATACCTGTTTGATGTTCCCTGGCCAATGAGTTTAAGTTATTATAAAAGAGGGGTTAGTGGGGTGGGTGTGTGCTTGGGAATCAAACAGATGAAACAACATTTTTAAAAATTGAATAATCAAAGGGGAGACTGCACAGTAAGAGAGAACCATAAAGATATAAGAGGGCTACAGATCAGATGATGCATAACAGAGAATAGTAGAAGATGTGAGGAAAAGACAAGCCATAACAGGACTATTTAATTAATAACTGAAATGGAAGCAGAAACCAAGAGAAACAGGAGGGTTTTTAATGAATGTTTTTAACTTAGTTGTTAACAGGAACTTATTCACTAACCACGGGAAAGAAACCAGCATAATCAAAGACTCCTCCCAGCTCAGTTATTCTCTTTTTCACCCTCTTCTGCCAGGCAGAAGGTATAAAAGTTTGCAAACACGTACAAACAGATTCAGAACATTTTCTTCTCCATTTTAATCAGACTTTTGAACAGACCAGTCAACTATTAGTATTGATCTCTCTCTCTCTCTGCACCTTCTCTGCAGTTGTAACACTGTGTCCTGCACTCTGTTCTGCTACCTTGATACACTCTGTGCGGTATGATCTGCCTGCATAGTATGCAAAACAACACTTCTCACTGCATCTTGGTACATGTGACAACAATAAATAAAACAAACAATAAGTCAAACAATAAGTGAGAAAGTCTTTGCAAGTAGTAAACATTAATTGGAAATGTTCCTGAACTTGTTTTTTTCTCAAGGCTGCCATTGTCAAGTCTCTATATTTGATCTACAAATATACAGGTCACTTATATGGTTAGCATGATCAGAAACTCATCTGTGCCAAAAGTGTCACATAGTTCAGGACCAAAGTCAGCTAGAGTGGGATTTGGAAAGTATAACTGCACCAGGTATGAGATAAACCTCAGAGAGCTCACAAATAGTTCACTGGGCTTTCTATGGATTATTTAAATTTCTTCTTAGCACTATTCTGGCAAAAAGTCAGCTGCCAAGATTGGAAAAATATTTAAAGAAATGTTTTGCATTTATATAGCGCCTTTGATTTCCTCCAGAGATCCAAAGCACTTGGATGAACTTTCACAGCACAGTGATTGTTCTAAAGTAAGGAACAAGGCAGACAATTTGCTCACATGGTGAGCTCCCATCAACAATAATGAGATAAATGATCAGACAATCTGATTTGGTGGTTTTTGTTAACAGACAAATATTCATAGAACTGCTCTGTTTAAAATAGTGCCATGGGATCATTGTCAGAAAAATGATATCAGTTAAGTTAGCCCATGGATGAGAAATCTGACCAGGTAATGAGCTTAAATGATATATTACAGCATAATTTGTTTTAACTGGCACCTTATCAAATGGCATTCTCGATAAACCAGCATAAATTATAAGCCTCAGATACTGCGATCTACCATGATGTCTGAGTATATATGCTGACATACATAGAACAGTCAAATGGAAATCACCTGCATTATTTTTCTTTTACTTACTATGTGTTTTTACGCTGATTTTGGGAGAGTGTTGATGCTGAAAAATAGCTCATTAATTTGTTCCCAAGTATAACTCCATTTTCTTTCCCAGAAGCTGAATATTCTGCAGACAATTTTTCATCTCCCAAAATAATGTGAATTTCTTGATACAAAATTATCTGTTTCCACTATGTTTAGGTGAAATTTCACTGTAGCCACTTTCATATATCCTGTATAAGTTCCTTGGATTGGTCTTAACAGCTGATAAAAGCAGCCATTTTAGGTTAGTACTTGACCTCTTTAAAAATCACTTTAATCCATGAAATTTTCAGGTATTAAACTCAGATGATGCAAGTTGAATATCAATAGTCCATATTAACCATTTTACATTTACGTTGATGCAGTATGCACATGACGTGAACATTGAAAGGAGATTCAGGGGTTAATACATTTTGTAGCTTGTTGAAACTGTAAAAGAAAACTTAAAATAAAACACTGAGGATAGCTTCACCTCCACCCTTTGAATGCAATTTGTCTGGTGTTTGACAAAGCAGCCTGGTTTACACCACTTTCAACTATAAATCTAATAAAAATAAATATTAAGCAAAAGCAATTATAGTATTTGTGCTTGGGTGCCCTGGAGGAACGTGAAAATAAAAGTCGAGCGATTGTACCAAGAGAGATTTGCACTTTTTATATCATTCTTCTGGCGTGTAAATTTCAATAATAACTGATTCAAATATCATTGCTTGGGATAAATCCTGTCCTTCATTATCAATATTTAAATAAGCACATAGGTGTATTTACACTTGCTTTTGCCAAAGCAGTTTCAGAAAGATTTTGTCATCTCCTTAGTGTTTATAAAAAGAATAGTTTAAAGGACAGTTAACATCAGCCTGCTAATTTAAACAGAAAATCCACTGACATATTTTTCAAATAATTCACGTTGCTATACTACTGTAAATAAGAGTGAAATGTTGCAGATGTTGGAAATCTGACATAAAGACAGAAATACTTGAGAAACTCAGCAGGTCTGGCAACACTTGTGGAGAAAGAAACCAAGTTAATGTTTTGAGTTCAATATGACTCTTTGGCTGGAAGTCTTCTACCTCCTAGTGTTTGATTAAATATTTACCAAAACTCACTTCCACAGCCAGCTATGCTCGCTTAGTGGCTGTCTTCTCCCTGTCTTAACCCCTCAGATTCCAACTAAATTTGCATCCTTCTTTCAAATCCACCCTGGATTAAAGGTACTGCCATGAAGCACAATTGGCAAACAGATAGCTGCTCCACTATTTCAGCAGATCCACACTGAGTGCCATACACCACCTCATGCACACTCTCGACCTCTCTGTCCATCAGCTCTAACTCACATTATCACAAAGCTGCTCCAGTCCCCAGTTCCATTTCATTCTTCATCTCATTTGACGTTTTATCAGGAAACTTTTCTCTTCCTTTCAGGAACCTAAACTCCAAAAACATATGATGCCCTTCTAGATTCTTCCTCCCCTCTCTTTCCCTCAGAATTCATCCCTCCTTCCAATTTCCTCTCATACCCTGTTTCACTATAACATTTGACCATCCCCTCTCTGCTGCTGAACAATCTGTGCTCAGCAAAGTACTTTGTTTTATACTTGTACACATCTGCTCCAATGAATTTCAGGCATGACATAATGTTGAACTCTTCTTTCATCACCCTTGCCTCCATGCTCACTTCTTTGGGAAGGAGTCACCTCCCCACCACATAGACCCTTTCTCCCACCTTCAGCACTCTGCCTCCACCTGGAGATCTCCCTCTGGCCTTTTCCCTGCACTTGATCTCCTCATCAGGAACTCCTGATATGACATTGGCTGCCTTAATTACTTTGCTCACTCTAACCTCACTCTCGCTGAACTTGCTGCACTCTGTTCTCTCAGGTCTAACCCTGACCTGCTGATAAAGGTGGCACTGTTGTTATCCGGCAGGCTGGCCACTACCTTGCAGAGGCTGAGCATGAACTCTGGGATATTTCTTCCCATCTTCCCCTGGACTCCACCACTGAACATCAGACTGTTATTTACAGGACTCTCACTGCCCCTGTCTTCTCTGGAGATCTCCCCTCCAGACCTCCCCACTTCATAGTTCCCCAAACCCATGCAGTCCACTTCCTCTCCAAAATTTGCAAGTGGGACTGCCATGACAGACCATTCATTTTAGCCTGCTCCTGCTCCATTGAACTTATTTATTTCTAGCTTGACCCCAACTTGTTCAGTCTCTTCCCACTTACATTCATGATATATCTGGCGGTTCTACAATTTCCAGTTTTCTGGCCCTAGCCACTTTCTCTTTACCATGGATGTGCAATTCCTCTACTCAATGGTGTGTGTTATGTTGCAGGTTTGACCTATGTTAACAAACTATAGGAAATGGAAATCTCAAATCACGTTAGCTGCATAATTAATCTGCCCTCAATTAGGTTTTCGTTATCTTCTTCCTCACTCCTTTCTCGTCTATCCTTAGGTTACAGCATGCCAGATGAGAGGCAGACATTTGTTCAAGGCCGTCAGCCACAGGCAAAGTCCAAAGTGTCCAAGGCTGTACAGCTGAGAGTCAGGGAGACATCCTGCAGAAGATCACTTCTGTGTCCTATCAGTCCAATATGGCAGCTGGGTGTTGCACTCTCCCTTGACATCATGCACATCTCAGCGGACTAGTTTCAAATTTTCAAATTCAAATTCTACTCAACAATTTGGATTTAACAGTACCTTTAACAAAATAAAACATCCCAAATCACATTGTAGGAGAATTATCAAGCAAATTTTGACATTGAGGCATGCAGTAAAACACATGACCGAAAGCTTGATCCAAGTAAACAATAGGAACAGACGTTGGTCCTTGTGGCCCTCTGTCCAACCTCTTCCACCATCCAATATCAACATTATTGATTGGTCACTTAATTCCACATTATTATCTTTTTCCTACAAACTCCTTAATACAGATGGTTCTTAAAAATATATTGAACACAGATTTAAATTGAACTTTTTTTCATTCAGTCATGGGATGATGGAGCTACTGGCTGGACCCACATTTATAGCCCATCCCTAAAATGCTCAGAGGGCAATTCAGAGTCAACCACATTGCTGTGGGTCTGGAGTCACATGTAATCCAGACAAAGTAAGGATGGCAGTTTCCTTCCCGAAAGGACATGAGTGAGGCAGATGGGTTTTTCCTAAAATCAACAATGGATTCGTAGTCATCATTAGACTCTTAAATCTAATTATTCTTTTACTTGATAGCATCAATTGTTATTTGTGGATGAGCATTCCAAAATTCTGTCATCCTTTGTGTGTTTCCTATTTCCTACTTTCATTCCTGAAAGCTCGAGTCTAATTTTTAGACTATTCATCCTACTGTCCTTGGCAAATGGAAATATCTTCTCTCAATTTGCCTGTTCCCTTAAAAATTTTTGAAAATGTTAAATCAAATTGCTGCTTAACATCTATTTTCCAAGAAAGCACTTAGTTTCTATAACCTTTACTTTCAATATAACCATTGGAGCCCAAGCATCATTCTGTTAAATCACTACTTCAGTCCTTTAAAGAGCAATGCATATTTCCTAAGATCTGATGTCCAGATCTGTTCACAATAGTTCAAGTGTAGTCGAACCATGGGCTAGGTATTTAAGACTCTTTGTAATCTGGTCCTCTGGCTATCATTTAAATACCTTTTCAATTAGTTTCTGCATCACTTCATAACATTTTTACAATCTATGTTTGAAAGAGCCTCAAGTTTCTGTAGAAGTGTTTCTAGCTTTTCACTTTTCAAGCAGTGACATATAAGAGGTAAGAAAGTTAGATATAAGGCCAAAAGGTGTAGGAATAGAACAGCAGAGCAGAATGTCCAAATTGTTAAGGGCAATCATCTCAAGTGGAATTAAGGGAAGTGAGGATAGGTAAGTGACCAAAATTGGAGCAACAAGATAATGAAGGGTAAAATTATTGTTATAGCTAGCATTTTAATTCATAACTATTTACAATGACAGTACAATTAGCTGTTGGTCAAAGAAGTACATTGGTGCACTGGACAGTGTATTTTTAGCACTGTGATTCTTTCAAGGGCAAATATTTTTTAGTTTCAAGAAAACTCAATGGTTTTGTTCCGCAATTCATTGACAAAATCAAAGAAACGTGGTGCTTCTAGAACGTATGATTTCTGAGAATGCAATTTCCTTAGGGGTCCAGTGACTACAAAGGGACAAACATTCACCTTGCTTTTATCATCACAAGTGCTACCTGGAGCAGAAGAGGGACTTGGGAAGAAGCACGAGGATTGAAAAGAAAATCCAGGTTATTCAGTCGGAGTTGCGCTATTGCTCAGGGATATGGGTGGGTGGACTGCATGGGTGGCATAAATAAACTTATGTTGCACCCACTCTGAACCTATGATGGAGTATAATCCATGCCAATGTAATAATGAATCAGCCAGTGTCCAGGCTTTGCATTGTCCTAATTGCTACATTTCTACATTTCTCTGATGAAGGGTCTAGGCCCGAAACGTCAGCTTTTGTGCTCCTGAGATGCTGCTTGGCCTGCTGTGTTCATCCAGCCTCACATTTTATTATCTTGGAATTCTCCAGCATCTGCAGTTCCCATTATCTCTGCTACATTTCTAGGGCCTTTTTGTAAGCATCCTGGACAGATGCCAGAGGTAAACTTGAAAGTGTTTTATGAGAGGCATAATATCTGTTGAAGGAACATATTCAAAATTAGTTTCCCATGAACAGGGCAGGCATTGCTCTCAGTATTCTTCAGGGGACCATAGAATCTCTACAAGTGTGGAAGTAGGCCATTCAGTCCATTGAGTTCGCACCGACCCTCCAAAGAGCATCTCATCCTGTCCCAGCCCCCCACCCTTCTCCTGCAACTTGACACTTCCTATGGCGAAGCAACCTAACCTGCACATCCCTGGACATTATGGGCTATTTATCATGGCCAATCCATCTAACCTGCACAGCATTGGATTGTAAGTACTGATGAACTGTAAATTTGAGACTTTTTTAGTACAAAAAACGCTTCTCTGGAGTCAGGAGGAACAAAGGAAGGAGTCCCACTGATTCCACAGATACCACAGTCAGCCCTGCAGCCGCTCTGTCAGCCCTTGCAGAACTTACCTGAGGATCGTTGTCATTGGCAAGTAATTTGTAATTGTATAGATGCTCCATCGACACAAGCAGCCCACCTCAAATATTCTGGCAAGACCAAACAACTAATTTTTATTGGATCTCTTGGCTGAAGGCGAGAAAGTTATCCTGGACTGATCTTTACCTCGAACACTAATTGGCTGCTTGAATGATTCAGAAATTGAACAGTGACAGTAATCTATCAATTCCTGTGTTTAACCATTCTTCATGTAACTCGCAAGTACAAACCTGAGGATTGAAATCATAGCTAAATTTCAAAATGTTTTTCTGTTTGACCACCTTTTATTTTCATGATCCTTCAGGGTACCCAAGCAAAACCATGTTAATTGCTATGTTGACTTTTTTTTATAAAGAGGATTTGATTCACAGCTGAAAGTGGTGCAAAATGGGTTGCTTCATTACCAAAGAAGACAAATGGCACACAAAGGGGTAAAGGTGAAATTGTCTTTCACATTTTGTTTTACAGTCGTCAAACAATGAAGAATAGTGGTGTACAGTAATTATTGTCAATTGAATGGCATTATCTTCAAGGGACTTTCAAACAATAAAAATAATAAAATTAAGTCCTCATAAAAATGTCATGTGAAACTTACACAATTATATCCCTTTGGTTTTCATTTTCCCTTAATAAGATTGATTTAGCTCCCTTTTCTTCCGTTATAACTTAGTAATTGAAAGTTACATGTCCTTTCTGCCACCTTTCATTGATCTTCTTCAAGTATTTTTTTTATTGAATATGTTGAGATTGGTAGAGCTCAACTTTTTGGTCCACAGTAAAACAGAAACTAGTGAGTTGGCATTCTATATTACATCACAATGCTGATGTCAATTGAAATAAAATCAGGAGAAATCAACCTGCAATGGCTTTAATCAGAAGTATACTTTATCTCAAAGGATTCAGCAAATGTTTGGTGCAATCTGACGTTCATGCACTTGTGTTGGCTTGGATTTGTTGTTTTATTTCTTGTTGCATCTGCTCTCAGTTTATTTCTTTGCAACCAGCTCTAACAAAATCTATAAATTTCAAACAATCAGGTCACAATTTCCTCTGACTCTGACTAAAATTAGAATTATATTTGTCAGACCTGAGTCATCTGTATGACGTCCAGGATAAATGATTTTCCCAGAGCTCTGTCACCAAACCCCAGAATTCTAGTTTTATTAATATATTTTTGAGAAATTGTTTTCACTTCTTCTGATTTGACATTTCTGGTTAAAGGCACCATACCTTATCTAATAAAGAGAAAAATAATTTGTTTTCAAACACGTCAATATTAGTTTCTAACTAACTGAGAAGAGATAAGCAGAAGTCGGTCAGGATAAATGATCCTCCAATTGTCCATTTCTCCCTATTCCCAGCTGTATGGGTAAGAGAAGAAATTGAAAGCACAGGTTCCACAATGTATATTACCTTCCTGTGTTTCATTGTACTGCAATACATGGGATGGTGGCAATGTTTTGTTCTCCTTTTGTTTTTGTACATGGATCACTATATGATCCAGTTAGAAAATTATACAAACTACAGTTAATGAGCAGGAAACAATAATAAGAGTGAAAGAAGAGCAGGATGACACTAAATTCAAATAGAGTCAGAGATTATTCTCCTTTCAGATATTTCAAAATCACCCTACCCAGAGACGTTATAACTTTTGGAGGAGGTGGGGTCTTGAACCCGAGCCTCCTGCCTCAGAGGTAGGGGCATTACTACCATGCCAAAAGATTTTTAGGACTGAATATTACTGAAGTGTTCAGGAGCCAAATTGAGGCTGAAAAGGGTGTCCCAAGTCTGTGTTTGTCTTCGGTTCGGCCTGTTTGCCTCTGAATTGGCTCCTTCCTCCAAGTTTGCTATCAAACTCAGGACAGCGGGTAGCCTCCTGATTCTGCAATTCCTGTCAGAGGGTTGGCAGCTCAGAGGTCTCAGCAAGCACCCAATTGATCCACAAGTGTGACCCAGACCTTCCAGTTGCTTGTCATTTCAAATTAGTCCAATGCTGGCATATTCACATTCTGGTCTTGAACCTGCTGTAGTCTTTCAGCAAAGCCTGTAATAAGCTGGACCAACAGTGCTGAATTTCTACTTTACAGCCGTCAGGACTCAACATTGAGTTCTACACATTGCCTTCTGAACATTGCCTTCAGTTTTGATATTTCCCTCTCGCCCACAGTAGTCTTGTTTTCCTGACATAGGTTACAGTCAGAAATGACCCAGATTCTGCTATTAACTCCTACTCTGAATGTATACTTTGTCCCTGGTCTACAGTCAATGCCATTCCCTTTGCCTTTGCTCAGTTAGACTTATGTGCACCCTCTATCACTGATCTTCTCCTCCCTCCTCCTCACCTTGCTCTACAGTATAAAACCCATCACTTCTCCCGCTCTCTTAAGTTCCACAGAAGAAATCAGATAGGCCACGAAATGTTAACTCTTTTTCTCTCTTCACAGATATTGCCAGACCTGCTGACCTTCTCCAGCACTTGCTGCTTTTATTTCAGAGTTGCTCCAGTATATAACTTATTCTGGTTGCCAAAGTTTGGAGGAATATAAGGGGACATCCTTTTAAGCCTGGTTTGCAGTTTTTTTTTCGCTCTCAGAGGCATGATCTCACTCACTCAAATGGCAATGGGGGTGGAGCCTTTGAATATTTTCAAGAGGGAGGGGGATAGATGTTTGGTAAGAAAGGAGATAGGTGAAAGATCATCGGGGGTAGTGGTGGCAGGAATTTAGAGTTGAGATTACAATCAGATCAGATAGGTTCTTGTTAATTTGCAGAACACACTAAAAGGGTTAAAAACAGCTTATTACTGCTCCTGGCTCATATTTTTATATGTTCTTAATAATTGTAATTTCTCTAACTTCTGTTCTTTTCTTCCCCAAGGTCCTCCATCCAGTAGTTTTATTGCCATATTTGGAACCCATTTGAGCATATGCTATAAATTATTCATAAAGATATTCAGAAGATTTGTGGCAATTTTAATCTCTTGCCCTGAAGGGGATAACTCATTGATTAACAGTTTTGTTGCTATGATCAAAAAATCTTGTTGTTGCTCATGGGCTGATTTTTCCTGTATGCAGTTAAGACCATAAGACTTTACAACTTAGGAGCAGAATTAGACCATTTGGCCCAGTGAGCCTCCTTTGCTCATGGTTAATATGTTTCTCAACCCCATTCTCCTGCCTTCTTGTCACCAATCAAGAGTCTAGCTTAAGACAACGAGGCTTAGAGCTAGATGAACACAGCAGGCCAAGCAGCATCAGAGGACCAGGAAGGCTGACGTTTCGTTCTTAAATTCACCCAATGACTCCACAGCCATCTGAAACAATAACGTCCACAGATTTGTCATCTTCTGGCTGAAGAAATTCCTTCTTACCTCAGTTTGAATGGCAGGCTAGCTCAGTGGTTAGAGATAATGGGAACTGCAGATGCTGGAGATTCCAAGATAATAAAATGTGAGGCTGGATGAACACAGCAGGCCAAGCAGCATCTCAGGAGCACAAAAGCTGATGTTTCGGGCCTAGACCCTTCATCAGAGAGGGCTCAGTGGTTAGCACTGTTGCCTCACAGCACCGGGGACCTGTGTTCAATTCCAACCTCGGGCGTCTGTCTGTGTGGAATTTGTACATTCTCCCCGTGTCTGCTTGGCTTTCCTCCGGGTGCTCCAGTTTCTTCCCACAGTCCAGCAGTGTGAGGGTAGGTGGAATGGCCATGGTAAATTGCCCACAGTGCCCAGGGATGTTTAGGTTAGGTGGGTTAGATAAAGGGAAATACAGAGTTAGGGATTGATTCAGGGTGGATTGCTCTTCGGAAGGGTAGTGTGGCTGCGTGGATTTGTTGGGTAGAATGGCCTGTTTCCACACTGTAGGGTTTGTATGGTTTGAAAGGATTGTTCTTTCATTCTGAGGCTGTGCCCATGGGTTCTAGCCTCTCCTACTCTTGGAAACAATTTCTCAATGTTATGACAATGCTGTCACTTTGAAACGCTATTATTGTCTTGGGTTTTTGTGAAGAGAGGTTGTAAAGGTATTGTAGTAGCTATGGAGGCAGCCTGAATCAATAGTGATTTTTTTAAAAGTGCATTTTACCAACGGAAGGGAAGTGGCCACTTCTCCCAGTTCGGGTTCTAGCTTTTTAGCTGTAGCAGTCACAAGATGTTTTGAGTACCAGACGGGTTGCAAGCTTCAGTAAATGTTTCCTAAAGGACTTCCTCTGAAATCTCTCTGGATGTTGTTCCTTCCTGCCTCTAAGAAGCTGTATTTGAATTTACCTTTTTACCACTGGGTATGTTTATGGGATGTTACTGTACTGGAACAGTTACTTAGTTGAGTTGCTGTATCAGGTTGGTTAAGTTTTCCAAAAGTTACGTTATTTTCAATTCCACTGTCTTTTGTTTGTGTTTTAACTATGGCATTCCAATAAATTATTTTTTGCTTACAGCTGAGTAACTTAACCAGTTCCATCACACCTGGAAGACCCACCTCATATCTACCTTTAAAATAAGAAAAGAATTAGGGGCATAGCTACCTTCTTGAAATAGTTTGAGAGAGTCTGGCCTGATCCATAACAGACTGTGGTCTCTTGACAGAGATAACAAAGTGTGGAGCTGGATGAACACAGCAGGCCAAGCAGCATCTCAGGAGCACCGGCTGTGTTCATCCAGCTTCACACTTTGTTCGCTCGGATTCTCCAGCCTCTGCAGTTCCCATTATCTCTTATCTGTGGTCTCTTGACAGGATCATTTTATAATTGTAATTTGGGTTTAGGATTATTGGACTCAAAGGCAGTGAGTGGTAGGTGTTAGTGTGTTTTGTTTTGGATGTTGAATTTGTTTGGTTTAAACAGTGCTCTGCATAGTAAAGGCGTTTTCGGTCACTAAGAGTTTTCTGGGGTTGGAAGAAGTGACTTCAGGGGCTTAACAAAAAGTGAGCGAAGCAAAGCTGTTAAAACTGGCAGACAAGCTGGAGTTGGGATTGCTATTGCCTGTGAGAAAAGGAGAAGCAATTACAACAATAGCTTAAGATTTAAATTTGCTGGCAATACCTTCAGAATACTTGGAAATGGTTATAATTCATTTGGAGATGAAGCACGTTTAAAGTGAAAAGGGATTGACCCTAACCCTATCGCAGGTTTGAATTCTGATTAAAAGTGGAGGAAAGAGAAAAGGAAAGACTAGCCCTAGCAGAACAAAACTACAAGGAGAGGAAAGTGCTGTTGAAGAAAGGGAAAAAGAGAGAGAAGAAAAACAGAAAGAGAGAGAGTCTGAGCTTCAGAAGTTAGCAATTGGACAGGAAAGTCAACTTAAAAGGTTAGAGGTGAGGATAGAAGATAGGCTGAGTGAGGAGGCTAGTGATGATGACCAAACCCATTGTAGCCAATAGGTTTAGGGGATTTGTTTAGCGATATCCAAGCATTGTTTAGATTTGATGAGAAGGATGTGAAAGCCTTTTTCAACTCATTTGAGAAAGCGGCTAAACAAATAAAGTGGCCGGTGACCCCGTGGGTGTTGTTGATCCAAACACGGTTGGGAGGTGGAGCTAGTAAGGTATATGCATCACTATCAGAAGAGATATCTGGAGAGTAGGAGAAGGTGTAGAAAGCCATCCCAAGTGCATTTGAGCTATTGCCAGAAGCCTACAGACAACATTTCAGGAATCTAAGGAGGGACCCTTGTCAACATTACATTGAGTTTGAAAAGATCAAACAAAGTAAGTTTAATAAGTGGATAAGGACATTAAGAATAGATCGAAAACATGACACTTATTTTGACAACTATTTTGGAGGATTTCCAAACTTCACTTCCTGTGGTGGTGAGAACTCATGTGAAAGACCAGAGAGTTAAAACTTCAAGCTGGGTAGTGATCTCCAGTTTACTTCCAGTGCCACGTGCCAGTGATGACAGAAATAGAAAGCTAGGCCGGATCATTGCATGGCTGAGGAGCTGGAGGGCAGTTTTTTCAGTTCTTGGATTATTGAGATCTCTTTGGGGTGGCACGGTGGTTCAGTGGTTAGCACTGCAGCCTCACAGCGCCGGGGACCCGGGTTCAATTCCAGCCTCGGGCGACTCTCTGTGTGGAGTTTGCACATTCTCCCTGCGTCTGCATGGGTTTCCTTCAGGTGCTCCAGTTTCCTCCCACAGTCCAAAGATGTGCAGGCTTGGTGTATTGGCCATGCTAAATTGCCCATGGTGTTCAGGGGTGTGTGGATGAAAGGGGGATGGGTCTGGGTGGGATGCTCCAAGAGGTGGTGTGGACTTGTTGGGCCAAAGGGGCTGCTTCCACACTGTAGGGAATCTAATCTTCTGGGGTAGAGGTAACCTGTACAAGAGGAATGGGCTGCATGTGAACTGGAGGGAGTCCAATATCCTTGGGAGGAGATTTATAGACAATAGGTGTAGGAGTAGGCCATTCGGCCCTTCGAGCCAGCACCACCATTCATTGTGATCATGACTGATCATTCACAATCAGTATCCTGTTCCTGCCTTATCCTCATAACCCTTGATTCTACATTTGTTAGCGTTACCCAGAATGTTTAACCTTGGCAGGGGTCTCTGAATAAGAGAGGGGCCATCAAGAAGTCAGGAGAAAATGCATTAGCCATTGAGAGCAAGTTTACTATTCAGGATAGCCAGAGGCACAGTAAAGGGAGGGGAAAGACTCCTGGTTTAAAGTGCATTTATTGTAAAGCATGATGCCTGACTCTTGAGGCAGATGAGACCAGAGCATGGATTGGCCCTGAGGATTGGGATATTATAGCCATAACAGAAATATGGCTGACAGAAGAGCAGGACTGGCAGCTCAATGTTCCAGGATACAGAAGCTACAGGCGTGACAGAAGTACAAGTAAGTGGAGAGGGTGAGTTGCCCTTTTGATAAGGGAGGACGTAACAGTGCCTAGAGAGGATATTCTTCAGGGGTCATCAAATGAGGCCATATGTTTAGAACCTAGAAACAAGAAGGGGATGGTCACTCCATTGGGACTGTATTATAGACCCCCAAGTAGCCAGTGGGTACTAGAGGAACAGATGTGTCGAGTGATTGCAGATACCTCTAAGAATAATAGAGTAGCATTGGTTGAAGATTTTAATTTCCCCTGTATTGACTGGGTGGAGTTTGTCAAATGTGTTCAAGAAAGTTTCCTAAATCAATATGGAGGGCCCTACCTGGGAAGGGGTAACACTGGATCCCTTAGGAAGCAAGTTCAGGCAAGTGACTGAAGTGTCAGTTGGAAGGTACTTTGGGTCCAGTGACAGTAACTCTCTTAGTTTTAATAGATTATGGAAAAAGATAGGATAACCCCACAGGTTAAGGTGCTAAACTGGACCAAGGCTAATTTTGGAGCCATTAGACTAGATCTAGCAGAAGTCGATTGGGTGAGTCTGTTAGAAGGAAAAGGAATACATGGCAAGTGGAAGGCTTTTAAAAGTGTGATAACAAGAGTCCAGGGACAGTGTATCCCTGTTAGGGTAAAGGGAAAAACTGGCAGGTTTAGGAATCCCTGGCTTATGAGGGATTTTGAGGCTCTGATCATGAAAAAGGAGGCACCATAAACTGGGTTTAAGCTATCAGGCTCAAGTGAATCCCTAGATGACTATAAAAAGTGTAGGAGCAGGCTTAAGAGGGAAATCAGAAGAGCAAAAAGAGGATATGAGATTGATCTAGCAGATAAGATTAAAGATAATCCCAAGAGGTTTTGTAGCTCTATTAAGCTTAAAAGGGTGGCTAGGGAGACAATAGATCCCCTTAAAGATCAGCATGGCCATGTGGAGCCACAGGAGATGGGGGAGATTTTATTGAATATTCCTCCTCATGTTTACTGAGGAGAGAATCATGGATGCCAAGGAAACAAGGGAAATAAGTGAGGATGTTTTGGACCACGTCCACATTACCAAAGAGGAGGTGTTTGCAGCCTTAAGGTACATTAAGGTAGATAAATCCCTGAGCCTGATCAGTTCTGTCCTTGAACACTGTGGGAAGCTAGGAAAGAAATTGTAGAGGCCCTTGCAGAGATTTTTGCTTCGTCTTTGGCCACTGAAGTAGTTCTGGAAGACGGAAGGGTGGCTAATGTTGTTCCATTGTTTAAAAAGGTAGCAAAGACAAGTCAGGGAACTACAGGTCAGTGAGCCTGACATCATTGGTAGGCAAGTTATTGGGGAAGATACTGAGGGATATGTTCAACCAACATTTGAATAGTGAAGGTCTGATTAGGGATAGTCAGCATGGATTTGTGTGCTGGAAGTCATGTCTGACAAATCTATTAGAGATTTTCAAAGAGGTAACCCGGACGATAGATGAGGGTAGAGCAGTGGGTGTTGTCTGTGTGGACTTTAGGAAGGCTTTTGACAAGGTCCTGCTTGGCAGGTTAGTCATGAAAATTAGGTTGAATGGGATCCAGGGAAAGCTACTAAATGGATTCAAAATTGACTCAATGGTAGGCAGCAGACGGTGATGGCTGTTTCTGACGGTGAAGGTTGTTTCTCGGGCTAGAGGACTGTGACTATGCTGTGCCACAGAGGTCAGTGCTGGGACTTTTGTTATTTGTTATTTACATAAATGATCTGGATGGAAATGTACAAGGCATGATTAGTAAGTTTGTGGATGATACAAAATTAGCAGGTATTGTTGATAGTGAAGAAGGATATCAAAAATTACAGAGGGATCAGATGGGGAAGTGGGCTGAAGAAAGGCAAATGCAATTCAATACAGATAAGTGTGAGGTTTTGCATTTTGGAAAGTCAAACCAAAGTAGGACTTATACAGTAACTGGTCATTTCTGAAGAAGTGTCCTGACCTGAAACATCAGTTTTCCTGCTCCTCTGATGCTGCCTGGCCTGCTGTGTTCATCCAGCTCTACACCTTGTTATCTCAGACTCCAGCACCTGCAGTTCCTACTATCTTTGAGGCCCTGAGGTGTGTTGTGGTACAGACGGAACTTGGAGTACAAGCACATAACTCATTGAAAGTGGCGTCACAGGTGGACAGGGTGACGAAGAAGGCAGGTAGCATGCTAGCTTTCATTGGCGAGGCATTGAGTACAGGAGTTGAGACATTATGTTACAATTGTATAAGTCGTTGGTGAGGCTGCACTTGGAGTATTGTGTACAGTTTTGGTCACCCTGTTATAGGGAAGATATAGCTAAACTGGAAAGTGTGCAAAGAAGACTTATGAGGATGTTGCCAGGTCTAGTAGGCCTGGGTTAGAGGGAGAGATTGGCCAGGATAGGACATTATTCCTTGGAATGTAGGAGAGTGAGGAGTGACATCATTGAGGCGTATAAAATCATTGGAGGGCATTGATAGGTTGAATGCATATAGTTTTTTTCCTATGGATGGGGAATTGAAAATTAGAGGGCATGGGTTTGAGGTGAGAGCAGATAGATTTAAGAATGACATGGGGGCAAATTTTCACGCAGAGAGTGGTGCGTATATGGAATTGGCTGCCAGAGAAGGTGGCTGAGGCAGCTACAATAGCAACATTTAAAAGACATTTGGATAGGTACGTGGATGAGAAGAGCTTAGAGGAAATATGGAACAAAAGCGGGCAATTGGAACTAGTTGAATCGGCATCCTGGTCAGGATAGACCAGTTCGGGCTGAAAGGCCTGTTTCCATGCTGTATTATTCTATGACTCTATGTCCACCGGCTCTCCTTCGTCTAATTTGTTTGTGATCTCCCCTTAATAAAACTGTGCTGACTCAAAACTGTCTTATCATGCACTTCCAAGTACTCTGCAATATCATCCTTAATAAAGGTCTTTAAAATCTCACCAATGATTAACTAATTGGCCTATAGTTTCTTGTCTTCTGTGTTCCTCCCTTTGTAAACAGGGGTGTTACATTTGCCATTTCCCATTCTTCTGGGCTCTTCCCTGATTCAAGTGATTCCTGAAAAATCACCACCAATACCTCTACAATATCCTCTGCAAACTCCTTGAGAACTCTGGGGTTTAGTCCATCTAGTCTGCGTGATTCATCTATCTCCAGGCATTTCAGTTCCTCAGCATCTTCTCAGCAATGGCCAATACACTCATATCTGCCCCTGAAAGTCTTGAAGTTGTGGTATGCTGCTAGTGTCATCCAATGTGAAATCAGATGCAAAGTACATATTCAGTCCCTCCATCATTTTTCGTTCCCTATTACTACTTCTGCAACCTAGTTTTCCAACAGTCCAATGTTCACTTTTGCCTCTCTGTTACCTTTTAAATATCTAAAAACAACTTTAGCAATCATTTTTCAAATTACTAGTTCGCCGACTCTCATGTTTCATCTTTTACCCATTTATTACTTTATTCGTTACCTTCCGCTGGTTTTTAGAAGCTTCCCAATCCTCTGGTTTCCTCCTAATCTTCACCACATTGTATGCTTTCTATTTTGCTTTTATGCTGCCCTTGACTTCCCTTGTCAGCCATATTTGCCTCGTTCTCCTCTTAGAATGTTTTTTCATCCAGAGATGAATGTGCTTCCTGAATTACTCGAGTACACGCAGTGGAGTAGCAGCGCTCGAGTTGTCCCAAGCCTGGAGCTTGATGCTTCCACCTGCCTTTGTATTTTCTCTTCCTTTCTTTTGTTTTCACCCAGTCCTTCCTTTCCACCTCCCTTTTTGAGCAGGAACAGTCACCTTGCCAGAGTGTCAGCAGTGGCAGGAGTGGTTCCTTCCCAGAGTATTGGCAGCGGTGGGAGAGCTTCCTTCCCGAAGTGATGGGAGCAGTTCCTTCTGGGACAGTTGGGATCAATGGGAGAGGTTCCTTCCCAGAGCGTCGGCAGCGGTGAGAGCAATTCCTTCCCGGAATGACAATTGCAGTGGGAGCAGCTCCTTCCTGGGGTATTGGGACGGGTGGAAGAGGTTCCTCCCCAGAATGTTAGCAGCAGTGGGAGAGGTTACTTCCCAGAATGTCAGCAGTGGTGGGAGTGGTTCCTTCCCAGAATGTCAGCAGCAGTGGGAGAGGTTCCTTCCCGGAATGTCAGCAGTAGTGGGAGAGGTTCCTTCCCAGGGGTCAGAAGCAGGTAGAGCGGTTCCTTCCGGGAATCAGCAATGGCGGGTTTCTTTGCTAAAATGGCAGTCCCAGGTAGCAGCAATGGCAGCAAAGTAAGCCAGGACAAGGCACCAGCTGCTTTGGCTCAGTGGGCCCAGCATCAGCCGAGTTCGGGACCCGACAACTCCAGCACTGGCTGCATTGCTGAGACTGGCCCAGCACAGCCTAATAGCAGTGATGGGGTTGCTGAAGGCAAGATGGTGCCAAAGAATGGTGACACGGTTTAAGAGGTAATGGTGCGGCTCCAGGATATGGGCAGTGGGCAGTGGGTAGCAGTGACATAGGACTGGCTTGGATGTGATGTTGCTAAAGATGGTAAACTGTGAGGCCTGGTTGGTAGACTCTAACTGGTATATGGAAGTGGATGTCCACATGTGAGGAAGGGTCAGCTATTTGTCACAAATGACTTATCTTTGGGGCTAAGGCAAAAGCAGAAATGGCTGGAGAAACTCAGCTTGTCTGGTAGCATCTGTAGAGCGAAAACACCATTGATGTTTTGACTCAAAGCATCAACTGTGCTTTCTCTCCACAGATGCTACCAGACAAGCTGAGTTTCTCCAGCCATTTCTGTTTTTGTTTCAGATTTTCAGCAAGTACATTCCTTTGTTTTTCTCTTGTTTTGTGTTTGGGTCTGCTGTGTCAGCACTTTGACATTGAAGGGCAATTCCAGAGAGCCAACATTTAAAGATGGAACGGGTGCCAAGGATGCTGATTCATTTTGGGATACCTGGTGAGTGATGAATTCTTACAGACTGATAACCTGTAAGAAAACCATGAAGACCTGTGCTCTAGGAAGAGAATGTATGCCACAGAAGTTGGCAGCTTACAACGGAATGCTCAAGACCTACTGCACTGAGAAAGTATTGTGACTCACACACTGACTGACAGCTGTAACTCCATGTTAACATCAGTGTGCTCTAAGAAAGCAGCAAAGCAGATACAGCCTGACAGTTTCCAAATAAGTGCTTAAGTGACTGAATGCTAAGAAAGTATCGTAAAAGCCATACAAAGCATATGCCTTTGTCAACTCTAAATGAATCCAGTACGGAGGCTGATGGCGAGTTGATGCCGTGCTGTATAGACGAAGGGTCAAGGATGGTAGACATACAGTAGGCTGGTGCAGTGGCCAGTTGTTCAGCGACACTCCACAGGACCTTACCATTAAGTGTATAAGTCCTACCCTGATCTACCTTTCCAAAATGTAGCCTCTCACTTTTTCTAGATTAAACTCCATCCGCCACTCCTCAGCCCATCAGCCCATAAATCAATGTCCTGTTGTACTGTGAGGTAACCTTCTTCGCTGTACACTATACCACCAATTCTGGTGTCATGTGCAAACTTACTAACCACTTCTCCTGAATTCACATTCAAATCATTTATATAAATCACAAAACATAGCGAACCCAGCACCAATACTAGCAGCACATCATTGGTCACAGGCTTTCAGTCAGAAAAGCAACTCTCCACCACCACCCTCTGTCTCTTACCTTCAAGCCAATGTTGTATCCAAATGGTTAGTTCTCCCTGTATTCCATGTATTAATTTGTTTCAATACATTTCATAATCCACCAAACCACATTGATTTTGTCACATGGGCTGATTCAGCACTGCTTTGTTACAATGTCTAATTAGGTAGACGTTAATTGAAATAGATGATATTGAAGATAGTTCATCTGTTTCTGATAACTTCATCGATGCTATTGTTACATCCAAAGTGCACTTTTTCAATGCTCTCCCTGCTGGTCTTCAATGTCCACCCTCTATAAACTTGAGTTCATTTAAACATTGCTGCCTGGGCGCTAACCTACAGCAAGTCTGAGCTACCTATCATCGCTGTCTCTTCTAACTCGCGTTGACTTCTACTTCAAATTCCCCATCCTTCTGTCTAAATCTCTTTATGGCTTTGCCCCTCTCTATTCCTGTTACCTTTCCCAGGCTTATACTCATGTGTTCATCCAGTGTTGGATTCTTGTCCATCACCCCTCTCTTTGTCCATCCCATCACTGTGAGGCTGGCCTCCAAGCATCTGACACCTGAGATCTGCTGTCCATCTATAAACCTGCCCATCGGTCCTCATCTAGAACTGTTCTCAAAGCTTGTCACTTTTAACACCTGGTCACTTGGCCTAACAACTCCCCCGCTAGCTCAATGTCAATTCTGGCTTATTACATAGAGGCAAACTATCTTGCGTTTTGCTCCCGTTTTAACAGTATTACTTAAATCCATATTGTTCTTTGCCTAATTTATCTGACTATGCAGTGTTATTTAATCAGGTACAATAAATCTTTAGCCTTTAACTCTTTTTATTTGATAACTTTTCTTCAAACAATCTCGAGAAACATTAAGATAAATGTAAACAAATTTTTTTTTGGTAATACACTATTGATATTGAATATTTTATTTTGAAACTATGGTGATAGTATATATGTGAAGGAAATGAGGGGAAATTAGCCATCTACAGCCCAAAGATGGAGGTGATAGAACCCATCTGAGTTCTATTCCACTGTCCTTAGCAAGTGTGCTGAGTTAAAATTACTTTGTTTAGTTTTTTAATCACCTCTGTGAATGTCAAGTTGTGCCTCCATTCATAATATTTGTTCAGTTTGCATGTTCTTGACAATTATTTGAATACAAACCAATGATGGGTTTAAATTGGCTTTAATAAAATGTTTAAATAAAACATCGTATTTTACCTCTGAGAGAGTAACATGTGAAAGGTACGGTTACAGAGAGGGGAAAACCAAAGAAAGCAATAGTCTGATAATGTCAGATAACAAAGTGTGAAGCTAGATGAACACAACAGGCCAAGCAGCATCTCAGGAGCACAAAAGCTGATGTTTCGGGCCTAGACCCTTCATCAGAGAGGGGGTTGGGGAGAGGGAACTGGAATAAATAGTGAGAGAGGGGGAGGCGAGCCGAGATGGAGAGAAAAGAAGATAGGTGGAGAGGAGAGTATAGGTGGGGAGGTAGGGAGGGGATAGGTCAGTCCAGGGAAGATGGACAGGTCAAGGAGGTGGGATGAGGTTAGTAGGTAGGATATGGAGGTGCAGCTTGAGGTGGGAGGAAGGGATGGGTGAGAGGAAGAACAGGTTTGGGAAGCGGAGACAGGCTGGGCTGGTTTTGGGATGCAGTGGGTGGAGGGGACGAACTGGGCTGTCCTTCCTTATTCTAATTCAAAGTATTTTGTTTTTCACCAAAGTGAAAAAAATGAGAAATTTTAATTTAGGAAGCTTCTCAACAAATAGAAAAGATCTGAGTAGCATTTTCTTTTCAGTCAATAGTACACATTTTTGTAGAATATAATTCTATTTAGTGACATAGGTGAGATTAAGATGGAGAAGAAAAGAGAGAGCTGTTCAAAAACTAATCATGGGTATTTCATTCAAACTTCTGCAACAAGTTCTAGGTCAGCCTTGTTGAAAGTTTGCTCTATGCTCTGTCCCATTGCGCAGACTTTCTGAAGCTTGCCAGTACACTAAGTATTTCATAATGGAGATCCATTGGTTTGCTTCTTTGGCCTGCGCTGTTAAAGTGTTCAGCTAACGCCTGCAGAAATCATGCGCAACCTTGGCCTCCTAGAATACTGGTACCTTAACTTTGTCTACCACTACCCCACTCCCCCCAGCCCACCGCCCCCACCATCTCATTCTGCCCTGTGGATGATAGATATGAACCCAAAGTCTCAACATTTACACATGCCACTTCTAAGCCATTCTGCAAACTGCGAGCCATGCCAGTGTCTGAGCTGGTGGCTGCCTATCCTCCTTGTTGATCCACTGGTTGGCCACTCCTGTCCAGTTAGCCAAGTTCGAGGAGGTACAAAGAGAAAAGCACAGTTGCAGTGAGGGAAAAATATGATACGCATTTTCATAATCCTCAACTTCCTTTTCCTGCTTCATGCCTATGACTCTTGTTCCCTTTGCTACCAGACCTGTTTGATCCTCCCCCACTACCACCAGTGCTGCTATCATTCAATCTCATCCCACACCCAGCCCCCAGCCCTTAACTCAACATCCACTTTCTCCAGCCCCATTGAATTTGATTTGTTTCACTGACACTGATATACCCTTAACACTGCCTTACCTCTTCCCCTTACTACCTTGCAGCCTGGCACCCAATCCCTACCCAGCTGGCATGCTAACCAGGTGGTACCTACCAAATTGTACCCTACCTACCTTGCACCCTGTGCCTCTAACCAGCTGGCACCGTTCTGCTTCATCCTGAATGGGTCAAGCTTCTTGAGTACTGCTGGAGCTATAGGATTTGAGGCAAGCAGAAAATATACCATGACACTCCTGACTTGTTACTAGGAAGTGTATGGGTACTAGGGATTTAAGAGGTGAGTTACTCAGTGCAGAATAGCCAACTTCTGACCTGCCTTTATGGCTGTTTTATATATATATATATATATATATATATATATATATTTGGCAAGTCCAGTTTAGTTTTGTCCAATGGTAACCCTTGCAATGTTGATAGTGGAGATTGTAATTATCCCAAGTCAAAGGGTGATGATTGAATACTCTGAGATGATCATTTCACGGCACACGTGTATGCTACTCATCAGTTCAAGCCTGAATGTTCTCCAAGTCTTGCTGCAAGTGGACCTGTGCACTGCAGTATATGTGGAGCCGTGATTGGTGCTGAATATTATGCAATCATTGGTCAATATTCTGCTGCTGACCCAATGATAGAAGGAAGGTCATTTGATGGAGCTGCAAATTGTTGAGTGGGGACATAAACCTGATGAACTCATGCAGTGATTTCCAGGGGCTGAGATGATTGACCTCCAAACACCACAGCTTCCATTCCTTTGAGCTACATATGACTTCAACCAGCTGAGGTTTCACCTGAATCTCACTGATTTCAGTTTTGCTGGGACTCCTTGATGCCACACTTGGTCAAGTACTGTCTTGAAGTCAAGGGAAGACACTTTGGCCTTTCTTCTGGAATTCAGCTTTTTTGTATTTGGATCAAAGCTGGAATGACAACAAGAGCTGAGTGGCCCTGGCCAAACACAAACTGAACATCTGTGGGCAGAGTACTGTTGAGTAAGTGGCACTTAACTGTACTATTGGTGGCACCTTCCATCCTCTTACTCCTGATTGTTAGGAGTAGACTGATAGTTTGGTAAATTGCCAGGATGGATGTCTCCTGAATTTTGCATACGGGATGTCTGGGTATATCTCCACATTGCTGTATAGATGACATTTTTACTGCTATATTGGAACAGCTTGGCTCAAGAAAATCTTATGTGTAGAATCAGAGAATTCATACAGTATAGAAGAGGCCCTTCCGCCCTTCAACAAAGTCTGCTCTGGCAAAAGCTACTTTACATCAACATGGTCACATTTTCCAATAATTGGTCCATAGACTTGAATGTTATGATATTTCAATTCTTCAGCACAAGTCTTCAGTACTAATTCTGAGGAAGGGCCACTGGACCCCAAACATTAATTCTGATTTCTCTCCACAGATACTGCCAGACCTGCTGAGTTTTTCCAGAAATTTCTGCTTTTGTTTCTTCAGTACAAATGCTGGAATGTTTTTGGTACTCATAGCCTCGGCAGGATCCAGTGCTTTCAGCCGTTTCCTTGTATCATCAAAACTCCTTTACCTGTTCAAAAGAACTGTAGCAAGTTGGTCTGACATGATTTTCCCTTAATGAATCAGTGCTATCTTCCAAATCAACCTACATTTTTCCATGTGGCTACTAATTCTATTAGATCTGTTTAGTAACTATTTTTAGAACCACCAAAATCAAACTGAAACATATGCAGAAATTGCTGGTGAAACACAGCAGGTCAAGCAGCTTCTGTGGCAGAGGTAATATTTTGAGTTTAGTGACTCTTCATCAGAACTGATAGCAGCTGGGAAAAAGTTGTATTTATGCTGAAGGCAATGGTCGGGGAGTGGGGAGGTGAGCAAGTGAGTGGAGACAGAGCCCAGAGAGGAGAGAGAGAAAGAAAGAGAGGGAGAGAAAGAGAGAGAGAATGGGAGAGATATGAAAGAGTAGGCAAATGAGGAGATTGTTGATAACAGGCCAGGTAAGAAGAGAAGCTGAAAAAGTGGTAATAAGAGCTGACAGTAGGAGCGAATGGGTAGCTTGGACTGAAAGCAACTGGTGTAAATCAGAATTGACTGGTCTATAATTGCTACTCTAATAATTACATCATTTTGTGAACAAGGGCATAATATTTGTAATTCTCCACTCCTCCAGTACCAGTCCCGAGTACAGGAATGTTGAAAGATTTGTTGTCAGTGCCTCTGCAGTTTCCACTGTCACTTCCTTCAATATCCTCGGATACATTTCAGCCAAGTACAGCAGCTTGTCATCTTCAAGTAACTTAATCTTATCTAATAGCCCTTCCTTATTAATGGTGGCTGACTTTCCTCTTCTCTTACCATGTTCTGGGCAGCACCTACCTCAAAGGAAAAGAAAGATGCAAAATATTCATTGAACACCTCAGCCATACTCCCTCTGTGCAAAATCCCTCTTTAAGTTCAAAATCAGCACCACTCTTCCATTTGTCACTCTTTCACTACTGATAGGCTTGAGGAAGGCTTTTGAATTTCTCTTTATGTTAGCTGCCAATTTTTTATGACTGTATTTGCTCTTTTCACTTCTATTCTGAACCTATTGTATACAGATTGGTTCTAAATTGTACTTACTATCCAATACCTGTCATAAACATAGCTTTTCTTCTTTAATGTATTTTCTACTTTATATGATATTTATTACCTAATTTAAAACTCCTTCATAATCCAATGAGCTCTGGATTTGTTTGCCCCACCTTTGCCTTTTGTGGGAATATACCTTAGTTGTGCCTGAACCATTTCCTTTTTGAATGTAGCCAATCATTCAGCTGTAGTTTCCCCTGTTCTCAGTTTATCTGGACCAGCTTTCTTCGAGCACCATTGACAACGTATGGAGTGAATCAAATTGGTTGAAGGCTGATGTCTGTGATGTTGGCAGCCTCAGGAGGAGGTTAAGATGGATCATCCAATTGGCTGAATATCGTCGCAAATGTTTCGACCTTATCTTTTCCCCTGAAGTGCTAGGATTCCAAATTGGTCAAGATAGGGATCTTTAAGGAATCTCCTTCTTCAGTGAGCTGTTTAATTGTTCACCACCATTCGCCAATCTACCCTCTGAGTGACTGACCCACTTTTCGTAAGCCAGCAACAAGCTCTCGACTTCAAATAGAAATTATTTTATTTTCTACTCACTTGCCCTAGAGGTTGACAAAAATCTGAGGCTTGGTTCACCCGTGCTATCACTCACACACAAAATTAGATACAGATGGAGAAAAAACAACACTTAAAAAAATTGAATCCAACTCCTTGTCTATTTCAGTGTGGATCTGATGGACTGAGGTCTCTTAGTTGACTTGATACTTTGGCTGGAATGAGGGCCTTGAAATGCAGAAGTTTCTCAAGATCTGCGATGATCCTTGTAGTTAAAATGCCTATTTGTGCATTTCTCAGGTGAACTTGACGGTTGGACAGGTTAGAGAAGGGAATGTTTCTTTCTATTTCGAGCAGAAATAGTACTTATTTGGTCACCAAACTGACTAGTGGTCCACTGCACTTTCTATCCATCTGTCTCATTATCTCATAGGATTCAGCTTAAAAGCTGGAAAGACAGTTTTAATTTCTGCTTTATCCCTTTGTAAGGAGCAAAGATGACTCCCTTACCCACATGGCCTTGTGACAAGTGCCAACTCATTTTCCAAATAAGGTAGTCATTGCGTATCCTTTGGCTGTGGATTAGTACACCTTAAAATTTGCAACTGCTATTGTCTTTGTGTTTGAAGGAAAGCCATCCAGAATGAAAAAACACCACTGAATTAATTTACATATCCCTAAAAAAAAGCATTGAATTTTGTAGAGTCTTTCATCTCTGAATATTACTTCTGAAATAATTTCAGGAAGAGCGAAGGGTCAATGCCAATCTATAAGGTGCTCCCTTGTTTCCTCTTGAGGTATACTGCTTACTCTGCAACCCACATCAATTTGAGTCTCAAAGCCATCTTCATTGTCAATCGCTTAACATGTAGCTTTTTGAATGTAGTTTGAATTATTTATAATGCTCCTTTTTCAAAATGGAGAACTCATTCAACTCAAATATTAACTGATTCACTCTCTACAGATGCTGCCGGAGCTGCTGAGATTTTGCTTTTAACATACTTTATTATTCAGTTTTAGATTTCTTGCATTTCCCATTACTTGTTAGTCTTTCACAATCCAAGTTTCTCAATGAGCTAAGTGAGTCATTCAAACTGCTTTAAAAATTTCCATTTGTCGTGAACAAGAGCTGGTAAAACATTAAGTATTGAAACAATACTAACATTGATCGACTGAATTGACTTTTCATTTTTTCACAAAACTTGCAACGTACAAGCTCTCAGCTCATATCAAAAATATTTCAAATGAGCTTATTACAATATCTGTACATGTTGAGCATGTTGTAAAATTTCTAAACTCGCAACCTGTGCTTTAATAATGGCTGTTAGGTACGTCCTTATTGTATTTGAGAGACGCTTATGTTTGCCCAAAAGCCTGGATAATACCAAGAGATTGAATGTGACTTCAGGAGAGTCTGGCTTTTTAAAAAATTTGTCAGAAACTATATCTCTTTGGAACTGCTCTGGTATTTCCACGACTACGGGCTAGATTTTAGGTTGATGGGATTTCCTGAGCCCCATCATCAAGTCGCTGAGGAATGTATCCTTGCCAATGTCAGCAACCCTGCAGCCATTTTATGCTCTGCAGAACCTCAATTGGCTGGAAACAATCTCTTATTTAAGAGGAAGCCCCATATCAAGAACCGCAACCCTGCAGCACCACAGGGAGTGGTGGCAATTGCTGGGAAATCAGGTAGTCCACAGGCTCTGAATGCTAGGACCCCCGGGCATGAGCAGAGGGAGTAGCGGGGGGGAGGTGTGTGTTGGATGTCATGTTAGAAGGGGTAGTCTTTGTGGAGGTCACCAATTGCAAAAAAAGGGCCATTTTTGGGAACAATCTCCTTTTGTGTTCAAGATAACAAAGTATGGAGCTGGATGAACACAGCAGGCCAAGCAGCATCTCAGGAGCATAAAAGCTGATGTTTCGGGCCGAGACACTTCATCCTTTTGTGTTCAAACTGTTTAAATTGACAGACTCACCCCCCTGGATTAAACGTTATATCTGGATGGCAATAGGCCTTCAGTGGTCATTTAAAGGTCTCAAATGAGGAGAGAGCAGGAAACGCACCGCCATAAGTTTCTCCCAAAACCCATTAACTTTCTCATCGGTCAGGCATCGTCGGGGTAGGTGGTGGAAAGGTCTCCCAGAGGATTTTAAGGGGTCTGTCTGAAGATGGAAACCCTGCAGTGGGGGCCTGTATAAACTTGGCCTGAATTTTGTTGAGGACAGTTCAGTGTGGACCAGAGACTTCTACTTCTGCATTTCCAGAGTGGATATCAAGAAACAGGACATTCTCAACCCATAGATTTGCATCAGTTAATTTTAATTTTCATGAAATTACTTCCATGTTGGATTATAAATTTAGTGGGACAGGTTGCTTGTTGAAGTACGTATTTACGGGGCACATGCAATGAAAACAGCTGTGCAATAGACAGGATGGGATATATACATATAACATATACTGAAGTAATCAACAGGCAGAAGATAGCGGCTGACCTAGAGGCCAGGCAGGTTAACTAGTCCCCACGTATTGTTGTATGTAGATACAACTCATTAAATAAAAGGACTAACCTGACTGAGTGGCCAATTCTCCTCACGTGGTTGCTATGGTTGTGCAAGGAAGCAAAGATGATGAAGGAAGTTGCGACCTGAGGCCATGGCAGGTTGTTGACACAGCAGAGGAGGCTGGGATACTGGAAACTGATGGTTTGAAAGGAACAGCCAGCAGATTGTGCCTATCTTCCCTTCAATACTGGTAGAACCCAACAAATTCTGAAGCAATGGGACTTTTCCCTTCTCCTGCCCACTCATTCTTTCCAATGTTGTAAAATTTCTTCCCTGGCCTTACTAAACCTTAGCACTTAAGCCTGGTGATCTCAGAACCTGGCTTGCTTGCTAAAGGTACTTAGACTGCATTTTTATTGTTCTCATCTCCAAAACTGCGTCACTGTCCACAGCCTTCAGTTCTCCCAGATTTTTGGACCTCCTCTGGGGTTTTTCCAACTTTCCTCTGAAACAGACCTGGAATTCTGGCGCCATTCTGCCCACCCAAGGCCTAATGCTATAAAGCTATTGTTAATGCAACTATCAAAAGATGCAGAGGATGGATTTCCTTTAGCTTAATGGGTGCCAAATATAGTTGAATCATTTCCAAATGTTATACTGGGAAGGAGTTGGACGTTTCCCCGAAATAAGTGACCTAGCATTGGCCAAATGATCTTTGTAGTCGAGATCCATCATTCAAAGCCTAACCACACCAGTGCACTGAGTGAGAGTCACGAGTGTCATGAACAACATTAACTACCTCCTCTCTCCCAGAGTCCTCCTCTTCCCCATCTTCCTGCACAGAATGTCACTCGCATTCCTGCAGTAGCTCAGCATCCAGTTCATTGTTTTTTTTTCAATTCATTCATGGGATATGGGCATCATTGACTGAACCAGAATTTATTGCTCACCCTTAATTGTCCAGAAGACAGTTAAGAGTCAGCCACTTTGCTGTGGATCTGTCACATGTAGACCAGACTAGGTAAGGGTGGCAGATTTTGTTACTGAAAGGACATTAATGAGCCTCATAAGTTTTTCCGAGCAATGGTTTCATAGTCATCATTAATTTCTTTATTTCCAGATGATTGTTGAATTCAAACTCTGCCATCGGGATTTGAACTCATATCCCCAGAACGTTACCTGGGTCTCTGGATTAAGTCTAGCGAAAATGTCACTAGGTCATTTCTTAACCAATGTCCCCACCTCACTATCACACACACACACACACACACACACACACACACACACACACACACACACACACACACACACACACACACACAGCAATTCTGCAGAGCTCACGACACCAGGGTGATGGAGCAGATTCTAACCAGACTAGACTGGAGGGCTACCCCAAAGAACAGCCCAAGCAGTAGAACCTCATCTTTATCATCTACTCCACCATCGCCATGGTGGAAGTGCAGGCAGCATCTATACGTGACACCACATGAGCCATGGTCACAGTGGGTGGACCGTGGACCCAGTAACTAGCTTTGTAAGGTCCCTGCTTCTTCAAACTTAGCAGGTATAGGAGAGTGCTACAGGATGTAGGAATAGTGGCATCTGCTGGGGTAACTAGCAGACAAGCACCTGAGGGGCAACATCTTCACCCAGAGGACAGTCTGTATGCAGAATGAACTGCCAGAGAAAGTGGTGGATGCAGGTATAGTTGTAACATTTAAAAGGCATTTGAGGAAGTACGTGAACAGGAAAGGTTCAGAGGCATAAGGGCCAAGCACAGCCTAATGGGTTCAGTTTAATTGGGAAACTTAATTGGCACGGACAAATTGGACTGAGGAGCCTGTTTCTGTGCTGTATGACTCTGTGGCTCGACAATTATGTGTCAGAATGCACCAAGCTAGAGTCGCAAAGAAAGATGCAGATACAAAACAGCCAATGTCACTTGCTCCAGTATGCACTGTTACACAGGCCATTGAGCTTCTGAAGATGGTGTCTGGGTGATACCCACCAATACCCTCTTAATCCCAAACTCCTCCATTGCCATTCCATTGGCTCTAGATGCACACAAAACCCAGCTCTGTATCAATGAAAGGCTCAGCTCCATGAAAAATCTGAACTCCAAACACTTTTTAATCAGGGAGTCAACATTAGGTTTCAGTCCTGTTCCCCAGATACTCTAAGGAGAAATTTCAGCCCAGAACTTCATGTTACTCTAATTATACCTGTGCACGGTCCTATAAAAAAATTCTTTACTTTTAAACTCTATCCCCTGAGGAAGAAGTACCAATTTTTGTTTTGTTTTGTTTGCATTTTAAATTACTTTTCATGCAGCCACTTATACACAAGGTGCGGAGGATGCTGATTGGCACACACTAGCTTGTTTCGACATGGCTCATGGGCTGAGTGAGAGGATACAGGTCCCTGGATGTAGACATCATGATGGAGGAAGTCCAGAGGAAGAGGCATGCCCTGCACTTCCAGGAGATAGAGAGGCTCTCATTTCTTTGGCCCTCCTGTCCCTTGCTCATAGAGAACCTCATGCTACTCTAACTAGCCTCAGGTCCACCTCTCATCCCTCTTGCAGAACAGGCAGCACCACTGGCAATGATGATCACCAAGTGCTCTGTCTTTCCTTAGGTTTGATTCCTGTGCAGAGTCAATTAAGTTTGAGCAAAAGGGGAGTGAAATATCTTCACAAAGGCCAAGTATTCCATCATCAAGTCACCCTTTACTTACTTGGGCACAGTACTGACCAGCTAGTTCAGAGCCAGCCCCTAAATTGAGGGGAATCCCTGAGACTTCTGTTTATATGGTCTTTACCTGAACCAGAGTGGTACTGATATCCTGGGGGGAAATTTGCTAAGGCTATTCGGGTGGGTTTAAACTAATTCAGCAGGGAGATGGGAACCAAAATTGTAGTTCGAGTTTAGGGAGGTCCGAAATAAAGTTTCAGGGATGCAAGATGGCACCAGCAAGCAAGAAGTTGGTTTGAAGTGTGTCTACTTCAACGCCAGGAGCGTCCGGAATAAGGTGGGTGAACTTACAGCATGGGTTAGTACCCTGGGACTTCGATGTTGTGGCCATTTCGGAGACATGGATAGAGCAGGGATAGAAATGGTTGTTGCAGGTTCTGGGATTTAGATGTTTCAGTAAGAGTAGAGAAGATGGTAAAAGGGGGGGAGGTGTGGCATTGTTGGTCAAGGACAGTATGACAGTTGCAGAAAGGATGTATGGGGACTCGTCAACTGAGGTAGTATGGGCTGAGGTTAGAAACTGGAGAGGAGAGGTCACCCTGTTGGGAGTTTTCTATAGGCCTCCGAATAGTTCCAGAGATGTAGAGGAAAGGACAGCAAAGATGATTCTCGATAGGAGTGAGAGAGACAGGGTAGTTGTCATGGGGGACTTCAACTTTCCAAATATTGACTGGGAACACTATAGTTCGAGTACTATAGATGGGTCAGTTTTTGTCCAGTGTGTGCAGGAGGGCTTCCTGACACAGTATGTAGATAGGCCAACAAGGGGCAAAGCCACATTAGATTTGGTACTGGGTAGTGAGCCTGGCCAGGTGTTAGATTTGGAAGTAGGTGAGCACTTTGGTGATAGTGATCACAATTCTGTTATGTTTACTTTAGTGATGGAAAGGGATAGGTGTATACCACTGGGCAAAAGTTATAGCTGGGAGAAAGGCAATTACGATGAAATTAGGCAAGATTGAGGGAGCATAGAATGGGGAAGGAAACTGCAGGGGATGGGCACATTAGAAATGTGGAACTTATTCAAGGAAAAGCTCCTGTGTGTCCTAGATAAGTATGTACCTGTCAGGCAGGGAGGAAGCTGTAGGGTGCGGGAGCTGTGGATTACGAAGGAGGTGAAATCTCTGGTCAAGAGGAAGAAGAAGGCTTATGTTAGGATGAGATGTGAAGGCTCAGTTAGGGCGCTTGAGGGCTACAAGGTAGCCAGGAAAGACTGAAAGAGAGAGCTCAGAAGAGCCAGGAGGAGACATGAGAAGTTGTTGGCGGATAGAATCAGGGTAAACCCTAAGGATTTCTATAGGTATATAAGGAATAAAAGAATGATGAAAGTAAGATTAGGGCCAATCAAGGATAGTAGTGGTAAGTTGTGTGTGGAGTCAGAGGAGATAGGGGAAGCACTAAATGAATATTTTTCAACAGTATTCACTCAAGAAAATGACAATGTTGTCGAGGAGAATACTGAGATACAGGCTACTAGACTAGGTGGGATTGAGGTTCACAGGAAGAGGTATTAGAAATCCTACAGAGGGTGAAGATAGATAAGTCCCCTGGGCCAGATGGGATTTATCCAAGGATCCTCTGGGAAGCCAGGGAGGAGATTGCCAAGCCTTTGGCATTGATCTTTAACTCGTCATTGTCGACAGGAATAGTGCCAGATGACTGGAGGCTGGCAAATGTGGTTCCCCTGTTCAAGAAGGGGAGTAGAGGCAACCCTGGTAATTATAGACCAGTGAGCCTTAACTCAGTTGTTGGTAAAGTGTTGGAAAAGGTTATAAGGGATAGGATTTATAATCATCCGGAAAAGAATAAATTGATTAGGGATAGTCAGAACGGTTTTGTGAAGGGTAGGTCGTGCCTCACAAACATTATTGAGTTCTTTGAGAAGGTGACCAAACAGGTAGATGAGAGTAAACCAGTTGATGTGGTGTATATGGATTTCAGCAAGGCGTTCGATAAGGTTCCCCACAGTAGGCTATTGTACAAAATGCAGAGGAATGGAATTGTGGGAGATAAAGCAGCTTGGATCGGAAATTGGCTTGCTGAAAGATGACAGAGGGTGGTAGTTGATGGGAAATGTTCATCCTGGAGACCAGTTACTAGTGATGTACTGCAAGGGTCGGTGTTGGGTCCACTGCTGTTTGTCATTTTTATAAATGACCTGGATGAGGGTGTAGAAGGATGGGTTAGTAAATTTGCAGATGGCACTGAGGTTGGTGGATAGTGTAGTGGATAGTTGTGGATAGTGACGAAGGACGCTGTAGGTTGCAGATAGACAGAGATAAGCTGCAGAGCTGGGCTGAGAGGTGGCAAATGGAGTTTAATGCAGACAAGTGTGAGGTGATGCACTTTGGTAGGAGTAACCAGAAGGCAAAGTACTGGGCTAATGGTAAGCTTCTTAGTAGTGTGAATGAGCAGAGAGATCTCGTTGTCCATGTACACAGATCCTTGAAAGTTGCCACCCAGTTTGACAGGGCTGTTAAGAAGGCATACAGTGTTTTAGCTTTTATTAATAGAGGGATCGAGTTCCGGAACCAAGAGGTTATGCTGCAGCTGTACAAAACTCTGGTGCGGCCGCACTTGGAGTATTGCGTACAGTTCTGGTCACCACATTATAAGAAGGATATGGAAGCTTTGGAAAGGGTGCAGAGGAGATTTACTAGGATGTTGCCTGGTATGGAGGGAAGGTCTTACAAGGAAATGCTGAAGGACTTGAGACTGTTTTCATTCGAGAGACGAAGGTTGAGAGGTGACTTAATTGAGACATATAAAATAATCAGAGGGTTAGATAGGGTGGATAGGAAGAGCCTTTTTCCTTGGATAGTGACGGCGAGCATGAGGGGGCATAGCTTTAAATTGAGGGGTGAAAGATATAGGACCAATGTCAGAGGTGGTTTCTTTACTCAGAGAGTAGTAAGGGAATGGAACGCTTTACCTGCAACAGTAGTAGATTCGCCAACTTTAGGCACATTTAAGTCATCATTGGATAAGCATATGGGCGTACATGGAATAGTGTAGGTTAGATGGGCTTCAGATCGGTATGACAGGTCGGCACAACATCGAGGGCCAAAGGGCCTGTACTGTGCTATAATGTTCTATGTTCTATATCTGCCAGTCAGGGCTCCCTGATTGGCCCCGGTTAAGAGCCCCAATCAGGGAACTCATAGTCAATGGATCCACCTGGCCAACCTCATCCCAATCACTACAGAAAGGTACTCAGGTGCTTTCCATTTTCTGAATAAATGCTGACAGAGTGTGATGAAGTTTTGTCAAAGTGTCTCAGATCATGTCCTGATTTGATTCAAACATCTTTGAGCCTCCAGCAGAAGGTGAGGAGTAACAAGTGATGTCGTAGGGCTGCTACTTGTTTGCTTCTGATAATGGATCAAAGACAATCTCCTAAAGTACTGGTCAGCCCCCTTAATGAGCAGCTTCGGACATCTTGAGTGGCAGTCATTCCAAGCAGAAGCTTAGAGTCCTTGACCAAGATGTACCAAATGAGAGCTTAATCAGTGTCTCAATTTAAATCCCCCACTTGGCCTCCTCAAGGTCTCTTTGGCATCTAAAATATCTAGGGAATGTTGGCCCCATAGATTTTTTTGATTTCCATTACAAGGCAGCAAACTCTTATGGGGAGCCTGCTTATTGTCTCTTTGAGGTTCGTTCTAAATTGACTATGGTACTTGATACAATGCCGTTCAATGATTTTGTTTTTTCATGAGTATCTACCGTGCTTGAAAGCCATTTGCAATGCCCAAGAGTCTGCAATCTAATTTGCTGGAAAGTTCACACAGGTATTGTTCTGTTTGTCTGATATGGAATGCAAACTCGTTCATGAGTGCATGCACACATTAAATCAAAGATTTGGGACATTGTGTGTGAATAAGTCACTACCTAAACAATCACATTGCACAACAACATGATGATTATTTTAATTTTGGAACAAAGCAACTGTTTTCTTTTTATAACAGAGCCCGTAAGATAACCCTTTTCTCAGGCATATGACCTTTGAAGATTATAATCTCCAGAACAAAGAGTCAGAAATGAGACAAAACTTCAATTACTATTTTCACAAACATTTATTATCTCATGATTAACTGACTGAAAACATTTGTGGTTCATAAACCCTCATGATTTAACATCTAAAATACATCTAATAAGACTGTGCTTCTCCGGAGCATCCATAAATTCAGTGCTATAGTGCCATTGGTTTAAAGCAGGAAATCATTGCCACTTGGAAATTCAGTTCTATATCGTTGTAATATATAGTTTTCTTTTATATAGCTTGTAAGCATAGTACAGTGATGTTTCCATGGAACCGTGCATATTTTTTTTATTTTCCTCAGAGGTGTGTCTGATGTCAGGTTACTCAATGTGCTGCTGTTCTTTGATCTGTGGAGCAGGTCGGCATCTCTTGTTTTAAAAAAAAATCAGTCGGTAGTAACATTTTTAACTACATGGACAAAACATTTAAGCTCTAAACTGTTCCAAATTCCCTTCGCAATCATTAAATCATTTTAATCTCGAAGAAGGTGAACTGTTTGCTCACCTTAAGAGACCTTTAATTGCAGTTTGAAGCAAAGGCTTGGCATCTTTTACGAAAAATAAATTGTTGCAGTGAGTTAATCCTTTATAGCCTGCTGTTTCAAGTTCTTTATTGTAGACAGTTGGGCGCCCTAGTACAGTTAAGATCAGAGGTGCTGATAACCTGGCTCATGATTTATGGGAACTTGGGGTTGCAATCACTTAATGAGGAAAGCTAGAGTGTCAATGTGTTTATTAAATGCAGAAACACTTCCAGAAGGTGCCATAAGAGTTAAATTATTCAAAATGATTTTAAAATAAATTTCCTTTGGAGAATCAGTTCACATTTTGCCCTCAGTGTTACTTTATTCACGGGGTAACTTTGGCATTTACACTGAACTGTTTTGTTGTCTCCTCCTTGCTATGGCTGAACTTTTGTTTCTCTAAGTCAACTCTAGAAATCAAGACTTACACCTCGTAACTCTTCATAACAGTCAAACAACTGGAAAATTACCCCCAGTCTGAGCAAGCTCTGAGCTAACACAAGTACAATTTCCTTTCATCTATACATTCCACATCTTGAAGACGGCAAAAAAAGAATTGCAGGTAACTCTTTTTAAGCCATCGTCTAACTGCGGACTAACCTGAGATAACTAGAAATGGACAGCAGCTTTAAATTTGAAATGCACACATATTGCAAAGTATCATAATTAGAGTGACTTTTAAATAATTTCAATGAATATCCTCTACCTTTATCCTCCTTTCATCATCAACTTCACATCAAGTAGAATTTCAGGAAATGTTACTGTTGCTTCAACTCAACAAACTCTGGATGTACAAAGAAATAGTGAAGATCAAAGAGAAAAGTGTCCAGGGAGAGGATAAGTTCAAGTTTATAATCAGAGTAAATGAATATTCTGACGTTTACAGAATGTTGTCAAAATTTCCCTAATTCACTAAATGCTACCAAAGTACCACATCAAGCTAGCCCATAAGCTCTCAGGTCAGAAAGACACACAAATCCATCAGTTTTCCCACTCCTATTTCACCGTGTAGTGATCCCTGCTTGAAATTTGCACCTCAAATAACGCCAGGAGCAATGCTGGCTGTGATGCTCTCTGCAGTTGAATGTTCCACTCATATTCTCAACCAAAGTTTTTTCCATGGATATAGCCAAGTGGACAATTCTCTTATATTCAAGTCTCTGTCAAAGCCCTTAAAAGAGAAAGAAGATAGATGAGCACAGTGAGAAATAGAGCCACATGCATACTTGACAGAAAACGAGTAGCCAAATGAGTTTTCAGAATGGACATGTCATTCACAGTTTGTTGAATTAAAATATCACTAACTAACACAGCTAGTGAGATATGCCAAGACTTTGAAAGAAATGCCAACTCATTGAATCAGTAGTACAAAAGGCTATTTTCCCCAACCAAATCATATTTCCATTTACCCTCATCACAAGTAGTTAGTTTGAATCACTTTTATTCAACCTGTTCATGTATCCCCCAAATAGTTTCTCATTCAGCCAAAAAAATCTTGAAATATTGGCATTGTTCCTGCTTCAACTAACTAACTGTTAAAGAAAATTCTACAGCCTTACAATTGCACAGGTAAAGAAGGTTAACCTGTAATTGACATCTCCTGTACTTAGTCTTACAGGTAGATTCTAAGTAACTTGTTCCGAGACATTATTACACGGCTCCAAACCAAGGGGGCCTTCAGCCCGAGCCTGCTCGGTCACAGGTAGGGACACTATCACTGTGCCATTAGAGGCCGTATAGTTAATCCTATGGCAATAATCTTTGATTCCCAATGCCATGAGGGCATTCAGTGACTTTCTTTAAACAAGGCATTAGGGAAGGTGCAGAAGGCATGTAGGTAAGTAGGCTAATAAAATATGAGGCTGGATGAACACAGCAGGCCCAGCAGCATCTCAGGAGCACAAAAGCTGACGTTTCGGGCCTAGACCCTTCATCAGAGAGGGGGATGGGGTGAGGGTTCTGGAATAAATAGGGAGAGAGGGGGAGGCGGACTGAAGATGGAGAGAAAAGAAGATAGGTGGGGAGGAAAGTATAGGTGGGGAGGTAGGGAGGGGATAGGTCAGTCCAGGGAAGACGGACAGGTCAAGGAGGTGGGATGAGGTTAGTAGGTAGGACATGGAGGTGCGGCTTGGGGTGGGAGGAAGGGATGGGTGAGAGGAAGTACAGGTTAGGGAGGCAGAGACAGGTTGGACTGGTTTTAGGATGCAGTGGGTGGAGGGGAAGAGCTGGGCTGGTTGTGTGGTGCAGTGGGGGGAGGGGACGAACTGGGCAGGTTTTGGGATGCAGTAGGGGAAGGGGACATTATGAAGCTGGTGAAGTCCACATTGATACCATTGGGCTGCAGGGTTCCCAAGTGGAATATGAGTTGCTGCTCCTGCAACTTTCAGGTGGCATCATTGTGGCACTGCAGGAGGCCCATGATGGACATGTCATCTAAAGAATGGGAGGGGGAGTGGAAATGGTTTGCGACTGGGAGGTGCAGTTGTTTATTGCGAACCGAGCGGAGGTATTCTGCAAAGCGGTCCCCAAGCCTCCGCTTGGTTTCCCCAATGTAGAGGAAGCCACACCAGGTACAATGGATACAGTATACCACATTGGCAGATGTGCAGGTGAACGTCTGCTTAATATGGAAAGTCATCTTGGGGCCTGGGATAGGGGTGAGGGAGGAGGTGTGGGGGCAAGTGTAGCATTTCCTGCAGTTGCAGGGGAAGGTGCCGGGTGTGGTGGGGTTGGAGGGCAGTGAGGAGCGAACAAGGGAGTCATGGAGAGAGTGGTCTCTCCGGAAAGCAGACAAGGGTGGTGATGGAAAAATGTCTTGGGTGGTGGGGTCGGATTGTAGATGGCGGAAGTGTTGGAGGATGATGCGTTGTATCCGGAGGTTGGTAGGGTGGTGTGTGAGAACGAGGGGGATCCTCTTTGGGTGGTTGTGGCAGGGGCAGGGTTTGAGGGATGTGTTGCGGGAAATGCTGGAGACGCGGTCAAGGGCGTTCTCGACCACTGTGGGGGGAAAGTTGCGGTCCTTGAAGAACTTGGACATCTGAGATGTGCAGGAGTGGAATGCCTCATCGTGGGAGCAGATGCGGCGGAGGCGGAGGAATTGGGAATAGGGGATGGAATTTTTGCAGGAGGGTGGGTGGGAGGAGGTGTATTCTAGGTAGCTGTGGGAGTCGGTGGGCTTGAAATGGACATCAGTTACAAGCTGGTTGCCTGAGATGGAGACTGAGAGGTCCAGGAAGGTGAGGGATGTGCTGGAGATGGCCCAGGTGAACTGAAGGTTGGGGTGGAAGGTGTTGGTGAAGTGGATGAACTGTTCGAGCTCCTCTGGGGAACAAGAGGCGGCGCCGATACAGTCATCAATGTAACGGAGGAAGAGGTGGGTTTTGGGGCCTGTGTAGGTGTGGAAGAGGGACTGTTCCACGTAACCTACAAAGAAGCAGGCATAGCTGGGGCCCATGTGGGTACCCATGGCCACCCCCTTTGTCTGTAGGAAGTCGGAGGAATCGAAAGAGAAGTTGTTGAGGGTGAGGACAGGTTCGGCTAGGCGGATGAGGGTGTCGGTGGAGGGGGACTGGTCGGGCCTGCGGGTAAGTAGGTTGTAAGGTTTAAGTTGTGTGGAGGTTCTGCAGTGCCCTACTTATAGCACCAACAATGAAATGGAGATTTAATAGAAGTATTCAAAATCATAAACACTGTTGAGCAATAATGAGAAAAACTGTTTCCAGTGACAAAATAATCAGTAACTCGAGGACACAGATCTAATATCATTGACAATAGAGGGGCTACAGTGGTTTTGTGGTAATGTTGCAGGACTCTGTGTCCAGCAGGTCTAGTTTCATGATCCAGAGCCATGGGTTCAATTCCCATTGCATCTGTTGGAGTATATATTCAGTTAATGAATCTGGGTTGCTCGTATGTCATCAATAAGTATGTTAAGACTGACATAGGCAGGTATTTGGTGTCTCAGGGTAACAGGAGGCATGGGGAGCAGGACAAGAACAGAGTTGAAACCTATGATCATATTGAACAGAACAGATTCAACAGCACTTGCTGTTCTCTCCCACTCTTATATATTCTTGTGTTCCCTTTGACAATAGGTTACAGCTACATATTCTCCTAAGGTTACACACTTGTTGAGAGGTTTTCTATATCTTCCACAACAATTTTTGTTATAATCTTCCCAGTTGCAATTGTCATGAATCATATACTGAATGAGATCATCAGAAATAAGAACAGAACTAGGCTATTCAGCTCTTGAACCTGTTGCACTATTCACTAAGACCATGGCTGATTCCTCATGTATACTTTCCTGCCCTTTCCCCATAACTTTTGATTTCCCTACTGATTATGAATCTATCTCAGCCTTCAATATACACAAGGGGTCTGCCTCCACAGCTCTCTGGGGCAAGGAATTTCAAAGAAACAGGATGAGTCAAAGATCTATCCATATTATTATCAGCAAATTGTGTAAGAAACCTTGAGTGTAAGAAATATTGAGTAGAACAGTTGTCCTTTGCTTGTTTCTAACAAAACAAAGAGGAAAATGAAACACTGTCACAAAATAAAAACTTCCTTATTAAACCCAGAGTTGGTACTTGATTTCATTTTCATTTTTTTAAAATGCTGGAAGGATATTAAAGCATTTATTTCTGTTTAGCTAAATTCTACAAATTGTAGCTTCCTTACCTGTTGCCTAAGTGAACAATCACTTCCTTTGTTAAAATGTTGAGTTCAACTTTCACATTCAGGTTTGTATTGCAAATACGTAATTCGCATTGCAGCATTCTCTGGGTGAACCGTGGACTGCACATATCAGCATAGCACAATAGGACTAAAGTGTAACAAGGCTGCAGAAGCCAGGAAAAACATGCTATCATATTGAACATCATCAAAATAACAAATTCTATGGCAAAACCACTTTCCTTGACAAGATATATTTTTATGTCATTGAAATAATGTACTCCGAAGGAAAACAAGGAAAGAATAATAATAGTCTTTCGCTAACTTATCTTCTTGCAAGGCTTTATTTTGGGATGACATCAAACAGTTATAGATGTTGTTTAGTCCTGAGACATTTACCAACTTTCACTGGTAGGGTGTATGGTACGTCACACTGCCAAACGTAATAGAACCAGTTTCAAAAATGAGGAATTATTGACTACTTCTTGAATAGTTATTGGACGACCACCAGACATTATCACACCAAGAGTTAAAACAGATAGTCAGAAACAAAAACAGAAATTGTTCACAAAACCCAGCAGGTCTGGCAGCAGCTGCGGAGCGAAAGCAGAGTTAATATTTCAGGTCCCATGACCCTTCTTCAGTAATGTATCCTGTCATGAGTGGCACCACTGGATACACATTCCCCTCCTTTGTCAGCCTTCCATCGGGACTGTTCCCTCTGGGACGCCTTGGTCCACTTCTCTTCCACTCCCAATACCTCCCCACACTGCAACCTCACCTTTCCATGCAATCTCAGAAGGTGTAGCCTCTGTCATTTACTTCCTCCGTCCTCAGTATCTGAGGACCCTGACACACTTCCAGATTAAGCAGCGATTTACCTGTACTTCTCTCGATCTAGCCTACTGTACTCGCTGATCACAATGTGGTCTCCTCTATTTTGAGGAAACAAAGTGGAGACTGTTTGACCACTTTGTACAACACTTACCTTCTTTCCACGAAAAAAAAAGACCCTGAACTTCCAGTTGCCTTGCATTTCAAAACAATATTGTGTTCCCTGGCCAATATCTCTGTCTGAGGTTTGCTGCAGTGCTCCAGCAAAGCTCAGTGAAAGCTGGAATAACAACATCTCATTTTCCACTTGGGGACTCTGTAGCTTTCGGAATTCAACATTGAGTTCAATAATTTTAGGGCCTGAACACCTTCTCCCGTGTTCTTACCCCAAACCCCCCACACTAGGTCTTGTCTTCAGATGAGCTGCCAGCACACCCATCTCATGGTCAGCTACTAATGGTCCCCATTAGCAGCTACTCATTCCCTAAACTGAACTTTTCCCATTCTTTTGTCTGCCTAAATGTTATTCTCTCTCACTGGGCTCTATCTCTGGCCCATCAATTACTCCACCACAAACCCCCACCCCACCTTTAGCACTTATGCCAAACCTTTCCTCTCTACAATCAGTTCTGAAGAAGGGTCACTGTGATGGCTAGTTAACTTTTGTAGTTCTGGGACAAATGTTCAAGGGATGATTATTTGATTCATATTCCAGAATAAGCCTTTTTAAATGTCGTGAGATCTGGGCCATAAAGGCCAGTGCTTGGGTAGGCTTTTAATAGTGGATGGAGCTATTTCTAGAAGTGTAAACACATGATATCATATCATATCATATGGCCAATTGTGGCAAACAATTTATAGGCTTTGCTGCACTTTCCATATCAAGATATTGCCCTCTGTGTCTCAGTAATTTTGCTTGTGATTCCATGCTAGCAGCTTCTGAGAAGATCCAAGAGCTAGGGCTCCACTTGTGAACAACAAAGGAAAGTAAAATATAACATTTACTGGAATATGGAGTGCTAGAAATTTGTGATTTGGGGGTGCCAGTATTGTACTGGGGTGAACAAGGTCAGAAATCCCACGACACCAGGTTAACGTCCAACAAGTTTATTTGAAAACGCAAGCTTTTGGAGCCTCAATCCTTCTTCAGGCGATAGATAAAGGAGTGAGGCTCCAAAAGCTTGTGTTTTCAAAGAAACCTGTTAGACTTTATCCTGGCATTGTGTGATTTCTGATCTAGAAATTCATTAGCCATGTATCTTGAGCTCAGGAGTCAAGGCTTTTGTCCCACCCATCCTTAATCAAATCAAACTGTGCCTGCCCACCGTTTGTGAATGAATGCTGTTTTGCCTGCAGAGTACCTTGGCTACATTCTACTCCTGAATGCTCTCTGTTGCCCTGGTGCTCAGCAGAAGGACCCAGCAGAGTTGTTTACAAGATAATGAAATGTGAGGCTGGATGAACACAGCAGGCCAAGCAGCATCTCAGGAGCACAAAAGCTGACGTTTCAGGCCTAGAGCCTTCATCAGAGAGGGGGATGGGGTGAGGGTTCTGCAATAAATAGGGAGAGAGGGGGAGGCGGACCGAAGATGGAGAGAAAAGAAGATAGAGAGTATAGGTGGGGAGGTAAGGAGGGGATAGGTCAGTCCAGGGAAGACGGACAGGTCAAGGAGGTGCGATGAGGTTAGTAGGTAGATGGGGGTGCGGCTTGGGGTGGGAGGAAGGGATGGGTGAGAGGAAGAACCGGTTAGGGAGGCAGAGACAGGTTGGACTGGTTTTGGGATGCAGTGGGGGGAGGGGATGAGCTGGGCTGGTTGTGTGGTGCAGTGGGGGGAGGGGACGAACTGGGCTGGTTTAGAGATGCAGTGGGGGAAGGGGAGATTTTGAAACTGGTGAAGTCCACATTGATACCATTGGGCTGCAGGGTTCCCAAGCAGAATATGAGTAGCTGTTCCTGTAACCTTCGGGTGGCATCATTGTGGCACTGCAGGAGGCCCATGATGGACATGTCATCTAAAGAATGGGAGGGGGAGTGGAAATGGTTTGCGACTGGGAGGTGCAGTTGTTTGTTGCGAACTGAGCGGAGGTGTTCTGCAAAGCGGTCCCCAAGCCTCTGCTTGGTTTCCCCAATGTAGAGGAAGCCACACCGGGTACAAGCCTGGAGGAACAAATCAGGCTGCTTTTCTTAAAAGCAGGCTATAGCTTACAGCAAAGCTGTGCAAAAAATGTTGCTGTAATGTCAGCTTTAAGAACATTTAATCTGACATAGGCAGGGGCTCCAGGATGACAGATGTTATGATCTCTCCCTCGGCAAAATTCTCTGATTTGTTATGATTCGCAAAATCATAATGCTCCTAGGTGAAGACAGATGTATTAGAACACCTTCAAGATTCACCCACCCCCTTGGTTTGTTACAACAAGGTTAATTTAAAAAGGATCCCTTCCCAGGGGATACTGTTCCCCAGGTCAAAGGAATTTATGTTTTAAGAGGAGCCAATTTTAAAAGAAGCCACATATACCTGGGGGCACAGTGTAGAAGAGGAAGGAGATGATGTTGAACTTGCATAAAAGACAATTGTTAGAGCTCGGCTGGAGTGCTGTATACAGCTCTGGGTGCCCATATTCTGGAAAGCTGTGAATGCACTGGGGAATAATGCAAAGGCAATTTGTAAAATATCACTCCAGAAATCAGGAACTCCAGCTGTGAAGCTAGATTGAGAAATTTCGGTCAGGAGATTTAATCGAGGCTTTCAAAATCATGAGCAGGTTGGATAGCATAGAACAGGGGGAAGCTGCTCCCACTCGTAAAATGAACAAGAAATTGAGATAGATTTAAAGTGGTGTGCGAACAAAGCAAAGGTGATTCGAGAAAAAAAATCTTCATTTGGCGAGTAGCAAGGATATGGAAGGCACTGGAAATGTGTTGGCAGCAGGTTCAATCGAGGTATTCAAGATGGTTATTTGAATAGAAATGATGTGAAAGGATATGGGGAAAAGGCAGGAGATTGGCACTCGTACAGGTTTGATAGCCCAGTTGACCTCTATCTGCAGTGCAACAAATCTGTGAACGTATCCAAGCTTTCTTGAGTGAATGAGTTTATAATGATTGATTCTTATGTTTTTTTGGTTGAGTATTAGGGAAGGTCTCTTGCCACATGCCTAAATAGTTCTCCTGCCCAATCCCACCTCACTAATTGCCCAACATGCCTATATGGAATCTCTCTCAGATTACCCACTGCCACCAGTGGACACCTGGAAGCCTGTATGGATACCGGTTCAGCAAGTGATACATTGTTTGGCTGCACGTGCTTGCAGTTAGAAAGCATGGAACGTTTACTACAGGACAAGACGGCAGATGCTTCTGCTGCAAAGGATTCACATTGGGATATGTATGAGAATTTGTGTGCACCAGCTGGCCTGCCAGTCTTTACTACTGGCAAAGAGTGGTGTGGTTCCATCTTGGCAGAGTGGATAGGGTTGTAGTCAGCACCCCATCACACTCACAATGAGAGGCCACTTACCACTCATTCTGACTTCCCAAAGAATGACGGGGTCAGTTCCCAATCAGGGATGGTTCCAGGGAATGAATTTTCACAGAAAAGGTGGGGAGTGGGAGGCTGGCTCATTTCCACATTATGAATCGGCCCTTTCCAGATATGGACCAGAAATTGACTGGAGCTGGAAGGTGAACTCTAGTGGAGACAGCAGTTAGTAGTTGGCAAATGGGGATGGAAGCAGGAGAGCTGGGAAGAGGCCATGTTCAACTCAACAAGAACTGCTGTAACTTCTGCTGGTGAAAAACATAATAAACGGAAGGACACCTCCAAAAGCAGATGGAGACCTGCAACTGGGATGAAGTGCAAAATGTGCGCTATTAAAATGAATTGTTATGTATTAGATTTTCATCAAAATTTCCACTATTTTAAAATGCTAAATAAAACTTTTCAATGCTGCTGAGCCTGTCCTCAACAAGCAGGGTATCTTCTGCTGTCCATGGAGCTCAACATCTACCTGCTCCTGTAAGCATTTCCGGACATTGGAGCCTTGAGACCTAAATGAGCTCATTAATTACATAAAAGTGCCAAATGAACAATGTTTCATTTTTCCATCCAACCCCTGCTAAAGGCACATGGCGAGCAACCTAGACAGCAGTCTGGCATAGGAACTACTGACCATCCATTTGCCAGTCTTCAAAATAGCCAAATCCAGCTCACAAAAATATGATGCCAGGAGCCTATAAACTTAAAGTTTCACAAGACGTGGAATCAAATGCTGATGCTCCTCTGATGCTGCTTGGCCTGCTGTGTTCATCCAGCTCTACACCTTGTTATCTCAGATTCTCCAGCATCTGCAGTTCCTACTATCTCTGATATAGAAAGGATACAGTTTAACTAGAAAACTGAGAGAAACATAAGGTTCGAATTTTTCTGTCGTTAACTAGCTGTCTCAAAAGCAATCAATTTCTATAATTTCCAGTCTTGCACATGATATACTACATCTTCATGAATAATGTTAAGAATGGGGTATTATCTGATTACAATATTTCAAGGGAGACAACGCAACTTTAATTTGTAAAATTTTCACTTTTCAAGCTTCTTCACTTGTTCACAACGTGCATGGAGTGTTGGATTAAGTTAGCTTTTGCAGACAAATACTCATTTCCGTCCACTTAGAGATAGCTACATACTTATAGTAAATCATTGCTTCCCTTCACTCTAATGGTGACCTGCAACATGCATAACTTCATTGCAGGAAATGGGCAGGGAGCTTCTATCTGTACTGATGGATATTTCAGTCATCCTCGATAGTCGTGTCGGGTGATACAGGATGCCTTGGTGTCAGAAATAACACATGTTGTACAGGCCTCCAAAGACAGTTCTCAGAAGGCCACCCAAGCAGCTATTCACTTGCTGAAACCTGGTGCAGAATCTTTTGTATCCCATTTGGAAGCCAAATTTGACAGAGAGAAAATGTTCAAACAAGCAACGATGTGGTCTGCAATGGTCCATTCTTACTCTTCTTAGAGCAGCAGGTAGAAATGAGGTTTGTATTAATCAAGAACATAAATAACAGGCAAAAATGGAGAGGCAGACAAGTTCTAAAAGGGAACACTAAGAGCAACAGCTTCAATTAATTACAAGCTTCTTCTTTTCAATACTCATGAATGCAAACTAATTTACAAATTGTAAACGTCTTCAAAAAATGTAAACAAAACATCCAGGAAGATCAGTTTAAATCAAAAGAAGGGGGTCGGGGTGGGGGATGCCTTGCTGTTGATGTGTAGATATCTTTTCAATAGTTTGTTTGAAAAAGTACTCCTTTGATCCTACTTGTTTGAGCCAAAACATTTAACAATTTGCATCAGCTCTATTTCACGTCTCTAAAAATACTTTGCAGTTTCTATTACAAAGGGTCATGCAAAGTTTGCCCAGCAGGCCTTCTGTGCCTGCAGGCTCTTCCATCAGTTGCATGGGCCAAACAAGCCCATCATTGGCTTTCTCCCAATCCACCCTGGTTGGTAATTTCAGTTTTTGTTTTAAGTGCTGTCCAGAAGACAGGAAGAAGTGAATCCTTGCCACTGAATGCAGTAAAAATACACTTTTCGACCACTTTGCTGACATGGTCCTTCCTATCCCACCCCTTTTAACGTGCTGAGTTCAGCCAACATCAATTTGCAGCATTGTGTGCTATGCTTAGTATTAGTACAAGCCAGCCTTTGCCAAACATAGTTTAGCCTGAATATTGCTAAATACAGGAAGACATGAAATGACGGAGGTTCACAGGTCAAGCCATTAATTCTTTCACTCTTTACCATTTTTAACGTTGAAATGAATATTCTGCTATTGAGGAACACCTCATTCCTGCCAACTTTCTGTTTTTCTTTCTCTGCGGATTACATTGATTATATTAATTGATTGCTCTTTCATAAATTAATATTCCATCTGATGTTCATATTGACCATTAATTATTAATTACCAAAATTGAAGGGAAATAGTCTGTAGTTCAATGTTGACAGCAATCAAGTGATAAAGCTGAGTGAGCTATTTAAATTTCATCACAATGAGGTTATCGAGATAAAATTACAGCTTTTGTCCAAAAACATCATCCATAAGTTACAAACTTGACTTACAATTTTCAATGGAATATGTGAACTATCCTTTCATTAAAAACCTATGCTCTGATCCATGGTAACCGACTGCAGCTGTCTTAAAATTACCAGGCTAAACTTACATTGACACTCCTTTGTGAGGACTTTGTTTGCGATTCTCAATTTGACCATATTCATTGACATGGAGGGAAGGAGCATGCACACGTTGAGCATCCTCCTCATTTAGATGTTGTATTGTTGGTCTGACCTCATGCCAGGAGATCGTCTAGGCTTCTGAAAGGAATGGGGTGGGGGCGAGGTCACCAAGATCGTCATTAACTGGGGTCTAACCCCTTGGTTCCGCAATCAGTGCCACAAGATGAATGATCTTTCGTGGATGGTCAAGGTAATGCTCACATGGCATGTCCTTAACGGCATCACCAACATCTCACACTTCTCAATGCACCATGAGCCCACTACTCCCTGCAGCCTCGTGACCAGACACTACCTCACCCATACAATCCTTTCAATGAAATCAACCTTACATCCAGCTCCCTTAGCTTCCGCATACTACTGACAATTCAGATGTGACTGCATGCTCCCCAAATAGAAACAATCAATGTCATTGTTCTCTCATTCTTGTGGGACAAGGTGGGCAATAATTGTCAGGAGCAAAGGAGAACCAATGTGAAACAAGGTCATTTGCATCTCCTGAATCCCAGCATGAAGGAGATGGTTTTCAATTTGTCAACATGCCTGTGACGTCTAACACTGCTGATACCATTGAGGATGATGGCATGTTTCCTTCTCAACTCCCAGCTCATCCACACACCATTATATGACGTGATGTGCAAGTTGGGAATGCCATGACTGTGGAACTCTTGTGGCATGCTTGCAAGCCCATCCTCTTCCATTTCTGAGGTACCACATTCAGGGGTCCAAGAATTACCACAGGAGGAAGGAAGAGCTCACTGATGAAAGGACAACATTAGTAGCTCAGTTTTAGAAGGAATATGCATGTGGTGAGTCAGCAGTCATGAGTGGGGTTCAGCCAGGCTAGAGAGAAACGATCATTACTGTGTCATCTTGAGGTTGCAGAAAAGTTTTGCTCTGGGAGACTCAGATGAAACTCTCAATGGGGTATCATGGTAAGAGAAATCTGATGAGAAAGTGTACCAAAAATCTGGGTGTACTGGCAAAGCTGACAGACCATCGCTTATTCATGTCAATGAGAGTGGCAGAGTTTAGCTCAAAAGCAGCGCAGGCTGTACTACAGTTTTTGGAGACCAAGATTTCCATCCAAATGATGGTTAACGTCATGAGTCCAGTTGTGGTTGATGTCTCATTATCCATAACGGAACAGGCAGTAGGCACCCCCTGTAAAATAACCTGCAGTGAAAACCCAATTGGATCTAGTCTTATTGGGTGCAACATCAGACTGCCATCATCACAGCAACAGATACCAGATCTCAACAAGGCTCACAGACTCTCCCAGAATCCAGCAATTTGTTCTCCACTGGGTCATTGGGATTGTTGAGGCACCACCAGGCGGAATGGGAATTGCCCTGGAGACCACAAACCGACATGTATGCTCCCTACATTTGTCCTATCTATCTTTCAGCCATACAATTGCTGCTACTGAGGGGTTGCAATCCAAATCCAGAGTCAAAAGGCCTAGAACAACTCCTCCTCCAAGGAGATCTTTAATGTCCCCCACTGAAAATCAGCGGCCTTTTCATCCATTATACTACAACTAAAGAGGAAACAATGTGGAGGAGGACTAGGACAGGAAAAAAACACAAATGATAGCTGCTAATGGAATAGACAAGTGTAATTTGTTAATTATTGTTTGTATAATTATTATATATTTTTCAGAGGAAGTACTGACCTAGTGGTATTATCACTGGGCTATTAAACCATAGACTCGGGTCTTGTTCTAGGAACCCAGGTTTGAATCCCGTCATGGCAGATGGTGGAATTTGAATTCAATTTTAAAAACCCGGAAATGAAAATCTAGTGCCGACCGTGAAATCACTGTTGATTGTTAGGAAAAGCCATCTAGTTCACTAATGCCTTTTGGAAAAGGTAACTTCTGTCCTTGAGATAACAAGGTGTCGAGCTGGATGAACACAGCAGGCCAAGCAGCATCAGAGGAGCAGCAAAACTGATGCTTTGGGCCTAGACCCTTCTTCAGAAATGTGGGAGGGGAACGGGGTTCTGAAATAAGTAGGGAGAGAAGGGGAGGCGGATAGAAGATGGATAGAGGAGAAGATAGTTGGAGAAGAGACAGACAGGTCAAAGAGGTGGGGATGGAACCAGTAAAGGTGGGTGTAGGTGGGGAGGTATGGAGGAGATAGGTCAGTCCAGGGAGGACAGACAGGTCAAGGGGGTGGGATGAGGTTAGTAGATAGGGGATGGGGGTGAGGCTTGAGTTGGGAGGAGGGGATAGGTGGGAGGAAAGACAGATTAGGGAGGTGGGCACGAGCTGGGCTGGTTTTGGGATGCGGTAGGGGAAGGGGAGATTTTGAAACTTCTGAAGTCCACTTTGATACCATTGGGTTGCAGGGTTCCAAAACGGAATATGAGTTGCTATTCCTGAAAACCAAGTGGCATCATTGTGGCACTGCAGGAGGCCAGGGACGGACATGTCATCTGAGGAATGGGAGGGGGAATTAAAATGGTTGCCGACTGGGAGGTGCAGTTGTTTAGTGTGAACCGAGCATAAGTGTCCTGCAAAGTGGTCCCCAAGCCTCCGTTTGGTTTCCCCAATGTAGAGGAGGCCACATGAGAACAGCAGATGCAGTATACCACATTAGCAGATGTGCAGGTGAACCTCTGCTTGATGTGGAAAGTCATCTTGGGGCCTGGGATGGGGGTGAGGGAGGAGGTGTGGGGGCAAGTGTAGCACTTCCTGCGGCTGCAGGGAAAAGTGCCGCGTGTGGTGGGGCTGGAGGGGAGTGTGGAGCAGACAAGGGAGTCATGGAGAGAGTGGTCCCTCCAGAAAGCAGATAAGGGTGGGTAGGGAAAAATGTCTTTGGTGGTGGGGTTGGATTGCAGATGGCAGAAGTGTTGGAGGATAATGCATTGCATCCGGATGTTGGTGGGGTGATACTTGAGGACGAGGAGCTCGAACAGGTCATCCACTTTACCAACACCTTCCACCCCAACCTTAAGTTCACCTGGACTATCTCTGATACCTCTCTCTCCTTCCTGGGCCTCTCTGTTTTCATCTCTGACTACCACCTGAAAACTGATATCCATTTCAAGCCTACTGACTCCCACAGTTACCTGGAATGCACCTCCTCCCACCCACCTTCCTGCAAAAATGCCATCCCCTATCCCAATTCCTTCACCTCCGCCATATCTGCTCCCAGGATGAGGCATTCCACTACAGTACATCTCAGATGTCCTCATTTTTCAAGGATCGCAACTTCACCCCCTCAGTGGTCGAGAATGCCCTCGACCGTGTCTCCCACAATTCCCGCAACTCATCCATTACACCCCCTCCCCACAATAACAACCAAAACAAATTTGCATTAAGATAATTGAAATGACTATGGTGCAGGATCTAGTTTACATCATCTTGTGTAGACAGTGACTCTCTCAAGGTGGGAATAGCCTCTTCCTATCTGAAGAAGGATCAGTCATTCAGGAGCCATAGCTGAGAAATTAATGTTCAGTCATTTTTGGCTATCGTGTATACAACAGGATAGTGTCTGAAGCTGACTGTCATCATGGTTGAGGAAAAGAAAGGACAAGTTGTCAATGAGGACGTGAAGAAAACAGGGAAGGGGGTGACAATAACATGCAACAAAGTCTAGGAAAGCAAGTTGCGCCATTTACAGGTACAAAGTGATGAAGCAGGTTTGGCTTGGGCGCTGGCATTGCCTCCAAGGCTATGAGCATCCTGATCTCATTCATTAGAGATATTTATGAATGCACTGCAGGGGAGGCTTCCTGCCTGGCCCTCAGAACAAGTGCAGGACCATCAGGTCCTGGGAAATCCAGACCACCGTGCGTCCCTGCTGCCCAAGGAGCAAGCTAAGCATGTAGCGGCATCATACTACAAGAAAAAACGAGAGATAAGTTGACTGTTTTTGCTGGTCTTTGATGTAAAGAGCTCCTTGAGCCAGATGAAAGCCCCACTACCTGATGGGACTATGACTGTGCGGTTTGAAAACCACTCACATGATAACAGCCGCCTTTCTGATAAATCTATAAATGGCAGAAAGCTATTAATTTTTAATCAGTAACATCCAGCAGAGTCCACTGTTACAGTGGCATCAAGAAGACCTGCAGGATAGAATAGTCATGGAGGAGTTCTCTCTCAGTATTCTTGATGAAATTTTGGGCCCTGTCTCTGTTACCAGTAGGAACACATCATAAAGATAGAGAATCGTCAAAAGTATGAGAAACTTCGAATGCTAGTCTACGAAAAGGACAGATTGCAATTTTAAAAGAGACTGTCTCCAGAAGAACAACCAATTTCCATGGAAGGAAAAAACAGAGTTAACTGAGGAAATGTCACCGGACCCAAAATGCTAACTCTGTTTTTTCCTTCACAGATGCTGCCAGACCTGCTGAGCTTTTCCAGCAACTTTGCTTTTGTTCCTGATTTACAGCATCTGCAGTTCTTTCATTTTTTAACCAATTTCCATTGGCTGTGACACCCTTGGGCGTTCACGTAACTAATGGGGCATCAGGAATATAATTCATCTTTCTGTGGACTACTATTACATTCTATCTGTATCATCCTTCCCAACCCAGTCTCTTGTCCTTTTTACTTATATGTTAATGTGTGTACATTGTGGATTCTGGATGAATTTTAGCTTTTAATAATGCTTGTACCTTTAAACTAAACTCATAATAAAGCAAACCCTTTACTTGTTAACTCAAGAGGTCTGAATGGCCTGTTTCTTCATTGCTTTACACACAGTGAAATGCATATTGAAGTGGGGGAAAAAAATCCTTTTACAAGTTCAATCGCCTACAACAAGTTTTAGAAGTGAAAAATAATTATTCATCCTGCAAGGTTTGTTTGTAACAGATGTCAGAACTGAATGGGAAAGGTGGATACAGTAGAGCAATCATGTTGAAGAGATGCCATCTTAAGGGAACCAGAGTGTGTGCATGCATTAAGATGCTGCTTGGCCTGCTGTGCTCATCCAGCTTCAAACTTTGTTATCTCGGATTCTCCAGCATCTGCAGTTCCAATTATCTCTGTGTGCATGCATTCATGGGCATTTTGTTCAGAGTAAAAATCTCCAAGAAGCACTCTCTCTCCCTCCGCTCACTCCTCCCTTCATTTCTGAGCAGCGTATGCTCCATTTCCCTGTCATGTAAGTGACACAAAAACATTCATTGCAACTACTGTCCATAGGCCTATTCCAAGTTTTGTATGGGCAGGTCATCAGGTCCTCCCCTGTGAGGATGCAGCAGTTACTCCCTGCCAAATACAGGCACTCCTCCACACAATGTTTCCAACTGCAGTGAACAATAAATCACATTAGCTGCAATTTAGATGGCTGGTTTTTTACGGTTTGCTTGTGGGAGGGAGGCAGGGAATCCGGGTTGTAGCTAGATGTATTTTTTTTTAATGAGTGAACAGTAGATGTGTTCGGTGGACCTGCAGAATCCAAATTCAAAGTACATGTGGTATCTCACCCAGAGACAACACCGGCTGAACAGTTTGCCAGCTTCTGATATGTACACGTGTGAATTCCCTTCCCATCATGGGACTCCATGCAGACTGAACAGAAACGCAGTACATATATCCCACTCAAAAAGCCTCTGCTGTTTGCAGTACCTAGTCCAACCAATATTTTCAGCTAGCATTTTAAAATATGTCTCTTTTTATTACTGACTGTTTCCAAAAGCACTGTAAAAATTGGTGCTCAACCAGAGTTAAAAATTTAATTTATACTTTTTCTTTTGTCATTAGTTTATTATTTTTCCCTTAGGATAAATGGAAACAAACGCTTCAGATGTAGGCATCTCTATGTAACCTGATACAAACACAAAGACAGGGGACTATCAATACTTGCACAGAAAAATGCATACATGCACTTACGAATATATGCATACCTATCCAAACATAAACATACAATGCTTTGACTTTTTGGAGGAGAGAGCTATTTTCTGACAGGACATACGTTAAAAGATAGAAACTGTTTATTCAACACAGAGGATACCTTTAGCAGAGTCACGCAAGCAATAAAGTATAGGTGACTGAATAGACGATTACTGGGCAGTAATGAATTTGCCTACAAAAACTGATCCAAATTAAATCAGGTAATTGAATGTGAGGTGAATACCATTAGCTGATCACTACTATATTATGTTTACTTGTAAGACAGACATCTTCATGGACTTCGAACTTAAACCACACCAGCAGCCACATTCCTGCACAAAGTAAACATGAACAGTCTATAATTTCCTTTGCAGGAGACACTGGGCTATGCACCAATGCTAACGGCCAGGATTACAGATTCTTTTTAGACTTCATTTATGGAGTTACAGTTATGCAATAGATCATCCAAATCTGATTTGATTTCATTTTTCACTTACGAAACATTTAATCCCATGGGTTTCCTTGGAGACAATTTGACTAAGCTACAGTAGAAAGAAAATGGGTGGGTTGCCACAGCAGATTTGCTGCAGACGTTTTGATGAGCCAGCAGTTTAGTGTCTGGGTGAGGCAGCTAAGGTTAAAACAAAAAAATAATGAAACAACAACAATCATGATGAAAATTATTAAAAACATAAAGATGCGAATAGCTCTTGGGTACTTTTCCAAGATCCTAAGTACGTAGAGCTGTATTTTACAAATGATAACCATTTGGCACATAGTACAGCAGACCATATTTTACAAATATGATTGTTAACACAGATGCTAGGAACTAAACTACATAAATCCAGCTTGTCAAGAGTCCCATAAGAAACAACTCTCAGCCACAAGTTCAATTTTTCCTAAGCATGTTTTATGTAGGGTGCAGAAACAATTGGATCAAAATACACAGGAATGTCAAAATATCCTCTGGCAATGTTAATACCAAAAAATTCCACCTTCAGAGTGAGAGAATGGATTGCTAACTCTCCACGATTGTCCTTGGCTCGAAATTTAAATTCACCTCCTGTGCTCTGCTGCAAGCAATCCTGGAGCAAAATATAGGCGTATTAAAGAATAAATGTCTCGCTTCTGTTAACTCTCTTTGAACATTTGGATTATTAGTTACAAAAACAATGGGGATGTAGGAAAGGTTGCTTGCGGGAAACAAATGGGAGCAAGACATAATATGACGAAACATCCAGAACTGACAACGCAAAGAGAACATTTTCAAACAAAATTAGCAAGAGCTAAAGCTGTGCCACATGAAGAGTTTCATTTTCCACTGATGTTCTGCAGCATAACCCTACAGAAAGAAAAAGCAAGAAAAGAAGATGAATTAATGAGTTTGTATTAATGGAGTGTGTATCATTTTTTGTATCTGTTCTGCAGTTTTGCTTCTGGAACAGAACAGGCATGACAACATCTTAAAGCATGGGCTTTTGCTTTCATGTGACAGGCTAACTGGAGGGAAGCCAGCTGAACTTTTAGCAACTATTTAATTTCCAGAGCGTAAAACAGGAGTTATGTCAGAATGGAAAAGCTTGAGGATTTTGGCAGAGAGTAAAGTAGGATTGAGTCCTAAGTATTTTGAAATGGAAAACTTGATTGAGTATTACAATAATAATTCTCGCAGCAGCTCTCTTTGGAGATGGGGAGTGCCTGGCACTTACGTAGCATGAATATTACCCTGTCACTTCTCAGCTTATGCCTGAATTTTGTCCAATCCTATGATTGTTAGCCAAGAGCCGACCATGATTGGTCAAAATCATAACCCTTCAGCTGCCAGATCTCCAAGAGCTGGATGGAGTGGTTTCAGAAAAGAGTGACAAATCCACATTGGTTCCAGCCAATGAAAAATGTCTTTCCTTGGCCTGTAGGTTCTCCCAAGCATTTTGTCGCAAGACTCCGTTGTATATTGGCTTCCTGTGGAGTACAGCTCCTCTCAGTTCGCATTTTCCCTTCTGAAGATCAGATAAATAAGTGTCTACTGCAGGTTACATCAAGTGATCTGCTATCAGGAGTTTTGTCCTTGTTCAGCAGCATTCTTCCGAATTTGTAAAAGGGATTTCTGAGGATAAATAAAGGTATCACTTGAGAGTTCTCATGAGTCACCTTCTGTTTCACACAGCAAACGCTAGTGTGCTCAACACTATTGTGAGTAGTAAACAATAACCTGCTGTTGACATGGTTACAGTGGGGCAGGCTGGAGCAATATGTAGTGCATTTCTCTTCCATCTTTTATCCAAAAACGAATGAACACACATTCCCTCATACACAGGCTCTTACACATTCCCTTACTCACATAAACACATTCCCACTCTTATACATACTGACCATTTTACACACACACACACACACACACACACACACACACACACACACACACACGCACACTATTCCATGTGTGTGTGTGTAACAAATATTCAAATCAAAACGGTAATTTAATAATGAGTTAGATAATTAAGTTGCTAAGAGCATTCTACGCACATGAATATGGCATTAGTATTTGACTAAGAGTAGTCAAAACAGAGAAATATTGAAGTGAGAGAATGACAGCAATAGGAGCAACGTTCCACCGGTCATGTTGCAATAGTTATGTGAAGCCTATCATGCAACTAGAACAATGCCAAGGCTATTATAATAAATCAGAGGAAATTGTACAGGAGGAAGATAAGAAACTTAACACTCACACGCCCATCTTCATTCTGCCAAGCTCTGATGAAGATACTTCAGTTGTCCATGGAAGAGAACATGATCTAAGAAGAGAATGTGGAGACCTTTAGGGAGATGCTGCCTGTGTGGGAGAGCTAGAGGGCAACCCATGGCAGACATGGGCTACATCACTCAGAATGCACCTTGGCTGTCAAACCAAGTGGACCTACGGACTTTAGCACTCATTTGAGGACAATAAGAATGCGAGTACCAAAATTTTGTTCCAGAGCAGAGCTATCACCTCATGCTGTTTGTGTGCACATTATTTTCAAGGGACGGCCACTTGAGAGAGGGATGATGCTGCTGTCTGAACCTAGGTTCCTGAGGGTGTGGGACCCGGTGATTATTAGCATCAACACTCCATTCCCCGAGCCTCTGTCTGCAACTATTCCTGCCTCCATTTCATTGTCTGCAATAATCTTTCTCAATTAAATATCCCCAATGTATTTTCTAAAACTCCACATGAATTGGTTAATGAGATCAGTGCTGCTTTCATAGTGTTAGGTGAAGCTATTCAGGCAAACAGTATCCAATGCCAGAAGACTCCTTGGACATCATGTCTGACCAAATTCAATAAGCAAAGTGGTGATGGGATCTTGTATCTGTTACAATTAAACAGAGCCCCAAGCAAATTCCATGTCGTAAAGTTTTGTATATGGAGGCCAGAATTTATCTAAAGATTGTCAGTTGACAATTTGTGATTAGTTTTAAGATAGTTTATAAAGAAGCTGTTGTTTAGATCTGATACAATAGCTAAACAGACAAGAAAATTGCAGTTGATGGGCAGTTCTCTGATTCCCAGGGATAAGCTGATGGGAGTCATAGTGCATGCTGATCTCAATAGCTTGTGAAGGCAATGTTTAACATAATTGAATGTAAGTCCAATTTTTTACAGTGCATTTAATAAATTTTGTACAAGTCTCAGTAGGTGTGAATTAATTTATTTCAATCCAATACTTTGTTCCAAGTTTCTGAAGCTTTCCCAAGTTGATGCGAATTTGCAATCAGGTGAAATACACAATCTTTTAAACACTAATGCTACTTGATTTCAAATCTGAACCAATTTTTGCAAACCAGAATATTAATGTATTCACAGCTCAAAACAATGGCAAGTGACTTAGACCAGATGAAAAGGATTCCAATTGTTGCTTTAGTCCCTTTTAATCTGATAGTATAGAATTGTGTGTAAATGTTTCCTCGCAACTCAGTATGTTTTCTCTGAGTGAACTGATATTATACTTTTTTCATGGGATATCACTGGCTATGCTAACAGTTATTGCTTTCCCTCTTTGCCTGTTGTCAATTTTGTCAAGCTTCATTAATGGTTTCTATCTGGGATCTCTGGAGATATTTCTAAGCTTTTTTCTGAAACTCGACTCATTACCTCCTAACTATGTCTCTCTGGCACCTGCTCATCATATCTTTACTCTCATCAGTATTGCCATTGCCAGGACCTCCTGCAGTTCCTGGCAACATTTTTAAAACCATGTCATGTACAAGGTGAGGTGCTACCAGTCAGGAGCTGCTCATCACAGTGCACTTAATGGGAAGGGAACCAAAAGGTAACAGTTCCAAGGGCATATAGTTGACATGGTTGACACTTTGCTGGAAACACCACGTGCACATTTGTAATTGTATTAGTATTTAAGATTGAAGCTGGACAGGTTACCCAACCTTACCCTCAATCCTGTCTGAGAACCCTGTCTGAGGGACTATTACTGCTTCCCCAATGCCCCGTGTGGCTTAACATTTTCTCATTGTAGGGCTATAATGTACTGCAAGGCTGCCAAACTATTGTAAACCTTCAGTTTTATTCAGTGACATAGTAGAGCAAATAAACAAACAGAAGTTCCACTTACTTCTGAGCACAGACAGAGGCAAGGCAGCGATATATTGACAGTCAATGAGTGATCACTGCACAGCTCTCTTCTACTGGAACTAGGTACTGATTAAGACCTGTCTGACTTGTTGTTCCTGATGCTGCTACACTCTATCATGTTTAAGTTGATGTTCCTCCTGCTCAATGTCCTCACTTTCATTCTCGGAAGACTGCTGCTGCCCTCACAGTTCTTCAGCATCTGTCGGAACCCCTGTTTACTGGCTCCAATTATGTAGAAAATAGCATGCAAGCATTGGGTGGCACATTCTGTCTGATTCTGTGGCAACACACCCCACATCTAAACAAGCATCAGAGCCTCACCTTCAGCAGACCCATCTTCTTATTTACAACATCACCAGCTCTTTTGGTTTTTATAACGGATATTAAACCAATCTGCTGCAGCTGGGTCATGAGATTTCATTTACTATTGCTGGTTTGACAGCTCCTGTGCAGTCATTCATGCAGTTTCACAGAAGCGCTCCTCCATAGCCCTGGTTGAGGAATGAGGTGAACTGTACCTACACTTGGCATCAGCCAGGGAGTTTTGTAATAGAGTCATCAGCCATAGTTGCCAAGGGTCATCCTTGTCTCCCACTTACGATACTCTTGAGGTATCCAGCTCTTTAGCATAGTTCTCCAGACAGTGAGACATTGAGGAATCTAACACAGAGGGCCATGGACCATACATCAATATGGACCTATGATTAAGGAAGTTTATTTTGATGAGTAAGCATTAGTAACATCGCTCAAATACAGAAGGAAATGGTAAGTGCTGTATGATTACTAATATGTTGCTCCCCCCAACAACACACATCACTCAAGGAAGGTGGCATTGTGTAGCAGAGCATGGTGGTAAGCGCTTACATTTCAAGTTGAGAGTAAATCAATTCCATGTCCTGTGCAGCTTCTGAGATTTTGCACTGTCTTTATCAATAGTGGTCCACAGGTTGCATGCTTAAGATTACCTGTGATCTCTTCTGCATCAGAGATGACTAGCTTCAATCTACAATGCCCAAAGACATGATCTTTGTGACCAATGTTCTCTCTAAGATACAGAGTCTATACTTGTCAGTTGGCATATTGTGAGTCAGAGGTGTGTTTGTGTGTGAGTGTGTGTGTGTGTGTCTGTGTGTGTGTTGGGGCTAGAAGCAGGGTTGTGGGGGGAATGATGATGGAGATGGTATGTACCTGATTCCCACAGTCGGGGCACTCTCTGCACAGGCAGTATGCTTCGAAGATGTTGGTGACTGCAATGTGAAATGTCTGGGAGGAGCCAGCAGAATCTGGAGCTGCCAGATAACTACTCCGAATAAATGTCAGGAAGTATCGACGATAACAAAGTGTGAAGCTGGATGAATGCAGCAGGCCAAGCGGCATCTCAGAAGCACAAAAGTTGAGGTTTCGGCTAGTTTCTGCCTGGTGGGTGGGAGAGTGAGACGCTGTCTACAAATGAGGTGCGGCTTTGAAATAATGGCAACCAAATACATTCAAATTGATGCAAATAAGCCTCTTGCTGCTCGCAAGTGAGGTTCTCATGTCTCTGTTCAATGTTTGGTTGGAAAATTGGGACAATTCTTCTTTATTGCTGCCAATCTCATTCTCTTTTCCCAACAGTCTCATCAATGGTCATGTCGTTCAGGGGCTGGGAAGGTTCTGCCCAGTGTGTCTTTTATCAGCAAACCTCATGCTTTTGAATCATCGTCCAGTAAAATTTCAAGATCCCAATTAAAACCTCTGCTACAAAACCTATTCATCATTCCTATAAAGTCATGTTCCATTGTTTGAAATCATGCTGGCTCTGTTGCCCATTCAGGATCTTTCATTCAGACATCCCTTCATCAGAAATTACTACCCATCTGTGCTGAGGCTAGACAAATTATTTCTGCTCCAAAATCTTTTTCAGATATTAAGCAATTCTATTGCACGTTTTGAGCTGCACATTTCCACTTAGGTACCAGTAGTGCAATAGCAGGATGAAAAGTTTGTTGAATGTACCACTGCCTCAGAAACGGTGCTTAAATGACCTGACAAGCAAAGATCAATGGAAAGAAAATAAGTGAGTCACGTTATATGAAGATGCAATGTTAACACTACATATTTTGTGCCACATTGTACTTGGCAAAATTCACAATTCATTCATTCTGAATTCTAGCATCATGAATGCAAATTATCACCCCCTTATTATTTTAGACCGATACACCAATTTAATGTGTACAGCAACAATGTGTTGCCTTCTGTGGCAAATTCTTGTAGATGAACGTACTCGGAACAATCATTGTCAATGGCAACAAGAAACTTAACAGTGACCTCTGTTGTTGGAAAAATAATGACACAATATTTCACTGGGCACAGAGCAGGGGTTACTAATACCCAGGAAAATTACTGAATCCCCAGACTATTGGATGTATGCACAGTAGAAAGCAACCTACATAAGAAAAAAAACAATCATCCATGTCTGGCTTTACTGGAAATCAGGTTTCTGAACCTTCTAAGGCTGAATATATCAGTTCAAGCCCCACTTGGGGAGTTAAGTTGATAATATTGGCTGAAACCCTAGCACTGCAAGGAGGGAGCAAATATATTGTAAGAGATACACTCTACTGATGAGAAATTAAATTATCTTGCCTTTTGGATCGTTATTACACCACGCCATCCAAAGGGAAGTAGTGAATTCTCCTTGTGTTCTGTCTAACCAAAGATATGAATGATGAGTTACTTGACTGATGATCGCCTCATTTCAGAGGGTTTGGGGCGTGCACAAAATGGCTGCCACACTTATCTCATAAAAGCAACTAAATGAATTCATTGCATTTGCTTGCTTTAGGCCATTCCTAGGTGCCAAATAGATAAAGATCTTCCATTTTAGTTCCTTATAAACACTGACTTACTTATTAAAATCGTCAATAGGACTTAGTTCAGCCCCAGTACATATTTCAGGGGCCCTTGGTTGACTGTACTGAACCGCTGAAAGCTGGCCAAAGTCACGGAGGAAGTGGTCGCTTTGGAACAGAGACAACTTATGGAAAGTGACAACTTGTGCTTGCTTTCATGATTTATGACAGGCTATCACATTTTCCCTGCAAAGCCCTTTACTTTTGCGTGATAGTTCTGCAATGAACATGATTTTGTATATAAAACCATAAATCCAACAGCATCTTTGATTTGCAATCATTGTAGGTTCTGACAGCATCAATTTCAAATTATATGCACTATCCTTCAGATCTACATTACTCAGTCGTGTTAAAGTGAGAGTATCAGATTGCCAATTAAAGGGACTGGGATCAAACAACAGCCTCAATTCAGTTACCCTTGATTAGTTCAATCATTTCTCACTAAGTAGGTAACCTCAGGATGGAAAGCTCTTCCCATCAGTCAATGAGTGGACAGAGAAGAAAAACCCAACAGTGAGACTTGTCCCCACTGTATACAGTAACTGATGTCCGGCATCGGCTGAACATCACTGGCAGTATTCACAAACTCACCCGAGCCCCAAAACTTCTTAATTGGAGGAGATATACAGAATTAGAATTGTAGAGAAAGGAGTTAAAAAAACTGGAAAGGTGAAGAATGAGACAAGTGCAGATGATTTATTTCTGCTTGAAAGAAATTACACTAGTTGACTTGACTCCACCTTCCCCATAAGCTAGACTGAGGGCAAGAGTTTCATAATTGGTGGGTGCAGCGATCATAAACCTGTGTTTTTCAAATGAGTTTCAGATTTCACTGCATACAGTTTGAGGAAAACCCCCCCCTCTTTGACTCTCAGTGTTTGGCTTACTTAAACGGAAGTCAGTGCCTGAAAATTAAAGCGTCTACATTACACTATAAATGTACAGTTTATTCCACAACTGAGGGTGCCGCAATAAAATCACAAAGCAGGGCTCAGAATTGTTAAAACTTTGTTGTATTCAGTGTTTAATTTGACTTGTTAAAACTTCAAAAATCATTTACAGTCATAGCCAAATTTATGACAATCTTGGAGGTAATCAAGACATAAATAGTCTTGAAGCTTCCTTCTATGAACTGACTGCTAGATATTTCAACATGCTGCAGTGGTAGAACATTGATGTGTCATGAGAACTGTCTGGTTTGTGCTGTGAAATTTTAGACAGAAGTGAGGAAAATCAATCTAAAACAAACACTGGTTTACCATAAACGATATTCTATCCAACCAAAATTACAACTTATAAAACTGGTGAGTATAAATCAGCAAATTAAAAGCGAGAAAAATCAGCCTTTCAATTCTAAAATGCCGACATTCTAAATGCAGGTGGCCAAAGGATGAAATTGGGATCTTGTGAAACTTTTCACTCGTGGCCTTAGAAAGCAAGTAAAGGCGTTCATGTGTTTTTTTTGTTGTGGACTGTACAATGAAGCTGAAGTTTAGAGAAGTGTCTTTGTATGTGTTTCCGTGGCACATGAATACCCAATGGTTTCTAACCCAAGCCTCACTTTCACCATTTACGACAACGGCTTGGAGGGCCGAAGGGCCTGTTCCTGTGCGGTAAGTTCCTTTGATCGTTGTTCTCTGCACCCTTGCAAGCTCGAATCTGAACACTAAAACAAACAGGAGGGAACCTTGCCAACTGAACAAGATTTCTGGGTGTCCCTCTCATCACTTTCCCCTCTGGATCAAAATACTCTGCACACACTGGCCCGCTCAGTTTACCCACTAACCCAGTGAATTGCAATTTACTTTGTGTTCTGTTCTGATCCATTGAATTTCAATTCTGTATCAGTTCAATTATTCAATAAAAATTATACTGTTAAAAAGATTACAGATACAAAATGTCACCTGTGAAACTCAGATCCCTGAACTGAATGCAGTGCACAGAACAGATTTAACATCATGAGTAGTTAGAACTAGCTCAATTGAACAAGTTTTGAAAGTGTGTCTGTCCTCACAGTTAAAAACAAGTGGTGCTGGATTTGAAACATTAATGCAGTTGATCTTTCTTTAACTTGCTGCATGCACTACATTGCAGACCTCTCCAGTAAGACTGTAACCAGAGTAAATGCAACTAAATGCAATGTTTATAGGTAACCAATTCAGCTGTAGAAATTGGGTGTGGAATTATTTGTCTCTTTGACATGCTACTGAAAAAGACAGGAACTGTGGACTTAGAAAACTCGCCAGATTGTGTGTCAATAAGTTTGTTAAGAATTGATTTGTGAGCATCGGGGCCAATCACTGGCCTCGACAGTGGGGCCATGTCTACATGAAGCTCCAGCCATTTGGATTCCAGGACCCTCTGGGTCCTAAAGACAGCCAGTTTATTGCCAGTCATCAAGGATTCCAATCGGCAGTCAGTTGACGTAGCTAGCCAGTTGGTAAAACAGCCAATTTACCCACCTGAGAGCAGGTAGATGATTGGTCTGTGATTAGGTGAGATTGTTAAGGGCGTTAATTGCTGCAGAATCAAGAGAGTTCTCAATATACCACTTGGTCCAGCACTTAACTGTTGAAGAGAGTTCAAAGGTAACAGAATCAAAAGCATGCTGGAACCATAATCATGGAAGGCAACTTTCAGAAAGGGAGTTGCTGACAATGATATTCTCTCCAGTACTGTGATGAATGCAGCCTGCTGGCACTCCTTCCTTACTACCTCACATTATAACAGAAGAAAATGACCAAGTGAGAAGCAAAAGGGGCGAGGGAAACATAAGGAGAAAGGACAGGTAAGAGAGCTAAAGGACCAGAGGAAAGACAGAAACAGAAACAACAGCATAAAATCAGAACAGACACTGTAAATAGATTGAGACCATGACATTAAAATGCAGTGGCGGTGGGAGCACAAAACAGATCGCTTTGAATTGATCACCCATGACTGGGAGCTCTGGGTTCAAGTTGTGCCAGCTGCAGAGGCGTGTGATAATGTCTCTGAGCAGGTTGATTAGAAATATTAGAAAAAGCAATGATTGTGCCTCAAGTGTAAAAAGCATCCTTTTATTTTTCTCAATTTTTAAAATTGTAGACTGAAATGGTAAAAGGACTGATTTAAAACTAGTAACCAAATTAATTCATAAGGAATGAACCCGATCAATGAATGACTACATTCCTTCTTCATTGTTTTTATTCTGCACCCTATATTTTAAAGATCTATGCAATCTCCTTTTCCTTTTGAAACATGACTGCTATTCTTAAGTTGGAAAAAAATTACTTGAAATTTTAAAAACAAGTTTACTGGCGCTCGTTGTGAGCTGTGCATGCACTATAATGTGAGGTAGTAAGGAAGGAGTGCCAGCAGGCTGCATTCATCACAGTACTGGAGAGAATATCATTGTCATCTTCTTAAAGTCGCAACCTCATCCCTGAACACAATCCCGAACCTCTCATGAGTTGGCCATTTGTGAATCCCCTTGCGCCTAGACATCAAGCTCTCCAAGGCTGAAATAGTCCACGGCAAGGAACTGCCTACCGCACGGGTATTTGGGTGACTATGAGTGACCCCAGTAAGCTGCCTATGACCTCCAAAGGTGAGATAGCCCTTCCTGGCACAACCAAGGAAGAAATGCTATAGCAGTTACAAAACTACATTGAAGTACAGTCCTTGTTAGAGAAAACCCCAACCAAATTAGGCAGAAATACAATATTGTTCAAGCAATGGAGGTGGAGAAATAAGACACAGGGCACTGGAGTATGTCATCATAGTAAGATTTGGCCAGCAACAGATGACTGATTCATATGTGCAGTTGTGATCACTTATTGCTGCTGGAAATCATCAGCCTAACAGCTACTGATTGTCTTGTGAGATATTGTATTATGATTCAGTTTACTAACTCAGTCACAAACACTCTATCTTTAATAAACTGCATTTCCATTCATTCATACGTAAAAGTGCACTGCTGTGGTACCTTTTACTCTTACAAGATAAACTAAATAAACATCCCTTCCTTGGCAGCCAACCCATTACTGTTTCTTTGCACCTTTCGATTCTTATCAGCCCACACTGCAAGCAGTGTTTAGACCTGTTTTTGTATCAAAGGCCACTCCTGAATAAGTATTAATAGCATAACCTACTCAGGACAATGCCATTCCTGCCATTGTTTCTCCATACCCAACTCAAAAATATTGAAAGATTATAATATTAATTAGCCCTTTGTAACCATCTCTTGGGTCCTGAATGGGCTGCAGGACATCAGTTTCCTCTACCAGCATGTCCTTACAGTCTGTTGCTTTTCATCTCTTTGAAAATTCCTTGTACCATACCTATTTCTATAACACTGTACTATCTATTTCTAACTTTTATTTAAGACTACCATCTTGTGCTAACACACGGATTTATACTTTTAAAGACATATTAAATACGGTCACTACCCCCTTTAAGAAACTTACTATTAAAACAGCACTTCTGTGAAACTGCATGAATGACTGTACAGGAGCTGTCAAACCAGCAATAGTAAATGAAATCTCATGACCCAGCTGCGGCAGATTGGTTTAATATCCGCTATAAAAACCAAAAGAACTGTGGATGTTGTAAATAAGTAAAAAAAATGGAAGTTGCCGGAAAAGCACAGCAGGTCTAGCAGCATCTGTGAAGAAAAATCAGAGTTAATGTTTTGGGTCAGTTCTGAGGAAGGGTCACTGGGCCTGAAACGTTAACTCGGATTTTTCTTCACAGATGCTTTTCCAGGAACTGCTGTTTTTCTTTCCCTAATGTCCTCTATCCTTTTATTTTAGTATATATATAATTTCCCATTTACTTAGATCATATAGGTCTAGTATTTTTACTAACGTTACTAACTTTAAAGACAAAAAGACTGACACCTCTTTATTATGTAAGCTCAGACTGGACACACATTCTAATCCCATCAGGTGTAACAGCCAGCATTTAGCAAGTTCCTAAACTACCTTCTGTTTCCTCAAGACCGATGTCACACAAAATTGCATACAATACGGACAATTATGTGACACCATAGTGCTAAAATTCTACTGTATGTAAAAACTGTGTATAAAAGAGGCTGCTGTAAAACTATACGTTGGATTCCATCACCACCTTGAACTGTGCCACTGTGGATGCCTAATAAAGAGGCTGTTTTCATCACTTACTAATCATGGTCACTGTTGAACACAACCCCACAACTTGACATAGTCAACAGGCTCACTGGGGACACCGTTGAAACTGAGCGATCACTGATACTACTGTGAAGGTAAGAGACTTTCTTCTTAAAGTCACAACCTCGTCCCTGAACACAATCCCGAACCTCTCATGAGTTGGCCATTTGTGAATCCCCTTGCGTCTAGACATCAAGCTCTCCAAGGCTGAAATAGTCCACGGCAAGGAACTGCCTACCGCACGGGTATTTGGGTGACTATGAGTGACCCCAGTAAGTTGCCTATGACCTCCAAAGGTGAGATAGCCCTTCCTGGCACAACCAAGGAAGAAATGCTGTAGCAGTTACAAAACTACATTGAAGTACAGTCCTTGTTAGAGAAAACCACAATCAAAATTAGGCAGAAATACAATATTCCCAAAGGACATTGGACCCTAGATGACATGAAGCGGGTCTGGGGAGAAACCACCCGACACAAAGTTAAGGACAGAACTAAGTAGGCCCTTGTGTTAATAGGACGAATTCACCAAAGGAAAGGAATCAAGCCTCGATCAGCCCTTGATCATGAACTAAACCATCTTAAACAGCAATTAAAAGCAGGGCATGCGCAGTTGCAAAAGGAGACGTCAAAGGTGAAAAAGCTGAACTTAAAAATCAGGAGCTTGAGAAAGAAAACTCGAAACCGAAGGACAAAATAATCGTCCTGTCAGTTTCTTCCCCATTGGTTCCTAAGCCCATATAGAATTTGTGTCCAACTACCCCTGTGACATCCAGGAAGTGGTTCAACAAAACCAAGATATCAGCAAAACCAAGAGGAGAAATGGGAATGGGTCAATAATGACACAGACTGTGCAAAGATGGAGTTTGGAGACATGGAGAATCAAACCGACCAGTTGAATCCACTGCATTGGTGCCATATCTGACACAACAAATCCACTCTTGGGGACATTTGGGGCCTGAACAGATGACAGCCCGGTTCCAGCGCAACTGGTGGGGATGCGGTTTTAAACATTACGCCAAAGCAGTAATGGAACGCTGCCTTGCTTACCAGAAGAACAACCCCAGAGTCAAAGTACAAGCTCCCCAATTGGAAGTACCACAGCTTCCAGGCCTGTTCCAACACTTGCAAGTTGATTATTTCTCACTCCCACATTGTCAAGGTTACTCAGACGTCCTTGTAATCGCGGACGGTTTTCTAGATGGTTGGAAGTTGTTTCTGCGAGAAAGGCCGCAGCCAATCACACAGGCAAAGTACTGTGTGAGGATCACATAACCCAGCGGGGGCTACCCATCAGGATTGACTCGGGCCAAGGAAACCATTTCATGGGAAAGGCCTGTTCAGAAGTTTTCCAGCTATTGAGGATTGACTGGAACTTTCACTGCCTCATCAGGACAGGTGAAAAAGATGAATCTGACCCTGAAACAGTGGCTGGTTAAACACCACCAGGAGGGAATGCCCTGGCCCCAGGCTTCATCAATAGTTCTGTGCAGTGTCAGGGCTACCCCCAACAAAATGACAGGTCTGAGTCCATTTGAAACAATGACAGGCAGCTCAATGTTCCTACCCAGGACAATGGACCAATGGAGGGCTAACTGTCATCTTATGAGTGACGCCCTATTGTCTTAGGCCAAGCACTAACAGACGCTGTAAGTTCTGCCTCCTCACAGGTATCGACCCACTGGAGGGAGATCACAACATCATACTGGCGAGCAGGTTCTTGTGAAAAAGATCCACAAGGACCCCTTAAGTACAAAGTACAAAGGACCATACCAGGTTTTGTTGATCACCCAGTCAGCTGTCAAGGCCCAAGGAAAGGCACCCTTAATTCACACCTTCCACATCAAATGGGCATCCTACAGTACAGCAACACCAGAGACTGACTGGCCACCATGCAGTCTATGGTCATCTTTTCAATTATGGTTATTGCAGTTTTTGTACAATTGGGGTATTCAGATAAATACTGAATTCTTCAGATAAATAATTTATCATATAAATACTTATCTCTATACGTCGTATACCTGTGTCAAAGCTTCTAATCTGTCCAAGTGTTGCTATGTTCCCATGTTCCCACTCACTCGAAAGGGGTAATCCCACTCCACCCTGTTCCGTTTCCTGAATCTGAAATGGCAGAATGGTATGTTTATCAAAACTTCATATTCCACCTTTCTCCAGGCCTTGGGGTGTTCACCCATGTACATAGCCCAAAGGGGGAGGGGGTTGGATCTCAGTTCTCTCATAAACACAACAGGGCATATTGAAGCCTGAAGGTCTGCAAACCACTCCCTGACCCACTTCTCTGGGTGGTACCAGCCTGAATATGATCGTACCCATAATCTTCCATTCCTGGACTTACGAATACCTCACATCAGGGAAGACCACAAGGGTCCATGTATTTTGTGAACTCCTTCAAGAGGGTGGAGAGGGGTAGGAGGCAAAAGATGGGACATTTTGCAATTGCTCTCATTATTTCAATATCACAGCCTTATCCAGTCTGTTGACCGATTTTAAGGGTACAAGTGGAGGCACCTTCTCCATGCAATGGTATCCTGAGGTTATTGCCCGCTTCACCTCCAATAATGGCACTTATTACATCTGTGGCTGCAGAGCATACCCGCGGCTCCCACCCGCTGGTGAGATTCATGCCACCTCAGTTTACTCACATACAATTATCATTCTGTCAAACTGCCTAGCTGGCGACACAGGCCAGCCATCTCTGAAACCTGGTTTTTTTTGCTGTCCTATTTCCTTTCTGTGGTGAAACTAGCCAGAAAAGCTATAACCCTAGCTTCAGTTCTGGAAAAGGTAAGAAATGGTACATTCTCTGCCCTTAGCATAACGAGTGATGAAACGGTCACTATTTGCATTGCGGTACCTAATGGCCCTTGATTTTGTTTTAGCTGAGAGAGGCAGGACCTATGCCCTGACTGGGTCTGAATGTTGCACCTATGTCCCAGACAACTCTGAAAGTATTACTAATCTGGTGAACCATATTAGAAAAGAGGTCAAAAAGATCTGAGAACCTCCTCCCAATACACTGTGAAGCTGGGCTACAGGATGACTGGGATTCTTAGGGACCTCCATTGTACAGGGACTCGTCATGTTTATTGTTGTTATTCTAGCTGTATGTGTTGTTTTCTCTTTTATAAAGTGCAGTGGCCAGAAAGCTATTAAAAGTGTGAACCATCCCCAACTACAAGCCATGTCTCTGCAAGGCCCTCCAACATCTAAAAGTCCCAAGTGGTACATTTGAGTTATGATGAGAATTGAGTGATTGTCTTCAAAGGGTGTCAATAGATTCAAAAGCGGAGACTGAGAAGTTGTATTATGATTCGCTTTAGTAACTCACTCACAAACACTCTTTGTTTACTTTACATTCATAAAATCACATTTTTGTGGTACATTTTACTCCTATAAGATAAACTAAATTAAACATCCCTTTCTTGGCAACCCATTACAGTTTCTTTACACCTTTCCATTCTGATCGGCCCCATGCTGCAAGCAGTGTTTAGGCCTGTTTCTGTGTCAGAGGCTACCCCTGAATAAGTGTTAATACTGTAACCTACTCAGGACAGTGCCATCCCCCACCCCCATCATGTCTCCATTACTCGCTCGAACCTATAGAAAGATTATAATATTAATTAGCCCTTTGTAACCATCTCTCAGTGTCTGAATAGGCTGCAGGTCCGCAAAACAGTTTCCTCCACCAGCATGTCCTGACAGAATTCCCTTCGACAGTATCTATTTCTTTAACACTGTTCTATGTATTTCTAACTCTTATTTAGGACTACCATCTTATTAAAACATTCGGATTTATACTTTTAGACACATATTAAATAGGGTCACTATTCACTTTAAGAAACTTACTATTAAACCAGTGCTTCTGTGAAACTACATGAATGACTGTGCAGGAGCTGTCAAACCAGCAATAATAAATGAAATCTCATGATCCAGCTGTGAGAGATCAGTTTAATATCCTCTACACTTTTATTTAATACATGCATAAGTTCTCACTTATTTAGATCATATACGTCTAGTATTTCTCCTAATGTTACTGACTTTAAAGACAAAAGGACTAACACCTCTTTATTATGCAAACTCACTGGACAGGCATTCTAATCCCATCAGGAGTAACAGCCAGCATTGAGCAAGTGCATAAACTATCTTTTGCTTCCCCAAGACAGATGCCACACAAACTTACTTACAACAGACAAAAATATGTAACACCATAGTGCTAAACCTTTACTGTGTGTAAAAATCATGCATAAAAGAGGCTGCTGTAAAACTGTACTTTGGATTCCATCACCACATCGAATTGTACCACTGCAGATGCCTAATAAAGAGGTTGTTTTCACCACTCACCGATCTCAGTTGCTGTTGAACACAACTCCACAAGCTGTTAGGCAGATGAACCACTGAAGTATTTATGATGGCGAGTGAGAGGGTCCAGCCTGCAGGAAGAGCTGACTCTGTATCCCTATCTCTCTGCAGTAAACGTGCCCAGAAACTTGAAGCAAGCCAGTTATTTTCTCCACCAGTTTCTGTAAGCTGTTGCCTTTAATCTTTAACTAAGTGACTTTGTAATTACTATGATTATCACCTTGTGTTTCTTGTGAAGAAGAGAAAGAACCTGGTTAAAGAAGATTGAAGAACCAAAAATCTTGGGAAGGAAGTGAACATTTCATCAAACCAAGATAATAAAATGTGAGGCTGGATGAACACAGCAGGCCAAGCAGCATCTCAGGAGCACATGAGATGCTGCTTGGCCTGCTGTGTTCATCCAGCCTCACATTTTATTATCTTGGAATTCTCCAGCATCTGCAGTTCCCATTATCTCTGATTTCATCAAACCTTTTGGATTTGTTCTATTGAACTGTGTTTCCCTGTGTTTTTACATCCACGCAGAATACCAGTGTTTCTGTCTTTATGTGTTAAAATAGGATTAGAGACATTTTCTGAAGAAGGGTCCTGACCCAAAACGTCATCTTTCCAGTTCCTCTAATGCTGCCTGACCTGCTGTGTTCCTCCAGCTCCACGCTGTGTTATCTCTTACGAGAGGCTTCAAAGTTTTATTTACTCATGTCTAGAACTTATTAATTAGTAATATCCAGGATATTAGTAATATCTTGTTAAGTAAGGGAGCCTTGTGAATATTTCTTGTTAACCTAATTTCAATGGACAGGTACACTGGGAACTTAGCATACTTTGATTAAATCAGAAATTTTTGTGGTGACCCTGGGAGTAGTGGGGCTTAAAAATCATCTAATCTACCTGAGTAGGCCAAAACAAAAGAAAGGACAGGACAGAGTACTTTCTAAATGGTAATCAATACAGAAAGAGCAGAGGTTCAAAGAAATTGAACCTCTGGGTTCTGTGTATGTTACCAGTGAAAATTTCACAAACAGATAGAATGCTCCAAAAGCATTAATAGCTTACAAGTTTTATATTTAAGGAATAGAACTAGTGTTGGAAATCAAGCTTCAGTTACAAAAAATCCTGGTTATACCACAATTGTCAGCAGTTTTGGGAACTATAACTTATGCATGATACATTGGCTTTGGAAGCAGCACAATGCAAGCTTAGAGAATAAAAACAGGAAGAACTACAAATGCTGTAAATCAGCAACAAAAATAGAAGTTACTGGAAAAGCTCAGAGTTAACGTTTCAGGTTAAGTGACCCTTCCTCAGAATGGATATTTTCTTGTGTAAATTTAGAGAATGATATCCAGACTCAAAGGGTTTAATTATGAGGCTAGAATATGCATTCTACGGTTACATTCCCCAGAATTTGGGAGATCACGGGGTGAATTGACCAACGTTTTCAAAATATTAAGAAGAACAAAGAGGTCGGATAGGGAGGATTTATTTCCATTGGCTGGAGAATCTAGGGCTAAGGGGCATCTTCTAAAAATAAGTTTTCAGGGATGATATTAGGAAACAGTCCTACTTGCAATGAGTAGCAGAATTTTGGAACTTGCTTCTGCAAATGGTGATTTGATACCAGACCAATTGTTAATTTTAAAGCTGAGATTAAAAGGTTTCCATTAACCAAAGATGTTAAGGAGACTGGGGCAAAGGTGGATACACAGAGTTAGATCATAGATTCTGTATGATTTCATCGAATGTCAGAGAAGGCTCAAAAGGTTTAAATCACCAACTCCTGTACCCATGTTCCTATTTTGGGCCCATGCTAAAATTTAATGTGTCCAGAATCTCTAATTTACTATGTATAACACAGTGAGAGATGGGCTGGCAATATATAAAACTTCTTCAGACTTTATGCTGCTCTTTCAATGGATGTCTGCTGCAGAACAAGTTGTCCTGGAAGTGGCATGTGGTAAGAAGGGGCCAGAATTGGACATGAGTGATGCTATAATGAGTTGGCGGGTAATTAATGCAGCAGATTTGGTAAGATATAGTGAGGGAGCTTGCTAGGCCTCGTGGCAAAAAAACTCTCCAAAATCTCGACATAACAGCTATGGTATTGTCCATTTCTTTCACTTTTAAAAGATAGTTCAATTGCAATGAGTGGGGTCAGGGTGACATTTACAATTATTTAATATAATCACATGGAATATTTCAGCTGAGACAAATACATTCCTCACCTGATATTTAGCAGCCAGCAAATAGAAATAGGGACCAGGAATCCAAGATGATGTTTCGGCTCCTTTGTTAAGAAGCACTGAGGTTAAATGTATCACTGTTACAGCTGTCTTGTTTAGATCAGTCAAATCTACACAAATTGAATGAGGGCTCCTCCACGTTCCACATTTGTATTTTCTAACTGAGCAAATAGAAAATTAATGTGCAATAATTCTGGAGAGATTTCATCAATAATTACAGCAGAAAATTAAGTTAGGTATATGGTTAGATTTATATTTTTATAATATTTCTACTGTTGGTACTATACCAGTTAATAGCTGCTACTTTTTCCATTGCACTTCACTGTGTTATAAGGCATTATTTCCATTGCAGCACCACAGATCTTTCTAATTTGTTCTATAGGCAAAAAATGATTGCTTTGCTTCCTGGAGATAGGCTAATTCACTGCAGTGAAATTATTATGAACTAATGGAGGCCATGGAAAGAGTCACAAGGTTGTAATTTAATCGAGGAGGTAACATGAACATCAGCGGAACCTTGAAATTCAATTACTGGATTTAGTTCCCTTCACAACATCTTTTATTTTGCAAAATATATAGTGCATACAGTTCTGAAGTTTAAAGAATTACAAAAGAAAGATTAAAGACAGCTGCAAGCATCTTTGTGATTTACTAAATAACTCTTGTGATGCTGAGTGAAGAGAATTGGAAAACTGGATTGGAATATAAGAACAGGAGTTACCCATTCAGCCCCTCAAGCCTGGTCTGACACTGTTCAGTCAGAACATGGCCAACCTGAACCTCAGCTCGACTTCCTCGCATTTGATCACAATCCCTTCGCATTTCCACCTAATAAAACTCGTCTGATCGCAGTCTTGAAGGTTCCAAATGATACAGTACTAACAGCCTTTTATGACACATGTAAATACAGAAACCTTTCAAAAATACATCAACTCATGGTTTGTACTGCACTGAAAAACCTTCTGTATGTTAACTCACTGTTGGCAGCCATTATTGAATGGATCTCACATATCCCCAGCTGGGACGACAGCAGAGGAGTTAATAATAACAAAATGCTTATATTGTGTAATGTACTGTACTAAAATTAGTGACTTAATTGATAGCTATTGCAGTAGATTTTCCTATTCTTACAATGGGAACAACTGGGCTCCCTTTCATTTAAACAGCTCGAAAATCAGAGATTCTCGTAGGACTAGCTACGCTCTTTGGAGAATTGTATTCCTGCACCTACTTCAACCAGATAATCCGTTGCCCCAGGGACAGAGAAGAAAAGCTATGTTTAAAGTTCCCAAAATAGTTGGATGGTTAAATGCCACTACCAGTGGAGAACTTTGCACAGTAGTTCAAACTGTTGAGTTCACTGATTTCAGACGCAAATCGAACAGCACTATTATTGCCATCAAGTCTCAAACATGAAATAATCAATTGAAAAGGTCTCCTTTCGTATGGAATTGGGTGTCTGTGTGCAAAAACTCCACACAGGGAAAAAGGTGAATTATAACTATGAAAAGATGTTCCATCCTTTGTAGTTCTCCCAATCTGTGGTCACCTCTCCCATAACTCAATGTTTGAATCTTTCTGACCAGAATAACAGCCATCACACAGCATCAGAACTGATCTAATTGAAGTCATAAATAATATTCTCTGTAACAGTGACCATAGTGCATCATTACTGCATGAGCTCTTTGACCTTCCTTCAACCTTTAACAAGATGAATCACACCATCCTTTTTCAACACCGTAACCGGTTTACAGATTCCTTTCAGTTGGTTCCACTCCTACCTACGCGTCAAAGTTAGCACTTATACCCTACTCCTGTTTCCCCACCTTGCAGCTACATTAATCCCTGCTTTTTCTTACTAATATGTTGTTCCTCCGTGTCCAAATCTGTAGGCATGGGGTCAGATTCAACATCAACATAATTAACAGCCACCTACATGAGTCCAGCCTCTCTCTTGTTTACACCACAATCTCTGAAAGATGGCTTTCACATGGATGTGAGTTTGCTCGCTGAGCTGGAAGGTTAGTTTTCAGACATTTCATCACCATTCTAGGTAACATCATCAGTGAGCCTCCGATGAAGCTTTATCGGAGGCTCACTGATGATGTTACCTAGAATGGTGATGAAACATCTGAAAACTAACCTTCCAGCTCAGCAAGCAAACTCACATCCAGAACCTCAACCTGAGCTACAAATCTTCTCAAAACTCGCTAGCATGACCTTCACATCTCTTAAGCCACAAATTTTCCAAGCGAAGCAAAGCTCTCCTTGTGACCTTGCACCCTCAAGATAAAGTCATCGTGTCATACAGCATGGAAGCAGACTATTTGTTCCAAATCATCCATGCCAACCAGACATTCCAATCTGACCTAGTCCCATTTGTCAGCATTTGGACCATATCCTTCTAAACTCTTATTCATGCACCCAGCCAGATGCCTTTTAAATGTTATAAATGGGACTAGCCTCCATCACTTCCACTGGCTGCTCATTCCATACATGCATCACCGTCTGCATGTAAACTTTACCTCTCAGATCCTTTTTAAATCTTTCCCACTCACCTTAAACCTATGCCCTCTAGTTTTGGATTCTCCCAACCAAGAAAAAAGAACTTGGCTATTCACCTTATCCATGCCCCTCATGATTTTATAAACCTCTGTATGGCCACGCCTCAGGCCCTGATACTCCAGGGATAAAAGTTTCAGCCTATTCAGCCTCCCCTTATAACTCAAACCCTCCAATCCCAGTAACATCCTTGTAAATCTTCTGTGGATCTTGTTAAGTTTAATAGCATTTTTTTTATAGAAGGGCACCAGAGTTGTACGCAGCACTCTAAAAGTGCCCTGACCAATGGCTATTTGACTATACAACAATCTCTGCCTGCAGAAAGGACTTGAAATTGAACCTGTATTTTATCACACACCTCAAACATCTCCTATAGTGTTTGAACATGCAAGCTTCTGAATGATAGGCATGATTGTGACTATGGAACAATATTAGTGGCAAATTAATTTTAAAATTAATGAATGTTGGTGAGTTAGATTTTGTTCATAGCACTAATTTTAATGGTGTCACTTTTGACATGCTTCTGTTTTCTGTTTTCAGCATTGCTCCACTATGTACTTGCAAGCTGTATGAGACATGCAGCACAGGGAGAGAACAATTAGCAGCATTAGCAATGAGAAGTTTTTGCACACCTTTTTTCATGACTGAGGATTGATGACCAGTAAAACCTAATGATTTATTGTAATAAGTTATCACTTAGCCCACAAAGTGCATTCGAGCATCGAAACATTCATTCGCTAAGGATATATTGAACTTGACATTGTATAACTGCTCTTGCACCTTTGCAAAAGGTCATCAGCATCTAATACTAACTACCACCACTGAACCGCACTTTAAATTAAGAGCAAACATATTTTCTTTAAAGATTTTTAAATAAAAAGGCGATTACAATAAATACAATCTGTACAACTCTGCATTTCATTCTTGTTAAGCTAAACACTTTTGATAAATGTGGAGCTGGAAAAGAACAGCAGGTCAGACAGCATCCGAGGAGCTGGGAAGTCAACGTTTCAGGCTGAAACTTCTATCAGGACGTGGCATGGCTAGGGGTTTCAGCCCTAAGTATTGATTTTCCTGCTCCTCAAATTTTGCCTGACCTGCTGTGCTTTTCCAGCTCCATATTTATTGACTCAAGCTTCCAGCATCTGCAGTCCTTACTGTCTCCTAAATATTTTTGATGTTGCTTTCCGTTCTTTCCATGACTTTTGTATGCAAAAGGATATGGCCTTGTTTCTCTAATCTCCCAGCTTTCAAAACTCAAATTAACTGTCAAATTGAAAACAAATAACTGTGTATTGATTTACTCCTAATGTTTTTATCATCTTTCCTCCCAGAACTCTCCTGTCCTGAATGCTTTAGGCCCTGAAACTATAATGCTCAATTTGAAAGAAGGCTTGATCATTTTACATTCTTCCAAGCCAAAAAGGATGCTCAAAGTCAAATCTCCCTTTCGACATGAATTTTGTTACCATTACTCAGGTCGCTCTGAAGATGAGAAAACTAAACACGTGCAAAGGAAAGGGGCACAAGTGTACTCCTTTCGAGTCTCTTTTTTTTTAACCGTGTCTCACACCTGCACACACGCAGCAAAAAAAGAAAAAAATTAAGTTAAAAAGTTTTACATATAAACAAGGGATTCCGAATCTCCTCAGTGCAGGGACTGACTCCAAGTTGGCTGGCTACAGTTGGCGTACTGTGCACATGTAAATAAAGGGTGACTTGGTGACAGAATACCGACCTCTATGCAGTTATTGCAAGCAGCTTCCCTGTTTATAGAAGGGCACTTGAAGCCGTAAGTTTCTGAGTCAAGTTCAATAAGCAATTATTCTGCAAATGCTCATGAAAATCAGTTTTTTTTTTCTGAGGGGTGGTGTGGTGGCAGCGGTGTTAAGTACTAGAGAGAAAAAAAATCAAGTGACTTTATTTGTACACGAGGCAATAAGTGTCAATTACAGCATGCATACAGGTTCCCAGCATAGAATAGAGCCTCAAACAAGGACACAATTGTAGTACAGGGAAGGTAATGAGGATGAAAGAAAATGACAATAAACAAAGCCAGCAGAAAAGGGTAAAGTTTTCCTGCTGCAAGGAAGAAGCGATGGAGTCAATTTGTGCTGACCAAATGATAATAAATGATACTGGCATCTCATGAACATTCAGCTGGAAAGCAAATGCTGCATATTCTATCTGTCCAAGTACATAATGTACAATGTCCGAGCTATGTTATTACAGTGTTCACAGACATAACCACAAATATCACTGTAAGGCACACACACAGCATTAGAAAGGTTGGTGAACCACTTTATTATGTCTGGCTCACATTGCACTTCATGCGCAGTTGAACCTTTGCTTGAAGCACACAAATATTGCAGGTCGACATCTTAAGCTTGCTTGACCAAGGACAAGTATTATAATGTCAGTAGCAAAGGCACGGCAGCCAATGAAATGAAATAATCCAACATCATAGTGGCTGATAACAATATTGCATTTTATTTCTTCTCAAAGTTTTGCACTGAGCATTAACACATCGCTCTATGTGGGTATCACCATCTAATCGAGTATTTATTGTCCATCCCAAACTGCCTGGAAAGCAGTTAAAAGTCAATCACATCTCAAGGCACAGCTAGCCCAGACTAGGTAAGGATGATGGGTTACCTTTCCTAAAAGACATGAGTGAACCAGTTGGGGTTTATGACAATCGACAGAAGTTACACTGTCATTGTTAGGCTGACCTTTTTTTAATTCCAGATTTATATTCAATTCAAAATTCATTGTGAATTTGTGAACCATTTGTGAACCCAATGCCAAATTAGCTGGAGTTTCTGAAGCACTTGTTGAGTGATATTACCAGTATGGCATTGCCCGTCCTGTACTAGAGCATGTGCTTCAGTGGGAGGTAAGTGAAGTAGCTAAGAGAGGAGTGTGGTACTTACCCTGGCAGCGCAGAGAATGGTATTGGTCTTTGTACATCAGTGTTGGTCACTCCTCAGCACCACTGAGAGAGTAGTGGATGGTTGGTGATCTTGGACCAGGTTGGCAGGGTCAGGTGGTAAGGCCTCCTCAGCTAGTACTTTGGGAAGACTTTACCCCTCCTTTCCCCAATGCTCTCCACAAAGACCTTCAGGTCCCTGCCAGAGAATCAATGCACCATCTTCCCCTTTGTCATCATGTTCATTTTCTGTGCTTGGCCAAGCAGGGCAGCTTCAGAAGGCGATGGTCATCTGAGTATAGAGTAGCCTCTTTACTATACAGGGATACTGGTCTTTCAGCAGTTATTTGGTGAGTGGCAAGTTGTTCCAAGTTGGTACGATGGGGATTAGAATTTGATGTTATGAATGCCATAGAAATAGAGTGTCATATCATAGAATCCCTACAGTGTGGAAACAGGTCATTTGGCCTAACAAGTCCACACTGGCTCCTCTAAGAGCATCCCACCCAAACCCATTACCCTAATTTCCCGTGCCTAATCCACTTAACATCCCTCGGCGCTATGGGCAGTTTAGCATGGCCAACCCACCTACCCTGCCCATCTTTGGACTGTGGAAGGAAACCAGAGCACCTGGAAGAAACCCACACTGATGCAGGGAGAAAGTGCAAACTCCACACAGACAGTTGCCCGAGGCTGGAATCAAACTCGGGTCCCTGGCACTGTGCTAACCATTGAGTTGGTTAATGAGGTTTGGGAAGATATCGTGAGAAATTTCACTGGGATCTTGCAGCAAGAATCCCTGCACAAAATTTGAACCTGCTCGCAATTTGCTAAAAAAGGTAAGAATCAGCCCAGCCAGACTATCCAAACGTAGATAGCAAGGAGCCATCCTTGCTGCTATGATGGAGTATTAACCTTGCAGGGATATACAATGTGGAAGGGTTTAAACACTGGTCTGTGTGTGTTAGTGTCCTGACATCCTAATGTGTGGATCAGTGCTAAGGCTATAGTTTTGAGAGCAGTCATAAAACACCCCTTCATTGCAGGTAAAGAAAAGCAAACTGTCTCTCTCTCTCTTTCTGAAAGTGCTGCCAACTAGTCACTGTCAAAAAGAATCAGAAGAAAAGTATTTCAAATAACTTGCATAGTCAGGTTTTTCAAAATCAACTGTTCAACTGCTAGCATCAATGGCTCTGCTAACACCTATTGTAATCACTACAACATTCTGTTATCCACTCTTTACGAGCAACTCAAAAACTGATCGGCACATCTTTTGCAACTTTTATCCTTTCTTTGGACTCAATTCTTATTTTTAATCTGTGTGTGTGATTGCTTTCATTTCTTCTCATGTTTAGTAATTAATAAAATCAAATCTTTTGCTACCTCAAGAAAGCCTGACTGAATTAGGTCCTTCTAAAACATCTTTTTGGGTCCGGAAGGAAGATATCCAAGGGAAGGCATTATTTTTAAATTAGCCACATTCCAACCAACTGAGGAGGGTGGGTGAATAAAGAGGAGGAGTCAGTTTGTCCCTTCTCACCCAGGGGCTTAACAATTTGAAATGTTCCATCTGGCACTCATGAAAAAGTTGGCCAAGACTGTCGTAACTCTTGTATTGTTGGTCAATTTCTTTTGGGAGAAACCAACAAACTGTCTAGTTTTGCTTTCGATCACAGGATTTACACAGAGACAGGGTTTTTGTTCCATCTTACCTCAGAAACCCTCCATTGCCAAATCCAATTGATTCCAAAACAAGTCCACAATTTTTGCCTCTGCCCTTCTTATCATGAATCTTAGAATCCCAACAGTACGGAAACAGGCCATTCCAGCTCACCATGTCCACCCCAACCTTCCAAAGAGAATCCCACCCAATGCTCGTTACCCTGAATTTTGCATGGCTAATCTATCTAACCTGCACATCTTTGGATTCTGAAAGGAAACCCATGCAGACACGGGGAAAATGTGCAAACTCCGCACAGGCAGTCACCCGAGGGTGGATATTGGACCTGGATCCCTGGTGATGCGAGGCAGCTGTGCTAACCACTGAGCCACCGTGCATTTGTAATGATTTATCTCTCCTTGTGAGAAGATTGTTGTCTGTTTCTAGTATTAATGAATAAGTTGCTATGCAGTAAAACAACAGTTTTAGAATTTGATGGTCTTTACTGGCAGGTTTGTTAGTGGGGATACGTGTAAAATTCCCCAGGGGGGGCCTTCTCACTGCCTTCTACATCAGCAGGATATCCTGTTCAGGCCGTAGGTGAGAAGGAAGGGTGTCACTCCACTCAAGGGTCGCCTGGGTGCCCCACCCTCCCCCCTCCCCCCAAAAATATGCTTGTGTACTGCCTCCCAGTCTTTCCATCAAATCCCCACCATTCCTCTCCTTCATCCCTCCCAGGCTTCACTTCCTTTCCTTACACAGTCCTCGACCCTGGGATGCAGGAGATCCAGAAACTGCTTGAAGTCCAAACCCTGGCCATTGCTTCTATTAGGATCAGAGAGGTGTTCCACTGAAGTAAAGTGCAAACAAGCACTCATCCAGCATTAATGTGGGTAGCTTTGTTGTGGTTCCTATAAATACATAAAATTTCTCAGCAAATGTTTACAATCAAAAGCAACTTGGGTAACTCACCAAGCAACATTCCCAACCTCGAGGAAAGAAATCTCTCATTTGCTTATGTCTGATACCAGCAGGTGGTTAAAGCTTGATTCTTTCACAATTTCATTGCACAAAACCTATATCCAGTCTAAGTGTAATTATCTATGAATATGTAGGAACAAACCACCTCCTTTTGATCGACAAATGGATTTAGTCTATTTCAATCAAAACTGTACTTTCCACAAGTTTGAATTACACATCACTATAGAATACATAAATATATGAGATTTGCTGATGGATTAACTGCAATGTTCATTGAGCACTATATTCTGTGTAGGGGGATCTTAGAAATCAAACCTTGTCACTAACCATGTCAGAATGGAATGAACCCCTGCTGGGTTCCTCTGTCTTGAGGCATCAAATGCTAAAATAGTTTGAAATGAACTTTAACTGAATGGGCTCCCATCCAAATTTCTGAAGATCAACTGGATAATCCAAAATGACAAGGATTCCATGGAAAACGGGGTTATTTCTATCATCTTGGCACTGAAAAGTAAACGTCTTCCACTTAGAATCAGCCTATGTTGATGGCTTTCTTACAGCCCTATTAATGACTGTGTAAAGAAACTAACAAATATTCTCCAAGTCACATAGATGGACATTCAAATCTATATGGCAGAATGTGTGTAGAATTTTGAATGTATGTGGTGCACAGAGCAATGATTGAATAGAGATTGCGAGAGAGAGAGCGAGAGCTCAAAAATCCCCTTTGGCAAGATCTTTGTGCATTGTATATTCATTCCCCTGTCTTTGTGCCAGATGAACTGGGATTGTTTTGGCATTAAGGTACAGTTAACATATCTTTCTCTCAGTTTATCAAATTACAATGTTCCCTGTCAAAAACCTCATTCCACCTGAAGTCGATGGGCTGCATTTGAACCCCCTCATTCTCATACACCACCACAAAAACCTCCGGATACAACGCATCATCCTCCGACACTTCCGCCATCTACAATCCGACCCCACCACCCAAGACATTTTTCCATCCCCACCCTTGTCTGCTTTCCGGAGAGACCACTCTCTCTGTGACTCCCTTGTTCGCTCCACACTGCCCTCCAATCCCAACACACCCGGCACCTTCCCCTGCAAATGCAGGAAATGCTACACTTGCCCCCACACCTCCTCCCTCACCCCTATCCCAGGCCCCAAGATGATTTTCTATATTAAGCAGAGGTTCACCTGCACATCTGCCAATGTGGTATACTGCATCCATTGTACCCGGTGTAGCTTCCTCTACATTGGGGAAACCAAGCGGAGGCTTGGGGACCGCTTTGCAGAACACTTCCGCTCGGTTCGCAATAAACAACTGCACCTCCCAGTCGCAAACCATTTCCACTCCCCCTCCCATTCTTTAGATGACATGTCCATCATGGGCCTCCTGCAGTGCCACAATGATGCCACCCGAAGGTTGCAGGAACAGCAACTCATATTCCGCCTGGGAACCCTGCAGCCCAATGGTATCAATGTGGACTTCACCAGCTTCAAAATCTCCCCTTCCCCCACCGCATCCCAAAACCAACCCAGTTCGTCCCCTTCCCCCCACTGCACCACACAACCAGCACAGCTCTTTCCCTCCACCCACTGCATCCCAAAGTCCAGCCTGTCTCTGCCTCCCTAACCTGTTCTTCCTCTCACCCATCCCTTCATCCCACCCCAAGCCGCACCTCCATGTCCTACCTACTAACCTCATCCCACCTCCTTGACCTGTCTGTCTTCCCTGGACTGACCTATCCCTTCCCCACCTCCCCACCTATACTCTCCTCTCCACCTATCTTCTTTTCTCACCATCTTCGGTCCGCCTCCCCCTCTCTCCCTATTTATTTCAGAACCCTCACCCCATCCCCCTCTCTGATGAAGGGTCTAGGCCCGAAACGTCAGCTTTTGTGCTCCTGAGATGCTGCTTGGCCTGCTGTGTTCATCCAGCTTCACACTTTATTATCTTGGATTCTCCAGCATCTGCAGTTCCCGTTATCTCTGCATTTCTTCACAAACTATTTTGTGTGTCCAATCTTATGCATTTACTTCAATTTCTTGTTATGTTATTTTACCTGAATTGTTAATAGGTTGGAGAAGTTTTTGTTGCCTTGGTGAAGGGAAGATTGAGAGGAAATGTGTTACAGGTGTTCAAAATCATTAAAGGTCTTGACAGAGCAGACAGGGAGAAACTGCCTCCATTGGTGGTCGGATCAAGAATTAGAGCAGACACTTTGAAGGTGATTCACTTTCTATGCAGCAAATTGTTATGATCTGGGAGCATGTTCAAAGCAGATTGAATCAAGGTCATTAATAGGGAAGTAGATGAGTGCATAAGAGACAAAAACCAGGGTCCTGAGAAATGCTGAGCAAATAGGACCAGTTGCATTGATTTTACAAAGTGCTGTCGTGGGCTATACAAACTGAAACGCTTTCATGAGTTCATGTGTAGATGTGTAAATGTATCCTGTAAATAAAACCATGAAAATTTAAGTGTGTGACTTCTCCCTATTTTCTGAGAATATCAGAATTTCCTCCATTCATGTCTGTCAGTCTGTCACAATCTTCATCCAGTGTAGACTGTGCTCATAAACATAGTTCTGCTCTCACCTCTAACACCCCAATGAAACAGCAGAAAATGGGACTTGCTTATGACTATAATGATTTAGAATAGGTATAAATTTTAGTAGAAGGGCCTATCACAATATATTGCGCATTTTTGTTTACGTTTTAAAGCAGTTATCATTATTTCATACTGCTGTGCCTTGCAATGCATTTTAATGTCATTTTGAAAGCATTTCCATGGCACCAGCAAAATTCACATTGAAAATTTAAGTGTCGGTAATTGTATTTCCTTAAATGTGCTTTGTGAACTGAACTTAAATAATGGGTGGATGATTTCAGGCTTTAATTTTCATTGTTTCATAGAAAAGTATAAAATTGGAGTATTCAGCTCTTCGAGTATGCTCTGCCATTCATTATGATCATGGTTGATTTGATTTATTTGATTTGATTCGATTTGCTTATTGTCACATGTATTTTGTTACAAAATACAATGAGAAGTGCTATGGAGTGTCGCCACGCTCTGACGCCATCTTAAAACACTGGAAAATACACCAAAGCATAGAATATAATGGCAGAAAAATAAAGTAATAAAGAAAAAGTGTTCAACTTTATAGTTGATCATTGAAATCAATGATTTCCCTGCTTTCCCCCCATCCTTCGATTGCTTTAGTCCCAAGTGCTAGAAATCATACAAAGTGTTGGACTTGAATGTTTTCTGTTGTAGCAAATTCCATCAGCTCACCCAACTGGGTGAAGTTTCTCCTCATCTCAGTCCGAAATGGTTGATCCAGTATCTTTAAACTATGACCCCTGTGACCCTCCCATCATTGGTAACTTGCACGTAGAATTTTATAGTTTCTATGAGATTACACCCTCATTTTCTGAACTTCAGAGAATATTGTCCTAATTAATTCAACCTCTTCTCGTATGTCAGTCTAGCTATCCCAGGAATTAATTTGGTAAACTTTTGCTGCAGTTCCCTCGAGAACATCCAAGAAGCTATAAACTGCACACAATATTCCAGCGTGGTCCCTCGAAGGCCCTGTATAATTGCAGTAGTCAAAATCTTACTATGAAGGTGTTTCTTCTCACCAACCTTGTACACCTGCATGCTTTACTTCAGTGTATGGGAGCACCCAGGTCTTGTTAAAGGTTTCCCTTCTCAATCTATTGCCATTCAGATAATAATCTGCCTTCCTGTTTTTGCTATCATTTATTCACATGTATCCATATTATACTGCATCTGCCATGTATTTGTCCTCTCAGTTAGCTTGTCCAAGTCACACTAAAGCATCTCTGCATCCTCCTCACAGTCAACCCTCCACCCAGCTTTGTGTCATCTGCAAATGTGGAGACATTACATTTAGTTCCTTCATCAAATTTATTAATATAGATTGTGAATGGCTGGGATCTGAGCACTGATCCCTGCAGCACCGCAATATTCACTGCTTGCCATTCAGAAAAAGATCCTTACATTATTTCTCTTTGTTTCTTGCCTGTCAACCAGCAATCCATCCATCTCAATGCACTTACCCCCAGTCCCTTGTGTTTTAATTTTACACAATAACCGCCTTCTGAAGGGACACACAGTGTGACCATTTCTGTGGGTTGGTCACAGTCCAAACCAAATACAAATACCAGGAAGAGCACTTTCAAGTTCGCGTCAGGGATTCAAGCCAGTAGTCCTGGAAGTTAAGCAAAATCAGTCTTGGCCTTGACAGTTTCTTAATTGGGACATCTTGCAAATTCAGAATGTGGATTAGGCCTTGGTCCATCGGTGGGATGGGGTGATGGGTAGAGGGGGGTGCAGGAGGCAGGGGAGAACTGGGGTGTTTGGAAGAACTGTCCATGGCACTGCGGAGGCTATGAAACACTCAAGATTAATGGTTGCACTGGCTAGCTGAAGGAATGGTTCCAGTATTTGGGGGGGGTGATTGAATAGGACAGCATATAGTGTCGAGGAGGGGAGAACACTGTCACAAAGCAGGAGTCAAGGATACTCAGAGTAACTATGGGCAGGGCACAGAGAGAGCAGAAAGCCAACAAGGCCTTCAGCACCTCAACCATGAGGGGCTCCAGAGCTGACAGGAGGTCATTGATTGTAACACAGAGGGGTCTCAACTAAAACAATGAAGTATCATTGGGGAAGCAGGAATCACAGAATAATGGGTGGGAATTGTGGGTTACGCAGGGGGCCCACAACCCAGTGCAGTGAACACAAATTCCAAAGCTTAACGTCTTGATTTGAAAAGCCAATCTGTTTCAACTCTGTGAATGCCATGCTCTGAGTGGGAGAAGTAACAATTCCTTTTCTGGAAGCAAGGAGAGTTGATGGCTGCAAATGTGTGGCCAACTGAAGGGTCACCCCAGAGTCTAGTGGCCATCGAAGTTCAATCTCTGCCTTCAATTCCCACTCAAGCAGCATGTACTCGTAGCTCATTCCGTTGAAAGGATACAGGAGCTCACAGATTTTCAAGCCACCTGGGTCTTACGTGATCGTAGGAGAGTGTGGTCCATGTATATTCTGGGTGCAATAGACTCCAGCTCCTGAGGCAGCTGCTCCTTATATTTTACTTATACTTAAGTGGCTGAGCTCTTGATCTTTAAGTACAAGGTATGTTGGGCAGACCAGGAGATCTGCTTCTCAACCTGGTCAAAGTGGCCACAAACAGGGCCAGGTAGCAGACAGGTAAGAGGATGATTTTTTTTCTGTCCAGCTACCTGCCCCTCTTCTATGGTGAAATGTGCTAGCAGAGGTCTGGTACATAGGGTGGCCTGAAAGGAGAGCAGAAAGGAACGGCGAAGAGGATCCCAGAGCTGCTGTTTGCTAAGATAGCATTGTCACATTTTAGGGACTATACAGTGAGGTCAGGATAACAATGGGAAGCGGTCCTATCGGCTAGACAGTAATCCACCAGCTAGTCATAGTTTCTTGAGGATTCATTCAAAGGATTGTGGTTCATTTGAAAAGCTGATGAGATATCTGAGCTTTGTTTTTAAACCAAGTCACTAAAAGGGTAAGAGGATATTTTTATGACACTACTCGAAAGTTACTTATTAATCTAATTGTTTACTGGAGATCACATGCCTGCATTTGTTTGGGTATTGCTCAAAGTTCAGTTGGGGGTACAACCTGCTGAGAGAGAGAGAGAGAGAGAAACCATTCTGCTCATGCTCTGTCTTTCTGGTAAGATCCTTTTTGGAGACTCCGGTGAGTGGCCTGAAGAACAAATATAGCTGTTCTCCAGAAAAGCCTCTGAATTGTCAACATCTCCTGAACAAACTTTGTTGAACAAATCTCTGCTGAGAAAGTGCCTTATATTTGTTTATCCTTTTAATTGCAATGTGAGTGTTGAGTTGTTTAGAAGGGTAAATATTTATGCTTTTCTGTTTCAAACTGTCTTAATCACCTTTTCATCTTTGGCAAATAAGGCCTGTTTCCACAATAAATCAATAATTTTGTTACTTATTAAAGTAACTCAGTTGACATTTGCTTTTATTTTTAAACTAATATCGATAAAATATTTGGACAATCATAACCAGGTAAAGGATTTAATGTTTGCTTGTGACCTGTGGAGGAGTGGGATTAGAGGAGAGAGAGAGAGAGAGAGAGTATGCTCTTGCAAACTCATTTGTAAAATACCTCCAAGCACCTGCGGGTTTGTTGGGAAGAAACTTTTCTCTCAAGAGAGATGAAACAATGCAGGTTCATAGGGAGCACACGGGGACTTGGCCAGGTAAACGGTAACCATTGTGAGTTCTGAACCTAGAACTTCAGGGCAAGGATGTCAGATGTGAAGCATCTCATTAATAAGACTGTGTACTTTCATTTCCTGCTTTCACCGTTCCCCTGAAAGCAAAAGAGCCAAGGTACAGATCAACCCTGCCATTTGTCTTGTGCTCCTACAGTTATGAAGGAAGCAGCATCAGGACTGCTTTGGGAACAGCAATAGCAGCTGCAGGACAGCCTGCAGAGGGAAGAACAAGCAGACAGAAGCCATCGTGTCAAAAGGGGGCTCTCACATGGAACAGCATCTACAAGGCTGACACAGAGAAGGGATAAATGCTGCACATGCTTACACAAGGGGCAATACAGAGCAGACAACAGGACTCCTGAAAATGACATTTTAATCGCTAGACTGGTCAGGGAGTTTGCTGCAGGAAATTTCAAACAGGGAATCCTACCTTATACTGCTGAACCCTCAACTGGTGATATGTTGGCAGACGGCCATATGCAGGGAGTGAGAGGAAACATCTGAGGAAGTAGATGAGGATGAAGATCCTGAGATGGGCCAAGATATCTGTCAATGAGATGAACAAGACAGGAAGTGTCCCCCACTGGGGGAACACCTATATGCGCTGATGTCATTGTCTTCCTCCATACCTGAGAAAAACAGACTACAATGTTGCTCACTAGCCTCCTAGCTTCCTCATTAGTACTTTTCCACAATTTTTGACTTTCTTAGAAAAGTTATGAGTTTTCTTGCTGTGCAATGAAATTAGAAGTAGGATTGATTGTGACAACAGTGGGCCCAGATTGGTAGTATAGCAGTCCGAATGTTGCTGAATGGAAGGTGGGCAGGCTGGCCTTCCTTAACGATATCTCTCCACGTGAATAGTCACTGAATCTTTTACAAAAAGCAATGAAAATTTACTTTCACACATCAAAACCTTCTTCACTTCCTTTCTCTCTACACACGATTATTCGTTGAGTGAACATGAATATATCAGAACAGAAAATAGCACAAAAAAATTACAGCTATGTAGGATAAATGGAGATGGGCCCAGTGGGTGTGGTGGTTAGTGTTAGTTAAACGATGGCAAAGAATTTTAGGAGGGAAATTGACATCCTACGGGGATATTTCAGAAGGCAGGAATGGTACCAGTCAGGCTATATACTGATTAGAATGACAAAGTAAATCAATCATCTAGCCTATAATTGGATGTGTTGTGTTTCCTCTGGCACTTTACTGGCATCAGAATGTCTATCCCCTCTCCACACAGAGACCAGTGGGGAGACACTGAGACACACCCTACAGAGGTGGCCTGGGGAGGACCCTTCCCTACTGCCCACTCAAGGGACAGGGGAGGACTAGGATCCTCACATTTTAAGAATATTTCTTGCAGGCCCTTTGAAGGGACCACAATATGTTCATGCGCTTGCTTTCCTCTGTCATCGATGCTGCCCAGGCTGATGTTTCTCAGGTTTGGGATGGTAGTTCAGAGACACCAACGGTCCTCCACCATGGAATGTGGCAATGCTGGGTTGCGAGCTCTTAGCCGGCTTCTGCTGGCATAATTCCACTCCACAAACCTGCTGATCGGCCACATGGTCTTGGATCCTGCATGTGGTCCCGGCAATGGGACCCTCCGGTAAGCCAGCAAAAATGCTAGTCAATATCTGTTATATTTCCCTGCCTCCCCCAGGGCCATCACTAACCTGAGGCATTTACAGGTCGATAGTGAGAAAAAAAAAAGATCGCTATAGAGGAAAAGATGAATTTTCATGAACAAGTAGGATTTAAGAAAAACAATCCTCATGCCACACTCTTCTGCAGCCTTTTTAAAATTAGTCTTCAAAACCTCTTTGGTTTGGAAAGGGTTACAGCAAGCAAAGGAGCATTTTCATTTAAAAGGCTTTTTATCTGCAGTGACTGAGGGATTAGAGTGACTGCAGCCTTCATGGCTGTGTGACACACTCAGGGGCTGTCAGCATTTTGACATGCTTCCACTTATCTGGTGAATTGGGGGCATTGTGATTTGGTAATTCAATTTTGTGTCTTTTACAGGGTGGATTCTACATAGATTTACAGCCTGAAGAAATGCAGAAACACAAAAATACTAGGTCTTTTGTATGGTTTCTTGATGTGTCTGCACAGCAAATTAAGGGGCTACACATCAAGAAAGCTCTACAGCATTCAGTGTAGACAGCCAATACACTGAGAAAAATGGATAACAATTACCTGTGGGGTCAGGGAGGAGAGTGTGCTGAGTTCCTCATTCTTTTTCATTCATGAAAAAGATACAGATTAAACAGAGAGGAGGAAGGGTCACAACAGAAGAGAATGCCAGGATATAGAGGCATTTTTTTAAACAACTGCTGACCATTCACATTTGGCAAGCAGACAAATAATTGTGAAATAATAAAATGTGAGGCTGGATGAACACAGCAGGCCCAGCAGCATCTCAGGAGCACAAAAGCTGACGTTTCGGGCCCAGACCCTTCATCAGAGAGGGTCAAGGCCCGAAACATCAGCTTTTGTGCTCCTGAGATGCTGCTGGGCCTGCTGTGTTCATCTAGCCTCACATTTTATTATCTCGGATTCTCCAGCATCTGCAGTTCTCATTATCACAAATAATTGTGAAAGCCTGTGTCCAATTGCTACTTAAGGGCCATCTGACTTTTATTTTCAACTGCACTAGCACCACCATTGAGAGTGAAAACCTTATTCAAATATTTCAAGTAGCAGTCCCACAAGGGCAAATAGGGATGGGGAAGAAATGCTGGCCAGCCAGGGATGCCCACATCCCACCAATAAATAGAAAAAAAATGCCAGCTAAATATTAGCCCCATTGAATTTCCCCATCTGGTAGGAGATCTCAAAAAGACCACCTCCAAGAAAGAGAGAAGAAATTATAGATATTCACAAATGTTGCTTGAGATCTCCTGTTTCTTTAACAATACCAGTGCATTTTATGAATCTGGACTGATTTTCATAACACAATGGTGGAGAATTCTACAGACTTACTGGAAATTATTTTCATCAGTGTTTCTCACAATGGACTGTCTTCTCATTCAACCACTCCCCTCACCTCCAGTTTTTGTAGTTTCCATTCTTTATCATCCGTCTCATCAATAAACACTTAGTTAATTTTATGGGCTTAATCGTACTTCCTAAAACTAAATGAATACGGGTAATGTCTAAGATTAAAATACATAAAAGCTCCAACAGGAATTGAACTTGCCTTGAACCAGACTGCTTCAGTTTCTGTCTGTTAAACACATGGGTTAGAATTTAATAGGATCGCCTAGCGTGGGTTGACAAAACTGCAGGGAAGGGGAGTGGAGGATTGTGAGAGAATGTGCTGGATCAGAACTCCAACAGTACAAGATAACAAAGTGTGGAGCTGGATGAACACAGCAGGCCAAGAAGCATCTCAGGAGCACAAAAGCTGACGTTTCGGGCCTAGACCCTTCATCAAAGAGGGGGATGGGGAGAGGGCTCTGGAATAAATAGGGAGAGAGGGGGAGGCGGACCGAAGATGGAGAGAAAACAAGATAGGTAGAGACGAGAAGATAGGTGGGGAGGTAGGGAGGGAATAGGTCAGTCCAGGGAAGATGGACAGGTCAAGGAGGCGGGATGAGGTGGTAGGTAGGAAATGGAGGTGTGGCTTGAGGTGGGAGGAAGGGATGGGTGAGAGGAGGAACAGGTTAGGGAAGCAGAGACAGGCTGGGCTGGTTTTGGGATGCGGTGGGGGGAGGGGATGAGTTGGGCTGGTTTTGTGATGCAGTGGGGGGAGGGGAAGAACTGGGCTGGTTTTGGGATGCAGTGGGGGAAGGGGAGACCTCCCCTTTTATTCCAGTTCCCTCTCCCCATCCCCCTCTCTGATGAAGGGTCTAGGCCCGAAACGTCAGCTTTTGTGCTCCTGAGATGCTGCTTGGCCTGCTGTGTTCATCCAGCTCCACACTTTGTTATCTTAGGGTCTCCAGCATCTGCAGTTCCCATTATCACTCCAACAGTACAACATTGGTTTTGCATTTTACCAATATTGGGAAATCTCCCATGATATGACAGGAAGACAACTGAGCTCATTGAGCAGATGCTGCAGGCTCATTTACATGTGTATGAGATCATGGCCCATCAGTTTCCTGTGCTGTTAAAGCTAGTGACACTAAGATGAAGGCTTTCGTTTCCATCTTCAGATGTCATTCAAAGATTGTGGATGGCATTTTTTTTTACTGTGGCATCTGGGAACAAAGAGACGAGGCCATTGTTGGATTGCTGCTACGTTCCTCTCCTCTGTTGCCATGTGAGGAGTCCTCACTGGTACCAGTGGTCATTTCCTCAATGGGTATCTCTTGTTCCTAAGGCTCCATCCCTGGGGAGAAGCTTAGGAGCCTGGGACTGTTGAAGTATGTAGGTGCCATGGCTGATTCTCAGAAACCATGCAAAGACCTCATGTGCCTGCTTGTGGAGATGGTGGGTTGGTTGTACATAGACCGAATGGAAGATTTAATGAAAGTTCTGGCTGGTCTCTGGGAGCCTTGATAGCCACATATCTGCAGTCAATATTAAGTGACACCCAAGAGAATTGCAGACGACCCGAGGGTCCTCAGCCCCAGGGTCAGAGTTTACCAGGTAGGACACTGCTCTCTTTAGGACAACAATCAACTCCTTGATGCAGCAAAGAGCTACTGCTTTGAAAAGTCCAACACATGCTCCCAGTGGACCCCTGAAAGTAGTGTTGTCCATTGAGACCCTGTGGTCAAAAATACCACTTTAGTTCAGAGAGAGTGCCCCTTGAGAATCGCAGACTATTTTGGCACTGTCATTGAGATATCTGCAGGTGGGTTCAGTGGGCCCAAAATACACATCAGCTTGGGTTGAGCTGCTCTTGGCCAGCTGCTGCCTGTCTCCTTCTGTAAACTGTCCACTCAGGGACTGGCCTTCTCCATTCTCCTGCTGCTGTGGTGCCTCCACTTTTCACATCAGTCCTCCTCAGCATGGGGATACAAGAAGACTGGCTGTGTGAGGGACATGGCTTTTGGTCCTTCCTTCTCTGGTGTGCTTTAGGTCTCTCCTGGAACCCAACTTTTGGCTGCTCTCCTTGGCACCGGCAGCAAAGTCTCTGTGTGCCCATTGCTAATAATCCTCCAGGAAAATCTGTTCCTTTGAATCCAAGAGCAGAATAGCTCTTACATAATAATCCTCAACACTAGTGCTCCACAAGGCTATGTGCTCAGCCCTTTACTATATTCCTTACATATATGATTGTGTGGCTCATTCAGCTCTAACTTCACTTACAAATTTGCTGATGCCCCCATCGTAGTGGATTGGATCTCAAACAACAATGAGACAGAGTGCAGGAAAGAGGTAGATAGCTTAATGGCAGGGTGTAAAGACATCAATCTTTTCCTCAATGTTAGAAAAATGAAGGAGCTGGTCATGAACTTCAGGAAGCGGTGTGGAGGACGCACCCATGTCTGTATCAATGATGCTGAGGTGGAGGTGGTCGAGGGCTTCAGGCTCAGTGTAAACAGCATGAACAATCTACCCTGATCCATTTATGTCGATGCTACAGTCAAGAAAGCACACCAATGCCTCTATTTCCTTAGCAGGCCAAGGAACTTTGGTAGGTCCACAGTGACTCTTACCAATTTTTACAGAGGCACCATATAAAGCATCGTGTCTGGGTGCATCACACCTTGGTATGGCACCTGGTCTTCCCAAGACTGCAAGAAACTGCAGAGGTAACAAGGTGAAGAGCTGGATGAACACAGCAGGCCAGGCAGCATCAGAGGAGCAGGAAATCTGACTTTTCAGGTCTGGATCCTTCTTCAGCCATTTCAGACCCAAAACATTGGATTTCCTGCTCCTCTGATGCTGCCTGGTCTACTGTGTTCATCCAGCTCTGCACCTTGTAATCTCAGACTCCAGCATCAGCAGTTCCTACCATCTCTAAGAAACTACAGAGAGTTGTGAATGTAGCCCAGCCCATCAGGAAAACTAGCCTTCCTTTCATTAAATCTGTCTATACTTACCAATGCCTTGGAAAAGTAGCCAACATATTCAAGGGCCCCTCCCACCCCAGTTATACTCTATTGTACCCTCTTCCATCGTGCTGAAGGTAAAGTTTGAAAACATGTACTGTCAGTTTCAAGAACAGCTTCTTCCCCATTGGTATCAGACTTATGAATGAATCTCTGCTATATTAGAGTTGACCTTTCTTTGCACTTTCTCTGTAGCTGTAACACTGTATTCTGCATCTTGTTCTATTGCCCTGACGTACTTATGTATGGTATGATTTTGTCAGTATAGCTTTCCACTGTATCTTGGTACATGTGACAACAATAAATCAAATCAAGTGAAATCAAAAGCAGCCTGCAACCCACCTAAGTGGAAATTGTGACATCTTGGCTGATCTGGTGGCTCTGCAGTATGCCCCAGCAAAGGGTTTTCCTATCATGATGGTGTGTTGCGCTCTACACATATTGGCAATGGAATGGGAGGGAAGGCTTTGCTTCAAGAAGGTATGGTTGATGCTATCTGCCCATGTTTGAGGAGGATGTAACGAGGGCTGCTGAGCTTGCATTAGATGTAGGAACTATCTTCTCAACCATGATACTCTTTGAATGCTTTTGTAATAAGGACATACCTCACTTTGTCCAGACAGCACCTCCTCCACTGGGCACACCAACTGCTGACGCCCAGCTTCACCGCATGCACTGACACAGCTGAGGAGTTGACCACACTCAGGCTGTCCTGCAGGGTCCCAGCACATTGACAGGCTCTTGTACAGATGTAGGATTCTTCTAAGACAGCACAGCTATTGGAAACACTCAGATCACTGGCAGAAGGGTTGAGAATCCAGTGTCCACACTCAGAGAGGCTTAAAAGAGTCTCCTGAAGTGCAAAACAACTGTTCTTGTTCGCTCACAAAGCAATGCTGCACCTCGTTGCTGACCAAAGATGTGGTGAGAAGGGTTTTCTCACGTCCTTATCCCTGTGCCTTGCCCTTATGACATTGAGCCCATGAACATGGCCATGATATTGCAGGTCTGTGTGCACCACGGGCACCCAGTTGCTGATCAAGTGGATGTGGCTCTCTCAATGGGTTGCCAGTCTCTGGTGTGCCATGAGCTCACACACCTGACACATGACACCACATGTGCCCGGTGGAGGACTCCTGCATACCTAAATTGAGGCTGAGTACAGCATCCGGCAGCTTTCCCTTCCCTTATCTGCTGCTACAGGTTTGGTGTGGCCAATTCGAGAGGCCTTTATTTAGGTTGGGGCTGAGTGTGGGCCTGGCCTCCCACAGTGCTCCAAATGTCAGTAGTGTCATAGTCTGTCACCTGCTCAGGGTGTGGCCATGATGTTCCCTTAATCCCGAGTCCCAACATCAGCATGTCCCTTGCAGTGTCAGAGCTCCTCTCAGCAACCACTCGCCATACAGAAATGGCCAAACCTGTACAAGATAGCACAAACAGTCAGGGGCTAGGAGCTCTGTATCTCCACCTTCTATCCATGCCTGCTATGGATATCCATATGGCTCGGTCGCACATGAGATCAGTGTTGTTTCACCCACTTGGCTCATGGCTTGCGTCTTGCTATCTGCATCACATCACCACGCCACAATGCAGGATTCCTTCTTTGCTGCCATTGGTGCTCTAACATGGGGAACTCCATCACCAGTCTTCAGTCTCTCTGTATTGGGGTGGGACAACTTCTCCTGCAGCCAATAGGAAGGATACTGAGTTTCCTTATGAAGATCAGAGCAACACGTATGCATGGGGCCTGCCAAACACCTCCTGCGCATGTACACTCACGTGGGACATGGGCAGGCTCAGCAAAGATTGTTGCCTAGGTGCAACCATGGATCTTACAGTAGCTGGTGCTGGGCACTGCCTCTTGCCATTGCCTGGTTGGTCACCCTTGTCCTCTGCAGCACTCCATCCCACACTGTCACATGCAAGCACCAACTGAGGGTGCAGTAGGAAGGACTCATCTTTGTAGATCATTTGTAGGTCAATGACTGACTTACTACACTATCCCCAGGATCAGAGTCAAAGATCGCCCTGGTTCCAGCCACTGACCAGCCAAACTTGGCCAGCTGGCTGGGTTGCCGTCTGCCTCCCTTGGGAAGATTCCCTGTCCTACTTGTCCCTTGCAGCCTTCAGCAGGAAACTGCATGGCAGCATTCCTAAACTGTGGGACCACCTAGTATCTTCCATCTAGTGTACATCTCTTGCACCCTCTCTGAATGAATCCAATCTTTATGTTGGATTCTACACTAGTCAGCTTCCTGGGTTCCTGCAAAGGCACTGACCAGCTTTCAGAGTATGGGAGAGAATCCTACAATGGAGGATGTTCCCCTGCTGAAATGCTCATGCACCATTTGTAATTGTCAGTGCAGGTTTGAGTACAGTCCTGGCAGGCCTTCAAAAATGGCTCCAACACCCAGTTCCACATCAGGTAATGTTGAGCTCAGTACTTCATAACCCACTCCTCTGCCAGCGTTAGATAAGCACCACATCTCCAGACCATTTGTTGATCAGCCAGACAACTTCTTGTGGCTGCCCACAGATCCCTGAAGATGGCTGAATAGGTTAATAAGCTACTTGAGAAGGAGTGCATTTGCTATTTTCAGTTGTGACATAGACTACTAGAACAAGTAAGTCATGTTGGAACTGTACAAAACTTTGGTTAGGCCACAGCTCAAGTACTCTGTGCAGTTCTGGCTGCCTCATGATCGGAAGGATGTGATTACAGTGGAGGGGATGCAGAAGAAATTCATCAGCATATTGTGTAGAATGAAGAACCTTACCTACAGGGAGAGGTTGGATAGGGTTGGTTAGGAGACAATAGAGAAGGTTGAGAGGAGAATATGTTAGAGGTTTATAGGACTGGAAGGGGCATTGGCAGGATTGATTTGAAGCAGCCGTTCTTGTTAATTGAAAGGTAAAAGAAAGGACATCAAGATGAAGGGCTGAAGTTTTAGAGGGGATTTGAGGAAAAATGTCTTCACCAAGAGAAAGATGGGAATCTAGAATGCGCTGCCTGGGAGGGTAATAGGGATGGGAAACATTGCAAATTTTAAAAAGTACATGGATGAAAACTTGAAATGTCATAATGTTCCAAGATTATAGGCCAAGTGCTGGAAAGTAGGATTAGTGCTGATTGGTTGGAACATGGGGTTGAAGGGCCTCTTTTGTACTGTAGGGCTATGTCTTGCCAAATGCTTGGAAGACAACAGAAATGGACCAAGATGTTTACATGAAAGTCTTGTGAGCAATCATAACCTCCTGGAGGGCAGAGGTAAGGTGGCCTCCTCGGAAATCTGTGCAAGGCCGGGCAACGGCAATGGGGAAGGAAATGATCGTGTTGTTAGATTTTAGCTGAGCAAATGTGTTTCACAGAGCCGGGAACTTCTTGGGAACACCCCCTTTCCCCACACCCAGCCCCACCAACATTCTCCAAACTCTGCAACCAGTTCAGGGCTTGCTTTGCAGTCTTCCTGTGTGGCTGCCCCAGCAGAAGTGGAATGAAGCTCTTATTGCCTCCTCAAGGGCCTCAACTGGCATCAAGGCAGAGGTCATGTATCAGGTTTCCTGTCCTAGATTTAATAGGGGTTGAGGCACATCCAGTTAAAGTCTCCCCCTATCTCCAAACCCACCTCGAGGAAGGACACTAAATTGTGCAAAGGGCCACCGCCATGTCTGGACACAGTGCTCCATTTAGATACATAGAGGACTAGTATTTTAAAATTAAGACACGTATTTCAGACATGTTGGGTAAAGGGCAGGAAGCTGCAGTGTGAAGGTACAGCGTAGCCATCATCCCAATGGAATACTTCGTGATTGTGCCTTGACAGAGCCTTCCATGAAACAAAGACTACTTTATAAGCATGAACAAGGACACCAGTCATGTGAGAATTGCTCAAAACTGGTTTTGCCAGAACAACAGATTACACCAGCAAATTACAGAGAAATGACTGTGCATTCTGCAGACTATCATTGTGCAGCCTGCAAAATCTACTGTCAGAATGGGACAACTCTCTCTAGTTAAAGGACCAAAGCAGCCATGTCACAGGAACATAGTCATGGTTCACTCTAAGCTTTCAAACTAATTTAGACATTTTTCCATCATTACCTGAAATTATCAATGGTATATAGTCATTTCAAATAGTCCAGCAGGATCCAGAAGGCATGACATAAGGTGTGTATTTATATATATTTTAATATCATTTATTTTGAATTTGGATTCTTGAATTTGAAATAGCAGCTAATAGATTTTTCATCTGTCTAATGAGGCTTAATGATTAGTTTATAAGCATTTCTATAGCCACAGTGGCTTCTGGAGAGTAATGGGCTTTTGATCACATTGGGATAACTTGAAAGACAAACAGATTAAACAACCTCAGTGTAAGGAGTCTCATAAAAATTCCACAACAGAAGTGTTTGGTTAAAAACCTAAAGGGGTTATTGAAAGCTGAGCAAACTTCAACTTAGTTGTATGAAGACTCTGGGAAAGGGCTATCAGACTATAAAATCTAATAGTTGAAGCCACAATAAAGCATTATATGGGTGATCAAGAAGGGAATTCTCACTGGTGTGAGCACTTTAAACAGGTGATATGATATTTACTGTATGATTCAAAATTTTAAAACTTTTTATTATTATTCATTCAAGGGATGCGGGCATCATTGGCTGGGCCAGCATTTATCGCCCATCTCTAATTGCCCAGCAGCAGAATAAGAGTCAAACACAATGTTGTGAGCTTGAAGTCACATGTAGGTCAGGCCACGTAGGGATGGCAGTTTCCTTCCCTAAAGGACATAGTGAACCAGATGGACATTTTCCAAACATCAATGGACTAGACTCTTAATTTCTTATTTTTTTTAAATTCAAGTTCCACCATCTGCTGTGACAGGATTTGAAACTGGGTCCCCAGGACATTACCAGGTTCTCTGGAGTAAAAGGTCCTGTGATAATGCTACTAGTCCATTGCCTTCCCCAATGAAACATATTCATTTATCTTCATTTATTTCATGTCAACAAAAACTTCTGCTTTATTCTCAAAACTTAATCTAAAACATTGTTTGCTTATGTTCCATTAAGAGACCACCTCATTACAACCAAGGAAATAAAATTTGATCTATCAAGTGAGAATAGTCTGGGATCTGACTTATCAAGTAATAACAACAGCTGAGATCACGATAAAGGAGACCACCACCCCTTTGGGATAGGATGTCCTTGTAAACTTAAACAGCTTTCTTTTACAACATTAGACACCCTCCAAGAACAATTTTTTTTCAATGAATAAGGCAGCATTACATCTATGAAGTATTTCACCAGTGTTATGGTTGTAACAGATCATATTCTAATTCATTCCTTAGAATAATAAACTGGAAGTAAATTTGGACTTCTATAATTGGAATGCCAGCAAAGTTGCTTCCAACTTGAAAAACAAGGATAACATATTGTTGAGATGTGTAATATTGACTTTTAGAAGCCAAATGAGGGAGAAGAGAAGTTAATAGTTAATAGTTAAGACAGAATAGCACCATGAATCATCAGATTTGAGGTACTTCTTCCTGCCAACAGCCCTTTGTTCGATTCAACTGCAGAGTCTTAAAAAGCTGTAACTCCCAAAACTAGCAATGAGTAAATAACCCAAAACTGGCCTTTCTCTCTCTCTCTCTCTCTCTCTCACTCTCTTTCTCTTTCTCCACGTGGAGAAAAAGGCAGAAAATCCCTAAAAGCCTAAAAGAAAGAATTCATTTATGAGAAGATCAAAGTTCACCTGTTCAATCATTAAATTGAAGGATAATTATCACCATACAGACAGTAGCACTCCACCTTGCAAAAACCAAATGGACAATGAGAGGAAAAGAACTTTCCACCTTGTGGTTTGGGCTTTTGATATTTGGAATGTTGTTCACGCTGTAAATGGACTTTCCACCATAGTATACCTGTTAAACCCTTCGCCCTTTATCTTGGTTAACAGTAATTGAATGTGTGTACATTTGGGGGTATTAAAGGGGTATAGTTTAAGTCAATGAATTAGAAGTCCTGTCCCTTTTCTGTTCATATTAAAATATAGTGTGTTATTATATTAAACAGTTATATTTACTGTTACTTAAGCAACCTGATGTGGTTAGCTATTGCCATGGATTGCAGGCAGTCAGGCAAATTGGCTTTTGTTGGTCTCATTCATGCATTTTGGAACAACCTGCAGGTCAGTGGAGCAGAATTATTGGTACACTATTCCAAATTAAGTTGACATAGGCATTTGGTGGCTAATCCGAGATCTTTTGAACTAAGGACACAGTCTGAGTCTGAATGTAAAGTTAGTGCAAGTTGTAAAGTATAAACCACAAATTCTAAAAGAAGATGGCATTGGAAATAGCTAAAACATTATAGTTGGAAAAGAGATCCCTGATGAATTTATAAGTGCTAGCAAAGGTCAAACTCAATAGAATTGGCAAATAAGTTAGAAGAGGAATTGACTGCTAGAGCTAGAAAGGCAGAGATAATTGAAGTACAAGCACAGCGACTGGAATTTACAGAAATACAAGACAGCATAGTCCAAATTGTGGGGCAGCAATGTCAGTTAAAATTGAGTTACTGTTAAAGCAGCTTGAATGTAAGGGGGACAAAATGACGCAGCTTGACACAGAACAGGAATTAAGAAGAAAACAAATGGAGTTGGACATGGAAAGGAAATTGTAACATAAAGGGTTTAAAGGTGAAGAGACAGACAGAGAACAAGCATTTCAGGAGACAGAGTAGGGAACATCAGCTTAAATTAATAGATAGTAAAAGGGTACAGAAGGCGGCTTTGTAAAGAATATCTTAATTATAATCTGAAGTCCAGCAAGGAAATAATCATTATTGGGCAGACCCTGCTAAAATTTAAGGGAAAAGATGTAAGGTATCCTTTATTTCATTTGAGCAAATAGCAAGCCTAATGAAGTGGCCGAAGGAAAACTGAGTATAACTCATTCAGAGCAAGTTGACAGGTGGACCAATTGCAATTTATGCTTCATTGTTAGATCAGAATTCAATGGATTGTGACACTCCAAAAAAAAACGTTATTCTAGGACATACATTAGTTCTTGCAGCATGTAGATAAAGGGTTCGGAATTTGAGGAAGCAACCTGGCAAACCTGTAGCGAATCTAAAAGGGTAAAGCAATGTAATTTTGACCTACACCCTTCTAGGCCCGAAACGTCAGCTTTTGTGCTCCGGAGATGCTGCTTGGCCTGCTGTGTTCATCCAGCTCCTCACTTTGTTATCTTGGATTCTCCAGCATCTGCAGTTCCCATTATCACTCTTTAATACCTGTACAAGTTATGATGAACCATTTAGTTGAGTGTTAGTGAATTGTTTAAGACCAATAGAAAACTTAAATTAGGACACCAGTATACATTTACTGCTACAGAATGACTTCCAGAAGCTATTCATTTAAGGACAATTACAGTGAAGACACTATGGTAAAATTAACTTTTTTTCATTCATTATGGATTACAAATTTAAGTATAATCAAATTAGGCTTCTTAATTAAACATCTAAAAATTTTCAAGGCATAATCAGCAGTCACGGTATAGAACAGGTGAAGTCTGCCTCTATCTTGTCAACACAGGATGACGTGCAGAGAGCCTGTTAGGCTCTCAAAGCAACAAGTAAGGCCTATTGTCACCAGCAGCTACAGAAATAACACAGAAGATTAGATTTTCTATACTTTAATACCTGAAATTCCCCAAAACAATCTACTGCGTTTAGTCCATTCAAATTGAATTATGGTCATGAGATAAGAGGGCCGTTAAAATTGATTGAAGAGAAACCTTTAAGGCAAAAAGATAAATCCTCAATGTTCGATTGCTTGACCATGTTTCTTCAGAGACTCACATGAGCATATAGTGTAGAACAGCAACATTTAAAAACTTCACAGGCAAAGTTGAAAGAATGGCAGACAAACATGTTACGGCCAGCACTGGCTCTCAAATTTCTTTCCAGCTTTCTGTAATCTGAAGACAATGCCACGATAGATGTGCTGATGCCTTCTGCCATGCATGGAACCTTGGATTGGTAGTGCTGTTTAGGGGAAATGTTGACTACAAATGAGAATGTTTCAGACAGGAAATAAAATCCTAGCATTATGATGTTTTGAAGGTAAACCTCTGCAAGCAAGCTGATATCTCTATACAAGGTAGTTAGGAGGGTTAGCACAGTGATTTTCCTGAAGTACTTCCCTGAAGAACACTCCTGATTACAGGAAGAAGAACCAATTACATCACACAAACTTGTTAAAGCAATACCACCACAAGGAAGACAGTAAGAAAGAACAAGTTTGTCACTTTGTAAGCATTGTAAAGGATCATAGAGACAGTAAGACTGAAGAAGGACAGGTAAACAGCCCACAAAGCAAAGCTCCTGCAACTTGACTAAGCAATACTAAAGTACAAGTGTAGTCAGACAATGTACTTGGGTGCTTCGAGGAAGGACAATTTCAAGAGATTACTTGGGAAGTTCAAAGATGCTCCTGGATGTATCATACGACAGAGACATAATGTGGATGTAGGAGATAAAACAACACCCTCATTGGTTAATATCAGTAAAACAAACTCATTGGAAATGAAAATTCAATAACATCCAATTGAACATAGCCAAAGCAATGACTTCACTGGTGGTAATTGTTCCTAAATGGATGGGTCAATTAGATTCTGCATAGAATATGAAAAAGTAACTGCAATAATAGCCAAAGATTAGTCAGCTTGCAGAGCATATTGAAAGAATTGGCAATGTTTCCATGATTAATCTATTGAAGGGTACTGGCAAGTACCATTAACATTAAAAGCTAAGGAGAAATCAGCTGTTGCTATACCAAATGGGTTATATCAATGTTGACAAACAAGCTGTCCCCTTACCTGAGGCATGCTGGTAAAGCACCACCAGTTGGCTCCCTAATGATCAATGATCCAGTCAGACTGTAGCAATTTTATCTTTACTTGCTAAATGAAACACAGCTAAAAATGGCATTTCATCTTTTTTTAAGATCATATATTTTAACTTCTTGTGCCTATAAACTGAAATGGAATTTAGACTGCTATCCTTGGAGTCCGACAAAAGCAGTTTCCAACTTGAAAAAAACAAATGTTTTATGTCGGTAAATTATACAATCCAAAGTTATTTATTTGGAATCAGACAGAGAGAGAGAGAGAGAGAGACATTGCCAATTGTAGTACCACTTAAGTTCAAAGTTGAGGAATTTCTGTCTGGTAACATGCCCCTGTCCAAATGAGCTGCTGGGTGTTAAAATGTTGCAAGGTGGCAGAGAAGAAAAAGATACAGAGACTGCGGGTAGCAGCTCTCTTTCTCCCTTCATGATGGGGAAGAAAGCAGAAAATGCCAGAAAGCTCAAAAGAAAGAATTCATACAAGAGAAGATGTAAGTTCACCTGATTAATCATCGGTGAGGTATAATTATTACGGCACAGACAACAGCAAAACAATAATGACTGTGAGAAAGAAAGAACTTTCCACATTGCAGTTTGGATTTTTGATGTGTAGCACGTTGTTTATTCTGTCAATATTCTTTTCTACTCACAGTGTATGCGTCAAGTTAGTTGTGTTTTATCTGTCTTAATGGCAATTGAGAGTGCGCATGTTTAAGAGTTTTGAAGAGGTATAGTTCAAGTTACATAAATTAGAAACTTTTTCTTCTTACTATTCTGTTTAAAGTTAAGTGTGTTACAATAAATAGAGTTTCGTTTTTGTTACTGAAGGAATCTGATGTGGTGCACTTTCATTTTGTGTATCAGTCAGTCAAGCAAATTGAGTGTTGGTGGTCTCTTTGGGAATTTTATACATTTATATATTTTGTGACAATCTGTGGATGAGTGGGACACAACTATTGGTGCACGAATCCCAGTTACATTGTAGCCCAAAGCACAATAACGGTCAAACTGGAGCACTATTAAAATTCCCAGATCAAAAGACATATCATGTCTCTTTCCAACATCACTAAGAACTTCCAAGTCCTGATCAGTAAGACTTGCTTTAGAAAATCAACCTTCACTCTTTCCTTTAAAGACAAGAAGGAGAAATAACAGAAATGTTGAAAAGGTTTTATTATAAGTTCAGCTATCATTCACAGCCATCATAATAACTTATCATCATAGAGTAATATCACATGGAAAAGTCCCTTTCAGCCCATCATGTACACACTAGTCATTGAAGACTGATTTACTTTAATCCCACTTACCAGCATGTGGTCACAGTCTGGCATGCAATGGTGTTGTAAGTGTTCATCTATTTACTTCTTAAATTGTTCCTGCCTCCATCAACCCCTTAGGCAGTGGGATCAGGGCTCCATTACCTTCTGGGCAATAATACTTTTCCTTAAATACCCTCCAAACATCCTGCCTGCACCAAATCTATGGCTCCTCATCACTGACTAAGTGGAAAAGTTCCCTTCCATCCACTCAATTAATACCACTCACAATTCTGAATACCTCAGTCAGGTCCCCTACCAAGCCCTCCTTACTCCAAAGACAACAAACCAGCCCATTCAGTCTCTCCCACAGCTGCAATGTTCCAGGCCAAGAAAGATTCCAGCAAATTATTTCTGCATTCTCCCCAGTGCTACCATACCCTTCCTACAGCATGGAACCCAAACTGCACACAGCACTCCAGCTGTCACCTAACTAACATCTTATACAGATCCACTATAGCCTTCCTGCTCAGTTGGAGAATTTTCCAGCAAGGAAAGAGGTTCACACAGGTCATCAAGCACTTATCTCCTCTAGTCCCATTTTGCAGGATTTGGCCCATAACCTGGTGTTATAAAGTGAAGGTTGAAACCCCTCTGAGAACTAAAAAAATTCTGAAACACCTACAGAGGAGTAACTTGCCCTATAGTCTGTAAAAGGAGTGGGACAAGTGATGTAATCTGACCTTCAACAACTTCTAGTAGTTAAATAAAATAAATTCCTAAAGCTCACTTGAAAATCAACAAGTGACAATGTACTTGTCTAACTCTAACAATGAACAAATTAACTAAACTATTAAAAAACCAAATAACCCCTTCTAACTACTAACTATTCCTGAATAAAGCAAGATTCTAATGGTATACAGTTTCAATAAATACAAGTCCCATTTATAAATACAAGTCCCAATAAAATTTTAAAAAGTAGAATTCAATCTCTTGAAATTACAGCCAGGTGATGTCTTCTGGAATATTCTGAGCCTTCTCTGTTGATGCTTCTGTCACCAATGTTAACTCGTTGAGGCATTGGTACATTTGTTATTAGATGGTGCTTTCTCTAAGGCACAGAGTAAGTTGTGAGAGCCAATGATTCTTGCTTGGGAGCTGAGGGCTGAGGGCTGTTAGCTCTGGTAGATAGCAGTTAGCTCTGGGGCTTTGTCCAACTGCCCCCTTCTTTTTATGCCCTTGATAACATATCACTATTTCTTACACCTGAATTGGTCCTATGTTGTCAAAACCATTAGATTTAAATTTAATTGGGTTTTGGTATGAAGTGTCTGATTCAAATTGATTGGCTAAATTCAAAAACATGTTGTTTTGGTAAAAACTGTTGCTTGACCTGCTAACCATGCAACTTTTGGGACAAATGTTTCAATTTGGGTGTTCTCTGTATTCTTGCAAACGTTCAAGCTGCTGCTCTAAAAACATCATTTTTAAATCTCCAGGAACAGAAGAAACACATCATCTTTTAAAGGGACAACACAATGGTTTAACCCCTAGCATTTTGCATACGCCAAACTTTAACTTGCTGCCTCCCAATCCATTAGTATTCATCACAACTTTGCAACACCTTCACTCCTTTAGGAAAAAAAATGAACCATCATTATGGTTCTTCTAAAACCTTAACTTCATTACATTACTAGACGCATACCTCATTAATCTTGAGTTACACATTTTATACTGATTCTATATGTACATAACATTGAACACTACTGTTTCTATCTTACGTACACATTTTTCTTTAAAATTCTCAAAAAAGCATCCACGATAATATTTTCATGGCCCGCAGCATGTACAATCTGCGAGTAAAACACTTGTAATATGAGATGCCAATGAAACAATCTGGTGTCCCTGTCCTTAACTCTTTCCAGAGAAGTCAAAGGATCATGATCAGTATACACAACCATCTCTGATGCATTGTTTGAAGTATCAACATTAAAATGTTGTAATGCCAGTACAATAATTGTTTCTCAATGGTAGAGTGTGTTGCTTGTTCAGGTGGAGAATGAGATTTTTTCGAAAAATAATCAATTGGCTTTTCAATTCCATAATCATCCTCCCGTAACCACACTGCTCCGGCACCTATTTACTTTAAATTGATTTAGCACAATTAGGGTTACAAAAGCAGAAATTTATTTTGCTCTCTCAGACAAAAGTATTTGTCAATAATTGTGAAGTAGGTCCAACTTTGTGATGTAAATGGCTTGTTCTACTTTTTTTTACACAGTCCTCCTGGCTTGAAATTGGGTATGAGTTAGATTTGGTCACAGTGTTGACCTTCCAATAATCTACACAGAATCGTTCAGTGCCATCAGGTTTGGGAACTAACACAATCAGCAAACTTCATGCACTTTGGATCGTCTCTATGATGTGTTCTTGGAGCACCACTTCCACTTCCTTCTGAATCTGTGCTACTTTGAGAGGATTTAGCCTGTAAGGCTGTTGTTTTATCAGAACAGCATTCCCTACATCAGCCTCATGTACCATGGTGTTAGTCCTCCCTGCTTAGGATTTTCCTTCACCATCTCATCAGAGGGTCAGCTAACTGAGCCTCAACGCCTTCATTTTTCTCCTTTGTTTTCTTTCTTGTTTTAACTTACAGCTGAAAGGTCTTGTCACCAGAATAGCCCAGAAAAATGCCAGGATATTTTTTCTTTAACTCTTCAATTCCCTGGTTTTCTTTTGGCTTTTCCACTTTAATAGGCATCAGTCCCACCTGTGATCCAGCTATATTTTTTCCAAGAATAAACTATATTCTTGGAATAGCCATTTTCCCATCACTCTCACTATTACTTCCCTAGTCTTACACAGGGGAACACTGTTCCTCACTTGGGCAATATTTAAGAAGGAGTGAAAATGTTTTCACCTCTAACTATCAGAGACTATCTCCTATATTTTTTAATATTTTAACTTCTTTACCTACTCCCCCTATTCTACCTGAGTAAATCTTACCCATACCGGTGAAATCTTTGAAAAGATCGAACATTATCTCACTATCCAGCCCATAAGTAAGCTGTGCACTCTCCTGCAGATCCTTGACTTCTGTTGGGACTTCCTTCTCTACCTGAAATTGGATTAGCCTCTTACACCACACTCTTTCTCCCAGATCCTTTCTTAAACCACCAGCACTGTGACTTTGTATGTCCCATCTTATTGCAATGAAAACACCTGAGGTCTTTCACTTCTTTTCCACCTTCCTGGGTATCCTTTTTAACATGTGGTAAACTGTTGGGCCTTTTGACACAAATGTTTCAATTTGGGTACTCTCTGTGTATTTACAAACTTTCACGTTGCTGCTCACAGGTATCCATTTCAAATGCCTTTGCATAGAAAAAGTACACCATGCGATGCCTTCCTCCGCCCCTCCAGCATTTTACAAATACTAAATTCTAACTTCCTGCCTCCCAATCTGCAAGTACTGTACCCTACTTTGCAGCTCTTGTCTGCCATGGCACTTCAAGTGATCACCTAAATACTTTGTAAATATTTTGAGGATTCCTAACTCTGCAGACATGCATATCATGCATACTGATTCTCCGTACTTCCCACCATTCAACATGTTAGTCCTCTCAAAATGTATCACCTCATGCTTTTCAAGACGAAATTCCATTTGCCAGCACATCTATATCGTCCTGTATTTCCTCTTCACTATTTACCACAGCACCAATTCTCATGTCATCTGCAAATTTACTGATCAAATCTCCAAAATTCATGTCCAGTTCATGAATGTACAAATAGGAAGGGACCCAAAACTGAACGTTGCTTTATTCCTCATGACACATGCTTCCTGTCATAAAACAATCTTCAACCATCACTCTCTGTCTCTTGCTGCTAATTTTGGATCCAATTGTTCTGAATTCTATGGTCTCTCATCTTACTGACCACTAATACCAACTCACTGGCTTATTGATCTCTGTTTTATCTCTACGCCCTCTTGAACAATGGTTACTATGACCATCCTCCACTGCCCCAGCAACGCCTCCTGTGTCCAGAAAGGAATTGAAAACTCATAAAAAAGCCCTTGCAATATTCTCGCTTGCCTCCCACAGGAGTTTGGGATACATATCATCTGTGCCTGGGAACTTAGCCAGCCCATTAAAATCACAAGAACATCCGTTCTTCAATTGTAATTTGTTCAAGTATATAACATGGCTCTTTCCATATTTCTATACCTACATCATTCTTCACTATTATGAATACAAAAAAAAAGTATGGATTTGAAATCTCACCTTTGTCTTCCAACTCCACCCACAGTTTGCCACTTAGGACCCTTTGGGCCACTCTTTTCCTGGTTATTCTGTTGCCCATTATGTGACCATAAGATGCCTTTGAATTTTCCTTTATTTTACCCTCTAGTGTTTATCATGGTCCTGCTTTACTTTCTAATTTCTTTATTAAATAACCCCCTGCACTGTCTACAAGCCTCTCAGCTTCTGGTGTTCTGAGCCTCTCGTATTTGCAATTTGCATTCTTTTTTAATTGAATTCTGTGCATTCCTCGATATCTAGGATACAATGGAATTTTTGGTCCCACTATTCATCTTTTCAGGAACATGTGGCCTTGCACATCCCCCATTTACTTTTTGCTCCAATGCAGATTCTCCTAAAAGGAGCTTCTTGCAGTCCACTTGGGCCAGATTCTGTCTTATCATACTAACATCAGCCTTCATCCAGTTCAAAATCTTTATTTCTGATCCACCTTCGTCCTTTACCATGAGTCTTAAATTGTATTGAAATAAAACAAAGAACTGTGGGTGCCGGAGATTGGAAACAAAAGCAGAAATTGCTAGTGAGCCTTGGCAGGTCTGGTAGCATCCAAGGAAAGAGAGCAGAGTTACTGTTTTGCGTCAAGTGACTCTTCATCAGAACTGTTAGCAGCTAGGGGAAAAAAAGCACTGTATTTACACGAAAGGTGAAGTTGGGAGTGAGGGGCTCTGGTGGAGACATGAGCAGTTCGGTGGAGACGGAGCCCAGCGAGACAGAGAGAGAGAGCGAGAGATATACAGAGATGCGAAAGGGGTAGGTAAACAAGAAAATAAGGAAAGCAGGCCATATAATGTGATGATTGACCTAAGCGTAGGTGAGAATGGGTGATTGTCCTAATTGGAGTGGCGTGGGGTGGGTGAAAAACATGGGAGGATGGAATCAGGCTCTACAGTTACTGAACACCGTGAGGCTGCAGCGTGTACAGCAAACATCAGCACAAGCTTGAAGAGACGCACCAACATCACTGCCTGGGCCCTGCTGCTATGTTCCAGTAAGCCTCAGCTAAAGCTCAAAAAAAATCTCATTTTCCACTTGTGGAGCCTACTCTAGGCAGGCCAGACCTGCTGAGTTTCACTAGCAATTTCAGTTTTTGTTTTAAATCAGATTGAGTTATGGTGTCTATCACTGCAAGGTTATCCCATCAACACTTTGACCATTTTCCCAGCTTCATTCCCAAAAAGCAGTTCCAGCACAGCCCCTCTCTTGCTGCACTTTCCACATGCTGGTTCAAATAGTTTTCCAGGATGTATTTTAAGAATTCTACCTCCTCTAATCCCTTTACACTTTGTCTACCCCGTTAACATTGGGGAAGTTGAAATCCCTGCTATTACCACTCTATTATATTTACACTTTTCTAACATTTGGCTTCAAATATGTCCTTTAATCTCTCCTTGACTTGGAAATCTATTGTACACACTCAACTTATTACAATTAAGTTGTGAGTTCTACCAAATAAAAATCACTGGCCCAAAAATCTACCAAAAAGGACTATCTAGCCTTAAACAGTGACAGAAAAAAATTAATAGTCTTAGCAGTGGCCTCAGGTAATATGGGTTATGAGGTTTAAATTTGTGAAAGAAAGGAGCAAGAGTGTATGATTTAGTATTTAATTTGCTTAACCCTGGGCGTATGATAAATGGAAGTCATTTTGTCCATCCATTCATAATTCCTTGTTCATGTACCAAGTAAAAGTAAATCTATAAACTAGCAGCAAAACTGTCCAAACCACATAAATAAAAACGCAGTAGGTGTTTTGTTTGTCAGTTAAAGAAATGTTTTTCTGGTCACCAGCTATGCAATGAGAAGGAAGGGGGGAAATGGCAAGGCCCTCAGTAATTATCAAGCTGCATCTGTATATAGTTTATGAGATATATGGAATCAATTTTGTTCCCCACACTTGATTCAGTTGACTGAAAGCACATTTTTTACATTTTACTATTAACATGTTACTTCCTCTTGAAATTGGATAAAACTCAAGAGCCCATTGCTTTCTCTTGTTGAGCTTCCAATAACTCCGAAGTCCATTTGGACAATCTTGATTATATTCTGCGTGTGGTATTCTGCTATCAAAACCTCACTTTCTGTCCAAACAGGATATAATTCATATAAATGCCAGGACTGCCTCAAGCGGTACTTTCATTACTCTACTAACTTTGGAAAGGTTTTGTTTTTCCATGGTGCAAGTCAAATGCTGATTGGCAGAAACACTATGGCTTTACTGGCTAATTCACTGCAGGTTGGTATTATGCAAGTATGATGTTGCTTTGGACACCTGTATAGAATACTACACAGTCCAATGACTGATAAAGGACTGCATGGCTTCAAAGTGAATTGCAAGTTAAGAAGTTCAGAAATGACAGTTGTTAAGTACTAAAATGATTCAAAAACCTTGCTTGAAGATAAAACAATGATCTGAATGAATGCAATATTATTTCAGTTAGAATCATTGAATCCCCCTGCAGTGTGAAATTAGGCCATTTGGCCCATCAAGTCCACACCAACCCTTCAAAGTGCATTCCACCCAGACCCACCATGCTTTCCAATCCCAGTAACACTGCATTTGCCATGGCCAATGCACCTAGCCTGCACATCTTTGGACTGTGAGAGGAAACCAATGCATCCAAACGAAACACACACAGACATGGGGAGAATGTGCAAACTCCACACAGTCACCCAAGGGTGGAATCAAACCCAGGTCCCTGGTGCTGTGAGGCAGCAGCGCTAACCACTGAGCCACCGTGTTAGTTAACAGGAAATCATTACAATAAAAATATAACAAATAGGAGTAGGAGTAGGCTATTTAGCTCTTAAAGCCAATCCCACCTATCAAAAAAGACCTGGCTTATCTGCCTTTGGCCTTAACTCCTCCTCTGTGTTGTCTTAGCATAGCCCTACTCTCTCTGACATTTCAAAATCTATCGATGACTTCTTTGAACATTTTCAGTGGTCTAGCTTCCATAACTCTACGGAGATAGAGAATCCTCAACATTCACAACCCCCGGGAGAATAAATTCCTTCAGATTCAGTTATAAATGAATTTCCCCTTGTTCTGTAGCTATGCTCCCAGTTTGAAATTCCCCCACTAATGGAAACATCTTCTGAACACCTAATCTGTCAAGCCCCTTCAGAATCTCATACATTTCAACAAGATCAACCATCTAAACTCCAATGAAGAAAGGCCTAAATTGTTCAGCTGTTCTTGGTAAGTCAATCCTTCATCTCAAAAACAAAACTAGTGAATCTTTTTTGAAATTCTTCAAATGCCAGTATGTTCTTTCTTACGTACAGAGACCAAAACTGTACACAAAGTTCAAGGTGTAATCTTTATCAATGCACTGCACAGTTGTAACAAGAATTTCTTGTTTTTAAACTTCGACTCACTAGCAATAGAAGCCAAAATTCTATTTGTCTACTTAATTATTTGCTGTATCTACATGGTAACTTATTGTGTTTCATGCTTAAGAATATCCAAATCTCTCTGTGCTGCTATTTTTTGGGGTCTGTCCATTTAAATAATCATCTTTGATTCTTCATACTAAAATGCATGATCTCACATTTTCCTACAATAAACTCCTTCTGCAACTTCTCGTCCACTCACTCAACATACCTATTTCCCATTGTAGATTCCTTCAGTCTCCATCACAACATAACCTCCTATTTTTGTATTGACAGGAAATTGGTATACATTACATTCTGATGCCTTTTTGCATGTCATTGAAATAGATGACAAATAATTGAGGCCCTAGGACTGATCCTTGTGGCACTCCACTAATGAAGTACTTCCAAACTGAAAAAAAAACACCCATTAATCCAAAGTCTCTGCCTTCTGCCTGTTACCCAATCCTCAATCTACTAATGCATTACTCCAAATACCAAGTTGCAATCTTGCGCAATAGCTTGTTAATGTGGCAGTTTATTGAATGCCTTCTTAAAATCCAAATCCACTATATCTACCTGTTCTCCTTTATCAATTTTGCTTGTTATATCCTCAAAAAAAACTAGCAAGTTTGTCAAACATAATTTCCTTTTCATAAAAATATGCTGCTTCCATTTGAATTGTATTAAGGTTTTATAATTGTCCTGCTATTTCTTTCTTCCTAATTAACTTTAACATTTTCTCAATGGCAGGTATTAACCTAACTGGTCTATAGTTTCCTGTTTTCAGACTTTCATATTTCTAGTAGTTTTGATATTTCTAGTAGTTCTAGAAAAATCCCAATCCTCTGGCCTATCACCAGTTTTCACCACCTTCTACGCCACTACAGCTATCTAGACATTGAGATACAGGTCCAAAGAATCTCAGTTGCTGTCCCTGAGAGTGTTTGCTCCTTACTTTTAAGAAAAGGTCTTCAGCTTGTTTTGTACTGCAACACGCCTTTATCTACATCTGTACAGAGAAGATTATCAAATACAATGTTCTAGTGTAATGTCCAAGACCTTTTGCTTGACCTGCTCATTCTTGACTAGTGTCTTCCAGTTAGAAATGGCAGAGATATGCCATCACAGTGTATATAAGTTTCATGAGTAATAGTGCCATTTGCTGAACTACAGCTGAGACATGGACAGCTTGATGTAAAGGATCCAAGAGATACGTACGGCATCACTAAAATCCTTTGCAGGCAATATCACATTAGTGTTTGCAAGGCTTGGATGCTTCTAAATATACTTTCCTATGCCATTGTATTAACTATACTTCAAAAGTACTTCATTGACTGTAAAGTGCTTTGGAATATCCTGAGGTTTTAAAGTTGCCTTTTAAATTAAAGCCTTTTTTTGTAAGGGGCGAAGAAAGGTGTTGGTCAATCTCAACCCAACAAATCACACCAATTGACACAAATGCAATTTTTAAAAAATAAGTTGGCATGCAAAATGTGAAGCACTAATCTAGTGTAGTCATGTAAACCTCCAAAGTTAGTCCTGCTAGAAGAGTAAACAGATTTATCAGTGTATACAAATGTGACTGAATTTGAGCAAAAATTAAGATGCAGGTAGCATCCACTAAATTTTGGAAAGTTCCAGTCTGGTAATCAGAATATTTTGTCTGACCAATTTAATGTAATCCCATCACAAGCGCGGTAAAAACTGTCAGGTTTTGGAATACAATGAAGTGTTTTTTTTAAATATTGCAAAAGCCATTTTGTATAAATTTACAACTAACCATCAGGACAGCACATTGAGAAAGTGGGACAAAATTCCATTGCCCATTTAGATGAACACAAAGTACTTATTTTAACAATTACACTTCATGTGACATTTTTGCAGCTCTGTGGTCTAACATTCTTCAGCAGGCTGAGCATATATCCTTTCAGTTTATCCATTAGTCCACCATGGAAATATTTTTGTTAACATTATAAAAATTATCCACTTACACAGGACATTAAATTGATAGTTAACCTCTGCAATGCATTATCTCTTAAAATAATAGTTTGTAATATATAGCGTACATTACACCAAACAGAAATAATATTCAACACAGTATAAAATCTGTGCAATAAATTTAAGAGTGGGGAAAATTGGACCACCAGGACACTGAAGGAAAGGCAGCTGAAATTAAATAAAGAGGAAGTATCTAAGTTGGGTCACTCTTAGGTAAATATTTATTCTGTATAAAGACTGTCTGTCTGCAATAATGACCTTATGACTGGTATTAATAGAGATAATACGAACTTCTAAAGCATGCCGAAAACAAGTTTGGCACCATAAATCAGACTTGTTACTTGTTAATTTTATGTTGAAAATTGATTTGCTGTTGTATAAATAATTGAGCTATAGATGCATTATATTTCAAAATCATAGAGAAGTAAAATAACAAATCACTAAAACAATGTTTTAAATGTAAGCTGAAGTTTGTTGTGCACCCATGTAAAGTTCAAGAATTATTACAAGTCAAAGAAGGGTTGTTTGATGCGGCATTTTTCACTTGGAAGGATGCCTTTGCCTGAAAAGCTACAATTTGCTGCTTGCACTAACTAAGCCCCAATATTAGTTATGCAATATTGTTCATGAACAAGTCCGGAGTCACCATTGAGAAATATAACCTTTTGAATTGTTTAGGTGCTATGTGCTTTAATGCTTGAGGAAAAATGCCATTGATGTTTTAAACAGTGGCTTGGTAGTATAGAACTTGAATATTACTGAACAGAGAAATGGGCTACTGAAGTTATTCCCTCATCAAGAAAGCTCATTTTAAAATTATCACTACAATTTATAATGCAGGAGAAAGTGTACCTATTGGTTGGCAAGTCAAATGTAATTGTCTGAGGCATGACCAGGGAGAAAGATGGGAACTATAAGCTGCCAAAGATCTCAGTAAGTGAAATAAAGGGGCAGGCTTGAACACATTCCTTCTATTTGCAGATGACCGGACTCTGTGTATAAACATATATCGCTTAAGTGCAAGTGAGCCATGACTTGAGCTTAACTTGTCTTAAGTTTGTTTTTTAATATAGCTATTGTCAAATTCAGCATTATTCAGTTGACCAATCGCAGAAACATATCAAAATTAGACATTTCACTTTGGGATTTTTAAATACAGGCTGGTTGCATATGGTGTGTTCTCTGCCTATACTGATTGACTGAAGGAATATGTTGTTTGATTCAATTGGCAAGTTGCTGTGATTTATAGCTATAAGCCTGAGATTCCACCTGCACTGACATTCACACATAGTATTGCTTGATTATATGTAAGGCATTAACAGTACAATCATTGCCAATAAAAACAGAAATTGACAAAGAATCTCAGCAGGTCTGGCAGCATCTGTACAGAGGAAAACAGAGTTAACATTTCGAGTTTAGTGACCCTTCTTCAGAACTTTGTTCAGACCCTTCTGTTCTGAAAAAGGATCACTGGACTCAAAACCTTACCTTTATTTTCTCTCCATAGTGATGCCAGACCTGTCATGTTCCTACAACAATTTCTACTTTAGCTTCAGTTATCGAGCATCCGCAGTTGTTTTATCATAATCAGTATTGTTTCTGAATCTAATTCGGTTTTAATTATCTTTTCTGCATGAAAGAAACTTAATTGATAAAATGGAATGGTGCATGCAATTGTAGTGTAGACTTTGGCATCCTTTGGAAACATTATCAGATGGCAGACTGAATTCACAGAAGGCATCATCCTATTGGCTAAGAAATCTCCAAGACATGATCAACAGGCTTAAGTGCCAGAGCAGCTGCAAGCAGGCCATGACAATGGTGACTGAGTACATCAAGACTCTGCCATTATCATTGGGAGCAGAACATCAAAGACATTGAGCACTTCCTCTGCCTTTGAATCAACATCTCCATGGAGAGTGATATATAATTTGACATTCACACAAGAATCAGCTAAGCAGGAATCAGTGTTCCACCAGCACCACTTTATCTGGGTATTCTGTGCCATCAACATGAGCATGAAGTTACATGTCCAATAGGACTACTGACCGTAATCTCTACAAGTCAGTCATGGAAACAAGTAACAAAGATACCATCAAAGCTGGCCATTTTTCACCAGTCGTGCCTACATAAGATCTGAGGCATTAAATGGAAAGGCAATATCATTGGAGAGCCAACTGAAGCTAGCAGGACACATTCTTCACCTTCTGGGTATATACTCTACGAGACTGGCAGTAAAATTATACCACCAGGTGGAAGAAGAGGCGATGCTGGTCAAAGGAGACTAAGCGAAGTACATTTAATGAAAAATCTCCAACAACAGGAGGCCAGCTTTGATTGGAGTAGAAGAGATTGTGACAAAATGTGGTCAGGAGTAGTCTTGCTGGCTGTTCTACACGGGTCCAATGGAACTAAATCTGATTCAGTCTAAAACTATTTTCAACTTTCCTCCACCGTGTGGAAGAACAGTACCAACTAACCTGTTCCTGGCTACACAATTAAAAGTATAAAGTTTAGAATAAGACAAAATTTTCATGATGTTTTGTTAAAACATGCTCCAGTAAACAGTAAATTAACAATCTGTAGTACTTCCTACTCATCAGTTTTATTTCTCTTTCATTACAAACAAACACAAGTATCAAAATGTTGGAAATATTGTTTAAAATGAGTCACGCCACCAACTTTTAATGGGTTATAATTCATTTGTTGAAAGGAATCAGTTTACAAGGTATCAGGCCGTCCATATGGCTGTTGAACTGGTCTAGGTATCGACATGAGACAAACCCACAATGTTATTGCTGTAGGTGGTCCACTTCCACACATTTATGCCTTTTGCGTTAGTGCCCAATTCCCTGTTGTCCCTATTGCTGATGAAGGCCAACAGTGATCAGTGACAACTGATGAACTGACCCCCATTTTATACGCATGACTGTTAATTTTTAGCTGCTCTTATTGATGAATAGCATCGGCTTTTTACTTTGGAAATGAATTGAGAAAGGAAAAGATTTCACTGAAAGCCATTTCTCCATTCACAAACTCCTACTTTTAACTCAATTTGAAAAATGGTGTTCTCGATATCAGTTTCAAATCACATGTTAATTCCGACATTTACTTTTCCTTCAATTGTGCTGAAGGTCACTTGGGGGCCGGTTTCACAAAGAGAGTTGGAAACTGTCTCGCCTTGCTGTCAGGCTCATGAAAATAGCTGTCCAATTGTACATTAATAAACTGAACAGATTGACTCAGAACGTATCCACGCCCTGAAGGTACTCACACTGTCAGATCAGTAGGGTTAGAGTAATGCATTGCGCTGAAAGTTTACAACTATATTAGACACAGGAAAAAGATCACTGCAGAGATTAAACACAACCCTTCTTTCTCGCTGCTGAGCCACTTTCCCCCAAAACCCAAGGCATACGCATCAGTTTTTAACACAAGCACTCAGTGTGCTTGACTTGATTCCATTAGCCCCAAACATGTTCAACCCTGCTAACAATAGGAGTTCACTAGACCAAAGAGGTTGTACTTGTGCCAGTAACTCAGTCTACCAAAGATCATTCACATTGTGTCAACTCCAGCTGTTACACTGAAACAACACAATGAAAATTGACACTCAAAACCTCTATTTCTCATGAATCTGACAGCAGCACAATAGGTCCAGTGATATCAGAAGAATCAGTATACCTTGGTGTTTGCTAGCAACTTAGTGCCAGGTCTGCAGCAATACAAATAAATAAATTTTCCATTGAGTTGGTATTGTCACAGTTGTGAGGTTTATAAGAGTGTTATATTTTTGGATCTTAAAAATGTTGCAATTTTGGACGGTATCCTTAAACTTAGGGGAAATAAAAGGCATTATGTGATGTATGTTGCAGTCTGCCTGACCTGGTTGGTATAATTGTTAATGATCAAAGGAACACTCACATTGTTTTATTAAGTGACAGATATAAGAACTTTGTAGTTGCAGACAATGCCAGCTGTTTCCAAGTCCAAATGAGTGTGGGTTTTGGGCTTTTTTTTACAGTTCAGGTAGATGTTATAGGTATCAAATTATAAACAGTTATAATGTAAACTTACACTTTACTTACAAAATAAAAGAAAGTTGGAATCAAAGATACTAATTAACAATTTTACAAGGCTAACGTGTTTTCCATTGCCGTAAAGCAGAGATCAAATAATGCATTTTGAGATCAGGTTACAGGTTTCCCTATAACCCTAGAAAAAACAGAGACAGATGTTAGTTACAGTTTTTCCCTTACGTGGTCTGGCTAGGCCAGCACCATAAGCAGAGAAAATGTTGGCCCCATTTGAAGACTGAGTTTTTGCTGAAATAAAAACACTGAAACATAGTCCAACTTGAAGCTAGAGAAAGCAATTTACATTATTACCCTTATTTGTGGCAATAGAAGCTTTCTATCTCAGAGAAGTAAAAGATAGCAGTTCCTATGGAAGCTGCAGGCAATTGCAAATCGTTTTCGATCAAAACTCCAATTTGTGAGGACAGTGATATGTGCTAAGTCAGAAGGAAACGTATCATTCAATATCAAAATTTAAAACGTAAGTTTCTTTTAAGAAAAACTATTTTGTCAATAGTACTTTTTGTAGTTATTTGATGCAGTATTTTAAAATGGAAAACCTTGATAAGAGAAGCTTTCAGCTAATAAGTGGGACTTTAAATTTCTATTTATGACTGGCCTCTCTCAAGATGCAACAACATCAAATGAAAACAATTTTAGGTATGTCACCAAGCAAAATTTTTACTTTGGCATATCATATTTTTGTTGAAAGTTCTTTCCAGAACTTTGGAAGCGAAAATGAAGATGTGCCGCTTTATTTACTATTACTGTGCTTGTGCTATAGTGCTATTATACTTGGAACAAGTGCCTCATTCCAAGCTGCTCAGCTTTCATTCTCCAAAGAGAGATTTATTCATTTTATTTGTGACATCAAGAGAGGAAATCAGATTGACCTCTTTAGGTCAGATGGCACAGAAATACAAAGGCATCCTGGAACTGAGTCACGTGTTTCAATCTATATATTACATGCCTGGTTGACCCTCAGTAGCTATTTCAACCTGTCATATTGCAAATCAAGTGAAGGCATTCAAAGCAAACTATTACATTGTTATGCGCCAAACAGACTAACGTAATTTTAAATTGCCTGCTTCTTTGAATTCAGTGACCATCACAATTGCACTTTTATTATCCAAGAAATTGGTGATGCTCTTCAGTTCTATTTTGCTTTGTGTTTTACAGAAGTTGGAACTGACTTTGTACATTTTTACCCCCATGCTAATTTTCAATAAAATAAATGTAACCTTTTACTTGAAAGGTTGAGGTTTTTCTGTGAGTTTCGCAGTTAAACATCTCTGAACATTGGCCAAAAGAACATGATCTGGCAGTACTGTATTACAAACAAAAATGGTTGAAGTTCAGCTTGGCGAAAGGAAGACACCAGGGTAATGTTTGTGAGGATATTATTTGTGAGATATTCCTAATGGGTTGATGGCTATTAATATTTTATATTTAATGCCATTTATATTTATTACGCCATTTAATTTCTTAATAGTTCAAGGGCTATGAATGGATCAGCATAGCCACAAAAATTACCTGCTATCAGCTTACTACATGAGTGCACAACAGTACAACTTTAAAGCAGGTTCCAGGCCCACCCATCCTTGACAAAAGCTAGCCCTCGGTGTTACATATAGTAACATTTGAGTTCAACAGTATGTTGCACTCAGCTCCTTTTTATTTGGATATTTGGAGGGCTACTTATTGGCAGGCCAGCACACAACTGAAATAAAACCTTCCTGGCAGTCAGTGAGGATCCTCATGCTTGAATCAGGAAGTGGCATTGGCAAAGCTACTAGTCCTAATCCTGAGATAATGGGAACTCCAGATGCTGGAGAATCCAAGATAACTAAGTGTGGAGCTGGATGAACACAGCGGGTCTGAGACAGGATCAGACAAAGGCTTCAGCTGTGCTGAAATGTCTAATGTTAAAATGCAAGCCAAGTTTAAAAAAAGTTAACTCAATATTACACAATAGCATCCCATCTACTCATGTGCCGTCCCTTCACAAATTTGCTTGTTTGTTTTATTTTCAACCACTGCAACCTGCATTGGGCAGTTACAGCAATATATTCTGCATCTGTATTCGTAGGAGCTGCCACCAAATAGTAATTACAGAGATGAAGTCCCTTCTTCACATTGAAGATAAAGTCTACATTGTTTGTGTGGCACTACCTCTATGCCAAATGGGACAGACTTCAAACATATCAAGAGATAGAAAACTGAGCACCAGTGAGGTGTTGTGGCTCATTAGCAACAGTAGAGTTGAATTTAGTCACAACTGGTAACCTTATACCCTTGGCACATCCCCATTCTACGATTACCATCAAGATAGGAGATCAACCCCGGTTTAATGAAGAGTACATGAGCACATGCAGTGATCAGGCATATCTAAAAATGAGGTGTCAATCTGGTGGCCTTATATGACAAACAACCAAAGCAACATGCAACAGAGAAGGCTAAGCAATCCCGTAGTCATCAGGCCCACACTTTCCAATCATGAATGGTCACAGCACCATAGAGTCATACAGCATGGAAACAGACCCTTTGATTCCACCAGTCCATGCCAAACATAATCCCAAACTAACCTAGCCCCCAAATTCCATGCTTCTGGCCCATATCACTCCAAACCTTCCCTAGTCACAAGCTTATGCAAATGTCTTCTAAATGTTGTAATTGTACCCACATCCACCACTTCCGCAGGAAGTTCATTCCACACATGAACCACCCTCTGTGTAAAAAAATGTCACTCATGTCTTTTCAAATCTCTCTCCTCTCACCTTAAAAATGTACCCTCCAGTCTTGAAGTCCCCCATCCTAAGGAAAACATCTATAAGGTTGCCTCTCATCTACGCTCCAGTGAAAAACGTCCCAGCCTATCCAGGCTTTCTATATAAGTCAAACCTCCCATTACCTGGTAACATTCTGGCAAATCTCTTCTGAACCCTCTCCAGTATAATGATATCATTCCAATACCTGGGTGGGACAGTATTTCAAAAGAGGCATCACCAATGTCAACTAACAAGAGAAGATGGCTCCACAAATATTCCCATCGGCATTGATGGGGTAAATGCAACAGACAGAACAGAAACATTTGCAGCAATCATCAGCCAGAAGTGCCAAATTAATGGTTGAACTTGATCTTCTCCTGTGTTCTCCAGTATCACAAAAGCCATTCCTCCACCAATACAATTCACTCCAAGTGATACCAAGCAACAGCTAAAGGCACTGACTACTGCAAAAGTATAGGTATTAACAACATTCTGGCAGGATCATTGAAGACCTGTTCTCCGGAACTAGCTGCGCCCCTAATCAAGCCGTACCAGTACAGCGAAAACACTGAGATCAACACAACTGTGTGGAAATTTGACCAGGTACATCCAGATACACAAAGCAGGACAAACCCAAGCCAAGATAACAAAGTGTGAAGCTGGACGAACACAGCAGGCCAAGCAGCATCTCAGGAGCACAAAAGCTGACGTTTTGGGCCTAGACCCTCTAGGCGCGAAACATCAGCTTTTGTGCTCCTGAGATGCTGCTTGGCCTGCTGTGTTCATCCAGCTTCACACTTTGTTATCTTGGATTCTCCAGCATCTGCAGTTCCTGTTATCACTATCACAAATCCAAGCCAGCCAATTACAATCCTATCTTTGTAGTCTCGATCATGAACAAAGTTATGGAAGAGGTCATCAAAACAGTGCTTGCAAGTCACACTTGCAAAGGAATAATTTCTTCACTGGTACTCAGTTTGGGTTCTGGGAGGACAATTCAGCTATTGACTTCAGTATAATCCAGTTGTAAACATGAATGAAAGAGCTGGATTTCAGAGGGCGATGTGACAGCGACCTCCCCTGACATTACAGCAGTGTTTCACCAAATAAGGTATCAAGGAGCCCTGGCAAAACTGGTGCCACTGCTAAATGAGGGAAAAGTCTTTGCTGGTTGGAGTCATGCCTAGTTTTATGTTGACAGATCAGTAATCCAATGTATTTATCGACTTTCGTTTTTCTACTTTTCATTCCAAACGTGTTTTTTTAATGAAAAAAATAACTGTAGCTGGGAAAACCAAAACTCCCCTTTTTTCAACAAAAATCCACCTCTTGCAGACATGTCTACTTACCCTCCAGGAGGAGGCCAACAAAGAAACTAAAAGCTCACTAGTCTGTTTGTTATTGGTTGGACATCCTAGTTGTTATGAGGGCCACAGGTTTGGGAAAAGACATTTTAAACAGATCTGCACTGCCAGTAAAATGTAGTGAAACACTCTAGATGCTGGAATTCACTTTCTGTCTAAAGGAATCTGAATAACACAATGACCACTGACATGCCAAAGCATGAATCTTGAAATTGATTGCACAGCTGTCATTAGCAACATGTCCAGTGCTATCCAATAACAGCTGTAACATTCTCTCAACAAGGTGTAGAGCTGGGTGAACACAGCAAGCCAAGCAGCATCTGAGGAGCATGAAAGCTGACGTTTCAGGCCTAGACCCTTCTATACCTTGTTATGTCAGATTCTCCAGCATCTGCAGCTCCTACCATCTCTGAAATAATTTTAACCCCACTGTGAAGCCTCTTCTAAGGATGCCTTCCCTGAAAAAGTTACCCTCCTCCCTCCGGAAAAACCTCAGGGGATCTCTCTCCCACTGCAACTCTCTCGTAATCTCTTCAGCTTTGAAACTGCTCGACCACGTCCTCAAACAAACCAGGTACTACAGCCACGTCACCTTTCTTAGAACCTGCCTACGGAACCAGGAAGGGTCTAGGCCTGAAATGTTAGCTTTCCTGCTGCTGTGATGCTGCTTGGCCTGCTGTGTTCATCCAGCTCTCCACCTTGTTATCTCAGATTCTTCAGCATCTGCAGTTCCTAGTATCTCTGTAACATTGTCTTACCTGCTTTTTTTGAACAATACATGAGTTTGGTTAGGTTTTAATCTGTTTAACATTTTCTGACTAAATATTCTGGTGAGTAAATCAGAATCATACAAAGTCTCCGCCTCTAACTCAGAGTTGGAAGCATTTTCCAGAGGATCCCAGGGAGCAGCAAATTGTCTGTGATAAGTTTACATTTCCCAGGGAATTTCCATGGAATCAATATGTTGAGACTTCCGTAGTATCCCAATATGCATCTTGGGACATACATCTGTTCTTTGACTACCTGGAGACTGGAAGTTCTATGCCAATACCACTGTCTCAGAATAAGAACTGGGAATGTTCCCTCATGATCACAGAGTGTTGGCTTCTGTTTGCAACTTGTCAGACATGGAGCAGTCCAATAACATAAATGAAAGAATGTGAATGCTGAAGGCTCATTTGACTTGACACATTACTCGACACATTTGGGTGGCACGGTGGCTCAGTGTGGTTAGCACTGCTGCCTCACAGCACCAGGGACCTGGGTTTGGTTCCACCCTCAGGCGACTGTTTGTGTGCAGTTTACACATTCTCCCCGTGTCTGTGTGGGTTTCCTGCAGGTGCTCCGATTTCCTCCTACACTTCAAAAATTTGCAGGTTAGGTGGGTTGGCCATGCCAAGTTGCCCGTCGTATTCAGGGATGTGTATTTTTGGTGAGTTATAGGGGGATGGGTCTGGGTGGGATTCTCCAAGGGTTGGCGTGGACTTGTTGGGCCAAAGGATTGTTTCCACATTGTAGGGATTCTATGATTAACTCTGCTTTCTCTCCACAGACACTGACAGATTTGCTGTGTCTCTCCAGTCATATCTGTTACTGAAAAGGTACATGTCTGCAAGCAAGACTTGGACAACTTACAGGCTTAGCTTAGCTGATAACTGGCAAGTAACATTGCGGTCACAAAAGTGCTGGGCAATTACAGCGCTTCCCCTTGACATTCAATTGGCATTAACGACAGTGGAGAACCCGAACACCAACTTTCTAGGTGTTACCATTGACCAGAAATTGATTTTCATCAGCCACGTAAATTCTGAAGCAAGTAGAGTAGCCCAGAGGCTGTGAATTCTGTGATGAATCTTGATTCTCAAAGTTGTTCTCAGGCACAATTCAGAAATATCCTCTAATTGCTGGATGAACACAGCTCTAAGAACATTCAAAATTCTTGACAGAATTCAGAAGCACAAGGTAGCCTGTGTTTTCAACGCTCCTTTCAACATCAAGCATTTACTCCTTTCACCAACAGTACCACATTTCTACCAACAAGATACAGAAGCCCAAAAGGGGCTTTCAACTTGGTTTGCTGTGGCATCTGGCTTTCCTGATCTTACCCTATTACTAAGCACTGTTCCTCATGCATTGAACTGTATAAGCAAATATTTTACATATAACACCAATTGCTAAAAATTTGAATTATATATATGTGTTAATTAAAACTCAGGTTTCTGCAAATGATTGAATAAGATAATGTAAAAGAAATTAGTGCTTATAAATCATGTTGAAATTGGACCATTTTGTTCTGAACCTTAAAGCCATTTCTATCTTGGGGCAAGTGTTGTGCAATTAATTTTAATGTAAATTACTCAATAGGAAACACACAAAATTGAATAGAAGACAAATTTCCTCTCTCCTCAATATTCAACTTCAAAAGGAGACTAAAACCAGACAACGTATAAAACCTGTTTTGCACAATCATATCTCATTTGTTTGCCAGAACAAGCAGACTAAAACTGTTTTTCTTCTCATCCGCTTTCCTCATTGCAAAATAACTAAGTTAAGGAAAAAAACTTTCACAAACCTGTGGAAATAACTATTGTAGGTAGCAAACATATTCCCATCCTGCTGCAGTGTCTTTGAGATCAAATGATCATGCTTGTACTGTGTGAAATTTATGTGGGCAGCCAGCTTGGTTGGATTTTGAGAGAAGAATGCATTCGCGTTCCTTAAATATGAAATTCATTGCCTTGATTAGAATTTCTTGGCTAATGTATTATCCAAACTGTCATGAGCAACAATAAACTAGTGTAAAAAGTAAAGTCATTATAGCTGCAGTTCTCAGTACAGTCACCACGTGTCAAGTAAGGGGAGAGGTTGAGAAGAAGAGCCCTTCATGGTTACCTCATCTGGTGTGGGAATTGAACCATACTATTGGTGTTATATTATATTGCTAACCAGCCAACTGAGCTAACGAACTCCATTTTTTAATAATTTTCTCATGATTCCTAAACATTCAGGTGAGTGAGTAAATTTGGAGTGGGATTGGAATTTGGAGGATCACAACTTCCTGAATCCGATATAAAAAATACTGACACTGTTGATCTAAACCAGTTGACAAGAAATTCACATTATCATGTCTTAGTGGCCATCACATTTGCCAGTAGGATAGAGAATTTCGTAAGCCAGTAATTTAATCTTCGGATGCACAGATGTTTTGGGGCACTTTCATTTGTCCCTTTAAGTCCTTGTTTGGCCAAAACAAAACACAAGATTTCCATCTGCCACAAGGTAAAACCTCTACAGTATTTAAATCGGGCACCTTCATTCTCATGTATGAAATGTGTAATTTACCAGATTAATGGAAAAGAAAACAGAGCTAACTTAGTTTAGGATTTTGATTCTAACAATGTTCACTGGGTAAGTTCATTTTCTAATTGACTGTAATCCTGTACAACTGTAGGTTACATCACCTTTTGCAATTCACTTTCAGGTCTGGATCTGTTTGGCAATGTTAGCCTTTAAAACTCATGAGAATTGTTGTTACTACACTGGCAAATATGAAGGCATTTTTCATTTCTGAGCATTCAGAGGGGTGACTTGAAATTGCATTCCTAAGTTGACTCACTAATCAACTCAGCTTTATTATGTCATTCACTCTGCAGTTTGCCATTCCATGTTATGCATTCAATATTGTGCCAGTCTTTTGCTGATAAATATAACAATTAAACACTTTAAATTGCAGAATTTTCATTATATAAAAAAAATTGAAAAAAACTTAAGTTTTAAGGAGGAAATTACTGGGTGGGGATTCAGTTTAGTATGTGGGCAAGTCTGAACTTTAATCTTTTGAGATGCTGTTTTGGAATGATACTTAATACACCAGCTCCTCCTGTTGCATCTAATTTGCATAACAGTAATTCTATCAATTGGGACAAGTACCTGGGGTCAATAATTAGACTCTGCTCTCTGACGAGGAAAAGATATTAATTGCTCGCGTTTACTTGTTCTGTATAAAATGGATTAGAGTTTCTCAATTCATTGTGTTTAGAGACAATGTTGTCATAAGGTACAAACTTTTAACAAGACTTCAACCAGAAGTAAATGTTGATCTATTTATCTGTCAGTTACTGAATTTTTAAAGGGAATCACAATGGGATGAGTTGGGTTGGGTTTTACCAAAAATGAATATTTCCAGAAAAAGAATGGAATCAATTCTAATTTTCCGTTCTCACCCTTCGTAAGTGAAGTTCACAAGTAAATATAATGCTATACAGTCTGTAAACATGTAAAGATAGCAAGTGGCATATTCTCAGAGCAATTTCATAAATGACTCTGATCATTTGATACCAAATGTTGCTACTTCCAATATTGTTATCAATTTTGTCAGGCTAGTATAATTAGGGCATTTCTGGAGGTGCAGCTATTTAAAAAGCTGTATAGCACAATATTTTAAAAATAATCACTGATAAATCTTATAAAACTTGTCTTCCAGCACTGGCATATGGGTAGTGCTCCATCATGACTATTAACATCGAAATGGCATCTGGTAATACCTGTGATCTACATCAGCAGCACTTCTAATCAATATTCAGGGCTACAAATGCATTCATCTAAAAAGTAATAATATTAATCACAATAATTGGCTTGTATCGTATCTTGAAAACCCTGATTGTGCCAGACCTTTGCAGGATACTCAAAGCAAAACACAACATGTAATTTTCTTTTTGACCACAATGACTATGCTTCAAAAAAAAGGTAAATGATAGCTTGTGAAAGTGAAAAATGCTATTTAAATACTTCCTCGATGTCAGACAATAATGTTGCTGGGCTGCCTTTTTGAATTTTTTTTATTTATGCCTTTTCCCAGTATTTGTGTATAGTTCATTGGTGTAACAGAAATTGATATTAGTAGTTTAAATGCAATTGACTTTTATTAACAAGAAATTGCTTTTATGTAGAGTATTTAATGTGTCAAAACATCACAATGCCCTTCACAGCAGTAATAACAAAGAAAGATTCACACCGAGTTACACATGGCAACAATATGAATTCATTTTGGGGTTCTATGATTCTTTGAGCATCACAAGGTATTAAAGATACCCAATTTTTTTTATTTGTATTCCAGATGCAAATAGACTTCACACACCACCCCCCACACCACACCAACTCATACTTCTAACCACCATCACTCCTGGCCCACCCAGAACAAGCATTACCTCCCCTTTGTAATGATGTCAGTATTTGCCTCATAACCACCGAGAGTAGTGTGCTGTTTCATCCAAATTGCCAATGTGCCCAAAAGTCAAGCACGATCCTGTCCTCACCCAGCAAGCACACTTGCATATTTTCCAGCACGTGTCTGTGAGTCACCTTTCTCTGCTCAGTCCAGGTGCCCCAAAGCTCAATTGCCCTGCCTTTTTATTCCTTGGCTGAGAAGAATGTAACTACTGGCACACCTTCTGGCCCAATACCACACCAAAATAAATACACTTGCACGTGTCGCGTGAACTATGGAGGAGACAAATTAAGGGTTTGTAATGATGTCTAAAAGGAAGACGCACTGTTTGGTTATGGTGCACACTGCCTACTGTCCTTCAGTCTCCAAAGTCTTCGTTCCAATTATGTAAATCAATAAACTTAACCTCAGCCTTAGATACAGTTTAGACTGCCATGGTTAAACGAATTGTTTTAGAGAGCGGTGACAGCCATGTATACAGCATTCGGGTCATATCAAATGTTTATATAACTATGTTTAAAGTGTTACTGAAAACTGAAAACTGCTTTTTTCTATCCAAATGGATTACTGTTGAAAAATTGTCCTCCCTGATGGAAATGTAATGTGCCGAGCATTGTTGCACAACACATTGTAGCTTTTTAACCCTTCATTTGCTCCGACCCCGGAACTCGTTTCCTGTTCGTAATGAGAAAGAATAATCGGTTATTTAAGCACTAACCTAGGCAGCATTTAGCCTGGAGACAGCTTCAGTCATAAACTTGCTCATTATTTATGCATCTCCTATAATGTCTTTAAAATGGTCATGTTTTAAGTGTCCCAGTGACCAATAACGCCTTGATGACGGATGACCCTGTCCAGGCTCTATATTTCAGACAGTGATATTCATTTCGGTTCTAACACACATGTCATCGATAGCCCCGGGTGCATTAAAAGTGGTCTACTACAGAAATAAAATGGGAGAATATCATCTCGAGAATATGCTACAACATGAAGTAGATAATAGCATGTTGGAATACGTGCCACGGTTCAACATTCACAGTCCATTCCAATCAGTCCATCGTTTCGATCGTAGTTATCAGAATTCTCACATTGCAAACTTTTTTTTATCCGCCAAATGCTCTGTCCTCACAAATGACGAAACTTATCAACAGATTTTTTTTGCTTTGCTTCCCCTGCAAGACGTGTGTATCTGTTTAAAACCTACCACTGATATCCTCAGCCACAAGTACGCAGCCCGCAGCGTTTCAAGCAGCAAGTTACTCCTTTCCCTGGGACCTTTTAGTCAATCGATTTCAGGTCAATTTCAGATCGGGTGAGTAACTCAGTTGGGTTTCTTTGACAAATGAAAAAGCCGGGACGCAGTTGCTAAACTTAATTCCGAATTTTCACTCGAAAAAAAAATGAATCTGAACTACACGATGTCGGGGTGGGTGGAAAGCGTTTGTTGCGATTTTGTCCGCAATCATGAAAATATATTGCGGGCGCTAAGTGTGGAGACACTTAATAAGCGTTGGGGGAGGTTGAAAGATTAGGGACCTCGCGAAGATTTAGTATAAATCAGTGCAGATCCCTTTTTAAGAAGCACCTATTTAAACTAAAGGGCGATGTTTACCACTGAGTGCACATCAGCGGCCCCACACACCAAGCTTAGACCAGAAGGAACAAGACAATATTGACCTTCTGAAAGTGCCAGTTCCGGTGACCTTCAAACCAGATCCTTCCACCGCCAACGCCCCCCGCCCCCAACCACTGGCCTGATCACATCAAGCTTCCTTCCTCAACTCTGAGCGAAAGTTCCCGAAACTATTTGGCTTCTCACGGCTCGTGGAGTGGGGTGGGGTATTGTAGAGAGGTAGCCAGACATAGACGCATACAATGTGCTCTGGAATCCTGTTGAAGGCATGAGAATCGTATAGGTGTAGCCGTCTTTAATGTCATTTAGCTTTTTTTCTGAATAAAATCTGTGTGTGCATAAAAATCACTGTTTATGCTCCTCTTTCGCAAAGCATCGAACCAATGAAAAGGCGATTTTGTCTCCCCGGGGGTTTTTTTTTGGATGCATTGGGTCTTGATTGAGGTTAAATGGTCCGGTCTCGCGTTCTACATTTTCAAGTAGAAAATATTTGAACAGTATTCCTGTGTTGATCTACAAAAGGAAAAAAAAGGACACGTTTGTAGCTTCCGTCTCACCTTGACGAGAGGGAGACGAGAAAAGTCAAAATCATTCAGCTTGGACACTCGGTATTCTTTTCCAGTCATCGGACGCATGCTGGTTAAATGCATCGCTCCAAACATTTGTTTGAAACAAGCAAACCACTGTATAAAATGTCAGCACTGCCTGCTGCCAAGCGCTGTGGATTTCTGCTGCGGAATAAACAAATCTGGCAGAATGAATGAAAATTGAGTCAGTCAGTGACCAAGGGTTCAAATGCCAGAGGCGTGTTACTGGACAGCTTAATAGAAAATACAGCCCGCCTTAATCGCCTCTGTCGAAATTGTGCACTTTTTAAAAATGAGTTGAAACCCCAGCACTACCAGGTGTAATTTCACACAAACACAGAAACACTGTGCAATAAATGTTGTGAAGTTCGCTGCATTCATTTTCCACTCGGAAAGGCAATGCGTTGCAACTTTATCAGAACTGTTGATGATTCAAACTGCAAAGTCAGTCTGTCTGCTATCGCATTGTCCTTATCTGAAGCAAATTGGACAGCGCTATCACCCGACCAGGCTTCAAAAACATGCACAAACAAAGAGAAACATGTCAATAGAGAGACACAAAAGTCAGTCAAAGTAACGTCTGCATGTATTTACTGACATGCTCCTTACCGACTAGCCAAAGCAAACATTCATTCTGGATTTATTCTCAGCCCTACAAATTCACGGAATAACCTTTTAAAAACAAAGCAAAACACTTTATCATGGGCAGCGTGTTTCGTGTTTAATAAACTGAGTTTGCTTGGGGATGGGGACTTTATTTCATTTACATTATCTGCCGAAAGCAGTGCTTGGTGCGAAAACTTGATAATAGGGAAAATCGTATTTCCCGTCTACAAGGCCACTTACACTCGTATAAATCCGCCGAACATTTCAAAGCTAACAGCCTGGCGGACTCAGGGTGAAAGTGCAAGTGTCTCAATGGACAGCTTCTCTTTTCTACACCTATCTCTGTAGCTCAGCAAATTGCTACAATCGTTTTCGCACAGTTTGAAGTTTTTCGCCCAGACTGACTGTGAAAAGCCCCAGGCACCTCACTGTTCACTGTGAGTAGATCCGATTGCTCAACCATTATAAAAATGCAATGATGTTATTCCATAGTGGTCATTAAAACATGTTTGTTGGAAAACTGTCGTGGATTCGCCACTTTTCTCCATCCACCACATAGACACACGCACGCTTGTACTTCAAAACTTGAGAGAGAAAAAAATCTATCAAACATATATGTCAGTTCCCGTATTTATTCATAACTTTTGTGCAATGTTATCCGTTTAAAAACATAGTATGATTTCAGTGTTTGCCGCTGTGCTTTTACCGGGTTTTCACTTCTCTTCCCGGGAATAACGTAAGCAGACACCCTTCATATAGTTTTTAAGCCTTGGTTTTGTGTCTGTATGCTCGTCCCTCAATAAAAATTCCAACAATATTGTACGTGAGGCAGGAATGTTCTGTATAATTCAATATTTTCAACTGAGATTATATTTCCAATTATGATTCAGGTCAAACTTTATTTCAAAATTGAAAAAGTAAGACTAACAAGATGGTCTACTTTATCAATATTTTTTTTGCTGCAGCTATCTCATTTCATAAGTTGATTGTTAAGAGGACTTTAAATATGGATTTTAAAACTTGGGCAGCCAATCTTACTTTGTCTGAACTAATTCAATAATTTGTAGAGTGCTTTTGTCTTAAATTGAGTTTTGGGTGCATGTTTTCACCTGTGCAGGAATACCTTGTCAGAAAAAGGCATCATGCGTGTGACATACAAATACAAATGCAGAGACATACAGGCAAAAAGCAGACACATACATATAGAGACATACAAATGGAAGCAGAGATACAGGCATATATAGGTAGAGATGTACATATAGACACACAAGGAGACATACAAGTAGACACACATAGAGGCTTCCAACTGCCATAAATACATACAAAGACATAAAAATTCATACATTGAGACATATAGGCACACATACATACATGTAGACATATATAAATAGACACACAGACCTACAAATAGACACACATCGATCCAGAGAAATAGAAATGGACACATACTGAGACATATAAACAGGCACACATACTTACAGAGACACACAAATAGACACACACACACACATATTCAGACAAAGAAATAGATACAGACACAGAGACACTAAAATTGGCATACATAGAGACTTCCAACAGTCACAGATGCACACAGAGATATACAAACAGGCACATAGAGATATATAAACAGGCACACAGAGATATACAAACAGGCACATAGAGATATATAAACAGGCACACAGAGATATACAAACAGGCACATAGAGACATAGAAACAGGCACACATGCGCACAAAGAGATATACAAATGGGGCACACATTGAGTCTTAAAGCAGGCATACATATACACAGAGACAGACAAATAGACGCGCATGAGACATTTAAGTAGACAGGCATAAAGACATACAATGGGCACATACACATACAAAGACATACAAAGAAACGCACATAGAGACATTCAGATACACACATTCTTACAAAAAAATTACAAATAGACACACAGAGACATACAGACACCTATGCACACGACATGCAAATAAACACACATACAATCAGAGACATTTAAGAAGACAAGTATAGAGACATATAATGAGCACATATACATCTGGAGACATACAGATACACACAGAGACATACAAATAGGTACACATAGACAGATGTACAAATAGATACACAGAGACATACAAATAGCACACATATAGACAAACAGCCACATATACATAAAGCAACATGCAACTAGACACACAGACTCACAAACAGGCTTACAAATAGATACACATAATTACATTAAAAACCATACACGGACACACAAATAGACACACCTTCATACACAGACGTACAAATAGACACAAAAACAAGTACACATACATAAAGGCACACAAGTAGTTGCACATAAAATATACAAAAAATACAAACATACAGAGACACAGAAATAGGCACATATATAGAAATATTGATATACAACACAGATATTCATGAGGACTTCGGCACAGAAGTTACACCCATTAACTCTTCTCACTTTCTCATCCAAAATACATGTTTACTCATTCCCTTTACATGTAAGTGTCAAAAATCTGTAATATTTAATCTCCTTAGAAGGGGAAATGAGTAAATCCCACAGCTTTTTGCCTTTTAACACAATGAAGATGCAGTTGATAACAATACGTTTTTATGTAATAAATCAAATCCATATTCAGGATATACAAGATAGACAAAGCTAGTGAGGAAGTCTGTGCTGCGTGTTAATCTATATAAAATCCTATAAAGTTGCATTTGTGTGTTAATAGTTTGTGCCAGACTTGCAACACGTTTATTTCTACAGTATCAATGTTAAATCTGATGGGCAGCTGAAGTAGGATTGGCCAAGCACAAACATTCAATTTCAGTGAGAGGTAGTATTCCCTTCAACATATAACGCTGAGATTTTCGTGGCGGCAAGTTAGCAGCTCTTTGGAATCGTGGAGAGGCTAAACTCAAGCCCATAACCTAACTTCCCAGTCAAATATAGATTATTGATTTCCATTAAACAAACTCCATAGAAAGTGACAGCATCTACTTAGCTGAATTATGTATGTAAACAGTGCACCGCATCGATCTTCTTCCTATTTGCAAGCGAAAGGGCGTCTGTTTCTAACCAGACGAATGACTCGATTCTGTAACTTAAGAAAGTCTCGAGATGGTTATTTATTAATAATTGCTCTGGAAACAGAATTCGGAGTATGTCAGTCTGAACCGATATAATTCCTACTGACTGATTTCTGTTCTGCAGCCTGTTGAAATCGTTATGTGACAAAATTTAGGTAGGAATATTACAGTATAAATAATATGCCAATATTATAACCACATTACAATATTAAGCATGACAAGTTAACCCAAACACTGTCTCATGTATACTGCATTGGCCATGCAGAGTTAAGTGCAGTTCTCATCCTGTCATTTGTCTGCTTTCCGGATTGTTTTGCTTTAACACACTATATCTCAAACATATTTTCATTTAAGGGTAGTTCATAGTTACAAGGGCCTTTCTGTGATTTTCCCTCTCTCCTGTGTGGCTTCAGTTCAATTGTTCAGCCTGACTAAAAATTGCCTGTTTTATTCAAGACAGAGTATATATCTCCGTTGTGTATTGGCGATATTCAAGCTACAATTTCAAATAATTTAGAGTTAATTGGCACATTATCTAAGATTTTCTAATAAAAGCGTTGGAGATGGTGGTGAGGTAGAATATGACTTTTCGTTGCTGATTTTGACAGTGAACTAGTTGGGCGTCCCATACGCGTCATTGCCATCCAAAAATTCAACTTGTGACCAAATCTTGAGATGTTGCTTGTAAACACCTCGCGCTGCGCGAAAGAAACATTAAACAATTTTTTTCTCGCCAAGTCGCTAACCAAAAATAATATTTTTCCTATAAAAAATTAAGAATTCAAGAGTGCAAATTACCAATATATTTTCCCATAATTATGAGCAAAAATTCCGATGAAAAGACATTTCTAATGACGTATATGATCAGTACAGACGTATATTTAGATTTAAAAATAAACAAAAGTCTATAAGAGTTACTGTGGCTTTTTTCCTCTCTCCCTTTGTTTTATTGTACAATGTAGAACTCAAAGCAAAAGGCCCGTTCCCCAGTGCGAGCAGAGAGCGCTCTCTAAAGGAGAAAGCAAAAGAATGTGGCCTCCCCCTCCACGCGGGCCGGGGGCATCATGCTTGCCTGACATTAATGCTCTGCTGAAAGTAAAATAGGAAAACGAATATTAACGCAATCAGGAGACCTTAAATGCTCCGCGCTGTGCCGAAGAGGGAAACTACAAAAATAACTTCCGACCGATTAACTTGTTTGAGTAAACTGAGAGGTTTTCCGTGCATTAAATTCCAACCCGTCTACATATAATTAACAAAGTGAGTGCTCAGTATTGCAACGCATATGTAATAACACACAATGACAATTCTGAATGCCTATTCAAATATACAGAGTTTAGAGCTGCAGAAATATACATTTTAAATAAATGGAAAACCTATCTGATAACGAATGGGAAGTTTGCCCCTTCTGATTTAAAATATCAGTAATTATTTCAAGCTATATTTTCCGTTTGTAGTTTGTTAACATCAATTTTAGCAGTTTAGAATATTTCTGTACACACGCAGCGATATATTATTGTGTACTAATTATAAAGTATTTATCATCTGAACGGATTTACTTTTCAGCACTTTCAGTATTTTAAGAGTTAACCTTTTTTTTTGGATTGCAACAATTTTGTCTTCTGTGTTAGCGATTTCCTACCTGAACGCATTGAAAATAGACGCGTGCAAAGAAATAGCCGGCTGCAGTCAACATCATGTTACCCGCCAGCTGGACACGGATGCTTAGTTTGGCTTGACAGAAGTTCTCGATTTTCCGAACAGAGTTTACAATTAAGTGCACATTCATCCTGCAAATTGTTTTGTTTTATGCTGAGACGTGTTTGTGTATGATTCATTGTGCAACATATTTGTTTAGACTGGTTATATTCGCAATATAACCTTCTGCCCTATCAAGTAAAATGTCATAGAATAAAATCCCCTTAAAATGACAGTAGTATATTATGGGAAGATTGATCGGGAAAGCTTGATATCTCGAAGCCTTTCGTGTATGGCATTTGCAGGCTTTCGCATTCTGTACACCTCCCATTTGAAACAAATTTTCCTCGAACTGACTTGAAGCTGAATTTGTTTGTTTACCATGTGTAAACGGTAACCACTATTACTACTAATTTAGAATTTAATCGAATGAAGGAGCTTTAAGTTTACCGTGAATGCTGAAAGCTCTGTTTCCTAAATGCTTTCAGGTGATTAATTTAGTCCGAGATATTGCATTAAGGAATAAACAACTCATTTCCTGATTGCATATGAACGAGCAAATTACCAACCAAATAAAGGTTCCGGACCTGTTGCCTAGAAAAACAATAGCGTCGAAACGTTGATTTCAAGCTTTCATTAAGGGCGCCTCGAGGCTGGAGATATTTAATCTGCACAATTCACATGCTTGGCATTACGGGTGGTTTTTTTTGTCTCTTTTAAATTCTGTTGTTTTTAAAAACCAAACCAGGGACACTGCGCCAGCAGCACGTTGTTTTTGACCGTGCAGATGACCGCTATCCTGGTTTAGTGTGAGCAGCGTTAGGAGAGTATTCCCTGAATCTACACTTCCTTACAGATTAATATTAATATAATAACAATATTATTCTCAAAGACACAAATGCAGAAATGTGCTCTCGCTGGTTAATTCAGTGATATTCCGAAACATTTTTTAAAGCTAGAGTATCTAATTAGATTGAAAACATGATTATGTATTCAGCACACGATTTGTTTCCAAATTAATTTCTGCCAACACGGACATATTTTTAATTGATAAACTATAGTTTGCCCTGCTGCATAATCGGAATCTGGTCCGATAAAATATATACGTGACCTCATAACACTACTGCAGCACTCTTTAACTATGAAATCAGCATTATTCTAGATTTTGACTCAAATGCTACTACTGCCGTGGATACACTTAAGTACAAAAGCATAATATAAAATAAACATATTTTAGGGTGAATAGTTTGTGGGGTGTGTTTAAAGGTTTTAGGGAGAATTGTTGCCTTAGTTTGAGGCACAGGGAATTTTCCAGAGATGCCCATTATCTCGTGAGTAAATTTCATTGGTTACCTTGGGTGCAGTAAAATAACATTTTGGAAGTGTTGCTAGTTACTTCTATTGCTTTCATGAATTATCACTGGGTCAGACAGAGGACTGAGAACAGCCCTTCAAACTAAAGATAGCTTTATTTACTACTCAGTCTCCAGTCTAGGTCCATTTTCAGTTTCCTGTTGGCTGTCATCCATAGGTTCCATGGTGCTTGATAACCAGCTTTGTGTCTTCTGGCCTACTGCACCAGAATTCTTAATACTAACACCACTGTTCTTTCCTGCATCCCTACATTCTCCTACTCCTTTCTCCAACTACATCCTGGACACAGAACAGTGTGGTGTTGCCATCAGGTGGCCGATACCTTAATTTTTAATCAACCAGACTAGCTTCTGTGTCACAAAAACAATGCTTTCTGGTATTATGCATTATTTACAAAAGAAAAGAGATTATAATGTGAATGCTTTATATACAGGTATGATGAATGTACAGTATAGCTCCTCATTTATATGCATTGTACACAAAAAAGTGGATAGAACAGTGATGCACACAACTGCTGTTCCTGACCAGCACTGACAGGACTCATGAAAGAGTCCTGAAAGAGTCATGAGACCACTGAATTACAAATTAAAATTTTCCTGTCATGTTCAGGGCTATGTGTGTTGCTCATAAGTATCTATGGGCAAAGATCCTAACGAAACCATGGCAGCCAAGAGCTCTCCACAGTTTTCTCTGCACATCTGATCTGTTATCTTGAAATGAGATGGCCCTACTGAAGCCTGCCTGCAAAAGAATAGTATGCTACAAAAGACAATTAACAGTGTATATCTAGAACATACACAAATTTTTCACTTACAACATAACTGAAAATCCTGCTGCAATGCTATTGAATATCTTCTTCTTATTTCTAAATATATATTTCTCAGGGTCACAGTCTTGCAAACACTTTACCCTCTTCAGATTTTCTTCATTCTACATTTCTACATTCCACAGTCTTTTGGAAAATTAAGGGGTTGGAATCATATTATCATGGTTTCATATGTTGGATAAACCATTGCCCTTCACTTAAGGTTTTTAGATTTAAACAATAACAACTTAAAGAGTGTTTAATGGAGATTTACTGTATCAAGAGCAATAGCAAATCTGTTTTTGCCGGGTTCACTGAAAAAATTGTTCTCCTTTTGGTGAGATAGTGTGTAATAACATTTAAAAATTCAAGCCTGTGAGCACATACACAGCAGTCATGGAGACAACAAAGAAGTTTTGTTTTGTTCAGAGGATTTATTTCCGAGTCTTGAGGCATTTAAAAAGTTTCTTGGACAAATTGGACTTAATGGAGACCCTGGGTGGTCTGCAACTAAACTTCTTTACAGTCTACTTTTAACTGGAAAGGATACGAAATATGAATTGTTGTTTTATTCATAGCATGATAATTATATAGTGGGTTAAACTACAGACTGAGAATGACACAGCTTAGAAAAGCACTGTAACATTTGAATGCATTTGTTCTGCATCACTTCTAGCTGTATAGAATATCGCAGCAACTGTATGACTCATCCTCTGACACTTCAGGCAAATGATTCTCAGATTGACATAACTTTACTTTTATTTATTCTTTCATGAAACGTGGGTGCTGTTGGCTTGGCTAGCATTTGTTCCCCAAATTGCCCTTGAGAAGGCAGTGGTGAATCATCTTGAATGTATGCAGTGGAAATATACACACAACGATGTTTTAAAAGAAAATATGGAAAGTTTAGAAACATTGTGACTCTGTAAACATACAGACTTTGGTAAGCATCCACATAGAATAAAGGAAACATTCTGCAGTGACCAGAGTGATGTTTTAAGAGATTGTAAGAACTGCAGATGCTGGAAGTCAGAGTCAATACAGTGACTGTATCAAGGGTGACAAGTTTTCTTCAGATACAGTTGAATAATCTTGCTCGTCTTCAATCCAAAAGTCACAAACAAGCTACAGTCAATTTAGTGTCTTATAATTTTGACATTGTTGTCAGAGACTAAGTTGTATCTGACCAATGAATGTTAACTCTAGAAATAGAATTACTACTTTTATTTTGCTGAAAAAATTGTCCAAAATTTGCTTCCAATCGGCCTGACAAATAGGACAACAACAAACAAGGGTTTTCTGGGAGAAAATCAATAGAGAAGATTGAGTGTCCAGTAAAAAACAGAGATAAAAAGAGAAAGTAGCAGAGGTGACAATCAGCAGAAAGATAATCATTTTTACCAAAGATAACGTACAGAAAATAGCTGTCTTTTGGCGATGTATTATTTGCTGACATGTCATCTTCCCAATTTATCACTTAAAGGAACATCGTAACAAATATGGATCATGTATTTGATAATAGTTAAAAACAGAATTTCTAAAACAAAATCTACAACTATATTAGCTCATCATTATTCTACTTCTGGACCTTGCTAGCTATTAGATTTTGTACAGTACAAGAGTAACTGCACTTCAGTTAAGAGATAATTGGCTGTTAAGAGTTGTGCAATATAGTGAGGTCATTGAAAAATACTATATCAATGCATGTTACTTAGACATGGCAATGATTCTTTTGTTTGACAACATTGCTCTGTGACCATGATCTCTGTTTCAACAGCTTTGCCTGTACTCACATAGGATAGTGCAAGTCAATGGAATTCTTAACTCACTTTCTGCATACAAAGGCTGCAAAATATAACTTTAGGCATTTATTCAAGTGAAAAAAGCTGTATCAATAAAAATAGGCTTTTGAAGTACTGCAAATAAGAAAGTTCTGATTATAATTACTGATTAGCCAAACTTAGAAATTTGTGTATTTTGGAGTAATTGGCACCATAGCTGAAATACAATGAAGTAAAGCTTCAATTAGGAATCTTAGTTCAAATGTTCTGTTTTATTTCCAGGGGTATATAGAACACTGCTAGTTTAGTGGTAGCATCTCTGCGGAGGTCAGTTTGATTCCCGAGCAAAGGGAAGTGAGTATTCCTTGAAGGCTGTAACTTCAAGTCATTTTGGTCCAACACAGGATAGACTGTAAATCCCTGTTAAAGTCCTTGGGAATGTTGTAAACCTTACATTCCAAATGTTTCCCATTCTAATCTCTAAACTTATAATCTTTGGGATATGGCCTGCTCTCTTGTGAACTGGATGGACAGAAGGATAAAAGAGACATAAATATCAAGAGTGAAGAATCAGAAGTCAACAAGCTTGTTAAGTACTATTTCAGAGAGATAGCTAAGTATGGACATTGAACGTGAAGATCAAATCATGACAACAGTTGAGCAAGAAATTGAGGGTATAAACAGAATAGTAATAAGAATGAAAATGTGTAGATAACAATGAAATTTGGATTGAATGAGGCTTAAAGAACACCAGATAATAAAAAAAAGCAATGCTAGTAGACTTACTAAGGATATGGTGACAGAGAAAAATGAATTTATGAGAGACAGCTAGCAGTCACGCATATATCCAGCCAAAAATAGAGTTCTACCCTAGCCCAGGCTCTAACCTGGCTGGCAAGAGCAAACATTGCAAGTATTACTTTGCATGCTTGGACCCCAAACTTTAACTGCTGTCGTAAACATGATTCTTTGCAACTTGTATTGACATGCTGAAGAGTAGAAGTATGAGTAGGAGATATGAAATTATAATCCAAAATGCAGCATTTTTTAAAAATTAGATATAATAACCTGACACCAAAAGTGAGTGCAGAGGAAGCTCTAAGGGTGTTGTTTGCTCACAAGGTGCAACACAGAATTATAAAAGGTAGTTATGAAAATCTTTCCTTACTAATTTTCCTGAAAGGTGCATACATTCTGCAAATAGTGGCACAAATACCAATGTTATTGTTCTATTAAATTTATTAAAGTGACCTAAGATTCAGATCAGTGGTCCAGCTTAATTGAACTTTCAAATTTTTTGATAGCCTCATGGCACAGCACACTTGCAATTTTGAGTCATGTGAAGCAGAAAATTGCAAAAAGCCAGAGCCGGAATCGGTCACCCAGCCCTTCAAGCCTGCATCACCACTCAGTAAGATCTGATCAGAGCCTTAGTTTCACTTTTCTGGTTGCACCCATAACCCTCGACTCCTCTGATTGCCAGAAATCTGCTGAACTCAGACTAGACTATATTCAATGATCCAGCTCTCTGTGGAAAACAACTCAAAAGACCAAACAAATATGTGTCAGTAATGCCCCACATAATTAGCTCCCAGACTCAGTTGGATAGAATCATAGACTCATACAGCATAGAAAAGTCCCTGCAGTCCAACCAGCCCATACAGAACATAATCCCAATCTAAACTAGTTGCGCCTGCCTGCTTCTGGTCCACATCCCTCCAAACCTTTTCAAAACGTTTCTTTATCGAAGTGTCTTTTAAATGTTGTGACTGTGCCCATATCCACCACTTCCTCTATGAGTTCATTTCATACATGAATGCCCCTCTGTATAACCAATCGCCCATTATGTCTTTTTAAAATTTCTCTCCTCTCATCCTAAAACTACAACCCCTAGTATTGAAATCCGCCATCCTAGGGAAAAGACATCTACCATTAAACCTATCTATACCCCTCATGATTTTATAAGCCTGTATATGCTCTAGTGAAAGAAGTCCCAGAGCAGGAAGTGGACTTAGAAAGTTCATTCATTAATATCCTTCTACAGGAATTAAGAGTGGCAGTGATAGAGGCTTGGCATTCAAAACATCTACGTGCTCTTTCAACCAGAAGACAGCACAGGGGGGCTTAAGTGGTGGGCATTTTAACATAAAATGTAAAGCAATTATAAAAAATTATGAAAGAAAATGTCTAGATTATTAAAACTGCTTTCACTTAAAGGTACTCATATATTTTCTTTGACAATTGACTCACTTGTTAACAGTGTTTTGCTTAATACATAATACCCATTTTGATAGCTGTATTTGAACTGGATTTTGTTAGTTTGCTCACAAAGTACATTGGTCAGTCACATATTTTGTTGGTCCACTAATTTGCAGTACAGTCTGATTGATTCATCTCAAACTGCCAAACTGCAATGCAGAGCAACCGGCAAAATATTATTATCCTGTTTAAGAATGGGAAAAGAATGCATTATAGAACATAGAACATAGAAAAGTACAGCACAGTACGGGCTGTTTGGCCCACGATGTTATTATCATCCCTGCTTTCCTATTTACCATTCATTTTTAAATGCTTTCTCACATCAATGTATAAGTTTCTGCAGATACAATGCTTCTTGTATCACAAAGTCTCAGCAATATCCAATGTCACATTTTTGCATCACAGTAGAGATTCCGGTGTGGGTGTTCTATGAACTAAGGGTTTTTGGAAGTTAAGAAGACAACAATGCACTTTATCCAGACAGTCAGGCTAACTTTCCTTCAGTTCATAATAATTGAAAATATTGTGGTAACCCAGCAGCTGCACTGATCAAATGCCTAATTACGAATTTCAAACTCAGAATATGCCAAAAAGAATCCCTATAGTTCAATTGGTTGAATCACTGGGGAAGTCTGTTGAAACTTGTTGATGAAACTTTGGAATAATCTGGAAGAATCAAACACAACCTGCTTTTTGTTCATCACAACACAATATTAAAAGCAAGAATCATGGCAAAACCATATCTGAAACTGTTCAAACTCCCATTGAAGAGGGAGAAAACAAAAATCTGTCAAACATGGGAGAAGTGTTAGAGGCTGAAAATGTTTGACAATTAAAAAAAAATTGTGATTAATAACTACAATTAAAAACAAGTATAATTAACTAAACCTTTATCATTTTAGAGCTCTGCTTTTGAACCATTTGGAGGTAAAGTGAATTCAGATAAATCTACAGAAGCTACTGCATACAATGACCAACAACACAATAGCGGCCAAACTCCAGGTCCGCGAGTCAAAGATCCTAGTTTCTTTTAGAGTCATGGAAATGTACAGCATGGAAACAGACCCCTCAGTCCAACTCATCCATGCCATTCAGATATCCTAAATTAATCTAGCCTGATTTGCCAGCACTCAACCCATATCCATCTAAACTCTTCCTATTCATGTACCCATCCCGATGCCTTTTAAATGTTGAAAATGCACCAGTCTCCATTACTTCCTCTGGCAGCTTATTCCATACACACACCACCCTCTGCGTGAAAAAGTTACCCCTCAGGTCCCTTTTAAATCGTTCCCTTCCCACCTTAAACCTATGCCGTCTAGTTTTGGATTCTGCTACTTTTAACTTTAAAATGCTGATATTCATTCACTTCGACTCTACTTCCAAAAACAATTGTCATTAAATATTATTAAACAATATTATTAAAAATTACGATGGGCTAAAAGGAAACACCAAAGTATTTTCCATATTATAACGTGGCAAAGACTTACAAATGACATTTTTATTCCATAGACCAGCTTTTTTTAATGTACAGGCTTGTCAAAAGAGAAAGAATGGCTATAGATCCATAAAACGAACTGTAGCCTAACATTTGCTAACATAAAAATTGAATACTTCTTATATTTTAGCAGGAGAAAAGGAAATTCAAGGCAGGAAAAAGAAGGAAAAGGAGACAAAGGGGAAAGAGAAAACAAGATCGAAAAATAAAATAAGTGAGAAAGGAGGAAAAGAAAGGAACAAAGATAGCAACAAAGAAGAAAGGAGGTGGGAGAATAAACTGTATACAGAAAGAGAAAACAATGGTAAAGAGAAAGGAAAATGAAGAGTAGGTGAGACAGAAATTTAGAAGGAAAACACAGAATAACAGAGACAAAGTGAGAGAGAGATTTGGAAAATAAGACATTTATAGAAATCTTTTCACAATCTCAGGATGTTGCAAACTTGTTTTGCAGCCGTTGCAATATTTATGAAGTTAAGAATGTTATAATGCAGGAATATACCTCTGGCAGCATCACAATATCTGTTTAGCTATTGAATAAACAATTTATCACATCTTTGTACTGTAGCTTTGCCAGCAAATTTACAACCTAGTATAAGTGAGCTCCACTCCAGTGGAAAAGTCATGGTTGCAAAGTTGCCTCCTTGACACAGCTTACCCTACATTTCCTTCCTATTGACTATACTGCAAAGGTCATAGCGATGTGTATGTCGGGAGACATTTAAGCAATGTAACCACTGTTTTTCCATTTGACACTTCAAAGGCTCATTACTTTTATGTCTGTTATAATTTCTCTCCCAACTTTCTAACTTTTTCTCTGGATGACTGTTTCTCGGTTAATTGCACAATGTCAACACCATCTTACTAATCTGTTTACTTTGAGGTTTTGCACCTGTCAATTTACCAAAGTGTAAAAATCACAATTTCTGTTTATTTTCTGCCCTGCCCTACTTACCATAGATTTTTTTTTTCAGTTCTCATCGGAGCATTCAAAGAACTTCAGGTCCTTCTGATGTTTAAAATATCTCCACGAGGCTTAACATTCAGGGAGGCATTTGAGAACACATCTATGGTACCAGAATAATCCTTGGGTTTACTTTTTGTTCATGGATTCTGCACAATATCAAAATTTATTTATGATTTAAATTATCAAGCAGGTTTATTTCAAAGATAATCACATGATGAGATGAAATGCATATTAACTATAAATAAGTTATTCCTTATGTATATTGTATTCACAATCACCTTGAAATGAAAACAAATGCAGATTATACCCTAAAACTGAGCTCAGGCAAGGTTTTTGAAAGTTAACTATATGCGCTATAGCTTAGAGTGCTCAACATTCCAAGGGTCTGATTAGGTTTGCACTTATCTCAAAAGACTAATTCTCTGAACTTCACCCAGTCCAACTTCAATTCCGACTTTACTGTTATTGTATTCCAAAAACAATGGTCAAAATTTTGGATATAAGCAAGTTACTACCTACATGCACAGAGGAACTGTCATAGAATCCCTACAGTGTGGAAACAGGCCATTTGCCCCATCAAGTCCACACCAACCAAACAGCATCCCACCCAGACCTGCCCTCCTACCCGGTGCTTGTAATCCTGTATTTCCCATGACTAATCCAACATGTCTGCGCATCTCTGGATACAATGGCAATTTAACATGTCCAATCCACTTAAAATGCACATCTTTGGACTCTGGAAGGAATCCAGAGTACCCTGAAGAAATCCATGTAGATAAGGGGAGAATGTGCACACTGCACACAGACAGTTGTATGAGGGTGGAATCGAACCTGGGTCCTGTGAGGAATCAGTGTTAACCATGGAGCTGCCGTTGAGTTACAAAAAAAATTACTTTGAGGTATCATTGATCAGTCGGGTTTAAAAGTCTAAATTAATCGTTGAAATATGTCTTTCAAGAAAACAAGTGAAATAATTAAGAGGAAGCCATTCAACCCCTCCAGCCTGTCCCACCATCAATTAGATCATGGTTAACCTCTGTTTTATCTTCATGTATTCCACCTTGGTTCTGTAATCCTCGTTATCTTTGCTTAACAAAAGCTCTCAATCTGAGTTTTGAAATCATCAATTGATACTCAGCGATAAGACCTTTTTATAGGAAGAGTGTTTCAGAAATCCATTGCCTTTTTCACAAAGGGCTGCTTCCTGTCATCACCTCAATATTACTTGATCTTAGTTTGAAGGTAGTGTCCCTTATTCTCTACCCAATCAACTGCTTTAATTTTCTTCAGCATGTCACTTAGGTCACCTTTTTGTTATGCTCAATGAACAGTCAATTAGCCTCTTAAACTTCTGTAATAATGAACAGACCTTTCTGTAAGCTTACACACTGGTGCTATTGCAAGGTCATCTGACTAATTTTATGTCAAATTAATGGATAATCACATTGTGAAACAGCGTTTAGTCATTTCAGCCTGTTTCCACTGGCACCACCAAGTTTTGTAAAATGCTGAGACTGATGGCCAGAATGTTGAAACACAATGTGGAATATGCAAATTCGATTCAATGAACATATTTAGGATTCTACTTTCAATTTTAAGTTATAAGTGAGTGAGGCAACTGTTGCTTATGTTCCACTCATCTGTTTAGCATCAAATGGTCTTGTTATATTGGTCTGTAAAGATATTGTTAGAAGCTGCTCAACAACCAGCCTCATGTATTCTTACATTCTCCCCTAAGCGTGCCATATCTAGGAGCCTCAGCCCTAAACTTCAGGGGTTAGGATATAAGTGAAGATCATTGGTTAGTTTCCATTACTGAGCAATTCTGGGACAAGCCAGGTTCCTGAATCCTTTCATCCTCACAGTAACATGCTGGTCTGGAACTCTGATAAACAATGTCCTGGATCGAATCAAGAATGTACACGATGCTTAAACTGTGATTAGACCCACCTTATGTTGTTCCTTCTTTTCCTGCTCAATGTAAGAAAACTAATTGAACTCCCGCGGGAATTTGTACCTTGTACACTTTTTCTGCTGTCAAAAGTTGAAGCAGCTGTCATGGAAAGTGTCATGATAACTGAAAAGCCAATCAATGCTTGCTTCAACATTGCTCAGAAATGGAAACTGACCCTTAGGAGCTTTGATATACAGAGGGATCTTGGATCCTGAAAGTAGCAACACAAGTGAGTAAGGTAGTAAAGTAGCCAAACAGCATGTTTGCCTTCATTGGCGGGAGCATTGAGCGTCATGTTGCAGCTGTATAAAACTTTGGTCAGGCCACATCAGGAGTATTGTGTGCAGTTCTGGTTACCACACTATTGGAAGATCATGGAGGCTTTGGAGAGGGTGCAAAATAGGCTTACCGGGGTTGCGTGGATTTTTATGTATTAGCTCTCAGGAGAGGTTAAACTAACTTGGATTGTTTTCATTAGAGTGTCAGAGGCTGAGGGCTGCCCTGATAGAAGTAAAATTGAGAGGCATGCATAAGGTGGATAGTCGGTGTCTTTATCCCAGGATGGAAATGTCAAATATGAGGGGTGAGAGGGAAATGTGTAAAGGCAATCTGCGAGGCAAGTTTTTTTTACACAGAGGGTGGTAGGTGCCTGAAAAATCCTGCTAGGGGAGATGGTAGAAGCAGATTACGTTAGTGACATTTAAGAAGATGTAGGTAATAGGGAGATATGGACCATATTCAGACAGAAGGGATTAGTTTAGAATGGCATCATGGTCTGCACGGACATAGTGGGCTGAAGGGTCTGTTCCTGTGCTGTACCGTTCTGTGTTCTATGACAAACTGTCCCACCAGGACTTTTCAAATGAGTCCCAAGTTCACCACCTCTGAGAATTCAAGTGTACATGCAGCTGATATCACCAAAGGTATTTCCTGTTGAACCTCCTTTTAATATACCATTAACCTTATATAATATGGAACTGCCAAACTTTGGTGAAGCTGAAAGAATTAAACTCGCTCCCGGTTGAATATTTTACATCTTTAAGTAATACAATTTCCTTTAAAGATAGAGAAAAAAAACTTATTTTGAGTACTAACAGTTCATAGATTTAAATAAATATGGTACAGAACCAACCTAACCAGTCAATGCTGGTGTTTATGCTCTATTCAAGCATTTTCCATTCTTTCCTTATCTAAATTCATCATTACGACCTCTGTTTAGTTCTCCCTCAAATCATTTCTAGCTTCTCTTTAACTATTCACTTCAACTGTTCCCTCTGGCAGTGAGTTCATCACTCTTTGGATATAAAAGCTGCTTAATATTCCTTATTGGATTTCTTGGTGACTATTTTGGTGAAGGTTCATTGTTGATCCTGTAAATATGACGGGTCTCATGCGTAAACTGGAGGATTGCCACCTCTGGATCAGAGGGTTATGGGTCCAAATCCCTCTCGAGATACTTGAACCCAAAATCCAGGTTGGCATTTCAAGGCAGTATTGAGAAAGGACAGTGCTGCTGGAAGTGCTAAGTGGTTGTCTTCCTGGTGAATGTAAAAGATCTCTGTTTTGGAAGTGAGTTGGAAGGAATCCTAATAGTTCGTCCAATATTTATTCTTCAAATAACATTACATTAAACAATTTCAGATATCTCATCATTATTACATTGCTGTTTGCGAGAGTTGCTGTGTGCAATTGTGCTGCTACATCTCCTAGTGAATGACTTTTCCCTTCTTTCTTTCTTATGATATTTGCAATATGCTGCACAGCCACAGCCTATAATATCTCAATGGTAAACAATGAGCATCATTAAGCCAGGTCAAATCCAGCCCACACATCATGGTATTTGTGGATATTGCGTGCTCTTTACTTGCATAAACACAATACTGGCAGGAATCCTCTTACAGAAAGAGGGATCATTTTTAGATACAGTGTGCTTGCATTTGATGTAGAAAATGTCGTAAAATTACAGTGCATTTTTATGGCCAAAAAAACCAAAGTCTTTATCGTCAGTTGCAGCAAACACTTCATTTTGCACTTCAAAATCTATTGAGGGCAGACAAAGTACATCTTAGCTGAGAGCTTCTGGCTTTCTTATTACTGCTGAAGGAAGGGAGCAGTAAAGTGCACACCCACCCTAAAAGATTCATCTGCAGAATTGGGGCACCGCAACTACACGAGTGATCAAAATTGTTTCAGCTTTTTAAAGGCTTGAAAACATTTGCTGGTTCATCCGAAGGCTACACGAGAGCAAAGAATTGGCAATCAGAAACGCAAGGGCAGGCAACAATAAATGTGGAAACAGGACCTCTACTAATGAGTCAGTGAAGATGTGACATAGACTTGTTTGATGGAAGGAGAAGTTGAGGAGTGATGGCCTTGGGGGTGTGTGTGTGTGTGTGTGTGAGTGAGAGAGAGAGAGAGAGAGAGAGAAGAGAATTGCCTTGTTTGACACCATTCTCCAGGTGCCAGCCATGCAGCATGTTTAGTCATGGTCAACTCTGTACCTACCACCCATGAAAGGAGAGGCAGAAGATGGTATCGTTTCAGGAAGATGCCAAGATAAGACTATCCAACTTAAGTACCACTTACTAGTTACACACCCCAATGAATTCACCATGAATTGTTGCCTTTTAACCAATTTCATATTTACTGCTCAACCATGACATGTCCTCAAATAGCTACTTATCATGCCAACACCTAACTAAATTAGGATCATGTCCATGCTGTAATCTACAACTTAAACCCTTGACACATTCTAATTTTCTAAGAACTTCACAGGTAAAATGTTAGCAACATAACTTGGTTATATAACATATGGAATAAATTGGATATTAGGCTCCTGTCTGACATAACTATGTACATCTTTGACTTACAATCAAGAACATTACTTGCTTTCCTAATATTTTTACTTTCATCCCTGCGAACTTGTCATGGCACATTATTGAAGAAAAAAAATGTTACCACCCAATGTTATAAATTTGTAGAACTCAATAATTTCTGCATATTTAAGTGACATGCATGCTATTTTGCTATTATTTTACTTAAAAGCCTTATCAAAACAAACACATTAGTGCCTAAATATGGGCCAGCTTTGAATCTGAGGAGCTGTTATTATTTTTACAGCTGTGCTTTAATCACAGGAAATTTCTAACTGGTTTTGATGGTGAGATTCATAGCTTATTAAAAAGTGTTTTTTGATTAGAGGAATGGAGCAAACAGGAGAGGACTTATTCTGCTAGCATTGAATGCACTCATAAACATAAACAAAGTTCCAGAAAACAAGCAATTTCGACCAGTCTGCCTTCAAGATTCAAGAGCAGCTTCTTACCCACTGTTATTGGACTCCTGAAAGGACCTCTCTATTTTTAAATTTAATGTTGATCTCACACTTTGTGCACCTTGTCTGCATAACATTGTATTGCTTGCTCTGTTCTATTATTCCTATGCACTTTGTATAGTATAAACTATCTGTACTGTACACAAAACAAAACTTTGCACTGTACCTAGGTGCATGTGACAACAATAAATCAAATCAAATAAATAAAAATCGATTCAAGTGCCTCTATTGAAGCAAACTAATTTCACAAAGGTGACCCTGTAAATTGGCACTCCTTGAACAATTTGGTCTCTGTATTTTGTGTTGGAGGTTAAAGTCACTGAAGACTAGTATCAGATAACATGCAAGAAAATGGGAGGGGCTTTGCATGAAGATATCTCTTCTAAAGCCAGAACAAAGATTTTTTTCTAAAAAGGTTAAGTAAAATAGTCATTGAATTAGGCTTATGCCTACCAAGCACTTGACAGAGATTTGGAATGACATGATGGAATTGAAATGCTAAATGTCAATGGTTAAGTATACAATAGATACCATATATGTACAATACTAGGAGCAGATTAGGTTGAAAAATGACAGTGCCCAAACATTACATGTTGTCCTTAATGTGCACATTTAGAGAGAAAAAAAATACTCTACGAATTGGTCATTCACACTTCCGATCAATTCACTGCTTCTTTAGTCTTGTAAAAAAAGGACAAAGATGGCAGCTCAATATGCTGGATGCAGAATTTTTAGGCAGAATAGAGAAAAATATTTTTTAAAAAGGTAGGTTGTTACTAGTCATAGAATCAATCTAAACTGAGAAGGGTTGATACACTAAATGAAGCATCAAATGGGACCAGACAGGTTGTGTGCTGAGGAAAAATAGTGAGTAGCCGCAGTGATAGGTGTGTACTATAGACCCCCAAATAATGGGAAAGTGTCAGAGGAGCAAATATGTATGCAAAGCATTATTGGCTTTTTGAAGTTTTTGAGCCAGCATATAACAAATCGAATGACAGAGCGTGCAATTCTAGATTGTCTTCAGAAATTAAGCCTGGGCAGGTAGATGAAGTATCAGAGATAATGGGAACTGCAGATGCTGGAGAATTCCAAGATAATAAAATGTGAGGCTGGATGAACACAGCAGGCCAAGCAGCATCTCAGGAGCACAAAAGCTGACGTTTCGGGCCTAGACCTCTGATGAAGGGTCTAGGCCCGAAACGTCAGCTTTTGTGCTCCTGAGATGCTGCTTGGCCTGCTGTGTTCATCCAGCCTCACATTTTATTATCTAGGTAGATGAAGTAGCAGTGATTGACCATTTTGGAGACAATGACTGAAGTACAATTGGGCTCAACTTTGCTATGGAAAGGAACAAAGATAGAACAGGACTAAAGATCTTAAACTGGAAGAAGTCAAACGCACGAAGCTGGGAGATAGTCTGGCAAAAGTGGACAGAATACAGCAACTTGAGAGTCAGTGGCATATATGTTAGGGGAAGTGGAGGGTCAAGATTCCATGGACACAATGTAGACAATATCCAGACAAAAAGAAAGTGTGATACTGCCAAAGCTACAGTTCCCTGCTTATCCAGGAACATACATGGTAAGATAAATACAGCTCATAACAATCAAGAAAAGTAGTACTTTAAGAAGCATATGGGTGTATGGAAGTGGAGGCATGAAGTGAGAAAAAGAAATTAGGAAAATCGAGAGGACATTGAAAAATATTGGTCGATAATAATAGAAAATATTCCAAGATGTTTTATCAGTACATGAAGAGCCAGAGGATGACTAAAGAAAAGGTTGGGCTATCAATAACATACAAAGTAACTTGTGTGTGGATGAAAAAGATGTAAGCAGAGTCATAAATTAGTATTTTGTCTCTGCCTTCATAAAGGAGATGGCTGTTGCAGACAATCGAGTTAGAAAGAAAAAAATGTGAAATATTAAATAAAATAAGCGGAATAAGAAGGGATGTACTGGAGGAACTGACCTCCTTGAAAGTGGATAAATTACCAAGGCAAGATGAATCATATCTGTGACTGTTACAGCTGGGAAAGAAATAGCCAAATGATCTGAGGATCATTTTCCAATGCTTATTACATGCAGGCAAGATACCATCGCATTGGAGGTTTGCAAAAGTTGCACCTTTTTAAGAAAAGGGTACAAGGACAGACCAAATCATCATGTGCTGGTCAGTCTGACCCTGGTGCTGGGAAAGTTATTGAAATCAACATTGAGATTTAGGATTAATTGTGACTTGGAGAGCCACAGATTAATCAGGGATTGTGAGCATTGAGTTCATAAGGGAAGGCTGCTTTATTAACTAAATGAATTTTTTGAGGAAGTTACAGGAGAATCGATGTAGGTCATGATGTGGATATTGCCTACATGACTTTGGTCAGGCATTTGACATGGTCCTACAAGATAAATGTTTGAGAAAAAGAATTAAAATACGAGTCATACAGAGACATATTGGAGTTGGATCCAAAATTGATACTGTCACAGGAAACAAAAGCTTTCCATTCACCACAAAATATTATGTCTACTTATCAATAGCATGAATACTCTTTAAATGATGTTATAATTGTTAAAAGCCTGACAGGATGCCATTGTTGCTGATAAGTAAACAAATTATATGGAAATGTCACTATTTAGCCTGTGATTTGTTCCAGTACATTTGAAACATGCTATCCTTTTCTATTTCCCTTCATTTTTTCTCTGTTAACCTAATATTTCTTTTCCTCTCTAAACTTCAGTTGATACTATGTTCAATGAATTTAATCTACCCTCCTCTCAGTTTTAATCATTAAATCACATTCATTAAACATATATTCTGTTTGTCCCATTGTTCGCCAAGGTCCCAGATGCCTTGTTGCCCTCATTCTGCCAACTTGTACTTCCAAAAACATTGCAGAAGATGTTTACTAAACTTGGATATCAACCATCAATTCTAACTAATAGTCTATGCCATGTAAATGCTCCACACCAGTAAAATCTGGCCCACCATCTAAACTATCCAGAATTCCAAATGTCAAAGCAAGAATCACTTGCACTGTGTTTAATACAGTGAGAATAGTGCAATATCTGCATTGTGCTATATTCACTTCAAAAGCCAAACCAGCTACACCCCACAACAAATACAACAAGGCCTGAAATGTCAGCTTTTGTGCTCCTAAGATGCTGCTTGGCCTGCTGTGTTCATCCAGCTCCACTATTTGTTACAACAGACAATAAATTGGTTTCAATGGTATATTTTTCAGATTCATTGCAGAACTTCATTCCATCATCTATACTGGTAGACTCTCTTTTGAAGTTGCAGGTTACCAGCAACGCAGGCTAACTTTAATGGGTGTTATCAAATTATGATTTCAGGCTCCCTGTAGATGTAGACAGCTCTTGAAGACTGCAGATAATGTGGGTTACGTGCAACCTACATTCAAATTACCAGACTGTGAAATTGCAGTATTGTCCATATGGCCCAAAACGTCAGCTTTTGTGCTCCTGAGATGCTGCTTGGCCTGCTGTGTTCATCCAGCTCCACACTTTGTTATCTAAGTAAAATGGGATTGAGTTGATTAGACACCATGATCCCAATGCTCTTTTCCAATGGCTATCTCCGCAAGTTAACTCATTCTCATCCAACCCTAAGTTTGATAACATCCCCAATATTTTGTTTGCAAAAAGACACTGACTTTAAATGAAAATGACTTGGCAGATTTGCACAAGTGGGTGGTAGATAGTGCAGTCAGTGGTGGTACTCATTAGCTGAAGAGCTACAGAAAGCTCAACATCACCTCCTTTGGGAAGGTTAGAAAGGGTCATCGGTATCATGTGCCCCTCAGGCATGAAGTGGCCTGCAGCAGGCTTTTCCCAAGATTAAAGTCTCCAAGGCAGAAACCCTCATCATGAGAACTAATGGGCAATCAGAAACACTTCAGTCGCCCACCTTCCAAACTTTACTGATGGGTTGTGCAGTAAGCCCCTTCCACCTCAATTGCCCACAAGCAATTTCAACATTGCTTTTAAAGGGATATACTGCATGGTGTCCAAATGCCTGTTTCAGGCAAGTGTCTTTTCAACATGGAAATCAGGGTGATATGATATGATGAATGCACCAACTGCCTGAATTGGGCGGAATGTACATGGTGCTGAATCCAAAGGAAAACAACAAAAAGTAAACGTTGATTTATTTTTGTGTGATGCGTGGAGCAGAGGAAGATTGTTTTATCGTGTGCATGAGACCGAGCTTCATTTGGAATTCCAAGCACTGCATCTTACATCCTGGGTTTGATCCATAAAAGTACAGTAGGTACACAATTTCTATTAAGACTGGAGGCAGAGTTTATGCTCCTTTCTGATCTGTCCACATCGTCATATGATGCTGACATTACTATTACATAATGTTGCATTCTGACATCTGTATCTCTCCCACAACTATTGCTCCTCCTATCAAAGGCCTTGCCTCCAAAGTCTTAGGCTACAAATCATTAGTCTTTGTTGTGCTTTACCTAATCCTCCTAAACTAGCCCCTCTCGGGTGATTCTATCACTAGAACTGCAGTAAATTTTTATACATGGTTTACTTCAAACCATCTCAAATAGTAATCTACGACGATAATAGAAGAACTTGCCTTTGGACTCAAATCTTTCTTCTGTTGGTTGTTCATCAAACATTAAATGTTGCATCAAACATAAAATGTAATTATTGATCACTTATTGCATTTGATTTGAAATCCCTGACAACCACATTGACTATTGAGCTCTCACATGCCACTTTGTAATAGCTGAATGAATTTAATAAATTCTGCAAAGAATTTCAAACCAAATAGCTCACTAATCTCTCACAAAAGATTAGCAAGTCAATGCCAGTAGTATGTTTATCTGCTCGAAGTACCAGCATGGTATAGCATTATTCAGTGTTCAATTTGGTCAGCCTTCCAAATAGTATTTATCTGGACATGTCCTTCATGACATCTCCCCAAGATAGTTTTATTTCTGTAGCCAGTAAATTTGTAGCAACTTCTGATTTGTAGGCTTCAGATACTTTTATGAAGATTTTCATGACTGTGTTTGCCATTTTATGGTACTCACCCTGCACTTATTCAATTGTAAAATCATGCCCAACTGGCGTCAATCTGAACCATTGAATCCTCAACATCATTTTAACTATTTCTTTTGTATTTAGAACAATGACAAATGGTTTACGTTCCTGCTTTAAATTGTAGGTTCATCGCATAATTTGAAAAAGATTCACCTGCCCACTTTGCTGTTAAAGACTCTTTTTCAACATTGCATAGCATTGTCCCTTTATGATGAGTGATCTAGAAGTATTGTGGACATGTAGACATGTTTCTGCATCTGAAAGAATACAGCTCCTAACACTTTTGAAGATGCATCAGCTGCAGTCATGGTTGGTAGGTGCAGATGCTGATCAGAATGTGCTAAGACTTCTGAAGAGCTCAGGAGTTGATTTTGTCAAACACTCTTGCCTGGGCAACATTTCATCACCATTCTTAACACTGTCAGAGTAGCTGTCACAAATGCTCACTGATATCTGCTAAGTTTGGCAAAAAAAGCTTTCTCACCTGGTTTATCATCCCAAGAAATATCTGAAGTTCAGTAACATTTGTTGGCCGTGGAAATTCTCCAACAGCCTTGGTGTTTTTGGAGGTCCACTGTAATAATAGCTGTTTGGATAAAGCGTCCAAGAAATGCTGTATTTTTGCAAACTTATGGACCTACATTCTGAAACACTTTCTTGAGTGTTCTCACTATTTGGTCAAATTCTTTTTTTGTAGCTCCATGTATGAATGTGTCATCTACGTGACATATTACCCCATCAATGTCTTCTAACATGTTTGATATTGTTCTTTGCGACCATACGCCAGGTAAGGTATGCCTCAAATTGTTACTTTCCTGAGTGAGGAGGATGAACTGAATCCCCAGCTTCATTCATCACCCCCTCAGTTGGTCACAACAAGCTGAATTTAAAAACACATCCCTTTCCTTATGAATACTTTTCTTTCAAATTTTACATTTCAGACGGATCCCATTTAATCAGAGATAAGTGGTGACGACTTTGCAGAACACCTACGCTCGATTTGCAATGAACAACTGCACCTCTCAGTCATGAAACATTTTAACTCCCCCTCCCATTCCTTAGACGACATGTCCATCCTGGGCCTCCTGCAGTGCCATAATGATGCTACCCAAAGGTTGCAGGAACAGCAACTCATATTCCACTTGGGAACCCTGGTATCAATGTGGACTTCACAAGTTTCAAAATCTCCCTTCCCCCCACTGCATCCCAAAACCAGCCCAGATTGTCTCCACCTCCCTATCCTGTTCTTCCTCTCAACTCTCCCCTCCTCCCACTTCAAGCCGCACACCCATTTCCCACGTACTAACCTCATACTGGCCCCTTGACCTGTCCATCCTCCCCGGACTGACCTATCTCCTCCCTACTTCCCTATCTATACTCTCCTCTCCACCTATCTTCTCCTCTATCCATCTTTGGTTCGCCTCCCCCTCTCTCCCTATTTATTTCAGAACCCTCTCCCCATCCCCCTTTTCTGATGAAGTGTCTACGCCTGAAACGTCAGCTTTTGTGGTCCTGAGATGCTGCTTGGCCTGCTGTGCTCATCCAGCTCCAGATTTTGTTATCTCTCATGCAAGAACATTAGTATCGCAACACACATACACGTAGAATAGAAATAAAAGGTGCATCCAAACTTATAAATTTTTTTTAAAAAGAGCTTTGTGGATCAGTGTCTTAATTGTTTTGAAAAAGTGAACAGTTAATCATTGCAGCCACTTCAAAACAGCTTTCTCAATTCAGTGTTTTAAACAGCTTAAGGATAAAAAGACACACAGTCTTTACAGAGTCTTTTAAAAGAACACATTATGAATTATGGGCTAAAATGATCATAATACTTTGAGGTTCTGACCCATGGTCATCATAGGGTGCTAGTCCAGAGGCTTAAAAGGTATGATAAAGTTTGTCGGTTTTCTGGAGTCATAACCAGAGATATTGCAAGAAAACACTGATCATACGTAGACACTTTTGGCTCATTTTGATCTATTTTTATCTGGTGAAGCCATTAGGCAAATGTTGCATTCCTGTAGATTCATAATGAATAATTAGGTTTTGGTTTTATCTCCATTCCTGAACACCACCTCATCGATACTGTAACTGGTGAAGTCATACTCTGTCCAAGCATAGCATCTATTTGCTCTTTAACATTATGTCAGCATGGTGTGACTGTGTCCATGCTCTGTACAGGCTTTATGGCTTTGAACTATCGCTGAGGGTAATGTGATACGCTGCTTTCTATTTATCCAATACTGCAATCAAACTTGGGAATTCATTTTGACATTCACTTCTTTGGTCTACATCTGCAGTCTCACCAACCTTGATAATTAATTTCATGTTTAAATTTGTATTCCTACTTAACAGAGAATATAGACAATAGCAGAAATTGCTGGAAAGACTCAGCAGGTCTGGGCAGCATCTGTGCAGAGAAATCAAATTTAACATTTCAGGTTGAGTGACCTTTCCTCAGATGCAAAAAGTTAACTCCGATTTCTCTCCACAGATGCTGCCAGACCTGCTAAGCTTCTCTAGCAATTTCTATTTTTGTCTCTGATTTACAGCATCCACAGTTCTTTCCGTTTTTTTTTAAAACAGAACATTCTTGATTCCGGATAAAGTTTTTTTGATTCCTTTACCCTTGAACTTGTTCTGTGCCTCATCAACCTTTCTTCCAAACCTCCTATTCCTGAGCCAGGTGTGACCCAGGGATAGCCTGAAATGGCTGGAATGACAGCTTAACCTGCATGCCTCGCTATGCCCTACAGCAGCTCTTTCAACTGCGTCTAGGCTAGTTCTGCTCCCTTCTGCTCCAGTTCACTGCTGTCTGTTCTCCATTGTTCAGCCTTCTGTTGTATCTGATGGGTTTTGAAAAAAAATTATTTCCTTCTTCACAAGTTTCACTTCAAAAATTGGATTCAATGCTTACCCTAATTTTTTGCTACCTTGTCCACCATGTTTTCTCACAGGGAAGAGATACAATTGTAATTTTCTCTCAAATACTATTTCTCAAGTCCTAGGTGTTTTCCCTTGATTTGCAGCATAATGGATACCAATGTTCTATTCAGGCTCTGGTACAGTTTCCGCTCCCTTCCAGTACTCTCTACGTAATTGTGAGACATTGACAGCATCATAATTTCACAACGTGTTGGCATCTTATTACTCTACAAAAGGTAACTCGGCTTCTACCGCCTCAGGACCCTTAACCTCGGCTCTCCCCCCTGACAACTCTCTGAGGCAGTTTTGGCAGTCTCAGTCTGGTGAGTTACATTAGGACCCTTGCCTGCCTGTCTGTTTACTTTTTTTCAAACACGCAATATGTTACATATGTGCATACACACAGCTAAACACACAAGGATATAACCTTCAAAAAGACAAATCAGAAATACAAATGCATGAATTTTGTTAAGTTACTTTGCTGTACTTCTTTTGTTTTATACAAATAGCTGACAAACCGTTCAGATATCACCGACAGCCATACTTCATTTACTCACATACAAGTGCAATAACACTGAACGGAAAGAGGTCTTAAAAACTGTCATAAAGTTTAAATAGCATTTACTGCAATACTTTGCGTCAAGTAAATAATATATTCCATTTCACAATATTCAGAATTAAAAGTTAAGATTCATTAAGAAAGCAGTTTGAATAATCAGGTGCTGGACATTTAGTCATAAAAGAAATATGAGTTATTACTTGAAAATGTAGGTAATAGTAGAATGCTGAGAGAAATGCTTTTAATGTAAAATACTTTATTCCTATGTGACCTGTGGGTAGTCTTTTATTTTAGAAAGGCTTTATTCCTATGTGACCTGTGGGTAGTCTTTTATTTTAGAAAGGCAGACTTTTGCACATGAGCATTTTTTTTGAGAGTTGCACCATGGAATGTAGCAGAATGACATTTCATGCAAGTGGATGCATTCTGTTAATCTCCCAAGAGGGGATTCTTGTGAAGCACATCCAGCAGAAACCATTACTTACAGCATAGTTTATATGATTAGAGACCAGTCCAGGAACCAGATTGTCTTAAAGTAGTCCCTCCTGAGTTTAGCTTTTGGATAGATGAGAACATAAAGGAGATTATTCTGAATAGACAACAATCTGTTTAAATATATATTCTAAGACAGCCATATAAGGTAAGTAACCTTAAACCTGCAGCATTCCTCCTCTTCACTTTCTCTTAAAAACCTGAGACTATCTATTATTGGTAACCACGGGACCTCACAGATCCGAGTTTGCACAATTCAGCCTGCCTTCAGTTAGATGATCCAAATGGCTTTGCATTTGGAATGAAACTGAAAGGTGAGATTGAGGTTTTCTGCCCAGGAACTTCCTATTCTTGTGAAATGAAAAGGTGGAATTGCACTTTCATAATAAAAACACACAAACTTGCACAAGAGAAATGTTATTACCTCAGTTGTAGCCAGTTTGGAGGCAGGGGTCTGTGATTAGACCATAAGACCATAAGACATAGGAGTGGAAGTAAGGCCATTCGGCCCATCAAGTCCACATCACCATTTAAATCATGGCTGATGGGCATTTCAACCCCACTTCCCTGCACACTCCCCGTAGCCCTTGATTCCTTGTCAGCTCAAGAATTTGTCGATCTCTGCCTTGAAGGCATCCAACGTCCCGGCCTCCACTGCACTCTGCAGCAATGAATTCCACAAGCCCACCACTCTCTGGCTGAAGAAATGTCGTCTCATTTCCGTCTTAAATTTACCCCCTCTAATTTTAAGGCAGTGCCCACGGGTTCTAGTCTCCCCGCCTAACAGAAACAACTTCCTAGCGTCCACCCCTTCTAAACCATACATTATCTTGTAAGTTTCTATTAGATCTCCCCTCAACCTTCTAAACTCTAATGAATACAATCCCAGGATCCTTAGCCGTTCATCATACGTTAAACCTACCATTCCAGGGATCATCTGTGTGAATCTCCGCTGGACACACTCCAGGGCTAGTATGTCCTTCCTGAGGTGTGGGGCCCAAAATTGGACACAGTATTCTAAATGGGGTCTAACTAGAGCTTTATAAAGCCTCAGAAGCACATCGCTGTGCGATTGTGGAGACAGATGTGCTGCTCCCTATTGCGACATAAACTGGGAAGAACAAACCTCGACTGATATTTGAATACACTTTAACAGAAGGTACCGCTACCCTCCGTCTGACTGAGGACGAACGGTCAGTCCTTAGCAAGGGGCTCACCTTTGTCCCCCACCACCCACACATCAACGAATACCAGTCACATTTGGAGATACAGCAGTTTTTCTGCCGCCTTCACCTCCACGCTTACTTCTTTAACTGGGACCCTAACCCTCCTTCCACCTACCCCTTCTCCCGCCTCCAACACAAGTCCTCCTCCTGGACACCACCCCCAGGCCTCCTACCCTCCCTCAACCTCTTCATCTCTAACTGCCGTCGAGACATTAACCACCTCAACCTCACCACCCCTCTCACCCACTCCAACCTCTCCCCCGCAGAATGGACAGCCCTCTGCTCCAACGCCAACCTCACCATCAAACCCACAGTCAAGGGAAGTGCAGTTGTAATATGGCGCACTGACCTCTACATCGCCAAGGCCAAATGCCAACTCTCCGAAACCTCCTCCTACCGCCCCCTTGATCATGACCCCACTCCCGAGCACCAAACCATCATCTCCAATACCATCCGTGACCTCATCACCTCAGGTGACCTCCCACCCACAGCCTCCAACCTTATTGTTCCCCAACCCCGCACGGCCCGGTTCTATCTCCTTCCCAAAATCCACAAACCTGCCTGCCCTGGTCGACCTATTGTCCCCACCTGCTCCTACCCCACCGAACTCATCTCCACCTATCTGGACTCCATTTTCTCCCCCTTGGTTCAGGAACTCACCACCTATGTCCGTGACTCCACTCATGCTCTCCACCTCCTCCAGAACTTCCAACTCCCTGGTCCCCAACACTTCATTTTCACCATGGACGTCCAGTCCCTATACACCTGCATTCCTCATGCAGATGGCCGTAAGGCCCTCTGCTTCCTGTCCCGCAGGCCCGACCAGTCCCCCTCCACCAACACCCTCATCCACCTAGCCGAACTCGTCCTCACCCTCAACAACTTCTCTTTCGATTCCTCCCACTTCCTGCAGACAAAGGGGGTGGCCATGGGTACCCGCATGGGCCCAAGCTATGCCTGCCTCTTTGTAGGTTACGTGGAACAGTCCCTCTTCCGCACCTACATTGGTTCCAAACTCCACCTCTTCCTCCGTTACATTGATGACTGTATTGGCACTGCCTCATGCTCCCAAGAGGAGCTGGAACAGTTCATCCACTTCACGAACACCTTCCACCCCAACCTCAAGTTCACCTGGGCCATTTCCAACACATCCATCACCTTTCTGGACCTTTCTGTCTCCATCTCAGGCAACCACCTACAAACCGATGTCCATTTCAAGCCTACTGACTCCCACAGCTACCTAGAATACACCTCCTCTCACCCACCCTCCTGCAAAAATTCCATCCCCTATTCCCAATTCCTTCGCCTCCACCGCATCTGCTCCCACGATGAGGCATTCCACTCCTGCACATCCCAGATGTCCGCGTTCTTCAAGGACCGCAATATCCCACCCGCAGTGGTCGAGAACTCCCTCGACCATGTCTCCCGCATTTCCCGCACCTTATCCCTCACACCCCGCCCCCGCAATAACCGCCCTAAGAGGATCCCCCTCGTTCTCACACATCACCCCACCAACCTCTGGATACAACGCATCATCCTCCGACACTTCCGCCATCTACAATCCGACCCCACCACCCAAGACATTTTTCCATCCCCACCCTTGTCTGCCTTCTGGAAAGACCACTCTCTCCGGGACTCCCTTGTCCGCTCCACACTCCCCTCCAACCCCACCACACACGGTACCTTCCCCTGCAGCCGCAGGAAGTGCTACACTTGCCCCCACACCTCCTCCCTCACCCCCGTTCCAGGCCCCAAGATGACTTTCCATATTAAGCAGATGTTCACCTGCACATCTGCCAATGTGGTATACTGTATCCATTGTACCCGGTGTAGCTTCCTCTACATTGGGGAAACCAAGCGGAGGCTTGGGGACCTCTTTACAGAACACCTCTGCTTGGTTCGCAACAAACAACTGCACCTCCCAGTCGCAAACCATTTTAACTCCCCCTCCCATTCCTCAGACGACATGTCCATCATGGGCCTCCTGCAGTGCCACAATGATGCCACCCAAAGGTTGCAGGAACAGCAACTCATATTCTGCTTGGGAACCCTGCAGGCCAATGGTATGAATGTGGACTTCACAAGCTTCAAAATCTCCCCTTCCCCCACCGCATCCCAAAACCAACCCAGTTCGTCCCCTCCCCCCACTGCATCCCAAAACCAACCCAGCTCATCCCCGCCTCCCTAACCTGTTCTTCCTCTCACCTTTCCCCTCCTCCCGCCTCAAGCCGCACCTCCATTTCCCACCTACTAATCTCATCCTGCCTCCTTGACCTGTCCGTCCTCCCCTCCCCACCTATCTTCTTTTCTCTCCATCTTCGATCCGCCTCCCCCTCTCTCCCTATTTATTCCAGAATCCTCACCCCATCCCCCTCTCTGATGAAGAGTCTAGGCCCAAAACATCAGATTTTGTGCTCCTGAGATGCTGCTTGGCCTGCTGTGTTCATCCAGCTCCACACTTTGTTATCGTAGCGCTACCCTATTCTCTATGAATGGCTGAGTAATAGCAAACGGAAATGACAAAAGGTGGAATTTTGAGAGATGTGGGCAATCACAAGAAATTGGGACTAGACTGTGAGAAGTCGAATATTTCTTGACAATTGGGGCATTTTCATTTTGCATTCCCACATTAAGATAAGCTTTTCGCCAGGGAGCAGAGAGAGGCCAAGCAATGAGATTGTTGCTTGTTCTCACTAATTCATTGTAAATCTCATTCATTAATGCAGTTTCCTATCACGCCATAGGATGGATTGAAACTGAGTTCCCAACCTGAAAGTCCGAGAGTACCTGGCAACTTCACAATCACTTCTTCCCCAGAAGCATGCACATATACTGCTCCCCCTCTCGTACTGCATCAACCCTCCTGCACCGACCCCCAACACACACACTGCTCTCTCCCACACACACACCCCCCCACATTGCTACCTTCCCACACACATACTCCCACACTGCTCCCTCCCCCACACCCTCCCACATTGCTCCCTCCCCCACACCCTCCCACACAGCTCCCTCCCCCACACCCTCCCACACAGCTCCCTCCCCACACATACACACCCAAACTGCTTCTCTACACACACACACCCAGCCAGCCACACTGCTCCCTCCCCACACCTACACACCCAAACTGCTTCTCCCCACACACACACACCCAGCCAGCCATACTGCTCCCTCCCCACACATACACACCCAAACTGCTCTCCCCACACACACACCCAGCCAGCCACACTGCTCCCTCCCCACACCTACACACCCAAACTGCTTCTCCCCACACACACACACCCAGCCAGCCACACTGCTCCCTCCCCACACATACACACCCAAACTGCTCTCCCCACACACACACACACACACACACACACACTCACTGCCCCCTCCACACACACACACACACACACACACACACACACACACACACACACACACGCCCCCCCCCCCAAGACAGACACTTCTCACACACATACACACCCACACAGCTCCCTCCCGACACACATATCCCCACACTGTTCACCCCACACACACACAGACACTGCTTACCCACACACATACACTGCTCCCTCCCTGCATGCATACCCCCGCACTAACACCCCCCCCCCCCAACACAGACACTGGCCTCCCACTTGCTCACTGTTCCCTCCCCACACATATATCCCCACACCTCTCCCCACCCCCACACAGGGCCTCCTCACATACACTGCACTTCCTCTCTCTCTCTCTCACACACACACACACTGCTCCCCTCTCTCACACTCACACCCACACACACTGCTGCCCTCACACACACGTACCCACACACACACTGCTCCCCATATCTCTCTCACTCAAAGACACACACACACACCGTATTCCTCCCCATCTCTCTCTCTCAGACACACCTACCCTGTTCCCCCCCGCCCCCTCTCTCTCTCTCTCTCTCTCTCACACACACACACACACAGACCCACACTGCTCCTCCTTACACGCACACCCACACTGCTCCCCCTCTCACACGCTTACCAACACTGCCCCCCTCACATGCACACCCACACTGCTCTCCCTCTCACATGCACACCCATTTCATCTGTGCTAACAGCTGGACTCCACTGATGCCTGTGCAGCGGGGAGGGATGGAGCTGAGTTGCTGGAATCACAGGGACAGTGATTCACTCACTGGCCACTCACAGAGCAGCAGCTATATGGCTCACAGACCTCAATTCATGGAGTAATGCCTCGGAATCAGAATCAGTGGTCTCAACACCTTCAAGGCTGCAGTTTCATCCGTACACACACTCACACAACACATGATAGTCAGAAGTAACAAACATGGGAATTTCGTTGCAATCAAGTGGCATCCATGCTACCAATCTGCCGTCAAAATATGTCGTAATATTACATCTGGGTGCAGTACCAGGGTCTGCAGCTGTGGTGAAGGGACCCTGTGGTACAGTGGAGCCTTGGATCTTTGGTCAGCCAACCCTTGGGGGTGTTGTATCTAAAGGGCCAAGACCACTGAGAGTCTCGTTGGTCAGAGGCAAGTGTGTCGGGGTCAGCAAGGACTGCCACAGGGCTGAGTGTGACAGACAGAGTGGAGGTAGAAAGCCCAGCCACCTTTCTGACAGGAGGCTTCTTATGGGGGGCATGTATATGGTTCCTCTTCTGGGTCAGGTGGAAGAGATCAAAGTAAATTAAAATTTGCTTTTTATCTAATTGGAAATGCTATTGTGTTCCCTGTTGCCATGGTGAAGAGGGTAGAGAGGACCTTTATAAGATTAGGTGATAGGCTTCTCCATAAATCTACATAATAGACAGAGGAGTTTGCATTTTTGCCTTTTTCAGTTTGTTGCTATGTGGCAAGCAGACAGCAAGAAATAAAATGGCCAGGACTGCATCTTAAGCAGAGAAAATTCTGACTCCAAGATAATAAAATGTGATCGAGATAATGGGAACTGCAGATGCTGGAGATTCCAAGATAATAAAATGTGAGGCTGGATGAACACAGCAGGCCAAGCAGCATCTCAGGAGCACAAAAGCTGACGTTTCGGGCCTAGACCCTTCATCAGAGAGGGGGATGGGGGGAGGGAGCTGGAATAAATAGGGAGAGAGGGGGAGGCGGACCGAAGATGTAGAGTAAAGAAGATAGGTGGAGAGGGTGTAGGTGGGGAGGTAGGGAGGGGATAGGTCAGTCCAGGGAAGACGGACAGGTCAAGGAGGTGGGATGAGGTTAGTAGGTAGCTGGGGGTGCGGCTTGGGGTGGGAGGAAGGGATGGGTGAGAGGAAGAACCGGTTAGGGAGGCAGAGACAGGTTGGACTGGTTTTGGGATGCGGTGGGTGGGGGGGAAGAGCTGGGCTGGTTGTGTGGTGCAGTGGGGGGAGGGGATGCACTGGGCTGGTTTAGGGATGCAGTAGGGGAAGGGGAGATTTTGAAACTGGTGAAGTCCACATTGATACCATATGGCTGCAGGGTTCCCAGGCGGAATATGAGTTGCTGTTCCTGCAACCTTCGGGTGGCATCATTGTGGCAGTGCAGGAGGCCCATGATGGACATGTCATCTAAAGAATGGGAGGGGGAGTGGAAATGGTTTGCGACTGGGAGGTGCAGTTGTTTGTTGCGAACTGAGCGGAGGTGTTCTGCAAAGCGGTCCCCAAGCCTCCGCTTGGTTTCCCCAATGTAGAGGAAGCCGCACCGGGTACAGTGGATGCAGTATACCACATTGGCAGATGTGCAGGTGAATCTCTGCTTAATGTGGAATGTCATCTTGGGGCCTGGGATGGGGGTGAGGGAGGAGGTGTGGGGACAAGTGTAGCATTTCCTGCGGTTGCAGGGGAAGGTGCCGGGTGTGGTGGGGTTGGAGGGCAGTGTGGAGCGAACAAGGGAGTCACGGAGAGAGTGGTCTCTCCGGAAAGCAGACAGGGGAGGGGATGGAAAAATGTCTTGGGTGGTGGGGTCGGATTGTAAATGGCGGAAGTGTCGGAGGATAATGCGTTGTATCCGGAGGTTGGTGGGGTGGTGTGTGAGAACGAGGGGGATCCTCTTGGGGTGGTTGTGGCGGGGGCGGGGTGTGAGGGATGTGTCGCGGGAAATGCGGGAGACGCGGTCAAGGGCGTTCTCAATCACCGTGGGGGGAAAGTTGCGGTCCTTAAAGAACTTGGACATCTGGGATGTGCGGGAGTGGAATGTCTTATCGTGGGAGCAGATGCGGCGGAGGCGGAGGAATTGGGAATAGGGGATGGAATTTTTGCAGGAGGGTGGGTGGGAGGAGGTGTATTCTAGGTAGCTGTGGGAGTCGGTGGGCTTGAAATGGACATCAGTTACAAGCTGGTTGCCTGAGATGGAGACTGAGAGGTCCAGGAAGGTGAGGGATGTGCTGGAGATGGCCCAGGTGAACTGAAGGTTGGGGTGGAAGGTGTTGGTGAAGTATATGGTATCAATGTGGACTTCACCAGTTTCAAAATCTCCCCTTCCCCTACTGCATCCCTAAACCAGCCCAGTGCATCCCCTCCCCCCACTGCACCACACAACCAGCCCAGCTCTTCCCCCCCACCCACCGCATCCCAAAACCAGTCCAACCTGTCTCTGCCTCCCTAACCGGTTCTTCCTCTCACCCATCCCTTCCTCCCACCCCAAGCCGCACCCCCAGCTACCTACTAACCTCATCCCACCTCCTTGACCTGTCCGTCTTCCCTGGACTGACCTATCCCCTCCCTACCTCCCCACCTACACCCTCTCCACCTATCTTCTTTACTCTACATCTTCGGTCCGCCTCCCCCTCTCTCCCTATTTATTCCAGTTCCCTCCCCCCATCCCCCTCTCTGATGAAGGGTCTAGGCCCGAAACGTCAGCTTTTGTGCTCCTGAGATGCTGCTTGGGCTGCTGTGTTCATCCAGCCTCACATTTTATTATCTTGGATTCTCCAGCATCTGCAGTTCCCATTATCTCTATCTCAAAATTCTGACTCCATTGTTTATCCTACAGAGCTTGCATGGAATGCACCAAGATTGAAGACTGAGTTCGTAAGAAATAAGGAGGCTCAAAGACTCACTTAGTCTGCCAGAAGTAAATCATTTACAGTGTAATATGCATGATTGAAGTCAGACATGGGGTTAGAAATTCCATTGTTGAAAGTGGAAAATTAAGAAGCAACCTACTGGGAGCTGAGAATACTTTTATATTGATTCCTGGAGGTTGAAACGTCCACTTATGTGATAATGTATCACATAATCTCAGCAGGTAATGTTCAGTCTTGTTAGAAGTTAAAGAGGAGATTTCTTTTCTGTAGTTTAATGTATAAACTACCTATAAAAAAAGTATTTAATCAACAGTTTTTCATCACTAACTATAGAAAATGTTTTCAAGTGTGAAATCTTGAAGTCATTTTTTTGCAATGGTTACTTGGAATTTCTCTTCAAAGGCTATCATTCTGCAGAGATTGTAACACATTGACAACATTCCAAGAAACATTGGCATCTTGGGTTTTACCTTAAAGATTAAGATTAACTAAAAATACTTTTCAGAGTTTTAGTTTAAATGACAAGTTCCAACTTTGCAGGCATCTAAGCCTAGGCTCGACTTGTATAAGTGTTCAATTTAAAATGTAGTAGCATAACATCATCAGAAATAAAATTAATTGCTATTTGGGGGATTTAATTGTCTGCAGTACTGCATTCTCTGTAGAAATGATTTCTGTTGATTTGTCATCATTGTCCAGAAAGATTTTGCATGGATTGAGCTGTGCAGATCTGAGATAAGGGGAGGAAGGAGTATGCTGATTTTTTTTAAAAAACTCAAATCCTCACAGAAACTATATTCCAGAATGACCACACATTTTACAGGACTAGGCAATGCTGAAAGGAAAGACAGGTCAAAAGTAAAACTAAATCTGGTTCGGTTGCACCTGCTAATGTGTCAACTTCAACGAACATTTGGTACAAATGTTTTCAAGCGTTATTCTGTATGTGCCTCTCTGTCATTAACTCTACACTTTTGGCTGGACTTGTGTACGAGCAGGGAAGCATAGATTGGATTACTCTAACAAAAAAATGGAAGCAATGCCCATTTGTGCAATGTCTCAATATGGCCTGCCGCAGCTACATCAGCTTTGACAGTTGCATTTACAATGCACACTTTGTTACAAAAGTCCTGAGTGCTAATGGTATTCTACCTTGAAACTTGATTAGATGTGTGGTGTTAGAGCATTACAGCTCTTTTTGGAAATCTGTACACTCCATATATACAGAAATCTACAGAGTCTAAAGTTTTTTTTATAAACAGCAATAGTGCCGGGGGAAAATGAACCTATAATGGGTGCTGTTATCAAACTTGCCTTGAATAATTTGCTTTATCTTTTAATCTTCAATTCTGATGGACAGCATGTGCCCAAAGAACAGAGCCATCATTTCTCTTTATAGGTGCTGGATGGCCTTAAGTACATATCATTTCTCATCTGTTACAAGTTTGCCAACATTTACAATGTTTAATTTCGTATCTGCTCAACCAGAAAATGTGACTGAAATCTGAAATCCTCTAGTGGCAGTAACATTTCTGCAATATCTGTCCCTCCATAAGAAAACGAGTGCACATACTACTTGCACACAAGTTCGCTCTTCGAAACCCAGTCCAACTGTTCGTGATTATTCCAAGGTTAGAGTCAAAGGCCTGAAATGAAATTCCTGCAATGGCCTTGCTTACTAATGCTGTTGTTATCGCTTCTTCAAAGAACACGCCTGCTAGCTCTCCTGAGTCCATTGGTGTTCCAGTTCAAACATCATTATTTAAAGAATGTGAATCTGTTGCCAGGTCTAAAATTTAGTAAAGTAACAGCTACTGTACAGTGTGAGTCACCATATAACCCGATGATGAACCAGAAGAACTATGTCCTTACTGCAATTAGCAGTGGCAAATGGACTTGGCATTCAACAACAGTCCCATTAAAAGTAGCAGCTGCACAATCCTGTGGTATTGGCTTGGAATAGTGATGATCACAGCTTATCTCTGCCAACGTAACTCCTATTAGCACTCTTCCACTAAAAACTTGCACACCAAAGCAAGGGGGCGATAAAGCGTTTGCTCTTTTCACTTTGCCACTTTTCAAAGCTAAAAAGGAAAGGCAATTTGGCAATAGTTTACAGTGTGTCCTACCCACTCTCAAATTGCAAGGTATCTCTTTTCACTATTAGTCTGAAACTAATGGAAGTAGACCAGGAAGTTACTTTGAAAGCAAGGAATTTAGTCAGGTGATATGATAATCACAAATGATTCATGAAATCAATTGGAATTGGAACAAAGTAATAACAAAATGAGTGCCATCAGGATGAATCAAATAACTGGTCAGAGAGAAGGGCTCAGGCTCAGAGAACCAGATTCCTGTTTCCTTTTCTCTTCTAGTTTAAGAGGTGCTTCCTTGAACAGCAAATTACCACAAATTTACGATATGAAAGACCTTTGAGGACAAGAAACACTTAATTTCTTAACATAACCGTGTATAATAAATTTTGTTTGTTGACTGTGACATAAACACTGTTATTAAGTGTCTACTGTGCCTTCTTTAAGTTCCTGTTCTCTTGATTATGCGACAGCTAAACATTCTGAATCCTGGCTTTCTAGGAGTCTGATACTTCTTCTCACAACAGCTCAACTCTTGTGCAATGAGGCATCTGCAGTCACTTGGCAGTTGGCGGTGTGTGTCAATTGGGCTTTGGACTCTTTCAGTTTTCAGTTACCATCAGCTTCATGGCCTAATTTTAGCGGGTGTTGCACTGTCAAAAATACTAACAGAATTTTCCCAGCCTCTGAACAATGTGAGCAAAGGCGATTCAGTTGGGAAAATACAGCAAGGTTAGAAAAATGAGACTTTCGATGTTGAGGGAAGAAAAAGTGCTATTTGCAACCACATTTTGAATGGCTAAGATAAGAGTGTCACTAGTGAGATGATGGCAGAACCAAATTTTGCCCCATCAATATGCACTTTCCAACTTGTCCTTTTGCTGAGAGAAATGAGATGGTGTCAATTCTTGACTTGAAAATTCCTGTTAGAATCTGATGGCACCAGCCCTTCACTTGGACAGGAATCACCAACATCTCAGAGTAGGTGCAATCGGCAGTGATCACATAATGCCTATGCCCACAAAGGTTGGCATCAGACATGAGCAAAGCTCACTGCATCGTTATGGTACAATTCTGATCCACTTACAAGACAGTTCTCTGCTTCAAAGATGCTTTATGGAGCACACAAGCTGCTCTCTTTGTAATGCTGCTGCCGGGGCACCTTGTGCAGGGACGGACAATGCGTCTTATGGACTGGAGCAGGGAGCATCTCAGGATTCCTCACACTTACCCACTTCGAGTCTGTTTGGATGCTTGCAGTATTGCTGCCATAGTCTTGCCTTTTTGCACACAGCCATTCGAACAATTTTACTTAGAAGTATTTAAAACAATAAATGTCCTGATGAACTTAACTGAGGGTCACCATGCCACAAGCGAGGAGTGAGTTAGAAAAGGTGGGACCTTCATGGTAGAGAATTCCTACCGCACTGTTGGCATCACTCTGCATCACAAAACCATCTGTCCAGCCAACTGAGCTTACCGAAACCTCTCAAACAATTCTATCATGCAACTGATCACCCTTCTCTTTTTAAGAGGCGAACGATTCAAGGTAATTGATCTTTCTCCTTCAACATCTTTCAACTTCTGTTCTTCCCCTCTTTGTATCCCTTTCAAACAACTCAACGTCTTTTACTATAATAGGGAGAGGAACACTGAGCACAGAACTCCAGATATAGCCCCACAATTTTGAAAGGGTTCAGAAAGAAATTATGTGGATGTTGCTAGGGTTGAAGCGTTTGAGCTACAGGGAGAGACTGAATAGGCTGGGGCTATTTTCCCTGGAGCATTGGAGGCTGACAGGTGACCTTATAGAGGTTTATAATATCATGAGGGGCATGGACAGGGTAGAGGGAGAAGGCTTTTTCTCCAAGATGGGGGAGTCCAAAACTACACTGCATAGATTTAATGTGAGAGGGGAAAAAATATAAAAAGGACCTAAGGGACAACATTTTCATGCAGAAGGTGGTGTACATACACAATGAGCTGCCAGAGGAAGTGGTGGAAACTGGTATAATTACAACATGTAAAAGGCATCTGGATGGGTTTTTGCATAGGAAGGATTTAGAGGGATATGGGCCAAATGCTGGCAAATGGGATTGGATTTAGATAGGATATCTGGTCGGCATGGATGAGTTGGACTAAAAGATCTTGTTTTCATGCTGTATATCTCTGTGACCCTATGACTAAAAGAGATAAATACAGTTTGAAAGTGACATTTCTGAATTTGTGCACTGTTCCTGGTGCCATGCACCACAAATAGTCTGTGCGTGCTTTAGTTTAAAACAGCTTGAGAATATTATGCTCATGATTTCAGTAGATTTTCAGTAAAAGCCCACGATCTCTCCCATGTCACGAGGCAATGAACATATTTGTCCTTCCCACATTAGCAGCATTAATCTTTTCTCAAATCTCACAGCCATAGATTTTGCAATCAAATTTCACCTACCATTTTTGTTTCTCCTGTTCCAGATTATCAAGATCTCATCTAATTTGTGCGCATTCGTTTATATCACAGCTCCCAAATTGCTATTATCCTTATATTTTGAAACTTTAAAATACAGTTCCTTCTTCTAAATTATGACAATAATGATGTTGAGTTAAATTGAGAACTATATAGCGAGACACAAATAAAGAAGACACATAGAAAACATGAGAATAAGAGAGAAAAAGGGGGAAAAAAGAACAGGTTTATTCATGTAGTGGGAAAAAGAATGGAGCTGTGAGAAGGGAGGGAAATTGACATGCAAAATCTTTCTCCACAAAGAAATAACAATATATGAGGATCCTAACAAGAACACGTTTAAAAACATGTTACATGATACAAAATATTTGAACAAACATTTTTGCAATTGCTACCTCATTTAGATAACGTTATGGTCTTTCACTATCTTATGTATATGGTATTTTTCTGTAGGGATGCTGAGGTTTATTTTAAGTCTGATAATATATTCTCATCATATGCAATGGAATATTACTGTCCACATCAAAAGGTCACTGGGTGAGGGATGCAAATACAAGTGCAAACTTCAGAATACTTAAAAAGGGACATTGTGCATTAAACATTTTGTTCAATGATTTTTTTCACACAATGGTTGATCTCTTATTATATTTCTGCTGATTTAAAATATGAATAGTTATAAGTTATTAATTTTAATAACACAATGAATCCACAATGATATCCACTAATTATGTAAACTTTCCCTTCTTCCATCAATTTATTTAAATAAATTTGTCCAGAACATTCATCTTGAAACTCTCTGCTTAGTTTTGTTTTGTGAAAAGTTATGCTTAACTTTTGTATTTAACCACTTGTTTCTATGTGTTCAAAATATCTACTTATTCCATAACACCACAACCTGTCATTAAATTTCTTGTGGCTTCTCATTTAGCTGATTAGTTCTCTTGTCTCCCTTTATTTAAACAGTGAGAAAGGAAGGAGATAAAGTACACACGGAGTGGTTGACAGAATCCACAAGGATTGGAACGGCTAAAAAAAAGAGCAATGAAGACCAGAAAAAGTGGTGACTATCAGAGGGGTAAGAGATGAACAGTAAATGGGATGTGCAATTAAATCCAAAAGATGCTAGTTGGAGCAAGGATAAGATGCAAAGTCATACCTTCCAAATAGGAGGCAGGGGAATTGAAGTTTTGGCGGACTCTTACAGGGTTCTGAGCAACATGGGCTGAGGTGATATTAATAGCAGAATCCGATGACGAGACATATCTCAATGCCAGAAGCATCTCATGCCTTATTTTTTGCTTTTCTCAAATTGTGTAGCAAGTTTCTCATTATGAGATGATGAGTTACCCATTAACGGGGATCACTGCTCATTAAATGTCTTATCATTAATGGCCCAACTCACCTCATCAATATTCAACATTCTATCTTACCAAGCTCACTAAACAAACTAAATGTTGAGAAAAGTCAAGAGGGAAACCAGAGTAGGTACCCAATGTATTCAGCTTGCTCTAAAGGACCTCCATGGTGGACACTGGGGAACAATATCTTGTGGCTTAATCCATGGGTACTGTCCACATGCAACCCACATCCACAGACATTGGCGTCAATTTGTGCCAACGGCTAAAAACCGTCATGGCACATCTCTGATGCATGTACACAATACTTCTGCACCTCAGCACTGCATCAGCAAATATGATTGTAACAATGCTGCCAGGACACTGTGCACTCAGGGACATGTATCCACCTCATGGACTGGACCAGCTATAACTCCAGGCTCTCTGCTCACTGTCATAGCACTCACTCATACTGAGTTCCTGGATGCTCACAGCATCCCTATCTGGCTGAGCTTTACCCCATCTAAGGGTAAAGATACTAGGGTCATATTACTTCTGTCTTGCCTTGTCATTTAGCACAGAGACAAAAGAAGAAGGTTTGCCATAGTTGTCAGCAGGCCTTAGTCAAATCAATGGGAATAACCTTTGTTCAGCACAGTTAAGTAGTGCACCCACCAAATCCAGTCCATGTACTGCTCAGGGCAGTCCGAGGAAGGATACTGTCCAACAACAGGTGAGGAGCCAAAGGTCTTTTAAATATCTTTTAAATGTTGTTAGTGTACCTACATCTACCACTTCCTCTGACAGTTCATTCCAGAAAAGTGGCCTCACCAATATCATTTACAACCTCAACAGTGACAACTCCCAACTCATATACTCAATGGTCTGAGCAATGAAGGCTAAATACCTTAGGAAGTGGCACGGATGTTACTGTTAGTGCAGTTTGGGTGGTGCTCCAAGCCAGTGAGTAGGCAGTACAGAGGGCATGCAGAGTTAATTGAGGTAGTAGGAGACAGCAAGTGCAGGAGGATGTTGCAGACAACAGTGAGAGTGGTGCAGCATGAGACTTGGTGGGAGGTGGGTACAGTAGTAGAGATACAGTAAGTGAGGTAACAGAGAGAATATGATGGCTCTCACGGTAGAGGAATGGAGAAGGGAATCAACTTTTATCCTCTCATTCTGGGTATTCTTTCAGCTGACGCAGTCTGCTTTAACCTCGGACATAGTGGGCAAAGTCTCGTGTCATGGCCTCCACTGATGGTCCTGGGGATGAGGAAACCCTACCTGTCCAACAATTTGTCCAGCTGGATCTCCAGATCCCTACCACACAGTGGGGCAAGATTTACCCCAGTTGACCAAGTCTGGGGCAAATGTCAGAAACCATGTAGGGGTGGTCCAGACTGATAATGTTTGCATGGGGGCATAACAGGCTCTTAAAGATGGTGCAAACACAAGAAATGTTGGTTAGTTCTGGGATAACAGAAGAGAGATACATCGGTCTGGGAATGGCATGTGGTAAGAAAGGTTTGGTAGGATACGGTGTGAGAACTTAATAGGCCAGACAATGAAAAACCCTCCAAAAAAGTTATTGCAATTTGTACTCAGCCAACAAACATAAGATTCAGCTATTTAACTCTGTTTCTCTCTCCAGCAATATTGCTAGACCTGAGATTGTCCAGCATCTGTGATAACAAGGTGTAGAGCTAGATGATCACAGCAGGCCAAGTAGCATCAGAGGAGCAGGAAGGCTGATGTTTCGGGCCCCAAGCTTGGCTTGCGGTGTTCATCCAGCTCTACACTTTATCTCTTTCTCTAGCATCTCTTTTTCTTAATTTAAGGTTCCTAGCATCCACAGCATTTCACTTTTAAGCAAAGTCACGCTGTGCCTGAAAAACATGCATTCTTTACAAGTCTTGGCAACTCAATCATGATTGGGTTACAATAGAGCAGTCCAAAAGAATTCGTCCAAACTCAGCCATGATCATGGAACCTTCTTATGAGAGTTATGAAGCAGCGCTTTATAAACAGATGTCGAAAATTTACTGGTTGGAAACACCTGACTTAATTTTTATTAAGAGTAAAAGACAGTGCCTTGAGATCAGTCAAAATAGCTGTACATTTTCATCACTGTATCTTCTACATGCCAACTCCATTGACATGGAAACAATCTGTCTGAAAATCTTCTCTGAAAAGCAAGAAAAGTCCAACCCAGCCAGTTCCCACCTCATCCCTCTACTCTTGAACATCAATAAAATGATGGAAAGGACAGAACTATCTAATAGCACTTGCAAAGAATTAACCTGTTCGCTGGCACTCAGTTTGGGTTTTGCCAGGGAACACCAAGATCCTGACCTCATTGTAGCCTTGGTCCAAATATAGACCAAACAGCTTAACTCCATAAGTGCAGTGGAAATGACTGTGTTTGAAATCAAGACCACATTTGGTGCAGTATTTCATCAAGGAGCTTTAGCAAAACTAGAGTCAATCAGAAGAAGGGTCTAGGCCCAAAACAGCTGTCTTCCTGTTCCTCTGATGCTGCTTGGCCTGCTGTGTTCATCCAGCTCCACACCTTGTTATCTCAGATTCTCCTTGATTCTAGATATGACTCCAACAGGAGAAAAGTTTTCCCCAAATTCCCATTGACTCTAGTTTTGCTAAAGCTCCTTGATGAAATACTACACCAAATGTGGTCTTGATTTCAAACACAGTTTGAAGGGTCTAGGCCTGAAACATCAGCCTTCCTGCTCCTCTGATGCTGCTTGGTCTGCTGTGTTCATCCAGCTCAACACCTTGTTATCTCAGATTCTCCAGCGTCTGCAGTTCCTATTATCAAGGAGAATGTTCATGGTTTTTGAAGTTCAACCATTTCAATTCCAGGACACCTGTGCAGGAGATCCTCAGAGTAGTGTCCTAAGGCCAACCATCATCAACTGCTTCATCAACGACTTTCCTTTCATCATACCATTAGAAGCAGGAATGTACGCTAATGATTTTATAAAGTTTAGCACCAATCACGACTGCCCAGTGATTGAAACAAACTACATCCACACCCAACAAGGCCTGAACACCAAGCTAAAAACACCACACAATTAACAGACAATGACCATTTCAGATAAGAGTATCTAGCCCTTGACATCAATGGCACTGACGTTGCAAGATCCACACATTCTATTTATTGGGGGTTACTATTGACCATAAACCAGAGCAGAGCAGGCATAATAAATACTATGGCTGCAAGATTACATTAGAAGCTAGGAAGCTTGCATTACGTGACTCATCTCTTGCTTCCCCAGCACCTGCCCAACATCCACAAAATGTTGAGTGTGGTGGATGCACTTGCCTGGATGAGTTTAGTTCTAATAATATTCAAGAGGCTCTCCATCCTCCAGGACAAAGCAGTTCATTTGACTGGTAACCCATCCATCACCTTCAACATTCACTCCCTTCACCATTGACATACATGGCAGCAGTATCAACCATCCACAAGCTGCACTACAGCAACTCACCCAGGTTCCTTCAACAACACCTTCCAAACCTCTGACCTCTACCATCTAGAAGGCCAAGGGCAGTCAATGCATTGATACACCACCACCTTCAAACGCCCCTTGACTCCACACACCATTCTGGCTTGTAACCACATTGCTGTTCCAATGCTGTCAGTGTGTCAAAATCCTGAACTCCTTTCCGGGGTTGGGCGGCTGGAGTGGGGGGGGGGTGGTGGTGGGATTCCAACATTCCAAGGACCGCAGCAGTACAAGAAGGCAACTCATTACCACTTTCCTAATTGTAACAAGGGATATGCAGCAAATGACGGCCGAGCCAGTGATGTCCACATCCAATGAACAAACAATAAAGAGGAGATAAGAACTCTTGCCCTGCAGCAGTGTGAATGGGAGACATCTCGTTAGCAAATTATCAAGTTATCAGCAAAAAATCAATGGGGTGGAGACAAACTATTGAACAGTTGACCATTAACCACTTGGATAATGAGATTATGGCTATGAAAGGCAAGTGCACAGCTGTAATCTCATGTAAACTGAGCAATAAGAATACACCAGCCATAATCATAGTTGGGTCAGTGGTCAATTGGAGAAAGGAAGTCATGTAACAAACCAACCAACTAAACAGTTTTGTACTTCCTCTGCAGAACAGGACAATCAACTAAAACCCTAAAAGCAAGACACTGTGAGGGTTCTGCCTTTTCTCCAGAGAACTTTCAAACTTTGAGATAACAAGGTGTAGAGCTGGATGAACATAGCAGGCCAAGCAGCATCTTTCTGCAGTTGCAAGGAAAAGTGCCAGGTGTGGTGGGGCTAGTAGGGAGTGTGGAGCGGACAAGGGAGTCATGGAGAGAACTGACCCTCCAGAAGGCAGATAAGGGTGTGGAGGGAAAAATGTCTTTGGTGGTGGGGTCAGATTGCAGGTGGCGGAAGTGTCAGAGGATGATGCATTGGATCCAGAGGTTGGTGGGGTGGTACATGAGGGATTCTGTTTATGTTGTTATTGTGGGGAGGGGGTGTGAAGGATGAGTTCCAGAAAACACGAGAGATGCAGTCGAGGGCGTTTTCGACCACTGTGGAGGGGAAGTTATGGCCCTTGAGAAAATGAAGACATCTGCAATGCCCGGGAGTGGAGTGCTTCAACTCGGGAGCAGATGCGGTGGAGGCGAAGGAATTGGGAATAGGGCATGGCATTTTCAAACAATTTCAAACTTTGAACTCTTGTAGCTGATTTTGACTATCCAGGTGCCGCAGTTCGATCTTAAGGGAACTCAGTTTAGCAGTCAATGTGATCATAAGAACAGATAAATCATCTGTTTGTATCTTTAAATTGTTTTGACAGTCAAAGTCCAAACCTATTCTGCCCAGTTTGTAATTATTTTGCACGAGTATGAACTTTGAATATATGCACTTGCATGAGAAACTTGGAGAGATTTTTAAGTTACACAATAAGGCTCAGTTAAGTACAATTAAAAAAAAACTACCTTTTTAAAGCCTCAAGAAATCTGTCTGATCATGTCCTTTATGATCACAGTGCATGAACTAATTACACATGAAATAAACTGGCAAGTTATTCTTTACTAAAAGGTCCAGTGTAGAATGAGAAAAGTGGGAACACCTTCACACCTGACTGTAAACTATAACATTGGATCAGAGAAGGTGGAAACAATTGGACTATTTGGAAAACAATGTGAGTACTTCTGTAATTTCTTTCCTCAAATGTTCAATTTTGATTAACTCACTATGCTTTCCTATTTACTACTATCACACAATGGGATGGTGGGAGAACTGTGACGAAGAATGCAATTCACAATTTTTTTGTTGTAACAATGCAACTAAGAGAAATTTGGCGACAGAATGACAACTGGAAAATAACCAAACCAGCAAGCTACTACACAGAGTCAAGCAATAAGGAGGCTTAAAAATAAATACATGCACAGGATAGAACACAAAAATTATTAAAGCAGGCTCAACTTTTTTTTTGCCCATTATCACACAAAACAATTTAACAGATGAGACACAGCAGAAAGCATCAAATGAAGAGAGCGCTAGCCTTGAGAAATCCCAGATGAATAATATTCGAAGAGCAGTGGTCTTAACTGTAAGGACAAGCAGGAAATACTTCAAAAACTAGGATCAAAGTGATTAAAGATGAAAACAGGAACCTTGCTCAAAGATACAAACATGTGTTCAGTTTAGAATGAACTTCCAAAGTAGGCTGGATCCATGGGGGTGGGGGGGTGGGGTGTTGTTTCAACTATAGCAGGGAAGCTCCTAAAACTTGTCTTGACCACATTTTTCACAAGACAGCAGTATAAAGAAAAACATGAGATAAACACGTCATCAACAGCAACCCAATATTCCAAATTTAGATTTAGTGATAATTCAAGCCAACCAGAAAAACCATAACAAGATAAAATGAGAAGAAAGCAAGGATTCTTGTTCAATAAAACTCAAATAGAGACAAGTCTTCAAAGGAAAAGAACAACTTAAAATGCATTTCATTTAATGCAAATACAACAGATGTACAAAATTCATTGCAAATATGTTATAATAATAACAAAGTAGAATATATAAACAATAGAAGAAAGGACTGGTATTTATCCAACAGCTGACCATCCATATCCCCACTGAAGATAAAGTCTTCATTGATTCAGCAGACAATAGGGCTGCTCTCTCATTAGAGAGAGGTGGCTGGTGAGGGTCAACACACCTCAGGTGAGGGGAGAGTTTGTGGATAAGAGTCCTTCTTGGTAAAGTGTGGGATTTGAATCCACATTATTGGCATCACACTGCAGCCACCCAGCTAACTGAGCTAATAGAGTCATTCAGCAGGGAAACAGATCCTTCAGCCCAGCCAGTCCACGCTGAACATAATCCCAAACTAACTCATCTCAACTGCCTGATCCCTCCAAACCTTTCCTATTCATGTACTTATTAAATTATGCCAACATCCACCACTTCCTCAGGAAGTCTATGCCACATGTGAACCACCCTCTATGTAAAAGATTTGCCCCAATGTCTTTTTTAAATCGCTCTCTCATCGTAAAGATGTGCCCCGTGCCCTGAAATCCCCCATCCTAGGAGGAAAACAATGACCATTAACTACAAATATACCCCTCATTATTTTATAATCTTCTATAAACCTTCTACATTCCAGTGAAGGAAGTCCCAACTTATCCAGCCTTTCTTTATAACTCAAACCTTCCACATCCGGCAACATCCTGGTAAATCTCTTCTGAACCGTCTCCAGCTTAATAATATCCTTCTTATAACTAGGCAACCAGAACTGGACACAGTATTTCAATCTTTGAAAGATATGACTTCTTAATTCACTGTGTACTTTATCATTTGCAAAGCTGTACGAAGAAGTTAATTGATCTCACGTTAACAAAATAGAATTCACTCAAGGGAAAGTATAAACTTATTAAAATAAATGTATTAATCAAAAGGAAAATATATCCCAAATTCTACATTCATGGGCAACAAGAATTGTGTCCCAATGTTCCTTTAGTGAACTTAAAGCTCCAATAAGATTGTGACAACACAATTTACTTAACTCTTCAAATTGCAGTCTCTTCCAAATTCCAACCTGCCCTTTTCCAGTGTGGGTGTAATAGAAGTTCCTTCTTTTTTTAAAAATTGTTAATCTTTGTGACATATTCACACTTGTAAAAGAGATAGGGTCCCAGCTTCAAAAAAACTGTCGAGAGAGAGACCCTTTCATTCCATGCTGCAGGCATTCTTGATGTTACTCCCTTCTACAATTAGGGTTGGTTAGCTCAGTTGACTGGACAGTTGGTTTGTGATGCAGAGTCACATCAGCTCGGGGGGAGGAGGGCGGTGGATTTGTGGCGGGGGGGGGGGGGGGGGATGAGTCAAAGCCAGACAGGCTGAAGTTAACATGAAGGCCCTGCCTTCTCAACCTCACCCCTCTCCTGCAGCATTGTGACCCCAAGGTTAAACTGATGACAAGTTGTCTCTCCTCTGATGATGATAGAGCAGCCCATGATCCTACACAAGATAGTGAATTGCACTTCTGAATCAATATTTAAACTTTAAATGGTGTACTGACCTCTACTTCACCAAAGCCAGGTGCCAACTTTCCGATACCTCCTTCTACCACCCCTCGATTCTGACCCCACCCCTGACCACCAAACCACCACCTCCCAGACCATTAGTAACCTCATCAACTATGCAGACTTCCCACCCACACCCTCTAACCTCATCATTCCCCATCCCTTCACCACCTGTTTCTATCTCCTTTCCAAAATCCACAAATCTGACTGCCCCAATCAACAAATTGTCACTGCCTGCTTCTGCCCCACTGAACTCATCTCTGCTGATCTTGACTCTGTCTTTTCCCCCCATTCCAGGAATTCTCTACCTACATTTGGGACACTATCTAAATCCTTCACCTCCTCCAAGACTTTCAATTCCCTGGGCCCCAACACCTCACTTTCACCATGGACGTCCAATCCCTGTACACCTGTATCCCCCACACAGATGGCCTAAAAGGCCTTCACTTCTTCCTCTCCTGCAGGCCCAACCAGTCTCCCTCCACCAATACCCTCATCCACCTAATGGAACATGTCCTTACCCTCAACAACTTTCCTTTAATTTCTCCCACTTCCGACAAACTAAAGGCGTTGCTATGGGCAACCATATGTGTCCAACCTATGCCTGCCTCTTCATAGGATACGTGGAACAGCCCCTCTTCTGCTGTTAAACTGGCACCAATCCTCACCTCTTCCTCCGCAACATTGATGACTGTATCAGTGCTGTCTCACGCTCCCAAGAGCTTGAACAGTTCATCAACTTTACTAATACCTTTCACCCCAACCTCAAGTTCACCTGGACCATCTACAATACCTCCCTCTCTGTCTCCAACTCTAGTCACCGCCTCAGCACTGACATCTATTTCAAACCCGCTGACCCTCACAGCTACTAGGACTATACCTTCTCTCACCCACCCCTCCTACAAGAATGGGATCCCTTACTCCCAAATTCCTCCACCTCCACCACATCTGCTCCCAAGATAGAGCGTTCCACTCCTGGATATCCCAGATGTCTCCTCCTACTTCAAGGACCGCAACATTCCCCCTCCAGTGACCCATGATGCCCTCAACCACATCGCTTGCATTTCCCACACTTATGTCGTCAAACCCCTCACCCCAACAAAAATAAGGACAGAGACCCTTTGGCCTCAAACATCAGCCCACCAACCTCCGCATCCAACGCATCATCCTCTGCTACTTCCACCACTTACAATCCAACCCCACCACCTGATATTCCCCTCTCCAGCCTGACCTGCCTTTTGTAGGGATCGCTCGCTCCGCGACTCCCTCATCCCTAATCCCCACTAACCCCATCACACCCGACACCTTTCCCTGCAACCGCAGGAAGTGCTGCACCTGCCCCCACACCACCTCCCTCATCTCCATCCCAGATCCCGGTAATCGTTCCCTATCCAATAGGGACTCACCTGTATATCCTCCAACCAGGTGTACTGTATCCATTGCTCCCGATGTGGCCTCCTCTACATCAGGGATACCAAATGCACACTCAGCAACTGATCTACAGAGGATTTGAACTCTATACATTATAATCAACAACACCTTCCAGTTGCCAACCATTTTAACTCGTCCTCCCACTCCCTGGCTGACATGTCCATCCTGGGCCTCGTCCAATGCCACAATGACGCCACACGCAAACTGGAGGAGCAACACCTCATATTCCACCTTGGGAGCTTACAGCCCAATGAATTCGCCCGTTTCAAAATCTCCTCATCCCAAGTTCAACCTTCCCTCTCATCCACAAATCCTTGACTTGACACAATCTGTCTATCTACTTTCCCACCTATCGGCCCCACCTTTCACACTGACCAATCCTCAATATCATCTACCTGCATCCACCTATCACCATCCCACCTGCCTTTCTCCAGCCCCACCTTCCCCATTTATTTCCCAGCTCCTTTCCCCCTCCGCAGGCCTGAAGAAGGGTGTAAACCCAAAACGTCGACTTTCCTGCTCCTCTGATGCTGCCTGACCTGCTGCATTCCTCCAGCTCCATGCTGTGTTTTCACTCTGAACATAATCATAGCTTCTCACAAAGGAGACTTGCAGTTACGTGGTAGTTAACTATTATCACACATAGGACAATTCATGCTAACAGTGAAAGGTTTAATCTCTCATTGTCAAAGCTATCAAGATGCTATTGATGACTGTATCAGCACTCTCTTGTATAATGGGCGTGCTAGATTTTCTTTGTCTCAAGCTGTTTATGCAGACACATTTGCTATTTCTTATTATCCTTTGATTCTTTTTTCAGAAGATCCAAACAATGACAAGGGTGAAATTCTACAGTGGAAGTGCCCTGACTTGTTGAAAGTTAATCCACATCAGAGGTTTTTTTTAAGAAACTTGGTCTCTCTGGTAAATCAAGCGACCACTATGGTCATTTTAAAACAGTGTTCTAGGTCATTTCAAGGTGTTTCCTTCCAAAAGAATATTAGATCAGTCGAAGGAATTAAAGATTAAAAGCCCATATATTACAACTGGATGTCAGCACTAGAAAATACATTTCTCAGTTCTCCTAAAATTAATCTTTGCAAAGCCTCTAGCAATCAATAAAGCAACAAGACAACTGAATTATATCATCAAAATGCTACATTAAATGGCAGAGGACATGACTGCACCCTACATAATGCACCCATTCCAGAGACATTAAAGCTCTAAAAGCAGCCCAGATCTCAATGTGGAATGATACTCTAGTGCCAGCTGGAGCAATGCAATTTTGTCAGAAAAGTCCTGTCTTTCAGATGAAATATTCAGCGCTGGTCACCCTGTTTGCCCATTCAGGTGAAAGGTAAACGATTGAATGGTAAACTTCAAAGCAGCTCTGTCCCAGGGCTATGTGCAGTTTGGGTATTGAGATTTCGCAGCTTCCTTTCTGGCATCTACAAACAGCTCAGCTGGCACTCTGCTGCGTCCTGCATTGATCGGCTCTCGACAATAGCAACAGGGCGGCCAACAGACACGAAGAGAGAACAGAAATAACTAAGTCCTCATTGTGCATGAAAAGACAAATTGAAAACATTTCTTGCTGCTGAATAAATTTCTCAACCTTTCCTTTTTCAGTTGTTTGTTGAGGGGTATTCCTTAAACTGAAAATATCCCGATGACTCCTCATGGCATCAGTAAATATAAAGCTTTCAGTTCCTGGTATAAATTGGAACAAGTTGTAAAAATGATGCTCACAATCTGCCCCCGGGCAAAGTGAAAACATGTTTTTGCCAGTACACTAAAGAATAGCATCTCATGCTGGAAATCTGAAATAAAAGCAGAAAATGTTGGAATAAGCTTAGTGGGTTAGACATATGCTAATTTAATTTTTGCACAATTTCTATTTTTATTCTGTCAGTACACATTAGACCTCATATTTAAGCCTTGGACCTTTTTCAAATTTCTTGGGAGCTGGAGAGCCTTTGCCTGTGGCAACATTTCAGACACAATCAACCTTCCACCCCACCTCTTCCTCCGGTACATTGATGACTGTATCGGCGCCGCCTCTTGCTCCCCAGAGGAGCTCGAACAGTTCATCCACTTCACCAACACCTTCCACCCCAACCTTCAGTTCACCTGGGCCATCTCCAGCACATCCCTCACCTTCCTGGACCTCTCAGTCTCCATCTCAGGCAACCAGCTTGTAACTGATGTCCATTTCAAGCCCACCGACTCCCACAGCTACCTAGAATACACCTCCTCCCACCCACCCTCCTGCAAAAATTCCATCCCCTATTCCCAATTCCTCTGCCTCCGCCGCATCTGCTCCCACGACAAGACATTCCACTCCCGCACATCCCAGATGTCCAAGTTCTTTAAGGACCGCAACTTTCCCCCCCACGGTGATCGAGAACGCCCTTGACCGCGTCTCCCGCATTTCCCGCGACACATCCCTCACACCCCGCCCCCGCCACAACGGCCCCAAGAGGATCCCCCTCGTTCTCACACACCACCCTCCCAACCTCCGGATACAACGCATTATCCTCCGACACTTCCGCCATTTACAATCCGACCCCACCACCCAAGACATTTTTCCATCCCCTCCCCTGTCTGCTTTCCGGAGAGACCACTCTCTCCGTGACTCCCTTGTTCGCTCCACACTGCCCTCCAACCCCACCACACCCGGCACCTTCCCCTGCAACCGCAGGAAATGCTACACTTGTCCCCACACCTCCTCCCTCACCCCCATCCCAGGCCCCAAGATGACATTCCACATCAAGCAGAGGTTCACCTGCACATCTGCCAATGTGGTATACTGCATCCACTGTACCCGGTGCGGCTTCCTCTACATTGGGGAAACCAAGCGGAGGCTTGGGGACCGCTTTGCAGAACACCTCCGCTCAGTTCGCAAAAAACAACTGCACCTCCCAGTCGCAAACCATTTCCACTCCCCCTCCCCCTCCCATTCTCTTGATGACATGTCCATCATGGGCCTCCTGCACTGCCACAATGATGCCACCCAAAGGTTGCAGGAACAGCAACTCATATTCCGCCTGGGAACCCTGCAGCCATATGGTATCAATGTGGACTTAACCAGTTTCAAAATCTCCCCTTCCCCTACTGCATCCCTCAACCAGCCCAGTTCGTCCCCTCCCCCCACTGCACCACACAACCAGCCCAGCTCTTCCCCCCCACCCACTGCATCCCAAAACCAGTCCAACCTGTCTCTGCCTCCCTAACCGGTTCTTCCTCTCACCCATCCCTTCCTCCCACCCCAAGCCGCACCCCCCGCTACCTACTAACCTCATCCCACCTCCTTGACCTGTCCGTCTTCCCCGGACTGACCTATCCCCTCCCTACCTCCCCACCTACACTCTCTCCACCTATCTTCTTTACTCTCCATCTTCGGTCCGCCTCCCCCTCTCTCCCTATTTATTCCAGTTCCCTCCCCCCATCCCCCTCTCTGATGAAGGGTCTAGGCCCGAAACGTCAGCTTTTGAGCTCCTGAGATGCTGCTTGGCCTGCTGTGTTCGTCCAGCCTCACATTTTATTAGCTTGGAATCTCCAGCATCTGCAGTTCCCATTATCCCTCTTCCATCCAATCAATGCCCTTTTCTCCTCTAGGATGACCAGTGATTGTTTGAAGTTTGGTGTTCTATTCTTGCATTTGTTCTGACTGGTGCTAAATGAAAAGCTTGAACAACATGACACTCTTTTTAACATGATTCGAGTTGTGTAACACCAAACAGTACTTTCTGTAGTTGAGTAAATCGCCAGGTTTTGCCTTGCACCATCGTCCCTTTGGTCCTTGAATCACTCGTGTGCTCATTGACTTACCTGAGACATTCCCTTGTGTTCCTACACTCCTCCCTTTCCCTGTATACTTGCTGGAAAACTATCAAATATTTAACTGTTTTGAATTCTATGCAAGACCTGAAATGTTAACTCTGTAGTCCTCACCACATATATTTCTTAGTCTACTGTGTATTTCTTGGATTTTCCATTTATACTGGAGTGGAATAGTTGAATGAACAAGGAATAATTGAGGGATGGAAAGTCAGGCCAACGTACAGGGCATGGCAAAGCAGACATATCCTCAAACATGCTGAGTTTATCATTTTCATTACTGTGTTACCTCTTCGTATGAAGTGCTGTTAGTGCATCAAAAGGAGGAACAAAGAGAGTTAAGATATTTGGCCTCAATAAAGCACAATTAAAGTGCATTTTAGCACAAGTCTCAAGCAGAAAGTTTTGAACCACAAGCAGGTTCACAAGAAGTGACAATGTTCACTTTGATTACATCCAAAGAGACCTGGATTTACAGAGCTTTGTAGAAAGAACAGTGATATCAGATTAATTGGATAGCTCTGGCAAAGAGCTATTGCAAGCATAATGGGCTGAATAGCCTCATTCTGTGCCGTATCTTTCTATGTTTAACGCAATTGAGAGGAAGAGAGTTTTGGTACATAGAGTCATTCACAGCATAGAAACAGAGCCTAAGGTTCAACTCACTCATGCCATCCAAGTTTCCCAAATCAAACTGGTCCTATTTGCCTGTGTTTGATCCATAACCCTTTAAATCTTTCCTGTTCATGTACCTGTCCAAATGTCTTTTAAATGTTGTAATTATACCTCCCACACCACTACCTCTCAAAGTTCATTCCATACCCAAATCACACTGTGTGTGAAAAAGTTGCCCCTCAGGTCCCTTTTAAATCTTTCTCATCCCAGCATAACATCATGCCCTCTCACTTTGAACTCCTCAACTGTTGAGAAAAGACCTTTGTTATTCATCTTTTCTATGCCCATCATGATTACATAACCCTCTATAAGGTTACCCCTCAACCTCGTACACTCCAGTGAAAAAATCCCAACTTATTCAGCCTCTCCTTGTAATTCAAACCCTCCAGTCCCAGTAACATTCTTGTAAATCTTTTCTGCACCCTCTCCAATTAAATAACATCCTTCCTATAGCAGGGCAACCAAAACTGTTCACAGAACTCCAAAAATGGCCTCATGAATGTCCGACACAACTGCACGTGACATCCTAACTCCTTTCCTCAACGATCTGAGCAACGAAGGCAAAGATGCCATTGTCTTCTTTACTATCCTGTCGCCCCTGTTGAAGCTTTTTGAACTATATAACGGAACCCCTTGGTGTCTCTGTTCGACGACATTCCCCACAGCCCCTACCTTTAACCGTGTCAGTTCTGCCTTTGCTAGTCTTACCAAAACGCAACACCTCACATTTATCTGGGGCCCATTAGCTTAATTGATCAAGATCTTTTTGTATTCGTAGATAATTGTCTTTGCTATTAGCTATACCACACAGTGGCACTTACTCCATTTAGCTCATAACAATGAGTCTATCTTTGCTTTTACTTATGCAATAGAATCAAAATCCACCAGATGCTGGGAATCAAAAATAAAGTCAGAAGGTGCTGGAGAAACTCGGTTGGTCTGGCAGCATCTGGGGAGACAGAAACAGGGCAAATGTTTCGAGTCCAATAGAACTCTTCTGCATAACTGAAGAGTGCTGGAAAATGACGATCCTATGCTGGCAAAAAAGGGGTAAGAGGAATAGATGGAACAGATGGTGAGAGTTCCCAGATTAAAAGATTTTAAAAAGAGTTAATGGTAGTAAAGGATAGATGCAAGGAGGTGTTAGTAAGTGTGACTAATAGATCAACTTTGCTGAGAGGAAACCCATGCATATAAGACACTGTTTGGAGTTAGGGAAGGGAGTGGGATGTCGTATGGCAGGGGTATAATCAAAACAGAGGATACTGCTTTTGGTCTGAAGTTTTTGAACTCAATGTTGAGTCTGGAAGGTTATAAAGCACTCACACAGAAAATGTGATGCTGTTCCTGCAATTTACATCACACTTCACCGGAGCACTACAGCAGACCCAAGATAGAAATGTTAGCATGAGATTATGATGATGTATTGAAATGACAAACAGTTGGGGAGGAATGATTCATTTTTACAGACAGTGAAAAGGGTTTCTGCAAAGCAGTCACTCAGTCTGTGTTTGGCCTTGTCAATGTAAAGGAGACCACACAGTGAGGCAGCAAATACAGTCAAACAGATTGAAAGAAGTACAAGAACAATCCTGCTTCACTTGGAAGGTGTGTTTCGGGTCTTGGCCAGTGAGGAAACAGGAGGTAAAAGGACACGTTTTACACCTTCTGTGATTGCATGGAAAGATGCCATTATAAGGTAAAGAAACATAAGGAGCGCTGGAACATGATGTCATAGAAGGAAGTCCTATGTAATTTTGAGGGGAGGATGTGTTTGGTGGTGGTATCCTGCTGGGGGAAATGGAATTAGTGGAGGATGGCCCTTCAAGGGAACCTTAAGATTCTCAAGGAGCTTGACAGGGTAGATGATGCGAGTTTGTTTCCCCTCGTGGAAGAGTGCAGAGACTAAGAAACATAGGGATAGGCCATTCGGCCCCTCAATATGCTCATGGCTGACCATTCCACTCAGTGCCCTATTCCTACTTTCTCCCACTATATTTTGACTCCTTTAGCCCTAAGAACTATACATAACTCCTTACCAAAAACATTCCATGTTTTAGTCACAACAGCTATCTGTGGCAGAGAACTCCATAGACACACCATTCTCTGTGTGTAGAGATTTCTCCGCATCTCATTCGTGAATGGTTGATCCCTTATCTTCGTACTGTGACCACAGTTCTGGACTCCCCACTCATCCTTCCCGCATTTACCCTGTCTAGTCCCCTGTTAGAATTTTATAGATTTCTATGAGATCCACCCTCACTCACCCAAACTCCAGTAAATATATTCACAAAGAAACCAGTCTCTCTTCATACATCAAATAACACTGTGTGGAGCTGGAGGAACACAGCAGGCCAGGCAGCATTAGAGGAACAGGAAAGCTGACATTTCAGGTTGGAACCCTTCTTCAGAAATGGGGGAGGGGGAAGGGAGCTCCAAAATAAATAGAGAGGGAGGAGTCGGGCTGGGAAAGGAAGGATGGCGATAGGTGAGGGCAGGTAGGTCGCAGTGAGGTGGGAGGACTGGATAGATGGGAGGGAAGATGGACAGGTCAAGGAGGCGGGGATGAGAGGGAGGGTTGGTCATCGGATGAGGCAGGGGTTGGGGAGATTTTGAAACTGGTAATGTTTATATTGAGCCCTTTGGGCCGTCGGTTCCCGAAGCGGAATGTGAGGTGCTGCTCCTCCAGTTTCTGGGTGGTGTCATTGTGACACTGGAGGAGGCCCAGGATGGCCGGTTCATCCAAGGAATGGGAGGGAGAGTTGAAGTGGTTTGTGACTGCAAGTTGTTGTCGTTTGTCGTGAACAGAATACAGGTGCTCCACAAAGCTATCTCTGAGCTTCCGTTTATCTCCTCCAGTTTCAAAATCTCCCCACCCCCAGCCTCATCCCATGTCCAAACCTCCCTCTCAGCCCCACCTCCATGACCTGACACAACCTGTCCATCTTCTCTCCCGCCTATTTTCTCCTCCCACCTCACTGACTAATCCCTACCTCTCCCTACCTGCACTCACCTGTCACCATCTCACCTACCTGGCCCAGCTCCTCTCAACCTTGCCTCCTTGACCTGTCCATCTCCCTCCCACCTATTCGCTCCTTCCACTTTTCTGACCAATCCCCACCACCACCTACCTGCACTTACCTATTGCCATACCCACCGACATTCCCCAACCCGACTCCTCCTCTCTCTATTCTCCATTTCTGAAGAAGAGTCCTGACCTGATGCTGCTTGGCCTACTGTGTTCCTCTAGCTCCACACTGTGTTATCTCAGACACCAGCATACGCAGTTCTTACTATCTCTTCATACCTCAGTCCTGCCATCCCAGGAATGAGTCTGGCAAATGTTTACTGCACTCTCTCCATCAGCATAACATGCCTCGCTCAGGTAAGGAGAACAAAACTGTTCACAATGCTCAGGTGTAATCTCACAAGGCCCTGTACAATTGCAGCAAGACACATGTACTTGAATTCTCTGACTCGGGAGGACAATATACCAGTTGCCTCTTCACCACCTGTTGTAGCTGGCTGCTTGCTTTCAGCGATCAGGGATCAAAGAGTTTATCACACACCCCTCTTTACCAGTCTATCACCATTCAGATAATAATCTATCTTCCAGTTTTTGCTGCCAAAGTGAATAATAGAACATCGAACGTTGAACAGTACACCACAGGAACAGGCCCTTCAGCCTATAATATTGTGCTGAAAATGACACAGGATTTAACTCAGCTGTTCTGCCTGCCCTTGGTTTATATCCCTCTATTCCTTGCATATCCATGTGCTTATCTAAAAGTTCCATAAACACCCCTATCGTACCTGCCTCTACCATCACCCCTGGCACCTTCTAGACTCCTACCATTCTGTGTAAAAAAAAACTTGCCGCTCACATCTCCTTTGAACTTCCTCCCTCTCATGTTCAATGCATGCCCCCCAGTATTAGACATTTTAACTGCTGGAAAAATATTCTAAATGTCAACCCTTTCTATGTATCTCATCATTTTATAGGCTTCTGTCAAGTCTCTCCTCAGCCTCCACCACACCATAGAAAACACCCTGAGTTTTTCTAGCCTCTCGTTATTGCTCATACCATTTAATCCAGGCAGCCATCCCGGTAAACCTCTTCTGCACCCTCTCCCAAAGCCTCCACATCCTTCCTGTAATGTGGGGACCAGAATTGAGTGCAATACTCTAAGAGTGGCTTAATCAAAGTCTGAAAAAGCTGCAACATGACATCCTAACTTTTGTACTCAATTCCCCAACCAATAAAGGCAAGTTAGCGAGTTTTGAGAAGATTTGTAGCTCAGGTTGAGGTTCTGGATGTGAGTTTGCTCGCTGAGCTGGAAGGTTAGTTTTCAGACATTTCGTCACCATTCTAGATAACATCATCAGTGAGCCTCTAACGAAGCGCTGGTGTTATGTCCCGCTTTCTATTTATCTGGTTAGGTTTCCTTGGGTTGGTGATGTCATTTCCTGCGCTGGTGATGTCATTTCCTGTTCTTTTTCTCAGGGGATGGTAGATTGGCTGCAAATCAATGTGTTTGTTGATGGAGTTCCGGTTGGAATGCCATGCTTCTAGGAATTCTCGTGCTTGTCTCTGTTTGGCTTGTCCCAGGATGGATGTGTTGTCCCAATTAAAGTGGTGTCCTTCCTCATCTGTATGTAAGGATACGAGTGATAATGGGTCATGTCATTTTGTGGCTAGTTGATGTTCATTGATGTTCAACGACATGACCCACTATCACTCGTAGCCTTACATACAGATGAGGAAGGACACCACTTTAATTGGGACAACACATCCATCCTGGGACAAGCCAAACAGAGACAAGCACGAGAATTCCTAGAAGCATGGCATTCCAACCGGAACTCCATCAACAAACACATTGATTTGGAGCCAATCTACCATCCCCTGAGAAAAAGAACAGGAAATGACATCACCAGCGCAGGAAATGACATCACCAACCCAAGGAAACCTAACCAGATAAATAGAAAGCGGGACATAACACCAGCGCTTCGTCAGAGGCTCACTGATGATGTTACCTAGTATGGTGACGAAACGTCTGAAACGAACCTTCCAGCTTACATCTGGAACAAAATAAGACCCACTCTCTTGTGGACCGAGAGGAGGAGAGCGCTATGTTGGAGGTGAAAGGAAGACGTCGGGTTGGCTGTGCACCCTTGCAACCGGTGGATCTTAATGCTGGCTTCGGCCTAACGCTGGTTCAGGGGAGCAGCCAACCTGCAATGATGGCTGCGGCAAGTGCTCGTGCCCCAGGTCAGGGGGTCCGGAACACCATCCGTGTTTCCGTAAAGAAGGTGGATGAAGGTGCACCTGTGGACCGCACCTTCTTCGTGAAGAGGGTCCTGTTGGACTGTTGTGGGTTCGCTGCTGCGGACATTTACTGCCTGCAGGATTTCCCCGGAGGAGGTTTTTACGATGTGACCTTCAGGAGCACAAAGCTTTGTGAGCGCTTCCTGGAGGTTTTCAAGGAGAAAGGAGGTGAGGGCCCCCTCTTTGTATTGACCGCTGTCCCGCTGTTTGTGATGCCAGCACAGAGGAGCCGTATGGTGACTGTACACATGTACAACCCGCATGTGCCAGCAGTTGATGTCCTGACCTTCCTTGGAAGGTACGTGAATGTGGAAGGGGACCTAACTGACATCATGGACCCCTTCGGCATCTGGACCAGTAAGAGGCAGGTCAAGGTGACGCTGAGGATGGGCACGGGCGGGAACATTGTACACCCACTGTCCAGCTTCACGATTGGCAGGAGCAAGGGCTACCTGACCTACGCAGGGCAACCTAAAGTCTGCCATGCCTGTGATAGGTCAGGTCACGTGGTTGCCGACTGCAAAGCCACCATCTGCGGGGAGGAGGGACACCTTGCAAAGGATTGCCCACAAGAGAAAAGCTGCAACCTTTGCGGGGAAGTGAGCCACCTCTATAGGGCATGCCCGCAGCAGGGGACCACCTACGCCCAGGTCGATGCAATGCGGTGCCAGCCCGCCCGGAGGAGAGGAAGGCACCAGGGCCCTGCAAGGACCCCACTAATGTGGAGGAGGGACAGGTCGTGCAGGAGGGCCCAGCCCCGCAGGATGGGCCCGAGGCCAGCAAAGCGCCCCTGCAGGCTCCGATCCCCCCCGCAACAACCCGGAGCCAATGGAGGCGGCGACAGGCGAACCAGGGGAGTGGACGACGGTCTGGAAAGAGGGGCTGGGCCTTGGACTTGGGGAGGGTACTGCGGTCACTGCCCACAATGGGGGTACGAGTTGCGAGCATTAATGTGCACAGTGTCAAGTCCACCGCAAGATGCATGTCCACATTGGCCTACCTGACCACCGTCAGGGCAGACCTCCTGTTTCTGCAGGAGTGCGGGATACCGCACCTCGGCAGGTACGGGAAATGGTCCGGCGCCTGGACCTGTGGGCCTTTGATCTGGTGGGGGGGTAACGACTGTCGCTCCTTGGGCCTGGCTATTCTGCTGCGGGGGCACAACTTCACCATCTCTCAAGTTCAGGTGGTGGTCGGGGGGGGGGGCGCCTCCTAGTGGCTGACATCACCTACAGGAACACTCCCCTGAGGCTGATCAACGTGTACTCTCCAGCGGTACAGGGTGAGCGGTTGGCCGTCCTGCAGCGGCTTCCACCCCTGCTGGCTACGTCCAGGCCGGTCATCCTAGGCGGAGACTTCAACTGCATCATCGATGCAGATGGAAGATCCGGCGTGGGTTCAGCGGGTGGGGGGAGTCAACTGGACGTCACGTCCAGATTCCTGATGGGCACGGTGAAGGACGCCAAGCTGCTCGATGTCTTCAGCGCCCCTGCAGATGGAGTGCAGCGGAGGTACACCTGGTTGCGGCCAGACGGGTCTATTCGCTCAAGGATAGACTTCCTGTTTGTGTCGCAGGCGTTCTCAGTCGGGTCCACCGGCGTTGAGCCGGTGTTCTTCTCTGACCACTGCCTCCTGCTGGCCGACTGTCACTTACAGGACGACCACCGGCCAGCAAGGGGACGTGGAAGCTCAACACGACTCTGTTGACCCCAGAGAACGTCGAGGAGCTTAAGAGGGAGTACGCCGGTTGGAGAACCGTGAAACTCCTCTTTGAGTCTCTGGGCGACCGGTGGGAGACGGTGAAGGAGAACATCAAGAGGTTCTTTGTCCTCAAGAGTGTTCAGAAGGCGAGATAGAGGCGGGGAAAGCTGTCGCGACTCCAGAAAAGGGTGCAGACACTGCTCCTTCTGCAGTTGATGGGGGTTGATGTCATGGAGGACCTCCGTGAGGTGAGGGGCCAGCAAGCCTCCGTCTTCGCCGCAGAGGCCTCCAGGATAATCTTCCAGTCCAGGGTCCGCTCCGTGGAGCAGGACGAGACGTGCTCAAGTTTCTTCTTTCAGAAGGTGCACAAAGAGAGCTCTGTGCTTAGCCGGCTGAAGGAGGACGACGGCTCGGTGACGTCGTCTCGGCCCGACATTTTGAGGATCAGCAGATCCTTCTATGCCGGACTGTACGACATGAAGCCCACGGACAGCACGGCCTCCGAGTCATTCCTGTCGCCTATCACGGGAGTCTCAGACGACGGCACGAGGGAGTGGGTGGACCGGCCGATATCACTGGATGAGCTGACCAGAGCCCTCAAGTCCTTGGAGAGGAATAGAATTCCCGGGAGCGACGGCTTACCAGTCGAGCTGTATTCCGCTCTGTGGGACCTGGTCGGCCAGGACCTGCTGGAGGTGTACGATAGTGCGCTTCGGGCAGGGGAAATGTGCAAGTCCATGAGGAAGGGCATCATCACCCTCATTTACAAGAGGAAGGGGGAGAGGGAAGAAATTAAGAATTGGCGTCCCATTTCACTATTGAACGTGGACTACAAAATCCTGACCAAGGTCATAGCCAACCGGGTCAGGTCTGTCCTGGAGTCAGTGATTCACCCTGACCAAACCTGTGCTGTGCCGGGCAGGAAGATCGCTGAGAGCCTCGCGCTCATCAGGGATACGATCGCCTACGTACAGGACAGGCAGGTGGACACCTGCCTCGTCAGCCTGGACCAGGAGAAGGCCTTCGACAGGGTCTCTCATGCTTACATGAGGGACGTCCTCTCCAAATTGGGGTTCGGGGAGGGCATCCGCAATTGGATCCGGCTGCTCTACACCAACATCATTCGTGCAGTCTCGATCAACGGGTGGGAATCGGACAGTTTTCCCGTCAGATCTGGAGTCAGGCAGGGCTGCCCACTCTCTCCTGCCTTGTTCGTGTGCTGTGTGGAGCCCTTCGCCGCATCCATCAGGAAGGACGTGAGCCTGAAGGGCGTGACTATCCCAGGCAGCGGAGGCCTTTAGGTCAAGACCTCCCTGTACTTGGACGATGTCGCCGTCTTCTGCACCGATCGTCGGTCGCTGAGTAGACTGTTGGACATCTGCGGCCAGTTTGAACTGGCCTCGGGTGCCAAAGTCAATAGGGGTAAGAGCGAGGTCATGTTCTTCGGGAACTGGGACGACTGCTCCTTCATCCCCTTCACCATCAGGACAGACTACCTGAAGGTGCTGGGTGTTTGGTTTGGTGGAGCTGGGGCGTGAACTAAGACTTGGGAGGAGCGTATCACCAAACTGAAGCAGAAGCTGGGCAGGTGGACGCTCCGGTCCCTCTCCATCGCGGGTAAGAACCTGGTTGTCAGGTGCGAGGGGCTTTCGGTACTGTTGTATGTGGCGCAGGCCTGGCCTATTCCCTGGACCTGCGCCGCTGCGGTCACCCGGGCCATCTTCCACTTCATTTGGGTGTCGAGGATGGATGGACTGGGTCTGCAGGGACACCATGTACAAAGACCTGGAAAATGGGGGAAAGGGCGTACCGAACGCCACCCTCGCCCTGACGGCTACCTTTGTGTGTGGCTGCATCAAGCTGTGCGTAGATCCTCAGTACGCAAACACCAAGTGTCACTACTTACTGAGGTTCTACCTGTCCCCCGTGTTGCGAAGGATGGGCCTGGCCTCATTGCTGCGGAACGCTCCGAGTAGTTGGACCGTTCTGTACCACCTGTCCTTCGTGGAGAAATTTTTGAAGGGAAACACCTTTGACCACAAGGCCGTCAGGCAGTGGTCAGCACGTAGTATCCTCGGGAAAAGGAGAGGGTGGATCCCGTCATATGGTTCCCCACGCAGACTGCCAAAGTCAGAACTTTCAAACAAGCACAAGGACATTGCTTGGCTGGCGGTGAGAGGGGCTCTGCCAGTGAGATCCTTTATGCATGCCCGGAATCTCTGCGCCACCGCACGCTGCCCTCGAGGTGGCTGTGGGGGGGGGGGATGAGACTGTTGATCACCTCCTTCTGGAGTGTGCCTATGCGCAGGAGGTCTGGAGGGGGATGCAGTGGTATTTGTCGAGGTTCGTCCCGAGCAGCTCCGTGACGCAGGACTCCATGCTCTACGGGCTGTTTCCTGGGACGCACACCGAGACCAACATCAACTGCGCCTGGAGGACCATCAATGCAGTGAAAGACGCTCTTTGGTCTGCCCGCAACTTGCTGGTCTGCCAGCTGAAAGAACTGCCCCCGACCGAGTGTTGCAGACTGGCGCACTCCAAGGTCCAGGACTACGTGCTGAGGTACGCGCTAAAGCTTGGGGCAGCCGCCGCCAAGGCACGGTGGGGAAAGACCACCGTATGAAACCCCTCATCCAGAATAGAAAAAAGGGCCCTATCTGGTAACTGGGCCCAGCTGGCGTCTTCCCCAACCGATCAGGGGGCCAACTGGGACTGTGCGGGGTGACGACTGCCGGGGTGTTTTCTTTGCTTTGTTCTTTTTTCTTCGTTTGTTTTTTTCCTTTCGTTGGTGTGCGTACCCCCGGGTAACCCGGAGCAGCTTGCATGACTGGGTAGGTGTATAAATGTTTTATTTTTTGTACATCTTATGAATAAAGTATATTTTTTCAAATTAAATAAAAAGGTGACGAAACGTCTGAAAACTAACCTTCCAGCTCAGCGAGCAAACTCTCATCCAGAATAAAGGCAAGTACGCCTTCTTTATCCCTTACACTTATTCACCATTATACTTCCTGCTATGCATTTGTCCACTTACTTGTCCAAATCACACTGAAACATTTCTGCATCCTCAAGGGTCTAGGCCCAAAACATCAACTTTTGTGCGCCTAGGATGCTGCTTGACCTGCTGTGTTCATCCAGCTCCACACTTTGTTATCTCACTGTCCTACCCAGCTTTGTGTCATGTCTAGAACCAGGTGGCATAATCTCAGAATAAGCAGTTGCCCATTTAAGACAGAGATGAATCTGTGGACTGCTTTACCGTAGAGAGCTATCAAGGCTAAATAATTAAGAATATCCAAGGCCAATATATTTTTTTTTCAAATCAGTGAGGGAATTAAGGGTAATGGGAAAAATTCAGAAAAGTATCAAATCAGACATGAATTTATTGAATGGCACAGCGGATTTGACGGGCCAGATGGCCTACCTGCACCTTTGTGTCTTATTGTCTGTTCTTATTCTGGGAGGGAGGGGAAAGGGTGAGGTTAAGGGTGCAGGAAATGTGTTGAATATGGCTGAGAGCCTTGATACTGTTGGTTGTTGCACATTCCCCATGTTAGCAATGCTCATTCACATTGCCATACAAGAGAAGTGGCAAACACGGTTGCCGTATGCAGCAAGTTCAGCTTACGCCCTCCACCAAACCCCTCCCAAGGTTAAAAAAAACGCAAGTAAAAATTGTAATACCTTGAAATGAAAGCACTGGCCTTATTGAAAGCACTGGCCTTATTGTCTCATTTACTAGTTTTACTGTTCTTTCCTTTCCAATGTTGAACTACAGTTTGATTTTTGTTAAATGATTGAAAATAGCTGACAATCAATTAACAAAATGCAAACCATCCTACAAGGGAGTTAGTGAAGTGAAAGAAGTAACACAATAGCCAACATCATTGTACTGAAGAGCATCAGGCACCAGCTCACATATTACATTCCTTTATTCATTCATGGGATGTGGGCATCGCTGGCCAGGCAGCATTTATTGCCCATCCCTAATTGCCCAGAGGGCAGTTAAGAGTCAACCACATTGATGTGGATCTGGAATTCACATGTAGGCCAGACCAGCTAAGGATTGGCAGTTTACTTCACAAAAGGATATTAGTGAACCAGATGGGTTTTACACAACAATCAATAATGGATTCATGGTCAACATTAGACTCTTAATTCCACATTATTTTTTTCCATTGAATTCAAATCCCACCATCTGCCATGACGGGATTTGAACCCAGATCCCCAGAACGTTGTCTGGATTTCTGGATTAACAGTCTAATGACATACCACTAGGCCATTGCCTTCCCCCTATTGAAAACTTGAGGCCTACACAAGCCGAGGTGCACTTCGCATCTCTCAGAGTTGGCTTATAAATTGATGAAGTCCACAATTTCCTGAATTCTTCCAAATCACACTGAGCTAAAGTAAACAAAATAACAGAAATTAAAGGCATGTCTTCAATTGAAAGGAAGCCTGTTTTATTCATAATTACCCTTGGCTACACTGCAATCAATTTTTTTTTCCCAATGTTCAGACCTTTGTTTGGAAGTAATTGCTATCATGTTCGTTTTGTTCCTTCCTTTCAGAACTGCCATAAAGTGCTTTTTACAGCTGGGTAGACATTCTGCAGAATGCACACAGGATCGGGCCATTCCTCCCTGAGCTGTCTGCTTCTGCTTTTTAATAACACTCTGAACTACCCCTAGCTTTCAAATGGATTTCCGCACACAAAGCTTATTATCCCCCTGATATTTGCTGTGAGTGTAAGTGTAAGTAAGCATAGAAAAAGCCAAGTCAAGAACTTTTACATTTTCCTTGTGTTGGAGTCACTCTACCGGATATTCTCGAAAGTTGCACTGGAAGTCTGGCTCAGTGGGTCATCAAATGAGACGAGTTAGGAAATGTAGCACTTACATGGTCATGACACTGAAGCTTTAGGTCACTAATTTCTTTATGAGCCTGGAGACAGCAAAACCCAAAGAAGGCCAATGCCAGTTAAGCCTGCTTTCATCTGCTAATTGATCTGACTGCTGACTCTTCCATCACAATGCTTTAACTCCTCCTCATTTCAATTGCAGAATTCCACAATAATAAACAGTAAATCAGTTCTGTTTACATATGCATTGAACTCCTTTTCAGACAGAACTGTAACAAGGACAAATTTCTCTTTTGCAAATTGTCATTGTTAAAAGTTTTAGCTGTCCATGATCGTAAACAGGCTAATCATGAACATGGAATTACATCTTTAAAACGTCCAGCAGGGTCATGATTAAACTAATCAAGAGAGATCACAGTTCAACAAATCCAGAGGAGTTATTGATATTCCAATACAAACCTGGATTAAAATATTTTCTATTTATTTGATCATAATAGTTATATTGTCTTACGGAATACAAAAGCATATTATATCAACACTCCAAATGACTATCACTGAAACAGTTTTTATTTACAAAATTGTTACATTAAAAATCACAGACTATGCAGTTCCATGTAAGCCGCTTGTTTTCTGAAGGAATAATTTTAAATAAAAAAGTAAGCATCGCTGCTTTGAATGCAATTTCCTCATTTCCCACCCTGCCCCTCTCCTTTCATTTTCTCATTCTGCTGGAGACATTGATTTGGTCAGATTTGATCCCATGACGGCAGGCAGCTGACTGTTAATGTGGTCAGGCAGGTGTGTTTCAAATGTGAACTTAAAGAGGAGTTAGGCAATATAACACTTATATGGTCACAAGACTGAAACTTAAGACCACTAATTTCTTATTGAGCATGAAGTCAGCAGAATTAACCAATGCCAATGAAGCCTGCTTTTCATCAATTAATTGACTACTAGATCTTTTGTTACAATATATATTGGATCCTCCATGCAAGCAGTAAAATTATACTATTTATCTTACAATGAAATACAATGTTATCCTCCACTTTGAACAGGAGGCTAAGTTTCAGTAGGTTCTTTAAGTGCAAAGACATTATTGCCAAATATGATCCTGCCCTTACATTTGTGGACTTCCAAAGGAAAGCCACCAGGTAGCATTCAGGTCAGGAATGCTGATTATTTCGGCTCCTTCCTAGTTTGGAAATACCAAGCCAATTAACCACAAGTAACACATCTCCACATAGGGAGGCTGCATATTTAAGTTTTGCATTGTCCGTTTTGAGGAAGGGAGGAGTAACAGTTTTGACAATGAATCCGGTGGCAACGCAGCATCACTCTACATGTTGACTTTCTGAGGTGCACCATATAGTTACCATACTGCAGTAGATTCTACCGCTGAAGCCTCCTCCCCCAAAATTATCTCCTTCAAAGTAGTTAACATGACCTTGCAAATGGCTGCAAACTCCTAAATAGCAGACAAGTGATTGCAAAGCACTAATATGTCATCCTTCTAGTGACAGTTTCCTCCTCTGTCATCATTATGACCTGTGTACATGGCAGTAATGTTAAAGTGTTCATTTAATACCTTAGCCATGCCCTTTCCTTTGATATGTAAATTCACTTTTTGGCTCTTAATTGGTCCAACGCCTGCTTTTACCTTACTTTTATTATTTATACACCCATAGAAGACTTTGGGATTTCCCTTTATGTAAATCAGTCTTTACACATAATTCTTGTTTATTTCCCTTAAACACATTTTTCACCCCTAGTCTAAATCTTCTGTATTCCTTTCAGTTGTCAATTATATACACCTGTCAGTGCACACTTCATCTTCTTTATCTTATTTTCTATCTCCTTTGTCGTCCAGGGAGCTCTGGATTTCTTTGTCCTAAGTATCCCTTTTCAGGGAATATATTTCATTTCTTTGAAGGTAGCTCATTGCTCAAATACGACTTTTCTTCCCAGTCTATCCTGATTCATTCTTGATCTGTTGGAGTTAGCTCTGCCGCTTATTTTTTCTTACTATGGATTGACCATTGTAGTCTTGCATCATCATTAAAATACAATGATCTCTGTCTCCTAAAATGTCCCTCCACTGACATTTAACTTACTGATTCATCTCATTTCTAAGAACTAAGTCAATCAGTGCATTGTTTTGTTGGACTTGGCATATTATCCAGTATCTTAGTTGATAATTGGGTAATTTTCAAATCATCCAGTCTTAAACTATAAATGATAATATACCCAAGTTTTCATGTTCTTGTTTTTTTTTAATCTGTGTTTTTTCACTAGGTGATATTATAGATAATCCACATTTTAACCTTTCTCTGCAAACTCAATCCCCTTCCTAATGTGTACAGGAAAAGCTGAATGCAAAAGACATAAGCACATGAATAGGAAAAGTTTAACGGGATATGGGCCGGGAACAAACAGGTGGGACTAGCTTGGAATCATGTTTGGCATGGACTAGTTGGACTGAAGGGTCTGTTTCCATGCTGTTTGACTCAATGACTCTATGACAGCACTCTGACTGTGATCCTATTAAGGTCTTATATTGATTTGTAATGTGTTTTTAACTTTTATACAGTTGTGATGAAGCTTCATACTGTATTGGTATGATTTGACAACAAGTATTCTTAAGGTGAGGAATGATATATAGCCTTAAATTGAATTTAGTTTATTTTGTGTTAAGGAAAGGAAGATACAGTTCTTACTTTCATTTTAAATTTGTTCTGTGATTGGTATTGGGATGTGTGGAGATTTGTTTGTTTATATGCAGTTAAATAAGCTCTTAAACATTTGAGGTGAACAGTTCAGTGCATGAGTGAAAAAAATGCGTCAGAGAGAAGAACATTTCTGTTGCCTAGTGACAAGAGTCCCATAACAGAAATTGAGAACAATACAGAAGAAGTTAGGCAGTGTGAATGTTCATTCAGAGCGAAGAGGTCACTGACAACAGAGATGCTGTTATTAAAAATATCCAATAGGATGGGCTAAAATGAAGTCCCGAGGGCCTAGTAAGAGAGAAATTCCAAAACCAGAACATTGTTGAGCTATCAGAATGAAAGGCATTCTCCAATACAGTTGAAGGCAGGCATTTAAGGAACACATGTTGAGTCATAAGTGAGTCAAGCTAGCAAGCTGTTTAAAGGAATCGGGAAAATATATTAATACATTAAATAAAATAGCATCAAATGAACGCACAGAAGTTTTGTGAAAATGGAATCAAGTGTAACCAACTGAACAGCAGCTTCATGTTAGAGACAGGAGTGATTCTTCACTGAGGTTCATGTGTCTCTAAGGTTGTTGTAGGGGTAAAAGGGTTGATGTTTTCCTTATGATATTTGCGATAAGATAGTTTAAATTGGTTATATAATGTAGCATAGATTACATTTTTACTTTGTGTGTAAGCATGGATTTACGGAACAGAAAGTGTGCTTGACAAATCTACTGGAATTGTTTGAGGAGATAATAAGGAGAGTTGATAAGGGGGATCCAGTGAATGTGGTTTACTGAGATTTTCAGAAGGCTATTAGTGAGGTTCCATGTGCGAGTTTAGGATATAAAATTAAAATGCATGAGTTTGCAAGTAGTGTGCTAACACAAATGGCTGGCAGGCAAAAAACAAAGAGCGGGAATAAATGTCCATCTTTTCTCCCATATATGTGCCCTCCTTTTCCACTGACCAACCCCCATCCCAACTCCCTACCTACAACAACCTTTACTGGCTCCATCCCCACCTCCTTGACCTGTCCGTCTTCTTTCCATCTATCTGCTCCTCTATCCACCTTCCATCATGGCCTCCCCTTCTCTCTATTTATTGTAGAGTCCCGTTCCTCTCCCCCATTTCTGAAGAAGGGTCCAGATCCAAAATGTCAGCTTTCCTACTCCTCTGATGCTGCCTGGCCTGCTGTGTTCATCCAGTTCTACACCTTGTTATCTCAGACTCAAGTATCGGCAGTTCCTACTACCTCTGTGGGAATAAATGGGTCACGTTCTGAGTGGCAGCCAGTGACCAGTGAGCGACCATATCAATCAGTGCTAGGATTCCAGCTATTCACTGGTTGCGGTGGGGCCTCATTTTCATCATGGGCATCCAGTCCCTACATACCTGCATTCCCCATGCAGATGGCCTAAAGGCCCTCCGCTTCTTCCTGTCCTGCAGACCCGACCAGTCCCCCTCCACTGACACCCTCATCTGCCTAGCCGAACTCATCCTCACCCTCAACAACTTCTCTTTCGATTCCTCCCACTTCCTACGGACAAAGAGAGTGGCCACGGGTACCCGCATGGGCCCAAGCTATGCCTGCCTCTTTGCAGGTTATGTGGAACAGTCCCTCTTCTGCACCTACACTGGCCCGAACCCCCACTTCTTCCTCCATTACATCGATGACTGTATCAGCACCGCGTCATGCTCCCAAGAGGAGCTGGAACAGTTCATCCACTTCACCAACACCTTGCACCCCAACCTTAAGTTCACCTGGACCATCTCCAACGCATCCCTCACCTTTCTGGACCTTTCTGTCTCTATCTCAGGCAATCACCTAGAAACCAATGCATATTTCAAGCCCACTGACTCCCACAGCTACCTAGAATACCCCTCCACCCATACACCTTCCTGAAAAAGTTCCATCCCCTATTCCCAATTCCTTTGCCTCTGCTGCATCTGCTCCCAGGATGAGGCATTCCATTCCCGAACATCCCAGATGTCCTCGTTCTTCAAGGACTGCAACCTCCCGCCCGCTGCGGTGGTCAAGAACGCCCTCGACCATGTCGCCCGCATTTCCCGTAACTCATCCCTCACACCCTGCCCCCGCAATAACCACCAAAAGAGAATCCCCCTAGTCCTCACGTGCCACCCCACTAACCTCCGAATACAACACATCATCCTCCGACACTTCAGCCATCTGCAATCCGGCACCATCACCAAAGACATTTTTCCATCCCCACCCTTATCTGCTTTCCGGAGGGACCATTCTCTCCAGGACTTCCTTGTCCACTCCACACTCCCCTCCAGCCCCTCCACACCCAGCACTTTGCCCTGCAACTGCAGGAAGTGCTACACCTGCCCCCACACCTCCTCCCTCACCCCCATCGCAGGCCCCAAGATGACTTTCCACATCAAGCAGATGTTCACCTGCACATCTGCCAACGTGGTACACTGCATCCGCTGTACCCATTGTGGCTTCCTCTACATTGGGGAAACCAAGCAGAGGCTTGGGGACCGCTTTGCAGAACACCTACGCTCACTTCACGACAAACAGCTGCACCTCCCAGTCGCGAACCATTTCAACTCCCCCTCCCATTCCTCAGATGACATGTCCATCCTGGGCCTCCTGCAGTGCCACAACAATGCTATCTGAAGGTTGCAGGAACAGCAACTCATATTCTGCTTGGGAACCCTGCAGCCCAATCACATCAATGTGGGCTTCACAAGCTTCAAAACCTCCCCTCCCCCTGCCACATCCCAAAACCAGCACAGCTCGTCCCCACTTCCCTAACCTGTTCTTCCTCTCACCTATCCCCTCCTCCCACCTCAAGCCGCACCTCCATTTCCCACCTACTAACCTCATCCCGCCCCTCGGCCTGTTCGTCCTCCCCGGACTGACCTATCCCCTGCGTACCTCCCCACCTATACTCTCCTCTCCTCTATCCATCTTTGGTCCGCCTCCCCCTCTCTCCCTATTTATTTCAGAATCCTCTCCCCATCCCCCTTTTCTGATGAAGGGTCTGGGCCCGAAACGTCAGCTTTTGCGCTCCTAAGATGCTGCTTGGCCTGCTGTGTTCATCCAGCCCCACACTTTGTTATTCACTGGCTGCATTGGGTTTAGTCATACTGCTGGGAAGAAGAATCAAGCGGTCACTATCTGGATACTATTTTGTGGTTCATGCATCATTATACATTGTGCAGAGGAATTCATGATGTACTGTATTCATTACGAGCCTATCGACTAATTATCTATAGGTCATTAGCAGGAAGCCACAGTCAATGCATACATATCACAAAACCTTCACTGAGCAAAGGTGAACTTTTGGTCACATCTGAAGTTCTCGGGTGATGCCTCCTGGTGCTGAAACCACTTTAGCAACTTAACAAGCGGTAGATACCGGTAGCTTTCAGATCACTGTCCTGTTTGTCTTCAATGACCTGCATTGGCTCCAAATTTAACAACACCTCTATTTTAAAACCCTCATGGCACAGTCACTTCCAGCCCCACTCCCCTTCATGAAACTCTGCACCTCCAACTCTAGCCTCATGGGTAACCATGAGTTGGTTTCTTCCATCGTACTGCGTTTGGAGGTTGCTGTGTCTTCATCTGGAAACTCTAGCATTCCCTCCCTAAACCCCTCTATTTTTTTTCTCACGGGGGCAAGTGAGAATTCATCTGGTTCAGGTGACAATAAACTGCTAGAACTACACATTTACAACCAAGGGCGTTACGTAAATTTTAAAAAATAAATGAGTTCATCATATGGATTTGTCTGATCAACATTATTTTCTGCACAGTACTTGTAAGGGAAAAACACAGTGGCTTTCAGAAGGATGAATGGTGTCATATTGATGAACAGTGTTCAAAGAAGCAATTTATCTTAAAGCAAAGAACCTTTTAACTTAGACCCATTAATGGGCTCCAGCCCATGACACTTGTGAGATATTTAGCCTAGGGTCATGCTACCCTTTCGTTTGGAGATAAACTGACAGTCACCATTGTGTGCTTTCATTATTATATACTGATTGGATTACTTTCTGATACTTGGTGTAATCATCTAGAGATTGTCACGTACTAAATTTGCAATGATTATATAACTACTACTAATGCTTCAGCAAGGGTACCAATATACATCATTAGATGTGCAGTGTCTTACACATTGATCCTGACCATAATATCATTTTCTGGCCAAAAATAACTGCAGAGAGAAAGGATCAAAACTGCAAGTTGGTTAACATCATTTTTAATTTGCCACTCAGCATAAAAGTAGCACCGCAGATTGCCTGCCTTGTGCATGACATTTTATTTTCATTAAATAATGGGTGGCCAAATTTCAACAATAGCTTTCCAAACAAATCTACCAACTATTTTAAAAAAAAGAGAATTGGTTTAAAAACAGAATACTTATTCAGGATTCAGACACATTTATGATTATTCATGTTTCTTCTTCACTTAATGCTTTATAATCACGACAGCAGATGTCTTATTCTGCAATTGTCTCATTCGGGTAGTATTATTGCATTGTTGAGAACAGAGAACAAAGAACAAAGAACAAAGAACAAAGAAAATTACAGCGCAGGAACAGGCCCTTCGGCCCTCCAAACCTGCACCGATCCAGATCCTCTATTTAAACCTGTCGCCTATTTTCCAAGGATCTGCCTCCCTCTGCTCCCTGCCCATACTTGTATCTGTCTAGATACATCTTAAATGACACTATCGTGCCCGCCTCTACCACCTCCGCTGGCAACGCGTTCCAAGCACCCTCCACCCTCTGCGTAAAGAACTTTCCACGCATATCTCCCTTAAACTTTTCCCTTCTCACCTTGAAATCGTGACCACTAGTAACCGAATCCCCCACTCTGGGAAAAAGCTTCTCACTATCCTCCCTGTCTGTACCTCAAAGATGTAGATATCTTGATTGGTGAGGTTCATGCACAATTAATATATTTGTTATACATTCCTGTACCGGCTACTTCAACAAAGACACTGAAAATTAGTGCACAGGAAACAAATGTGACTTTTAAAAATACTGTTCCCAATTTTTTGTATTGTTCTGAGCTGTAATAACCAAATATATGTTTTGGCTTAAGAATGGACATTATTTTTTCTGCGTTACTGGCTCACACACACATTTAGTAGAAAGTGCACACTAAAAAATAATGGAGCTTGGCTTATCCTATGACTAAAAAATAAATTCAGTTTGCAGCCACAATTACTTAAATGTTTATTATTTCCGACTGGGGTTACGTTATAATTATAGTGTTTAAGAGAACCCTGGGTAATTTTTGAATAAGCCTAAATTTTAAAACATATATTTGGTTATTACAGCTCAGAACAATACAAAAAATTGTGCAGGAATGTATAGCAAATATAATAATTGTGCATGAACTTCACCAATCAAGACATCTACACTTTTTGATGTCAAAAAAAAGTACAACACCTTACTAAAATCCCACATGGGAAAGATTGTTGTGTCATTAACAGTATCTACATTCAAATAGATTTCAGGTATTTTTGGAATGAGATTGAAACAATTGCTAAATCTCTTTCTCTATTGAAATAAGAACTCTTTTTTTTCTCTTACTAACAAATTCTCCCCAGATTTGCAACACACTTGGTATCATCCAACTCTGCCTCCCGATTTATCTCATTTGTCCTATTCACTTCAAACGTGGTGATAATTCGCAGTAAGAAATTTGGTACTGTTAGCCACCAACCTTAGCTGGACTTTTCACCGCTGAAACAAAAATCAAAAACATAGCAAAATAAAAAAAGATTAAATCAAAACTGAAACCCATTTACAGCAAAGTTTTTTTTGCATCTGTTGAACTCTCAAAAGTGGCTAACATTACATTTTAACTGGATAGATGTTTTAGTTCAACTACAAATTAAACAATTTACACAACCTTTGGATTTAAAAAATTCTTTTCTTGCTAGTCTGTTAAGAATAGGTTTAATTTGCATGTATTGTTACATTCTGAGATAATTGGTGGCATTGAATAAGTACTACTGCATAAAGTAAGTTTGTGTTAAATCCCTCAGTAGTTCACATTACACTCTCAATAATTAATTGAACTAAAGGTCATTGTTAAATGAGATTTTCAGGGCCTCCTTTAGAACTCTATAAATATGAGCCAAAACTTCTGAAATAATATCAGAACATTCAGTAAAAACTGAGATATATACCTAGCCTATATTTTGTATGAACTTTGTTTTAACCCATTAATTTAAACTGTCGCTGCTCTTCGAAATCTGGAAATGCTTACGCTGTGATTTATGGTAATGGAAATGCAGCTTACATGTGAAACTAATGTCGAAGACTTTCTAGAAATAGTACCAGCAGGAATCATTATGTCTCTGTGCAGAACAGATACTCAATATCTAAAGTCAGCACTTCACAATACAACTTCCACAATGCTTTCACACAGTCACTATTTTCATGCCAGTCTCTCCCCCACTTCACAATTTCATTTCCTTGTTGTATACTAATGGACTTGCCAACGCAATAACTACCACTTGTCTTAATCTTATATATCTTTAAAACAGTAAATGCCACCTTAATGCCTTCCAGCTGCCGACAGCTGATATCTAGGCAGACTGAACTTTGACTTCAGGAGCAAATTACGTTGAAATCCTCTGAAATGGGGCTTGGAGTTGATCAGTTAAAAATGTCAGTGCCTTAAACAATGAATAAATTTTGTTGATAGAGTCAAAGACCAGACTTTCAGATCCTCTTTTGCCAATTGCTGGTGAAAGGAAACTTAAGAAAACTGATCATGTAAATACTGCTTCAGACAATCTGATGATTGCTGCTTAACTGATGTGTCAACAGCGCCACCCAGTAGAATTAAACAAAAAGGGCACATTCTGGATATTTCACATTTTACCCCATTAAATTGTTCTCTTTGATTTTTTATCAATCGAGTTAACAATCTTTGAACCTGATATTCAGTGTGCAGCTACATTCATTATACTTTGAAAAACAAATTTTGGCAGGAACATAATGAAATATATTCTATTTCTCAGCACCTGAAATTTACAAGGCTTGCTTTTAAAGAAAGACAATGTAAAAAATGTAAAAACAAGCTGGAATTCTGAATGCATGAAAGAAAAATGTTCGCAGTTTATGCAAATTTGCTATCCTTCAAAATTGGAGGCAAATTGAGTTGTGGATTCATCTTTGCATTTATCTTTGAGAAGATTAGAACCATTGAATCACTGTAATGTGGATGCCCCCCATTTGGCCCATCGGGTCCACACCGACCCTCCCAAGATCATCCCAGCCCCTATCCTATGCCTCTAACCCTGTATGTCCCGTGGCTAACCCACCTAGCCTATGCATTCCTGGATACCATGGGCAATTTAGCATGGCCAATCCACCTAACCTGCAAGTCTTTGGACTATTGGAGGAAAGCGAAGCACCTAGTGGGAGCACATGCAGAGAATGTGCAAACTCCACACCGACAGTTAAACCTGGTTCCCTGGTGCTGTGAGCCAGCAGCGCTAACCACTGAGTCACAGTGCCACCCATTTGCACTGTGCTAAATATTTTAAACAAATTTTAAACAAATGTGAGCATAAAGATTATTGAATATATCTTTGTTGCTCAGTAATGTTTAATTTGCATAATATATTAAACTGAATCTTCTGTACTTTCTCTAAACCTATCATATCTCAAAGTATAGATTCAACAACAGTTCAAGATGTACCCAAAACACCAATACTGTAAAATGGTCAAGTATACCTCACAAAATTAAATACTCCTGGCCTCCTTACTCACTGTCACATATTACTTAAAAGATCTCTGATGCCAAATATCTCATTGTATTTGATCATGTGAAGTAGGAGCAGCACGTAGCCATTTGAATTTGGCCCCTTGAAGCTGCTGATTGAACTCTAATTTTCAACCTGTATTCAAAACCCAGTGATCAACTTATAAATCAAGAATGTACCTATCTCAGCCTTGAATAGATTCAATGACACATTTAAATAATTGTTTGCAAAGTTAGCAATCTTACATTTTCCCACGTTATACTCCAACTGTTAATTTTCTGCCCGCTCACTCGACATATCCAGACACCTTTACAGACTCTTTATATCCTCCTCATAATTTGCTTTCCTAGCTATCATAGTATCATCCATATATCTGGCTACAACAGAGTTGGTCTCGTCATCCAAGACATGAATATAGATTGTCAGTAGTTGATAGGCACTCTCAGTTAATATAAATAAATAGTTAATATTTCATAATCATACTACGTACAAGATGCACTGCAGAAATACACCATGGCTTCTTCAATAGCAAACCCATGACCATGAGATCTAAAAGGTCTAAGGCAACAGATAAATGACCATCACATGCAAATTCACCTCCAAGCCATTCATCAGCCTTACTTGGAAATATATCATTGTTTCTTTATAGTCATTGAGTCAAAATCCTGTAACTGCTTTCTCAAAAGCAATGTAGATCTGCATTTATTTGCAACTGTTCAAAATGACAGCTCACTATCTCCCCCTCAAGAGCAAGTTGGATGAATAATAAATGTCAGCACAGCCAGCAATGTGCACATCCCATGAATTTTTTTAAAAATTAACTTTTATTTTCTGCAATAACATTTTATTGTAACAGCTAATCAAATGCCTTCTGGAAATCCAAATACATTACATCTATTGGCACGCCTGGTCTATCCTGTTTGTCACATCTGCAAAGAACTCGAATAAATTTGTCAGATATGATTTTCCCTTTCATAAAACTGCATTGTATATACAAAACTACATTGGATTATGATTTTCTAAATGTTGTACTGTTCCCTCTGAATAATATACTCTAAATTATACCCAATGATAAATGTTAGAATAATTGGCCGATAGGTTTTCTGCCTTCTGTTTCCCTCTTTTCCTGAATAAATGTGTTATGTTTGAGTTTTTTTTTCCATTTGTTTGGTCTTTTGCAGAACCTAGGATATTTTGGAAGATTGCACAAATGCACCCATGTGCAGCTACTTTTTTTTTAAAATTCCAGGATGCAAGCCATCAGGTCCAAGGGACTTATCATCCTTTTATGCCAACAGTTTTATTCATACTACTTTTTCTCCAGTTGTTACAATCCTTCAATCCTTTTTGCCCTGTGCTTTCACCAGTGCTTAGAATACCTTTTGCACTTCTCCACTGAGATAACAGATACAAAATGTTTGTTCAAAGTCTTTATCATTTCCTTATTTCCCATTTCTAATTTTCCAGTCCCAACCCACAAGGGAGTGATTCACTTTAGCTATTGTTTCTCTTTTTACATATTCATAGAATTCTTCACCGTCTGTTTCATACATCTTGCTGACTTTCTCATGTACTCTAACTTCTCCATCTAAAACTTTTTGAGGCATTCTTCACAGATTTCCAAAGTTTTCCCACTAATCTTTACTGTATTTTACATCTTTCCTTTTCATTTGATACCATCAGAAATTTGCTTAGTTGGCCGCAGGTGGCTTATTCTCCTCACGGTCTTTCTTTCTTAGTGGAATATATCATTTTTTAGTAAATTTCTACCAACATTTCTCTATCGGCCAACTTTTTGACCTATTTTCCAATTCTACTCAGAGGGCCTGTGACTTTGCATTGTTGTAATTGCCTTTCCTTAAGTTCAAGGCTCTAGTTTTAGATCCCCCGCACATTCAAACTGAATATGGTGTTCAATTATATTGAAATCAATACTACCAAGGGGATCCTTTGCTATGAGGTCATTAAGTTATTCTAGTCTCTTCACACTAAATTATGACATAGCCTCTTCCTTGTGTGGGAGAAAGACATATTATTTTGGGAAAAAAAACTGTACTGATTACACATTATGAACTTATTCTGCAGCTACCTTTGCCAATCTGATTTGGCCGATCTATCAGATTAAAGTCTCCCATGATGGATTCAGCGCTATTCTTGAAAGCCCTCATTACTTCTTGATTTTTACTACAATGCAAATGATTTGACGATTCCTGAAAACCACTGACCTCTTCCCTTTGCTCGTTCAATGTTTTATTTTCCGTTTTGCTATTTCTTATCTCCACCCAAACTGATTCTACAACTTGATTCTCTGAATTAAAGGCCATTGCACATGGTTATGATGATCTCTTCCTTTGTAAGTAAAGTTACCCCTTTTTTACTTTCTTCCTGTCATTCAGAATCCTTTTCCAGGCATTCATTGATTCACAGGCGCAATTCAGAGCAGTGAAGGTTCTAAGATACCTCACGGGACAGAAAAACTCGCAGCAATAAGTTCAGATAGACCTGGACACTGTTGCGAGAAATTGTAGATTAATCGTAAAGAATAAGTTTAGGGTCTGATGCAGGCAAGAAACAATTCTGGCAGCCACGATACAGCCTTTCTAAAATGAATTTAAAATACTATAAGTAATAGCTCACAACTTCAGATCACCAACAATCATGACAAGGACTCATCAATTCTTCTAAACTTCTGTAGAAAGGATCAAGCAAGTAGAAAGGCAGAAGCCGAAATCTTCTAAGCTCTGAATCATCAGAGATGGGTCAAATGCAGGATAAGTGTGTATCAGGATCCTGCAGAAACCCAGATGTACAAAAACAAATGGGAATTATTCAGAACTTAAAATTTCCAAGGCACCAATTTCTGTCTGCCTGCAACCCTCCAAATAAGTTCTCAACCCTCAGATCAGTGCAAAGACTGAGCCCGAAATCATGCAACTTAGCTGTCTACTTATCCTTGAGACGTTGGTCAGTTTAATAACTGGTCTAATGGCTAGATCACTGATATTCATCCCACCTAGGCGACCCTATTAATACCTTGATATGACCACGCTGCTACAAACACTCAACTATCCTGACTTGACCCAAATAATCCTCAAAGACCTGACACACTCACACACCAAGATGACCAAAACAAAATACCTTCTAACCATCTGACCACACAGTACCCACCCCTTGACCCAACTGCACCCTCCCAATGCAAATCACTACCCCATCTCCCTTGCTACTAACTCCACACCCAATCTAAAATCACCCTGACCACCAAATTAACCTACCAACCCAGTGACCCATTCACCCACCCACCCTATTCACTGATCCACTCATTGTCACATGTTTATTCATTAAAAGACAGGACCTTGGAAAACCTTGATGAAGGGCCTAGGCCCGAAACGTCAGCTTTTGTGCTCCTGAGATGCTGCTTGGCCTGCTGTGTTCATCCAGCTCCACACTTTATTACCTTGGAAAACCTATCTGAATAGGGCAGCTAGGGCCACAACAAGGGTCTGCGTCCTTTCTTTCCCCGATTGTTCTCTGCTTGCTGGTCTTAAGCAGGACAGATTGCACTTCCCACTTTTCTGCCAGCTGAAATCAGAAGTTTGCAGGAGAAATGGACAGTAGCATTCAGTCAGTATAACCTGTTCGGATAATGACCCAGTGGTTCAGTGGCTAGCACTGCTGCTTCACAGTGCCAGGGACCCAAGTGCAGATCCACCTTCGGGCAATTGTCTACATGAAGTTTGCACATTCTCCTCGTGTCTGCATGGGGTTTCCTCCGGGTGCTCCAGCTTCCTGACACAGTCCAAAGATGTGCAGGTTAGGTGGATTGGCCATGCTAAATCACCCATAGTGTTCAGGGATGTGCAGGCTAGGTAGATTAGCCATCAAAATGCAGCTGTGTAGGAATAGGGTGGGTGGTAGGTCTGGGTGGGATACTCTTCAGAGGGCTGGTATGGAATTATTGGGCCAAATGGCCTGTTTCCATGCTGTAGGGATTCTATGATTTTATGTGGCCAGTATTGTCACTGATTGGTAGATCTAGACCAATTGGAGTAACACGCATCATCATCCTCAGAAGACATTTATAGTGGAACATACATGAGTGATGTACGTATGTTGGAATGTTATGAACCTTTCATACTGATATTTACCACCAACAGAAAGTTAAGGCCACAAATTAAGATTCAGTTTCAAACATTAGCTTTGCTATCACAACTTGAGCATTCTCTTGGGGCTGGCAGCTAATTTAGAATGGTTCTTTGTCTAATGATGACCACGAATCCCTAAACGATTGTTAGAAAAACTGTCTAATTTACTGATGCACTTCAGGGAAGGTAATTGCCATCCTTACCCGGTCTGGCCTACATGAGACTCCAGACACACTGCACTGGTCTCTGGACAATGATGGGCAATAAATGCTGGCCTAGCCAGGAGTGCCATCATCCCATGGATGAATAAGGAAAAGTTCAAGGGGTTGTACTATGAAAAGCAGAAGAGATGGCATATTGTCTACTTGATCCTGAAATGGTGCATGTTGGCATTGATTCTGCCTTGCTACCACTTGTCCAATTGAACACCTGGTTAAGGATAGCCCTGATGCTGTTAGATGGTCAGCAATGGTGATGCCAATGAAGGTCCTGGGCCAGCATCTTTGCTTTCTCTCCCTCAAGGTGCTCACTACCTGGATATTTTGCTCAAGTATTTAGATAATAATTGTCACATCCAACTTCAAGAACATCCAAACACTTGCTCTTCGACAAACATTTCTGCGATTATCACTGCCAATTAGGCTTTAGGCCTGTTGACATGCATAAATGCGACTTTAACTGAGAATCCACCATTTCTAGTTAGGAGAGCGAAGCCCTGAGGAAATTTTTAGCCAATAGGCTTTTGGTTATGTGTTTTTGAAAGGTCTGTCTATGGCCTAGAGAAATATTTAGAAGTTTTTCCCTCAGCATTTTTGTTTGAACATATAGAAATAGTTTTTGTGCAACACTGTATCTAGAAAGCCAAATTTGTTAGTCAAAAGTTTCATCAAGAAATATTTTTGATGCAAAGGACACTTTAACCCACCCTTAAAAAGTTGAACAACAAAACTTTACAAAAATGCAAGGAAATGAATAACCCTTCCCTGCAATAAAAAAAATTTGACTAATAATATTTTCCATGCACGTACATCGGGTTTAAATGCCAATTGCCCCAGAACCATTAACAGAAAAAATAAACCAAGGACCATCTTGTAACTCCCAGTAAGCACTTATATATTCAGCTTCCCAATTGTTTATTAAAATTGATAAATGTTATTGGTTGTTTAGAGCATATGCCAAGGCTTCTGGCCCTCTATTGAAAATGACTGTGACTGAAACTATTTTTCAATAAAAGCTAACATAACCAGAGGATATGTGATGCAGCAATAACAATCCCTGCCTCTAAGCAGAAACTCAGAAGTTCAAGTCTCATTCCAGGACTCAATGGCCAAAAAAATGCATTTACAATCAACTTATAAATTCTTCCAACACATGTCAATGGCACGCTAGTCAGCCATATAATAGAAAGAAATTGAAACTCCTACAAATGCTCCAGACTAAACATGCCTATAAGTGTGCATGTTGACAATCATGCTCCTTGGGGAGATAGCTGGCTGACCAGTGTGGATCTGATATGGGGAGACAATAGCCTAGTGGTATTATCACTGGATTGTTAACCCGGAGACCCAGGTAATGTTCTGGGCACCTGGGTTTGAATCCTGCCACGGCAGATGGTGGAATCTGAATTCAATAAATATCTGGAATTAAGAGTTCAAAGATGATCGTAGTTCCATTGCCAATTGTTGGAAAAACCCATCTGATTCGCTAATGTCCTTTAGGGAAGGTAACTGCCATCCTTACCTGGTCTGGCCTACACTTGACTCCAGACCCTCAGCAATGTGGTTGACTCTGAACTGCCTATTGAGCAATTAGGGATGGGCAATAAATGCTAGCCTGGCCAGCAACACCCTCATCCCTTGAATGAATTAAGGGAAAAAGCCAGCACAGGGTTCACTCCCTATTCCAGCTGCAGCGGAATTAGGACCTGCCCCACTGCCTTATCGACAACAGAGGTCATGGCACTGTGGGTTAGATGCCTCGTGGGGAAGAGAACTTACAAAGAGAATAACTAGTGAGTGACCTTGAATAAAACATGTTAACAGTGGAAAGATTTTTTGGTCATTGCCATTATTGGTGACAAGTAAAGTTAAATGTGAAAATCCAAAAGTTGGCATTCATTCTGCACCCTTGTCTGTTTGCTTTGACAAAAATGATGTCCCACCTTAAGCTTCCCTTTATTTAACATAGAAACATAGAAAACAGATGCAGGAGAAAGCCATTCGGCTCTTCCAGTCTGCATACCATTCAATATGATCATGGCTAATCATGCAATCTCAGTATCCCACTTCCGCTTGCTCTGCATATCCCCTTGATCCCTTTAGCTGCAGCAGCCACATTCAGCTCCCTCTTCATTATATCTAACAAACTGGTCCCAACAGCCTTCTGTAGGAGAGAACACCTCAGGTTCACAGCTCTCTGAGTAAATAAATTCTTCCTTATCTCAGTCCTGGATGGCTTAGACCGTGACCCCTAGTTCTGGACTTCCTCAACATCAGAAACATTCTTCTTGCAACTAGCCCGTCCAGTCCCATCAGGGTGTTATAGTTTCTATGAGATGCCCTGTCATTCTTCTAAATTCCAGTGAATACAAGCCCAGTCGAAGTAGCCTTTCTTATGTCAGTCCTGCCATCCTGGGAATCTGTCTGGTGAACTTTTGCTGGACTCCCTCAATAGCAAGAACGTCCTTCTTCAGACTAGCAAACCAAAACCGCACACTATACTCAAAATTCTAAATTGTCATTACTTGTGTAAATACCCTTTTCATGGTAGGATGAGTGTTATTCACTGTCAAACAGATTTCTGGCATCAAAAACAAACTATTAAATGAATGGAATCTCATTCCTCCTAGCTTTCCTGGTTTGGTTGGTAACATCACTTCTCAATCAGAAGATCCTGGGTTAACTTCCAGAATTTAAGCAAACAAAAATCAAGCTGACAATCTAGTGCAATGCTGACAGAATGCCGCACGCTATCAAAGTTATGGATGAAACACTTCAACACTACACCAGTGCCCTTCATGACTATAAAGCACTTTGAAACAATGAGTGACCCTAAAATCTGTAATACAAATGCAACCTTCCCCGATCTTTCCTTTGAAAATTTCAGAAGAGTTCCCAAGTAAAAAATTATATCTTGTATAGTTCATTTCCCTCTTTCTTTCAGCAGCTAATTTGACATTTAATTGACTCTCTTAAAGTTAGCTTCCTTCTCAAAGCTCCCTGACATCATCTCACTTCCTTAAATTTCAGTGGTTGAGGTGGTTTCTTTTTGGCCTATTTCTTTTACTTTGTGGGCTGAAATTTGAAGGAGAAACTTGAGACAAAAGATAGCTGTTGTTAGATGTCTACCTACAGCATGAACTCTAAGGCTTTCTGAAGGTATCAGCCACAATTTGCTGTAGGAATGATCTAATGGTGTTACCATTAATTAGTCTTGCCCTTGCCTGTGTGATCTTCAAGATACTTCACATAACAAATTACTAAATGTGAAAGCTGATACTGGCACAGAAAAGGAAAATGGAAATTCACCACAAAAACTGAAGTTGCTGAAAAAACTCATCACGTCTGGCAGCATCTGTGAAGAAAAGTATCAGAGTTAACATTTTGGGTCTGGTAACCCTTTCTCATAAGTGACGGTGGCTAGGAAAACGTTGGTTTATAGGCAGAAAGTAGGGAGGGGGATGGGGTAGGGAGTAAACAATAGGATAGAGCCCGAAGAGAGAGAAGAGCAGTTGGATAAACAAAGGAGTTGGTAACGATCTGGCTAGGAGGGTGAATAGCTGTTAATGGGAACTGATAGTGACTAACTATAGATTGTGTGTAATGGCAGTCTACGTGATGACAAGGCCTGGTGTGTGGGGTAAGGGGTTAGAGCATGGGAGGCTGCAGTGTCCCCTAGCAGAAAATGAGCTGTTGTTCTTCCAACTTGTGTTCAGCTTCACTGGAACGCTGCAGCAAGCCAGAGACACAGATGTTGGCCAGGGAACTGGGTGGTGCATTAAAGTGACAGGCAGCTCTAAGCTCAGAGATAGTAGGAACTGCAGATGCTGGAGAATTTGAGATAACAAGGTGTAGAGCTGGATGAACACGGCAGGCCAAGCAGCATCAGAGGAGCAGGAAGGCTGATGTTTCGGGTTTGGACCCTTCTTCAGACCCTTTTTTTGTGGGAGGAAGGGTCGAGGTCCAAAACATCAGTCTTCCTGCTCCTCTGATGCTGCTTGGCCTGCCATGTTCATCCAGCTCTACGCCTTGTTAACTAGAAGCTCAGGGTCTTTTTTGCAGGCAGAACACAGATGTTCTGCTAAGCGATCACCCAGTTTACGCTTCGTTTCCCCAATGTAGAGGGGACCACATTGTGAGCAGCAAATGCAGTAGACTAGATTCTGGGAAGTGCAGGTGAAGTGTTGCTTCACCTGGAAGGTATGTTTGGGCCCTTGGATAATGGGGAGGAAGGAGGTAAATGGGAGGGTTTGCACCTTCACTGGTTGCAGGAAAATGTGCCATAGGGCTGTTGGGGGTTTAAAGGTGAAAGACGTGTGGATGAGGGTGCCCTGGAGGGAGTGGTCCCTGTGGAAGGCGGACAAGGGAGGGGAGGGGAATATGTCTCTGGTGGTGCCATCTTTCTGGAAGTGGCGGAAGTGGCGTCTGATGATCTTCTGAATGTGGATGCTGGTGGGATGGTAGGTAAGGATAAGGAGAACCCAATCATTGTGGCAGGAGGGAAGAGGAGGGGGCAAAGGTGGAAGTGCGGGACATGGGTCGGACATGTTTAAGGGCCCTGTGGACAACGGCGCTGGGGAATCCTCAGTTGAAGAAGAAGACAGAAATTACAGAGGCTCCCTTGTTGAAGTTGGCCTCATCTGAATACGTACAACAGAGACAGAAGAACTGAGAAAATGAAATGGAGTCTTTACAGGAAGCGGGGTGTGAGGATGTATCGTCCAAGTATCTGTGGAAATGAGTGAGCTTGTAGTGGATATTAGTGGCCAGTCTATGCCCAGAAATAAAAAACAGAAATGTCGAGGAAGAGAAGGGAGGAGCAGGCTGAAACGAATTGTCCAGGTGGAGGGAGAGTGTTGGACCAAGTGAAAGTGAGGTCAAGGTAGAAATTGGAAGCGAAATCGATGAAGTTTTCCAATTTCAGAATAGAGAAGTAAGCAGCACCGACGATATCATTGATATATCAGAGAAAGAGCTATGAGTGGGGTCCAGAATAGGACTGGAACAAGGAATGTTCCACATACCCCATGAAGACAGGCATAACTAGGACTCATGCAGGTACCCATGGCAACTCCTCTGACCTGAAGAAAATGAGACGAGTTGAAAGAGAAGTTGTTGAGGATGAGGATGAGCTCAGCCGAGTGAAGGTGGTTGGTGGTGGGTGGGGATGGTTCAGGTCTTTGCTCCAGGAAGAAGCAGTGAGCCCTAAGAACTTCCTGTTGGGGAACGGATGTGTAAAAAGATTGCATGCCCATGGTAAAGACAGGGTGGCTGGATCCTGCAAGCTGGAAATTTTGAAACCAGTGCAAAATGTCAGAGAAATCATGGATGTTCATGGGCAGGGATTGGACCAGGCGAGAGAAGACTGAGTCAAGGTAGGAACAGATGAGTTCTGTGGGGCAGGAGCAGGCTGAAACGAATTGTCCAGGTGGAGGGAGAGTGTTGGAACTGGGTGAAGGGGTCTGTGGGATAGGGAGAGGACTCTTGTCCAAAGAAACGGGGGTGAAGATGACAGAAAAAAAAGAGTTCAACATTGTGCACAAAATTTGTTCAAGTGGGAATGCGGAGGAATAAAGCTGAGGCCTTTGCTGAGCACAGAACATTCAGCATCAGAGAGCAGAAGGTTAGGAGGGATGGTGTATACCCAATGGGAGGTGGGGGTGTTTCGGGGAGGGGATGGAGCTAGAGGGAAGTGGAGACAGCAAGGTTCCAGAGGGCCATGTTGCATCTTGTGGGCCTTGATGCCTAAAAGGAAAAAGAGAAAAAGTTCTTGTCAGCATAATGAATGAGTCAGAGGATGAAGTGGAACTGCGGAATGGTACAGCCCTGAGCCAGCATGTTGCGATGTCGCTGGAGAGAAAGGTTGAGAGTGCGCATGTGACACCACATGGCACTGAGCGTGGACCTCAGGATGCAGCAAGAGCAGCTGTCCATGGAATGTTGAACATCTCGAAGATATCTGTGATCCTGGGAGGATTCAAAACATGAGGGATTAAACTTAAGTGGGAATCCACATGGGGTGAGTCTGAGCTGGAGGCAGTCACTGAGGAATGTGATATGCCTGTGGAAATGAGTTTTAGCAAATACTCGGCCAAACACCAGGAGTTTCAGTGAAATTAACGTCGGTGGGCAAGAAGAAAGATTGGAATGGAAATTGCGTTGGAGAGAGAGGAGCAGAACCTCTTTAAGAAATGTGGCAGTGAGTTAAATATTAAATAAAAACTGAAGAACTGCAGATGCTGTAAATCAAGAACAAAAACAATAGTTGAAGGAAAAGTTCAGTGGGTCTGGCAGCATCTGTGAAGAAAAAATTCAGAGTTGACATTTCAGGTCCAGTGACCCTTCCTCAGAACTGATGGTAGCTCAGAAAGCATTGGTTTATATGCAGAAAATAGGGAGGGGGATGGTTTGGGAATAAATGATAGGATAAATCCCAAAGAGAGAGAGAAGAGCACTTGGACAAACAAAGGAGTTGATTACGATCTGGCTAGGAGGGTGAATAGCTGTTAATGAGGACTTTTAGTGACTAACAGTAGGTAGTGTGAGATGGCAGGCTATATAAGAAGAACAAGAACAGAAGTTGCTGGAAAAGCTCAGCAGGTCTGGCAGCATCTGTGAAGGAAAAGACAGAGTTAACATTTTGGGTCTGGTGACCCTTCCTCAGAACTGAGTTAGAGATAGTATGAACTGTCGATGCTGAAGAAGGATCCCGACCCAAAACATTAGTTTTCCTGCTCCTCTGATGCTGCTTGGCCTGCTGCGTTCCTTCAACTCCACACTGTGTTGCCTGAGAACGGAGTTTTTGTTTTTGTTCCTCTGAAAGAACCCTTCTGTTTTTGTTTCTTTATGTGCTGTGGAAAGTTTAGGTTATACACAATGTAAATATAGCAATTTCAAACCACGCTAGCCATTTCAATCATGGGTTAGATAATGAAGTAGCATTTTCATCAAGCTAACTACTAACTACCTCCAAAGCAGATTTTGGATTTCCCTATTGAATCGCACATCTGATTCTTGCCTGAATTACTGCAGCATTTGTACAGAGCACATCCTGACTGCAATTTGCATTCCTGTTATTTTGTTAGCAAATTGTGGGTCAGTGCTCTGTTGGAAAAAACGGTTTTAGATTAGTGTATTAAAAGGGTATTTTCTAATAGCTGCAGCTGGAGAATGAACAAAGTCCATAATTAATTGTTGCTCAATTAATCTCCATGATACTTTGTACAGCAAGTTGCTGTAGGTGGGAGATGGAAAGGATACAGCACTCTCTATAAGAGAGACAAAACAGACTAAAAAATTAAAAGTAACAATACAAAGATTGGAAAGAAGAGAATTATGAATTATGAATTCAACATTAGGTGAGTTACAGAAAGAGAATGAACATTTAGGATTTTGCAGGAAAATGCCAACCAAATAGAATGTCTGTGGTAAGAAATCTAAATCAACATGTAATAATAGACTGCATTGCCATTTAAGGTAGTTTCCCAGCACTGAGCTGCATTAACTTCATCAAGCTGTCTAAGCAACCAATCACATTAAAGAATTCTCTCATATAACCACACGGAAAATTAAAAGCACTAATTCTCTACTGCAGAGGCCCATGGAAGCTGTTACTAAATAAGTCAAAGAACAAAGTTGATAGGTTTCTGATTACAAAAGGCACCAAGGGATATTTGGATGATATGGGAATAGGACATTGAAGTGGATGATCAGCAATGATCTAGAACACTGGAGCAGGTTTGAGAGGCTCTCAATGGCTTACTGCTGCTCCAATGTTTCTAATCAAATTTCTTATCTGAAAGAATTATACAGAGTGAGATGAAGATATGAGTATGGTCACGGGGTTCAAGTAATGCTGAAATATCAACTAAACCAGCTGAAGGTCCAATAATAAACTTGGTAAGGGCTAAACAGGCCAACGGTTTGAAAATACATTGGGAAAGGGCTAAAGAGGCTGACGGTCTGACTCCTATTCTCCAGTGGACCAGAAATTCCAGCCTCTGGGGTAACTAACCAATTTTATCTAACAGCAGGTGCAGAAAAGCCAGAAGGTAATAGTCTAACTACCTGAACTCCAAGGAGGACTAGAGAAGAAGCTCTGAATGATCCCAGAGCCATTAAATCCTGGGTTTTTATCATCAGGAGAATTCAGGAGCCTATTCAGTGAGGGAGGTGAGGACAGAAACGGGAATTGATCAATGGGCCTGCAGGGGAGTGGCATCTTTGGGTACCATTACCATTGAGTGCATGCATTATCCGAGTTGATGAACTGCCAGATGGGGAGTCCTAGTGTGCAATTTGCACCTTCTTATTCTCCAACTTGCATTGTGCAGAAGAGGATGGAGGTGGATGGGAAGGTAGCGGACCGAGTGCTCAAAAGTATACTCCTGTTCTTTCTGCCAGGCTGTTTTCTTTCATTTTTCAATTGCATCCCGTCATACAATGTTTCCTTATTTCCCATCTTTCTGTAAACAAATTCAGCATCTTCAACTGATACCATAATAAGCAAAATACTTTAGAATAAATGTAATGCAAGACATTCATTGAAACCAAAATAATATTTTGGCTAGCTTTCAAAACATAGTCATTTAAGTTCACACATAAGTGACAAAAGTGAACACAAGAAATGGGAGCCAAAGTAAACCATTTGGCCCTCTTGCCTACTCTGTCATTCAGTACCATTAGGGCTGGTTTTTGACCACATCAACAGCTTCTTATATTCCCTTTCGTTCCTGTAGAGTCTGAAGAATCTATAATCTCAGCCTTGAATGTAATTCTCAGTGTTGAATACAACTCTAACGTTGAACATCCACAACACTCCATGGTACAGGATTCTAAAGATTTACAAACCTTTAAATGGAAACAATTCTTCATTTCAGTCTGAAGTGATCAACTGCTTCACCTCGGAATAGGCTCCCTAGTTCCAGACACTCCAGCGAGGGGAAACAACCTCTTAGCAAACATTCTATCAAGCCCCTTCGGAACCTGACATATTTCAGTGAGATCTTAAACTTAATGTGAGCACAAATGATGACATTGTGACACAAATAGATGTTTCTTCGGCACGGTCTCAAATGTCAGTGAAGTACCTTATAAAAAATAGAGTTATTGGAGATTTTGAAGGATAGCTGAAGCATAAGTTATTAGTTGGGTCACTAAACATCCCCGAAATACTTAAGGCAATATTACTTCTAAAATTGTACCGGGTGTAAAGTTTGTTTTAAAAGACTGTAAATTGTCTTTTATTGCTATTCTTTCCAGAACACAATCAGATATATTACAGGGACTGGAAGGAGGTTGTTAAACAGCACGGCACCGCTGCTAAGTGTTCAGAGTTTCATACTACTTTCATTCCAAAACTGTGAAGTAATTTTAAAAGAAGAAATAAAACAATTTTATTCAAGTCAAAATTACTGAGGCTGATTGAAACAAATTAAGGTTTTTTTTTAAACTGTCACATCTAAAAAGGCATTCTACACCTTCCATTTCATGTCATATCCTTCATAATTATCAGAACCACAATTGCTGCTTGTCTAAAATACTTCTGGGTCCTTCAGCTGTGAACTTCCCACAGCAGGCTAGACAACTGCATGAATGCGAAACTACGAGCGTGCTGAAAGTTTTAACAAAAACGTCCGAAAGATTTTCTTCCAGCTCGCTGTCTACTTATGAAAATAAACATGACCAGGAATTTTACTTTGTGGAAGAAGTAAAGAAAAAGAGGAAATACTTAGCAGTTGGCCTTCCCATTTATACAAACACATTTCCCTGCCTTCCAGTAGTAAAAACTGCTAGATGTAGGTCTAAGGCCTTGCATTATCGTGTCTTCAAAAAAAATAGCTTTCACAGGCCACCAAAGCTCTTGCTTTGATCAAAGTAATTCAATACCAAGGTTCTGGGTTGCGAATCCAAGTAAGGCCCAGATTAAAGGAATTAGCAACACTACATCATGATTAATAAAGATGCCGTGCCTACCGCATTGTGCAACTCCAGTGACCTGTGCCTGCTGCCAGCTGGAAGTGTAGCTGAATGAGTCCCTGCATGATATCAGCTCTAACTACTGAACCTTTTACATCCCTTTGCTGCCATGTTTATTAGGCACTTTGCCTTATAGTATCAAAGCCCAAAGTAGGCCGTATTTATGCACTGTAACAGCCTTATAAAATATAATTACTTTAATAATTCCCAGTAACAAAGCAGATGTCTTCCTGTTTTTTTTCCCCTGATTGAGTTCAACAGAGGTTCACCAGTATGGTAATTTAAGAAAGAGAAGAATTGGCCACCATGTTAACTGTATTGTGCAACTCGTTTAAATCCAAACAGAACTACAATACCATATGCAGACATGTTTCGAACGTCAATTTCTGTCTCACTGATAAAATGGCTATTAGGCATTTAGTCAATCCAGGCAAGTTCAAAGGGACAAGTATAAATGTTTTTCAATAATAAAACCTAACTACTCAATCACACATCCACTGCAAACTACCCATAAATGGGGATTTACAGAGCAGTAAACAGGGTTTAGAGACTATGTAAAATTAAGTCCTGTGTGATCCTTTCATAACTCAGGCCATTTGAAGACCACGGGTGAAACACAATGACGAAGAACCACTTTGACCCCTCCTGTGAATTTTTTTTTACCCCCTGTCCCTTCACACTTGCAAAAAGGAGAAAAATAAGCTACTCCTATCTGATCATTTGAACATCAAATTACAACGCTGTTATTTTGTTTGCATAATTAAAATAAATGAACTTTTCTGAGTTTGTGACAGACAATAACCTATCCACTAAAGACAAAACTACTTATAGAGACAAAGTTAAACTGTGTCGTTTGACAACATACTTTTATTCTTAGGGCTGAGAATCAAAGAGGATTCACACAGCTTGGAGAGGTTTCATTCACCATTTCCATTCATACAGTCGGAGTCAATGGATACTGTAAAAGCTATGGGCCCTAACATCACTGCAGCAATAGTACATGAAGATTTGTGCTCCAGAACTTGGCATACCCTCCAGCCAACCTGTTCCAGTACAGTTACAACACTGGCACAAAGTGAAAAATTAGGAACAAAAACAAAGTTGCTGGAGAGGCTCAACAGGTCTGGCAGCATCTATGTAGGAGAAAACAGAGTTAACGTTTCAGGTCCAGTGACCCTCCCTCAGAGCTGATGGTGGCTGGGAAAATATCAGTTTATAGGCAGAAAATAGGGGGGTAGGTGGGGCCAGGAGTAAACAATAGGATGGAGCCCTAAGAGTGAGAAAGACAGTTGGACAGACAAAGGAGTTGCTAACAATCAGGCTGGGAGGGCGAATAGTTGTTAATGGGGACTGTTAGTGACTAACAACAGGGCAGGCTGTGTGGTAACAAGGCCTGGTGTGTGGGGTGGGGTCTGGGATATGGGAGAGTTTAGGCCCTGAAAGTATTGAACTCAATATTGATTCTGGAGGGCTGTAGGGTCCCCAAGCGAAAAATGAGGTGTTGTTCCTCCAGTTTGCGTTGGACTTCGCTGGAACACTGTAGCAAGCCATAGATGGAGATGTTGGCCAGGGAGCAGGGTGGTGTATTAGGAGTAGAAAATTACCTGGGTATGCTCTGTATACAAAAAACAGGACCGATTCAACCTGCTAATTACCATCCCCGTTAATCAATTTTTGATCATCAGTAAAGCAATGGAAGGTGTCATCAACAGTGCTATTGGGCAGAACCTTTAAATATCAGTAAGGCCACCTGTGTGTGGAATAAGAGCAGATGAGGGAGATACCAAACAAGTATATTACATCAGCATTTACTGTGGAGAAGGATATGGAAGATAGAGAATGTTGGGAAATAAATAACAACATCTTGAAAAATGTCTGTATCACAGAGGAAGAGGTGCTAAATCTCTGGGACCTGATCAAGTGTAACCTGGGAAGCAAGGGAAACGCTTGCTGGAGACTTTATAAAGCTCTAGTTGGGCCCCATTTAGAATACTGTGTCCAATTTTGGGCCCCACAGCTCAGGAAGGACATACTAGCCCTGGAGTGTGTCCAGCGGAGATTCACATAGATAATCCCTGGAATGGTAGGTTTAACCTATAATGAACGGCTAAGGATCCTGGGATTGTACTCATTAGAGTTTGGAAGGTTGAGGGGAGATCTAATAGAAACTTACAAGATAATGTATGGTTTAGAAGGGGTGGGCACAGCCTTAAAATTAGAGGGGGTAAATTTTAAACTGAAATGAGACGACATTTCTTCAGCTAGAAAGTGGTGGGCTTGTGGAATTCATTGCCATGGAGTGCAGCGGAGGCCGGGACGTTGGACGCCTTCAAGGCAGAGATCGACAAATTCTTGATCTCAGAAGGAATCAAGGGCTACAGGGAGAGTGCAGGGAAGTGGTGTTGAAATGCCCATCAGCCATGATTTAAATGACAGAGTGGACTTGATGGGCCGAGTGGCCTTACTACCACTCTTATGTCTTATGGTCTTATGGACCCCTTGCTGAGATATTTATATCATCAATAACCACGGGTGAGTGCCAGAGGACTGGAGATTGGTTAACATTGTGCCACTTTTTAGGAAAGGTTGTAAGGAAAAGCCAGGGAACTATAGACTGGTGACCCTGACGTGGCAAGGTTGTTGGAAGGGGGAGTCCTGAGGGACTGGACTTACATGTCTTTGGAAAGGCAAGGGCTTATTGGGGATAGTCAACATGGCTTTGTGCTTAGGAAATCATGTCTCACTAACATGATAGAGCTTTTTGAAATAGCAATGAAAAGAATTGGTGAAGTCAGAGCCATAGATGTGAACTCTATGGACTTTAGTAAGACTTTTGTCAGGGTTCCTTATAGAACATAGAACATAGAACATTACAGTGCAGTACAGGCCTTTCGGCCCTCAATGTTGCACCGAGCTGTGAAACCAATCTGAAGCTCATCTAACCTATACTATTCCATTTTCATCCATATATTGGCATCCCATTGGGGCAAATTGTGAAATTTGAGTTCAAGTTGTCTACTTCTGATTCCCATATGTTTGGGAACATGGCTGATTGTTCATTGGCAGTTGGGGATAGGCAATAAATGCTGATCTGCCCAGCAACACCCTCATCTTATGAATGGACTTGTTATGCATCCTTTTAACTTCCTTAGTTAATCATCGATGGGGAACAACTCTATCCTCCCCTTAAGAGTCATCTACTTACATTATCGTCAGAATATTTAAAAGATCTTCAATAGTGGTGGATATCAGACCCTCAGGCTAGTTCTTTTTTTCCAAAAAATCTAAACTTTAATAAATTTGGCAGGATGGTTAGCAAAGTTAGATCACATGGAATAGAGGAAAAACTAGTTATTTGGATACAGAACTGGCTCAAAGATAGAAGACAGAGGGTGGCGGTGGAGGATTGCTTTTCAGACTGGCTGATTGTGCCAAAAGACCAGCGATGTGCCAAAAGGATCAGTGTTGAGTCCTCACAGTGTGAAGCTGGATGAACACAGCAGGCCAAGCAGCATCAGAGGAGCAGGAAAGGCTTGACGTTTCAGGTCGAGACCCTCCTTCAGAAGAAGGGTTCCGACCTGAAATGTCAAGCTTCACACCATGTTATCTCAGATTCTCCAGCATCGGCAGTTCTTACTACCTCAGTGCCGAGTCCACTGCTTTTGTCATTTATACAAATGATTTGGATGTGAACATAAGAGGTACACAGATCATTGAAAGTTGCCACCCAGGTTGACAGGGCTGTTAAGAAGGCATACAGTGTATTAGCTTTTATTAATAGAGGAATCGAGTCCCAGAACCAAGAGGTTATGCTGCAGCTGTACAAAACTCTGGTGCGGCCGCACTTGGAGTATTGCATACAGTTCTGGTCACCGCATTATAAGAAGGATGTGGAAGCTTTGGAAAGGGTGCAGAGCAGATTTACTAGGATGTTGCCTGGTATGGAGGGAAGGTCTTACGAGGAAAGGCTGAGGGACTTGAGGCTGTTTTCGTTAGAGAGACGAAGGTTGAGAGGTGACTTAATTGAGACATATAAAATAATCAGAGGGTTAGATAGAGTGGATAGGGACAGCCTTTTTCCTTGGATGGTGACGGCGAGCACGAGGGGGCATAGCTTTAAATGGAGAGGTGAAAGATATAGGACAGATGTCAGAGGTAGTTTCTTTATTCAGAGAGTAGTAAGGGAATGGAACGCTTTGCTGCAAGGGTAGTAGATTCGCCAACTTTAGGTACATTTAAGTCGTCATTGTATGACCATGTGGACGTACATGGAATAGTGTAGGTTAGATGGGCTTGAGATCGGTATGACAGGTCGGCACAACATCGAGGGCCGAAGGGCCTGTACTGTGCTGTAATGTTCCATGTTCTATGTATGGTTACTAAGTTTGCAGATGACACCAGAATTGGTGGTGTAGTGGACCACGAAGAAAATTACCCCAAAATATAACAGATTCTTGATGAGATGAGCCAATGAGCAGTAGCAGATGGAATTTGACTTAGATAAATGTGAGATGTGACATTTTGGAAAGGAAAATCAGGGCAGGACTTATACACAATGTTAACGTCCTGGGGAGTGTTGCTGAACAAAGACACCTTGCAGTGCATGTTTGCAGTTTGTTGTAGGTGGAGTCGCAGGTAGATATGATAGTGAAGGCGGCACTTGGTATGCTTTTTTTTTGGTCAGTGCATTGAGTACAGGAGTTGGGAAGTCATGTTGCGGGTGTACAGGACATTAATCCAACCACTTTTGGAGTAGTGCATGCAATGCTGGTCTCCCTGCTATAGGAAGGATATTGTGAAACTAGAAATGGTTCAGAAAATATTTAAGAGGATGTTGCCAGGTTTCGAGGTTTTGAGCTATAGGGAGAGGCTGGATAGGCTGGGCTATATTCCCTGGAGTGCCAGAGGCTGAGGGGTGATGTTATACAGTTTTATAAAATCACAAGGGCTATGGGTAAGGCAAGTAGGCAAGGTTTTTCTTTGCTCTAGAGTAGGGGAGTCCAAAACTAGACAGCACAGGTTTAAAGTGAGATCGGGAGGATATAAAAGGCACTTAAGGGGCAACTTGTTCACGTAGAAGGTGGTGCGCATGTGGAATGAACTGCCAGAGGAAGTGGTGGAGTCTGGTACAATTACAACATTTAAAAAGAATCTGGATGGTTAGACAAACAGGAAAGGTTTGGAGGGATATAGGCCAAATGCTGGCAAATGGGACTAGATTTATATAGGATACTTGGTCGATATGGACAAATTGGACTGAAGGGTCTGTTTCCATGCTATATATCTCTTTGACTCAATGACTTGCTCAGTGACGACTGCTCAGCTCCTGAACTCATTACAGCCTTGGTTCAAACATGGACAAAAGAACTAAATTCCAGAGTGGAGGCAAAGTCATTGCCCTTGATGTCAAGGCTGCATTTGACAAAGTGTGGCATCAAGGAAGTTGCAAAACTGGAGTGTATATTCACCTGAATCATGCCCAGACTCAGGATTAAATTGTGATGGCAAGTTGCATGAATGCAATCCTTTGTTACAAAAGGCTGAAGGTTGATCTGATCAAGGTTTTTAAAATGAGAGTTCATTTCATGTTGGGTAGATAGAGAGAGGCCGGTTGTTCGGGTGGTAAATCTAGAACAAGGGTATTTCCTTAACAGTAGAGCTTAGCCAATTCTACATGCAACTATGCAATCCTCCATGTAAAATATGAGAATCTGGAACAGATTTTAGGTGTACTCAAGTAGACACTGAATGAGTTTAGCATTCTGTGGAAGGTACCTGCCTTCAGATGGGGCCTGTAGCTACTTCCCATTGAAGCAAAAGTAAATGATTCTCACTATTTTGTTCAAGAGCAGCAGAATTCACCCTAATACCATCAACAATAGAACAGATGTATTGTATCTTTAACTTTATCACATTAGTCTTTATCCCATTGCCATTTGTGGAACTTTGCAGTACACAAACTGATGGTTGCATTTAGCGCATTACATCAGTGACTACACCTAAAGTTAATTTGATTGGCACCAAAGTGCTTTGGGCATCTGATACTAAACAAAGGTGCACGAGTTAAATGCAAATCTATCTTTCTTTGGTTTCCACAATGTTTGCCACCTTGGAAAGGTTGGGGGATTGAATGGATGGTATTTGATTCAACTCACAATTCTTTCGGAGAGAGATCTGACATAGATCAGCCTGGTTGCTGTGCCACAGTTCCAAGCTGTTGTTAGTCCTTCAACTGAATGGGCACAGGCTACCCGCTCTTATGAAGACAGTGCACCTGCTTCTCCCACCAGCCGTAAACCAATGCCTTCCCTAGCACCAGCAGGTCAGCAGGGTAGAATATCCTAACAGCTAGCAGAAAGCTGCAGTTTCTAGCTAAGCTCTTACACACCTGATCCACAAAGAATTGCTAACTAGGGGAAACCTATTTGACCTGAACTTCCCATCTCTCATTCTGCAGCAACTGAGAGAGCATCCAATTAGATCAGTAAAACATCTGGATAGCCATTAACCTGTTTGGGTAAGTGGAAAAGTACTATATCGCACGGAATCTGTGTTCAGATCATGTTCTGGGACTATTAGCTACCCCAGCATTGCTGAGCTGACTGTATTCTTACTATTGTTCTTGAAACAGAAGCTGTTTACTGATGGCTGAAAAGACTGCAAGAGATGGTGGAATCAACGGGTAGAGTCAAGGAGCAGAGACTGCACAGGCAGAAGGTGCTTCAATGTTGCTAAACAGTTGGCCAGAAGCAAGTTTGAGATCTCTCTTCTCACTATCATTGACTTCCTCAGTGTCTTCATCATTGGACCTGGAAATCCTCCTTCACTGGTAGCTCCAAGTGCTGTTACCACTGTGGAGTTACACAACAGGAAAATTAAAATAACCTTGTTGTGCACATGAATACTGATAATATACCTGACAATGACTATTCACCTTATTAAATATTAACTGCCTAGGTAGAAAACTCTTGAACCTCAGTTGCCTCCTTATCAAAATTAAATTGACCACCGTAGACCTACATATCTACAGTTTATGAATGATTGCACCAGGTTTCTAAGCCACTCTCAATATCTTCAGTTGTAAACAAGAAACTTGGTCTGTCCTCGAATGTCACCAACACAAATCTTGTACCAACCTAGACCTGGTCAGCTAAGGATTTCACCCTCCATATATGTTGAGGAGGAGTCTTTGTTCAGAACATATATCGGCAGCTACCTCTCTCAAAAGTGTTGATAAGGAGGTCAGACCACCATATCAACGGCACCCACTCAGCTTTCCACAAACTATGGCAGCATGTGTTTGACAACAAAGGTCTTTTGAACACAACAGAAATCCTAATGTAAACAGCAGTGGTTACCATTACGATTCACTAATGCAGTGAGGTTTGGAATGAGCACGAATGGCACATGACAGCCCTGGGGGTAATTCCATCGCAATGTCTTCTATGCAATTCAAGATAGCGGTGTGGTAGGACTCCTCAGCTGGAGCTCATCTGCTCTATCAATTTCCTTTCTTTCTTTTCTCTTTTCATGCTTTTTCTCCTTACCTCCTATCCTTGAGACTTGAGTGAAGCCAATGCAGACTCCTGGCCTTGACAGCCTCAAAGTGAAGCCCAGCGCAGTCTGGAGGTGAGAGCTGGTGCAGTCTGGTTGGCATCACGGAGGCAAGGTGCCAACGTGGACTGGGTTGGCAGGACTATTCTTTTGAACTTTTCATTTCTTTATTTTTCATAATTTATTCCTATGATTTTGTACTTTTCTATCTAAAATGAAAGTCTGTACTGCTGGACTTTGTATTTCTTTATTTTTCTAATTTTTCCTAGGAATTTGTGCTTAAGAATATGTGCATCGGTACATTTGTCCCTAAGATGGTGCCATAAGTGGCAACTTGTAAACTTTTCACCATGTGTACATGTGACAATAAAACTAATTCTAACTCTCTAGATCCTCAAGATTCAATCGCCAAACCATTGGCCAAATGCCAGTGCTCTTTTTGAAGCCAACTCCATCAGCAGTTGGGCAGGTTATGATGGACCAGACACCGATCATGATTTCAGCTTCAGAGTTAGGGACACATTGGGAGAAACCCCAGCTCCATGAACCTGACCTTTAAAAATTGCCACCAAAATTTCAGAATTCTAGTCCAAGTGTATGGATGGATTGGGATATGTGTTGAGCAACTCAAGAAAAGCCCATGAGGCTGCCCAGATCCAAAGGACGGATATCTCCTTCCCTCATACCTTATTCTCTATGCCCTATCTATTCCAACCTATGCCCCTACTCCTCCCCTCATGGCCACAGCCATCTATTACTCCAATGCCCAGAACCCCTCATACCTCCCATGCCAATCTGTACATCCTTCATGGCCCCTCTTACACCATGAGCCACCATATAGCCATCTATCAATTCTCATGGCTCCTAAGCTATCCTATACCCATCACCATTGCCTGTTCATATTTCATATGTCCCAGATCATCACCTTGGCCCTTTACAGCCCCTATGTCAATGCAATACTAACTCATATCTTCCACCAGCAAAATCATTGCCCTTCGCTGTCCCTGTCAATTACCTCTTATCCATTATTGACATTAACCAAGAGACATTATGGTTTTTCAATTGATTACATCCTTTGTGAGAAAAAAAAAGACTCAAATCTGTTACTCAACAATTATCCAAAACAGCCAAACTGCTTCAAAGATTCTTTGTCAACAGAGGATTACAAAAGTGGTTAATACCTTATGTCGACAAACATCAACCTTATTCCAGTAAACATTTCCATTCAATAAGCAGGTAGAGCTATCCATCAATAGGCACTCCTTGAGAAATTGATAGTTTGAGAAAATCAGTAATGCATTCAAATCCTATAATAGTTTTCCCCAGTCAGGCACTCTTAAATACATAAGATAGTGTATCATTGACACAACATTTTTCTTTACAGTTTCTTGAGAACCTTGCAAATCCTAATGTGTTTATGCACATTTTACACACAAATGTAACTCTTTGCAACCCCAAAGGATCAAATTAGAAATGGGCATTGTACCTGTCCAAAGGGGAGAATTATTAAACATTCCACCAGCCCTCATTCCCACTCATGTTCCATCGATGCAAACTAATGCCCTATGGTGATCACATGGCCCCGCCTAACCTATGCAATTTAATACCTACTTCCAACCACCAGCCGTCCCCCTCTTCACCAATCATATCAATTCATTGAATATCCTAAACGAGTGCAGCTCCAACGATACACAAGAATATTATCACTCAACAACAAAACAGCCACTCGCTTGTCACTCCATCTAGCATCTTCATTATTCACTCGTCTACCACTAACACACAGCGGAAGTCATGCATTCCATCTATGCAACTTTCAAAGACCCATTAGGCAGCACCTTCTAAACCTGTAAACTTTACCATCTACAAGGACAAGGGCAAGAGATGCATGGGAACACCGTCAGTGCAAATTACCCTCTAAGCCATTCACCAGCTTTATCTGAAACTATATTACCATTTCTTTATTTGCATTCTGTCAAAATGCTGGACCTCCCTCTCTAACAGCACTGTGTGTATCCCTAAATACAAAGGGCTGCAGCAGTTCAAGAAAGCAGATCACCACTTTAAGGGCTATGAGGGATGAACGATGAATACTGGCCTCGCCAGCGGCGCTCAGATCCCAGGATTGAATTTAAAAAAAACATAAGTAATCATGCACTTAAAAGAAAATATCTCCCTTCTATTATTTAAAGTTATATGTGTAGCTAATGGTGCCTTGGATATGGGAAATGCTGAAATAAACCAGCTTTTCCAGTTGCCCATGGAGCAAGTGATGAATATTTGCCTGGACATTATGCTGTTTCATTTTCCTGATGTAAGCATGCACTGATGACTGAATAATATTACAACTGTCCCCTGCTGCAGGCTTGAAGGAGCCAGAGCAAACTAATTTATGGTTTCAGCTTTGATTGCAGTAGGCAATGCAGTACTCACTCTTACAGCTGGTTGCAGATCTTATTTCAAGCTCTGGCATAACTAGAGGGAGCAAGCTGTTGTGCTTTTGAGAGAACTGGAGGATACAATGTTCTGGGGTTTGAACATGGGAGGGTATAGATTCTGTTTCAACAAAAACAAAAAGGAAGCAACCAATTGGAGCAGAGGACAGCTCTGGACAGGCTGAAGGACAGTATTGTGATGATTTAAGGAACAGAATAAAATATAACCTTGACAACCTTTGCTAATCTTTTCCCATTATTATAATCCCTTGGGACTAATTGTTCATTAAATGATATTTGAATTTCCAGAGACTTAAAGGAAGGTTCACAATAAAAGATATCAAGTTTTAAGACTTTCACCATAACAAATAAATGAAATGCAACATTGCCCATTGAGTTTCCCACACTTCTGAAATGACTGGAAACCTCTCACCACAGTTATTGTTCACTCAGTTCCTTAAACAGACACTGAACTCTTTCGGAACGAAAGTGAAGTTGCTCTCTATGCTTTTTGATTGTTTTGTTTCTGCTTTCCCACCTAATTCCTGGTGAATTTCATGTCAAAGGTTACTCTCAAGATTCCTCTATCTAGTTTACTCAAATCCATCTCATTTAATTCCTCATGAACTTGCTCCCTTCAATCACAATTGCAAGTTCCTGCACATATTCTATGTGGTGATGAACAAATTCAGTGTTTCTCAATTGCAGATGTAGCGTCTTCTTATCTCTCTCCCCTCTCTCACAGAGCACTCCAGGCTCCCATACCTCCTTTACCTTATAACTCAATACTACAATGGCTTCCTATGACTTCTTCCTGTATCATTGCCCACCTCTGTGGCAACGTGATTCATGTGGTTCTTGTTTTCTGGCAGAAATGTTAATTAGCTAAACTCTAGACCCACAGATTAATTCTAAGTCTGAATTTCGTAGTTAGTTTAGGTAAGAGCCGTTCATTAAATCTGATATTGTCAACAGCTCCCTGTGAGATTTGGAGAATAACAATTTACCCATTATCAGCATATATATTCTTGCCATTGTCCACAGTTATGAATATTTTAACCACCTTAGCAGCAAATCAATCCTGGTTGCCTTTTAGCATTTGGCTACCAAGCAGGCAAACTTGTTGTCAAGCAGAACTCAGAGCATATCACTCTCTTCATTCCACCACTGTACCTGACAATCATAGAGTAAAACAATCTTATCAGCTACATATCTGTAATATCATTCACAATGGAATGCCTATTAGAACACCTCAATGAAACTTTAAAAGTAGATTTAACTGGAAAATACAGTACTACCTTTCAGAAATTTTGCAAAACACATCTGAATTCACTGCCAACTGGTTTCAGTACAAGAAGTGGAATAATTAAAAACAGCGTCCCTCCACATCAAAGATCCAAGTAGCAAACCTTCATAAGAAGTTTCTTCTTCCAAAAGTCAGAAAATAACATTGGCTCTCGAGGAGCTTGAGGTGCCTTTAAATATTACTAAAGGTGGCACTTGTAAAACTTGTATAAACTGCTAACAAATTAATGGTCAATAACCAGTGATGTTAGGTCCTGAAACTTGTGAAGCACTCTATTGGTAATTTGATATGAGATATAACACTGTTTTCAGGTGGTCTGTTGTCCAAGGCCCACTTGAAAATCACAGTGGGCAGCTTCATAACTTGCGTGACATTCAGTTTCAGATGATCAGGAATTTTCTCCTATTAAACCTTGAAAGAGATGCCCTCCAGAAACTATGTTCGCTAAACAAAGACGCTGTCTTTCCCTGGGGTCACTTGGGTGAGCAAGACAGCTCAAATACTTAGTACACTCAGTAAAAACTTAGTAAATACTTACAAACTCCCTTCTGCTTCATCACTAAAACGGTCTTCCACAACCTTCGTAATATTTTTGTAACCCTCAGTTTTGCACCACCATGATTATAAACATCTTACAGTCGCATAGCACCCTATCTTTGAAACACTTGGAGACCTCTGTCATCCTCCAACTCTAGCCTCTTCTGCTACATTTTATGTCAATTTTCCAGCCACTGCACAAACGTTGGGGGTTCATACATAAAACTGAATGCATTGTTACCGGCCTCACAGCTTAGAGGGAACATTGCTCTTCTGCATTTCGGATTCTCTTCGCTCCACCTTTGACACGACCTTCAGCAATGTAAGTCTTATTCTCTGTGATTGTCTCTGTAAATTTCACCCACGCTCGCTCTCTCTCTCTGCTCCTTTAAAACACTTCTTTAAAACATAGCCTTTGCATAAAAGCTTTACCCCACCTGCCCTAATATTCTTTGTGACTTAGTGTCAAAGTCTACTTGGCAATGTTCCTGTGAAGCATCATAAGATGTTTTACTATTTTAAAGGCACTGTATAAATGCAACTTGAGGTTATCAATGCCAAGTTCCTGTTTTTGAATGTTTACCATTAGGCAGAACTACTGGGCAGCAAAATCCACCTAAACCTTTTTAAAGCCTTTCATTTGCATTTCTGCGCTTATGTTATCACTGTAATGAACGTACCATGACACAATCCAGCAGACTTGGCATTTGCAAGAAAGGTGCAATAGTAAAAGTGAAAACCCTGCTTTATAGGATCTGATGAATATTTTAAAACTCCTAGCTGTTGCCAAATTCAGTCTTCTATTATTTAAATTAACTTGTAGACTACATGCTTCACCATAGGTTGGAAATGCATTCCTGGGCCACTGACCTGTTGAGTGAAAAATTATTTCCTTCATTTAGTCTTTCTAATCAAGTAAATGTCAACTTCACTTAGAAAGAACATATCTTGCAAGAAACAAGAGCTTTACTTGCATGAAAGTTGCATAAGATCTAATAAGGGAAGGATATAAACTATGAATGCTAAGTCTCTAGGGAGTACTGGGGAACAAAGGGATCTTGGTGTATAAGCTCATAGACCGCTGAGGTGTCTGCCCAGGATAGACAGGGTGTTGAAGAAGTAATGTGGGATGTTTGCCTTCACTGGCTAGGAAGTAGGATATAGCAGCAAGGAAGTCTTCTACAACTTTATCAAGCATTGGTTAAGCCACAGATGGAATACCGTGTGCTGTTCTGGTTGTCATATTATCGGAAGGGCATGATTGCACTGGAGAATGTCCAGAACAGTTTTAAAAGGATGTTGCCTCAGATGAAAATCTTACTTATGAGGAGAGTTCGGCAAGGCTGGGTTTGTTTTCCTTGGAACAACGGAGACTGAGGAGGGATCTGATTGAGATATACGAAATTATGAGAGGCTTTGATAGAGTAGATCATGAGACTGCATTCCCCACAGCAGATGTGTCTAAGACCAGAGGGCACAAGTTTGAGAAGCAAGTGGTTTAGAGGACAGGTGAGAAAATAAATTCACCGGAGGGTGATAGAAATATGGAATGAGCTGCCCAAGAGAGTGGTGGAGGCAGATACTCTTGCAACTTTTTGTCATGGGCTTCTCGTAAATGCCAACTCAGGAGTTCCATTCAGTCTTAACGTATGTGTCTCAAAGCCCATGAAAAAATATCTTGCCCCTGTTTTGATCAACAGGTCAGTCTTTCCACAATCAAACCATTTTGTAACTAAAAAAAATACACCAGTACAGGGACTCCAATGTAAGAACTACTTGTTTGATTGCTTAAAACATTAGCTTTGTTTCACAATGGGAATGAGAAAAACAAAAAGCATGACTGGTTCTTGGCTGGTATAAAAGTGAAGATTCTTGAAGACTGCGAACCTTGCAAAATGTCAAAACATCAGTGGCAAGTGCAACCAATCAGCTGTCATATAGGTAACACAGCAAGTCAGATAATAGATGATGCATGAGCAGAGTGGTGCTCACACAAGGCTGTGAGAAATTGGCTACAGCTGAAAAACAAATCACTGCTGTGGAACCAGCAGATGGATGAGTCTTGAATAAGCATCAACATTAGTCACTCTCCATATTGTTTATCTTTTTAATTGGTTATTATTTTATTAGAAATGAGAGTGAAGATCCCAAAAGGAATCTTTCTCCCACTTCAATTTGAATGCGAAGCTTTTTTTATTCCAAAGCAAATGCACAGCAACCTAAGAGTCATACAGCACAGAAATATCAGTCCACCACATCTCTGCTGACCAACAAACACCAAAATACTCCTATCTCACATACTTGCACTTGGTCCTTGCCTGTTATGTATGCCCTGGCATTTTAAATGTTCATCCATAAATCAATAACAAGTCACTACACAGCTCACACTCAATCCCATGATAATGCCAGTGGAGTTGACAGCAGAGTAATAGTCCACTGCCATTTCCACAAGGAGTTTTGAAAAGAGACAGAAGTGCGAACATCCATTGCTTCATGGCATAGAACTTATTCGCAAAAAGAAGAGACATGCAGTTGAAGGTTTTTGTCTTGCACAAATCAGGACGTATTTGCAAGAATATCAAATTTCAAAAAATGAACAACAAATTATGTTGCATGAGAAAAGAGAGCTGATTTGTTGGCATTTCAATTTTGATCGGTAGAGGCAATGCCATCAAGAAACAGTCAGCAAACACACCCTCTGCCCCAGAGGACTATGGGAGCTCAGACACAACTTGTGTAGCACAATAAGGGCATAAGAGATAGGAGCATAAGGCAGCCATTTGGTCCATTGAGTCTGCTCTACCATTCTATACAATCATGGGTAATCTCATAACCCTCTACTGCATTTTCCCATAACTTTTGATTCCCTCAGTGATTAAAACTCTGCTTGTTGGTCTCAGTCATGAATATACTTAATGACCGAGTCCAGCCCTATGTGGTAAAGAATTCCAAAAACTGACTACACTCAAAGAAGGAATTTCTCCTCATCTCTGTCTTAAATGGTCACCCCTTATCCTGAGGTTATGCCTTTGGTCCTAGACTCCTCCACAAGAAGAAACAACCTTTCCATATCTAACCTGTCAAGTCACCCAAGAACTATATATGTTTCAAAAAGGCTTCCTCTCATTCTTCTAAACTCTAGTGATTACATGCCCAATCCTCATTAGAAAATCTCTCCATACCCAGGATCAATCTAGTGACCTTTATCTGGACTGCCTCCAATGGCGGTGTATCTTTCTTTAGATAAGGAGAACAAAACTGTTCATAGTATTCTATGATGTTGTACAGTTTTAGGAACAACTCCCTATTTTTATATCCCATTCTCTTTGTGTAGGTTAGGTGGGTTAGGAATACAGATCTGGGTAGAATGCTCCAAGGGTCAGTGTGGACTTGTTGGGCTGAAGGGCCTGTTTCCATGCTGTAGGGATTCTATGAGCTGAGATGTGAGGGGGAGTTTTTTATACAGAGTGTGTTAGGAGTCTGGAATGCACTGCTAGAGGAGGTGGAGGAGGCAGATATGTTAGGGAAATTTGATAGGCTTTTATATAAGTAGATGACTATGCAAGGAATGGAGGGACATGCACCAAGGGCAGACAGAAGAGATTAATTTGGCATCATGTTCAGTACAACTTCATGGGCCAAAGGGCCCATTCCTGTTCTGTACAGTTCTATGTTCTACGGCCTACTGCTCACTCACTTAACCTGGCTATATCCCTCTGAAGACTGTGTGTAACCCTCACCACTTACTTCCCACATATTTTAATGTATTCTGCAACTTGACCATGTTAAATTCGCTTTCTTCATCAAACCTGTTAATATAAATTGTAAAAAGTTGTGACCCCAGCTGATCCCAAGTGGAAATTCACTGTTGCAGATTGCCACCCTGAAAACAATCTCGTAGCCCAGCTCTAGGTCTCCTATTAGTCAACCAGTCTTCGATGCATGGTAATTATATTTGCAATATCATAGGTTCTCACCTTTTAAGCAGCCTAGCTCTTTACGGAAATCTAAAAATATAACATTTACTAGTTGCCCATTAACTATTTGCTTGTTAACACCTCAGACAGTTCTCATAAATTTGTCAGGCATGACTGCCCCTTCACGAAGCCATGCTGACTCTATTTGATTATATCATGCATCTCTAACACTTAGCTATTAGAATCAATAGAGTCTAACATTTTCCCAAAACAGATGCTAAGCTAACTGGCCAACAGTTACCTTCTTGCTTCTTTGCCTGTTTGAATAATTGGAAGTTCTTTTTAATATTCTAGGACTTCGAGATTTGAAAGATTCTTGAAAGATGTTAATCAGCACATCAGTTATTTCTATAGATAATCCTTTAACATGATAGGAATAAATTGATCAGATCCAGGGAACTATTAGCCTTTAGCCCAATTAGTTTTTCTCACAATTTTTCTCTCATGATAGTTATTGTATTTATTTCCCCGCATCCACTTTCAGCCCTCGATTATTAAAAAGTTTTGGAATTTTGTGTGTGACTTCTATGGTGAAGACTGATGCAAACTTTCTATTCAGCTCCTCTGCCATTTCCTCGTTCCCCGTTATTATTTCCTCAGCCTCATTCTCTAAAGGGTCAATGTTTACTTTGCACCCTCTCTTCCTTACATGTTCAAATACAGTTATATTTACATTTGGGTTTGCAAACATAGCAGCTCTGAAGCATTGGTTGCCAATATCAGAAATGATAAACCCATCTACACTTTTTAAGTTCACATCTGTATAAGTTTCCTTATCTGACATGACAAGGAACTATATAATGGTCATAATTGCTTGAGGCCTTTATTTTTAACGTTCATTCTTGCAAAATGAATGACCTGCCAATGAATTACATGTTTGATATCGGATGGATGATGTGACTGAATCAGTAGGCGCATGCTTAATGTAATTGTCCCGAGGAGAATCTCACAGTCGAAGAATTATATTCCACCTCTGATGAAGGACAGAGTTACTTGCTCCGCTTGCTTTGTGTGCAGTGGTAGCTATTTTGTCTCATGATTGTGTAGTTGAGTTCAGATCTAAGATGGCAAGTTTTCACTTCGTATCCTTTTGAGTTGACTTGTAAGGTCGACCAGAGAAAGACAATAATTCCCCATCCTTCACATTGCTTGTTGAGGTGATGACCCCGAAACTCCACTGACCTTACAGCTTCTCTCCATTTATGTTCATTCCTTTCATGGTGACTGTTAAAGTGCCTGATCTAACCCCAGCACATACAGCTTTGCAAATTGCCATGTTCTTATTGCTCAGTCACCTCCACATGTAGAAGTCAAAGCCACAATCATTTGAACGACATCCCTTTCCTGAAAGCTGCCATCCCTTGGAAGACATCCAACCCTTCTATTCTGAATTGCCCCTTTTCACCACAATCATTCCCTCAGTGAGCCAATTTAGTGAACCCCAACCCTGGATATGACCTTCACATTTTTGCCCCAATGACCTCTCTGTAACCCTTGGACTAGTGGCACTTGAGCAACAGGACGATGTTGTAGCAAGACATCATACAACAGCACATTCAACCCTTCAGAAATGAAGAAGGGCCCCAACCAAAATGCTAACTTTCCTGCTCCTCTGATGCTGGCTGGCCTGCTCTGCTCCTCCAGCTCCACACTGGTGTTATCTATATCCAAGTGAGTTTTTAAAATTCTTCTTCTATAGATCTCATTATTTGATTTCCAAAGCTGTGATTTTATAAACAAACTGTTTCAAGTAATGCATCTCAGGAAGGTGAAAATGTGTACTCGAAATGACACTGCACCTCTATGTGGAATTAAACAATCTTTTTTGAAAAATTAATCTAAAACATTTTGCCCTCGGGTGAGTTGAGCAGTTATTGAAATAACAGACAATTTGTCTAAGTAAACGGTTGAAGATTGAGTTGTTTCAACCTTTTCTGAGTTGCATGGATGCAGAATTCAGATTCATCCTTATCTTAGGTGGATGGCAGTAGTGAGAGAGAGAGCTTGATCAGGCTGTGCATTCAGTGCAGGCTTTGTGCAACTCTGGTGACTGTGTATTAGGCTTTGGTGTTTGACTACTAAAAGGTACAGTTCTTGTTTATACAAGCTGGCCTTTTATCAAAGCAATATATTCTTCTAAAGAGCAAACGTAATTGTCTAAAAGCATAAAAACTCAACGTTGATGAAAGTGGTTGCTGTCAAGAATTCATCAGCTAGGGTTACCAACACAGTAAAAGAAATCAATCCAAACCTGGGTATAAAGTCTTAATGTTCTCGAGCAATTAGTGGTTAAGTTCAAAAGCCTGCAAATATCATGCAGTAATTTTTCAAGTCAACAGAGGGAAGAATTTAAACAGGACATTATACATACACGCACATATATAAATTTTTAAATGTACATAAAATATATATATAGTGTGCGTGTATACATGCAGAATCTGAAAAAGCAAAATTGTTTGATCAGCATCAATATCAAAAAAAGTCTGTAATATTGGCTGCTTAATGCCTGTAACTTCACTGCTAAAGGGTAATTTCTAAGGTTTTAAATTAGATTTGTAGCTTGGGTTATGGATGTTGTCAACAAGTCACCCCATTCAATCCACTCAGCCCAAGCGTTCCTCAACTCCATCAAGGACACAAGAATAGATGACAACGAGGCCATGGTATCATCTGATGTTGCTGCCCTATTCACATCGATAGACATATCACTGGCAAGAGAAATAATGACATCGCTACTAAAACAAGACAAGACCCCAGTGACACCTTCTCCACAGACAACATGCTGAAACTACTGGAATTATGCCTCACCACCCACTTCACCTTTAACAGCCACATATATGAACAGATCAACAGGACACTCATGGGATCACCTATCTCCGGACTTACAGGTGAAGCAGTGATGCAGAGACTTGAAAGTACGGTCTTTCCACTAATCCAACCAAAACTATGGATACCATACATGGACAACACCATCGTCATTATTAAACGGACCAAACTAGAGGAGACACAAACTAATAAACAGTACCCTCACCAGGATCAGATTCAGCAGAGAGGAGGAGAAGAACAAACAGCTCCCAGTCCTGGACGCCATGGCAGAGCGCAGGACAAATGGAGAATTCCTAATGAAGGTACACAGGAAAGCCACACACATTGACCAAGTACTAAATTCCAACAGCAACCACTTTAACACACACAAAGTTGTGCACGAACGTTATTTAAATAGGCAACAACACACTGCAGCAACACAGAGCTGCGCCGAGTTGAAGAGGAGTACCTCTTCCAGGTATTCAAAGCCAACGTATACCTGAAAAACTGGGTCTGAAGAGGCCTATCACACAAACAACACCAGGAAGATACTACACGCCCCAACACACTCATCATGCTACCTTACGTCAGGAACACATCTGAACTGACCACAAGACTCCTACGACCACTGGGCATCAGAGTAGCACACAAACCCGCATCAACCCTACGCCAACTGCTTACCCGAACCAAAGACCCACTCCCCACCGTGGGCAGGACCAATGTCATCGACAAGAATCCCTGCAGAGACTGTGACAAAATCTACATTGAACAAACAGGAAGGACATTAACAATAAGGATACACAAACGTCAACTGGCTACAAAAAGACACGACCAATACTCATTCATCTCTATCCACATGGATAAGGAGAACCACCAATTTGACTGGGACAACACCAAGATCCTGGCATTTGCAAAGCAGAGACAGGCACGGGAATTTCTAGAAGCCTGGTGCTCCACGAAGAAAGCCATCAACAAACACATACAGCTGGACCCCATGTACACTCCACTACGAAGGGAAACCGGAAATGAGGTAATCCAGCTCAACAGACTCGAGTTTAAATACCAGGCAGGAAAACACAACAGCACTTCATCGGATGCTGCACAGATGATGTTACCCAGCAAGGTAATGAAATGTTTGTGGAACAACGAACCAGCTTGGCAAGCCAACCAACCACTAAGGGTAAAATCATGCCCAAAATGGCATATGCATTCCTGATGTAGGCTCTACCAGACATTATTCTGGATTATCAAAGAGTGTGGGCATTAAGGGTCTGCAGAGTAAGCAAACCACGTTGGCACAAGCCACATTAATCAAGTGGCAAACTTTTAAAAATAAAATTGATGTAACAAAATTATGTGGATATCTTATTTCAGTCATACACTAATAGAGATTGACAACCAGCACATACATCCCATTAGTGGTTTATTTAATTTCTACCTGGTCAGAGCCTTTTTCACAGAAACTACATCACTGCATCTGCAAATTGATCATAAAAGACTTTCACTGAGCTCGACACACATACACATGCTGAAAATCCTAACTTGTCCTCATCCACCATCCACACACAAGCACTCCCTGTGGGAACACACAGCACAGACAAATAGGACTTACCACGATTTTAATTGTCCCAAACCCATGAATTCTGGCACTGTTTCTGGATCTCCACTGCTGGCTTGACCCGGGTCCAAAACCTCTGCACTGGCAACTTAGATGTGTAGGGGAGCAAAACGCTATGGAGTGCACGTCCTCAGGTCCCCTGATGGATTCTGGTGTCCCTTAAGAACCAAATTTTTCTGATATTTACTGTGCAATGCCAGGTTTCATTTAATGGCTGCAACAGTAGTACTTAGCTTTCCAAAACTCTGGGATGCGTAAACAAAGGGAAGGAACAAAGAGATCAGGATGCCCATTGAATAAACAATTTATCTGATGTTAAACGGACCCTATTATCAGTGTGTCTTTGTTTTCAAAAATAAGAAGTATTTGTTGTTGGAAACAATGGTCAACTAACCTTCAGGTGAAAGCAGTTAACGGGACAATGATCATTGACGTCATGAGTAGCTGACCCATGGCGAATGGCCAAGGAGAAGTTAGACAGGTGATTGACATAGTATTGATATCCAGCTCCTAAAATGAGGTATGGTAACAGGGAAAGGAGGGGAGGAAGGTACAAAAAAATTTGAGGGAGATGAGCCATACCATTTCCTTGGGGGAAGACCAGAAGTTCCCCTACATCAAGGAAAAACAAAACTGTAGGTATTGACCCCATCAGGGACCACCACAAAGGGGGTTAGATCCACTGGGACGCAGGGTCGTGCAGCCACATTCTACAGCATAATTCTGGAATTGGTAAAATGTTCACATCTGTCATGGGCCATATATTTCTTTTCTTTGCCTAATTAATATACTGCATCGAAACTGCTATTTCTTGACAAACTCAGAAAATTGCAATAAATCAGCAACTGCCTATAATAGATAACTGTGATCATAAAACCCTTAAAATCAAAACTCTGCAGGTGATAAGAAAGGTGGATAAGATGGCAAAGAAGGCATCTGGGATCATTTCTTTCATTGAGTGAGGCATTGAACACAAGAGCACGGTTGTAATGTTGGAAGTACATAAGATATTGGTTAGGGCTCAGCTGGAGTGTCACACAAGGTTCTGGTCACTACTTTACTGGAAGGATAGAAGTGCTCGAGAGACAGTAGGGTGGAGATTTACAAGAATGCTGCCATCGCTTGAAATTTGCAGTTGTGAGAGAAGACTTGAGATGCAAAGATTGATTTTCACAGAATAGAAGACACAGAGGAGCTGACATAATAAAGGTGTAGACAGTATTGCGGGGTCTGGACAGTGAACAGGGAGGATAATAATCCTCTGATAAAATATTATTTTTCTTCATCTATCTTCTACTGAACGATTCAGTCACTTTTGAACTTTCCATCAATTTGAATGAAACAACATAAATAACTTAGGAATGTTGTTTTGGAAATGAAAATTGAATAATCGGATAATTAAACTGTTTTGATTTAATAGGAAGGATGTATTTTGAAGATTTGCTCTTACAGGCATGGGGCATTTTTTGATAAACTTCAAGAGGCTGGATGATGTAAACTGGTCTCGAACTGTGAACGGCTGACAACTTGAAAAATCCTTTTAGTAAGACAATTAATAATTAAATACATACGATTTTCCTGTCTTGTCAGACCCCGTCAAAGGACTGATCTTACAAGAAAAGGTGAGAATTTAATTCACTGACTGAACATAAAAACAATGTAATTGAGACAAATACCAGCTCCAGTGAGGATTTATACTAAAGATGAATGACTATGGCAGGGAACTCACCAGCTCCTGCATAGGTAGTTACTGCTTTTAAAGCTTTCTGCTCACGCAATGCAACATTTAAAAGACTCTTGAAATTACTTAATCTTCAAGTTATATCACTGTTCGGCTGCTACTACTGTTACTTCTGCTCTGGTGAAAAGAAAGGAACATACTACAGATGCTGTAAAACAGGAGCGAACACTGAGCATGTTGGAAATACTCAACAGGTCAGGAAGACTCCTGTGCAGAGAAACAGAATTAACAGATACTGCTTTCCAAAAATGTGGATGGGGATTTCAATGCAAAATTTCAGAGCAATATAAAGCCATCTGCCTGGAGATGAGCCAGCATCAGCAGAAGTGGACAGTCAATCTGCATAATTTATTGCAGAGGTCAGTTAGCTCAATTGGTTGAATGGCTGGTTTGCAATGCATAGTGATGCTAACAGCTTACATTCAATTGTTGCACCAGCTGAGGTTACTAGGAAAGGCTCTCTCTCTCAACCTCTACCCCTGCCTGAGACATGGTGACCCTCAGGTTAAACCACCACCAGTCATGTTTCTCTCTCTCTCTATTAAGAGAGCAACCCTACATTTTGGTGAGACTATGGTGACTTTTCTTTTACCTTTTAACTAAGTGCCAATCTATGAAGTGACTGGGACTAGATCTTCTGGAAATTTTCAACTGGCAGACACACACCCAGCTAAGCACCAAGCCCAGAAGATACCTGGAGCAGTCTGCCAGCTGCTGGCCTGAGGCATCGCATATGACTTCTGTCTGAACTCCCACAGCCCTCCCCATCCGTCATTTCTTGGTTTCTTAGCTGAGATCATTACTTACCTAGTTATATTTGGACTGCTTCAGAGGGTGTCTCGAGATAAGGACACATATTGCCTTTCAGCAGTGATGGCCTCATCTCTGTGGTTGCTGATGAAACCTATAACCTCAAGGATTTGATGATGTCTTTAACTGGATGGCTGACTGAGTGGTAAGCTCTCAACTGTCCATCTCCAGGAAGATCTCGTGAGGAGTCATGCTGATTGTAAAGTGGGGCTTGGGGAGCCTGGAGATGATACTGACTAACACTCGCATTCAAAGAGCAGATCATTTTCTTCGTGTCACATCCTCAAAATCTGAAGATAGATCACAAATTGGCTTGAGATATACACTTTCTCATCTAAACTTTAAAACAAAATTTACTGGGCTAAAAGGTGGCTGATCATCACATGATGCAGGTGGACCACAATTCTGGAAAGTTCTGATCAGCAGTAACCCGGAAATGGCTTATGTCATATCTTTGCAATGTGTGGACAGTTTGGTCTACAAAACACCAAAAGACCAGCACACAAGATGTTTCCCCAGTCAGTTCTGAACAATGGTGAATTTGTGAAAAGTATTGTGTCAGAAATGGAGTTAATAGCTCCCCATTGATTTTTTTTTAGTCAATATCTATGCATTCCTGTGAGAAACCGGAGTATGGAATTATTTGGACATTTCTGGCCTGAAGAGGCTTCAGCATATGATGAAAAGTCAAAAGGTCAAAAAAGAACTATTTGTTATTTGCTATTTAATGGAAAAGCAATCAATTGTGGGAAGAATCCAGTGGTGCCTTTGAGAGAGAGAGAGGAGAGGTGAATTATATGGCCCTAAATTTCTGGACAAACATTCCTGGAAAATCTTAGGATCAGTACTGTTCATTGCTTCATAACAGCCTCTGCACTGAGGTTGGTGTATGTTTTCATAGAGTTTGATGTAGACAGTTGTTGAGATAGATTGTATTAGAAGGCATCCCTCAGTCAGTAAGTGACAAAAAGCTAAAAGCTCTCTCTCAGTGAAATAGTCTGAAAGTCTGACAAAGTTTCAATGATCGGGACTTCTGCTTCCATCTGAATCAGAAATCTGGTCTGAAAATCTTCCGTCAATTGTGACTGTCAGTAATTGATCTTGTTGACAGGGAATTGGAGGAACTGAGAAAAATAAACCTATTCTAATGTCTGAATTCATACACTTGACCCAGAAATGTGTTATTCCTTGTACATCTATTTATTTTTAACAATCTATCTTTGCAGAGCTGTGTTATCTTATTTGTGTATGAATGCGCGTGGGCAGGATCAAGGAGATATATTTTAACTTTGCGTAGTAGCTTAACTTAGCCCCAACAACACTCAAGAAGCTGAACACCATCCAGGACAAAGCAGCCCGCTTGATTGGCACTACATCCATAGCTTCCATTCCCTCCACCACTGATGCTCAATAGCAGCAGTGTGTACTAACCACAAGATGCACAGCAGAAATTCACCAAAAATCCTTAGACAGCACCTTTCAAACCCACAACCACTTCCATCTAGAAGGACAAGAGCAGCAGATACATGGGTACACCACCATATTCAAGGTTCCCTCCAAGCCACTCACCATCCTGACTTGGAAATATGTCATCATTCCTTCACTGTTGCTGGGTCAAAATCCTGCAATTCCCTTCCGAAGGGCATTGGGGGTCAACCCTCAGCAGGAGGACTGCAGCAGTTCAAGAAGGCACTTCACCACCACCCACGTCCCAAAAATGAGTTGAAACAAAAACTTGACCATTTTGGTACTTGTTTAAAGAATAGTTTTAGCTTATAATAAATGAGTTACTTTTGATTCATTAAAGCAGCCTTTCCTTTTACTCTCAATAGTAATACAGAGACAAATTAGCCACTTTGGTGATTCAGTAAACGTTTACACTGCTGGTGTGGCTGCTGGAGTAATGAAAGCTGAGCCTATTCCTCTCATCAGTGTCATAACAGATCACATACAAGTAAACAATTATCCTGACCAGAAACACAGAAACTCCTCATTCGGTCAAAATCCAGGAACAGTCAAATGAAGAAAACCCTTTTACTTTTGGAGAGATGAATTATAACATTTGGATGGCCTTCTGTGAGTATGTTTCTGGAGGAGTTACTCTGTTAAGAAACTAGTGGCACCACTGCCAGAATGCAGGCTCACCTAAGCCTGATTCTATTCTAAAACGCCTTTGAAATCCAGCTTTGGAAGAAATCTGGTATCTGTTGAAAAAGTGGACCCCAACAGAATCTATCTGTGACTTTTTCAACTTTAAAAGTAGTTCTACAACTTTAACCAATTTTATCCATCTGAACTCCAACTGGACATTGATTTTCTGGTCTCAGTCAAAGGTCACGTGAATTAATGGGGTGTATCTTTGAGTTTTAATGTATGTGCATGTGTATGTGCATAGGTATGCGCATGTTGTGATAATCATCCCCTGGGTTTGAATGCATGAATAAATCAGACTTTTAAAATTAAACTTCACAACTACAGTTTCTTTTTCCCCAGGGCAGCAGGAAACACAGCTCAGTGTTTCTTCAAAAGGGAAAAAGGATAAGATTTTTCTTAAAATAAAACAACTGTGTCACCGACAGCAGAAGAGAACAATACAATAACTCAATTCATCTCTCCTTCGTCTGTAGCACTCATTTTTAATCAATGAACTCTCATCCAGTTCAGTTTTCAATTCAGTTCTCATTTTCTTCTCTTTCTTCATTATATGTTCTACTATTGGCATATGAACATTTGTATTTTAATTACCTAACTACTCCTTTCCAATATTTACTTCACTCTTTGTTATTTCAATCTTAAACCATAATCCTGACCCTTACATTACACAGCAGTCCATGCAAATTCAAATTCTTCCCACAGGAATCCTTTCAACCAATCAGGAGAATGAATCTTGACGGGTTTCTCCATCTGAGTAACCATTTCAAACGGAAATGGAAATTATAGTCTGATTCTGGCAGTTTATATTCATCAACAAGTCATCACCAGCTTTGAGGCTGAGTACCCACAAAATCCATTAGGCCATCAGTGCCACTCAATGAATTAAAGCAGTTCACATCAGTAAAATGAAATTAGCATATTAATATACTAAAGATTATGTTGCAATAAACAGCTGTGACCTCCCATAAACTAAGATACAACTTCACCCATGTTAGAGAGATGGAGAGAGAAACTTTTCTCCATTGGGTACTCTTTTAAATATATTTATATGTAAATATTAACTTCTTGCCGCCTTATTTTTATGCTGAAGAGTCAATTACCAACAACTGCTTACCCATTTTGATTGGGTTGCTCACTCACAGCACTCCAACAAGGCTCAATTATGGAGATCCAGTCAGTCTATTTGATGCTGTAACCATTTCCAAACAGACACACCACTCTGAAATAACAAGGTGTAGAGCTGGACGAACGCAGCAGGCCAAGTAGCATCAGCGGAGCAGGAAAGCTGACGTTTCGGGTCTGGACTCTTCTTCAGAAATGGGAACACAATGCTGTGTTCATCCAAACCTACACCTTGTTATCTCAGATTCTCCAGCATCAGCAGTTCCTACTACCTCCACTCCATTCTGCCTTTTGTTCCTGCCCAAGACATAAAATTGAACTTCCAGCTCACTCCCAGGCACTAGGTGGCAGCGTGAGGCACTACTGATGACTATTTACATTCCCAATTGTTAGAAGTTGAATTCTGTGGTTGTAACAGGAAGGAAAACCCTTTACACATGTTCTCTCAGTCTCCTGTTCTCTCCTTACATTCCCATGTGTGGTATTTATTTCATTCACTAGCATCTGAAATATAAACCCAGCAGGGATATAAAGCCAGGATCTCTGACCCCAATCCAGCATTCAAAGATGCTGAGCTCTCCTACACCCAATACAAATAGGCAAATGTCAATACTATAAAGGGGTAGTTACAAAATGCACAATATTAGTCGTTTAAGAAATATTACACTTCTCTGGGCTAATTTTTTCATTTCCAAGCAACAAACAAAATTTGATGAAAAACTGTGAAATCAATTAATAAAACCTCAACACAGTTTACAATCAGCCGTCATGTGACAGGAATGATTCAATGCAAACATGAAATCTTTGAATATGAAAGCTCCAAAGTTGAATTCAGAGATTTAGGCGTAGAGAAAATAGAAGCTTGTTATACACTTCAAAGAAAGTTTGCTAGCTTGACTTGGTTTTCAACAATCAGAGAAATTTTACTCCTGCTTACCTGCACACACAAGTATGCAGAGTGAGTTTTCATTTGTCGCCCTTCACATTAATACAGTAGAACTTAACTTCCAGACCAGTACACAGTGACCAGGAATTACAGTTCTGTTATCCTCTTTTTTTTTAATGTGTTCCTATTCTTTTGGCTTGTGTGTCTTTCTTTTAAAAGCACATGTACTTAAAAGTTCAATATATCCCAAATAATTTGGGGTTACAAAACATTTTTAAGACACTTCTCCTACCTGTTGGATGAAATGAATTTTTTTAATTCATTCATGGGATGAGGATGTCACTGCTTTGTCTGGTAGCCAGCAAAGCCACATCACTTACTGCATCAGTATTTTGGGCGGAAGGGCAGCTCAGTAGTTGGCACTGCTGCTGCACAGTGCCAGGGACCCAGGTTCAATTCCAACGTCGGGTGACTGTCTTTGTGGAGTTTGCACATTCTCGCCGTGTCAGTATGAGTTTCTTCTAGGTGTTCTGGTTTCCTCCCACAGTCCATAGACATGCAGGTTAGGATTGGCCATGCAAAATTGCCCACTGTGTCCAGGGATATGCAAACTAGGTGGATTAGCCACAGGATAGGTGGGTTACAAGTATAGTTTGAAAGCTCCAAAGTTGAATTCAGAGATTTAGGCGGGGAATGAGTCTGGGTGGGATGCTTTTCTGAAGTTTGGTGTGGATTCGATGGGCCGAATCACCTTCTTCCACACTGCAGGGATTTTTAAAATCTGAAATGTACAGCTTAAATGTATCTTCAAAACTGTAAGAACCTTCTACTGAAAGAAATAACAAGGAAGTAGTCCAAAAAATTCTGTCTTTGAATTGCTGAGAGTCAAAATTGCGCATTTCCCATTCCCTACTGTGGTTGAAATGAAAGGTATGATGAGACACAATTGATATTTCTTCAACGCTAACTGCCAAAAAATGAAATAGTTAAAAGAATTATATTCAAAGTAGAGAAAATGAGAGCAGTAAACCTGCAATCAGTGCTGGGAAATGAGTGCTACAATCTGGGCTATACTAGGCCTCAGTGAGCAATAGGAAAGCCATCCTGCAGGGATCTTAAAACTTAGTAGGCAACTTTGAAAGAAGAGTTAATGTTATTATGAACTGTGTTTGTTCAATGTCAGCGTTCAAGACAAGTGGATGACAAGTAATAAGCATATCACTGCACCGATACGTGTAGGTAGGTCCTGAGAGTTTGTACAACTGAAAGATGACCCCATCAGGAATAGGACATTTTTGGACGTAAGGAAGCCTGCAGTGAGAACACATCAGTTCAGAGGGGAGAAATTTACTCTCAAGAAAGTTATCAATATGTGCTGAATCTCTGAGGTTATCAATCATTAGCCAGAGTTAATGAACCAATATAAGGCTTTGCATTATGCTGAAAGGTATTCTAGACCAAATCAGAACAAGAGATTGAGGTAAATTAGGAAATATTTACAGAGAAGCTAGAAAAAAGCTCTAAGCTACAAAACAGATGTAAGCATTGAGTGAGACATCAATTAAAGAAAATGGAAGAAATGTAACATGGAGAAGCAAGGCTTTTGCATGTATTTCTAATGGTTATCATCTCAAAGTGGATGAATGTATGAGTCCAATGCCACATCTGCCGAGGACAGTTCCTGTAGCTGTCAAGTCCAATCTGAAAGGCACGATAGAGGAAGTAGAAAAGGTGGGAGCAATCAAGAAAATGACAACTCCTATTGACTGGATTGGCAACACAGCAGCGATGAAAACAAAAACGTAGAAAACTGAGAGTATGTAAAGATCCATGAGGTCGCAACAAAATTTTGAAAAGATATCTCTGGCCAAAAAACAACTATTGAAGAAAAATTGCTCCAGCTTGCCAATGCAAAAGCCTTCCCTGAGCTTGATGGGAAAGATGCCTACTACCAAGTGAAGCTGGTTTTCTAACGCCATGTAGGACATTGCTCAGCAAATATAGTTGCACGTGCTCTTTGTCATTTCCACTGTTCCAGAAGAGGATCAATGCATTAGGTAGTCAGTTTGAAATCTTCCAGATTCAACAAGCAACAAAAGCATGACATGAGCTGGAAGGCATCAACCCGGCAGAGAAATTAAATCTGCAAACACATTGCTGAAATCAAATAAACATTGCTACAAGATACAATTCTCCAAATGGCGATTGAAAGCACAAAGGTCACACCAGTTGCTATAAGAGAACATTGGGCATTCAGTATGGCTGAGGTTGGGGATCCAATACCTAGGAAATAGTCTTATTATCTATAAGGAGATGAGAAGAGTAGTGCTGAAGAACATCCATATAAGTCATCAAGAAATTTAGTCGACTCTAAAGAAAGTAAATGCTCCATTGACCAACCGTGGTCAATGAAATTAAGGGCCATACAGCCAGTGCAGTGCAGTGCTTCAATTAATACCGAACAAAACAAGCTGAAGAGCTGTTTATGACTGATAATGTCCCAGTCAGAACATAAATGACACTTAGAGTAGACTTCGTTATCCCCATTGGAACTGATTATCTTGTCACCATTAACTACTATTCTGACTACTGGGAATCAGACCAGCTACCAGGAAAGCACATGTGCATTTGTGACATTATGATGAGTTATAACAATCTATAAATTACAAATGAGGACTTCAGGCGCTTAATAAATGGTTGAGAAATTCAACGTCATGCATCACCTTTACACTGTTGCTGGTGAAACAGAAAGGCTGAGCTGGCAATGATACACATGAAAGTGACTACAAAGAAACTGAGAAAATCCAACATTGACCTGTACAAGGCAATCCTTGAGAGGAGAAGTACACCTCCTGAAGGCAAAGGAAGTAGTCTAGCCCAAAGTCCACTGTAACATTGAACTAAAACAACTCCTCCAATAGCAACAAACTACCAAAGTTAGAAGTAGTAAAATATTGATTGCTGAAATTAGTGAAATAGCAGACAGTCAAATTTCACTTTGATAAGGGAGCCTGTCACAAGCAAATATTCAATGTTGTCAACAAAATGTAGCTCATTTGGCAACTTAGGACCTGTGTGAAAGAGCTGTCACCTCAAATATATGTGGTGTATGTGAACAAATAGATACAACTTCAGAAACGTGTACATACTAGAGGAGCTGATCCTTCATTGCAAGCAGGAGAAAAGTGATCTCACCACCTACTCAGGGAGCAGAATGGTCTTCAGTCCCAAAGGCTCACTGATCATTTAACGCAACAGCACTTGTCACGGGAATACCACTCTCCATAGCCAGCACAAACAACCAATGTGGAAATAAAGCCCTTCATGAATCAGCGCAATCTGCAAACTCATGGCTCGGCATATCCCCCACTACATTACTATCAAGCCAGGGGATTGACCCTAGTTCAATGGAGGGTGCAGGAGGGCATGCCAGCAGCAGCAGCGGGTATAGTTAAAAATGAGGTGTCAACCTAGTGAGAGTCCCAAACAGGACTACTTGCATGCCAAAAGCATAAGCAGTAAGTATGAGACAGAGTTAAGCGATCCCACAGCCAACAGATCAGATCTAAACTCTGCAGTCACCGCGTCATGGTATCACACAGCACAGAAACCAACCCTGTAGCAAACTCATCCATGCCGACCAGACATCCCAATCAGATCTAGGCCCATTTGCCGGTATTAGGCCTGTATCCCTTTAAACCCTTCCTATTCATACACCCATGCAGATGCCTTTTAAATGTTGTAATTGTACCAGTCTCCACCACTTCCTCTAGCGGTTCATTCCATACAGTCACCACCTCCTGTGTGAAAAAGTTGCCTCTCAGGACCTTTTTAAGTCATTCCCCTCTCATCTTAAGCCTATGTCCTCTAGCTTTGGACTCCCCCACCCGAGGAAATAGACTTTGCCCCTCATGATTTTATAAACCTCTATAAGGCCACCCCTCAGCGTCTGACACTCCAGGGAAAAATACTTCAGTCTATACAGCCTCTTCCTGTAACTCAATCCCTCCAGTCCCAGCAATATTCTTGTAAATTTTTTTTGCACCCTTTGAAGCTTAACAACATACTTCCTATAGCAGGGAGACCAGAATTGAATGCAGTATTCCAAAAGTGGCCGAACCAATGTCCTGTACAGCTACAACATGACCTCCCAACTCCTATACTCAATGATCTGAACAATGAAAGCAAGTATGGCAAACACTTTCTTCACCACCCTGTCTATCTATGTCTCCACTTTCAAGGAAATATACATTATACACGTTGGTCTCTTTGTGTGGCAACACTGCCCAGGGTCATACCATTAATTCTATAGGCCCTGCCCTGTAAACAGTTCACATTTAACCAAATTAAACATTTGCCACTCCTGCCACATTCAGTCATGCATGTTGGTGGACAATTAAACAACTCATCGGAGGATGAAACTCGCAAATATCCCCATCCTCAATGATGGAAAAACCCAACGCATCAGAGCAAAAGATAAGGCTGAAGCTTTCGCAGCTATCATCAGCCAGAAATGCTAAATGGATGATCCATCTTGGCCTCCTCCAATGGCTCCCAGCATCACAGACACCAGTCTTCAGCCAATTCGATTCACTCCACATAATATCAAGAAACAACTGGAGGCACCAGATATTGCCAAGTCTATGTACCCTGACAACATTCTGGCAATAGTACCAGAGACTTGTGCTCCCCTAGCCAAGCTGCTCCAGTACAGCTACAACACTGCATCTACCCAACAGTGTAAATAAATGCCCATGTACGTCCTGTGTAGAAAAAGCAAAACAAATCCAGCCTGGCCAATTACCACCCCATCAGTCACTCTCAATCAGTAAAGTAATGGAACATGTCATCAATAGCACCTACCAAGCAGCATCTGCTCTGCAATAGCCTGCTCAGTGGCATCCAGAGATGTTAAGTCCACAAGGCATACGAGCAGAATTAAACTAATCAGCCCATCAAGTCTGCTTTGCCATTCAATCATGGCTGATATTTCTTAACCCCATTCTTCTGCCTTCTCCTCCATAATATTTAATTGCCTTACCAATCAAGAACCTATCTCTGCTTTAAATACACTAAATGGCTTGGCCTCTATCATCTTCTGAGGCAATGAGTCCCACAGATTCACCACCCTCTGGCTGAAGAAATTCCTCCTCATTTCAAATCTAAATGGGTGTTCCTTCATTCAGTGGCTGTGTCTCCAGGTCCACTTCCTACAAGTTGAAACATCTTCTCCATATTCACATTATCCAGGCCCCTCAATATTCTCTAAGTTTCAATCAAATACCCCATCCTTCTAAACTCCATCAAATACAGACCCAGGCTCCTCCACTGTTCCTCACAAACCTTTCATTCTGGAATCATTCTTGTGAACCTCCACCAAATCCAGCACACCCTCCCTTAGATACAGGGCCCAAAACTGCACACAATATCTAAATGCTGTCTGACCAGAGCTCTATACAGTATATGTCTTCTGTTGTATTCTAGACCTCCAGAACAAATACTGTCAACTGATTTGACAAGTTAACTTTAAGAAAATCCTGAACTAGAACTCCTAGTTTGAGTTTCAGATTTCTGAAGCCTTTTTCTATTCAGAAAATACTGTACACTTTCCATGTTCCTCCCAGTGTAACACTATGCACTTTTTCTCTGTTTGAATTCCATCTGCCATTTCAGTGCCAACTCTCCTAGCCTGTCCAAGGCCTTCTGCAGCTTCCCCGCTGCCTCAATACTACCCATCCCTCCACCTTTGTGTCAAATGCAAACTTAGAAACATTGCCTTTAGCTCCTTTGTCCAGATTGTTAATGTATATTGCCAATAATTGTGGTCCCGACACTGACACCTGTGGAACTCCACCAGTCACCGACTGCCATCATGTAAAAGATTGCCTTATGCCCACTCTCTGGCTTTTAACAGTCAATCAACTCTCAACCCATGTCAGTACCTTGCCCCTAACATTATGGGCTATTTTTATCTTACTCAGCAGCCTCCTGTGAATCACCTTGTCAAATGCCTTCTGGAGATCCAAATCCACTGGCTGTCATTTGACTAAATTGCTTGTTGCCACCTTAAAGAATTCTAACAGATTTGACTCAGCCCTATTTTACCATGCACTTCCGAATACTCCACAATCTCATCCATAATATTAATCTCTAAAACCTTATCAACTAATGAGGTCAGGCTAACCAGCCTGTAATTTTCCTCTTCTGCTTCACTCCCTTCTTAAACAGGGATGTTGCATTAGCCATTTTCCAGTCCTCCGGGACCCTACCTGATTCCAGTGATTCCTGAACAATCACCATAAATACCTCCACAATCTCCTCAGCCATCTCCTTCAGAACACTAGAATGTAGTCCATCTGATCTGTGTGATTTATTCACCTTCAGACCCTTCAGCTTCTCCGGTGCCTTTTCCTGAGTAATGGCCACTACATTCACTCCTGCCTGTCTCTTTTGAAGTTCTGGTATGTCGTTGGTATCTTCCACCATGAAAACTCATGCAAAGTACTTGTTCAGTTCCTTCCCCATTTCTACTTCTCCAATAGCACAATGTCCACTCTTGTCTCTCTCCTAATGTTTAGATATCTAAAAAAACTCGCGCAATCTTCTTTTATAATACTAGTTGGCTTACCCTGATATTTAATCTTCTCCTCCACTAATGATTTTTTAGTTGTCCTCTACAAGATTTTAAAGGCTTTTCAATTCCTCCTGCTTCCCACGAATCTTCCCCATATTGTATGCTATTCTTTGGCTTTTATACTGTCCTTCAATTCCCTATCTCCTCAGGCCCTTGAGTCTCCTATAAGGGAAACATCCAATCAGCACTTACCCTGTTAAACGTCTTATAAGAATGAAACTATTGCAATGAGGCATATTGGATTCCTATGCATCAAGGTAAATGCCTAAAATATGTTTTCCTTCATGGACAGGTTTACAAACAAAGGACTTAGAGGAAAGTCAGGAACACCATAAAATTTGCAAGAATGAGAGCTTTCTCATTGACCCTTATAGAATTCTTAAATACCAGACAGTAGAATCCCAACCTGCTTAATCATTGTGCACAAGATAATGCCTCTATACCAGGGATCATTCAAATGAACCTTCTCTGAAGTACCTCCAATGAAATAACCTCTTGCCTTAAATAAGGGGGATCAAAACTGTCACAGTGATCCAGATGTGGTCTTACCAGCATCATATAGTTGCAGTAAGACTTCCCTATTCTTATACTCCAATCCCCTTGAAATAAGAGTTGCCGTTCCATTCGCCTTCCTGATTTGGGCAGCATGGTGGCTCAGTGGTCAGCACTACAGCCTCACAGCGCCAGGGACCCGGGTTTAAATCCACTCTCAGGTGACAGTCTGTGTGGAGTTTGCACATTCTCCCTGTGCCTGCGTGGGTCTCGTCTGGGTACTCTAGTTTCCTCCCACAGTCGAAAGATGTGCAGATTAGGTGGATTGGCCATGCTAAATTGTCCGTAGTATTCAGGGATGTATAGCTTAGGTGGGTTATAGGGGGATGCATCTGGGTGGGATGTTCCAAGGTTTGGTGCGGATTTGATAGGCCAAAGGGCCTGTTTCCACACTATAGGCATGCTAATCCTAATTATTGCCTGTATGCAAACTGTGTTTTGTGCACAAGATCCCCCAAGTTTATTTTTGCCATTTAAATAATACTGTTCTTTTGTTTTACTTTTCAAACTGGACTTCACATTTGCCCACATTATACTTCATTTACCAATTGTTTTTGTCCGCTGACTTAACCTATCATTTTCTTTCTGTAAATTGTTTGTATCCCTCTCGCAAATTAATTTTATACCTAATTCTGTGTTGACTGAAAATTTGGCTGCAGTACATTCACTTCCTTCTTCCAAGTCATCGTTATATAGTGCAAACAGTTTCAGTCCCTGCACTGATCTCTGTGGACCACCACCATCACCATCATCATCACAATCTCACCCCCAGCCACAGGTTGCTAACTTGAACAAGTATCCTTTATCACCATTTTGAGATAGTAAGAACTGCAGATGCTGGAGCCAGACATAATACATTGTGGAGCTGTAAGAAGAGAGCAGGCCGGGCAGCATCAGAGGAGCAGGAAAACTGATGTTTTGGGTCGGGACCCTTCTTCAGATGTTTCCTGCTTATCAATCAATTGCCTATCCATTCCCATTTACTACCTCTAACAGCATGGACTCTTATGGTTTAACCATTTGCAAGGTACCTTATCTAATACCTTTTGCAAGTCCAAATACAACACATCTACTGGTTCCCTTCAATCTACTCTGGTTCAGACTTCCTTGAAAAACCCTAGTAAATTATTCAGTCATAATTTCTCTTTCATGAAGCCATGCTGACTCTGCTTGGTTAGATTATGATTTTCTAAATGTTTTGGTGTTATTTCCTTAATAATTGATTGCAATACTTTCCTATAATAGATGTTAGGCTAATAAATCTGTAGTTACCCATATTTGGCCTTCCTCACTTTTTGAACAGTGATATGACATCAGTACTTTTCCAGTGCTGCGGTACTTCGTCAGAAAGCAAGGATTTGTGTCAAGTAAATTTATCTCAATGGAATTTAATTGCATTGCAATACTTTCTCTCAAAAGACTTTTTACCATATGCTTACCAAATAATCCTACTTCATCACACAATACTAGATCTAAAATGGCTTTGTGCTTTAGTTAGTTCCTCAATACAATGTTCTTGGAAGCTATCGTAACAACATTCTGCAATTTCATTTTCCTGATTAACTGCTGTTTTGATTTGTCCAATCTAAATAAAATGTGATATTCCTCAATTATTCTGTTGTCAGTGTTATGGATTAAAATTATTTTTTGCTTGATGCTGCGCTTGATGTTCTAATTGTTCGAGGGCCTATAGCTGCTCCCATTAGTATTTTCTGATCTTTGTTTTTCTTGTTCTCTAACTGAATCCATTTTCTTGATCTTCTGAACCAAGAACCCTTTTTATTACTGTCCTTTATTCTAATGGCAATGCCTCCTCCTTACCACTTTGTCCTTTTGTTTAAAATATTGTGTAGCCTGTAATATTAATTCACCTTTTTTAATCACCTCACAATGTCTCAGTTTTATAGCAAATCTATTTATCTTTTTTAAATGTCATTAGTTCATCTACCTTGAAACGAATGCTTCATGCCATCAGATACAGTCTTTAGTTTTATTCATTTACAATGATTTTTTACATAAAACATGTTTGCTAATCTATTATTACCACTAATTTCTTTTGACCCTTTCTTTTCATTTCCATGCCTTTACAAAAATTGTTGCACTACTCGATTGCCTCAATATCTCCCTTTAGAGTTCTAAATCTTCCTCCACCTGACTGCCTCCTGCACACTCTCTCCTGTTTGTTCTGAAACCCTGTACACAATTCAGCAGGATGCCAAGCCCAGTCGAGTTCAAATGGAGTCTTCCACAAAAGGACAGCCACCTCTTTCCCCACTGTGATACCAACCAGTCAACACCCGTATCTCCAAACCCCACTGAGATATGACATAATTCTCTAACTGCCTGACTCTATGCCAATTGATGGGTAGCTCAATTTATTACTTGTGAAAATTGATATTTTAATTTGTACTCCAGCTCCTCAAACACTTTGAGAAAAACATCACACCGAGTTTAACATATGCCTTTGGTTCCAATGTGGATCATGGCAACTGGACTGTCCAGTTCATTTCCAACTGTGAAAAGATGCCTTTAGCACTGGTGCCTGACAGACAATACACCTCAGAACTCTAAGTTATGATTTCAGATCTACTCCATACCTTTAATGTTCCCCATTAGTCTCCCCACTTGAATGGAGTCCTATAACACAAAGCCATATCAGTTGCCCATCTACTCTGCAATCCCTATTCATCCACATAGATTGCAAGTAACCCTTATCTCCTGGTCAAAAGGATGAGAAGATAAGATGATCGAATCTTCCCCTACCTAATGAACTCGTAATCACCCCCATCTATTCTTGATCATTGACCATCTCTAGTGTTGTACTTAACTTAAGGAATGTAACAATCTCCTGGAAGAAAGTGCCCCGAGAATTATCCCTTTCTCTGATGCCAAGAAAAATCTGCAGCACAGGCCCCAGCTCAACAACTTTGATCCTCCATTTGAAGCAAGAAAACAGACAGCATGTCATCTGTCTCATGTCAAGTTTCCCATTTCTTAAATGGCGCACTAAATTGTATATTAAAGTGCTACACTCTAATGGAAGCAATTACAAATTATATTCTACTTTGTAATAAATCTTTAATTACACAATCAGATTTATCTGACCTTGCACATTAAATCTCATTTATTGGTGCAGTATCTGTGCTCCAGTTAGATTGATGGAATTAGACACAATAGATTTGTAAATTTATAATAAACTAAGAGTATCTGGTGGGAAATACTATTGCATCACAAAAGCTCTTGGAAAAGCCACTAACAATGTGAAATCTTCTATGAGTCAGATGATGGTTTTATGTTTGGCAGCAGCATTTATAAAATTCTATCAGGAAATAAATGATATTTTTGATGGTCCATAATAATCATCGCAAAGCAGAGATAATCATTGAAAACAAAAATTTGGAACAGTACTGAATTCCTGTCAGGTGACACAGTCAAATGCTCCAATCTTCCTGAATTTGTTTTCTTGTACTCACTTCTACATATTGTCTTTTTTGATTGGTATAAGCACAAGTTGAGGCGCATCATCCCTTGTTATACCCACTGCTGTCATCTCTGGTTACTTCAACTTAAAACCAGACTGTGTCAAACTTTTACCATCCCAGCAGCATTCATCAATTCATCCAAAGCATCATGACTGAACCTAAAAAAACTGAAATAACTGTGGATGCTGTAAATCAGGAGCAAAAACAAAGTTTCTGGAAAAGCTCAGCAGGTCTGGCAGCATCTGTGAAAGAGAAAACAGAGTTAACATTTCAGGTTCCTCAGAACTGAGGAAGGGTCACCGGACCCAAAATGTTAACTCCGTTAACAGACGCCTCCAGACCTGCTGAGCTTTCCCAGCAACTTTGTTTTTGTTTGTTGTTTATAACTGAACCCCTTGGACTGACCTGCTGTCCACCTTCAGGAACTTTGCAGCAAAAGTCACTTGATAGCAGTTAGAAGACAGACCTACTTGATTCCCTCTCTAACCTTGAGGTACAGTTGCAAAAAGCAGATAGTTCAACACAAAAAGGGGATGCAACTTCAACCTGGCTAGCAACTAACTTATTACAGCACCACATGGCGCATATCCTTACTAAGCATTTAAAGGCAGTGGAAGTTTTTTTCAGCCGAGTAGATCAGGTCAAAAGTAATGGATTCATTATTTATTTTCATTTGCCTGTGCTTTTTTTTTGCAGTAAGAGATGTAAACCTATGCACAGCATACAGAAGTACTAAGTTTTTTCACATTCATTCTGCCTTGCCTCCTTTCTAGTGCCTAGAGTAGTTTCTCAAGACTCATCAGATTTCACTGTGGTAAATCCTGTCAAAGTTGCATGTGAACACATGGTGCCACCTTCCACTTCATTATATCCCCATTTCTCTTTAGAGTTTTTCTTCCCTCTCAAGTGATCATTTGAATCAATGAATTTTCATTACTGAGTCCCTATCTTGAGGAAATAGAATCACAGCTGATTATGTTCTGATAGTTTTATTAATCATGCTCTCACTTTCTGGCAGAATCATCCAAATTCTACTCTAATGTTCTATTTATCCTTTTCACACAATTGCAGCATCATTTCAATTTGACTGAAGGAAGTTGTTGTCGCATTAGCTCTCTTCTGTTCAAGTTGTCCTAATGTCAGTACAATATTTAGAAATTAACTTTTTGAAATTAGTTAAAACAAGCCAGAGGATGAAGGAATCCCTTTCTGCATTCCTTTACTACAGATGTTTCCAAGAATGTGGTCTCTGAATGATGAGGTTAGTTTGGAGCAAGAAGATTGGAAGTGATTCTTCAGACATAGATATTGACACATCCCAAGATTAGCAGAATTCTTGCAGAAATCCAAATGTTGAGAACAGGAAATTGTTTTACTCTGCAGTAACACTTTCTCACTCACCTCTCACTCATCATTCTTTCAAAGCCCTCTCACTCATCATTCCTGTCTGCAGCTTTTGGCAGTGTTGATCACCGAAGTCGTCTTCAACACCCCCTTGACATTGTCCAGCTGGCTTGGACTGCAATCAACTTTTCCCATTCTTGTCTCTCTAATCGGTCAGAGTATCACCTACAATGGCTTCTCTTCCCGCTTCAACACTGCTCCACAAGTATGTTCCAGGGATCAATCCTTAATGGTGTATGCACTCATCTAATTCGGACCTTGAGCATCTCTCATTCTTGCTTGCACCACCATTGGTGACTTCGCTTTCATCTTCATAGGCTGCGCATGAATCTTTCTTTACCACTCTTTACTCTTTTCAGACTCTCCTTAATGCCTACCTCTTCAACCAAACTTGTAACCATTTTCCCTAACATCCTCTCAAGTGGCTCTATGTCAAATTTTGCTTATAATGCTTCTGTTAGGATGTTTGTTTTATAAATACAAGCTGTTATTGTATTCAATATTGTCATGACAATAGATCATAGCTCTAAATTACATGTAGACATATTGAACAGGCTTTTTTTAAATGACAAACAACACAGATATCTGAAAATCTGATTCAGTGACTGTCTGGAACATTCCTGCATGCATTAATCAGTCTCGGGGGGTGAGACTATAGGATGTCACACCTAAAAAGGTGACAAGAAAAAGAGACTTTTTAAGGAAGAAACATGATGTAAAACCTGGATCAGGGCCTGAGAGTTGCATTTACAGTTGGTGGATATTACATGCGGTAAAGTAAGTCTCTCTTGGAATAGACATATCTGTTTTCACCTTGCCAGGTATACACAGAAGGGAGTGAACATTAACTGCATCTCTAGTATATACATGTTCTAATCCAGAGTTCTAGGGTCACATGATACTGGGCTAGAGCGTGCTATGAAGGTTATAGCTGAAAAACATCTACTTGACACCTGTGTGCTTACATGTTAAAAAGGAAAAGAATTGAAAGTCACTCTGATTTGTGGAAGCAAGTGACCAGTCAAAAGCCACAGTGAACTGCAGAACTCCTTTAAGTTAATCTTGTTGGGGTAAACAGGCTATTGTTTTATTTTTTATTCATTCACAGGATGAGGGTGTCACTTGCTAGGCAGTATTCATTGCCCATACCTAATTGTTCAGAGTCATCCACATTGCTGTGGGTCTGAAGTCACATGTAGGCCAGACCAGGTAAGGACGGCAGTTTTCTACTCTAAAAGGACATTAGTCAACCAAATGGGTTTTTGCGACAATCAACAATGGATTCACGGTCATCATTAGACTCTTAATTCCTGATATTTAGGGAGTTCAAGTTCCACCATCTGCTGTGACAGGATTTGAACTCAGGTCCCCAGAACATTATCTGGTTCACTGGGTTAACAGTCCAGCGATAATACCTCGAGGCCATCACCTCTTGCTTTCTTAATTGCATCGTACTGAGTGTCCCCTTCTCTCCCAGTGAAGGCAAATAGGCCATTGTTTTGAATGAGGGAAGTCTATGAATGTAATCTGTGTCATCCATTCTGGAAGCGCAGATCCCAGTGATGGCATCAGTTGGAGAATGAAAATTTCAGGGACAGAAGCCTTCAATCCTTCTTGTGACAGCAGAAAAAACATGCTTCTCTATGTACAGGTCAGGGCACACCAAACAAAAAATTGAAAAGGTGCTGAAACACTTCAACAAGTAAAATAAGATTTTACAAAATAAATTATTGGAAAACTTGCAAAGCAGTGATGAATACTCATGAAGCAAATTTTCATACTGACTGAATTATTTTCTTTAGTTTGACCATTAACACTTGCAGGGATCTCCTACATTCTGCTGTTAATGACTTAATGAGTGAGGAAGCAAATCATTTTAGTCTCCTGTGTATTTGCATATCCTCTAACTTAAAACCATTCCCTGGAGGTAATCTGATACTGTCACAAGCAATGTCATGTGCTTCACGTATTTTTCAACTCTGTTTAATACTACGTGGAAATATTTTCTGCCTGCAGGATTCCCAAGTGGCTCAGTGGCATGTAGGAAATTTCATTAGGCATTGTTTTTTTTAAATGTGCTTTTCTCAGATCAGCAACATTTTTCTCTGAGGCACTGTGACTGTAAATGTGTTCAGAATTCCAAAGTTTGTCTTCAAGCTTTATTTGCAATAGAAAAACAAGACATAACATTAAGTAACTATCAAAGGATGAAGACAAATGCAGCATAATAATTGTGATTAAACATGCAAAACTAAATAACAAGTTACAGGTAATTTCAAATCAACCTGTTCAAAGATGTGATTATACATCTCTGCAGCAAGTGGAACTTGAACCCAGGCCTCCTGACTCAGAGGAATAACAAGGTTTACAGTTATGCTATTGTTGCATAAATGTCAGGACCCTTTTAATGTTTGATAGCTCACATCACCACACTTGGCCTCATTAATATCAAACTGACGTGTCAAATACAGTCAATCACAAAAATCTCCTATCCAGGTGTCAGCTGTTAGCTCAAAGGTGCTGTACTTAACTGTCAGAATACAGTGGATTCATAGGCATCAGTACTTGAGCACATAATCGAGGCTGACACTTCAATGCAGGAACCGTTGCGTTGTCACATTGGCTGCCTTTTAGACAAGCTGCAACAAAGTTGGACAAAGAAGATCTAATTAAAATATTCAAAGATTAACTGGAGATTTCTCCCAGTATCTTGCCCACACTTATCCCTCAACCAGCATTACTGAACCAGATTATCCAATTATTTCTCTGGCTGTTCTTTGTGAGGTAATATTTAAAGGATTGCTGCAGTTGACTACACTTGGTGCCAGAATGCTTTTGATCTATCCTTAAGGTGCAAAGGATTATGTAAAGTTCTTACTTAACATCAGCAAGGCCCAGCAACAAAATAACCATGCATTTGATTGGCCAGCTGAGGATGCAATTCCCGCTCCCCCCGCCCTGAGACATGACATTCTCAATAGTTAGCAGAATGTGTGATGATTTTTGACATCATATTGCTCAGCTGCTGTTATCAAGCACCACCATACACGAAGTAGCAGCAGTCCTGAATTGGTCGTCTTACAGCCAAATTATGGTACAGGAAGCTAAAATAAGTCTAATGACTTTGCGTAGTATGAGCAATGCAAATTAATTTATTTTAAGTGCAAAATCCTGGATTCAAGTTATCCTTTTTATTCATGACCAAAAAGGATTTTAAGTAGCGTAAGTCCTTGCAAAAGAAATTTCAGCTGGAGAGCACTAAAATTTTCCAACTAGATCCTTCAGGCATCATTTTTATCTTTTTCAACTAATCAGAGGCATTGATAAGGATTTAATATCCTTAGGACTGCTCAACAAAGAAAAGCCCGTCCAATTGGTTCAAAGTGAAGGCGGTAGCAAGGAAATGAAACACTTTGTATCGGACAACGAACTTGTTACTTTCATATAAAATCATGCTAACAATTCAATGTCGAAGGGGCCTCAAGAACACAAAATGTAAAATGACATTTAAACCCAATTTGTAGAAACAAACTGACAATGCTAAAAGTGAAGCTGAAACACACGAGGAAAGACCGTGTCATTGCAGTTAGTGTCTCCTCGGAGAAGATTAAACTAAGGATGTTGAGCTCACACATTTTAAAATTAGCAAGAACCTGACACACTAGCATTCAATATATGAGTAGAAATTATTGTGCATGAAAAATATTTGAAGAATAACTCTTGTATTGTGCAGGTACACCCACTCACAGGAAAGAATGAAAACTCATTGAAAACAACAGCCTTGTCCGCAATATACGATCTACTTCAAGGCACGTTGCCTTGGATTATAGAGGTGCAAGGGTGTGGTAGCTCTGAGGTTTATTCAGCACCACATTAGGTGGTTCCCAAGTGTCATATGACAGCTTGTGCACATCACACATACAAACGTGAATGAGAGTTAGAGAGCGCTTCCTCGTGCATATAGAGTAAGTTAACAACATTGTAGTGACACAATATTTATATGCAACAGCTGTTTCAAGAGAAGTTTTAAACTAAACAAATCTTTCCTGCTCACTGGATGACCAAACCCTGTACATGCAACAATCCCTCTATACAAGAAATCATTACTGTACCCTCCAACTTTCATCCAGCAGGTCAAACATTTCTCATCAAGGCAACAGTGGGACACCTTAAAAGGATGAGCAGCCTTTTAACTGCTGGTCTCACTAACCTGCTCCCACAATGTGTGTGTTTATATCAACATGTGTTGGGACCACATTGCTTGCCTATATTCCAATGTAAAGTTGAGCACATCTCTGACAAACTGCATCTGTCTAAATGGAAAGAGTGAAGCAATAGTGTTTGATAAAGATGTGCAGAATATCCCAAATAGCTGTCTTGCAAACATCTCTTGGAGCAACTGCTCAAGTCAAGGGAAAACAAAGTATGGAGCTGGATGAACACAGCAGGCCAAGCAGCATCTTAGGAGCTCATATTGCTTGATTTTAACAAATTATTTTTAACCATGCCTGTAAAATGGATGTGATCAAGCTCCAGGTTAAACAACAAATACTTCTGCCTTAGGCTTGAAGCATTACAGCAACTCTATGATACTCCGTTTCTCAACTGAGTAAAGGTAACTGGACTCAGCATCCAAACTTTCCTACACAGAATACTGAAACACTGAACAAATCCACTATACAGGACACAATCCTCCATAAGTCACATCTACAATGAGGCACACTAATCCATGGATCATTAGTAAATGAGGATTCAAAATACTGTATAAACACCTTTCATTGTCTGAGATGATTAGGAAGGAGGCCATTAGTATGTCCCACAAAAGGAGAAAATCTTTGCAGAATCCTGTCTGCTGTTAATTACACAAGTCGGTAAATTATGGGAGAATAAATGCTCCCATCAGAGACAATATTGAACTGCAACTACCCTTGTGTGCAGTGATCTACTTGTAGATCGTAAAGGAGTGGAATGAATGTTGCTTAACCATATAGATAACAGAAACAACAAGCAGTAGCTGCAGATTCTCCTCCTATTGCAGAGAACTCAAAAACAGTGTTATCCTTAATTTTCACAATGCAAGTCATCAGTATGAGTGGAAGAAAGTCATACTTGATCCCACAGAATGGCCTAAGAATGAACCAATATGAAAATTGAGAAGATAACCAAAAGGTTTATGTTACACGTACACTAAACTTAGTCTGGCACTTTTGTTTCTGAATCACAAATTTTGTTTGTGACAGGGTTGAGTTTGCTATATTTCGGTTTTCTACATTTTGATATTCTTAGTGCACGCTCAGTTTTGTTTGTGCCTTTGAGTTCCTTGAATGAGGGGCAGCATGCACCAATCACATGTATGCCAAGTAATCCACAATGATGGCTAAAAGAACAGTGGTTCATAGAAAACACAGACAGGAAAAGGTCATTTGAGATCTAGAGGAAAAGTCTCTTTAAGAGACAGGGATCCTTCTGATTTTTAGAATTGCTATAGTTACTTTGCCATTTGACATTTTTTAAAATAAGTCATGATCTGCCTGTCCATGTAAATGTCAGATAGGTTCTGAGATACTTTGCCTAAGGTTTATTGCAGATACTAGCAAAGACAGGCTTTCGTTATTATCATCAGAACAGTCATGTTGCCTCAGATCACCACTTTACTAACACTTAATGGTCTTAGGGCAGAAAAGATTAGATTTGCATAGTTGTCACAGAAATGAGAATTCAAACAAGGCCTACAAAGTACCAGGTTTTTCAAATACCTTGAATCTCGCAGTTTGAATCAAACAATAAAACCTAAAGAACTGTGGATGCTGGAAGCAAAAACAGAAATTGTTGGAAAAGCTTAGTAGGTCTGGCAGCAAATGTGGAGAGAAAGCAGAGTTAACGTTTTGGGTCCAGTGACCCTTCCTCAGAAGTGATGGTAGCTGGGAAAAGGTTTATGCAGAAGATGGGGGTGGAGGGGAGGTGTAAACAATAGGTGGACATAGAGCCCAAAGAGGGAGAGGGATAGTTGTATGAACAAAGGAGTGGCCCCACACCTCAGGAAGGACATACTGGCCCTGGAGCATGTCCAGCGGAGATTCACACGGATGATCCCTGGAATGGTAGGTTTAGCGTATAATGAAAGGCTGAGAATCCTGGATTGTATTCATTAGAGTTTAGAAGGTTGAGGGGAGATCTAATAGAAACTTAACAGGTAATGTATGGCTTAGAAAGGGTGGACGCTGGGAAGCTGTTTCCGTTAGGCAGGGAGACTAGGGCTCATGGGCACAGCCTTAGAATTAGAGGGGGTCAATTTAAAACGGAAATGAGGAGATATTTCTTCAGCCAGAGAGTGGTGGGCCTGTGGAATTCATTGCCACAGAGCGCAGTGGAGGCTGGGGTGTTAAATGTCTTCAAGGCAGAGATTGATAAATTCTTGATCTCACAAGGAATTAAGGGCTATGGGGAGAGTGCAGGGAAGTGGAGTTGAAATGCCCGTCAGCCATGATTACATGGCGGAGTGGACTCGATGGGCCGAATGGCCTTACTTCCACTCCTATGTCTTATGGTCTTAATGGTCAGCCTAGGAAAATCAGTAACTGCTAACGGAGACTATTAGTGGCCGACAATGGGTTGTGTGAGCAGCAGCCCACGTGATGCCAAGGCCTGGTGTGTAGGGGCTCGGGGGAAGGGCATGGGAGAAGGTTTTCAAGTCTTAAACTTATTGAACTGTCTATCGAGTCCCAAAGGCTGCACAGTCCCCAAGTGGAAAATGAGATGCTTTTCTTCCAACTTGCATTGAGCTTCAGTGGGGCACTGCAGCAAGCCTGAGAAAGTGATGTTGGGCGGGGGCACAGTGCTGTGTTGAAGTAGCAGGCAACTGGAAGCTCGGGGTCACTTTCACAGACAGAACGCAGATGTGTGACATTGACAGTATGCAGAGCTGGGCTGAGAAATGGCAGATGGAGTTCAACCTGGATAAATGCGAAGTGATGTATTTTGGAACTTAAAGGCTGAATATAGGATTAAAGGCAGGATTCTCGGCAGTGTGGAGGAACAGCGGGATCTTGGTGTTCAAGTGCATAGCTCCCTCAAAGTTGCCACCCAAGTGGATAAGGTGGTCAAGAAACCAAATGGTGTTTTGGCTTTCATTAACAGGGGGGTTGAGTTTAAGAGCCGTGAGGTTATGCTGCAGCTCTACAGAACCCTGGTGAGGCCACACTTGGAATATTGTGTCCAGTTCTGGTCGACCTATTATAGGAAAGATGTGGAGGCTTTGGAGAGGATGCAAAGGAGGTTTATCAGGATGCTGCCTGGACTGGAGGGCTTGTCTTACAAGGAGAGGTTGACTGAGCTCGGACTTTTCTCTCTGGAGAGAAGGAGGAAGAGAGGTGACCTGATCGAGGTGTACAAGGTAATGAGAGGCATGGATAGAGTCGATAGCCAGAGACTTTTCCCCAGGGCAGGATTGACTGCCACGAAGGGTCATAGTTTTAAGGTGTTACGAGGAAGGTATAGAGGAGACATCAGAGGGAGGTTCTTCACCCAGAGAGTTGTGAGCGCATGGAATAGTTTGCCAGTGGTAGTTGTGGAAGCAGAGTCATTAGTGAATTTACGCGACTGCTGGACATGCACATGGACAGCAGTGAATTGAGGGGAATGTAGGCTAGGTTATTTTACTTTTGGATTAGGATTATTCCACGGCAAACATTGTGGGCCGAAGGGCCTGTACTGTGCTGTACTTTTCTATGTTCTGCTTGACTGTTTATCAATATCAAGTTCAACAAAACTGAAACATTAACTCTGATTTCTCTCCACAGATGCTACCATACTTGCTGAGTTTTTCCAGCAATGTTTGGTTTTCTTTGAGTTTGAATCAAACTCCTCGTGTGAAGATAGAACCTTATGTCAATACCCGATAGCAAAGGTAACAACAGAATATCCCTTGACTATAATTTAGTATTAAGGATAAATCAGTTCATGCTATTAGCATGTAAACAATTAACTGTTGCACACTGATTAAATACAACCTAGACAATGACAAAGCAGGCATTATCTCAAGGTTACAGTAAACTCTAGATGCTGAGGCTGCATAGAAAACCATACTCATGCATCACACTAACTCAGCGTTACCTAATGCATAACGCAGTTCATTTCCGATTATAAGATAACAAGGTGTAGAGCTGGATGAATACAGTTAGGCCAGACAGCATCAGAGGTGCACGAAAGCTGACGTTTCAGGTCTGGACCCTTCTTCATATTTCTGTGTGAGGGTCTAGTCCCGAAATGTCAGCTTTCCTGCTCCTCTGATGCTGTCTGGCCTGCTGTGCTCATCCAGCTCTACACCTTGTTATCTCAGATTCTCCAGCATCGGCAGTTCCTACTACCTCATTTCCTTGTTAGAAGTGATGAACCTTTGTAGGCAGGGACCAGCTCTCAGCAAACAAACAGGATATAATTAAATCTTGAGTATATTTGAAATGACCTAGAAGCACGGGGAGTCTGCAATCCCATGGAATTCTTTGTGAAAACATTTCAACCGATGAGAGCCAATTTGCCAACCAATGAGCAACCTTTCCTTGTGCAGTATAAATTGTTGTAAGCTTTTGAAATTTGACATTGTCGCATTTGTTCTGATCAGCACAAATAAAAAGATTTGGCATCATGTCTCTCTTTTCAGCAATGTTCAAATCTAATAGGGTTAATGAAAATTACTTGCAGAAAGGTCAAAATTAGTTAAATTGGGAAGAAAAAGCTTGCATTTGAATGGTTTGTTTCACAACCAACAAATATCTTTCAGTGTTTTACAGCCAATGAACTACTTTGAAGTATAGAAATGACTGTACTCTCAGAAATAAAGCAGCTAATTTGCACGTAGCTCCTGCAAACAGGAACATAACAACGATGAGATGATCTGTTTTTGATTGAAAGGATAAATACTGGCCAGAACATTTGGGTTATTTCTCTTGTTCTCTTTCAACATAGTAGCTTGAGATCCTGTGTTTAAACCACAGCAGGCAGATTCAAGATAATAGGAACTGCAGATGCTGGCGAATCCGAGATAACAAAGTGTGGAGTTGGATGAACACAGCAGGCCAAGCAGCATCTTAGCAGCAGGAAAGCTGACGTTTCGGGCCTAGACCATTCATCTGATGAAGGTTTGAGACTCAAACATGAGCGGGCCACGAACTGAGTCACAGAAAGATAGTCCGTAAACCATGCCTTTAAAAATGATAGAGAAAGAAGAAGAAGATGGTAAAGAGAAAAAAAATTCAACGGCAGCAGCAAGAGAGTGTAAATCTTAGAGATCGAGAAAGAATCTGCTTGCTTTGATTTCAGGCATCCGTCACAATATTGAGGCTTTTCACAAACGTTGCAGACAAAATGAGGAAAGAAATATATTGGAACATACATGAAATGGATAAAGGATGCATTCGTTAAGTATGGGAGTTTTCAGCTCTTCTCACATAAACGGTTAGGGGGAGACAGAGTGAAAGGGGAGAAGGCAGTGGAGATTGAAAACCGTGTACAAGATTCACTTCTGATCTAACATGGAAGGATGCTTTGCTCAACCTCATAACATAAAGTTAACTTTTCTTTTTTTAAAAAAAATGGCACTCACTGGAGCGGAGAAATCAAGTGAACCACATGCTTTGAAGTGCGCAAAGAACAAAGTGTCTGCTCTAATTCCATCAGTGTGACTGCAAAATGCTGAGTTTTCAGCGGAAACTTCCCAAGTCATGCCTTTTAATGAACTTTCCATAACCACCGGCCCACTTATGATAGAGGCGCTGATAATTGTTAATTTTAGATATTATGGAATGTCAGAGAAGCCTATCAGATTGTTTCAAAATGCCACGCAACTTTTGCGGTCGATAGAAAATGCAACTGGCTCGCAAAAGGAGATAAAAGACATTATTCAAACCTTCAGCCCTCTCAAAATAAATTAGTGCAACATGGTTTTCATATTGGAAACAGCATTTATTACTATAGCAACCAAACACACAATTACAGTATCGGCAATTTCCCTCTCAATATGTGACCAAGGTTACAGACAGCACAAATAAAGTGGCCATCATCCAGGGTTCTAGGGCAAAAAAAGGGTTAAAAACAGATTAATTCTTTTCTCCTGCTGCTTACAAATAAAGACTCTTGTGATCTTGAGAGTGAATATCTTGTCTGCACCTGTGACCACAATGGGTAGGACAATAATTTCCAAAAGTCCACGCATAAAATGGATGTTTGCAGTAAATGAGGCTTGTCGGAAGTGATGACAGTGGTCACTTAGAGGATAAATATGTTCAAACAGCTCTAAAGTACATGCTCCAGCAAATTCAAATTCATATAATACTAATTTATGGATAATAGGAAGATTTGTATTTATATAAGCTTTTCACAACAAAGGGATACCTGAAAATACTTTACAGCCAATGTAGTATTTATGGCTTGCAGTCATTGTTGGAACCTGGAAATGCAGCAACTAAAATTTGTGCTGCAAGTTCCAAAAAAAAAGGTGAAAATTACCAGCGCTAATCCACTTTGTGAAATTAGTTGATGAATAAACATTGGCCAGGATACTAGGCAAATCTCCCGTCCTTCATTGAAGTAACACTATAGCACATTTTACGTCCATCCAAAAGAGCAAAAGTTGGCAATTCTGGAAGTGCTGCACTCCCTGTCTGCTATAAAGTGTTCAAATAACTGGAGTGGGGTTCGAACACATAACTTTGTGACTCAAAAGTCAAATTACTACAAATTGAGACAACTGGCACAGTAATAAAATAAATGGATAATGCAAATTGTAGAAAACTTTCCACTGCATAGCAGATCACGTGTATATTTTCTCTCTGTCTATGTACTAAATTAAAAGTAGAGTGATAATAATTGTATTGACTGGTGATGTCAGTACGGGCACAAAATAATGCACATGATTTTAAGTTCACAACTTTTTATTCAGACTAACAATATTTGAAAGAAATATGCCAGCCAAGTTCACACTCAAAACGTGCATCAGCTCAATGCAAAATGCTCCATATTTTGCAACACATTTTTGCTCCGAGTGGGAGTAAGGCACCTAAACAATGATATAACTAGCGTCAAGTCAATTTCTGGGAATGAAGTCTGAAAATGGTGATAATCTCCAAGTTAAACAGGTCAAATGTTATTGCATAATTCAATGCAATGAGCATTTTTAGTTCAGGTTAGATTAGATTACAACCTAAATTCAGTGATAGACACGGAAGTTTCAAATGTCTATTCCGAAGAGCAATTAAAAGTAAACAGAAAATGCCACAATATTATCACCCATAAAAATAGTAACGGTTCCTCATTTACTAACATTAGAAAATTGAGTTGAAGACTATATGGTCCCTTTATCTTATTTACCATTTTTTGAATTGTATGTCTCACAATAGAAATTTGGAAACTTTTCCTGAAAGGAAAATTTGAACCAAAATGGAATAAAAGAAACAATTGTTATACTCCAGTAAGTGTAGATCAGTCAAGTAGTCTAATAGCATAGCCACTGGAATAGTAGTGAAGAGACATTTGTGTAGAAGTTATTCCCAGTCTTCAGATGACTTTGCCAAGGAGCAACATGTAAATAAGCAAAGGTTGTAATGATTGAAAGGTTGGGAAGAGAAGTCATGACTGATGATATTCTGGAATAAGCTGGAACATTGAATGAGGACAGTACCATTGAGCAAGAAAGTGGAGGAGTGTTTAGTGTAGGAAGTCATGATGGTCAAATATTGAATATTGGAAGGAGAAAAATAACAGAGTCCAATCAAATATGCCAAAGAATTCCACGCAGAGGGGCATCAAGTTGACATGGACATGTGTATTATCAGAAATTGCAGGGCAAAGCTGAACCTCCAGAGGAAAAAAATGCAATATTGAGGATGATTTTTCTTCACTGAATGCTGGTTCTTTTGAATCTTCTGGGCAGAGCAAATACAAGAAAACCAGACAAGGAGGAAAATAATGCCACTTATCAATTTATTAAATAGGTGAAAAAGTGTACTTTTTTTCTTGTCACTGCTCACTGCCCATATTTCTCTACTTTCTGCACTGATGCATCACAGCACAGCTCCAGGTTTCAGGCACAGGAAAACCGAATAGAAACTACGGTAATACCAGAACTGGGCAATCAGCTCATTGGAGTGTATTGTATCTTTCCAGTCCATATATTCCTTCCTAACATATCCAGTATCTATTGAAAGAGCTTTCCTGATGGCTATCTGAGGATTTTTTGGTGACTGACTGAACTACAAATGGTCATACTTTTCAGAACTAAAATGTGGTTTTAATTTTGTTTCCAGTTAGCTTTTTGGACTGTACCTACGCTGGGAAGGTCATTACTTAGTGCTCATTCCTGGCTGCTCTGAGAAACCAATGGCATCTCTTCTTGAAGCAGTCTCTGTTTTATAAATCAATGGGTCATTAGGCCATATCATAGGATACCTGAGGTAGCCTAATATCACCAGACTAAAGTCAATTTAATGATTAGATTGGGCAGATTCCTTTTCCGGAAGGGTATTAATTAATCGGTTAGGTTTTTAAGGCAGTAGAAGCTCAATCGCCTCAGGGCTAAACAACAAAATTATTACACTACTGTCATTCCATTTGCCATTGTGGAATTTGGAAAAGCAACTTCTATTCGAGAGTCTGCATTATGTAAAATACTACAGCAGTGTAATGATATGGATGCTCTGATTTACCTAAGTATCCACTCTTGACGGTGGCAATGGTGGCTCAGTGGTCAGCCACTGCTGATTCACAGCGGCAGGGACCTGGGTTAAATTCCACCCTCGGGTGACTGTCTGCGTGAAGTTTGCATATTCTTCCCGTGCCTGCGTGGGTTTCTCCTGGGCGTTCCAGTTTCCTTCCACAGTCCAAAGATGTGCAGGGTAGGTGAATTAGCCATGTTAAATTGTCCGCAGTGTTCAGGGATGTATATAGATTAAACAGGTGGTAGGGAGATGGGCCTGGGTGGTATGTTCTGACGGTTGGTGTACACTTGTTGGGCCAAAGGGCCTGTTTCTACACTGTACGGATTCTGTGATTCTGATTCTTAATGATGGAGGGATTTACTAAGGTATCTAGCTGTCAATTGCAAATCAATAGTCCTGCTGAAAAGATACAGGTGTTGGTGAGGATAAAATCAGGTTCCGTTCAATAATCCACCAACACGTATCTTTAATCCTCATACAAAATGACCCCTTGCAGAGGAAAACCAGTGATGATAGACAACTTAGGGAGAATCAGAGAATAGAATCATAGAATACCTACAATTCAGAGAGAGGCCATTCAGCCCATCGAGTCTGCACTGACTTTCTGAAGAGCATACAGCTCAGAACTATTTTTCTACCCCATCACATCCCATCCAACCCTATCCCTGTAATCCCACTCATAGCAGTTTTTAATCATGGTTAGCCCACCTAACCTGCACGTCTTTGGGCTATGGGGGCAAACCACAGCACCTGGAGAAAACTAACCCAGATACAGGGAGCATATGCAAACTCTACACAGGCCGTCACTCAAGGCTGGAATCGAATCTGGGTCCCCAGTGCTGTGAGGCAGCAGTGTGAGAAATAAAGTTAAGTGATCATATTTTGGTAGGTTTGATGATGAGTATTAAATTTTGAATGTTTATGATCATGAAGCATCTCTATTTCAAACTAAATGTCATTACATCATTCACTATTTGAGGAAAAATGTGCTGTAGGGTTCATATTTAATAATCTCTTATGTAAATATAATTAAATATGGACCCTACAGCACATTAAGTGACTCAAACAAAACTATTCCATTGTAAGTATACTTTTCCAAACCTCAAAACTAATATTTGCAGATATAACATTGCCTTTTGTATTAGGTAAAGCAACAAGTCACGCACAATTTTTACTTCACTGGTGAAACAACATTACTACAATTGGATTATAGACATTTAGTTCTGGCACATGAATGTATCATAGTCTAATTTCAGTCAACTTCAAAGTGAAGTTATAATATATTATGACTTCTAGTGGAGAAACATTGCTTGAGATACTCATGAGCATCCATCCCTGATGAGTTTACCTTGAAAATATATTGATAAAGTGGAATTCATCGCCATAAATCAAACTAGAAAAAAATCAATGCAAAAGGTTCTTTGTGAAAAACAGTGCAGTAATGAATAATAGTTCTTTTAAACAATCTCAGAGTTTAACAAGATCAGATTCAGATTTTATAAATCTGAGCACTGTCCGTTTGTTTCCTCAATATAAAGTACGTAACAAAAATCAAACATGAGAATTAAATTGAAGGCTGAAATTTTTTAAAAGAAAAGAATTAAATTGCATTGCTTCAATAAATCATGTAACATACACAAAGAAAACTGTTTCCAAATCTCCATGGAAGTCATTCCCAAGAAAATGTGTTACAGAAAGGTCATCTATAAAACACCTGCTGGTATAATTAGTTCCAGCCATCTTTATGGCATACAAACATCTTTTGCTTTTGTTTCAATTAACAAAAGTCTCTTAGTATGACATACAAATTCCAGTTGATGAGTTAAACATTCATATTTGTTGTGAACATTTCTTCATGCCAAACCTGTGAACTTATTAAGCGTCCACTCTGAGAAGGGACGTAGTGAAAAATAGCCTCGACAATGACAGCTTCATTTCACTTGGTTTTCAATAGGAAACAGCCACTCATTCTTAGGATCAACCACACTTTTGCATTCTTTTTATTCCACACATTTAGCTCATTGGGTCTACTCTGGATTTTGGTCTACTCCCCAGTTGTTCCCTTGTATCCTTGGGGCTTGATTTTTTTTTAAAACTTCAAGCATTTACCAAATTTAATTTTCAAGACTGATATTGGAGCTGAATCCATCACCCTAGATCATAAATGTATCCAAATCAATGTTTGATATCATTGTGATCACAAAAAAAAATCAACTTCAAATGTTTTGGAAACAAATTTGGGTGAACTAATTTTCTCTGATAAAATTTTACTTTGGCAACCTGCTACGTTATCTATTCTCCTGCAGTTTCATAATCCATGCAGTGCATTGACAATTCAATGAGTTGCAAAAATACATGTAAATTAGTAATCAGATACTTCAAAAACAAAGTATCTAATCATCAAAGAGCACTGACAAAAATCAAATATGGTTGCCAAGTATCTACAGGAAAACATGGCAATGAGCAAAAGTAGAAATCATATTTGCAAAATATATAGGGGTTTTAGTATAATCTTAACCCGTTATCTGACTAGTTACTTGAAACTGATTCAGATGGAAAGTTTGGATATCAAAATCCAAGGTCAAAGCTGTAAGTTTAGCCTGTTAACATGTTGTATTCAAAATACTTTGCTCAACTATCCTCGGCAAAGTGCAAATTGCTCACCAACGTTCACCTCAAATTGACAAGTAAATGATATCGACCAAAATTTTACTCAAACCTCTATGAAACAATAAGTTGTTCTTATACAAAAACATCAATTTTTGGTGGGTATACATGTTAATGGGAATAACTGATATTACATCATGACAGTGTAAACATAATGTAAGACAACGAGTAAAGACGATCATTAAAAATCATTTATATCTAGGATAAGTAGGTTTTGGTTTGAAGACAGTTGTATTAATCAAATATTGCATAGGAGACCTCAGCAATAAACACATTGGTCACATATAGGATTAAGTGAAATGTATTTATATTACAGGTTTTTAATCTTTTCTCAAAACCCCCTGTTTTTCCTTTATCACATATTCGCTCAAATAGTACGAACACTCAAATTGTCAGTGTGCCTCATGCTGTTACAAACCAGCAGAGATTAAAGAAAGACATAATTGATGGTAATCATTAGGTAAAGTACATAAAGACTTAGCTGCCATTGGTGGATAATTTAAACTGTGAAAGCACAAAAGGACAGAAGTGGAGGTTTGCAGAAATCCTGGAGTGTTACAAGGCTGGAGACGGCAACAGAAATAGGGAGGCCATAGGGATATAAAAATAAGGGATAGAAATTTACAATTATTGTGAAGATGCTACAATCTGCTGGAAGTTTGCATCTGATCAAAGCTATTGGCATTTCCATTGAAAAAAAATTAATGATGTCAAAGCTCATGATTAAACAAGCTGGAACAATTTATGGCACTGGGAATATTTAAGGGAAGCAAATGTATGAAATGCCAGAGCCATAAACACAATGAAAATCACAGTAACTGTATTTAAGTAACATTTATATTACAAATTCAGTATTTTTTTCCATTGTTAACAATGAAAATCGTGCTAGGTTCCAGAATCAGACAAGAAAGTTCTGTCGTTTCACCTTTCCAAAAAATGCCCACTCTTACCATTTGGTGAAAGGTAATTGTTCTGAAAATAGAAGACAAAATTCATCAGAGGAAGATTTAAATGCTGTATTTCAATCCATCAGAGATAAATTAGCCTTTCTCTTTCCAAATCTGAGGGAAAACTGTTGCAGTAAGAAGCCAAGGACTGACCACTTCAAAATGCATCACAGTAAAGCAAGACCAAATTACACCTCTTTTGCACACAACCCGAGAGGCTCTTTTAACAGTCCATGTTGTTCTGTACTCCAGATTATCAAAACAGCAACTCCATTAGGATTTGGCAGAGCTTTCTTTCAATTACAGTCATTTAATAATTTGGAGATGGCTGAAAGGGAGCTGAACATTGCAGTTAATGACCTTCCATCTTCCGAGCAAGCTCCTTTCTCAGGCTTATAATGCTGTATCAATTTAGAAGTAACTGTGAGTGTCAGTTTATTATATGGAATTATTTTCGGTGTGTGCATGCTTCTGCTATTTTCTCTGAGCTTAGGTTGAGTCACAGAGCAATAGTGTAGAGATACAGCTTCAGCAAATACATAGGACCACAGATGCTTCTGCGCATTAAACCTACGAGTCATTTTGTTTTAAACACCTGGCTCCTTCTCCAATCTGAGTATTTCAATTGAATGCTTACTTCGTATTTTAAGATATAATTATCTCCAAGGAAACTAAAGTCGAAATGATAGCCAAACACAGAAAGCTATTGTGAATGAATATTTGACCTTGAAACGCAGTTGATGAGGGTTCTCTCACACAATGTCTCAAATAGACATTTGAAAAAATATTGCACAATTTATCATGCAAAAGTAAATATTCTTTTTAAAGTTAATTTTATTTGATGTATAATGATGTTTGATATTATAACACTGATTTATACAACCCAAAGTCTTATTCTGGAACTTGCTCAGATGTTATACATACTCTGCACACAATTTAATGATTGGCTAAATGAGCATCTATCTATTCATTCAGTCAGGAAATATCCAATGGTCAAAATATGGATGACCCAAAAGAAGTTGGTTTGAGCCAGTAAATGCTAATAAGGCACAAATATTGCTCCAAATGGCCAATTCTAAACAGATGGCAGAAACCACTGGAATCACTTTGTCAAGCTGGCTTAAAGCACCATATTGAATTCCTCATTTTAAAAAATCAAAATGAAACGCTAATTTTTATGCAGTTACTGGAATATTGTTGTAAATATCCTTACTTCCAGGTCAGGAATCAGTAGTAAAATATGAAATATTTGGCCAGGGCTCCTGCTAATGTAAAGGTTTCAGGATCTTGGAGCAACTTTGCAAAGATATCATAAAGCTGGACATCACTGGGCACAAGTAGCTCAGTGTGGATGGTACTACAATAGACCACATCAGATTAGACCAAATTAGATTAGACTACCCATTCTCCCTCTAAAAGACTCACATAACAAGAAAGCATAATCTCAGAGTAAGGGGTTCATAGTCATCGAGAGTCATAGAGATGTACAGCATGGAAACAAACCCTTCAGTCTAACTCATCCATGCCGACCCGATATTCTACATTAATCCAGTCACATTTGCCAGCATTTGGTCCATATCCCTCCAAACCCTTCCGACTCATGTACCCATCCAGATGCTTTTTAAATGTTGTGATTGTACCAGCCTCGACTACCTCCTTTGGCAGTTCATTCCATACATGCACCACCCTCTGCATGAAAATGTTGGCCCCGAATCCCTTTTATAACTTTTCACTCTCACCTTAAACCTATGCCCTCTAGTTTTGGACTCCCCTACTCTGGGAAGACGACCTTGGCTATTCACCCTATCCAAGGCCCTCATGATTTTATCAACCTCTATAAAGTCATCCCGCCATCCTCTGATACTCCAGGGAAAATTGTCCCAGCTTATGCAGCTTCTCCCTATAGCTCACTCCGAGCGAGTTTTGAGAAGATTTGTAGCTCAGGTTGAGGTTCTGGGTGTGAGTTTGCTCACTGACCTCACTCCTTCAAACCTTGGCAATATGTTGTAAATCTTTTCTGAACTCTTTCAAGTTTCACAACATACTTCCTATAGCAGGAAGACCAGGACTGAATGCAGTATTCCAATACTGACCAATAATAAGGCATTTAGTATGCTTGCCTTTTCAATACCCTGTCTACTTGAAACACTGCTTTCAAGGAACTACAAGCCGGCACTCCAAGGTCTCTTTGTTTGGCAACACTCCCCAGGACCCCACCATTAAGTTTGTAAGTCCTCCCCTGATTTACCCTACCAAATGCAACATCTCTCATTTATCTAAATTAAACTTGATCTGCCATTGCTTGGCCCATCAGCCCATCTGATCAAAGCCCCATTGTACTCTGAGATAACATTCTTCACTGTCCACTATGCCACCTGTTTTGCTGTCATCTTACTAACCTTGGCTCCTGTATCATGTCCAAATCACTTACATAAATGACAAAAAGCAGTGGATCCAGCAACGATCCTTGCAGCATATCATGGTAACAGGCCTCCAGTCCAAAAACCAACCATCTGCCACCACCCGCTGTCTGCTATATTCGAGCCAATCATGTTTCCAAATGGCTAATTCTTCCTGTATTCCAATGTGATCTAACCTTGCTAAACAGTCTACCATATAAAACCTTGAGTTGCATATTTTAACAAAACGTCCTCATCAATTGCCCACTCCTTATGGCATCTGTCGCATCTGGTTTCTTCCCCATCTTTTCACATACATTTTCCAGAACAACATGCAAGTCAATGAATATCTGCTGAAAACCCGGAATGCCTTCCACCTCACCATCTTCAAATCTCCACAGTACACCCAGACAAGGGCTAGCATTCTGAGTCTGCCCTATTCATTGAAGCGCGTGTCCATAAGATGTTGCAAAGTAGGAAGTGGTGGGTTGCCCAATTAGAACAGAGGTGAGGAGGAATTCCTTGCCTAAGAGGATACAGAGACTGGAATTTCTTTTATATCAGAGGCCAGTAGAGGCTGGGCCATTAAGTATATTTAAAGCTTTTCATCAGTAAAGGAATCAAGGGTTATGGGGAAAAGGCAAGAAAATAAAGTTGATGATTACCATCAGATCATCCATGACCTCATTGAATGGGCTGAATGGCCCACTGCCTATGTTTTATGCACTTGTTACATGAGCACATGGGCATGTATACAAAAAGAAGGTGGATTAGTCTTCATCTAATGTAACCAAAAAGTTATGGCCTAGTATATCAATGATTCCCATGTACAGAACTATTTAGTGTGAATGTATGTTGAACAATACTTGGAAATACTAAGGGTGGCAAGGGTGAAAAATGCACTCTGGGTGGGAAATTTCAAATGTCCACCACCAAGAGTGGTTTGAGCTGGTTGGGTCCAAAAGGACATAGCTGCCAGACTCATGGTGAGGGAACTAAAAGAGTAAAACATACTCGACCTCATGCTTACCAATCTGGCAACTGCAGGTGCATCTGTCTGTGACCACATCAGTAAGAGTGACCACTGCATAGTCCTCATGGAGGTGAAGTCATTGAGAATACCCCGATCGTGTTGTGTGGCACTATCACCAAGTTAAATAGGACAGACTTTGAACAGACCTAGCAATTCAAGACTGGGCACCTATGAGGCACTGTGTTCAATCAGCAGCACAATCTGCAACCTCATTCCATGCTGGGTGACTGTATGATTATATCCCTAACTCAACCATTACCATCACCAAGCCAGGAGATCAACTCTGGTTCAATGGAGAGTGCAGAGAACATGATAGAGCAGTTCCAGACATACCCAAAAATAACTTGGTGGAGCTACCAAACAGGATGACCTGAATGCCAAACATCTTAAGCAGCAAGTGATAGACAGAGCAAAGTGATCCCACAACCAATGGATCAGACTTAAGCTCTGCAGTCCTGCCACATCCAGACATGAATGTTGGTGGGCAAGTGAACAACTCACTGGAGAAGGCTGGTCCACAAATATCCCCATCCTCAACGATGGAAGAGCCCAGCACATCAACGCAAAAGATTGATTAGATTAGATTCCCTACAGTGTGGAAACAGGCCCTTCGGCCCATCAAGTGCACACCGTCCCTTACAGCATCCCACCCATACCCATCCCCCTATATCCCATACACTCTTGAACACTACAGGCAATATAGCATGGCCAATCCACCTAACCTGCACATCTTTGGACTGTGGGAGGAAACCAGAGCACCCAGAGGGAACCCACACAGACACGGGGAGAATGTGCAAACTCCACACAGACAGTCGCCTGAGGCAGGAATTGAACCTGGGTCCCTGGTGCTGTTAGGCTGCAGTGCTAACCACTGAGTCACCATACCGCCCCTCCAGTGGACAACATTGTTTTTGGCAGCTGTGTGCTTTTAATGTTTGGAATGCTTCAGCCTTGACTCTTGTAAGGCTTTGAATTTTTGGAAGTTAGTGTATTTGAGGAATACCCTGGAAGGGTACGTACCGTTCATATCTGGCAAACAGGGACCACTTGTGCAATTCCAACAGTCGGTGTGTCTACTTAAGAATGCTGAGTGGGTAGTCATCCAAAGTCCTACGAGTAAATAAAAAAAGAATTAAATAGTGTTTCATTACGACAGTCCTTGATTTTGCATTCTCCATGACCAGACTGTCTTCAATCCAAACTCAATGTGGAATCAAACCACATCGTAAAAAATGTTGGTAACTGTGAGATTCACTATCTAGAAAATTGTGGCAGAATCAAGAATCAGACTTGAGATCATCTGGAGAAAAATTTTTTCAAAAATCATTGTTGCAACTTCAAGACAAGCTAGCAACCAGAAATGCCGCGAGAGCTGAACAGTTTCTGTAAAACAAACATCACTGAACAGAAGAGTTCTCCAGAGAAACTACCAGAACACACAGACTCAAAACAGAAGTTGCTGGTAAAGCTCAGAAGGACTGGCAGCATCTGAGAAGTAAAAGATCAGTGTTAACATTTTGGGTCCAGTGACCCTTCCTCAGGACTGATGGCAGCTGGGAAAATGTCTGTTTATATGCAGAAAATAGGGAGGGGATGGCATAGGGAGTAAACAATATGATAAAGGGTAGAGCTCGGAGAGAACAGCACTTGGATAGACAAAGGAGTTGATAACGATCTGACCAGGAGGGTGAATAGCTGTTAATGGAGACTGTCAGTGACTAACAATAGGCATTGTGTAATGGCAGACTATGTAATAACAAGGCCTGGTGTGTGGGGTAGGGGGCTCGGACCCGGGAGAATGAAGGCCCTAAAATTATTTAACTCGTTACTGAGTCCGGAGGGCTGCAGTGTCCCCAAGTGAAAAATGAGGGTTGTTCTTCCAGTTTGCATTGAGCTTTGCTGAAACACTGCAGCAATCAGAGTCAGAGATGTTGGCCAGGGAACAGGGGAGTGTGTTAAAGTGACAAGTAACAGGTAGCTCAGGGTCTTTTCTGGGAGCAGAATGTAGATGTTCTGCAAAGCAGTCACCCAGTCTACGCTTCGTTTCCCCAATGGAGAGGAGACTACATTGTATGCAGCGAATGCATTTGACTAGATTCTGGGAAGTGGACTGTTCCCACTGGGACACCCTGCTCCACTTTTCCTTCAATCCCCAATACTCCCTCACAGCCCTGCAGCACCTTCCCCTGTAGCCAGCAAAGGTGCGACACCTGCCCATTTACCTCCTCTGTCCCCAGTATCCAAGGGCCCAAACATACCTTCCAGGTGAAGCAACACTTCACCTGCACTTCCCAGACAACTGACTCACAGAGAAAATACAATAGACCATCAGGCAGATGATAGTCCCAACACTGATCAGAAAAGTTAAGTGGAACACATTCAACTCTGAAGGGAAGAAAACCCTGGAAAGACTCGAAAAATACAGAAACATCGTATTCTTACTGGCAGACAAAGGACAAATGCCAGTAATCCTTAATACAGTCCAACACATCAAGACAACTAACGCACCACTAGCAGATACCAACACCTACTAACAGATGACAATAGACTGAATACCACAGTTAAAGAACTGGGTTACAACAACCCTGAAGAAATTACACAATTCAGGAGATATCAGCAATACAGATCACCAAAAAATCAAGCCAAAGGGATCCAATACACTCCACTTCTATGAACTCCCTAAGGTACACAAGCCAGAGGTCTCCCTCAGAAGCATTGTCTCACTAACAGGCAGACCAACATATCGACTAGGCAAAGAACTACAACAGAAACTGAAATACTTAGTTGACAGCACTATCCACTGCTTCCAAGAATCCTCAACATCAAAGACACCGGAATAGAAGAGGTTGAGATAATGATGTAACTACACTATTTACATCTATAAACATCAACCTAGCCAAAGAGATAATTGCCACACTACTCATCCAATCAGGAAGGCAGGCACCCCATGACACCAACAGCGTCAACAAGGACAGCCTACTGAAACTGCCGACAAACTGCCTCACAACTCACAATGACCGCATATTCAAACAAACCAACAGAACACCAATGGGATCCCCAATATCAGGAATGATTGCAGACTCACTAATGCAAAGGTTAGAATGGACAACGCTCCCCACTATACAGCAGAAGCCCTGTAGGTGTCAACGTTGTGATTATCAAACGCATAATACTAGAAGAAACCCACTGACACAAACAACATTCTCACTGGGAAAAAATTAACAAAAGATGAAGAGAACAATAACTAACTACCCTCCCTAGACATAATGGTAGAACATAAGAACAACAGGGAACTTCAGACTAGCACATACAGAAAGACCACACATATGGACCAGATAATTAATTACAGCAGCAACCACCCTAACACCTACAAACGAAGCTGCATTGTTACATTATTCAAATGGGCTCCAACACACAGCAATAACCTGGAATTGCGCAAAGCAAAACAGGAACACTTATACAGTGGCTTTAAAAGGAACAAATACCCAAAAAGCACAATCAGCTGTTACCCCCATGACAGACCATAACAAGAAGACACACACGGCCAGACACACCAGTCACCCTACCAAACATCAGGGACATACAAGAGATGACCACAAGACTACTCAGACCCCTAGTTAGCAGGGTAGCCCACAAACCAATAACCCACTCTGCGACAGCCACCGACAAATGCAAAGGATCCCATACTCACAACGAATAAAACTAATGTAATATACAAAATATCATGCAAGGGCTGTGAGAAACATTACATAGGCCAGGCTGGAAGAAAACTGACAATATGGATACACAAACACCAACTAGCCACCAAGAGACACAAACAATTCCCACTCGTCTCAATACACACGGACAAAGGAGGACGCGAATTTAACTGGAACGAAGCATCCATAACAGCAGAAGCCAAACCGAAACATGCCAGGGAATTCTGGGAAGGCTGGCATTCCAAACAGAACTCCATCAATAAGCACATTGTACTGGGCCCGATACACAAACCACTAAAAAACAGAACTGGAATTAATACCAAGCACCCCAGCAAACCGAGACATACAAAGAACAAGCAGGATGAAACACAAACACTTCACCGGAGGCGCACTGACAATGTTACCTAGCAGGGTGACAAAACATCTGTAATCAAACTGACCGGCTAGGTGAGAAAGGCTACAACCTCATAGTTAGCATGGATTTTTGAATGGGAATTTATGCTTGAAGAACCCATTATTTTTGAGGACAGAATTGATAAAAGGAAGTCAGTAGATATGGTTTATTTGAATTTTAACAATGTTTTTCATAAGGCCCCCACATAGGAGCAAAAGTAGATATCGCTAGATAAATTTGGCAGGTCTGGCAGCACCTGTGGAAAGAAAGCAGAGTTGACATATTAAGTCTAGCAACCCTTCTTCAGAACTGATAGTAGTTAGGAAGAGGCAGTATGCATGCTGATGAAGGGTTGTTTCACATAAATGAAGCACATGGGAGAGGAGGGAATGGCCTGGCTAACAGAGAGAAAACAGAAAGTTGGAATAAATGGGCTATCCTTGGGTTGCTCATGGGGTACCTCAAGGATCAGTGTTTGGACCCCGGATGTTCTCGGTATTCCTCAAAGATTTGACTGTGGGGACCAGAAGTACAAGGCTGAACCTTCCCAAATTTTGGAAAAGTATCATTTTCAGGGAATTTCATGGAATCAAAGGTTACGCGGAATGGGCAAGAGAATGAGGTCAAGTTACATATCAGCCATGATTGTATAGTGAGCAGAGTCAATGGGCTGAATGGCCTAATTCTGATCCTATATCTTATGGCCTCACACATAAATGCTAATATCACTTCATAGGTGATAAATTATTGTGTCTTTATTGCTTACACCTACTTTCTTCCTGAGCTTTTTTTTTGGTATTTTCTGCAAATGGTGGTTTCCAATTGTCTTCCAGTGTCAGGGGCAGGGCAAGGACAATAGAATCACAGACGTGTTCTGGAAAAAGAAAAGGCCAATCAGCCCATCCTGTCTGAGCATTTTCACTTGGTGCCAATCTCTTTACAACCCTGTTTCTGTTTGAATAATCATCCAATCCCCTCTTGAATGCTTCAGTAGAGCATGCTTCCAGACTCTCATCTTCATCAGTGGTCCACTGCGGATGAGAATGACTCTCTTCCAGTCTCAGAGTGAATCCGCAGGTGGCTATACAGACCAATGCGGCTTCCGCAGGCTCTGACACACATGGGGCAGAAAGTGGTTGTAGGAAGGGGTGGGTGGGGATGTTGGTTTGGCAGCGCGCTCCTTTCGCTGTCTTCATCTGGCTTCCACTTTTTCCCCGATGGCAAGTCTCAAGCTGTTTGACACCTTCCTGGATGCTCCTCCTCCACTTTGGATAGTCTTGAGCCAGTGTTTCCCTGTGGGAATACTACACTTCATCAATGAGGCTTTGAGGGTATCCCTGAAGTATTTCCTCCATCCAACTGGGCATCGCTTGGAGTTTCAAAGCTGGGAGCAGAGCACCTCATCAGGGAGTCTCATGTCGGTCATGTGATGATACGCCCAACCCATCACAGCTGATCAAGGGTATTCAGTGCCTCAGTGCTGGGGATGTTGGCCTGGTCAATGCAAGACTCCAACTACTCACTGTGCACAAAAGTCTTTTCCTCATCTCACATTTACTCCTTTTGCAAAATAATTTAGAGAAAGGTGTGCTCTGGTTCGCAATACGCTTATGAGTGACATCAGTCTCCACCCATCAATTCTGTCCAGACCCGTCTTAGTTTTGAAGTCTTTTATCAACTTAAAGGAGGCAGGTTCCACCTCAGTTGTATTGGGAATCAAACAGCCGCTGTTGATGTAATTCTGAACAACTCACCAGCCTCTGGCTGAAGAAATTCCTCTTACTCTTAGTTCTAAAGGTTTGTTCCTTCACTCTGAGGCTGTGCCCTCAGGTCCTAGTCTCTCCATGTGGAAGCATCTGCTCCATGTCCACTTCATGTAGGCCTTTTGGTATGCAGTAAGTTTCAGTGAGATTCCACAAACTCCACGAGCTAAATGAAAAGCTCCAGTTATTTTGAAAAAAAATATTGACAGTCGTCCAGCCATTCCGTTCCACAGAGAGAGAGAGAGAGAGAGAGAGAGACAGAGAGAAAGAGAGAGAGAGAGAGAGAGAGAGAATCTTGAAAACCAGAAGACTGCCATTACCTTAAGAATTCTAGTCAGATGTGGAATAAAAGCAAAAAATGCTACAAATTATAACATGATATCAAGAATGGAGAAAGGCACATTAACCCCTTAGACGCAAATTCCTCAGCTACTGACCTGCCATGAGTTTCCAGAATTTTCTCCATTTATTCCAGAGTACCAGTATTTAAAAGTTGTTTTATTTGTAGCCAGTGAGATAGATTCTCTTTTCACACTAAAGCATGTTTTCAATATCCATTAACCAGTGATTTATTGATCTTTCAGACTCCTGAACCATGAATCTGCTGCCATCACTGATTCACCTTCTGTTCAATCTATCAGCACTCAGTGGAGATATTCACCACACTGAATTTAAAAAGACACATTACTCACTTGAACATTTTAAAATGTCCATCCACATTTAGGCTGCGGTCCACATGCAGCCCAGGGCCAGATTTCCTTTCTTTCTAAATGGATTTGGATGTTAACCTGTGAATCTCTACATAATCAGTAAGGTTATACCGTGTGTTCATCAGTGGATAATTAACTAGTTGCAAGGAATAATCATCATTTTTCATATGATTACATTCTATAATGTATGGGTAGTGTCTCAGGGGGAGGAGGATCAACCCATCAGGCTGCAATTCACTGTACATTTCTGCCTGATGACATGCCTTCCTTTACAGCTATTTCCAGGAGGTAGAACCAGTGAAGCATGCAGGGCATACTTCTGCATATCTTGGGACTAATATATATATAGTAAATGCTGCTATCATTTCACTGGATTAGCTCATTGAATATTGGAATAGTTACTTTGTGAATACACTTAGTGGAGCAATATTGTTCACATATTTGTTGCTGATCACTTAGAAATAAAAATGCCCTTTTTAATGATGTGTGTGGTATGCCCTGCACAGCGTGTAACTAAAGCATACGCACCAGGATGTTCAGCTGTTCTGAACCAAGTTATAAGGTAAGGGAAGTGATATAATTGACTTCAATGCATTGGATTTAGGGTGAGGGGAAGAGAAATCCATTCAGCCCTCTGCTATCCATCGATGCCACCTGTAAAGTGTGGAGATTGGGTGATGACAAAATTAGGACCCATTGTCAGGCTATCCTTGGCCAAATAACAACACTGCCAAGACACACAGATATTCTGTGTCTCAGTGCTGGGGGATGTTGGCCTGTTCGAGGCCAGACTCCAACTACTCACTGTGCACAAAAGTCCTTTCCTCATCTCACATTTACTTCTTCTGCAAAATAATTTCGAGAAAGGTGCACTTTACTTCACAATATGCTTATGAGTGGCATCAGTCTCTCCCCATCAATTCTGTCCAGACCCCTACTGATTTTGTAATCTTATATCAAACTAAAGGAGCAGTATGCAACAGCCCGGCATTCATTGATATAGTTACGAGGGAAAGGAAAGGAGGGAACACAGAAAAAGAAACGTTTGTGTGAACGCAATAGTTCGAGAGTTATTTGTTTAGTTACCATACTAACTGTAGTCCTGTGCCTGCAACAGATGGAAGGGTCACATGTTACACACCATAGTTTTATTATAATGCTGCAACAAAGAAACACTGGTTATACTTGAGGCACAAAGGAAAAAGTATTTTCCACACACAGAAGTAGGAACTTAAACTTCATTATTAGAATTTGATGGTTCTAATTTCTTCCGATTGTTGAGAAAATGTGCATCCAGTTTTATCATAAATCAAGGACTACAAGAGCAAGTCAGAGGCTAGGAATGCTGCAGCTAGTAGCTCACCTCCTGCCTCCCCAAAGCCTGTACATCATCTACAAGGCACAAGTCAGGCACTTGATGGAATATTCTCCACTTGCCAGGATGGGTGCAGCTCCAACAACACTCAAGAAGTTTTGACACCATCCAGGGCAAAGCAGGCTACTTGATTGGCACCATACCCATAAATATCCACTCCATCCACCAAAGTCGCCGAGGATCCTCAGACAGTACCTTCAAAACACACAACCACTTCAATAGAGGACAAGGGCAGTAGATACATGTGAACAGCACCACCTTTAAGTTCCCCATCAAATCACCATCCTGACTTGGAAGTAAAGTGCTCTTCCATTACTGTGGCTGCGTCACTATCCTGGAATTCCCTCCCTAAGGGCAATGTGGGTCAACCCACAGAAGGTGGACTGCAGTGGTTCAAGAAGGCAGCTCACCACCACCTTCTCAAGGGCAACTAGGAATGAGCAATAAATGTTGGCTCAGCCAACCATGCCACATCCCACAAATGAACAAAATTAAAAGGATGCTGCGACGGAGGTTGAATTGTAAACTGATAACAATATCACCCTGGAGCATTACATTCAGACGGACTTGTGCAGGAAAATATTGGCACCATTGTCTTTATCTTGGAGCGACCAATATCCATGAAACAATAACTGCTTACATCTATACAATAACTTCTCAACGCTCTCTTGAGAGCATTAGGAAACAAACTATCACATTGAGACACCAACAAAACACTGTTGTGATAGCATTATAAAATCTTAAAGAATCTGCTGAATTCATTCCTTAAGGAAGAGACTTCCACAGCAGCTTGCTGGCTGAAAAATACAGGACAGGTTAATTATCCTTGTCAAGGACATGTCACATACAGTCCCAATAAGGATGGATCTGCATGATCCATACATAAACCAGACGAGAAAAGGTTTAACAAAAAATGTTTACAGGAGGCAACCAATTCACTTTAGGCAGGGAAAAATTTTCCAAAGTGATCCCTGCTAATTTCAACTTCAGTCAGATGGTCGAAGATGAGAGAATAACATCTTGTGAATCTAGTTGTGCAGAATGGGCTGCTGCTACCAGCCATTCATAGAGTGATCAACTCCATCATTTGTCTATCCTCCAGGACCAATAAACTGCTTTCACTTCTCACTGGTCATATGCTTTTCCTGTCCAGTTAGTGTTGGCATTATATTTCAACTGTATTCATTTTCAATGAAGCATTAGATGGAAAAGGCAGAGAAGTGGAGTTGAGGATTATCAGACCAGCTACTATCTTACTGAATGGCAGTGCAGACTCAACGTGCTGAATGGCCTACTTCTGCTCCTACATTTCACGATCCTACTTAATAAATTACTCAAGTCACTTTCTGGGGAACTTCTGACTCCCAAGCTCAAACCTTACAGTACATATTAGATGTTTGAAATCTCAGATTAAGAGGAACACTTTAAGGAGAGTCTTAAGGGAAGAAATTCCAGAGCTTGAGACCTAGCTGCTGAAAGCCAATGGTGGAGCAATTAAAACTGAAAAAACAAGGTATGGAGCTGGATGAATACAGCAGGCTAGGCAGCATCAGAGGAGCAGGAAAGCTAATGTTTCAGGTCTGGACCCTTCTTCAGACATGGAGGAGGGGAATGGAGCTCTAAAATAAACAGAGAGAGGGAGAGGCGATGATAGAAGGTGGATAGTGGAGCAGATAGGCGGAGAGAAGATGGACAGGTCAAGGACGCAGGGATGAAGATTGCCAAATGACCAGAATTCACAAGTGAGGGCTTCAGTAACAGATGGACTGAGGCAGTGCTGAAGTCGGGTGATAGTACACAGCTGGAATTGTAAATAGGTGGTCCATGCCTTCAAAAGTTCAATCTGGGATGAAGTATGACACATGAAGTTGTCAACTGATTGGTTTAATCCCCGACTGTTGCCAAGGAGAGGAAGTGAACTGGTAATTAGTGGAATAGATTCTGAAACAAAAGCAACGGCCTCTACCTTTCTAATAGTTAATTAGGAGGAAATTTCTTCTTGTCACGGTCAGAATGTCTGATAATTTAGCAATGGTGGTGTGGTGATGACGAGTGGTGGCTAGGTAGCGTTAGGTACCATCAGGTTACATGTGAAAATGGTCACAGTACTATTGGGTGATGTCACAAAGTAGCAACATGTAGAAGAGATTTAGGAGGAGAAGGAGAGGAAAGAATGAGAAATAGTTCCAAGTGCTCTCATTAGACAAACATAATATGTTCATATAGCACAACAACTTATACAGATCACGTATGGAGGAACAACAGGTGGCCTTGAAAACTCAATTAGTTTTGTTGTTCTTTCTATATACTTTCCATATTTAAAGGTAGAGGTGCTGTGCTAAATTTAGCTCCAAATTACACAGCTGATGGCTTCCAGAATCAAAAGGAAGGTGGATTAATTCCCAGTTCACTACAGTATGATTCTTCAAGCCAAGGTTTTCTCCAGCATACAGTGAAGGCTATGCTGTAGATTCGTGTTCATCTCCTTGGTATCCTCAAGTTAAAGCTATGAAGAAAGCATTGCAATTGATGTCTCAACACTAAATGCCACTGATTATCTGCACAATCAATCAAATTCCTAGCTCCAGGGATTGCTATGAAGGGGCAATGACCCATAGGAAAATAGCTAGAGGAGTCTTGCAGTTAATTCAATTGGCTTCAAAGCAAACGCCAAGTGAACCTTCTACCCTCAAAGAGGGTGGACGATACTGTGACATTTTTATCATTGTACACAATCTGAATCTCTCTGCTTTGGTTGGCAAAAGGTCAACTGTAAAAAATTGATTTCAATGTCGGTTACGATGAAGAGATTCAATTTGCACAACAAATAAGTCAGACTTTGGTCTGGGTGGGACACTCAAGTCCAGTTTACGCAGTAGGTTTTGTGTGGCCAGAAATTTGAGAATCTACTTCTACAAAGAGGGTGAGGTAACATTCCTGTCACAATTCTACCTACTATAAACAAGCTTTAAACAGTGGACTGATCAATTTTAATAATTTGCTTCAAGCTTCACTAACCCTTCTCATTTGTTGCTCAGTCTGATTGTTCATTCAGCTGATTTTCTTTTAATTTTTCTTTGCCTTCATTCAAGATTGAAATGGCTTCTTCGTATTGCTTTCATCGATTTAAATTTCTTCAGATACAATGGAGTCTCTGGCCTAGAGAATGACAAAACAACTTGCTTTAACATTGCATTGGCTTTCTGAGACACACACCTGGGGTGATTCACCACACAGATGCATTGCATTCCAGTGTTAAGATGCCCCACCATCACTTGGAGCTTCTCTTACATCTCAGCCACATGTGTGACCTCCGCACACTGGAAAATTACAGTGAACTATCGAACTTCCACTTTCAAGCAGCAGTGACTCATTAGCTTCTTACTGGGTATAGACCACCAATGTATGACATGAGGTATCCAAAAATTGATGGAAGATGGAGATGAGTGAAAGAAAGACTTGCAGTTATACAGGCACTTTCCCGGACTCAAGGTGTCACAAGATTTTTTACGCAGAGAGTTGTGAGAGCATGGAATGCGTTGCCAGCAGCAGTTGTGGAAGCAAGGTCATTGGGGTCATTTAAGAGACTGCTGGACATGTATATGGTCACAGAAATTTGAGGGTGCATACATGAGGATCAATGGTCGGCACAACATTGTGGGCTGAAGGGCCTGTTCTGTGCTGTACTGTTCTATGTTCTATGTTCTATGTTCTATGTTCTAAGATGATTTACAGACAATGAATTATTATGAAGGATGGCCATTACTGTAATGCAGACAGCTCTTGAACACTTCTGCTCAGTCCACAAGTGTGACCTTGAGCTTCCAACTGCATGCTGTTTTAATTCTCAGCTCCATTCCTACAGTAACTTTTTATCCTCAGCCCTCTATGTTGTTCCAATGAAGCTCAATGGAAGTCCAAAGAACAGCACCTTAGTTTTTGGATGACTTTACAATGTTCTGGGCTTAATGCAGAATTTAACAATTTCCAATCATAACCACTGCTACTATTTTTTTTTCTTTACAGATGGCAGGGGCTATTAATAATTTTGCTTTTGTCATTTTTATCTTCCACCATCATCCCCCTCACTATGTTTCAGAGCTACCCTTTTTAGTCTTTCTACGCCATCTCCTTTTCCCTACCCTCTGCACTTGAACAAAAAATATTGACATCACTGCTGTTTTCGCAGTTCTGACCAAAGATCATCAGTTGGAAATGTTAACTTTGCTTCTCTCTCACTGATGTTACCTGAACTGCTAAATATGCCCAACAGCTTTGACTTAATCAAAAAATTTTTGATTTAAACACATGTCGTTTTACTTCTGAGCCCCTGACACAAAGCACTGTGTTGAAATTCATTCAGAATCTAGAGCAGTTCTCAAAACTTTCATGTTGGAAACATGTTTTTCTAACCATAATGGATTACTATAGAACATGCATCAGTATTTAGCTTGTGCATTTCTTTTTTTCTGATAGTGGTAAATAGGGATCAGCAAATTTTGATGTCTGTCATGATTCATGAATTCTATGCCGGATTCTTTTCATGGACCAAATTTTTTCCTAAAAGACAACAAATTCTGACCCAAAATAGCTTTCATGATCACTTCAGCAGAGATGGAGACAAACATACTTGACATTAATGAAACTGTCTACTCTAAAAGTACGATTTTACCTAAAGATATCTAAAAATTGCAACTGAATCAATGTCAAAAATTTCACATCTATTCAATACATAATTTTATGATCATTTAACATATTGACAAATGAAAGTCTCACCTGCCACTTAGCCAGAATGGAGAGACAATGAGGCCAGACTTGGGAGTACACACTGAAACATATTTCATGCAGCTGCTTGATAGACCAAAGATAAAGAACATAGATTGGTCATAGCAAGGATCAAAAGATTATCTCTCCCAAATTTCTAATAATCTAACAATCTTGGAAGACAGTATCTGAAGGAAAAGTAAATGGGGGGGGAAATATTTACTCAGAATTCTGAGATATCTACAAACTTTGCCACTGCTGAGGATACAAGTCAACAATTAAACATCTGGGATCTCAGGTTAAAAGCGTACCACACAAATTCTAAGGACTGTTAAACTGCATAGACTTTATTCCTGATATCCAGACCAATCTCACTTTTTCTTAAAATAAAATGATCACTCATGGTTTGTGTGTGTTTGATGTTGAGTTTTTATATCTTTTTAACATTAGACAGTAACAAAATTGTTCCTTCTTTACTCAAGTAACCGGCTCCCTCATTTTGATTCAATTAACCACATTCTTTTTACTGACATGTGATATTGCTGAGAGCCAAAAAAATTTGCAGCAACTGATTAAGATGAGCTATTAAAGAGGAAGACCTTATCATTCCATACCACGCCCTAATGCCTTTCAAATATGACTATTTAACATCTGCATGTAAAAAGTTAAGATTAAACAGTTACAAAGCCTGGTCTGTGTATGAAGTTCATGCATTCATTCATTTACACTGTTATGGACCAGACTAGGCCTCCTTGAAATATTTTAAGTAGGTAGCCCAGACTAACTTTTTCTTATTTTAAAGATAGATGTGAAGTGTGTGCTCCAGATGTGATGCGGCTAGTCAAACTACTTAACATTAGCAAAACAGTTTCTTGAAAACATATAGTTAAAATACAAACAAAAGAAAGAGGAATTTAGAATAACAACTATTGGAAAACTTAACCAATAATCAATACAATACCCATTACTGTTTAACTGTTCCAATCTAGTACCATCCTATAAACACACTGCTTGCAAAAAGGCTAACTTAAATACAGATTCTTACATGTAGTTCTCCAATCCAGGAGGTAGAAACATCAAGAGAAAATTCAGAAAGAATTGCTGCCAGGAAAGATTCACTGAAGCTCCAGCTCTTTTGAGACACCAAAGGCTTCTGGATTTGAGAGAACTCGCCACATTCATTCAGGCTGCTTCCATTGTTCTAAATTTACAAAAAAACCTAAAAGCCTGACAAATTGCTTACTTAAGCCAACTTCAAGTATTCAGTTCAGTACCTCTACTTTACAACCTATCTTCAAAAAAAAACCTAGGACAAAATAACCTTTTAAAGTGACAGCATTGTCATAATATGGTGTGCACTATGAATATCTGCTCAAATCCTTCAGCAATGAGTTTTATTTGAGTTCTAGAGCAATAGCTCTAGAGAGAACAATATAAGTAAACAATCAGAAGATGATTTACCTTCTGCTTCAAAGCCACATGATTACCTTCGATTGTTTTACACAGGCAGTGAAAAGTTCTTATGATAGTTTAGTATTTCTAGTAAAATTGATTCCCCTCTAAAATTAAGGAGACTAGAATAAATTAAAACACTCACTGATATTGAAATAGAGATCAAAGAGTAACTTCAAGAGTGACTGGATATCCCTATAATTAAGAGAGGAGATCCCCACGTCACTGTGTTACTTACCTTACTCCTCCAGATGCATCGCTGGAACATTGGCTCACTGAGAGATTCAGCATTTAAATATATGGAAGGATTATTCCATCATTGGTACTTGCTGAGCCCCCAGAAAATGATCAACTGAAACGTGCAAGCATTAAAGACATCGAACAGTGTGATAAGTCTTAATTATGGCCAAACAACCCTGCTGGTCCTGATAACTAACTTATACATGCTTGAAATCTCTATCCTCCAGGTTCACATTATTGCTGGAAACATTAAAACAATAAAAATTTGAATAAAACTTGTTTTTGGTAACATAACATACAGCTCCATTAACAACCCTTCAAACACTGAAGCAGTCCACATCCAAATGCAAAATATCTGAACAACATCCAGGTTTGAGTTGAAAACAGGCAAGTAATATTTGCACCACACAGATGTCTGGCAATGATCACCTCCAACAAGAGAAAATCTAACCATCACCCCATGACATTCAATGGCATTGTCATCGAAAAATCATCCACTACCAACAACCTGGGTGTTACAATTGACCTGTAACTGAACTGGACTAGCCTTATAAACACAGTGGCTATAACAATGGGTCAGAGACTAGGAATTTTGCAGCAGTTAACCCACTGACCAACACCCAAAGCCTGTCCACCATTAACAAGGAACATGGCAGGAATGTGATGGAATACTCCCTATTTGCCCAGATGGGTACAGCTCCAACAACATTCAAAAAGCTTGAAACCATCCAGGACAAAGCTGCCTGCTTGATTGGCTCCACACCCACAAATATTCAATCCATCCAATACAAACACAATGGGAGTAATGTGTATCATCTGCCAAAATGCACTGCAGAAATTCATGGAGGCTCCTCAGGCAGCACCTTATCACTACCATCTAGGAGGACAAGGTTAGCAGCTACGTGGAAACACCAGCTTCCAAACCACCTCATTATCCTGACTTTGAACGTTTTCACTAACCTTCACTTGTTGCTGGGTCAAAATCCTGGAATTCCCTCCCTAATGACATTGAAGCCAAACCTTCACCAAATACACTGCAGCGGCTCAAGAAGGCAGCTCACCGCCACCTTCTCCAGGGCAGCTAAGGAGGGGCAATAAATGCTGGCCCAGCCAAAAAGACCAATCCTATGGAGTGATTAAAAATAACAATCAGAACCTTGGGCCTAAGCAGGGAGAGGGGAGCCATCAATGGATGATGGAGTGTCTCTCCTTGTGAATCAGCTGGCAGGCAGCCAAAATCCCCTGGGCACTCCCAAGAAGAGGCAGCACAGCAGAGAGCCGCCCTAAAACTTAATTAGTTTTAATTGAGCTGCCAGTTGGCTTCTGGTCTGCCAACCTCTCCACATTTGCAAAAATGCATGGCAACCAAATGATGTCAAGCCTCCTGTCCATATCTTGCATCCCTTTTATTGCCAGTGTACCCACCTTCTAATTCATCCGCAAAAGACTGGTTAAGTTTAGCACACTGGCTTATTAAGAAGCCTTCAACCTAATTGATAAAGGATTCATTTATTACCTTGCGCACACAGGTCCCTAATCCACTGTAGAGGGTGCTGCATCAAAATGGATTTCCATGGATAGCAGGTTCAGTGTAAAAACTGATGGAATGCCTGGACGTAGGGTTTAGCACAATAAGTGGCTGGCACCATCAGTTCTCTGTGGAAAAGTTTCAGAAAAAAATTATACTGTATAACCATGTTTGCATGCCTTCACGCAAAATATTCGTTCAACTCTAAATAGGCAACAAATCAATAATTAATTGTTTTCCTCAATCTTGGAACTGATTTATTTTCATTTAAGATGAAGAATAAAATTCAACAAGGGGGAAATATCTTCATGAAAAATATCTTCATGAAACATTTCAATTGTGGAATAAGGCATACACAATATATGGGTATGTCAATCTGGACTGGCTGAAATTATTGGGTTATAATTAAAAGCCTGGCATTTCAATGACAGATTAAACTCTTTATCCTTAATAACCTCCTCATAAAATTAGCTTTCTTATCATTTCTGAGCACCTGATAAGCAAGATCAACTTATTTCAACATTATTAATGGTTAACATTCACCTAGCCAATGAAAACAAAACTCAGGCACAGCCAGTCCCTATTAAAATTAAAGAAATGCATCATATTCTTAAAAACTTGTATTTAATACACAACACACTACTCTGATGCCCATGTCCTTGCAGAAACTTAGTTAAACAGTTAATTATCTAATTATAAAACAGAACCATCACATTGACATTTTTATCTTCATATGAGTAGAACATTCACCAAATTTGCATCATAAAACCATTAAACTCTCCAGAAAAATAATACGAACTCGCCCTGATAAACTTAATGAGAACACCAAAGTACTAAACAAAAGGTTAAAAGTAATACATTGCTAATTGGCAGATATAAAATGTACGGCAAAAAAAAACAAAGAGTCAGTGGGCCAGAAGAATAAACAAATTAGGGGAACTCAGAAATCGGAGAATAACAGGAGGTTTCATTACCAGAATGATTACTCATCAGCAACCTACAATCTGTTACGTGTAACACCTTTCACTTGTTGCCCATTAACTTTGTGGCAGTCTCTTAATCCTTATCCCATAAAACACAAGATGTACTTTCCTGTCATTAAAAAAGGTTCCCAGTAAATATTACACCAATATTTCTGCAGCAATTGCACTGCTGTTATCGGTTTGTGCAATGTGGTATATAATTCATCACAGATTAAATATTATTACTCCAGTTTAACTGACATGACTTAAGTTTATAAATACAAGTTACTTTCAATGCTGGTCATTCTTTGCTTTTCAACTGACATCAATAAAACAATTACTTGGTCATTGTCACTTTGTTATTTTTGGGGCTTCACTGTTTACTAATTGACTGCTGCACTTTTTACTTTACAATTCTACAGGGTATAATTTAAATGTACTTCATTAGCTGAGAGTGTGAAAGTCTGCCCTTCTTTTATTTGTAACATTTAATGAATCATAATCCATTTCTCTTCGTCTCTCTCAGTCGCCTAGTTCCCAACCCATTATCAGACACTGACCTGACAATACCTCTTAACTTTATTTCATTGCTGTTTTTTTGTGCAGAACCATATCAAATTATTAGTAGAAATTTATATAAACAGGATCATCGGCACTTCCTGCTCTAGCACGTAAATGTTCGCTTTGCAAACCAATGCTGACTCTTTCACCAGATCACAGTTGTTCAAACGCTCTACCATTCTCCAACCTCATTATAACATTCCATAAAATGGCTGCAACTTACAACAACACGTCAGTGTTTTCCTGTCTTCTTTATCTCTGTTGCCTTAAATAATGGCTAAATTTGTACTTTTCCAAATCCAAGCACACATTTGCTGGATCTCGAGATCTCTGGAAAAGTGAGCTAACCAGCACTTTTCCAAAATGTTTCTATATGCTCTGGAAGCCTTCATATCAACTGTCTTAATCATACTTACTGACCACAATTAATTCCATCTTCTGTGAATTCTTTAAAGTAAATGCCTCCTTAGACTGTTTTAAAATCATTAATAATTTGACAAAGCAGAATACTCCCATTATCTTGAATTCCATTTAGAAGCAACAATAACCACTTGAGAAAGTGAAAAGGTACTGTTCAACTCTTCTTCCCGTACTCCGTTATAAATGAGGCAAAATCTAAGGATTTGTCAACAACATATCCAGTACTCCAACTATTGAAGAACCAAATGTAAGTTGCACAAACCTCAAAGCCTTACAAAATCAACTCCATCAAAACTAATCAAATATTCCCTGAGGTGTAAAACATGAATCACTTCTATATTTTGTCCACAACTCAAATTAATTAAATATTTTCCAGACTTTCTCTGCAACTGTATTTACTTTCCTTTCTAAGTAGGTCTAACAAAATCAGATTTGATTGTATTCCATATCCATTTGCCTGAACGCAACTTGCTTTGACTCTATGTTTATTTTAAATACAGGAATACTCTATAACAAATCTGAATTTCTTAAAACAGGGAGACTCAATAACTTGTAATTGAGACAAGATTAAATTATTGTTGCCTGGCATTGATTCCAAAAGGTTCAACAGTTTTCTGGAGAAATGTGGAAACCTGAGGTGAGAGACAGTATTTCCCTCAAATAACTCAAGTGTGTCGCTTGATTGGTGCCAAAGGAATTTAGCGATGGTAATGGCACTGCCTGATCTCACTGATGGAAAGGTGGAGTATCAGAAAAAGCAGAGTGTGGCATTGAAAAGCATAAAAATGCCTAAGCAAAATGCAAGGAAAAGAAGAATGGTAACCACAGAGAGTAAGTGGCTCGTCAGCATTTTTTAAAATCATTGTTGGATTAAAAAAAAGTTAAGATATTGCAATCAATTTCAGAGGTTTTAGTACGTTCCTCTCTATTTGCTCTATAAGTTTGACGACAGAGTTTGTTTCTACTTAAAAAGAATTATTTTTCCCCAAATTCAATTGACAAAATTAGATGCTTGAATATTACCGCTGAAAATTTTCAGACACATCAAAGCTGTTTGGATTCACCATCATCCTTGTAAAGGCTGGAGATTTGTAATTGCCTGGAACATGGAGGGCTTTATATACTTTGGGAATTATTGCCTCCAACAATGGTGTGTCTGATGGAGATACTGGCTAAGTTCAGCAAGGTAAATAAGGGCATTTGGAAGACATCACACCAAACACATCATCCACTGGCCCATCAAAGATGATCATGGTGTCCAACGCTCTTTTTACATTACTTTCCACTTTATGGCTGATTCTGTGTTGGAAACACACAAAGCAGTGGAACAATTTCACACTCATCTTCCTCACTCTATCCTTGGCATCAGCAAGACCAGATTACAAATGTCAAAATGTTAGACTAAGCCCAGTCAACAAGCATTGAGGCATTGATCCTGAAAGCCCAAAAGCACTGGAAAAGGCATGTAAACTAGAAAGGACTACCATGGCATTTTGAATCAGTTGCTGTATGGAGATCTAGCATCTGGTAATTAAGGTTGGTCAAGCGAGCACAACAACGATGTGTTTAAGGAAAACCTTAAGCGGTATGGCATTAAATTTAAGGAACTGAAAGAAGGAACTCACTGGAGAGCCCTGACATATAGAGCTTTTATTAATTGTGAAAACAGATCAACATTAATATCTCATTGCAGCCAATCATAAAGCAGTATCTGTCCATTATACAAAATGTGTTCTCCAATGGTCAAACTGTTTCTAATTCTGTGACCCCCAAACTGGGTCTACAAAGCCCTTCAGTGTTCATTAACTTTCATCAGCTTACTGGAACTTGAAGGACAACCTTCATCATCATGTAATTGTTCATATGTATAGCTGTGAAGTAACAACGCAGCCAGATCCCTTGAGTTAGAAAGTGAAGATTTTTTTTGATTAATAACATCACAGTTAGAAGTATAAAACATTATTAAGAAAGTAAAACCTTCCTTGAATCCTGCAACATACACTAGCATGCAAGCAAACAGAACAGATTACAGGATGCAGTACTCACTCCGCACTATAGCTTGCAAAGACTTACATGATAAACTCAGCTGTACTTTTTACTTGTCCCAAAAACTCACTTATCTTACATAAACCAAAAGTTTTGTTCACTTGTCATGGGAACATCACAGTTGTAGGCCTCAGCCTTCAGGGATTTATTTTAATTCTCAGTATTCCAGCTCTCCTCTGAGTAATATTCTATTAATTCTTTTGACCAAGTGTCAATTTTTTTTTACACACACTGTGACTGTGGATATCTCAGCTCCTTATCTGGATTTCTGTCAGATACACTGCCTCCTGCCCACCATTCTCCAAAATATCTCTGCTGACGGCTGTAGATTTCTTCACTAATTGCGAGCTTGGGCAAATCTTCCAACTGCTCTTCCCTCATGAAATCCAAAGCAAAAAAGAGAGTCTAACTCCCATAACAAGCAATGAACAATGAAGATAGTATTTTCTCTGCTTGTGATGCAAGCTAAACTATCACCGTTTGTTAACTCTCTCAATCCAGTGGAATGCAGTCTCTCTCAAAAAAAGCCACAACTCTGTCTGGTGCCCCAACCGATCTTCTTCCATATCAAATAAAATCAGATAGATTAAACAAAGGAACATTCTGATCCAAAGCACATCTTTTGGTCAACATGGCATGCATAGTGTCTCATAAATGTGAATGAATTAGTTTATCTTCGATGTAACTCTTGGATTCTGTAACTCTCATAAATATTTCATATTCCTAATTATATTTTACTACTACCTCTCTCAAAATTGCTTGCCCTGTTAAGGAATTAACTGCAAATTTGCTTTTACACACATTTATTTGAGATGCCTATCTATTTGTCAATTAAAATCCCCCAAGCTGATGCAAGCTTGTTTAGGTGATTTAGAAGGGAATAGAGTAAACAGTTGGGCATAATCTTTTTATTTGAAAGATCCTACGTTTCTTTTTGGACTGGGTGAAATACACAGAGCTTGAAGAAAGCCTTTTAGTCTTGAACAGCTTTGCAGGTATTTTGGCTGAAGGTGATCATATAAAATAGTTGCTCCTAAAGAAGAGGGATGGTTTTAAACTGTTACGAGATAGATTACCTCAGTGTGAGGAATTTAGTTTTGAAATTCCAGCAGGTACAATTGGAAATACCTGAAGTGATTATTTGAAATGGAGAATATCTAAGCTCAAATGTATGTGGTCTGAAGGAAGAAGTTACCAGATTCTCAAGACTAGGAATTGAAGTGTTGTTAAATGAAGCTGTATTGATGTGATGGAGAAGAGAATTCACTCTGGCATGATTTCTGTAAAGGTGTGCGATTGGAATAAATGTGATTGTATTTTACATTATGTTTTGAGATCTTTGAACTTGTTTTATGTGTTAGTGATTTGTTTTTCTATTATCATCTTACTTTTTTTGCATAATAAACTTCTGTTTTATTATTAAAACCAAATCAGCAGCATTTGTATTTGTACTTCAGTGAAAGACCATGTTATAATAAAAAAAATAACCCATTGCGCCAGACTTCAGTATGAGATCTGATTTTTTTTCTGCAATAATATCAGCTAGGATCATACCACATATGAATTGTCAAAGAGATATTCACTATATTACCATCCTTTTAATCATTTTTTATACGCCTCTCCTGCTGATAGGGCTCTGAGCTTACACTACTCCAAATCCAGGTGTTTTTCATATATTTTCAAGATAAATTCTTTCTGCAATACATTTGGTCAGATTATTTGGGATCTGGCTCGTGAAAAACGTTTTCGTCTGGAGGGATGTTCTCTCTGACAAACCAACACTCCTGTATTTCTACATCTTAGCAAGTCATCCCTGGATCTTTCATTGCGAGTCTGTCAGTAACTTTTTACCCTCGCTAGTCTCATCTCAAATTTAACTTTCAGCAATGTTACTTTCACTTGGTGATGGATTTTTTGCATCTTGACTTTTATGCTATGTTTCCCTTATGACAAGATAGGGTAGCGAACAACACCACCTGGCTCATATTTTAAAGTGAAATCCTAACTCTGAAGTCTCAAGAGTGCACCTAACAATAGCCAGTGCTCTCCAAAACCACGTCCTGTTGATTTGTTCTAGTGGATAATGGTCAGTCTCCCCTATGAACTTCCATCTGTAGAGGTATGCCTGGATTTTCTCATTTCCACGTCATTACCAAAAGCTTTCTTTGAATGTTGCCATATTGGTTTCAGCTGATGTTATAACTTTATTTGAAATGCTATTGGTTTCCCCTGTTGTATCAGGGCTGCTCCAATCTTTTTGTGAAAGCATCTACTTTGGCTGGCACATTCTCCGTGTTGTAGCATGCCAGGCTTTTCAGTTCCTTGCTGATGATCCTGTCACGTGGCTGTGATCACTTATACTCAGCATCCTCTCTCCTCAGCCCTTGTAGGTTTGCTGTGTGTTCTGACATGTGAGATTTGAAAGACTTCATGTAATGGATCATATCAGGGAAAGTTCTCAACATGTTTGTGTGTCTTGAAACTTCCATTTTAGAGATAGTTGTAACTTTTACAGGGCATGACTTTGTTAGGCATGTACATTATTCCAAAGAACAAGTATTTTGTCAACTTCACAAATGCATTTGTCAGCGTTCAGCTAGATCCTAGCTTCCTTAGTTGTCTCCATGGCTGATAGTTTAATGGTAGCTATGATGTTTTCTATTAACACCATAGATCTGGATATCATCAGCTATGCCAACTGTTCTTTTACACTGTCTATGTATCTCCAACAGCAATATTGGCCATCAGATTTTTTTTGCATCAACTTCTCACAAGTGTCATTGGAGCTTTTATATATTATAAAGAGAACATTATCATGTGATAAGGTCTTCTTAGGATTTGTCTGCGATTATTTTTGTCTCCAAAATAACTTATTCTATACAACAAAACAAATATAGATTCCCTTTCATCCAAAAGTCTCTTGCTAATCCTCGTTCTCTTTTGTTCCATAATTCGTTTTAATCACATTAAAGTAATTGTCAAATGTTTGTTGTATCTCATCAAAAATATTACAAAAGAATAGAATAAGGCTGCAATCTATAACATCAACAGCTACAGTCCCAATTAAGTTCAGAAGTGTGTTACTTGTTCAACTTCTGATTCAGCATCGGCTGTAGAAGCAATTCTCCATCTCAAGAGCACTTTTCTCTAAGATGTTCCTTTCTGTATTCTATTTGCTCCATTTCCAAAATTAAATCTTCCAGGTAGTATTACCTCTCCAGTCAGGTCTTTCTCATGTGATTCTTTATTCCTAATTTAAAGTTTTGCATTGCTGCTGCATCTTAACATGATTGTAACCTCACTCATTTGAAGATTCGGACCTCTGTAATTAGCAATGCTGTTTTCTCTTTGCCTTTGTCTTAAACCTTTAAACTATGCAGTATAGCCATGTTGTATTCTCTTCCTTCTTTTCAGTATTTTCCTTCTGTTATGTAGCCGTGGGTTTCCTCTGAGTGCTCTGGTTCACTCCCACAGCCCAAAGCCCAAGGCAAGCTGGGTTGACCATGCTAAATTGCCCGTACTGTTCAGCGATGTGTAGATTAGGTGGGTTATTGGGATGGGTCTGGGTGGGAGTGCTCTGAGGGTCAGTGTAGATTTGTTGGGCCGAAAGGCCTGTTTCCACACTGTAGGGATTCTATGACAATTATGTATATCTGTCCTGCTTACTCGGATTTCCCTGCATTATTTGCAGTCAAGCTTCAGGTTTCCTGCCTTGTCACAGGCAAAATGGATGATGTTCCATCTATCAAGGCTTAAATGCAATGGATGTCTTTTTTAATGACTTCTTCAGATAAAGCATTAGGTCGACCAGAACTGTGGTTTAACTGATGAATCTCCCACTCTTAAACGTCTACTCATTATCTTCCTTTGTTAAAAGCAGGGTGGATAATCAAAAGACATAGATGCAAGGCAATTGGGAAAATGGACCAGAAGCAATGGGGAAGGGGAATTCTTTAAGAGTTATTGCGATACAGATTTCACTTACCTGAAAAGATAATGGAAAAAACAATTTCAACTTTCTGATGGGAATTGGATAAAATCTTCGAGTGGAAAAATTTACAGGAAATAGGCATAAACAAATAACTCTTTTCAAAAACTGACGCAGACATGATGGGCTGAAAGTCTCTTTCAGTACTATATTATCGTATGATACAATTTGAGGCTGGATGAACACAAGCAGCATCTCAGGAGCACAAAAGCTGACGTTTCGGGCCTAGACCCTTCATCAGAGAATCGATGAGGGTGTCAGTGGAGGGGGACTGGTCGGGCCTGCGGGACAGGAAGAAGTGGAGGGCCTTGAGGCCATCTGCATGCGGAATGCAGGTGTATAGGGACTGGACGTCCATGGTGAAAATGAGGTGTTGGGGGCCAGGGAATTGGACGTCCTGGAGGAGGTGGAGGGCGTGGGTGGTGTCACGGACGTAGGTAGGGAGTTCCTGGACCAAAGGGGAGAAAATGGAGTCCAGGTAGGTGAAGATGAGTTCGGTGGGGCAGGAGCAGGCTGAGACGATGGGTCGACCAGGGCAGGCAGGTTTGTGGATTTTGGGAAGGAGATAGAAACGGGCCGTGTGGGGTTGGGGAACACTGAGGTTGGAGGCTGTGGGTGGGAGGTCCCCTGAGGTGATGAGGTCATGAATGGTGTTGGAGATGATGGTTTGGTGCTCAGGTGTGGGGTCATGATCGAGGGGGCGGTAGGAGGTGGTGTCAGAGAGTTGGTGTCTGGCCTCGGCGATATTATCATATGTTGTCTTAACAAATGTATAACAAATATCCTAAATGTCAACATGTATATCAACCCTTAGTAACTTAAATAATCCCTTCAAACACGCATTCACTTTTAGGTATAAAATTGATAAACCTGTAAGGGTGACAATGTTCTATCTAATTCTATTCGCTTATGTATCTCTGAGGCCCGTTTGCAATAATGACTTCCAGAATGGAAAGCCAATACCCCGATCCATGTCAGCAAACCAATCGGATTGTGCATAACTTCAGGGCAGCTGTATAAACCACAGCTTAGAGGGAACGCTGGTGGAGGGAGAGGGTTCAAGAGAGATTTACCAGGATGTTGCCACGTATGGAAGTTTTAAGTTGTAAAACTTAAACTGGATAGGCTGTAATTTTTTTCACTGCAGTGCAGCAGGTTGTGAGGCATCCTTATAGTAGTTTATAAAATAATGAAGAGGAAATATAGGGCTAATGACAGTTTGTCCTTTCCCTGAGATGGGAGATTTCAAGTTTAAGGGCACATTTTTAAGGTGAGAAGGGAGCGATTTAAAGAAGACATGAGGAGCAAGTTTCTTAGGGTGGTTCACATGTGAAATGGACTTCCTGAGGAAGTGGTGGATCTGGGTAGAATTACAACATTTACAACCCATTTGGATAAGTGCATGAATAGGAGTGGTTTGGAGGGATGTTCGGCATGGACTGTATTGGACAGAAGGGCTTGTTTCCATGCTGATTAGCTCTAGGACAGTCACCATCTGAAAATGTCATCTGCTTCTGACCTAAAAAGTGGGCATGGCTTAAACTTTTGCACACCTTCCTAAGCCAGCCTCTATCAGTTATTTGATGCCTCGTAACCAGTTATAAGGTACTGATAAGTAAAGCTGAAGTATCTGTGGGGAGAAAAGTTGAGGCTGACTACAAAAATAATGCTGTAGCCAAAAGCAAATCAATTCATACGTCAAGACTATGCAGAAACATAAATTTTGGTGCAGAAAAATAGAGGTTGCTTATACAATGGGTCAACATATATCATGATTTATGGCATCTGTTCAACATTATTTTATTTGGCACATCCTACTTCTTGATAAAGAAAGGAGGAAACCAATTGTTAACATTTTAAGAATACAAGATGAAACAGTCTCAATAAGCATATAAACAACAACAGATTTCATTTGGGACAAATAGTGCATCCATTAAGCTTCTAATATTACAAAGCATTTTTCTCATATTACTTTGTATTGCTGCAAAATTCTTGAATAATGGGATAGTTAGCTATCGAGGTAGGAAGAGAGCTGCAAAATCCCTGTGTCAATCCACAGGATGGAGCTGTAGTACAGCTATCAAATTTACACTCGAAGGAAGACCACATACAAGGCAAATATCACTCACATGGGTTCACTTAAAAAGCAGGTTAAGGGCAAAAATCATAAAGCAGAGGGAGAGGTGCTGATCACTAATGTTCCATCACAGATTGATAGGAAAAGGTAGGTCTGCTGGCATCCTGTGCTATCAACATTCCTAATTGACCAGAAGTTTAAAACTCCTTAGAAGTTTAGAGAATGGTGTATCAGCTCCAAAGCAAACTGTCAGGAAATAAATAGTATCAGAGTTAATGGGAACTGCAGATGCTGGAGAAGCCAACATAACAAGGTGTAGAACTGGATGAGCACAGCAGGCCAAGCAGCATCTGAGGATGCTGCTTGGCCTGCTGTGTTCATTCAGCTCTACACCTTGTTATGTCAGGAAATAAATCTCTGCTATATCTGTCGAAAGGGACCAATGATGCTAAGTGTCCTAGAGCTACTAAAACACTAATGTATCTAATCAAAGTATCAGTACATAGTCTCCCTTCATCCATGTCTATACTCAATGACACCAATACCCACATTGCAACTATGACAAAGAAGTGGCATGTTTGTATTAACATTTGCTCTCAGATGCTAGGGAACATACTTACTGAATGCGAAGTGCAACTCACTACTTAAGCCCCCATACTGCCACCACATGACCTGAACCACTCAACAAGGAAGGGCTGAACAGTAAGCCTGTCCAAGTATGTAAAGCCTTCAATACACCCTTCCACCTTCAACCTTCAAAGTAGCAGGCATTGTGTTATTCAGCTTTTCATCTCAGGATTTGACAAACTATGTCAGCCACCTGTACAATTCTGATAAAATAAAAGTTTTTTTTTCCAGAAACAATTCAATTGAGATTGATTCATAGAAAGAACTATAAAAAAATTAGTGTGGAAGAAAGGAAGACAAATATAATTTGTAAGGTAGTGAACTGAAGATAGTATCAATCTGTCTGTTGTCACTTATTGAAATTAAGCAGTGTTAATTCCTACAAAAATCACTATTTAACAGTAACAACCTGTACTTCCTTATCTTACAGATAGGGATGGCTTAGCTTGCTTGCTAATCCACACTGTCACATAATAGCAGCTGAACAAAGATTCCATGAAATATAATTGAGTAAAAGCAGTTCTTAATGCCCCAAATAAAGCATGTTACGTTTGTGTTCTGCAAGATTAGGACAGGAAAAGCATCAAATCAGTGAAATGATAAACAATCAGGGCAGTAAAGCCAGTCTCTGCTCTTCATGAGAAGTCTATTAGAAGTGAGGAAATGTTTTGAGAAATTATAGTTTATAATTGCTTCTGTGAGCATGGTGTTGCCAAGTGGAGAGGACACCCTCATGTATTCTTTGTCTTTTGTTGTGATCATCACAGAGACAGAGTTCTTTTTCTCCCATTCCAGACATTAATCTCATTGTCAGATCGATTTATCAATTCAACTTATTCTTAAATGAACATAAATATTTGTAAATTAGCAAAAGGTTGCATTGCTGGAACTAACTATCAACAGCTTTTGAAATTTTTAAAGCAAAATCACTATCATTCAAGTTATAATTTTATTTAAAAAATACTTCATGAATTATTACTTCAGTAAGAATGCTAGGAATTCCAAAATAATTGCAATTAACCAGCTTCCTTAATGGCCCTGTGGTATTTAGTTCAGTCGCATAGACCAGCATAATTTCAAATACAGCTTCACATCTATGCCAATAACTACATAATGTCAGGATCCTATAAATTTTATGATACTCCAAATTAATCAAGGCAGAAAGAACATCAGCCAGAGTCCCCATTTCTGATGCACTGAGTGGGAACATACACATACCAAGAGTAAACACAGATATAACAGTACCCTCCTAGAGTTAAATATTTGGGTGTGTGACAATGCTATCACTTTAAGAGGTTACTTTGTTTCTTTGAAGATTTTTAAAAGGGAGGTTGTAAGGTAGACATGTCGAGCTTCCTCTAAGAAAATAAACAATTTGTGAGGTCTTGGGGGTTTTTTTATATAAGTTTGAACAATGGAAGTAGCTGGATGGGGCCAGCTCTCTCATACCAGGCACTCTAGATTTTTTTCATTTTTAGGTTTAGTTTTAATGAGAAACCTTTGGGGTCTCAAAAGAGGTGGAAGCTTCAGCGAATGTCTCCTAGCTGCTACCTTCTCTGAATTTTCTCTTGATGTTTTCTCTTCCTGGATTGGAGAACCGCATGTAAGAATCTGTGTAAAAATTTGTCTTTTTGCCGAGGGGTGTGTTATGGGATGTTACTGTATTAATTAGTAATATGTACTGTATCTATTATTTAACTAAGTTTTCCAGTCGTTAAGTTATTCTAACTTCCTCTTTCTTTTGTTTGTATTTTAACTATTGTATTTAAATAAATTGTGTTTTGCGTAACATCAACTAGTTTGATCAGTTGCATTGAATCCAGGACACTGTACTTAACATATGTGTTTAAAGTAAGAAAAAGTTACGGTCTAGGCTACCTTCTTAAAATATTTGAGGGGGTCTAATTTGGTTCATAACGGGTGACAAATTGATCAAGGCTAATCTATGAATGTGGACAATAGAGCTCTTTTGGTGCAATGGTGGTGCCCCTGCTTCTGATCCAGAAAGCCTGGGTTCAAGTCCCAATTGTTTCAGAAGTGTGCAACATCATCTTTGAACAGGTTAATTAGAGAAAAGTATATTAATGTGAAAGAGATACCAAACAGCAATCAACTTCTGAAAAACCATGCTGCAGAAAGGAATCAAAACCTCCTGGAGACACTTTGGGATGCGAGGGGGGAAGCGATGGCAATAAAACAGAAGCCACAATGAATAAAATATATTGCACTGTCATAGTCTTCCTACTTTTCATTTGCCTAACTTCCAGGAGAAATTACAAAGTAAGGAATATTGCATTGCCACTGGTGATGGGTTGATTATTTCCAAATTTTGTTGGTAACTGTTCTAAGCCTTCAGTATATCTAGCAGGTTTGCATTGATTCAATGCAAGTGTAGTGCTTTGCAGTGTCATTTAAGTGCAAAGTTGCATCAAATGCCCTTAAAGAGGAGATAGTAAAAAGAATGAAATTACATTTCTGTTGCACTTTCCATGACATCAGTTTGCATAACTACTTTGCAATACAACTTGTAACTGGCTAGATTCTACAAATAGCAAAGAGCAGCATGGAATTGTGAAGGGGAAATCATGCTTGACATATCTGTTGGAATTCTATGTGAATGTATCTAGTAGAGTTGACAAGGGGAAGCCAGTCAATGTAATATATCTGGACCTTTCAGAAAGCATTTGACAAAGTCCCACATTAGAGGTTCATGTACAAGATTAAAGCATGTAGGATTGGGGGGGAGTGTATTGAGATGGATAGAAAACTGGTTGGCATAGAGGAAGCATTGAGTAGGAACTAATGGGCCCTTTTCAAATAGGTGGGCAGTAACTAGTCGGGTGCCACAGGGAACATTGCTGGGACCCCAGCTATTCACAATACGTATTAATTATTTAGATGAGGGAACAAAATGTAACATCTCAAAGTTTGCAGAGGATACCAAGTTGGGTAAAAGGGTGAACTGTGACAAAGATGAAGGGATCCTTCAGCATGATCTCGACAAGTTGGGTGAGTGGGCAAATAAATGGCAGATGCAGTATAAATTGGATAAATGTGAGGTTATTAATTTCAGAAGCAAAAACAAGAAGGCAGATTACTCCCTGAATGGCTGTAAATTGGGAAAGGGGAGTGTGCAGCAGGGCCTCTGTGTCCTCGCACAGCAGTCATTGAAAGTAAGCATGCAGGTGCAGCAGGCAGTAAAGAAGGCAAATGAAATGGTGGAGACATAGTAGGAACTGCTGATGCTGGAGAATCTGAGATAATAAGATGTACAGCTGAATGAACACAGCAGTCCAAGCAGCATCAGAGGAGGAGGAAAACTGATGTTTCGGGTTGAAACCCATTTTCAGAAATCAAATAAATTTCTGAAGAAGGGTCTCGACCTGAAACATCAGCTTTCCTGCTCCTCTGATGCTGCTTGGCCTGCTGTGTTCATCCAGCTCTACACCTTGTTATCTTCAATGAAATGTTGGCCTTCATTGTGAGAGGTTGAGTACCGGAACAGGGATGTGTTGTTGCAGTTGTACAGAGCCTTGGTGAGACCACACCTAGAATAGTGTGCACTGTTTTGGTCTCCTTTACTGAAGAAGGATGCTCTTGCTCTCGAGGGAGTGCAGTGAAGGTTTACTAGGCTGATGCCGGGAATGGCAGATCTGACGTATGGGGAGAGATTGACTAGGTTGGGATTGTTTGCGCGAGTGTTCAGACAAATGAAGGGTGTCTCATAGAGACTTATAAAATTCGAACAGGATTAGAGAGGGTAGATGATGGGAGGGTGTGTCCAGAACCAGGGATCACAGTGTGTGGGTTCGGGATAGACGATTTAGGGCAGAGATGAGGAGACATTTCTTCACCCAAAGTGTGGCGAGCCTGTGGAATTCATCACCACAAGAAGTAGTTGATGCCAAAACAGTGAATGTGTTCAAGAGGTGACTAGATAAAACATTTGGGGCGAATGGGATCTCAGGTTATGGTGAGAAAACCAGATTAGTCTATTGAGTTGGACGATCAGCCATGATCATGAAGAATTGGCAGAGCAGGCTTGAAGGGCCAAAGGGCGGCCTCCTGCTCCTATCTACTATGTTTCTATGTTTACATTGTGCAGATTCTATTTGAGTGACACTGATTTCGCAAGGACACCAGGAATGCTCTCATGATCTTCTTCAAAAGAGAGCCATCACACTTTTTGCATCTACCTGAGGGGTAGATGGTGCCTTCCAAAAGACAACCAACAATTATGTTTTATTTCATTCACGTGAATGTTGCTGGCTGGCCCAGAATTTTCTGCCCATGCCTAATTGCTCTTGAGAGGGTGGTGGTGAGCTGCCTTCTTAAACTGCTGCAATCCATGTGCTGAGGGTTGAGCCACTATGCTGTTGGGGGTGAGGCGGATTCCAGGGTTTTGACTCCGTAACATTGAAGGAATGGCGATATATTTCCAAGTCAGGATGGTGAGTTTCTCGAGGGGAGCTTGCAGATAATGGTATTCCCATGAATCTGCTGCCTGGTCGTTCTAGATAGAGCTGATCATGGGCTTGGAAGGTATTTTTAAAGGAGTTTGGGTGAATTTCTGCAGCGCGTCTTGTAAAGAGTACAAGCTGCTGCAGAGTGTTAGTGGTCCAGGGAGTCGATGTTTGTGGACGTGGCGCCAGTCTGCTTTGTCCGAGTTATTGTCAAGTGTCTTGAGCATTGTTGGAGCTCTCCAGGCAAGTGGGGAGTATTCCATCACATTCCTCACTTGTGCCTTGTCACTGGTGGACAATTTTTAGGAGCCAGGAGATGAATTACTCATTGCAGTATTCCTAGCCTTTGGCCTACTCTTGTGGTTACTTTATTTAAATGACTAATTCAGTTTCTGGTCAATGGTAATCCCCAGGATTTTTCATATCTAGGGATTCGGAGATGACACCACCATTGAATGTCGAAGGGCAGTGCTGAGATTGTCTTGTCATTAGATGGTCATTGCCTAGTACGTGCATGACATGAATGTTACTTGCCACTTTTCAACCAAAGCCTTAACATTGTCCAGCTCTTATTGCATTTAAACACTGGCTATAACAGAATGTGCTATTGGAACATTAATATATAGCTTCACATGTTGATGTCAATTATTATGAGAACTAATTCAGTGGAAAATTGCAAATGTAGCCTTTCCCAAATGCTGATAAGAAATACTTCAGGACAAATTATAACACGAAACTTGCTATCATAGTTTCAGACAAATCCTAACCTCCATGAATCAGAGATATGACTAATCCAAATGATGGACACATCATACCAGGTGTGTTAAGATGTATTACACCAAACCATGGGAAAACAATTAGCAAAGATCACTATAATCCTTTGCATTCCAAGTGAATTATTTAAAAGGCAAGTTAAAAACAAAGTAAGAGGCTAATGTACAATAAATCCATAATAAATGCATAAAAACAGCTCAGGGGAGATCATGACTTATATAAGATGAAGTGCTTGGATGGCATCTTTATAATTTTGACTTTGGAGATAACATAAAAAATTTACAATTTGATGCTGTCTTAATGATTTCAATTTTGTCCGACATGCATCATCGTTAAAAGAAGTGCTGACCTGGCAGCAGTCGCAATCAACGAGTGAACCAGCTTACTGGACACTGTTTATTCAGTGAGTGTCTCAGCCCCATCAGCCTGAAGGTCTCCAGTACTATGGCCATTCTGTGCTGAATTAGCTACTCAATAGTAAAAAGTGTCAACAAATGCTGACCACTGTTCAGTTGGAACTTTGTTTTTGAAGTAAAATGTCCAATTTTACCGAAATGCACTCATACAAACAAATACAAATTGAAATAACTTTCATTCTTTGTATTTACTGTAACAAGTACATTGAAACAAGTCTTTTATGTGCAACATAGATGGAATATATATGACAGAATACTCGGGAGATATGAACCTGCAATCAAATTATTAGAGATAACAAGGTATAGAGCTGGAAGAATGCAGCAGACCAAGCAGGAGCAGGAAGGCTGATGTTTTGGGCCTAGACCTTCTTCTGAAGAAGGGTCTAGACCCGAAACGTCAGCCTCCCTGGTCCCCTGATGCTGCTTGGCCTGCTGTGTTCATCCAACTCTACACCTTGTTATCTCATATTCTCCAGCATCTGCAGTTCGTACTATGTCTGAATCAAATTATTAGAAGCAGTGTTTTGGCAATTTTCCATCATTGGAAATTTATTCTAAACAGCTGCCACATGCAGATATCAAGGATTGCGGCTCAGCACCTCCTTAAATAATATTGCTTTTGGCTCAGTTGGAGCACCCTTGACTCTGGTTCAAGACTCTCTATAAAGATTAAAGCTGATTTTCCCTGCTGCTATTTCAAGCAGCAGAGAGGGAGTGCTACACAGTTGCAGGTACCATCTTTCAAATGAGACAGAACCAAATAATCAAATCAAAGGTGCAACTACCCTCCTAGGTAAATGTCAAATATCAACAGCAGCATTCAAAGAACAGCAGAGATCCTCATGGGGATCTGTACTACATTTCACTCAACTATGAACAACAGACTATCTGGTCAGTTATCTTATCATTCTTTGTGGAAGCTTATGGTTTTGCTCCATGTCACAACCATGTGGCAATTTTAGAGCATGGTCAGTGAACCGTGAATAAATACAGCTCAGTTTAAAGCCTTTTCTTGCATATTTGTACGATTCAAGTTCAATTCAATGGAAGAGCACGGAGAGCGGAGAGGAGAGAGATGATTTTATCTTCCTCACTGGTTCTGCAGTTACAACACTTGCAAATTTCTGGACCCTTTCAGCAAAAATACAGATGATTGCTGAAGCAAGCTTTTCTCTGGATTTGAGGCCTCTCTGCACTGAAGATGTTGCCTATCAGAGACTTCAGGGATTCTGTTTTTAAGATTGAGCTCCTTGAATTTTTAAGATCTAATATAAGAAGGCAGCTACATTAACAAACCCGGAATTATTGTTCCACATAAGAAAGTCAATTGCAGGAGTGTTTTTTTTGCAGAGACTTCAATGCAGGGACTTTTTTTTAAGAAATGTGAATTTCTTTAAGAGATGTGAATTTCCACACCTTCAAAATTCCATTCTTGCTGTCTGAAAGGATAAACAAATTCCAAGTTGTTCTTTTTGCAGTTGCTAACAACAATAACATACCGTCTGCTTTCTGGTTGGCTGAAATGAATCAACAAGAATCAACCAAGAGCCTTCTGGGAAATATTGTCTAACATGCTGTGTCTATTATATTAAAGTTAAATGAGTCTTCCTCACAAAATGTACAATGTTATAATTACACAGTCATAATACTACAGAAGGAGACAGTGGCAAAGTGGGATCATCGCTGGACTAATAATCCAGGGTCACAGGCTAATAGTCTTTCCATTAATGCAGATAATGAAATTTGAATTTAATAAAAAGAAGCTGAGAATTCAAAATGTCAACATGTAACCATTGTCATTCTTACTTACTTATGCATTTTAAGAAAGGAAATCTGACATCCTTACCTTAGCTTATGTGTGGCATCAGGCCCAGAACGATGTGATTAACACTTCACTGTCTGCTGAAATAGTGTAGGAAGCCACTCAGTTGAATCAAAACTGCTACAACGTTTCAAGCAAAGAATTAAACTGGGCGGACCACCTGGACTCAATCAAGACTGAGAAAATGACAGCAGCAAGCTTAGTCCTGTTAACCCCACAATATCCTCCATCTGCAGGTTTGTGTTTAAATTTAGAGAGCTGACCCGACCCATGGAGTAGTGAAGCAACAACTTGACACAAGAATCTTAACTCTCAAAATCATACCTTACAAAAAATGTCCCAAACACCAACATCACCATCCCTGGGGATGGCCCTGTCCCACCAGCAGGACATCCCCACCACACCTGACAGCAGACCCTTATACAACAGTAGACTGTCGGAATGGAGACATTCAGATTCTTCTACATTGACTTTGGACTCCATGAAGTGTCATGGCATCAAGTCAAAGACAGACAAGCAAATCTGCTGATGATCACCCATTATCCCATCCCACCAACCCCCTGCCACCCAGCTGATGAATCAGTATTCCCCCAACATTGAACAATACTTGAAAGAAGCGCAAAAACTGGCAAGGACTCAGAACGCACTCTGGGTGAGGAATTTCAAAGTCCACTACCAAGATTGGCCCAGCAGCATCACTACTGACCAGTTTAGTGGAGGCCTGAAGGACACAGCTGCTAGACTGGGACTGAGGCCGATTTTGAGGGAATTCAGGAAAAAGAACTTACTTGAACTCATCCTCGCCAAACCCTTATGCATCTGTCCGTGTAAGTATTGGTGAGAGTGATCACCATAGAATCCCACCTTCATATCAAATTATCCTCAATCAGCTAATGTGACACTTTCACTATTATAAATAAGACAGATTTCAAACAGATCCAACAGCCGAAGACTGGGCATCCATATTATTGCTTTGAGCCAACAACTGCAGCAGAATTGTACTCAGACAGAATCTGCAATCTCACGGCCTAGAATATCCTCCATTCTACCACTATCACCAGACCAGGGGATCAACTTTCGTTCAAAGAGTACAGGAGGGCATGCCAAGAAAAGTTTTAAACATTCCTTTAATGAAGGGCTAACCTGGGGAAGCTACAAACAACAGACTACTTGCATGTCAAACAATGGAAATATCAAACAATAGAGCTAAACAATCCCACAACCAACAGATCACACCTATGCTCTGCAGTCCTGTCACATTAAGTTATAATAGTGGTGAACAACTAAACAACTCACCAGAGGTTGGCTCTGCAGAAATATCCCATCTTCAATGGAGGGACCCAACACATCAGTGCAAACAATAAGGCTGAAGCATTTGCAAATATCTTCATCCAGAAATGCCAAGCAACTGATCTATTGCAATGTCTTTTTGAATTCCCCAGTATCTTAGATACCAGTCTTCAGCCAAATTCAACTCTCTCCAAGTGACATCAATAAACAACTGGCTCTGCAAAGGCTCTGCGCCTTGACATCACTTTGGTAATAAGACCGAAGTCACGTGTTCCAGGATTAGCTGCATCCCTAGCCAAGTTGCCCTACTACAACTGCAATACTGGCATCTGCCCAGCAAAGTGGAAAATAGTCCAGTAATAAGATAACAAAATGTGAGGCTGGATGAACACAGCAGGCCAAGCAGCATCTCAGGAGCACAAAAGCTGACGTTTCGGGCCTAGACCCTTCATCAGAGAGGGGGATGGGGGGAGGGAACTGGAATAAATAGGGAGAGAGGGGGAGGCGGACCGAAGATGGAGAGTAAAGAAGATAGGTGGAGAGGGTGTAGGTGGGGAGGTAGGGAGGGGATAGGTCAGTCCAGGGAAGACGGACAGGTCAAGGAGGTGGGATGAGGTTAGTAGGTAGCTGGGGGTGCGGCTTGGGGTGGGAGGAAGGGATGGGTGAGAGGAAGAACCGGTTAGGGAGGCAGAGACAGGTTGGACTGGTTTTGGGATGCAGTGGGTGGGGGGGGAGAGCTGGGCTGGTTGTGTGGTGCAGTGGGGGGAGGGGATGAACTGGGCTGGTTTAGGGATGCAGTGGGGGAAGGGGAGATTTTGAAACTGGTGAAGTCCACATTGATACCATATGGCTGCAGGGTTCCCAGGCGGAATATGAGTTGCTGTTCCTGCAGCCTTCGGGTGGCATCATTGTGGCAGTGCAGGAGGCCCATGATGGACATGTCATCAAGAGAATGGGAGGGGGAGTGGAAATGGTTTGCGACTGGGAGGTGCAGTTGTTTGTTGCGAACTGAGCGGAGGTGTTCTGCAAAGCGGTCCCCAAGCCTCCGCTTGGTTTCCCCAATGTAGAGGAAGCCGCACCGGGTACAGTGGATGCAGTATACCACATTGGCAGATGTGCAGGTGAACCTCTGCGTAATGTGGAATGTCATCTTGGGGCCTGGGATGGGGGTGAGGGAGGAGGTGTGGGGACAAGTGTAGCATTTCCTGCGGTTGCAGGGGAAGGTGCCGGGTATGGTGGGGTTGGAGGGCAGTGTGGAGCGAACAAGGGAGTCATGGAGAGAGTGGTCTCTCCGGAAAGCAGACAGGGGAGGGGATGGAAAAATCGCCGAGGCCAGACGCCAACTTTCCGACACCACCTCCTACCGCCTCCTCGATCATGACCCCACACCCGAGCACCAAACCATCATCTCCAACACCATTCATGACCTCATCACCTCAGGGGACCTCCCACCCACAGCCTCCAACCTCATTGTTCCCCAACCCCGCACGGCCCGTTTCTATCTCCTTCCCAAAATCCACAAACCTGCCTGCCCCGGTCGACCCATCGTCTCAGCCTGCTCCTGCCCCACCGAACTCATCTCCACCTATCTGGACTCCATTTTCTCCCCTTTGGTCCAGGAACTCCCCACCTATGTCCGTGACACCACCCACGCCCTCCACCTCCTCCAGGACTACCAATTCCCTGGCCCCCAACACCTCATATTCACCATGGACGTCCAGTCCCTGTACACCTGCATTCCGCATGGAGATGGCCTCAAGGCCCTCCACTTCTTCCTGTCCCGCAGGCCCGACCAGGCCCCCTCCACCGACACTCTCATCCGCCTAGCGGAACTCGTCCTCACACTCAACAACTTCTCTTTTGACTCCTCCCACTTCCTACAGACTAAGGGGGTGGCCATGGGCACCCGCATGGGCCCCAGCTATGCCTGCCTCTTTGTAGGTTACGTGGAACAGTCCATCTTCCGCACCTACACAGGCCCCAAACCCCACCTCTTCCTCCGGTACATTGATGACTGTATCGGCGCCGCCTCTTGCTCCCCAGAGGAGCTCGAACAGTTCATCCACTTCACCAACACCTTCCACCCCAACCTTCAGTTCACCTGGGCCATCTCCAGCACATCCCTCACCTTCCTGGACCTCTCAGTCTCCATCTCAGGCAACCAGCTTGTAACTGATGTCCATTTCAAGCCCACCGACTCCCACAGCTACCTAGAATACACCTCCTCCCACCCACCCTCCTGCAAAAATTCCATCCCCTATTCCCAATTCCTCCGCCTCCGCCGCATCTGCTCCCACGATAAGACATTCCACTCCCGCACATCCCAGATGTCCAAGTTCTTTAAGGACCGCAACTTTCCCCCCACGGTGATTGAGAACGCCCTTGACCGCGTCTCCCGCATCTCCCGCGACACATCCCTCACACCCCGCCCCCGCCACAACCGCCCCAAGAGGATCCCCCTCGTTCTCACACACCACCCTACCAACCTCCGGATACAACGCATTATCCTCCGACACTTCCGCCATTTACAATCCGACCCCACCACCCAAGACATTTTTCCATCCCCTCCCCTGTCTGCTTTCCGGAGAGACCACTCTCTCCGTGACTCCCTTGTTCGCTCCACACTGCCCTCCAACCCCACCATACCCGGCACCTTCCCCTGCAACCGCAGGAAATGCTACACTTGTCCCCACACCTCCTCCCTCACCCCCATCCCAGGCCCCAAGATGACATTCCACATTAAGCAGAGGTTCACCTGCACATCTGCCAATGTGGTATACTGCATCCACTGTACCCAGTGTGGCTTCCTCTACATTGGGGAAACCAAGCGGAGGCTTGGGGACCGCTTTGCAGAACACCTCCGCTCAGTTCGTAACAAACAACTGCACCTCCCAGTCGCAAACCATTTCCACTCCCCCTCCCATTCTCTTGATGACATGTCCATCATGGGCCTCCTGCACTGCCACAATGATGCCACCCGAAGGTTGCAGGAACAGCAACTCATATTCCGCCTGGGAACCCTGCAGCCATATGGTATCAATGTGGACTTCACCAGTTTCAAAATCTCCCCTTCCCCCACTGCATCCCTAAACCAGCCCAGTTCATCCCCTCCCCCCACTGCACCACACAACCAGCCCAGCTCTTCCCCTCCACCCACTGCATCCCAAAACCAGTCCAACCTGTCTCTGCCTCCCTAACCGGTTCTTCCTCTCACCCATCCCTTCCTCCCACCCCAAGCCGCACCCCCAGCTACCTACTAACCTCATCCCACCTCCTTGACCTGTCCGTCTTCCCTGGACTGACCTATCCCCTCCCTACCTCCCCACCTACACCCTCTCCACCTATCTTCTTTACTCTCCATCTTCGGTCCGCCTCCCCCTCTCTCCCTATTTATTCCAGTTCCCTCCCCCCATCCCCCTCTCTGATGAAGGGTCTAGGCCCGAAACGTCAGCTTTTGTGCTCCTGAGATGCTGCTTGGCCTGCTGTGTTCATCCAGCCTCACATTTTGTTATCTTGGAGTCTCCAGCATCTGCAGTTCCCATTATCTCTAATAGTCCAGTAATGTCCTTTCTATAACAAACAGGACAATGCCAGATTGACCAATTACTGCCCTACCGTCAGCCTACTCTCAAATATCAACAAAGTGATAGAAGGATGTGTCCTCAGTGCTTTCAAGTGACACTCTGAGGAATAACCTACTCACTGATGTTCAGTTAGCGTCCCACCAAGGCCATTCACCTCCTAACATCATTAGAACATTGACTCAAACATGGACAAAAGAGCTAAAATGCAGAGAAAACATCAATGCAAATGCCTTCAAGGCAGCCTTCATCAGGGAATGACATCAAGGAATCTTAGCAGAATTGGTATCGATGGGAATCTGGGAGGATGTTCTCCACTGTTTGGAGTCATACCGAACACAATGATGATGGCTATGATAAAACTAACAACTGCAGATGACGGAGATCTAAAACAAGAATAGAAATTGCTGGAGAAACTCAGCAGGTGCAGCAGAATGTGTGAAGAGAAAGCAGAGTTAACCTCCTTTTAAAACTCCTAGAGGTGGTACACTTGACTCATACACAGAGTTAAACAGCACAGAAACAGACCCTTTGACTCAAACTCTCCATGTCAACCAGGTTTACTGAACTAAATAGTCCCAAACACCTGCAGTTGGTCCATATCGTTCTAAACCTTTACTATTCATCTCCTTGTTGACATGTCTTAAATATAGTAATTGTACCTGCCTCTACTACTTCCTCTGACAGCTCATTCCATGCAAGAATCACCCTCTGTATGAAAATATTGCACCTTGGGTCCCTTTTAAATCTTTCCCCTCTCCTCTTAAACCTATGCCCTCTAATTTTGGATTCCCTACCCTGGGGAAAAGACCTTGGCTCATACGCCCCTCATGATTTTATAAAGCTCACCTATATGCTCCAGGGGGAAAAAAATTGCAGCCATTCTCGCCTCTCCTTATAATTTAAACCCTCCTGTCTAGGTGACATTCATGTAAAACCTTTCTTGCACGCTTTCCAGTTTAATAATATCCATCCTAAAGAAGGGCAAACAGAAATGCATGTTGTACTCGAAATGTGGCTTTACCTAATGTCTTGTACAGCTGTAGCATAATGGCCCAACTCCTGTACTCAATGTTCTGTCTGATGAAGGCAAGCGCGCCAAATGCCTTCTTCACCACCCTATCTACCGGTGACGCCACGTTCAAGGAACTATGCACTGCACCCTTCGGTCCCTCTGTTGAGCAACAGTCCCAATAGACCCCTACTATTAACTGTGTAACTCCCGCCCTGGCTTGTCTTACCAAAAAGCAACACCTTGCATTTATCTCTAGATTAAACTCCATCTGCAACTCCTCAGCCTACTGGCCCCATTGATCAAGATCCCGTTGTACATTCAGATAACCTTCTTTAATGTCCAATATGTTATCAATTTTGGCATCATCCACAAACTTATGAACGATGCCTCCTATATTCACATCCAAATAGTCTACATAAGTGACAAACAACAGTGGATCCTGCACTGACACTTTCAGCACTCCGCTGGTCACAAGACTCCAGTCTGACCCTCTACCACCACCCTACGTCTTCTACTGTCGAGCCAATTTTGTATCCAATTGGCTCGCTCTCACTGGATTCCATGTGATGTAACCTTACTAACCAGCCTACCATGAGGTACCTTGTTGAAGGCCTTGCTAAAGTCCATGTAGACAACATTTACCGCTTTGCCTTCATCCATATTCTTGGTCACCTCTTGATAAAACTCAACCAAGTTTGAGAGATATGGTTTCACAGGCACAACGCTGTGCTGACTATCCCTAATCAGTCCTTTCCTTTCTAAATGCATGTAGATCCTTTCTCTCAGAATGCCCTCCAACAACTTACCCACCACTGACATCAGGCTCACCAGTCTACAGTTTCTTGGCATTTCCTTACAACCTTTCTTAAATAATGGCACAACTTCCGCCAACCTCCAGCTTTCCGGCACCTCACCTATGGGCGTCGATACAAATATCCCTGTTTGGGGACCTGCAATCTCTTCCCTAGCTTCCCACAATGTCCTGGAATGCATTTGATCAGGTCCCTGGGATTTATCTACCTTTGATAATGGGAACTGCAGATGCTGGAGAATCCAAGATAACAAAGTGTGGAGCTGGATGAACACAGCAGGCCAAGCAGCATCTCAGGAGCACAAAAGCTGATGCTTCGGGCCGAGACCTTTCATCAGATGAAGCTCTCTGATGAAGGGTCTAGGCCCGAAACGTCAGCTTTTGTGCTCCTGAGATGCTGCTGGGCCTGCTGTGTTCATCCAGCCTCACACTTTGTTATCTTTATCTACCTTTATTTGTTTTAAGATAGCCAACACCTCCTCTTCTGTAATATGAACTCTTTTCAAGACATCACAATTTATTTCCCTGAGTTCCCTAGCTTCCACGTCTTTCTCCAATGTAAATATACGCATCTCGTGGTTCCACACATTGATGGCATCATTAGTCTTTAAGGTGCCCTATTCTCTCCCTGGTCACGCTTTTGCCCTTCATATACTTGCAAAATCTCTTTGGATTCTCCTCAACCTTAGCTGCCAAAGCATTCACATTATCCCTTTTTGCCCTCCTGATTTTTCTTCTAAATGTACTTCTACACCCCTTGCACTCCTCAAAGGATTCACTTGATCCCAGCTGTCATATGCTGTCTTCCTTTTCTTGACCAGAGCCTTAATATCCATAGTCATCCAGTGCTCCCTGCTCCTGCCAGCCCCGCCCTTCACATGACCAGAAACGTGTTGTCCCCAAACTCTCATTATCTCACTTTTGAAAGCATCCCACTTGCCATCCCACTTCCCACATACCTGGAAACAGCCTCCCCCAATCAGTATTTGAGAGTTCTTGTCCAATACCATCAAAATTGGCCTTGCCTCAATTTAAAACTTTAGTTTGTAGGCCAGGCCCATCCTTTTCCATAACTATTTTAAATCTAATAGAATTATGGTTACTAATCCCAAAGTGCTCACCCACTAACACCTCAGTCACTCGGCCTGCCTCATTTCCCAAGAGAACGTTAAGTTTTGCCCTTTCCTTAGTAGGCCAACTACATATTGATTGAGAAAGTTTTCTTGAACACACTTAAATTTATGCTCATCCAAGCCCTTAACACTATGGCAATCCCGGTCTGTGTTTAAAAAGTTAACATCCCCTATTATTATAACCCAGTTATTCAGTCACCTGCAATCTCACTATATATTTGCTCATCAACTTCCTACAGACTACTGCGGGGCCAAGAGTACAATCCCATCAAAGTGATCACCCCCTCCTTATTTCTCAGTTCCACACATCTAGCTTCACTGGATGATCCCCCAGGAATATCCTCTCTAAGTTCTGTTATGATGTTTTGCCTAATCAAAACTGCACTCCCCCCCCGACATTTGCCTCCCCTTTCATCCTTCCGATAGCATCTGTATCATGGAACATTGAGCTGCCAGTTCTGTCACCCCTCCCTCAGCTGTGTTTCTGTATCAGCTATGGTATCCCAGTGTCATGTTCCTATCCATACCCTGAGTTTGTCTGCCTTACCTATCAGGCCTCTTGCATTGAAATAAATGCAGTTTAATCCATCAATCTTACCTTATCCTCTGCTGTGTTCTTGCCTGCCTTGTCTATTTAACTTGCTCTCTTAGTTCTGTACTAGCCTGAACCTTCTCTCTTGTCTCACTGCTGCTTAGGGTCCCACCTCCCTCCACCAGGCCAGTTTAAACCCTCCCAAATAGCTCTGGCAAAACTCCCTGCAAGGATATTGGTCTCCCTCCAGTTCAGGTGCAGCCCACCCCTCTTGTACAGGTCACTTCTGTCCCAGAAGAGAGCCCAACAATTCAAAAATATGGATCCCAGCCCCCTGTACCAGCTCCTCACCAATCTCCTCTATCCTCCGATTCCTACCCTCACTAGCATATGGCACCAGGAGTAATCCAGAGATTACGACCGTTGAAGTCTGGTGTTCTTAACCTCTTGCCTAACTCCCTACATTCACTCTGCAGGACCTCATCCCTTTTTCTGCTGTGCCACTTGTACCAATGTATACCATGACCTCCGGCTCCAAGATGTTCTCAACCCAGGCACAAGGGAGGTGACAGCTGGACACACTCCCTGCAAACACAGTCGCCAAGAACAGTTGCCTGCTCCCTAATCTCCCACATCCAACAGGGGGAGCATACCACTCTCCATTGGCTGCCATCTCTGCCCCTTTAACATACAGTGGGCTGAGGACAGAAAAGGTCTTACCCTTACCTTGTTACTGCTCACTCTCTTCAACAAAGCCTGGTATTCACCGAGGCCTGCTCTTAAATCTAACCAACAGCACCTTAACTGCAAAGCAACCCCTTGCAAAAATGGCCAGTGCAAAACAAAGCATTGCCTCCCTCCACCACTTGTCTAAACATACAGACTTAGCACGACTCCCAGCATTTTGCACTTTTTTGCACCGTACCAAGCCATTATGCACTCGGATAATGCGCTGACAATGGCGCATCTGTAAAAGCTGGTGATGGTCCTTATGGAGATGTGAATTTCCTGAGCTACCTGAGGAAGAAAAGGCATTGTTGTGCCTTCTTGATCATCACATCTATGCAGGAAGTCCAGGACAGGCTGTTGGTTATTGTCACTCCTAGGAGCTGGATTCTCTCAACCTCCACTCCATTGAAGAGGATGGGGGTACATTCTCCTCCTTTCTTTCTGATGTCAATGATCAGTTCTTTTGTTTCGACACATCAACATAATCCAAGTATTCCTGCTTGACAATCTGTGGTATTATCATCACAAAATCTCCCCACTATCAACATCCTGGGAATTATCATTGACAAGATCAACCCGATAAATGTACTGTGGCAACAACAGCAGATCGGGGTGAACAACATGCATCTTCCCTCCCAAAGCCTGTCCACCATCTACAAGGAAGCAGATAAGGTTAGGGAGGAAAAAATGGCTTGGGTGGTGGGGTCAGATTGCAGATGGCGGAAGTGTCGGAGGGTGATTCCAAAGGGGGTGGCCACGGGTACCCGCATGGGCCTAAGCTATGCCTGCCTCTTCGTAGGTTACATGGAACAATCCCTCTACAGCACCTACACTGGCCCCAAACGCCACCTCTTCCTCCATTACATTGATGACTGTATCAGCACCGCCTCATGCTCCCACGAGGAGCTGGAACAGTTCATCCACTTCACCAACACCTTCCACCCCAACCTCAAGTTCACCTGGGCCATCTTCGATACCTCTCTCCTTCCTGGACCTCTTTGTCTCCATCTCTGGCAACCACCTAGAAACCAATATCCATTTCAAGCCCACCGACTCCCACAGCTATCTACAAGACACCTCCACCCACCCATCTTCCTGCGAAAGTGCCATCCCCTATTCCCAATTGCTTTGCCTCCGCCACATCTGCTCCCAGGATGAGGCATTCTACTCCCGTACATCTCAGATAACCTCATTTTTCAAGGACTGCAACTCCCCCACACACGCCCACCACCCCCCCCCCCCACCACCCCCCCCCCCCCCGCCAACCAGTGGTCAAGAATGTGCTCGACTGTGTCTCCCACATATTCTGCAATTCATCCCTCACACACCCTCCTCGCAACAACAACCAAAACAGAATACCCCTCGTCCTCACATACCACCCCACCAACTTCCGGATCTACGCATCATCCTCCAACACTTCCGCCATCTGCAATCAGACCCCATCACCAAAGACATTTTTCTCTCCCGATCCTTATCTGCATTCCGGAGAGACCATTCTCTTCGGGATTCCCTTGTCCACTCCACACTCCCCTCCAGCCCCTCCACACCCGGCACTTTTCCCTGCAACCGCAGGAAGTGCTACACCTGCCCCTACACCTCCCCCCGCAACCCCATCCCAGGCCCCAAGAAGACTTCCCACATCAAACAGATATTCACCTGAACATCTGCTAACGTGGTATCCTGCATCCACTGTTCCCGTTGTGGCCTCCTCTACATCAGGGAAACCAAGCGGAGGCTTGAGAGCCGCTTTGCAGAACACTTATGCTCACTTCATGATAAACAGCTGCACCTCCCAGTCGCGAACCATTTCAACTCCCCCTCCCATTCCTCAGATGACATGTCCAATCTGGGCCTCCTGCAGTGCCACAACACTTGTGTGTGGAGCCTGAGGAGGTAGGGGAAGCCCTAAATGAGTTTTTTGCTTCTGTCTTTACGAAAGAAACCAACTTTGTAGTGAATGAAACCTTTGAAGAGCAGGTGTGCATGCTGGAATGGATAGAGATAGACGAAGCTGATGTGCTGAAAATTTTGTCAAACATTAAGATTGACAAGTCGCCAGGCCCGGATCAGATTTGTCCTCGGCTGCTTTGGGAAGCGAGAAATGCAATTGCTTCGCCACTTGCGAAGATCTTTGCATCCTCGCTCTCCACTGGAGTCGTACCTGAGGACTGGAGAGAGGCAAATGTAATTCCTCTCTTCAAGAAAGGAAATAGGGAAATCCCCGGCAATTATAGACCGGTAAGTCTCACGTCTGTCGTCTGCAAGGTGTTAGAAAGGATTCTGAGGGATAAGATTTATGACCATCTGGAAGAGCATGGCTTGATCAAATACAGTCAACACGGCTTTGTGAGGGGTAGATCATGCCTTACAAACCTTATCGAGTTTTTTGAGGATGTGACTAGAAAGGTTGATGAGGGTCGAGCTGTGGATGTGGTGTATATGGACTTCAGTAAGGCATTTGATAAGGTTCCCCATGGAAGGCTCATTCAGAAGGTCAGGAGGAATGGGATACAGGGGAACTTAGCTGCTTGGATACAGAATTGGCTGGCCAACAGAAGACAGCGAGTGGTAGTAGAAGGAAAATATTCTGCCTGGAAGTCAGTGGTGAGTGGGGTTCCACAGGGCTCTGTCCTTGGGCCTCTACTGTTTGTAATTTTTATTAATGACTTGGACGAGGGAATTGAAGGATGGGTCAGCAAGTTTGCAGACGACACAAAGGTCGGAGGTGTCGTTGACAGTGTAGAGGGCTGTTGTAGGCTGCAGCGGGACATTGACAGGATGCAGAGATGGGCTGAGAGGTGGCAGATGGAGTTCAACCTGGATAAATGCGAGGTGATGCATTTTGGAAGGTCGAATTTGAAAGCTGAGTACAGGATTAAGGATAGGATTCTTGGCAGCGTGGAGGAACAGAGGGATCTTGGTGTGCAGATACATAGATCCCTTAAAATGGCCACCCAAGTGGACAGGGTTGTTAAGAAAGCATATGGTGTTTTGGCTTTCATTAACAGGGGGATTGAGTTTAAGAGTCGTGAGATCTTGTTGCAGCTCTATAAAACTTTGGTTAGACCGCACTTGGAATACTGCGTCCAGTTCTGGGCGCCCTATTATAGGAAAGATGTGGATGCTTTGGAGAGGGTTCAGAGGAGGTTTACCAGGATGCTGCCTGGACTGGAGGGCTTATCTTATGAAGAGAGGTTGACTGAACTCGGTCTCTTTTCATTGGAGAAAAGGAGGAGGAGAGGGGACCTAATTGAGGTATACAAGATAATGAGAGGCATAGATAGAGTTGATAGCCAGAGACTATTTCCCAGGGCAGAAATGGCTAGCACGAGGGGTCATAGTTTTAAGCTGGTTGGTGGAAAGTATAGAGGGGATGTCAGAGGCAGGTTCTTTACGCAGAGAGTTGTGAGAACATGGAATGCGTTGCCAGCAGCAGTTGTGGAAGCAAGGTCATTGGGGTCATTTAAGAGACTGCTGGACATGCATATGGTCACAGAAATTTGAGGGTGCATACATGAGGATCAATGGTCGGCACAACATTGTGGGCTGAAGGGCCTGTTCTGTGCTGTACTGTTCTATGTTCTATGTTCTATGTTCTATGTTCTAATGCTATCTGAAGGTTGCAAGATCAGCAACTCATATTCTGCTTGGGAACCTTGCAGCCCAATCACATCAATGTGGGCTTCACAAGCTTCAAAACCTCCCCTCCCCCTGCCACATCCCAAAACCAGCCCGGCTCGCCCCCGCCTCTCTAACCTGTCCTTCCTCCCACCTATCCTGTCCTCCCACCTCAAGCCCCATCCCCATCTCCTACCTACTAACCTCATCTTGCCTCCTTGACCTGTCTGTCCTCCCTGTACTGACCTATCTCCTTCCTACCTCCCCACTTACACTCACCTTTACTGGCTCCATTCCTGCCTCTTTGACTTGTCTGTCTCCTCTCCACCACCTTCTAGCTGCCTCCCCTCTCTCCCTATTTATATCAGAACCCCCTTCCCCTCCCCCATTTCTGAAGAAGGGTCTACACCTGAAACGTCAGCCTTCCTGCTCCTCTGATGCTGCTTGGCCTGCTGTATTTGTCTAGCTCTACACCTAGTTATCTCAAATTCTCCAGCATCTGCAGTTCCTGCTACCCCTGTCAAACTGACTTTGCACTAGTGGGTCAAGCAATTGCACACTAAACAGGTAGATTTACAATGGATCTAAGTGCTTCGCCCCTGGTGCCACAGGCCTATTGTAGGGATAGAACGTTAACACACAGGAAATGGACCTCTCAACCCATCATCGATCAATAATACCACAAACATCAATCCTGACAAATAGCAGAGGACACAGCAAAGTAAAGCACAGCAAAGGCCAGGTTTTTGTACTGAGACATTGCAGCCACTTTGACCTTTTTGTTCAACTTCCAGAAACAGAAACATGGAGACTGAAACTACTGCGACTGTGGCCAGGGTCACTTTGATCTACAAATTGGAGCTCCCAGTTATGTGAGCAACTGCTCCCGCATTCCACTGCAGTATAACATTGCTCAGTACCAGAAAAATGCTGCAGCATCTCAAGACAACACAAGACAGCATGCGAGAAAGACAGCACGTGTGTGAGAGATAGACTGCATGTGAGTGCGAGAGAATACGTGAGCGTGAGAGACAGTGAATGTGACAGAGTGTGTGTGATTGTGAGACAGAGTGCATGTTTGAGGGACGGTGTGAGTGTGTGTGCGCATGAGACAGAGAGTGTGAGAGAAACAGCACATGAGAGAGAGCGTGCGCAAGAGAGAGACAATGCGTGTGTGCAAGACAGAGCGTGAAAGAGAGAGCATGCGAGAGAGAGAGTGTGAGAGACAGTGCAAGAGAAAGAGAGAGAGGGTGTGTCGGAATTATCACATTATGACTATTTTAGATTCAATAATGTTGGACATCCTTAAAATGCAAAATACCCCTGTTGTACTGTGATGAAAGAGCAATTAGATATAGATAGCAATGAATCTTATATAAAAAATAATCAAAGGTATGAAAGGATCACAAAGTGTAAGACAGTAAATTGGCCGAACATGCAAGAGAAACATGAGGAACATTCCACCTAAGTGACTTTACAAGGGCTATAGGCATATCCAATGAAGCATTACTTCTTTAATAACTGATCATGCTGTGAACTGTTCTGCTATAATAACGACAATTTGTAACTTGTACATCACGTCTAATACATTGGGGCATTTTAAAACAAATTTTGATACCAATCCATGTAAGATGATATCAAAGCAGATGATCCGGTCACATTGAGCTGAAAAGCTAAAAGAGGTAGAGAAATGAAGGAACTTAGAAAGCAAATTCACAGATGAGGGCTTTGATTGCATCAGGCATGGCTACTGTTGGTGCAGTAATTAAAAATGATGCACAAAGGGCCAAGATTGAGGGAGCAGAGATTTTGCATTATAGAGGAGATTATAGAGATAGCAAGGAAACAAGCCATAGAGGGGTTTAAAAAGACGATAATTTTTAAAATGGGGCTGAATTTATTTGGAAGTTAGTGAGTACAGGGGCAGCGTGCAACCAGCATCTGTACACTGCCGTGCAGTTTTGCATCATCTGAAACTTACAGAACGTAGGAGTGCAGTGGAGTAATTATGTCTAGAGGTAACAAAGGATTAGATAGATGTTTTTGGCTGAAGAGCTGAGGCAGGGGAGGAGATAAGTAATGTTAGAAGTGAAAACAGGTTTGTTAGTTACTCGGTGAATGTATTTTTGAAAACCCAGTAGAACATAGATAGAACATAGAACAGTGCAGCTCAGTACAGGCCCTTCGGCCCATGATGTTGTGCCAACCTATTATCCTATTAAGATCAAACTACCCTGCACACCCTACATTTTACTGTCCTCTATGTGTCTATCCAAGAGTCGCTTAAAAGTTTCTAAAGCATCTGACTCCACTACCACTGCTGGCAGTGCATTCCATACACTCACCACACTGTGTAAAGAATCTATTTCTGACATCTCCCCTATACCTTCTTCCAATCACCTTCAAATTATGCCCCCTCGTAATAATCATTTCCACCCTGAGAAAAAGTCTCTGACCATCCGCTCTATCAATGCTGCTCATCATCTTGTACATCTCTATCAAGTCACCTTTCATCCTTCTTCCCTCTAATGAAAAAAGCCCTATCTCCCTCAGCCTTTCCTCATAAGACCCGCAGGCAGCATCCTGATAAATCTCCTCTACACACTCTCTAAAGCTTCCACATCTTTCCTCAAATGAGGTGACCAGAACTGAACATAATATTTCACGTGTGGTCGAACTTGAGTTTTACAGAGCTGCAGCATAACCTCACAGCTATAAACTCAATTCCCCTGCCAATGAAAGCCAACACACCGTACGTCTTCTTTACAACCCTATCAACTTGGGTAGCAAATTTGAGGAATCTATGGACGTGGACCCCAAGATCCCTCTATTCCTCCACGCTGCCAAAAATCCTGTCACTAACCTTGACTTCTGCATTCAAATTCAACCTTCCGAAATGATGGGGTCAATCATGCCATTCATACTGAAAATTTTCTGATGCAGCCCCAGATAGCTGCCAAATAGGGGAAGGAATCAAAGATAAGTGACTGGAGTTTTAGCACAGACTGAATATAGTACAATGGCTTTAGTACTCGCGATGATCAATTGGAGGAAATCTCTGCTTATCCACTACTGTTTGTCAGACAAACAACCCATCAATTTACAGACAGTAGGGGTGTGAAGAAAGATAGTCTTGAAGTAGGGATGGACATCACCATGAAAACTGATTAATGGGTATTTTGCGAGGAATTATCTATTGCAAGCATGTCTTTCATAATCCTGTGCATACAAGATTTGGGACCAGCTGAGCAGTATTTAGTGTAATTCTTCAGTGAAATGTCAGAGCCTCAAACTGAACATTTGTCTCTGACTATGGTGAGGTTTCCAAACTGAATTGGCCCAAAAAAAGTAATATTAATTTAGCATAGAGCAAAACAACAAAATTCTAGTAAGATTCAAAACTGTACTACATTATACAAGGAGCATAAAGATGAAGCAGTATGTGATGCAGACAATGGTCTGTTATTGTTTGAGGTAGACTCGGAAGGCAAGCTGAACATTAATGTCACTTTTCGTCAGGGAGATTGGAAAGAAACACAGTACAATGATGAACATGCTCACAACAGGAAGAATTGAAATGAGGGAAGGTACACAACTAAAAAAAAGAGAATGCAAAAGATGGGCTGGCACATGGGAGAAGTGAGAAATACAGGAATGGAGATTAGAAAGAAGAACAGGTAAAGCATAGATTGTGCAAATATCAGTAAAAGAAAACAGAAGTACTTAGCAGCGATATTAGGAACTGCCAATGCTGGAGAATCTGAGATAACAAGGCATAGAGCTGGATGAACACAGCAGGCCAAGCAGCATCAGAGGAGCAGGAAAGCTGACGTTTGGGTTGAGACCCTTGTTCAGAAAAGCGTTTCTTTCTAAAGGAGGATCACAGCCCGAAACGTCAGCTTTCCTGCTCCTCTGATGCTGCTTGGCCTGCTGTGTTCATCTGGCTCTACAGAAGTATTTAGTAAATTTGTAAATGACAAAAACAGAAACATTCTGTCTGAGGTAATATCAGACACATTGTGCAGTCAGTTGAAAGTCCCACCAAATTGATTTATCAAAATCTCACATTGGAAATAAGCAATGAAAAATCATAATTGACTCAAGGTAGAAATGAAAGCCCAATTATGAGGAAATATTTGAGTAGCTAAAGTTTATGGTGGCATAGAATGGGAGCTTAGCCAAGAGAACTTTGGAATATCCAAGCCTGGAGGTGCTAAGGTAAAACGGATGAAGGTTTCTTTTAAGTAGATGATGACAGCAGGTAGTGGTAAGTGACACCTGCTTTAGAAAGTACAAGGACATTAAACTAAATTCAGGTTTCATCAAGATGTTGATCAATAGTGACAGACTTATTTGTTGCGATCTAGAGCAATGTTGAAAGATGGGAAGGGGTAGGAGGAGTTGGAGAGAGCCATCAACAAGTTTTTGTCATGGGGAGTGATGGTTATTGATTTGGTCTTCCCAATCTTTCAGTGTCTTACATAAGAAAAGCAATCTGACAGCAGGAGGGTAGCAATAAACAGTAATATATAGTCATTTGAATGATCTGTACCCACACAAGGAAAAGGAAAACAAAAACAAAAACAGGGCCAAATAATGCTTGCATTGAATGTAATTTTTAAAACCGTGAAGCGCAGTATTTCATATTTTTAAAATTCTGCACCATGTTTAGAGTCTAATTGCATTTTCTGTTGTGTATTCAATGGATTCCTTTAATATGCAACAAGCTACATCTCTGAGAAAAGAACCTTTTGAACATTGGTGTTGAGTTATAATGCAGCTTTCAGCATTAAGTATTTCCTCAAGGTAAATCAGTGTGAATAAAACCTTCATATAAAAATCTTTTGTAAGATAATGAAATGTGAGGCTGGATGAACACAGCAGGCCCAGCAGCATCTCAGGAGCACAAAAGCTGACGTTTCAAGCCTAGACCCTTCATCAGAGAGGGGGTTGGGGTGAGGGTTCTGGAATAAATAGGGAGAGAGGGGGAGGCAGACCGAAGATGGAGAGAAAAGAAGATAGGTGGAGGGAGAGTATAGGTGGGGATGTGGGGAGGGGATAGGTCAGTCCAGGGAAGACAGACAGGTCAAGGAGGTGGGATGAGGTTAGTAGGTAGGAGATGGAGGTGCAGCTTGGGGTGGGAGGAAGGGATGGGTGAGAGGAAGAACAGGTTAGGGAGGCAGAGACAGGTTGGACTGGTTTTGGGATGTGGTGGGGAAAGGGGAGATTTTGAAGCTGGTGAAGTCCACATTGATACCATTGGGCTGCAGGGTTCCCAAGCGGAATATGAGTTGCTGTTCCTGCAACCTTCGGGTGGCATCAATTGTGGCACTGCAGGAGGCCCATGATGGACATCTCATCTAAAGAATGGGAGGGGGAGTGGAAATGGTTTGCGACTGGGAGGTGCAGTTGTTTATTGCGAACCGAGCGGAGGTGTTCTGCAAAGCGGTCCCCAAGCCTCCGCTTGGTTTCCCCAATGTAGAGAAAGCCACACCGGGTACAGTGGATGCAGTATACCACATTGGTAGATGTGCAGGTGAACCTCTGCTTAATGTGGAAAGTCATCTTGGGGCCTGGAATGGGGGTGAGGGAGGAGGTGTGGGGGCAAGTGTAGCATTTCCTGCAGTTGCAGGGGAAGGTGCCGGGTGTGGTGGGGTTGGAGGGCAGTGTGGAGCGAACAAGGGAGTCATGGAGAGAGTGGTCTCTCCGGAAAGCAGACAGGGGTGGGGATGGAAAAATGTCTTGGGTGGTGGGGTCGGATTGCAGATGGCGGAAGTGTCGGAGGATGATGCGTTGTATCCGGAGATTGGTGGGGTGGTGTGTGAGAACGAGGGGGATCCTCTTTGGGCGGTTGTGGCGGGGGCGGGGTGTGAGGGAAGTGTTTCGGGAAATGCAGGAGACGCGGTCAAGGGCGTTCTCGACCACTGTGGGGGGAAAGTTGCGGTCTTTGAAGAACTTGGACATCTGGGATGTGCATGAGTGGAATGCCTCATCGTGGGAGCAGATGCGGCGGAGGCGGAGGAATTGGGAATAGGGGATGGAATTTTTGCAGAAGGGTGGGTGGGAGGAGGTGTATTCTAGGTAGCTGTGGGAGTCGGTGGGCTTGAAATGGACATCAGTTACAAGCTGGTTGCCTGAGATGGAGACTGAGAGGTCCAGGAAGGTGAGGGATGTGCTGGAGATGGCCCAGGTGAACTGAAGGTTGGGGTGGAAGGTGTTGGTGAAGTGGATGAACTGTTCGAGCTCCTCTGGGAAGCAAGAGGCGGCGCCGATACAGTCATCAATGTAATGGAGGAAGAGGTGGGGTTTGGGGCCTGTGTAGGTGCAAAAGAGGGACTGTTCCACGTAACCTACAAAGAGGCAGGCATAGCTGGGGCCCATGCGGGTGCCCATGGCCACCCCCTTAGTCTGTAGGAAGTGGGAGGAATCGAAAGAGAAGTTGTTGAGGGTGAGGACGAGTTCGGCTAGGCGGATGAGGGTGTTGGTGGAGGGGGACTGGTCGGGCCTGCGGGACAGGAAGAAGCGGAGGGCCTTGAGGCCATCTGCATGCGGAATACAGGTGTATAGGGACTGGACGTCCATGGTGAAAATGAGGTGTTGGGGGCCAGGGAATTGGAAGTCCTGGAGGAGGTGGAGGGCATGGGTGGTGTCACGACATAGGTAGGGAGTTCCTGGACCAAAGGGGAGAAAATGGAGTCCAGGTAGGTGAAGATGAGTTCGGTGGGGCAGGAGCAGGCTGAGACGATGGGTCGACCAGTGCAGGCAGGTTTGTGGATTTTGGGAAGGAGATAGAAACGGGCCGTGCGGGGTTGGGGAACAATGAGTTTGGAGGCTGTGGGTGGGAGGTCCCCTGAGGTGATGAGGTCATGAATGGTGTTGGAGATGATGGTTTGGTGCTCGGGTGTGGGGTCATGATCGAGGGGGCAGTAGATGGTGGTGTCGGAGATTTGACGTTTGGCCTCGGCGACGTAGAGGTCAGTGCGCCATACTACCACAGCGCCACCCTTGTCTGCGGGTTTGATGGTGAGGTTGGGGTTGTAGCGGAGGGCTGCCCGTTCTGCGGGGGAGAGGTTGGAGTGGGTGAGATCTTTCACCTGGTTGTCGGTTTCTTTATCAGTTTCATCCACTCTTACAACAAGTTGCATCGATGCAATTGGAGGGGGGTAAATTTGGAAAGTGTTGTACAGCCCAGTAATAGAATACATCTTTATCTAGCACATCTCAGGTCAGCAGATCACTTTGCAACAGATAATAATAACCGCAACCTAAGTAGTAAAGGAACAGCAACTTGACTGTAAATTTGGAAAACAGTATTCAATGCTGAAAAAAGTTTCTGAATTCATTGAGAGGTCTTCACCCAGGAATAGTCAGTAGGTGAGTGGAAACTATTTGAATTTAATGTTAACTAGTACACAGCGTGAATACAAAAAAGTGGAGATGCTTGTAAATTAACAATGCTTGTGCGAAGCCAATGTGTGTGGTTACTTTTGGAGTCCCAGTATCTCAGCAGCACTGTGCTAGTGATGTTATTGGTGATCTTACAGTGGGATAAAGGACAATTCATTGCAATGACTTGTCCAGCAAACTAGACAGATATACACCGTCAGTTCGAATTGGTTGATAGTCAGAAGATGATGAGTTCAAGGTGCACCCTAGACATAAGCAATTGTTCTAAATTCACTTTTGTGCAGAAAATGTATAGAGTTGCTGGATTCTGAAATCCTTCCAATGAGCCATTAAACTGAAGCCTGATTGGCTGATCAAATAGAAACAAAAGGTCTCATGATTTAAGACAAATGTGACATCTCCCACTATCTTAATCAACATTTTCTACCACAGTCAAAAACCAATTAATTGGTCATTCAGTTGGTTTGGTGTTTTGGAATATTGCCGTACACAGTTTGGTTGCCATAGTTGTTTAGCAAAATGACTGAAATTCAGAAGTCAGTCTAGTGCTGTGGTGCTTTGCAACAGCCCGTGAAAAGTGTTACATAAATGTAATTTCCCATTCTGCTTTCTGTGTGCTCATGTATGATCTTCCAAAACTAAACTAGAAACGCACTGAACCTGTATGTCTTTCAAAGATTTAACCTGAGCCTGTATTGAAGATAAAGTGTGGAGCTGGATGAACACAGCAGGGCAAGCAGCATCTTAGGAGCACAAAAGCTGACGTTTCAGGCCTAGACCCTTCTAGGCCCGAAACATCAGATTTTGTGCTCCTGAGATGCTGCTTGGCCTGCTGTGTTCATCCAGCTCCACACTTTATTATCTCAGATTCTCCAGCATCTGCAGTTCCCATTATCCCTGAACCCGTATTCATGAATTGCGTTTCTCCTTTTCAGTTACGGGCAGTTGCATATTGGGCCTGGCAACTAAAATGGCTAGATTGTTAGGCTAAATGCTCCACACAATGTATCCACTTTACACAAGTGTGCCCAACATTCAAACTGAACCTGACAAAATGGCTTATTTCAATTAAACAATTAAAAATCTTCAAACTTCTGACTAAACTTCAGCATAATTTGTATTAAATTACAAACAAAACTACTTCAATAGGTCATGTACTTGAAAGTTGCAGTTGTTCTGTAAATATAAATAGCTGGACAGACTTGAAGAACTTTGCACATGCCCTTTTGAATATAATAGTGGGCTTTGAAAATTCAATAAATTAGCAAATTACCATGTATGAGTAAGATTATATCTTGAGTACACAAGTAATGCGTAAAGTTAATTTATCTTTTCTGGGGACAGTATAACCCTACAGGGTTTGGACATTGAGTGGCCCCATGTGTCCAACGATTTATCAACTGACCATTAAACACAATCAAGCTTTAAATGCAGACTTTTAAAAACAGGCTAAATAGGAGTACAAGAAGATTAAAAGCTTGTGGAAACCAATATAAAAGGTAAGAGAAACAATTCATGAGAGAGAATCCAAATCATTAGCTCATTTCTAAGTCTCTTGGGAATGGTTCACCATGATGTACCTCATAAATTGCAGTTACACTACTATTTATATTGAAGGAAAGTGGTTTCTGATAAGTATCAATGAAAAGAAAAGAATCATTTGGAAGGTAGACACTTAGCAGCAAGTTCTACTATAAGAGGCACTGCTGACAATTTGAACTGTTTGCCCCTTTGATAAGATGATGATGGATGGCCATTTCTCATTGGCTCCAAAGCATTGTGGCTGAGGTGAAGAAGTTAGCTGTAAAAGCCAAGTGATATCCTCTCCAAGGGCCAATAATATGGAGATGAACATCACACGGTACTTGGCAGGAATGTCTCGGTGCTAATACTTGTCTGATTACAAAGGAAGAACCATTAGCAGAATAGAATAGGTGACTAAAAGCTGTGCAAGATTTTACAAAGTAACTGAAAAGAGAATAGAGTATGTACAGGTTTAGATTTAGGTTCATAAAATAGAGAACAGGTGAGAGAAGTAAGGACAGAGTTCTTGGATAGTTGCAGGGCTGGAAGATGTTACAGAAATAACAAGTGATGAGCCCATGAATAAAATGATATGAATTTTAAAATTGAAGTACAGATGGCCAATGGTAAACTAAAGTGAGACCAGCTAGACCAATTATTTAGCACTTATTTCTGCACATCTCCAACCCTGATGGCCAATGTTAAAAGGACCTGATCATGTGTACCTTTGGGGAACTTTAAGAGCTTAGAAACAATCCTGCTCAAAATGGGACAAAGTGAAGATTCTCATTCACCATACTCTGAAATTAGCTCCTGGGTGGGGGTGGGAGTAGTAGGGATGAGAGGGGACTGAATAATGGGCAAGCATCACACAAACTCTGTACATGCGCATCATTGCATCAGACTTAGATCAGCCCTTAGGAAAACAAGGACTGCCAGCTAACAGTTAACATAGCAACATCGAATTCTGGTCTCAGACGGTATTTACTGGATGGTAGATGTGGTAAGTTCGATTAGACAGACGAGCAGAACAGGATCAGCTGGCCAAGTCAACCCTACACAAGAATCACACCATTTTTAGGGGTAATAATGTAATAACTGTGGCCAAAAAAGAAAAAAAAGACAAGAGATCCTATAGGAAAAGAAACCCATCCACATGTAGCAGAAATACATCAAGGATAAGAAAAATAACAAACTAAACTGCAATTAACACATTCAATAGATCTTAAATTGCAGAAACATTTATTTATTCCCTTTTCTGGAATATTTGGTATTTGGAAAAAGTGGTGTGGAAATGCAAATCTTCCAAGATGAATTGGAAAAAAAGTTCTAACACAGCATAACACAGCCTCATAGTTAAACATTCATTCTTAAATAGAAACGTCTAAACAACCTCTGTGAGGCCTACTTTCTCTTGGGACATCGTCATCAAAGCTTCCTGTCTGGGAAGCCCTGGTAAATGTGGTATTCTCCAAGGACCTCTCCAGTCCTGCTCTAACACTCAAAAGGCAACATCAGCATAATCAACGCAGAAATTGTGCTTAACAGCGAGAGTGCATAGAAAATACAGGAATCAGACAATCCCCTTGGGAATGACACTTGGTGTATTCTCAGAGTAAAACAGGCCTCCCAATGGTTAAGCATCTCGCTGTCCTCATACATAATTGTACTTATTTAAATTTCAGGAAGATTAGCAATGATTTTTTTGGGTTAAATTAGCCAACGCATTAACAGAGTTTCCTGTGAACCTGTCCATTCACCCAACCAGAAGACCAATTAGTGAAATGTTTTCACCATTAGATATGACAGAACCTCTGGCCTTCAAATATAATTTATGAAATTTGAACAATCTCTTCATTTAATTCCCGAGAGAAAGAGATTCCCTTTATATCTTGTTTTTACATTTTTTTCCCTCCATTCTCCTTAGAGTTAATCTTTTTACAAGGCATTATTTCTGCAAACCAAACACTAGAGACAGACTTGCCATGCACTATAGCAAAATACACCTTCCTGCAACTCCTATTGATTTCTTCAAACTGATGTTTCGGAGCATTTTCAAAAGTTTCAGACTTTAAAATGTGGAGTTGCGTCACAAACTCAACTGTGATTCACTCAAATATCTATTTGATGAACAGAACTTTTTCAACTCAAGTCACAATCTTAAACAACCCTCACCACGGTTCTTCAAGGCATTTATCAGACATCCCTTCTCCAGAGATTTTGGCTTGCAGCCCTGCAGGCGAACTCATTATTCAGATGAAGAAAAGCAGAAGCGAGAATCACCAACTCAGAAATTTTATTACAGTCTAGTTTTTAGAATGGCACTGAAACTGCAACATGCCCAGAAGCAAGCAAAATGCAATTAGTTTAAAAGTACGCATGTTAATCTGTCCTATTTGTACTGTTAAAGTAAATTTGTCTTAAATCTAAAACAAAATATTATTCCACTGTCTTTTCAGGAGCTTCACAACACTATATGTAACAAGTAGCTGAAATAGATCAGAAAGAGGATTCTTAGCTTGGCATGCTGGTTGAGCAATAATGTTCTGGGGAATGTGATTTAGACAACTAGGACTTGCTTGTAAGAAGCCAAAAGCAAAAAGTGTAAGCAATATAAAAAAAACACAATTGTAATGAAGGTTAAGTATAAGTATATATACTATATATAGAGTTACATCATAATTGAAATGGCAAATCGTTGGTACCTGGGTAACAATGGCCACATCCATCATATCTACAATATGTGACATAGCTGTCGGCCAATGGCCATAGATGGCTGACCTGCCTGTGAGTAGGCATGCATGGCATTATCAGTTTCAGGGGCGGTGTGGGCTTATTGGGATTCCGAAGGGCCTGTTTCCACACTGTAAGGAATCTAATCTAATCTAATCACTCTTAATCTTGGTGTTTCCAATAGACTCCAGAAAGTTCATGTCCATCAAATAATGTATTGCTCACACTTGTTAAATGTGTGGTTGATACTGTAATCAATGTCACCTCTTTCCCATTGAAAAACAGCCTAGCATTGCCCCACGTTCACCACACTTCCACATTTAACAAATTAAAAGACATTAAAGGCAGTCCTGTGGTTTTTGAACATTTGGGCAATGTCTGTAACATATCCTGATTGTTTCGAGGCAGATGTACTAGAAGTGTAGCACAGACAATGCCAGATTCAATTCCTACTTATGGTTAAGTTAACCAATCTCTGATGCGATGATGCAATTACTCTCCCATCCTTTGGCATCAGCTGGAATTCCTCCATCAGGTACTAACCATAATGACGTCCAAATAGATTCTGACCAATATTCACCATGTTATTGCAGCTCCAGACATGAGTGCCCAAATTGTTATTTCCTAGTGACAATCTGGCTCCTCTTCTTTACTCACCCACCATTCAGTTGGTGTTGGCAAAGTTAATGTAGAAAGGGTCCCTCCTTTGACTCTGCCTTTCTCCCAAACCAAACTAATTTGTGCTTTACAATGTGCCAATTTAATCAGGCTCATGTTAACAAAAAAATTATCTTATTACTTACTAAGTACAAAAATAACCAATAATACAACATATACAGAAAAAAAGAAGGGACTCCAAGAAAAACAAGTTGAAAAATAGACAGACGAGTTTCTCTAAGTTGTTTATGAAGGGTAGATATTGGAATGTTGATAGTTGAACAGATGACTTCAGGATCCTTGGTTTTTGCAGATTATTTGAAGTTTTTTTTTGTCCTGTCTCCTTTTGATAGTGTTTGGTTGGCAGCTACCAGAGTGAAAGAGTTCTTCTTGTCCAATCTCCTTGTAATGTCTAGGTAGCAGTTTGGCTTCGGGCACTCAGGGACTAAGAGTGTTATTTTACCTGCTATACAGGGGTGACCAGTAGGTGGTATTTTGACTGTGACATGTGCAGCACATTAGTGCTCAAACTCTGCCTATCACAGAATCACAGAATCCCTACAGTGTGGAAACAGGCCCTTTGGCCCAACAAGTCCACACCGACCCTTGGAGCATCCCACCCAGACCCATCCCCCTGCAGCCCACACCTCTGAACACTATGGGCAATTTAGCATGGCCAATCCACCTGGCCTGCACATCTCTGGACTGTACTGGAGTCTACTGTATTCGCTGCTCACCATGCAGTTTCCTCTAAACTGGGGTGAAAAAATGCAGACTGAGTGACCGCTTTGCACAATACCTATGTTCTGTCCATAAAAATGATCCTGAGTTCTGATTGCCAGCCACTTCAACGCACCTCTGTGTTCTCTGACCAACACTTCTGTCTTGGGCTTTACTCCAGTGAGGCTCAGCACAAACTGGAAGAACAGTATAATAGTGTGGAGCTGCAGAAGCACAGCAGGCCAGGCAGCACCAGAGGAGCAGGAACGTTGAAGAAGGGTCCCCACCTGGAATATCCTGCTCCTCCGATACTGCCCGGCCCGCGGTGTTCCCCCAGCTCCACACTGTGTTATCTCTGACTCCAGCATCTGCAGTTCTTACTATCTCTGGAAGAACAGGACGTCATTTTCCACTTGTGAACACAGCAGCCTTCAGGGCTCAATACTGAGTTAAAACATTTTAAGAGCCCAAACAGCACCTTTCACATCCTTTACCACTCCCACACCCTACATCCCATAATGACAAGGGCTGCTTTCAGCACAGCCAAACCATTTCCACCTACTCATTTTCCCCTTTATCAGCCTTTTCTCCCCTCCCTGGCTTACCATTATCAACCCCTTAAGAACCCAAAGAACTGCGGATGCTGTAAATCAGGAACAAAAACAAAGTTGCTGGAAAAGCTCAGCAGGTCTGGCAGGGACACATGTGCACCTCAATTCGCTGATGCCCCTTTTACCACTAGTACGCAAAGACCAAGGTTGTAGCTTTTTTAAAACCTTCATTTTTGAATATCCGTGAAAGGACGAAACAAAAAAAAGTCTGCAAGGGGTTGTTTCTGAGATAGGAAGTTAGTCAGGCTGCTCATTGTCTCTTGTTGTTGCATGCTGACTTTTCCCTGACACTCTACAGGTATGACATTGCATGGGCTCCACACAGAAATTTGTTACACAGTGCTGAATGTACATGCATAGTTTTTTTTTTAATATTTTGCAGAAGTCCTCTTTTCAATAACACAATTTGGAATTACAAGTTAGAGAACGTCAATCATATTTTTGGGTTCTGATATACTGTCATGACAATCTCCAGGTGAAAAAAATACCCATGTAGAAGTCAGGTGAGGATAGGATTGAGAGCAACTGTCATACCCTTCACGGCTGAATAGTCAAACTATACTCACTGTCGGCGAGCATACAAGTACATGCTCACACGAAGAGTAGCCACACGGATGAATTACCCAACACCAGCCAGTATTTACAGGACCTAACCCAGCATGAGTCACATTCTAAAGAGGGTAGGATTGAAGGAGGAGGAAAGGTGCGGGGAGCGAGTTGAAATTAAAATTGTTGAAACACTGCCTTTTTCTTTAAATGAGTCAGGGGTAGCACCTTTATGTAATTTCTTGCAGCGCTGACTTTCAAAATTTTATATCTGATCATTTCAGAGCAGAATTCAAAGACTAAATATAGACAATTAGGAGAAATTGTAACTAGAATAAGCAAATGTACTTGTCCAGTTGTAGGATGATAGAAATGATCTCAATGAGACCAGATTACATCAAAAAGTTTTCGGATAACACAGCACAGCAACAGCAGGATGCCACACCTCAGATTTGTGGATGCAATGGAAGTGCCCCGAATTATTAGCCCATGAGCCTCAATAATGTGCGCACAGGATATTGCAGTATATCACTAAACTGGCAGAGAGACAGAGGAGGAATATCTCACTGCCCACTTTCCACTGAAAGATTCTTATATCTGCAACAGAAAAAAAAACCTTGGTTCTCATTTTAGGATTTCAGTGAGAGAATGGCTTAAGGCATCGGGCCTGTGGAGGATTGGGAATATATCACTTTCGTAGATGAAAATGTCAGCTAAACAATGATAAATGTATTCTGATCTAAGTAGCATTGGTAAGTTTGAATGACAGGAAGACAAACAGCACAATGAATGGCAAGAATCTCGGTGCAAAGGAATATCTCTGAAAACCTCTGTACTTCACCATTCTCCTTCACAGCGATATAAAGACTATAGTTGCTGAATATCCAAAATACCTAGTATTTAGCAGCGTATTAATCCATAGTGACACAATGTGCATTTATGATGATAAAGAAATGGAGTAAAGAGAGAAACACATTAATAAGCAATTTATGACAGGCTTGTTACAATTTCCACACAAATATTATAGGGAATGCTTTGGTTATACTTTTACTGGCATCTGTAACCTTTGCACTGTGTGCTGACAGAACTTTCCCAAACACCTTGTCTGAAAAGTGTTAGCAGCATGTTCCAGTATTCACTGGGACACTGAATCTTGACAATCAGCAACCCAAGTAATTTTTCACACGAACTGCTGATTTCTCAATGGACAGCTGAAAGGAAATCTTTATTTTAAGGGCCTCTCTTAAGTTGTGAAATATGACTTTTTGCTGGAAGCCTGACCTTTAAAATAAAATTATGCTGTCTCTCCTTGGCATTTATTTCTTTGAGAGAGCAAAAGTGTAAAACTAAAATGGAGACACAGTTAAATATGTTGTGAAGCAAACGTTCAGCAACACAGACACAGAGGCCAAAGGTCACAATGTTTTTCCAGCTGCCAATGACTGTGTTGATTTTTGACATAATTAACAACTTCCATTCTCATAAATATTCTGAGACTCTTTTAAAATGTTACTTCATCTCAAATTTGAACCATCTTGTTACATCATTAAAAACGAACATAGCATGTTTGTACAGATAACAGGAAAAGCACTTAAGAAATGAAGAGGAAAATAACAATAACAGACGATATTAATCTTCACTGAGCGAATTCAAGTTTCAGACAGTCAGCATTTGTCAAATCTAGAGCCCTGTACATATTTCTTTATTTTTGATTCATTTATAGGATGAGGGCGTTAGTGGCTAGGCAGCTTTTATCACCCATCCCTAATTGCCCAGAAGGCAGTTCAGAGTCAGCCACATTGCCGTGGGTCTAGAGACACATGTAGGCCAGACCAGGTAAGGATGGAAGTTCCCTTCCCTAAAGGGCATTAGTGAACAAGATGGTTTTTTTCCGACAATCGACAATGGATTCACAGTCATCATTCGATTCTTAATTCCAGATATTTATTGAATTAAAATTCCACCATCTGCCATGGCAGGATTCAAACCCAGGTCCCCAGGATGTTATCTGGTTTTCTGAATTAACAGCCCAGCGATTAATACTGATAGGCTGTCGCCTCTCCCAGATCTGTGTACTTTCCTATTGTTAAAATTGCTGACTGGGGGTGTTTCTCATTTAGTCCTTGCTTTTCCATCTTAAATTTAAACCAAACTCCTGCTATTAAGTTACTCTGCTCATCAGGCTTTGTATCACTTTAGATTAATTAGTTGTACTCTCTCCTCGGCACCTAAGAGAGTTGATGCAAAATTGAATCAAAGATGTGAATACATCAAAAAAGAACAAAGAACTGTATATGCTGCTGATCTGAAACACAAACAGAAACTGTTGGGAAAACTCAGCAGATCTGGCAGCCTCTGTGGACTGAAAGCAGAGTTAATATTTTGGGTCCAGTGACCTTCCTTCAAAAGATCCAAGAGTCTGAGTTCTGAAGAAGGGCCACTGCACTCAAAACAGTAATTCTGCTTTCTCTCCACAAATGCTCCCAGACCCTAGGAGTACAAACTGAGAGTCGACACGTCTTAAATAAAAATTATGGAACTCCTACACTCAACCTTAGCTGGTAATTTATGATCTTACCTGGAGGAAACAATTACTAGACACCATCTCTGTTCTACATAGTTAGAAGATCTCAGCAATACAATTTTATTGCAATTGGGTTTTGTATTCCCTAAACGGAACACACAGTGGTGGAATAAAAACAGCCACATCTCCTCTTTCTGATTGTTACCTAGTGATCATTGCCCCAAAGTAAGTTGAAAATGTTTAGGTTTTAGCTGCAGTGCTCCCCTCCAGGATGCCACAGTCAGTGTTCGTTGCATTAACGCTGAAGTATAGGCACTCACCTAAGGAACTAAAAGCTACAAGCCATTATGAACTGAGCTCTGACAACAGTCACTGCTTTCAGGAGAAAGGGAAGGCTCAGGGGAGGAAACAAAAGTTCAAGAAATGGGGATGCACTAGCAGGTTTTTTTGAAAGCTAGTTTGCCCTGAATATTTAGTGCTCACATAATTAGCAAATACCCAGATTTCATGGTAACAGTTTCAGTAAATGAAGAAGGTGCAGAGTTCTTGTGCAGCAGTTACTATGAATGCAGTAACTGTCTCTGAAATGTATCAGAACTGCTACAGATTGCAGATAGAGACCATTCAGCCCATTGGCCCCTGCCAGAACTCAGATAGTTCCCGTTTCTGCCTTATTCCCATAGTCCTGTAATTTTTCTCTTCCGATAATCACCATTTAACCTTCTGTTACTTCATTAAAAATCTCATCCAAAAATGCTTTGCACTTTACAGATCCATACCAGCTATACTTAACTCCTCCCTACTTATCCAACTCGCTGTTAATTTTGTTCTGATTACCATTTCTGAAATCCTTACTGAAGATAAACTGGCTGACCTGTGGCTGAGTTTGAACAAGGGGTAACCTTCGAAATTCTCCAGCCCTCTGGCATCATCCTGTCAGAGGAAAATTGGAAGATGTTGACCATTGTTCGCACATCAGCACACTTACCGCCTTTTTGTTCTAATTTCAGAACACAACCTAGATTCGGGTTGGTGGCTGGGGAGGTGTTGGTGTTTACAGTTCAAAGGGATATTGATATTGGTCTCATACATTTCTGATCAATGCACAGACCACTGCACACTCCTCTGCCTCTCAAGAAACCTATTAGTTCAACTCTAGCCATGTGCATTCCCACCCAGTTTGAGGAGCAATTTATTGAAAAATGGTTGGGTTGTCCTAGTCTGTTTTGCGAATAGCTCCAAAATCTCTGTGATAATGGGAACTGCAGATGCTGGAGAATCCAAGACAACAAAATGTGAGGCTGGATGAACACAGCAGGCCCAGTAGCATCTCAGGAGCACAAAAGCTGACGTTTTGGGCCTAGACCTCTGATGAAGGGTCTAGGCCCGAAACGTCAGCTTTTGTGCTCCTGAGATGCTGCTTGGCCTGCTGTGTTCATCCAGCCTCACATTTTGTTGTCCAAAATCTCTGTGCCTGGGATAATGAAGGAATTCCAAACATGGGGAAACTCCTGGAATGTCTTATAAGACATAGTGCACATTTCAAGAAATGGGCTGCATCACCAAAGCTGTCCCACTTTTGCTGATATTTTATCCAAAGCAGGTCATCGTGAAGCTGAATACTGTATCAATACTCCATGTGGCTCGAAGGATTTTCACTTTCAAATCACAGCAAAGGTCAAACTTCCACGAAATGGAATCTTGACTCAAGATGGATTTTGTTCTCAGGTTAACTGCGCTCCTCAGTGAAAATAATCATCATATTTTCCACCTTTCATTTGTGAAACATTGGAACATCGAGTCGTCTGCTTTTAGTGTGGTACTAAAGGAGAATATAAAAATATAAAGTGTCCCAGATTTAATTTCTGACTTTTACAAATAAAACTGCAGTACCCTGGTCAGTGAACATCAGAACTATGCAGAGAATGAGATTTGACCTGGCACCTGAAATACATTATTATTGCATTGCTTTTGACACTGCAAATTCTCTCAATATCGAAAGCCTATTGAATCTACACTTACCTTCGCAACCCCTTTAAACAAAACAAATCACAATCATTCCAGTCTGAAAAATGTCCCATATCTTCAACCAACCCCTGGCCAGTCTACCATCTTCTCCACCTTCAATAAATCCAGGGTTATTGATCACTTTTCTGTCTATATCCTAATTCACATCACATCCTGTCCACTCATCATCTCTGCCTCTGATCTGCACGCATTTCCCAGTAGACATTACCTCCATTTTAAGATTTGTAATCTCACTTACAAATCTTGCCCATCTCTATTCCTACAAACTTCCACATCTCACCAAGACATCTACTATAATGCTCAAATTCTAGCGTTTCCAGCATTCAAATTCAATCACCCTATAGGTGGTTGTGCTTTCAGCTGCCAAGGTCCAGTCCTCGACATTTTGAACAAACCCTCTATCCACCTTTCGATGCTATTAAGGACCTAGCTCTTCCATCAGACTGAATATCTTCTCAAGTGTCTCTGTCTCATACTTTGATTTATAACTGCTAGTGCCTTAACATGCACACTCTTTACTACTTTCCTTTGGTCAGAAATTACACAACACCAGGTTACAGTCCAACAGGTTTATTTGAAAACACAAGCTTTTGGAGAAGAAGGAGCGAGGCTCCTAAAACTTGAGTTTTCAAATAAACCTGGTATTGAGTGATTTCTGACTTTGTCCTCTCCAGTCCAACACCAGCATCTTCACATCATGGTTTCTTTTCTTTATTACTTCTTCTCTGGTCTGCAATTGTATTAGCAATCTGATACACATTGTACACCTCCATTTTCTGCTTCATCTTATTGCGTATCTCTTGAATCATCCAGAGAGTTCTACACTCATTTGCTTTATAGTTCTTCCGCAGACTATTTGTCAACTGTACCCAAACAAATCCCTCTACGGTCAGTAATTGTTAGATCAAATTTTCCCACAAATCTCTGATTCCAATTTACCTGAGACAGATCCTCTCTCATTGCACTAAAATTTGTCCACACCCCAGGTCGTAGGTTTATGCTAGATTTCTGAGGGTCCTTTATCACAGCTAAACAAAACCTTACGATACTTAGATCGCTCTTCCTTTAATCGTCACAGTAATGGGCAGCAGGGAAATGTCTATGTAGTTCCTGAAATCGGTCTTCACTACTTTCTTGAAAAGGGTTACAATTTCAACATATGAGATGCCTGCTCTCCTCCTTCCATAGAGTCATATCACATGGAAACAGACCCTTCGACCCAACTCGTCCATGCTGACCAGATTTCCCCAAAGTGAACAAGTCCCATGTGCCTGCATTTGGCCCGTAGCCTTTTAAATGTTTCCTATCCATGTACTTTTCCAAATTTCTGTCAAATATTGTAATTATACTCAGCTCTATCACTTCCTTTGGCAGCTCATTCCATGTATGTACCACGCCTCATGATTTTGTAATCCTCTGTAAAGGCCACCCGTCAGCCTCTAACCCTCCACAAAAAATATTCCCAACCTATTTAGCCTCTCACTCTAACTCAAACCCTCTAGTCTCAGTAACATCTTTATAAATTTTTGCTACATCCCTTCCAGGTCCATACCATCCTTCCTATAGAACTACCAGAATTGTATGCAGTATTCCAAATATGTCCTTACTTGTGTCGTGTACAGCTATAACATGACATCCCAACTCCTGTACTCGACGCTGTTACTAAAAAAAGGCAAGCATGCCAAAAGCCAACTTCATCATCCAGTCTCCTTGTGATGCCTCTTTCAAGGAACCTATATACCTGCACCCCTAGGTGTCTCTGTTGGACGACATTTCCCAGGGCCCTACCATTAACTGTGTTAATCCTGCAATGGTTTGTCTTACCCAAAATGCAACAGTTCACATCGATCAGAATTAAACACCAACTGGCCCAGTTGATCAAGGTCCCAGTCTATTCTTAGATAAGCTTAGACAACTACATCACCACTTTCTGTGTCATCTGCAGACTAAGTAACCACACCTCCTATATTCTCATCCAAATTACTTATATAAATGAGCAACAGTGGACCAAGCACCAGTCTACGTACTACACTGCTGACCACATGCCTGCAGTGTGAACAACAACCCTCTACTACCACCCTTTGTCTCCTATCGTCAAGCCAGTTTTGTATCCAATTAGCTAGTTGTCCCTGGATCCCACGTGATCAACCCTTACTGATCATTCTACCACACTGAAACCTGTTTAAAGCCTTGCTACCACTCTGCCTTCATCTATCTTCTTGATCACCTCTTCAGAAAGCTCAATCAAGTTTGTGAGGCATGATTTCCCATGCACAAAGCAATGCTGGCTACACCTAATCAGTCCGTGCCTTTCCAAATGCATGTAGATCTTGTCTCTCAGAATTCCCTCCAAACCAGTTCCAGAACAAGGGAGATGAGGTATTTCTACCAAGGGTGCTTCACCAATGTATTTCAGTGGGGATTCTGGCTATGCCAAAGGCTTGGCTAGTTTTCAGTTGTTGGACGGTCTTTTGAGCCTCCTGTTCAGCTGGAATTGCGCTGAGGTGATGGTAAGAAGCTTGCCATGAGGTTTGAGCAAGGGCAACTCTGCGATCCTTCGAAAAAGGAGCTGACTGCTACTCTGTCATTGATGACCACCATTCCATCCTGAGCTTTCAGTGAGGTAGATCCATCCCTGGGTGTTTGGGCCACAGAGGATTTTGACTGTGCTGAGGTACGTACATATCCTGGTGGGCAGCAAGTTATTGGGTCTCCTGCATTCTTACCTGTTTGCTTTTTGGGTCTCTGTTTATTTCTGTTAGACCTTGGTCCTCATTTGTCTGTAAGCCTGCTCATCTATTCTCTGGTCTACAATTGTATTAGCAATCTGATACACATTGTACACCTCCATTTGCTGTTTTATCTTATTGCATATCTCTTGAATCATCCAGACAGCTCTATCCTTGTTTGCTTTATATTTCCTCCACAGACTATTCCTCAACTATACCTGAAAAAATCCCTCTTAAAGTCATGTCAAACCAGTCTTGAGTCCTCGTTCAGAATTGTAGAGTTTCCTTGCAGACTCTGCTTATGACAATTAAAGGCCAGGCTGGATACTACAGACATTCTGCAGTTCTGCTTCAGGCAGTCACACTGGGTTGTCTATAAAGGTACTGACTGAGTAGGTCTTTCTTCACAGGTTCCATTCACATTGAATTTCCTGCGTCAGCACTTCTTTTCCTGCTGCTGTTCTCGGGTGAGGCTGACAAAGATAGCTGGTTAGACCAGGCAGCGATCCATCCAGCAGTCATTGCTGTCATCATAGCTTGAATGATGTGGGTATCCTTATAGACCCTTGTTTGGATAATGACCACACAGCGTGGAAGACACTGCCAAGGAAAGGTAGTAGAAGCACATATGATAGCAATGTTTCAGAGACATGTAGACTGACACGGGGACAAGCAGGGAATAGAGGGATACAGACCATGTGCAGGCAGATAAGGTTAGTTTAGAATGGCATCATGTTTGGTGCAGCCATGGTGGACTGAAGGGCCTGTTCCTGTGCATTATGGCTCTATGTTCAAGGGAATACTAATGTCTGGAGTGTGATGGTTTTGCCAATGAGGTCGTGTATTTGTCTCTGTCTCTGTTATGACCAGACAGTCAACCAACAGAAGATTCCATTAGTCCTTGCTTTCCTTGCCAGTCACAACTTTCAAGATGTTTGTGTCCTTTCCAATTCTGGTATGAAGGTAACCAAAGAGAAGCAGCTCATCTCCCTTTGTAATATGGGACAGCAGCTGATCAAGGCTTATCAAGTAAAATTCCTCTTTGAATTCCTCATCCTTTGCTTGTTCAGTCAGAACCAATGTTCCCTGTTAGCAGTACATCCACTCCACAGCTCCTCTAAGGCAGTGCACATTCCAAACTGCATGCCGTTGTATCGACTTCCCATTGTGCAGTCTCGATGGTGCTTGTCTCACAGTGAGGGTAGCTGAAACTTGTGGAGAGCAGACTCTGCCGCATGGACAGGGACTAACATGTACATCCCCTTCCATAAATATTCACCTACCGATACATGACCAACTTTATTCCTGGAACCAGATCCAGCAATCCTTGATTAGTATGTTCTTAGCCAGACAATCAGGAAAATTCTCTTCAAAACACTTCAGCCACTCTTCCCCCTCTGCCTTTTCCACTATTCCTATCTCAAATCAATTTCTGGTTAATTAAAATCACCCACAATCATTTTTGAACATTTCCGTAATTTCTCTACAGCTTTCTGATTAGTTGGTAGCTTCAGAATATACCCCATGTATTTGTATCTTTCCTTTCTTAACCAAAATGGAATTGGTTCTGATCCTTCTCTTTAGCACAGTGTTGCTCTACTTAATCTATCATGCATAAACACCTTCTATCCAGAAATATTCATTAAGTAGTCTTACCACTCTGTTACTGAGGCCATCATATTCCCACATGCTTAACTGAGTCCGCAGTTCACCCACCTATTAACCATGCTTAGTGCATTCACAGGCATGAACCAAATACATCCCATTTAAAACTCTCATCAAATCCATTCATGGACTTACCCTCCTCAGTGTCTATAAATCCAGAAACTCCGACAATATTCTGGCAATCCAGGTTCAAATCCCATCAAGGCAGAATGCAAAATTTGAATTCAACAAAGAATCTGGAGTTAAGATTCTAAACATGACAATGAAAGCATTATTGAATGTTGGAAAAACCTACCTGGCTCATTAAAATCCTTTAAGTAAGGAAGCTGCCATCCTTACTCAGTCTCGCCTGCGTATGACTCCAGGCCCACAGCGTGGTTGACTTTGGGAAATTAAGGATGGGCAATAATTGCTAGTCTATTCAATGACACCCATATCCTGTGAATGGGTTTTCAATAATTGTGCTAAGGCTTTGGATTGCTCTGACTCTAGCCTCTTGTGCATCTCTATGTACCTCAGCTAACAATCCGAAACTGGGAATAGGGGATTTCAGTTCTCAGAGGAGGCTGGGACATATTTTTCACTGGAGCATAGGCACTTGTAAGTTAGCGATAAGGTGAATGGCAGGTATCTTTTCCACAGGGTTGGGGATTTCAAGATGAGGGGGTATATTTTTAAGGTGAAAGGAGAAAGATTTAAACAAAAACATGAGGGGCAATTTTTCTTTTTACACAGAATGGTTTGTGAGTGGAATGAACTTCCAGAGGAAGTGATGGATGTGGGTACAGTTGCAACACTGAAGCAATATTCGGATAAGCACATGAATAGGAAAGGTTTGGAGGAATGTGGGCCAAGTGCAAGCAGGTGGAACTAGTTTAGTTTGGGATTATGGTTAGCATAGATCGTTTGGACTGAAGGGTCTTTATCTGTGCTCTATGATTCTAACCGTACAGTCATCCAACTGGGCCCAAATTCAGGAATTAGGTTTCCAAATCCCTCTTCCTCTTTCAGACCCTCCTCACAAAACTAACTCAATTGCTAAGGCTGGAGTAAACATGCTTCTAAATAGCTTGTTATATGCTTGGTGTCAATCCTTTGTTTGACTGTATCGCTGTTGAAGCGCCTTTGGATTGTTTCCTGGGTTATAGGTGACCATGGGAGTACAGTCCTTTGGTTCACCAAAGAACATCACCAAAAAACAAAGGAATTCTGCTTCAATTTTACTCAGCTGTGTCTACAAATGTGGCTCTTTGGGAGGGTTCATTGAGAAACGTCTGGTCATGTCCCTCACAGCAACTTTAGCAGAATGCCTGGCAACAGTTACTTGAAATGACTTCTCAGTAATGGGAGTTCTGTAGCCAAGCAGACCTCAAGAAAATATTTTGTACCCTCAATTAAAATTTGATTTAAGGGCTTGGAATGCAGCGCTTCAATTTCCTTTCACTTCATCTTCAAGCCTGGCAGTGATGGATGAGGTACTGGAGCAAATGAATTCTCTAGTGTTACGTAACAAAGGAGCAACATTCTGAAAGCTTGTAATTTCAAATAAACCTGTTGGACTATATACCTGGGTGTCATGTGACTTCTGACTTTGTCCACTCCAGTCCAATACAGGAACCTCCACATCATTCATAATTCTAAGTTGACACCTTGAGTTGAGAGGAGTTTTATTTTGCATGGCGCTTTGGTATCTCAGCTTTTGGTCATGTTTGTAGTGGAAAGATTCTGGAACAGTATTCAAAGTACTGCAGGACTTTTTAAAAAACTTTATTATATTTGCTGCTTTGTGGAATGTCATGTACAAGAATAACTATATACTGAAAAAGTAATTCCTTGTCTTTATACTGCTTTCAGCCTTCCCAAAGATCTGAAAAACAGTGTACAAATGCACATTTATTTTTCCTTCAGCCAGGAGATGAACGGATAAGCCTTTGCTCTGTTCCTACACCCCGAAGATTGGAAAAATCACAGCACAATTGTTTCTCATCCTTTGTAGTGATCTGTCTCACTGATGATGCATGCTGTGATAATTACAGACTGACCAATTGCAAAGAACCCAATTGCTGCCATATTATGATTGCAGAAGCAATTGCTTTTGCATCAACATGTTACATCAGCCTGAGACAGCTTCTTCTGAAAAATTCTTTTTTGCTCAAAGTACAGGTCAAAATTTCCACCTCTGACATTAGTGTTAGCAATGAAGGGCTCTTGGATTGATACAAGAATTAGAAATAAAGTTCCTTCTATTCTATCAAAAGCTTTCCTTCTAATCCGAACATCAGACATGCACTCCTGCCTCCCCCAAAATCAAATCAAAGCATATTTTTCCATTCCAACACCAGCCTCCCCAGGGGCTGCAATTGTCAATAATTTGTGCTTCAAACGCAAGTGCAGCAAAAATTCTGTTGACTGCCAAAGTTAGTCATTTGTTGCAATTCTTACAGCAAGCACAGTGATAAGGCCTGTGTTTCATAGGCCTGGGGTTGATTTAAACATTGGTTCAAGAGTTGCAAAAATAATCACTCATGCAATTGTTACAATTAAAAAGATCATTTATAAAATTAAAAGTAGCACTTATGAAGTAAACGCACAGAGAATCTGTTGTATCACACAGTAAAAGCAGCACCAACACAATTACTATTATACCATATTTTCTGACCTCCCTTAAAAAGGCTACATCTCATTCAACAATACTTGAGTGATAGCAATCTGTGCTTAGTTTAATGCTGCATTTTAGATTCTTCTATTCAAGAATTTAATTTCAGCACCCATTTATGTAACCTCTGCTGAAACGAGCATTAGCTCAAACAGCATCACTATGAAAATGAAAAAATACATCTATTATACCAACAGTATGTGCTCCAGATGAACAAAATATGGTTACCAGATGTATACACCAGAGAAATATCTTTTTGCTTCCATTAATCAAGCCCACTGGGGCATTTTACAAATTATGGATACGGAAACAGTGCCCTGATTGATAGGGTGCTGATGATGTAGCTTTATGGATAGCTCTGAAGGCAACTGGGCTTTTGTAGAAAATCAAGTAAACCACCAGATACAGTGCTGATATACATTGCAAAGTCAGCTTCCTGTCATTTATAACAATCCAACAGACGTTTTATCTACATGTTGTAAACACTTGTTGGTAATCAGTCAAATACTAACCACAGGCTGCTCTTCAAAACACCTAAATGACACACAGTACAGCGAAGTACAGATATTAATTCAGGAAAATCCACCAAGGAATTACTAAAACTAACCGTTTTTTACAAAACGTGTGCAGTGATTGGATCAATGGATATAGTTCATTACAAGGCCATATACTATCAAAATGTCATAACTTCAAAACAGTGAGGTCAAAACTGAAGGTAGACAACCTATGGCATCCTTTGGAGAGGAATTTTCTCATTTTAACTTTCATATGTTGAGGTGACATACTACATTAACTCCTTTGTCAGGTACCCCCCCCCCCCCCCCCCCCCACCGCCGAGAGCACAGGAATTTCCTTCTTGCAAGCAGTGATTCACTGTATCAGAGATGTAATCTAGCCAGCTACGGTCATGCTACATTTACTCTGCAGCAATCGTGACACTCGAACACTAGAAGTTGGATTGCGAGCAGTGCAGCATGTTGTGCCCTCTAGGTGTTTTTAACGGCTGTTTGATCGAAGGGGTGTGAAACTAGGCAGCATGCTGAAGGAGTGCGCTGTTGTTTAAAGGCAGTGCATTAGCCTTGGACATATTGCTGTGCTTCCTTGCACTCTGGTGGCAAGAGTTTGGGCTTTGCAATTGGGGAGAAGTGTACAACAGAATATTAGCTCTGATGGATAGTTATGACAGGGGAAGCAAAATCATTCCAACTACAACAGTTTAATCCCAAGCAGCATTGGCTGAGAATTTACTGCTTCTCTTCGTTGTGAATGGATAGAAAAGAAGAAGAGCAAAACTAATGAAAACAAGTTCCTTTTTATTTCTTAGAGTCAAAAAGGACACAAGTGGGGCTCCCGTTCAAGGAGACCTGTGTTCAAATCTCACTCTTTCTCAAACAACCAATTTCACAAGAGCTGGGCTCACCATCACGTGGAGAGTCAAATGTTTGAGAGGAGGAACATTATTCAAGTGATTTCTGCTGCTTTTCTGGCTGTGTGCACATTTAAATGAAAGATTCAAGAGGGTTGGGCCCATGATTTAGTGAGTTTTCATGATGTATAACATTATTTTGACATGCAAGAACAAGCCCACAAAATCCCAAGCAAGGTAAAATAATATTGCTCTCTGTGAGCATGTTTGATTGGTAAAATGAAAATCTGCCACTTTGAAATGTAGACCATTAACTGACCTCTAACAGAAAGCAGTGAAGTCTTTACAAACAGGGTGGCAAAATTCTTAATTGCATTCAGCTGCAAGGCCATCTGTGCATTATTAAAGAGCTTTTCATTGCTGAATGCTGATGAACCGTCTTACCAATGCTACTTATTGTATAGCAACATGCCTGTCCCACACAAAGTCTGTCATTGTTCGAAAATAATTAATTTCCATCATTTTTGGGTCACTTCATTCCCACATCATGTCCTGTGATCACACAGCCAGCCACAAGCACCTTCCAATGTCAGTTATAAAACTGTCACTGGGAAGTACCACAAAAATTAACACGGACATCTGTATTCACCAATTCACAGGGTCTCTGAAAGTATAGAGTCCATGGCCAGTGGCAACTCCCCTCAACAGATTTTAGAAAAATGGTAATTATGCAAGAAACTGGTTTAAAAAAAACTGATTGCTCACGGTGGAAAAGTGATCAATATGTTTACAGAAGTAATAGTATGGAAGTTGGTTTAGAATCGGACAATGAGCATTTTGCAACCTGTCTGTATATTCAGAATCATTATTTGTAGATTCTGACAACACATTTCACTGCATGTGTGCAATATAGACAGTGCCTTTCTGCCATCTGCTGGTTGTTTGGAAATGAGTTCCTTCCAGTCATCAGGGTTAATTCATCCACATTCTTAGCTACATTGTCACCGAATGCCAGAGTGGTCAGTGCAGAGACTCTGCGTTGCACATCACTAGCAACAGCCAATTAACTGGCTGTCTGCTGCTGCCCAGCTCCAAGTGGTCCAAACAGAGGACTGGGCAGCTCACTCACCTTGCAGCTCAAGTCAATGCCAAGTTGCCCTCAAAGACTGGTGAGCATTGTCTGTGTATGTGTTGTGGGGATGCGTGGGGGGAGTTGGTACAGGATGGAATTGCCTTGGTGCAATGGCAGTAAGCCAGGTCCAAGACTAGCCATTGCTATTGGGGTAACCATCTGTTAACTATGGAACACCTCCCAAGACAGACCATCAGCCCTTTCACCACCAGCCTCCCTCCAGGAAACCATGTCCTCACATGTTGATGGGTTCTCTTGACAGGGAATAAATGTCCATTTTTGAGGGAAGTGGCCCCTTAATTGGATCCTCTAGTAACTCGACTCTCACCCAATGGGCTACAGCACTTGGCCGCTCCTACTGCAGACAGTATACCATGGCAGAAGCAGCTGTTGGACTCCCTTCCTGCTGTTTCTTTCTACTAAACCATCAGACTTCCTGCCTCCCAACCATCCACAAAGAGATGGGAGAATTCAGTTCAACATATCATAACACAAAGAAAGGCTGGGACTTCTTTCAGTGGAGTGTAGGAGGTTGAGAGGCGACCTGATAGAAGTGTATAAAATAATCAGAGATATAGATAGAGTTCATGGCAGATGTCTTAGCCTTAGGATGGGGTATTTCAAAACTGGGGTGGGGAGCACATTTTTAAAATGAGGGGAGAAAGATTTACGAAAAACACACAAGGGGATTTTTTTGTTTTACACACAGGGTGGTTTGCATGTGGAGTGAACTTCCAGGGGAAGTGGTGGATGTGGGTACAATTACAATGTTTAAAAGGCATTTGGATAAGTACATGAAGAGGAAAGGTTTGGAGAGATATGGGGCAGGAGCAGGCAGGTGGAACTAGTTTAGTTCAGAATTATGGTCGGCTTGGATTGGTTGGACGAAAGGGTCTGCTTGTGTGCTCTAAGACTGTGCTGTATGACTACAACCCTATGGAGCCCTTCCACCACTTCACAAAACAGAAGTAGTTCATGTTAAGTGCAAACCAAATTGATGTTTCAATTTAAGGAAAAACACATTTTCATTGTAACATACTTGAAGGGTTAAATATGTTTTTAGCTATTGTGTGTCATTAGTTTAGGAAGAACTGGCTTAGAAATGTGGCATTTAAACAGTCCTTGGATAAGCATACGGATGATGATGGGATAGTGGAGGGGGAAGGGCTTAGATTAGTTCACAGGTCGGCGCAACATCAAGGGCTGAGGGGCCTGTTCTGCGCTGTATTGTTCTATGTTCTATGTTCTAAAACTCATTTTACACAATAGTAATGACTACTGAAAAATGCTGCAGCTTCTGCTGGAGCAGAAATACATTTTCAGTTTCTTTTTCAAAGTTACTTCTATGAAAAAAAACAGAAAATCCATCATGCATGATATCATAGTTTTGTATAATACATTACAACCATAAATGACATTTCAGTGGTAGCTACACCCCTTTAAAGCTGAATTTTGAAATAGGTCTTAAAAACAATAATTGCCTAAATAATCCTAGTACTACATTGATCTTTGATATTTCTTTTGCACAAATATATTGTTTTCTATTTATTCTACGTATATAACTTATGCAGAATTCAGTGTGAAGATATTTTATTTCAAAACACATCAGGGATCCAAGTCATGCAAGTTAAGCAGAAAACTCACCAAAAAGCATTAGCATTTAGCTTCGTTATCTATTACATTTCTAAAAAGTACTGTGATCCAGTTTTCCAGCATTAAATACCACACGGCATTAGCTGCTCAAAAACAGCTACTGTAAATATTTAGCTGAAGATTAACATCCAAAATCTAGTAAAATGTGTGCGAAGCTGTAGAATCACACAGCACAGAAAGAGGCCTTTTGGGCCACTGAGTCTGTGGTAGCCTATCTGCACTAATCCCACTTTGCAGCATTTGGTCAAACCCTTTCATGTTATGACATTCCAACTGCTCATCCAGCACTTTTTAAAGGTTGTGAGGTTTCCAGCCGCTACCGCCCTCAGAAGCAAAGCGTTCCAGATTCCCTCCACTCATTAGGTGAAAGCCACCATTGATCAAACCTCAACTAACCTCCTGGCCTTCACCTTGACATTATGTCTTCTCATTATTGATCCTTCAACTAAGGGGAGCTGCTGCTTCCCATCTACTCTGTCCATTCTTTTCATAATATTATTCACCTCAGTCAGGTCCTCCTCTCAGCCTCCTTTGCCTAAAGGAGATAAGTTGAACCTATCCAGTCTCTCTTCCTAGTTAAAATGCTCCATCTGTGGCATTCTCCTGGTGAATCTCCTCTGCATTCCCCATGTTGAAACATCAACGTTCCAGCTCCTCTGATGTTGCCTGGCCTGCTGTGCTCCTCCAGCTCCATAGTTTTTACTGTCTCCCCATCATGTGTTGTGGTGAATAAAACTGCAGAACTGCCCACAATACTCTAGTTGTGGCCTAACCAAAAGTTTTGTACAGCTTCAACATAACCTCCTTGCTCATATAATCTAAGCTACAGCTGATAAAGGCAAGTGTATTGTACACCTTAACTACACTAGTAACATGTCCTGCCATCTCTGGAGATCTATGGACTAGCACCCCAAGATCCCCCAGTTCCTCGCAACCTCCTAGTGTCCTGCCATTTATTAAGAACTTCCCTTCATGTAACTCCTTCCAAAATGCATCACCTCACACTTTTCAGGGTTAAATTCCATCTGCACTGATCTGTCCATCTGACCAACTCATCTCTATCTTCCTGTAACTCAAGACCTTCTTCCTTGCTGGAAATCACCCAGCTAATCTTTGTGCCATCCACAAACTTTTCATTCCTACACCCTCACATTCTCATATGGTTTATATATGTCAAGAACAATAAGGAACCCAGCACAGATACCTGCAGGATACATTCGTAGCCTAGGTTTCTAAACAGCTGCCATGGATAGTGCATACATTTAACGTCTTGACATTTAAGCAGATTTAAAAACTATTAGAGCCTAAATCCTTTCTCATGGCCTTCCTTTCAACTCAGCTCACTGAACATGGTTTGTTTTAACAAAGTGTGGAGCTGGATGCACACAGCAGGCCAAGCAGCATCTTAGGAGCACAAAAGCTGACATTTCAGGCCTAGACCCTTCATCAGAAAAAGACATATGATGAAGGATCTAGGCCCAAAACGTCAGCTATTGTGCTCCTAAGATACTGCTTGGCCTGCTGTGTTCATCCAGCTCCACACTTTGTTATCTCGGATTCTCCAGCATCTGCAGTTCCCATTATCTCCAAACATGGAACATCTCTCCAATGGGTCCTTGATTCCAATGATCTCTTCTCTGGAGCAGCCCAGTCATCTAACCCTGTGGCTTTCATGATGTAATGACTGCTCCTACCATTCTACTTGTCAAGCCTCTTGTCCATTTTGGTATGTTTTCTGCCTGGCCCTTTAAATCACTCACTAGCACAACAGCCTTCTAGTTGTGCGTTTGGAAGTTCAATCCACACAGTAGGTGGTTTTAGCTTAACTTCTGAAGGCTGCTGTGTTCAGTGTACTTTGTTACCAATCCCAAGCTGCCAACTTCTGTATCTTCCTGGTCCAGTCACAATTGCTCCCAACCTTGTGCTCCCCAGGCCCTGGTCAATTATAAATACTTCCTCAATCTCTCTCACGATTTCCCTCCTGGGAATCCTCTTAGAATCCTTTCCATCACTGACAAGCAGAGCAGCACTGTGGCTCAGCGGTTAGCAATGCTGCCTCACAGTGCCAGGGACCTGGGTTCAATTCCACCCTCGGGTGACTGTTGTGTGGAGTTTGCACGTTCGCCCTGTGTCTGTGTGGGTTCTCTCCCACAGTCTAAAGATGTGCAGGTTAGGTGGATTGGCCATGCTAAATTGTCCGTAGGGTTCAGCGATGTTTAGGTAAGACATGGGGATATGCAGGGGTAGGGGAATAAGTCAGGGTCGGATGCTCTTTGGAGGGGCGATGTGGACTTGTTGGACTGAATGACCTGTTTCTCCACACAGTTGGGATTCTATGAGTTCTTCTATGCTGTTTTTAGGTCACTACAATCACACATTTTAGGCTGCACTGTAACCTCCTTTGCTCATGTCACATGAACTACAGTCATTCCAAAATAATAGAATTTATAACCCACAGATTGGAGTAATTGTCATCTACCTCCAGAAACTCCCTGATCATCAAACTCCTCTCAGCAGATTCTCTGTCCTGCTTTTGCCTATTGGTTCCTGTTCCTGCTGAAAATAATTTTGAGTCCCTGCTCACCCCCCATCTTTTGCCTACCACTGCACTCCCTGAATCATCTCCTCCAATCTACCAACTGCGTTCACACGATCGCCCATCTCTCAGCTACTGTTCCTATCCTCCTCCCATTTGCCACTCCACACCCCATCACTCTCAAACTCCACACTGCACTCAGTCTTCAGTTCTCAATGCAAAACTACACGAGATTGACTTAACCTGTATATAAATTAAAACAATTGCAGACTACCAAAAGTACCGATACAGAGTACATGTTCTGCAAAATTTAGCATTAAAACCTCAAATTCAGGAGTATACAGAATTAAATGGGTTATTTTTAGTTCAAAGCATAATTGAGAAAAAAAAGTAAAAGTTTTGAAAATCCATTCAACACCATTGAGCCAACTATGACCACGATGTATCATATTTTATAGTGTGACCCTGTATGGGAAAACTTTCAGTGTTATACTAACAAGCATCCCATGCAAGTCGATTTCCTCATAAGTGAGTTGTGATGCAAATCTAAAACCTGTGCTTATTTTCAAGCTTGATACAGTGGAAATCACAGATTAGGCCCATTAAAAACTGTGATTGCATCTAACATCACTCACATTTTCCAACATTCTGTGGGAGACTGATAAACTTAAAACCAGAAATGACAGAGTATAAAAATGTTAATTAACTTTGAAAACAAATGTTGAAGAACTTAACCTATTCTCCATAGCCAGAATACCAAGTAGGGTATTGAAACCAAGTCCAAGGAATGTGACAAGTTGTTTGCTATCAATGAATATGAACAGAAAATAACTTTTGGACAGAATGTTTGGTATATACTATGAAGTGATGCTGGTTTTGGATTGTTACAGATGAACCAAATTAAAAAGCCTAAAGCCATTCATGTATAAGTACTATAAACTTTCATTACAAAGGTAAACAAAATCTGCTTCACACCAAAATAAACAGGGAAAGGGAGAATGTGCTCCAGTTAATATTTTAATATAAAAGCAAAGTACTGCATTTTT